>NC_092715.1:154810862-156010862 GCF_047496885.1 Scyliorhinus torazame
CGGTTGGGCACTTTAGTGATGAGGCGTCTGGTACACTCACTGCTGCGCACAACACAGCCGTCCCGGTACAGCAGGTGGAGGTAGGAGCAGCAGAGGGACCGGGCGGTGGAGGGCAGCCCTGCCCAATCGAACATCTGCCGCCCAGATGGATCCCGGGTTCCTGCAGTTACCACACCCACACATAGATCCGATGCAACCACCGACCCGGAGACGAGCGAAGAGGGTGACGGGCGGCTTGCGGCGGCTGTGGTCGCAGGTGGAGGAGTCCATCCGCGTCCAGGAGCTGGGAGTGGTGCCAGTCATGCGTGCCACCCAGGCTGACACCGCACGGGTGGCGTCCGCGGTGGAGGCAATGGGTGCGACGGTGTCAGACATGGGCAACGGTTTGCGAGGCCTGGGGCCTTCCGTGCAGGCGGCGTCTGTGGCCCAGGAAATGGCTGCCCTCTCACAGGAGGCCATGAGCCAGTGCCAGCGCCAGATGGCAGAGGCGCTCAACGCCATAGCCCAGTCTCTGCAGGTCATGGCCCAGTCTCAGCAGGCCATGGCCCAGTCTCTGCAGGCCATCGCTGAGGGCATCGGCGCCAGTGGCCATGTGCGAGCCGGCGTCGCACTGTAACAGACAGGGTTTGCCAACCCCCTGGGCTCCATGGCTGCAAACCTGCAGACCCCTGTCGATACCAGCACGGGCCTCCAGGACTGGCAGCGCCAGATGTCGGGGGGGTGTCGGCTGGCCAGTCCGTTCGCATCCCCCACCCATGTAGAGGCCTGGGGGCCATCGGGCACCCCGAGGGAAGAGGAGGTGGTGTGGTCCGTCCCGGCTCCCTCTGTTGGGGAGGTCCCGGAACACCGCGACACCTCGGACTCCCCCCCTTCCGTCCCAGGTGCATCGGGTGGGCAACGGGCAGGACAGGCTGGCAGCTCGCCATCCCAGTCGCCCGGGCCGCAGCTGGCCCATCTAGGCCAGGACGCCCCAGGAAACGGCCGCCAAAGGGATCCAGTGTCAGAGGGCAGGAATCACAGGAGTCCACCTCCAGTTCTGCTGTACCGTCTGGGGAACCACGTAGACGTAGTCAAAGGGCCCGTAAGGCCAAACAATTAGACACTGAGTAAGTTGGCACGGGTGCAGGGCACAGATGAGTTTTAGGGGCTAGGGCACGTGCATGAACTCCTTTGGTTATTAAAGTCGATGTTACACCTACCGAAGCTGCCTTTGTGCTCTGTCCAAAGTGTGCGGGGGTGTCATGTACGTTGAGCGCATGTGTGTGTGTGTGAGGGGTGGTCTTACCTCAGCCCCAGGTGAGTCTGCCCCCTTCCCCCTGGGCCGCCATCAACATCCCCCGGGCAGAGGACGGGACCGTGCGCTGCAGTGTCACAGCCGCATGCAGGGATGGTCCAGGTGGATGGTGGTACTGTGGCCATGGGTCAGACATAGTCCAACGATGTAGAGCCAGGAGCTCATCGCAGGGCGGGTTGTCATTATCCTCCATGGCCTGCGATAGACACGCGTCCACCCGCAACTGTGTGAGCCCGGCCCGTTGTGCCGCAGGTGGATCGGCAATGGGGGTGGGGGGTGGTGTGCATGCGGGTGGGGTGGGTGGGGTTGGGGAGGGGTGTGAGGGTGCTGGGTGGGTGGATGGGTGGGGGGTGTGGGTGGTCGGCTGTTGCCATGGTGTGCGGTCTGTGGCCGTACTACCCGATTCCCACGCCCATCTAGTCAGTGAAGCGGGCGGCTATCAGCCTGTCCCGTATCCGCTGGGCCAGCCGGTAACGGTGGACAGCCACCCGCCTGTGTCTAGCCCGTCTGCCCTGACCATTGCCCCCATCCCCCTCATCTGGGGAGGACTGTGCCTCTTCCTGCTGCTCCTCCACTCCACCCTCTTCTGCCTGCGGCACATCGCCCCTCTGCTGGGCTATGTTGTGCAGGACGCAGCACACCACAATGATGCGGCCGACCCTATCTGACCGATACTGGAGGGCGCCCCCAGAGAGGTCCAGGCACCTGAAACGCATCTTCAGCATGCCAAAGCACCTCTCGATCACTCCCCTTGTCGCTACATGGGCATCATTGTAGCGGTTCTCCGCCTCATTGCGTGGCCTCCGTATAGGCGTCATCAGCCACGATCGCAATGGGTAGCCCCTGTCGCCCAGCAACCAGCCCCTCAGCCGGGGATGGCGTCCCTCGTACATGCCGGGGATGGATGACCGCGACAACACGAATGAGTCGTGTACACTGCCTGGGTGACGGGCGCAGACGTGCAGGATCATCATGCGGTGGTCGCAGACCACCTGTACGTTCATCGAATAGGTACCCTTCCTATTAGTGAACACGGCCCTGTTATCTGCAGGTGGCCGCACGGCGACGTGCACACCCATCGATCGCGCCCTGGACCATGGGGAACCCGGTCACGGCAGAGAAGCCCACGGCCCGGGCACCTTGGCTGGCCCGGTCCACGGGGAAGCGGATGTAGTGGTGCGCCATGGCATATAGGGCATCTGTCACTGCCCGGATGCACCGGTGCACCGATGTCTGCGATATGCCGGACAGGTCCCCACTCGGTGCCTGGAATGACCGCGTTGCATAAAAGTTCAGGGCCACCGTAACCTTGACGGACACGGGGAGAGGGTGTCCCCCGCCAGTGCCACGCGGTGACAGGTGTGCCAGCAGGTGGCAGATGTGTGCCACGGTTTCCCGGCTCATCCGGAGTCTCCTCCTGCATTCCCGGTTCGTGAGGTCCTGGTATGACTGCCGGGGCCGGTACACACGGGGCGCCCTCGGGTGCCTCCGTTGCCGTGGGGCCGCGAAGTCCTCCTCCCCCTCCTCGTCCTGTCGGTCAGGTGTCCCTCCAGCCTGGGCGGCTGCCGCCTGCCCCTCTGCGGCAGCCTGCGCCGCCTCTCTGGCACGCTCCTCCTCCTCCTCCTCATCCAGGGCAACATAGACATGAGCGGCTGCCACCACGGCGGCAAACATCGCTGGATGATCTGAAAACATGACGGGCCTGGTGGGGGGGGAGGGGAACGACGACATGTCATCATTGCCCATATCCCCTCCTCCCCCCAGCCAGGTGGCATGGACCGCATGGGTCCAACTGTTGGAGGCTGGCACCTGGCCAGGTGGACCAACTCACTTGCCCTCCCATCCCCCTCCTCGGCACGGACCCCCCCCCCCCAACCTCCACCCCGGCACGGCACGGACCCCCCCCCCAACCTCCACCCCGGCACGGCACGGACCCCCCCCCAACCTCCACCCCAGCACGGACCCCCCCCCAACCTCCACCCCAGCACGGATCCCCCCCCAACCCCCAACCTCCACCCCGGCACGGCACGGACCCCCCCCAAACTCCACCCCAGCACGGACCCCCCCCAACCTCCACCCCAGCACGGACCCCCCCCCCCAACCCCCAACCTCCACCCCGGCACGGCACGGACCCCCCCCCCCCCCAACCTCCACACCGGCACGGACCCCCCCCCCCCAACCCCCAACCTCCACACCGGCACGGCACGGACCCCCCCCCAACCTCCACCCCAGCACGGACCCCCCCCCAACCTCCACCCCGGCACGGCACGGACCCCCCCCCCCCAACCTCCACCCCAGCACGGACCCCCCCCAACCTCCACTCCAGCACGGACCCCTCCCCCAACCCCCAACCTCCACCCCCGGCACGGCACGGACCCCCCCCCCAACCTCCACCCCGGCACGGACCTCCCCCAACCCCCAACCTCCACCCCGGCACGGGACCCCCCCCCCCCCCCCAACCACCACCCCGGCACGGACCCCCTCCCGGCACTCCCCCGGAGCCCAGCCTACTCTAACCACCCCCCCCGCCGCACACACACACACACAACCCGAGACACACCTCTCCTCACGCAATCAGACTGCGGCCACGCCATTTCCTGCCCAGAGCCAACTCCCCAGGCCGTCACTCACCTCCACACTGGTCGGCGTGAGCCTGGAGCACCGCGGTGGTCACGCCGATGAAAAGGAGGTTTGATTCACGTCGACGTGAACGGTCATCACGTCGACGGGACTTCGGCCCCATCCGGAAGGGAGAATATCGGCAGGCCGAAAATCGGCTGCCTTGCGCAGACCCGTGACATTCTCCGCGGCAGCGGCGCCATTAATGCCCCGCCGACTTTTCTCCCTTCGGAGACTTCGGCAACTGGCGGGGGCGGGATTCACGGCGGCCAACGGCCATTCTCCGACCCTCTGGGGGGTCGGAGAATGACGCCCCTGATCACCGATCCAGAAGCAGAAATCTGGGCCTTAGTATCACTATTGCTTAACTGTCTGTATGCTAATGCTAAGCCTCAACACATTGTCTCCAGTTGTGTCAGCTTGGTATGTTAGTGACACTTGTCAGAGCTTTTAGGAACTCCACTTTTATTCATAGACTTGAGTGCATAATCTGGTTCTCAATTTATATAGGAATCGCGCCGCGCCATTCGGTGGGAATCGCGCCGGTCGGCGGGCCCACCCTTGGCGATTCTCCGGCCTGCGATGGGCCGAAGTCCTGCCGCTGTCAACCCTCGCCCGCCGGCGTGGATTAAACCTCCTTTTGAATGGTGGGACAAGGCAGCGCGGGCAGGCTCCGGGGTCCTGGGGGGGGGGGCACGGGTCGATCTGGCCCCGGAGGATGCCCCCACGGTGGCCTGGCCCGCGATCGGGGCCCACCGATCCGCGGGCGGGCCTGTGCCGTGGGGCACTCTTTTTCTTCCGCCTTCGCCATGGTCTTCACTATGGCGGAGGCGTAAGAGACCCCCCTCCCCTGCGCATGCGGGGGGGTGCCAAAGACCTTTCGGCGCCGGCTGGCGTGGTGCCAAAGGCCTTTCCCCGCCAGCCGGCGGAGCGCAAACCACTCCGCCGCGGGCCTAACCCCTCAAAGTGAGTGCTTGGCCCCTAAAGGTGCAGAGAGTTCCGCACCTTTGGGGCGGCCCGACGCTGGAGTGGTTCCCGCCACTCCATTACGCCGGAACCCCCCACCCCGCCGGGTAGGGGAGAATCCCGCCCCTCGACTATGATTCTAATTGTGTCTCTTAGTTCTTCTACCACTCGGTCTATTATTTCCTCTGTGAAGTGTCTTGGGTCAATTTATTAGACTCAAGGCTATTTACAAATTCAAGTTATTGTCCTTGTTGATATTTCAAGGCAGTGGTGAGAGAGTGTAGAGGAAGGAGAGAATTATCCTGGTCTCCTGATCAATGTTCTTTTTCAACCAAATAAAGAAAAACAGGTGAACTAATCAATCATTATTTTCTAGTTGAGGGATTCTGCTGAGTGCAAAAATGGCTTCCATATTTGTGTATATAACTGCACGTTAAAATCATTCCTTGCATGCAAAGTCCTTTAAGAAATTTCTGAGAAATGGGTGATGAGGCATTTTCTAGTTTGAGATGTGATTTAATTGGTTCATTTTGAAATTATAATAAAAATAATAATTGATGATACCATTGCATCACTAATCAAGAATTTACCCAGATCTTTAATTCCTAATTTTGTAATGTGCTGAGGAAAACATACTTCCTGGGCGAAATTCTCCGGAAACGGCGCGATGTCCGCCGACTGGCGCCCAAAACGGCGCCAATCAGACGGGCATCGCGCCGCCCCAAAGGTGCGGAATGCTCCGCATCTTTGGGGGCCGAGCCCCAACATTGAGGGGCTAGGCCGACGCCGGAGGAATTTCCGCCCCGCCAGCTGGCGGAAACGGCCTTTGTTGCCTTTGCTGGCGCGGAAATGACATCTCCGGGCGGCGCATGCGCGGGAGCGTCAGCGGCTGCTGACAGTTTCCCACGCATGCGCAGTGGAGGGAGTCTCTTCCACCTCCGCCATGGTGGAGACCGTGGCGGAGGCGGAAGGGAAAGAGTGCCCCCACGGCACAGGCCCACCACGGATCGGTGGGCCCCGATCGCGGGCCAGGCCACCGTGGGGGCACCCCCCGGGGTCAGATCGCCCCGCGCCCCCCCCCAGGACCCCGGAGCCCGCCCACGCTGCCTTGTCCCGCCGGTAAGGTAGGTGATTTAATTTACGCCGGCGGGACAGGCAATTTATTGGCGGGACTTCGGCCATCCGGGCCGGAGAATCGAGCGGGGTGGCCCACCAACCGGCGCGGCGCGATTCCCGCCCCCGACGAATACCCGGTGCCGGAGACTTCGGCAACCGGCGGGGGCGGGATTCACGCCAGCCCCCGGCGATTCTCCGACCCGGCGGGGGGTCGGAGAATGTCGCCCCATAAACAGACTGCTTTTAATATTTAATTTCTTTCGCAGCTCTAGGGTGTACATTTGTTGTCTGTTGTGTTGCGCAAAATGATTTTTTTTAGTAGGCAGGAGAACATGAAGCTAAATAAAAGAATGTGCAAAACCACTGAATACTATTTCACTTATATATAGTATTGTAAAAATAAAAATGAAAATGCTGAATTGCTGTGACATTTTTCAGTGCAAAATGGTATGTAATTTCCACAAGAAATAATCCTGTTAAAATTTCAACTAAACCATTAAAAGGGCCACAGTTCATGGGCTGGATTCTCAGCCCCGCCGCGCCACATTTCTGCTTCACCCCGCCGGCGGGATGCTCCGTTAAAGCAACCATTGTCGGGCAGCCCCACGCTGTCGGGAAGCCCCGGGGCTGCCCGCAAATTGGAGCATCCCACCGACGGAGAATCCAGCCCCAAGAGTACAAGCTGCATTAAGCTCATTCTCCCAACATGATGGGCGGAATTCTCCATTAATGAGACGAGGGGCAGAATTCTCCCATTGTGAGACTAAAGTGCGATGGCAGGCAGTTCTGGCGACACCGTTCCCGCTGGGAAGAACTGTGGGATCCCTCACTAGATTCAGCGTTTGGAACATCGTTAATTATGCACAGGCGTGTTCCCCTCCAACTCTCCTGGCGGGCCTGCAGTTGATTCATCTGCCCACCCTCCACTGACAGGTTTGAAGGTCCCGGTACCATATTTAAATACCAGTCTAGCACACTCATATCATTCTCTCCAGCTTGCCCGTCTTCACCAGACCGTGCAGGATGTCAGCAACACAGAGGGAAAAGGCTAGCAGCCTCAAGAAGAGGTTTCTTCCCCTATTCAATCACCCTCCCCCTGAACCCATCACGTGCCAGGTGCCCATTCCCACTTCTTTTTCTATCCACTTCATCTGGAGACTTTGTGCATCCGCTTTCCAGTACACGATATGGTATCAATTTGACCGCCTTGTTTGTGAGCTTTTAGGCAGCCTTGACAGAGTCCAACTTTCCTTCCCCTGGTCTCCTCTCTGTCTTCCATTGTTCATCTCCTTCATCCACCTCCTTTTCCCTCTGCCTGCCATCATGCATCTCCGCCTCTCCCCTCACCCACTCACTGCACAGCCCTCCTTCCGCAATCCCCCACTTGTCTTTGTCAGGCCACACCCTCCTCACCTCAACTCACCACACCTCACCTCACCTCACCACACCTCAAATCACCTCACCTCACCACACCTCACCTCACCTCACCTCGCACTCTACCCCCAGTTGGACTTCAAACTTTTGTTGAGGGGCTGCATGAGTCCCACATCACAGTGCTGTCCAAATAGACGCTGATGTGTGGCACCAGGGACAAGGAGACCCCTGTACTCCCCAGCTCTCGGCGCAGTACTGATCTAGGATGGTGACACAGGAGGGTCCATGGGTCGAGCAGCACAGTGCAGTCAATGAAGACCAGCCCGGCATGGAGATGGAGAAGGAACTAGTCAGCCCTGACAAAGTTGTGACCAGCGCATCAGGAGCAGTGCAGGACTATGGCAGAAAGACTTTTTTGTACTCACCCCAAAGTCTCTGGTGAACTAAGGACTGCCTTGTGCACCAATCTTTAGCAATTGGTTTTAAATCAACATAGTTTCCTGGTGATGTGACAGAAGATTGAAAGACCTGGCAGCTGTTTTAATGAGCAGCCATGAGGTGCAAATGAATGCAAATTGCATTTGTGCCAACTGCGCCATTAACCCGGCATTAACCCAGCAATGGGAGAATTTTATGCTGACAGATTTCTGACTTTTTGGTCCCACCAGGTTCACCATGTCCTCCCTCCAGCAAACTCACTGTGGGCTGGTTGGGAGAATTCCGCCCTAAGTGTGGTGGTGGGCGGTTTTGGTGTATCCACCCCGCTGGATGGAATAGCAGGATCTTACACCCCATTCAGGGCTTGGAAGCTTCTTAATTATGCACAGGTGAATAAGCATCTTGGCACGTCATAACATTCAAGGTTTTGGCCAAGTGCTGGCAAATGGGATTAGGTAGGCAGGGCGGGATTCTCCGAACCCCCGCCGGGCTGGAGAATCGCCGGGGGGCCAGTTGTGAAACCCGCCCCGCTGCCGGCTGCCAGCGCCGGGTTTTCGGCTGGGGCAGGAATCGCGTCGTGCCAGTCGGGGGCCGTTGGCAATGGCCCCCCGGCAATTCTCTGCTCCGCGCTGGGCCGAGTGTCCGCCCGTTTTCGGCCAGTCCCGCCGGCATAAATCAAACCTGGGGTGAAATTCTCCGGTATTGGCACGATGTCCGCTCACTGGCACCCAAAACGGCGCAACTCAGTCGGCATCGCACCGCCCCAAAGGTGCGGAATGCTCCGCATCTTGTGGGGCCGAGCCCCAACCTTAAGGGGCTAGGCCCGCGCCGGACGAATTTCCGCCCCGCCAGCTGGCGGAAAAGGCCTTTGGTGCCCCGCCAGCTGGCGCGGAAATGACATCTCCGGGCGGCGCATGCGCGGGAGCGTTCGCTGCCACGGCATTCCCGTGCATGCGCAGTGGAGGGAGTCTCTTTCGCCTCCGCCATGGTGGAGACCGTGGCGAAGACGGAAGGGAAAGAGTGGCCCCACGGCACAGGCCCGCCCGCGGATCGGTGGGCCCCGATCGCAGGCCAGGCCACCGTGGGGGCACCCCCCGGGGCCAGATCACCCCGCCCCCCCCCAGGACCCCGGAGCCCGCCCGCGCCACCTTGTCCCGCCGGTAAGGTAGGTGGTTTAATCTACGCCGGCGGGACAGGCATTTTAGCGGCGGGACTTCGGCCCATCCGGGCCGGAGAATCGCGAGGGGGGGCCCGCCAACCGGCGCGGCGTGATTCTCGTGAGGTGCTCCCCAGAAAGTAATTCCCAAACTAATCTAGAGCTATGCCCCACCATGACCTGTGTCTCTGCACTGGTGCAAGGTGTTAGTGAGTCCTCTGATGCTTCTTCATGAGCTTCCTCTTCGGACGTAGTCTGAAGGCTCAAACTGTTGCTCGGTTTCCTTGTGAGCCTCGATCTGCTGCTGTCTAGAAATTGAAGAATAGAGTTTCAGTTGATGAGCATGAGCAATATAAGACTCAGTGTGATTGTCAGCATTGTCAGAGGATGCTGTGGCCTGGACTAGATTTCTGGGAGAAGCTGATCTCCCTTTCCCCACAGGAGCGATCCCTGTTTTCCCCAGCCAACCTGGCTGCAGCCTCCTCAAACTAAATGATGGCTATTATGTCAGCCATTCCTCCCCGCTCTGTACTCTTTATCTTCTGTTACGTGCCAGCTTGCCCTGTGTGAAGATGAAAGGAAGGCATGTGATGATAAGGGATGGAACAGAGACTGGGTAACCACAACGTGTGTGGTTAGCACTCCCCAGAACAGCCAGAGGATGGAATGTGAGCAACATGATAGATGGGATTGTGGTAATGTGAAAATCTCCGTCAAACTATTGATATGTGTCCCCACTAATGATTGTGTGAGATACGTGAAGAGAGTAGTCGTTTGAGAGCATGATGCCATGATGAGAGTTTGATATTGGATTTAGCTGAAGGATGACTTACCATGGAAGGGCCGATGAGACCATTCATCTTCTTCTTGCATGAGATGGTGTTCCGGGCTTGGTTGCTGCCATGCTGGCCAGCTCTGCGGTGGCCTCCCAGGCTGGAAGCGTGGGACGGGATCTTCTGCGCAACCCGCCACGTGTATCACTGTGGCAGAAGCAGCCCGCCATTGGCCGGCGGCGTGATCTTCTGATCCGCTGTTGTCAACTGGGTTTTCCATTGAATGCACCCCTCGCCGCCAGGATACCTGTGGCAGGGATGCATCAATGGCTGGGCCGGAAGATTCTGCCGGTGTGAACGGCCAGCATGTTCTGGCCGTCATGTGTTTAGTATGGTTCCTGAAGCGATACCGGGAATACAGGACATGCCAGTGTGCGTCCACACTCCTCTGACCAATGCCTCAGGAGTCTGGTGGGTGAAGCCAGGTAATGCCTTCTTCTTGAGATTGTCTTTCAGGTTGTCAGACATCTGTAACAGTCTCCTTAAAACAGGTGGCTGCCGAGAGTGAAATGTATGTGTTGAATTGCCATTTAAATATGGCGCCCGGACCTTTGAACCATCCAGCTGCCAGCGGGTAAATGAATCAGCTGTCGAGATGCCAACTACTTCAGTCTGATACTCACAGAATCACAGAATAATACAGCGCAGAAGAGGTGCTTCAGCCCATTAAGTCTGCATAGACACATGAAAAAAACCTGGGCCGTGATTCTCCGCTATCCGGCGGGGTGGGCCGTACCGGCGGCGAGGAGTGGCGTGAACCACTCCGGCGTCGAGCCGCCCGGAAGGTGCTGAATCCTCTGCACCTTCAGGGGCTAGGCTGGCGCCGAAGGGCCTCTGCCGGCCGGCACGAGTTGGCGCATGCACTGGAGCGCCAGCTTGTTCTGGCGTGATCCCAGCGTATGCGCAGGGGTTTCTTCTCCACACCGGCCATGCGGACCTTTAGTCAGAGGCTTTTCCCCAGGGTAGAGGGGTCAATTACTAGGGGGCATAGGTTTAAGGTGAGAGGGGCAAGGTTTAGAGTAGATGTACGAGGCAAGTTTTTTACGCAGAGGGTAGTGGGTGCCTGGAACTCGCTACCGGAGGAGGTGGTGGAAGCAGGGACGATAGTGACATTTAAGGGGCATCTTGACAAATACATGAATAGGATGGGAATAGAGGGATACGGACCCAGGAAGTGTAGAAGATTGTAGTTTAGTCGGGCAGCATGGTCGGCACGGGCTTGGAGGGCCGAAGGGCCTGTTCCTGTGCTGTACTTTTCTTTGTTCTTTGTTCTTTACAGCAGCCAGCGCGGAGTGAAAGAGTGCCCCCGCGGCACAGGCCCGCCTGCAGATCAGTGGGCCCCGATCACGGGCTCGGCCACCAATGGGGGCCCCCTGGGGCCAGATCCTCCTGCGCCCCCCCCCCCCCCGCAGGCCGCCCGCAGAGCCAGGTCCCGCCGGTAAGGACCTTGGGCGAGATTCTCCGACCCCCCTGCCGGGTCGGAGAATCGCCGAGGGCTGGCGTGAATCCCACCGTCGCCGGTTGCCGAATTCTCCGGCACCAGATATTCGGCGGGGGCGGGAATCGCGCCGCGCGGTTGGCGGGCCCCCCCTCGCGATTCTCCGGCCCAGATGGGCCGAAGTCCCACCGCTAAAATGCCTGTCCCACCGGCGTAGATTAAACCACCTACCTTACCGGCGGGACAAGGCGGCGCGGGCGGGCTCCGGGGTCCTGGGGGTGGGGGGCGCGGGGCAATCTGGCCCCGGGGGGTGCCCCCACGGTTACCTGGCCCGCGATCAGGGCCCACCGATCCGCGGGCGGGCCTGTGCCGTGGGGGCACTCTTTCCCTTCCGCCTTCGCCACGGTCTCCACCATGGCGGAGGCGGAAGAGACTCCCTCCACTGCACATGCACGGGAATGCCGTCAGCGGCCGCGAATGCTCCCGCGCATGCGCCGCCCGGAGATGTCATTTCTGCGCCAGCTGGCGGGGCACCAAAGGCCTTTTCCGCCAGCTGGCGGGGCGGAAGTTCATCCGGCGCAGGCCGCCCGCAGAGCGAGGTACCACCGGTAAGGACCTTGGGCGAGATTCTCCGACCCCCCGCCGGGTCGGAGAATCGCCGGGGGCTGGCGTGAATCCCGCCCCCGCCGGTTGCCGAATTCTCCGGCACCGGCGTTATATCTCCAGCATTACATTAGTGGCAGCTTCCAGTGCGTCAACATCTGACTGGGACTGAGCGGGTGGCTGTTCTCCAGCAGTCCTCTCAGTGCCAGAAACCTTAACTGTCCCTGCCTCTGAGTGCTGTGGGGATGTGTCCAAGCAATTGATGCACATTGTCAGATGCCCTTTGGTCTGCTATATAAGGAACTGTGTGGAGGTGTGGGCAGCGTTGTGCCTCTCCTTAGAGTGACTCTAACGGTACCCCTTATTCCCAAGTAGCCACCCCAGCAGATGTACAGGACTATTGAATATCTCAGGCATCTGAGAGTGACTCAGGATATAGGAGTCATGGCAAATCCCAGAGTACCGTGCACATGCAGTATGTGCTTCCGATGATCACACACAAGTTGTCTATTGATGAAATTATAGCTCTTATGATTTATAAATATTATGGACCCAAACACTTTTTAAATTTGTAAAACTGGAAGGAATGAATACTTCACCCTAGGAGTGATGATTCTGATCAACAGGCATCTTTTATATTAAAACAAACTTTAATTTAAACACAGGATCAATTACATTAATATCAAAGAAATAGCTTTACAATTATCAGTTAAACAGTTCCTAAACACAAGGAAAAATTTCAACTTACGCCTTACACCTTCATTATAAATATTCCAACCAAGCAATCCCAATACAGTTCAAATGCCACTTATAAATAAAATTAACATGACAGGTTTACTTCTTTATCTGTGTAGAGACTATTTGGAGAGAGAACCTTTCATGAACAACCTGCAAATCCTTCTGTCTTGTCAAAAGCTCCTGCTCAATCTGACAGCATTTGGCAAAACTGCTGTTCAAATTAAAAACTGCGAGCAGACTACAAAACCTATATCGAATTGCAAAACTACTGACAGACCTGGCTCCTCCCATTAATTACATCATATTTATCCCACTATGATCTTCTATCACCTGCTTAGCTACGACTAAATACAATTCCTCATAAATGCTCTACTCTCAAGGGAATCTCCAGTCATCATAACAAAGTTCCATTCGGCATCTCTTTGTAAACAAGTAAATGGTTAAAATGAATAATTATCTCACCTTTTTTGATCTCTTAATTGCAGCTTTAGCAAACACACAGCCTGGACCTTAACTCAGGTTCTTTAAGAATATTACTGCAACAGATATATACCTCAATCCAGGCTTTTAAAAACCTTACTGCAACAGAAATAAAATACAAAATATATACACCAATTTCTTATATTCATCACAGTATATAAACAGGCACAGAACAGGATGGGTCTTAGCTCTCCAGCTCCAGGGTTGTCATTGCTTGGGTCTCCGTTACCGGACCCAGCACTTACTTGCTTTTGGTTGGGGTTTGCGCACTCCCACTGATTTGCCCCAAGTCAGTCACATGGGCAGCCAGGGCCATTCCCTTAAAGGGGACGCACTACCACACCCCTCCCCCTTCAGTCCATTATTACATTTTACACAATAATTATGTCCAGGTTCTATATATCTGATAAAGGATATCGAGGAGAGAGAGTTCATCAAAGAGTCAGTTGGCTCGGGGAGCTTTGAGTCCCCCCAGACCTCCTAAGTCCTCCCGTTGGCTCAACAAACTCCAAGGTAGCCATGTTTCCAGTGGCAGACAACAGTCCAGGAGGCATTGTCTCCTCGATAGGGCAACTGGTCTCACTGGTTCTCATCTGCACAGCTGGCTGGGTTGACTCGGAAGTTCTCAGCTCCCTCTGCTCAGGAATACTCACAAGAGTGTCAACAACACCAGTGGGAAGCGTCTGTTCTGGAATGTGAGTCGTCACCGACCAGCTCCTCAAATTGCCAATATGCTTTTTGATGGTTCTGCCATTTACATTCACCACATATGACCCGGGCCCAGACTGGGACACAATCCGCCCGACTAACCATATTGGGTCCGAGGCGAAATTCCGAAGTAAGACCGGATTCCCCACACAGAATGACCTGTCGCCCTTTGCGTAGTCCATTGATTTCTCTGGGAGGCCTGACGTGGCTCCACCCTCCCCACCAATTTAGGAAATAACAAATCCAATTGGGTTCTGAGGCGACGGGCCATCAGCAACCCGGCGGGTGTGACCTCCCGTGGTGGTGTAGAAGGTTGTATTGCAGGCTAACAGCAAATTAGCAAGGCAAAGGCCCAACAGTTTGCCTGACTGTTTCCGCACGGCATGTTTAAAAAGTCTGTATGGCCCTCTCAGTCAATCCATTGGACACTGGGTGGTATGGGCTATCCTGGTGTCGTGAATGCCGTTCGTGGGGACAGAATTTTTGAAGTCATTTCCTGTAAAGGGGGTACGTTGTTGGATCCTGGCAGTCGATGTATGCGAGCCTTGGCGTAAGTTGTCCTCTGCATTATAATGTTCCTTATCCTCCTCCACCTCTTTACCCTTCTGACTTTCATGATGTCCCCTTTCCCCTCTTACAGCCCTTGCAACCTTTCCAACCTTCTGCCGTCGCTTGTGTTCTCCGCCTCCCCCCCACCCCCCCAAACCTCTTGCACAGCCTTCTTTCCCCATTGCTGCCTGTCTTCGCCACCCTCCCCTCACAGCCCACCCTCAGTTGTAAGGCTCATTTGTGACAATGGAGTTCTGCGTGAGTACCGCATCACAGTGGTGTCCTTGTGGACAACGGTGTCAGGCAGGGCGGAAACCCCTTGCACTCCGAACCCCAGGCGCAATCTTGTTCAGTGGCTGAAAATGGAGGCTTACATGATTATCACAGCACTGTAGTGTCCTTGTGGACAATGCCAGCAAGGAACTGGAGGAGACCAACTCATCGCAACAAGGACAGTGTAGCGCTTTGGCAGATTTATGTTATGTTAATCTATTTATACTGCACTCACCTCAAAGTTATGAGCTAACTGAGGTCTGAATTGTGCATGCCATACATTATCAAACGTGTTTGAGGCTGACATAATTTCCCATTGATGTGGTGCGAGATTGGAAGGCGTGAGGCGATTCCTGCGAGCAGCTGTTTTAAGGAGCATTCATGAAATTTAAATGAATGCGAATGATTCACGCCACTGGGCAGTGGATTAACCAACCTGCCATTAACCCACAATTGGGAGAATGACAAAATGTTTTTCCATCAGCAGGTTTCAAACTTTTTTGCCTGCTGCTAGATTCGGTATTCCTGCCCGTCATGAAACCCACTGTGTGCGGGATGAGAAAATTTCACCCAACATTTTTCTTTTCCGTTAATCAAACACAGGAGGTTCTAATTCAGTTCCTGTTGTATCCATTGGAATTTAATTCTAGCACTTCTATTTTCATTCATATTTTGAATGTTGACGCACCATTTCAGCTGTTAGATCACATTTGAAATTATGTTTTTCTAATAACTTGAAAAATCTAATGGAGCAAGTTAGCAGTTATGTAAACAAAGTCTACCCCAGTGGCTAATTGGATTTAATTGACATGATAATTAGAAAATGGGCCTGTAATAGTCAATCCTGATTCACTTACCTTTCAGAAATCTCTCCATATCACTTGCTATTTTAATCCTATAACAGTTGCCATACTTTGATTACTTCTCTTCCCTTAAAATGAACAAAGCATCAATGTGCAGTGTCTCACATACACAAAGCTCAAAACAAGGTACTCCATTAGAGACGATTGAGGATGATCAATCAGCAGAATTTTATACTCTGCTGGGACTGGGTTGGCAGCTGCAAAATTGAGCCGAATGCCATCCGCACCTTTCCTGGCACCTACCAACCCTCCCCAGCTCCATCCCTACCACAATTGTACATGTAGAAACATTGTCATTGGAGGGAACCGCCTGCACTTCAGCCAATTGATGTCCACAAATGGCCAAGTAATGGCTACTTAAGGGTCTCTTTCTGTCTCCTCTGCAATCCTTCCTAGGAGGCTGGAGCTAAGTTTTAAGCTCGCCACCCCCCTTTCCTTGTGCTATTTGCATGTAAGGGAGTATCTTCTCTGTGAGCCCATCAATGCCACTGCCCCAGAGGCCTGTGTCCCAGGTTTGCCCTCTTCCCCTGGCCTGTGCACCCTGACCCTATACTTCTTTGTCTTTCTCATATGGTCCTCATATCCTACTCTTCCGAAGGGCCCCTACTTACCTCCCCATCCGGAGGCAGCGATGATCTCTGTGGGGGCTGCTGCAGTTCCAGCAGTGGCCCCTGTTCATAGTGGTACTGTTGAGACCAGGGCACTGCAGCCCATTTGATTGGCTGGCAGCTCTCCAAAGTGGGACTTCCTCCCCAGATAGGGGCATTCGAGTCACTGAGAGCCATTTAACGCTCTTCCAAGTGTGGAATGGCTGTGGGACAACCCAATAGGGTGGGGCGAGCTCTCCACCACCTCTTCCTCCCTCGGAGTACCCGATGGTGCCCAAGCTACTCCGAGGGATGGGGGTGTGGCCAGAGTGAGCACCGAAGGTTCCACCGGCACCTGGCACTGTCAGTCCTGGAGGCCCACTCTTGTAGTGACCAGGGTCTCAACGCCTTCAGCCATGGCGCACAGGGCAATGGCACGCATGGTCTGTGCTATGTCCCTCAGCCAGCGCCCGGCCAATGCTCTCGACGTCCTCAGCCAAGGGGCCTGTGTGACTGGACCACACTCTGGAATGCCTCAGCAATGTCCATGTGGCCCTAATTCATAGCTGCCTGTGACATGGCTGCCCTGTCCTGCATCCTAACCACACTGTGCCCAGGCCTTGGACATCCTGACCCATAGCTGTGGTTATCCCACCGAAGGATTTACTGTGGATGCTACCCATTCAGTGTTGTCCTGGGTAGCACAAATTGTCGGCACCCCCTCCTGCTCCTGAAGTAGGTTGAACTCCTCCAACTACACCTGCACGCTTTGGAAGGTTGCTGACACCCCATCCTGTAGACCCTGGCTCTGCTTCTGCATCTCCAACATTAATAGTACCGTCCTTTCCAGTAGCAGAAGACCCGTCTAGACTGCAGCTGGTTCCTAAGGGGCACCCTCCATCTATCTGCCAACTCAAGAGTTCCTACCTCCACCTGATGTACTGCAGCATGTGTGACGTGCACAGCAGAGAATGTCCCAAGAGCTCCTTCACTAACATGACCCACCGAGGAGAGAATCTCTGGGATGGTGGAGGGTGCCAGTGACAGCAGTGACGAGAAGTCAGTGTCATCCCTGGACATGTGCCCTGGGGTGTTGCGGGATTGCGGCTGGGCGAAATACACCAGACGATCCGGCCTAGTCGGATAGTGATCCTGCAAGACAAAAGACAATACATATATGAGATCTTGGGTAGCATTGTAGAGCGGTGACTCACTTGCTATCGGAACATCAAAATGCATTAGGGGCCTATACGAAGGCCACAAACCAGCGCCGAGACCCGCTACAGCGACACGCATGCAGCAACCAGGGGCGTGATCGAGCAGTGCTTCAGCCTCTTGAAGATGTTGTTCAGGTGCCTGGGCCATTACTAGAGGAGCCCTCCAGTGTAGCATTAGGTGGCCCACATCTTGGTGGCTGGCTGCAGTCTCCACGACAGCGCGCAGCGGAGGGGCGATGTGCTGATGAGGAGGATGAACAGCAGGCCTCGTCTGACAAGGAGGACATGGGAACTGTCAAGAATGGGATTACATGGGGCCTGGGCAGGCACGGGAGGCTGCACGACGTGTACGCCAGGGCCAATGCACAAGAGTGGAACGTATTAATGCAGCTGTCAAGGCACCAGAGAATTGCTATTTGGCGTGAAACTGGCGCCTGCCACAATTTCAACGTCAAAACCATTCTCCACCCAATTGCGTTTTGCATCATCCAACGAAGAATTCCGGCCCAGAGATCTCGTGAGGCATTGCGATCTGCATCGTGCCCTCGCTGGGGGTATGTTCATAGGAGAGGTTGGTCGACTGGGTGTGTGAGTGAGATGGGACATCCGTTCCATTTGACAGGCACCCCTAGTCGGTGCCAGGCACCAATGGGGCCAGGGGTATGGGGATGGGGTGAGGGGGAGGACATGCATGGGCAGAGTCCGCAGTGGCAACCGGATCCACCATGTCGCCCATTGGACCTGTTGAGGATGGGGATACGCTCCATGCTAATGGGCGGGATTCTCTGACCCCCCGTGATACTATTAAATCACCAAATGATCGATTTACAGTTTTTAGAACACAGAAAGAGACTCTAATACACCTTCTGGCTGTAAGTGCATTAACCTTTCTATAGTCCACACACAACCGTTGAGTACCGTCTGGTTTTGGTACCATCACTAAGGGTGAGCTCCATTGGCTGCAACCCACTTCAATTATGCCATTTTCAAGCATACTCTCAATCTCTTTGTTAACCTGTGCCAATTTTAAAGGGTTAAGTCTGTATGGATGTTGTTTGATTGGAACAGCATTTCCCACATCTACATCATGTATCTCCATTTTAGTACTTCCCAATTTATCTCTACAAACTTGCCGATGTGATATCAATAACTCTTTCAGGTCAGTCCATTTTTCAACTGGAAGGTAACTCAACAATTTATCCCAATTTTTAAGAACATCCTCGTTTTCCAATTTAATTTGAGGTGTGTCAAATTCACAGTCATCTGGATTTGGTTCGTCACTTTGAGTTAGAATCATTAAAACCTCCTCCTTTTTCTCTCCTTCCCTTTCAAAGTAACTTTTAAGCATATTCACATGACACACTCGGTGAGTCTTCCTTCTATCTGTTTTTTTTACCACTTAATTCACCTCACTTAATTTCCTTTCAATCCGATAAGGTCCACAAAACATTGCTTTTAAAGGTTCACTTACCACTGGTAACAATACTAAAACTTTATCTCCACAGGCAAAACTATGAACTTTGGATTTCATGTCCGCTACCCATTTCATCACATTTTGTGCACCTTTTAAATGCTGTCTAGCCAGTTCACCTGCTCGATTTAATCATTCCCTAAAATTTGACACGTAATCCAATAATGTAAGTTCTGATTTCTCACTCACCAATTTTTTCGCAATCAATTTAACTGGTCCTCTTACCTCATGACCAAAAATTAATTCAATAGGACTAAATTTGGTTGACTCATTCGGTGCATCCCTAATTGCAAATAGTACGAATGGAATTCCTTTATCCCAATCCTCTGGATAATCTTGACAATAAGCCCTCAACATTGACTTTAATGTCTGATGCCACCTTTCTAACGCTCCCTGCGATTCTGGATGGTACGCAGTTGATTTAAATTGTTTTATTCCTAAGCTATCCATAACTTCTTTGAATAACCTTGAGGTAAAATTTGATCCATTATCCGATTGTATTTCTGTGGGTAGTCCATATCTAGTAAAGAATTCAAGTAACTACTCCACAAACTCTTTAGCTGTAATATTATGCACTTGAATGGCCTCTGGAAACCTAGGAGACACATCCATTATAATCAAAAGCTATTGATTCCCACTTTTTGTTTTAGGAAGCGGTCCTACGCAATCAATTAGGACCCTTGTAAAAGGTTCCTCAAATGCTGGAATGGGTATTAAAGGCGCTGGTTTTATCACTGCTTGAGGTTTCCCTATCACTTGACATGTGTGACATGATTGACAAACTTTAACTTCATTTTTGTGTAGTCCAGGCCAATAAAACTGTTTCTGGATTTTGGCTTGAGCTATGCTTATTCCCAAATGACCTCCCACTGCTACCTCATGTGCAACTCGCAACACCTCCTGTCTATATCCTCCCGGCAATACTATTTGATGAACTTCTGCCCACTTTTCATCCGCCTGCATATGTAAAGGTCTCCATTTTCTCATCAAGACATTACTTTTACGGTAATAACACTCTGGTAAACACTCAGATTCCTCTTCCGTTTATGCTTTCTGAAACATCCATTTTATTTCTTTATCTTTTTGTTGTAACAGCGCCAATTCTCCTAAACTGAAAATATCCGCCTCATTCTCCACCAGTTCTTGTTATTTTGCAACCATCTGATCAAAGTTCCTTTCTGATAATTGCACTTTACCTTCATCTCCACTCTTTGATTTCTCCTCTTGTCTTAACCTGTGACTTTGCGACATTGTTACTGCACAATCTGGAAATATCCCAGGATATTCGTCCTTCAACACTTCTGTTGTCTGATTTTCAGTGGCTTATCAACCACAGTAGGCATCACTCCCACCTGCGATCCAGCTGTATTCCTGGACAAGATAGTTTCTCTATTACTCCTACTACCACTTCACCACTCTTCACTGGACTTTCCAACCTTACCTTATATAATGGAACACTACTTCTCTCACCCTGAATTCCACATATTAGCACCTTTTCTGGCAACATTCTTCCCAAACTACATGACTCCTCATCCCTTACCATTAAAGATTGACTAGCTCCCGTATCTCTTAAAATTGTGACTTCTTTACCTGCTCCTCCTGATACTCATGAGTAAACTTTACCACACAAGTAAATTCTTTAAAGAGATCTGGCACCTTCTTATCAATCACCTCTTGATCAGGCTGTACAATCTTTTGCACCTCCTTCGCTTCGCTTGGGCTTTCCTTTACCACTTTAACAAACCCCACTGTCTTATCCTGTTTTACAGCATCAGTCATCCCAGTGCTTTTCTTCAACCACCAACACTGTGACTTTACATGGCCTAGTTTATTACAGTGAAAACATTTGACATTTTTCATTTCTTTTCCACCCTCCTGGATTTCTTTTTTAATCTGAGGTACACTCTCCTTATTATCTCCCATCAGATCACCTTTACCTTTACCATTTGAGTATTTCTCATGTGCCAATTTCTATCCCTCACTGGCTGAAACTGATGTCAGAAACCAAGCTTTGATTTATGAACTAATTCATAATCATCTGCCATTTTTGCTGCTAATCTCGCAGTTTTAACCCTCTGCTCTTCCACATGAGTTCTCACTACATCAGGAATTGAAGTTTAAACTCCTCCAAAAGTATAATTTCTCCTAGAGCTTCAGACATTTGGTCTATTTTCAAAGCCCTTATCCACCTATCAAAATTACTCTGTTTGATCCTTTCAAACTCCATGTATGTTTGACCAAATTCTTTCCTTAAACTTTTAAACCTTTGTCTGTAAGCTTCAGGCACTAGTTCATATGCACCCCTAAGATGGATTTTTTCACCTCCTCATACGTCTCAGATACCTCCCCCCATAGTGATGCAAACACTTCACTAGCCCTACCTACCAGCTTTGTTTGAATCGGTAACACCCACATGTCCTGTGGCCATTTCATTTGTTTAGCCACCTTCTAAAATGAATTGAAAAAAGGCTTCTACCTCCTGCTCGTCAACCTTGGCAATGCTTGGACATATTTAAATAGATTCCCACCAAGTCTTTGACTTTGACGTTCTTTCTCACTATCCTCATCACTATCATCCAACTGTATGTTTCCCTTTACGTCTGCCAATTTTAACTGACTGTCATGTTTCATGGCCATTTTCTGAAGTTCAAACTCTCTCTAGAACATAGAACATAGAACGTTACAGCGCAGTACAGGCCCTTCGGCCCTCGATGTTGCGCCGACCTGTGAAACCACTCTAAAGCCCATCTCACTATTGACTTATCGTCCATATGTCTATCCAATGACCATTTGAATGCCCATAATCTTGGCGAGTCCACTACTGTTGCAGGCAGGGCATTCCACACCCTTACTACTCTCTGAGTAAAGAACCTACCTCTGACATCTGTCTTATATCTATCTCCCCTCAATTTAAAGCTATGTCCCCTCGTGCTAGACATCACCATCCGAGGAAGAAGGCTCTCACTGTCCACCCTATCCAATCCTCTGATCATTTTGTATGCCTCAATTAAGTCACCTCTTAACCTTCTTCTCTCTAACGAAAACAGCCTCAAGTCCCTCAGCCTTTCCTCATAAGATCTTCCCTCCATACCAGGCAACATTCTGGTAAATCTCCTCTGCACCCTTTCCAATGCTTCCACATCCTTCCTATACTCCGGCGACCAGAATTGCACGCAATACTCCAAATGCGGCCGCACCAGAGTTTTGTACAATTGCAACATGACCTCATGGCTCCGAAACTCAATCCCTCTACCAATAAAAGCTAACACACCGTACGCCTTCTTAACAACCCTCTCAACCTGGGTGGCAACTTTCAGGGATCTATGTACATGGACACCGAGATCTCTCTGCTCATCCACACTGCCAAGAATCTTACCATTAGCCCAGTACTTAGTCTTCCTGTTATTCCTTCCAAAATGAATCACCTCACACTTTTCTGCATTAAACACCATTTGCCATCTCTCAGCCCAGCGCTGCAGCTTATCTATGTCCCTCTGTAACTTGTAACATCCATCCGCACTGTCCACAACTCCACCGACTTTAGTGTCATCTGCAAATTTACTCACCTATCCTTCTACGCCCTCCTCCAGGTCATTTATAAAAATGACGAACAGCAGTGGCCCCAAAACAGATCATTGTGGTACACCACTAATAACTGGACTTCAGTCTGAACATTTCCCATCAACCACCGCCCTTTGTCTTCTTCCAGCTAGCCAATTTCTGATCCAAACTGCTAAATCACCCTGAATCCCATGCCTCCGTATTTTCTGCAGTAGTCTACCATGGGGAACCTTATCAAACGCTTTACTGAAATCCATATACACCACATCAACTGCTTTACCCTCATCCACCTGTTTGGTCACCTTCTCAAAGAACTCAATAAGGTTTGTGAGGCACGACCTACCCTTCACAAAACCGTGTTGACTAACTCTAATCAAATTATTCCTTTCCAGATGATTACACATCCTATCTCTTATAAACCTTTCCAAGATTTTGCCCACAACAGAAGTAAGGCTCACTGGTCTATAGTTACCGGGGTTGTCTCTACTCCCCTTCTTGAACAAGAGACAACATTTGCTATCCTCCAGTCTTCTGGCACTATTCCTGTAGACAAAGATGACTTAAAGATCAAAGCCAAAGGCTCAGCAATCTCCTCCCCAGCTTCCCAGAGAATCCTAGGATAAATCCCATCCGGCCCAAGGGATTTATCTATTTTCACACTTTCCAGATTTGCTAACACCTCCTCCTTGTGAACCTCAAGCCCTTCTAGTCTAGTAGCCTGAATCTCAGTATTCTCCTCGACAACATTGTCTTTTTCCTGTGTGAATACTGATGAAAAATATTCATTTAGCACCTCTCCTATCTCCTCGGACTCCAAGCACAACTTCCCACTACTGTCCTTGACTGGCCCTACTCTTACCCTAGTCATTCGTTTATTCCTGACATATCTATAGAAAGCTTTAGGGCTATCCTTGATCCTACCTGCCAAAGACTTCTCATGTCCCCTCCTGGCTCTTCTTAGCTCTCTCTTTAGGTCCTTCCTAGCTAACTTGTAACTCTCGAGCGCCCTAACTGAACCTTCATGTCTCATCTTTACATAAGCTTCCTTCTTCCTGTTGACAAGTGTTTCGACTGCCTTAGCAAACCACGGTTCCCTTGCTTGACCACTTCCTCCCTGCCTGACAGGTACATACTTATCAAGGACACGCAGTAGCTGTTCCTTGAACAAGCTCCATATTCCCAATGTGCCCATCCCCTGCAGTTTTCCTCTCCATCCGATGCTTCCTAAGTCTTGCCTCATCGCATCATAATTGCCTTTCCCCCAGATATAACTCTTGCCCTGCGGTATATACCTATCCCTTTCCATCACTAAAGTAAACGTAATCGAATTGTGGTCACTATCACCAAAGTTCTCACCTACCTCCAAATCTAACACCTGTCCTGGTTCATTACCCAGTACCAAATCCAATATGGCCTCGCCTCTCGTTGGCCTATCTACATACTGTGTCAGGAAACCCTCCTGCACACACTGGACAAAAACGGACCCATCTAAAGTACTCGAACTATAGCATTTCCAGTCAACATTTGGAAAGTTAAAGTCCCCCATAACAACTACCCTGTTGCTTTCGCTCCTATCCAGAATCATCTTTGCAATCCTTTCCTCTACATCTCTGTAATGTTTCGGAGGCTTATAGAAAACCCCTAAAAGGGTGACCACTCCTTTCCTGTTTCTAACCTCAGCCCATACTACCTCAGTAGACGAGTCCTCATCAAACGTCCTTTCTGCCACCGTAATACTGTCCTTGACTAACAATGCTTCCCCTCCCCTTCTTTTACCACCTTCTCTGCGCTTACTGAAATATCTAAACCCCGGCATCTGCAACAACCATTCCTGTCCCTGTTCTATCCATCTCTCCGAAATGGCCACAACATCGAAGTCCCAGGTACCAACCCATGCCGCAAGTTCACCCACCTTATTCCGACCGTCCTGCCTGTCGGTACACTCCTGCAACTTTGAAACCTTACTCATGACCTCACTACTCTCAACCTCCTGCATACTGGAGCTACAATTCAGGTTCCCAAGCCCCTGCTGAACTAGTTTAAACCCTCCCGAAGAGCATTAGCAAATTTCCCCCCCAGGATATTGGTACCCCTCTGGTCCAAGTGTTGACCATCCCATTTGTAGAGGTCGCACCGAGCCCAGAATGAGCCCCAATTATCCAGAAATCTGAAACCCTCCCTCCTGCACCATCCCTGTAGCAACGTGTTCAAATCCTCTCTCTCCCAATTCCTCGTCTCGCTATCACATGGCACGGGTAACAACCCAGAGATAATAACTCTGTTCTAGCTCTAAGTTTCCACCTTAGCTCCCTGAATTCCTGCCTTACATCCCTATCCCTTTTCCTACCTATGTCATTGGTACCTATGTGGACCACGACTTGGGGCTGCTCCCCCTCCCCGTTAAGGATCCCGAAAACACGATCTGAGACATCACGCACCCTGGCACCTGGAAGGCAACACATCAACCGCGAGTCTCTCCCGTTCCCACAGAATCTCCTATCTATCCCCCTGACTATGGAGTCTCCAATGACTAATGCTCTACTCCTCTCCCCCCTTCCCTTCTGAGCAACAGGGACAGACTCTGTACCAGAGACCTGTACCCCATGGCTTAGCCCTGGTAAGTCATCCCCCCCAACAGTATCCAAAGTGGTATACTTGTTACTAAGGGGAACGACCACAGGGGATTCCTGTACTGACTGCTTCCTCCCAGCCCCTCTCACCGTCACCCATCTATCTTCTTCAGAGTAACTACATCCCTGAAGCTTCTATCTATGACCACCTCTGCCTCCCGAATGATCCGAAGTTCATCCAGCTCCAGCTCCAGTTCCCTAACGCGGTTTCTGAGGAGCTGGAGATGGGTGCACTTCCCACAGATGAAATCAACAGGGACACTGACGGCGTCCCTCACCTCAAACATTCTGCAGGAGGAACATTGCACTACCTTTCCTGCCATCCCCTCTAGATAAAAAAAGAAAAAGAAAGAAAGAGCTTACCTGTTATTCACTCCCCTTCTCAGCAAGCACTCACTCAGCAACCTCTGCACCCCGCACAATAACACCTGAGGGAAAATAAAATAAAAACTACTTACCAGTCACCAGCCAATCCCTTACCTGCAGGCCGTGACGTCACGGTTCAACGTCTTTCTACTTCTACCTGCCCTCGAGCCTTCCTCTTGATCTTTACAGCGGTTGGGTTTATTTTAGTTAGAGGAGGGGATAGGGAGGGAAACACTGAAGCAGTGTTTCGGGTTTAAGTGTCACTTGACAACAGCTCCTTCACAAACCATCTTCAAGTTAGGGTGAGCACAACGGCGTCTGAAAATTTCCCCCGCAACAGCCAATCAGCAGCTCTGCTCTACAGCCCTCTGCTGGATCTCTTTAGCCTTTTCCTTGATCTGTATCTTCCTTTCTCTTTCTTTTTGTTCTGCTAGGGCTATTTTTTCTGTTTTCCTTTCTGCTCTCTCTTTTTCCTCTCTCTCTCTTTCTCTTTCTTTTTCCTCTCTCTCTCTTTCGTATTCAAGCTGCTTTAATTCTTTTTCATGTTCCATTTGCTTAATTTGTAACTGAAATGTTGCCATTTCCAATGAGTCAAACTGTATCTCAGGCAACTTTAAATGCTTAGCCACTGCCATAATGACCTCACCTTTTCACATTTTGTCAGGTAATGTTAACTGCAATGTTTTTGCCAAATCTAACAATCTGCTTTTAGTCTCAGTCCACAAGGTACTGCATGTGACCGTCTTCACGCCAAAATCTTCAGAGCCTCTGAAAGAGCCATTGTCCACAACACACTTCCCACTTAAACTATAATACCACACCTGAAAAGCACCCACAATATGCTCACCCCTCACTGTCTTTAAGTTCACGAAGCCAATCCAATAAATAGACTTTTATCCCCCTCGAGCCCACATTTTGTTATGGGTCAGGGTTTAGAGAACCCCAAAGTGTATTATGGAGTTTACCTGACCCACAACTTTTAATAGATTGTGGCATGGGGAGCACACTGCCCACTCTACAGCTGTTGGACGCAGAAGTATTTTTTAAAGCTAAACAATGTTTATTCTATGAACTCAAGTTAACCTTTTTAAAACATACAGTGAACATCTTAGCAACCATCAATTCAAATACAACCCCCAAAGAATACAATACTAAGTAATCCTTAAGCTGTCCTTTTAACATCCATAAGACTTAAAAAAAGAACTTTTAACAGAAGCACATCAGGTTAAAGTCAGTATTGAGAGCAGTTATTGGTTTTAAATCACCAAAGGGTCGATTTACAGTTGTTAGATTACAGAGAGAGACTCTAATACACCTTCTGGCTGTGACTGCAACTATCCAGCTCTGAAAACAAAACTAAAACACACCTTGCAGCAAACAGCCTAAAACGAAAGTAAAAAGCTGGCAGCTCCACCCACACTCTGACATCACTGATAAACACCCATTTCTTAAAGGTACATTTCTTAAACACCCATTTCTTAAAGGTACTCTCACATGACAAAGGCAACATTATAAACATGCAGCAGATAACAATGATTATGCAACGTGGGGAGTGAAGAGGCAGAGTAGTTTAGGCTGCTCCCAACATGTCCAGACAAAACCCCAATGACATGTTGACAGTAATTCTTGGTTAAAACCTGAGTTTCACTGATCTTTCCTCTCTTTCTGCCTGTGGCTGATGCAGGGGTATCATGAGCCAAAGCTGCAAAGTATAACTTTGGTCTCCCTGTGCCTATATCCATCCTACATTTGCCTTTAAATTAGGGGGGTAATAAATGATTATCTTAAGAAGAAAGCATCATGAGAGCTTTTGGGAAATGTATTGATGGATAGGATTTGGCAAGCCACCACAGGAGTTACTGGTGCATGACTAAGTTAAGAACACAGTGACCCAAATAGCTAAATAAGAGCACAATATGATTCTATGGACACTTTGAATGTCAGTACTTGTACAAAAACCCCTGCCTACCCACCATTAAAGTAGCTAGCCCCCTGGCCACCCTGCTACCAAGACCCCCCAACACCACCATGCTCCCCTCAAAAAATTCATAAAAATGAATTGATGGAAATAAAAATGGGGTAAAGGTGGTGGAGAGAGTTGTTAAGTCAGGAAGGGTGTAACTTGCCTAATCGGAAGATGAGCTGCTGTTCTTCCAGTTTGGGCTGGGCTTCAGTGGAACATTGCAGCAGGCCAAGGACGGACACGTGGAACTGAGAGCAGAACGGTGAGTTTAAATGACAAACGACAGGAAGGTCTGGGTCCTGCTTGCGGACGGACCGGAGATTTTCTGCAAAGCGGCCACCCAGTCTGCATTGTCTATCCAATGTAGAGTAGACCACACAGGGAGGAGTGATGCAATAGATCAGATTGAAGGAGGTGCACGTGAAGCACTGCTTTACTTGAAAAGAGAGTTTAGGGCCTGAGATGGTAAGCAGGGAGGAGGTAAAGGGGCAGCGGTTACTTCGTCTGTGATTGCATGGGAAGGTGCCATGGGGAGAGGGTGAAGTGTCAGGGGCAATGGAGGAGTGGACCAGGGTATCCAGAGGGAATGGTCCCTGCGCAATGCTGACAGGTGACAGGGAGACTGAGGGGAAGATGTGTTTGGTGGTGGAATCATGCTGGAGTTGGTGGAACTGGCAGAGGATGATTCTTTGAATGCAGAGACTGGTGGGGTGAAAAGTGAGGACAAGGTGCACAGTATCCTGGTTCTGGGAGGGAGGAAAGGGCGTGAGGGCAGAGGTGCGGAAAATAGGTCGGACACGGTTGAGAGTCCGGTCAACCACAGTGCGTGAGAAGCCACAGTTAAGAAACTGGCAACACCATTTTGGAAAGTGGCATCATCAGAACAGTTGTGACGGATGCGAAGGAACTGGGAGAATGGGCTGGAGTCCTTACAGGATGTAGGGTGTGAAGAGCTGTAGTCGAGATAGCTGTGGGAGTCGGTATGTTTGTAATGGATATTAGTGGACAGTCTACCTCAGAAATTGAAATAGAAAGGTCAAGGAAGGAAAGGGAAGTGTTGAAGATGGGCCATGTTAAGGTGATAGAGGGGTGGAAATTGGAAGCAAAATGAATGCATTTTTCCAGGTCCAGATGGGAACATGAAGCAGCACCAAAACAGTCGCCAATGTACCGATAAAAGAGTTCTGGGATGGGGCTAGAGTTGGACTGGGACATGGAGTGTTCCACATACCCCATGAAGAGACAGTCAAAACTGGGACCTGTGCGGGTCCCTTTGGTTTGGGGGAAAGTAGACATGTTAAAGGAGAAATTGTTGAGTGTGAAGAGAAGTTCAGCCAGATGGAGGAGAGTGTTGGTGGATGGGAATTGTTTGAGTCTCTGTTCAAGGAAGAAGCAGAGAGACCTCAGGCCATCCTGGTGGGGAATGGAGGTATAGAGGTACTGATTCAAATTTGATTTTAAATATGTTTTTGTTATCGGGGTTCCATTTCCTTTACCTGTTTTGAGGAAGAACAGGGACGTTATTCCTGATGACCTAGCCAATATTCATCCCTCAATCAACATCGGAAAAACAGATTATTTTTCATTATTACATTGCTGTTTGTGGGATCGTGTTGTGGGCAAATTGGCTGTCCTTCCTTTCCTATATTACTACAGTGAGCATGGGCTATCAAGAGGCACTATATAAATGCAATTTTTTCTTGTTCGCCTGGAAATTCCCCATCGCCTCCACTGGGTTCTAGCTGGAGGTGAATGACTTCTAGTTAACTCAGCAACCTTAGCTTCTAATTCCGTGCTTGATTCTGATTGAGCCTGTGGAATACAAACACTTTGCATAAGTAGTCACTGTCCTCAGGGATGCCTTGACATAACTTGCTTTTAAACACTGGGGCTACTGAAAACAGTAGCTTTGGGATCTTTTACATTCACCCAAGAGGAAACATAGGTCTCAGTTGAACTCTTTGGATTGAAGACAGCATCACTCCCCTGCGACCCCCCCCCCCCCCCCCCCCCCCACCCGCACTCTCACTAGAGCGTAAAATCTCGTGGTCAAAATCTCTGAAGTGGGCTTTGAAATCATAGCCTTATCGTTTGGAGGTAAGAGCACCGCAACTGCCACAACAAACACAAATGTGACAACCAGGGACCAAGAGCAATTAAGCCAGTGCAGCTTTCCAGTGCATTCTGCTGGACCTTTGCCAGATTTACGACAGGAGTCAGGCAGAAAACCGAAGAAAATCTGGGCTCCAAATTATTTTCTTTGTGACAATAAACAAAGAACTGGTAAAAGACCTTGCTTCCTCACAATTTTCAGTGTTTTCTTCAACAGCAGCTGTTCCACATATCGTTTGAGAATGGGTCACTTTCATTAGAAACTGTGAGAGGTACCTCCCTGGGCTTTCGTGAGCTTAATTAAGGTATTGGCCTTATAGAGAGTGTTATAATTTGAGTAAGCAAGCTATGAGAATAGATCTTTGAATTTGCCATGGTAACCATAAAAGTTGACTCGGGGGATAAAACTGGACCTGAAGTCAATCTCCTAAAGCAAACATTAGCCTGATTCTTCATGCACAGCAAAGGTTATATTAAAAAAATTATAATGTCACTGTATATTAAATCATTGATACCACCCGGCCAGTGCTCAACTTTATTAAATCCAACCTGTAAAGAAGGACAATGTTTACTTTCATCAATATATAACTGGCCGGGCATTAATTTCTGAAGGATATTCTTTATTATGCCTCAAACCATTAATCAACAAAGAAGTTTAAGTAAATGTGAATGGAATGCAGATGTAACGGATTGACAAAGGGTTGAATCAAGTAGAAAGATTAAGGATTTAGTATATGACCCTTATGACATTCACCTATAGTTAACTAAATTTTTCTGATCATCTTCTAAAACCCCTTCCTCGAAAATAATTTAAAATCAAATTATTTATTTTTTGGTCCACTTGACATTAAAGGAACACATTAGAATATAACCCAATGAATTCAACAAGAGTCAGATCAATCTAAATACCTTTTCTTGCCATTGTGAGTCAGCGGAGATTCAGTTGGCAGCACTCTGGGGCGAGATTTTCCGACCCCCCGCCGGGTCGGAGAATCGCCGGGGGCTGGCGTGAATCCCGCCCCCGCCGGTTGCCGAATTCTCCAGCACCAGATATTCGGCGGGGGGCGGGAATCACGCCGCGCCGGTTGGCGGGCCCACCCCCCCCGCGTTTCTCCGGCCCAGAGGGGCCGAAGTCCCGCCGCTAAAATGCCTGTCCCACCGGCGTAGATTAAACCAACTACCTTACCGGCAGGACAAGGCGGCGCGGGCGGGCTCCGGGTCCTGGGGGGGGGGGGGGAGGGGCGCGGGGCGATCCGGTGGCCTGGCCCGCGATCGGGGCCCACCGATCTGTGGCCGGGCCTGTGTCGTGGGGGCACTCTTTTCCTTCCGCCTTCGCCACGGTCTCCACCATGGCAGAGGCGGAAGAGACTCCCTCCACTGCGCATGCGCGGGAATGCCGTCAGCGGCCGCTAATGCTCCCGCGCATGCGCCGCCTGGAGATGTCATTTCCGCGCCAGCTGGCGGGGCACCAAAGGCCTTTTCTGCCAGCTGGCGGGGCGGAAATTAGTCCGGCGTGGGCCTACCCCTTAAGGTTGGGGCTCGGCCCCCCAAGAAGCGGAGCATTCCGCACCTTTGGGGCGGCGTGATGCCCGACTGATTTGCGCCCTTTTGGGCGCCAGTCGGCGGACGTCGCGCCGACACCGGAGAATTTCGCCCCTGGTCTTTGTGTCTCAGAATTCTGGGATGAAGTCCCACTCCAAGAGTTGAATGGAAGCTGATACTCTACTGGTGTGCTGCATTGTTGCCGACGCAGTTTTTCTGATGAGAAGTTAAACATCACAAAAAAAGTAGATCCTCTGGTCATTGTCACATTTTCTGTGGGCGGCACGGTAACATAATGGCTATCACCATTGCTTCACAGCATCAGGATCCCAGGTTCGATTCCCAGCTTGGCTCACTGTCTGTGCGGAGTCTGCACGTTTTCCCCGCGTCTGCGTAAGTTCCCTCCGGGCGCTCCAGTTTCCATCACAAGTCCCGAAATACGTGCTTGTTAGGTGAATTGGACATTCTGAATCGGTGTACCTCAACAGGCGACTAGGGGATTTTCACAGTAACTTCATTACACTGTTAATGTAAGCCTACTTAAATTATAATAAAAATTATTATAATTTACTGTACGCATGTTGGCCGTCGTGTTTCCTACATTACACTTCAATAATTACTTTATTGGTGGTTTTGAAAAGTACAATACAAGCTGTTATGCTTATGGAGAAAAAACCATGCCATTGCACATAGACGTATTGGACTTCAAAAAACACCTGAGTTTCATATTTTAAGATTGACACAAACCCCAAAGATGGCTCAGAATGTCAGTCTGTCTGTGTCTCCCCTTCCAGACTGTCTGTGTCTTCTCTGCCAGTCTGTCTGTGTCTTCCCTGTCAGTCTGTCTGTGTCTCCCCTGCTGGTCTGCCTGTGTCTCCCCTACCAGTCTGACGGTGTCTTCCTTGCCAGTCTGTCTGTGTCTTCCCTGCCAGTCTATCTGTGCCTTCTCTGCCAGTCTGCCTGTGTCTTCCCTGTCAGTCTGCCAGTGTTTTTCCTGCCAGTCTGCCTGTGTCTTCCCCTGTCAGTCAGTTTGTGTTTCCCCTGTCAGTCTGCCTGTGTCTTCCCTGCCAGTCTGCCTGTGTCTCCCCTACCAGTCTGACGGTGTCTTCCTTGCCAGTCTGTCTGTGTCTTCCCTGCCAGTCTATCTGTGCCTTCTCTGCCAGTCTGCCTGTGTCTTCCCTGTCAGTCTGCCAGTGTTTTTCCTGCCAGTCTGTCTGTGTCTTCCCTGCCAGTCTGTCTGTGTCTCCCCTGCTGATCTGCCTGTGTCTCCCCTACCAGTCTGACGGTGTCTTCCTTGCCAGTCTGCCTGTGTCTTCCCTGCCAGTCTATCTGTGCCTGCTCTGCCAGTCTGCCTGTGTCTTCCCTGTCAGTCTGCCAGTGTTTTTCCTGCCAGTCTGCCTGTGTCTTCCCCTGTCAGTCAGTTTGTGTTTCCCCTGTCAGTCTGTCTGTGTCTTCCCTGCCAGTCTGCTTGTGTCTTCCCTGCCAGTCTGCCTGTGTCTTACCTGCCAGTCTGCTTGTGTCTTCCCTGCCAGTGTGCCTGTGTCTTCCCCTGCCAGTCTGTCAGTGCCTTTCCATGTCAGTCTATCTGTGCCTTTCCCTGTCAGTCTATCTGTGTCTACCCTGCCAGTCTGCCTGTGTCTTCCCATGCCAGTCTGTCTGTGGTTTCCCTGTCAGTCTGTCAGTGCTTCCCCTGCCAGTCTGATTGTGTCTTCCCTGCCAGTCTGACTGTGTCTACCCTGCCAGTCTGCCTGTGTCTCCCCTGTCGGTCTGGCTGTGTCTTCCCCTGCCAGTCTGCCTGTGTCTTCCCTACCAGTCTGACTGTGTCTCCCCTGCCAGCCTGCTTGAGTTTTGATGCTGGTCTGCCTGTATCTCCCCTGCCAGTCTGACTGTGTCTCCTCTGCCAGTCTGCTTGTGTCTCCCCTGCCCGTCTGTCTGTGTCTCCTCTGCCAGTCTGACTGTGTCTTCTCCTGCCAGTCTGCCTGTGTCTTCCCTGCCAGTCTGACTGTCTTCTCCTGCCAGTCTGCCTGTGTCTTCCATGCCAGTCTGTCTGTGCCTCCTCTGCCAGTCTGCCTGTGTTTTTCCTGTCAGTCTGCTTGTGTCTCCCCTGCCAGTCTGACTGTGTCTCTCCTGCCAGTCTGACCGTGTCACGTCATCAGAACAGCCGCACACATCATCATCTACCCCTCGCAAATCAAGGACTGTTCCGTGTAAACGTTTTGTTTATATTTACCTACTATTGGACTCAATTCTCATCTCTAATCAGTATGAATGTAGGTGCAAGGGTTTTACTGTTTCTCCTCAATTTCTTAGTAATTAGTAAACTTGCTCTATCTTGACTCAGGAAAGACTGGTTAATTTGGATCCTTTTTAAAAATAACTATTGGTCTGGAAAAGGTTTCCATGGGAAAGAGAACCTTGTTGGGTTAAACTTTGTTGCTACCATAAGAGGGTGGTTGAATAAAAACAGGGTGCCAATCATCTCTCCTCACCTGAGTTTGTAGCAATTTGGGGGTATCCCAGACTGAAGGTGATAAATCGAGGGATCTCACCCAGATCTCACGCAGTGGGAGGCATGGTAGCACAGTGGTTAGCACTGTTGGTTCACAGCACCAGGGTTCCAGGTTCGATTTGCGGCTTGGGTCCCTGTCTGTGCGGAGTCTGCACATTCTCCCCGTGTCTGTGTGGGTTTCCTCCGGGTGCTCCGGTTTCCTCCCTCAAGTCCCAAAAGACGTGCTGTTAGGTGAATTAGACATCCTGAATTCTCCCTCTGTGTACCTGAACAGGTGCCAGAATGTGGCAACTGGGGAATTTTCACAATAATTTCATTGCAGTGTAATGTAAGCCTACTTGTAACACCAATTAAGATTATTATTTAGATCAATAAAGTTTGAGGAACCCTACCTTGGGCTGGTCATAACTAGGGGGAAGTATTTAGTTTGTGACCTGGATTTTGCAGTCAGTGACAAAGCATTGGCATATGTCGCTGACCTCAAAAGAAGTAGCCCACAAATCTTTTATCATCACAAAGACCCAATAATCACAATTAATACAATGTTACTGGTTCCAATATTTTTGGCAGCATCTTTTCTCTCATTGATTAAGCAGGCAGTGTACCTTGCAATAAATTTTATCTGAATGATTCTCCAGACTTGCATTTTCATGGCATTCCCCCACACATATGGCACCAATGATTGGTTCCTAGACTGAAGACAGCTGGATTGATGAGCTTGGCCTCCATCAGACAGGCAGTAGTTTGATGGAGACCGCAGGACAAGGTGGACAGTGTTCCTTGGACATGGGAGAGGCGGCAATCCAGTGGGGGAGGGGGCAACCTGGAAGCAAGGTCAATCCTGGGTGAGTGAGATTGACCACAGGATGGGGTTATGGGGTGCCCAATATCAGGGGCCATACGGCAGGAGAAAGGAAGGACAGTTTCCTTGAGCTCGGGAGGAGTTGGAAGCTTTCAGGGAAAGTTGGAGGCTTAGAATTGAGGGGGATTCAGAAACGCCCCCTGGGGGTGATTGGAAGCCTCGGAGGTCGAGGGGGAAGCCAGGTGGGCAGGGAGTGCCGGAGGCCTGGAGGTGGGGAAATCAGAGGTCTGGGTTAAGAGGGATCGGAGATGTTGGAGGGAAGCCTGGGTGGGAGATTGAGGATGGGGAAAGATTACTTGCAGACATTGTGGAGAAGATCTGAGGCTTTATGGGGAAGGTCTGAGATAAATATAAGGGGTTAGGCAGGGGTTACCTGATCACAGCGGGTTGTCCAGGTAGGCAAGCTGATATGTGAAAACACACTCATCTCCAAGTTTCAGTAGTATTCACCAAGGTTTGGCAACAGAGTTCCCTGAAGTTTGGGGAATGGCAGTCCACAAGTAAATTTCAGAATTGAACAACATTTTGGCTCAAAACCTCATTATGAAATTTAAAGTAACAACTTGCCTTGTTGGAGCAAGTTAGTCACCTGCCCAATATCCTGCCTTCTTTAAAACCCAATGTAGGTGGTTTGGAGACGGGTTTGCGTAGGGATTCAAGCCTTTAACACTTTAACCTGTGACCTGAACCAAACCCATATATTCTTAGTGGTTTGAATTCCACTTTTACTGATTCTGGCACAAACATCTTTGAAGGTGGAGGACTAATCTGATAAAGTTATAAATAAAAAAACACATTGATCCTGGATTGCGTAAATATGATTGCGGAGACCAAACGCGATGTGATAGAGCTAAATCTGCACAAATAATTGGTCAGCAGTTGGTTAGAATATTAGACCTGAATTCCTGGGCTCTCTGAGGACAAAATAATTAATTTTCACCTGAGAGTGAGCCAGAAATCTGCAACAGAAACAGTTTTGTGGGGATCCTGCCACATTTACATAAGCCTTATAAATTCTGATAGGGGCAGGTGACCCTCCATTTACATCAAAGGGGGACATTCCTGCCTTTCCTGGAAAGCTTTCCCTTTATTCCTTTCAACAATCTCAGGATAACTCCCTACCAGCTGAGAGCCACCTCAAGGCCTGTTGATAGGCCCCAACATTTTACAAATAAAGGTAATCAATTCCACAGGGAATTAATTACTTTTACAAGAGACCCCATTGCTCCAATAGGCACAGAAAATTCAAGAGGATATTTTTCCTTGGTCCACCATTGGACCTTCTCTCCTTCATGTGAGTGATCAGGGGTGAACTGGCAAGGTGGATACAGAACTGGCTAGGCCATAGAAGGCAGAGGGTAGCAATGGAGGGATGCTTTTCTAATTGGAGGGCTGTGACCAGTGGTGTTCCACAGGGATCAGTGCTGGGACCTTTGCTCTTTGTAGTATATATAAATGATTTGGAGGAAAATGTAACTGGTCTGATTAGTAAGTTTGCAGACGACACAAAGGTTGGTGGAATTGCGGATAGCGATGAGGACTGTCTGAGGATACAGCAGGATTTAGATTGTCTGGAGACTTGGGCGGAGAGATAGCAGATGGAGTTTAACCTGGACAAATGTGAGGTAATGCATTTTGGAAGGGCTAATGCAGGTAGGGAATATACAGTGAATGGTAGAACCCTCAAGAGTATTGAAAGTCAAAGAGATCTAGGAGTACAGGTCCACAGATCACTGAAAGGGGCTACACAGGTGGAGAAGGTAGTCAAGAAGGCATACGGCATGCTTGCCTTCATTGGCCGGGGCATTGAGTATAAGAATTGGCAAGTCATGTTGCAGCTGTATAGAACCTTAGTTAGGCCACACTTGGAGTATAGTGTTCAATTCTGGTCGCCACACTACCAGAAGGATGTGGAGGCTTTAGAGAGGGTGCAGAAGAGATTTACCAGAATGTTGCCTGGTATGGAGGGCATAAGCTATGAGGAGCGATTGAATAAACTCGGTTTGTTCTCACTGGAACGAAGGAGGTTGAGGGGCGACCTGATAGAGGTATACAAAATTATGAGGGGCATAGACAGAGTGGATAGTCAGAGGCTTTTCCCCAGGGTAGAGGGGTCAATTACTAGGGGGCATAGGTTTAAGGTGAGAGGGGCAAAGTTTAGAGTAGATGTACGAGGCAAGTTTTTTACGCAGAGGGTAGTGGGTGCCTGGAACTCACTACCGGAGGAGGTAGTGGAGGCAGGGACGATAGGGACATTTAAGGGGCATCTTGACAAATATATGAATAGGACGGGAATAGAAGGATACGGACCCAGGAAGTGTAGAAGATTGTAGTTTAGTCGGGCAGTATGGTCGGCACGGGCTTGGAGGGCCGAAGGGCCTGTTCCTGTGCTGTACATTTCTTTGTTCTTTGTTCTTTGATATGATGGTCTTCCAAGTTGTGGCTAGTGGTTTGGGATGTGTGCCACCGAGGTACTCTTACACCCATGTCAGAAATTTGGGATGGGGTTTGCAGCTACAGGCATAAGTGGGTGACAAAAGACCATAAGACCATAAGACATAGGAGCAGAATTAGGCCACTTGGTTCATTAAGGCGGCTCCGCCATTCGATCATGGCTGATATTTTCTCATCCCTATTCTCCTGTCTTCTCCCATAACCCCTGATCCCCTTATTAATCAAGAAGCTATCAATCTCTGTCTTAAAGGCACTCCATGAATTGGCCTCCACAGCCTTCTGCGGCAAAGAGTTCCACAGATTCACCACCCTCTGGCTGAAGAAATTCCTCCTCATCTCTGTTTTAAAGGATCGTCCCTTTAATCTGAGATGGTGTCCTTTGGTTCTAGTTTTTCCTACAAGTGGAAACATCCTCTCCATGTCCACTCTATCCAGGCCTCGCAGTATCTTGTACGTTTCAATAAGATCCCCTCTCATCCTACTAAACTCCAACGAGTACAGACCCAGAGTCCTCAAACGTTCCTCATACGACAAGTTCTTCATTCCAGGGATCATTCTTGTGAACCTCCTCTGGACCCCTTTCAAGGCCAGCACATCCTTCCTCAGATATGGGGCACAAAACTGCTCACAATCCTCCAAATGGGGTCTGACCAGAGCCTAATACAGCTTCAGAAGTACATCCCTGGTCTTGTGTTCTAGCCCTCTTGACATGAATGCTAACATTGCATTTGCCTTCTTAACTGCCGACTGAACCTGAAGAGAATCGTGAACAAGGACTCCCAAGTCCCTTAGTGCTTCTGCTTTCCAAAGCATTTCCCCATTTAGAAAATAGTCTATGCCTAGATTCCTCCTTCCAAAGTGCATAACCTCACACTTTTCCACAATGTATTTCATTTCCCAATTCTTTGCCCATTCTCCTAGCTTGTCCAAGTCCTTCTGCAGCGCCCTTGCTTCCTCAATACTACCTGTCCCTCTACAGATCTTTGTATCATCTGCAAACGTAGCAACAATGCCTTCAGTACCTTCTTCCAGATCATTAATGTACATTGTAAAAAGTTGTGGTCCCAGCACAGAGCCCTGAGGTACACCACTAGTCACGGGCAGCCATCCTGAAAAAAACCCTTTTATCCCCAGGAGTTTCAGGGATGTTTGGGGAATGTAATTTTAATCCCCCAAAATAGATGGGTGTGTTTCAGAAAGGAAGTTTATAAAGTTAAAAACTTGAAGCAGTATAATAAAGATGTGGAGATGCCGATGTTGGACCGGGGTGGGCACAGTAAGAAGTCTTACAACACTAGATTAAAGTCCAACAAGTTTGTTTCGAATCATTAGCTTTCGGAGCGCAGCTCCTTCATCAGGTGAATGAAGAGGTGGGTTCCAAAAACACATATATAGACAAATTCAATGATGCAAGATGATACTTTGAATGCAAGTCTTTGCAGGTAATTAAGTCTTTACAGGTCCAGATGGTGCAACTGAAGAGAGGGATAATCACAGGTTAAAGAGGTGTGAATTACTTCAAGCCTGGACAGTTGGTAGGATTTCGCAAGCCCAGGCCAGATGGTGGGGGGTGAATGTAATGCAACATGAATCCAAGGTCCCAGTTGAGGCCGTACTCATGCGTGCAGAACTTGGCTATCAGTTTCTGCTCGGTGATTCTGTGCTGTCGCGCGTCCTGAAGGCTGCCTTGGAGAACGCTTCCCCGAAGATCAGAGGCTGAATGCCCTTGTCTGCTGAAGTGTGCCCCGATTGGAAGGGAACATTCCTGCCTGGCGATTGTCGCGCGATGTCCGTTCATCCGTTGTTGCAGTGTCTGCATGGTCTCGCCAATGTACTACGCCTCGGGACATCCTTTCCTGCAGCGTATGAGGTAGACAACGTTGGCCGAGTCACACGAGTATGTACCACATAACTGGTGGGTGGTGTTCTCACGTGTAATGGTGGTACCCATATCGATGATCTGACACATCTTGCAGAGGTTGCCATGGCAGGGTTGTGTGATGTTGTGGTCACTGTTTTCCTGAAGGCTGGGTAATTTGCTGCAAACAATGGTCTGTTTGAGGTTGCGCGGTTGTTTGAAGGCAAGTAGTAGTGGTGTGGGGATGGCCTTGGCAAGATGTTCATCTTCATCGATGACATGTTGAAGGCTGCAAAGAAGATGTCATAGTTTGTCCGCTCTGGGGAAGTACTGGACGATGAAGGGTACTCTGTTGGTTGTGTCCCCTGTTTGTCTTCTGAGGAGGTCGGTGTGGTTTTTTGCTGTGGCGCGTTGGAACTGTCGATCGATGAGTCGAGCGCCATATCCCGTTCGTACGAGGGCATCTTTCAGCGTCTGTAGATGTCTGTTATATTCCTCCTCGTCTGAGCAGAACCTGTGTATACGGAGGGCATCTCCATAGGGGATGGCATCTTTCAGCATCTGTAGATGTCTCGCCATCTAGACATAGAAAAAACCTTGGGTTCATGTCGCATTACATTCACCCCCCACCATCTGGCCTGGACTTGCGAAATCCTACCAACTGTCCTGGCTTGAGACAAACCACACCTCTTTAACCTGTGATTATCCCTCTCTCCAGTCGCATCACCTGGACCTGTAAAGACTTAATTACCTGCAAAGACTTGCATTCAAAGTACCATCTTGCGTCATTGAAGTTGTCTATTTTTGTGTTTGTGGAACCCACCTCTTCATTCACCTGAGGAAGGAGTTGCAGTTCAAAAGCTAATGATTCGAAACAAACCTGATGGACTTTAACCTGGTGTTGTAAGACTTCTTACAGTAAAATAAAGGGCATAATTCTGAAGGGGGCACACGAGGAGAGAGGCCTGGGAGAATATGTGCATAAATCATTGATGGTGACAGGGCAGGTTTAAAGAACAGCTAATAAAGCATACAGCATCCTAGACTTTATTGATGGGGACATAGAGGGCAGGATTCTCCGATACAAGTTCACCCTGCCACCGCTGTTGTCGAGAACAGGGAATTTGTTGCTCAACCAAAACCCCATTCACTGCAATGGGAGAAGCCCGCCAGCATGAACAGACAGAGAATTCCGACCAGAGTACAAAAGTAAAGAAGTTATGTTGAAATTGTATAAGATACTGCCTTGCATTATCAGGGACATTGCTGATGTTAAATGTGAAGGTGCCCTAAAACCCAAAAGGGTAACTTGGAACATCAGTTCTTAGTGGTGTATATCTTCAATTTGGCATGCTGTGAGAAAAGATATGCAAACCAGGGAGGAATAGTCTAGCCGCTTTGTGATCAAATAATAAAGAATAAGGGCAGCACGGTGACGCAGTGGGTTAGCCCTGTTGCCTCACGGCGCCGAGGTCCCAGGTTTGATCCCGGCTCTGGGTCACTAGCCGTGTGGAGTTTGCACATTCTCCCCATGTTTGCGTGGGTTTCGCCCCCACAACCCAAAGATGTGCAGGGTAGGTGGATTGGCCACTATAAATTGCCCCTGTTGTTTGCATCACTATCGGAGGAGGTATCTGAGACATATGAGGAGGTGAAAAAATCCATCTTAGGTGCATATGACTAGTGCCTGAAGCCTACAGACAAAGGTTTAGAAATTTAAGGAAAGAATTTGTTCAAACATACGTGGAGTTTGAAAGGCTCAAACAGAGTAATTTTGATAGGTTGATAAGGGCTTTGCAAGTAGACCAAACGTATGAAGCTCTCAGAGCAATTATACTTTTGGAGGCGTTTAAAAATTCAATTCCTGATGTAGTGAGAACTCATGTGGAAGAGCAGAGGGTTAAAACTGCTAGATTAGCAGCAGAACTGGCAGATGATTATGAATTAGTTCATAAATCAAAGCTTGGTTTCTGACATCAGTTTCAGCCTGTGAGGGATAGAAACTGGGGACATGAGAAATGCTCAAGTGGGAAAGGGAAAGGTGATCTGATGGGAGATAAAAAGGAGAGTGTACCTCAGACTAAAAAAGAAATCCAGGATGGTGGAAAAGAAATGAAAAATGTCAAATGTTTTCACTGTAATAAACTAGGTCATGTAAAGTCACTGTGTTGGTGGTTGAAGAAAAGCACTGGGAAGGCTGATGTGGTAAAACAGAATAAGACAGTGGGGTTTGTTAGAGTGGTAAAGGAAATCCCAAGGGAAGTGAAGGTTGTGCAAAAGATTGTACAGACTGATCAAGAGGTGATTGATAAGAAGGTGCCAGACGTCTTTAAATAATTTATTGTGTGGGTAAAGTTTACTCGTGTGTATCAGGAGGGGCAGGTAAAGAAGTCACAATATTAAGAGATACGGGAGTTAGTCAATCTTTAATGGTAAGAGATGAGAAGTTTGGGAAGAATGTTGCCAGAAAAGCTGGTAATATGTGGAATTCAGGGTGAGAGGAGTAGTGTTCCATTATATAAGCTAAGGTTGGAAAGTCCAGTGAAGAGTGGTGAAGTGGAAGTAGGAGTAATAGAGAAACTATCTTGTCCAGGAGTACAGTTTATCTGGGAATGATATAGCTGGATCACAGGTGGGAGTGATGCCTACTGTGGTTGATAAGCCAGTGGAAAATCAGACAACTGAAGTGTTGAAGGACGAATATCCTGGGATTTTTTTCTGGATTGTGTAGTAACAAAGTCGCAAAGTCACAGGTTCAGACAAGAGGAGAAATCAAAGAGTGAAGATGAAGTGGAAGTTCAATTTTCAGAAACGATTTTTGATCAGATGGTTGAAAAAGAACAAGAACAGGTGGAGGATGAGGCGGATATTTTCAGTTCAGGAAAATTGGCAGAGTTACAACAGAAAGATGTAGAAATAAAACAGATGTATCGGAAAGCAGATATGGAAGAGGAATCTGAGAGTATACCAGAGTGTTATTACCATAAAAGTGATGTCTTGATGAGAAAATGGAGACCTGTACACATGCAGGTGGATGAAAAGTGGGCAGAAGTTCATCAAGTGGTATTGCCGGTAGGGTATAAAAAAGGAGGTGTTGCGAGTTGCACATGAGGTACCAGTGGGAGGTCATTTGGGGATAAGGAAAACTCAAGCTAAAATCCAGAATCATTTTTATTGGCCTGGACTACATAAAGATGTAGTTAAATTTTGTCAAGCATGTCACACATGTCAAGTGATAGGGAAAGCTCAAGCAGTGATAAAACCAGCGTCCTTAATACCCATTCCAGCATTTGAGGAACCTTTTACAAGGGTCCTAATTGATTGCGTAGGACCGCTTCCTAAAGCAAAAAGAAGGAATCAATATCTTTCGACTATAATGGATGTGTCTACTAGGTTTCCAGAGGCCATTCCAGTACGTAATATTACAGTTAAAAAGATTGTGGAGGAGTTACTTAAATTCTTTACTAGATATGGACTACCCACAGAAATACAATCGGATAATGGATCAAATTTTACCTCAAGGTTATTCAAAGAAGTTATGGATAGCTTAGGAATAAAACAATTTAAATCAACTGCGTACCATCCAGAATCGCAGGGAGCGTTAGAAAGGTGGCATCAGACATTAATGACAATGTTGAGAGCTTACAAGAAATCCAAAGTTCGTAGTTTTGCCAGTGGAGATAAACTTTTAGTATTGAACCTTTAAAAGCAAGATTTTGTGGAACTTATCAAATTGAAAGGAAATTAAGTGAGGTGAATTATGTGTTAAAAACACCAGATAGAAGGAAGACTCACTGAGTGTGTCATGTGAATATGCTTAAAAGGTACTTTGAAATGGAAGGAGAGAAAAGGGAGGAGGTTTTAATGATTCTAACTCAAAGTGACGAGCCAAATCCAGATGACTAAATTTGACATCCCTCAAATTAAATTGGGAAATGAGGAATGTTTTTAAAAATTGGGATAAATTGTTGAGTTACCTTCCAGAGGAAAAACAAACTGATCTGAAAGAGTTATTGATATCACATGGGCAAGTTTGTGGAGATAAATTGGGAAGTACTAATATGATGTAGATGTGGGAAATGCTGTTCCGATCAAACACCATCCATACAGACTTAACCCTTTGAAAATGGCATAATTGAAGTGGGTTGCAGCCAATGGAGCTCATCCATAGTGATGGTACCTAAACCAGACGGTACCCAACGGTTGTGTGTGGACTATAGAAAGGTTAATGCAGTTACAAGAATGGACTCTTATCCTATCCCACATTTGGAGGATTGCATTGAGAAAGTGGGACAGTCCGCTTTTATTTCCAAATTGGATTTACTTAAAGGTTACTGGCAGGTACCTTTATCCGAAAGGGCAAAGGAGATTTCAGCTTTTGTGACTCCAGATAGTATGTACCAATTCAAAGTTATGCCATTTGGCATGAAAAACGCCCCAGTCACATTTCAACGGTTAACTAACAGTCGTTTCAGGATTACCCAATTGTGCGGTATACATCGACGATCTGGTAATTTTCAGCCAGACACGGAAAGAACAGTTGAAACATCTGATGGAGTTATTCGATCGACTTCAGGAGGCAGGTTTGGTTATAAACCTAGCCAAGGGTGAATTTGGAAAAGCCCAAGTCACTTTCCTTGAGGAGTTTTCGATACCCTCGACACAATGGGAAATAATGCGATTTCTTGGCATGAGTGGATTTTACCGGAAATTTGTGCCAAATTCTAGCAGTGTGGTCGCTCCACTGACGGACTTGCTCAAGAAGCGTAACAAATTCCAGTGGGCGGCAGAGTATCAACAAACATTTGACGGCCTGAAGACGGTGTTAACCACTGCTCCTGTGTTAGCCATCCCAAATTATACCAAACCATTCAAAGTGGCTGTTGATGCGAGTGATGTAGGCATAGGTGCGGTGCTTCTACTGGACGACGATGAAGGACTAGAGCAGTCTATTGGTTATTTTTCAAAGAAATTGAATGATCACCAGAAAATGTATTCGACGATTGAGAAGGAGACTTTGAGTTTGGTGCTGGCTTTGCAACTTTTTCACATTTATCTGACCAGCAATCCGTCTGACACCATTATATATACTGATCATACTCCGTTAACGTTTTTGGAGCGATTCCGGAATAACAATGCAAGGCTGTTTCACTGGAGTTTATTGTTACAGCCATTTCATTTAAAAATAGTACATGTGGCAGGACGGGAAAACGTGATAACCGATGCTTTGTTACGAATGTGATGAACAGAAGGATTTCAGTTGGAGGAAGTAGAACGGAAAAAATGGACTATATTATTATACCTGTTTGCGTGTGTTGTTTTTGAAACGGACAAGTATATTTACTGCGTGTATTTCTAAATGATAGTGCAAAGGTGAAAAATGAAACCATCTTGAAGTTGATGGGGTTTTTTTTACTTGGGGGGAGTTTTCATGTGAGGGTACTTTTTAGAAATGGGTGTTTAAGAAATGTACCTTTAAGAAATGGAGCTGCTCATGTTACTGGAGTGATGTCAGAGTGTGGGTGGAGCTGAGCTCTACTTCTGCTTTTTAGTTTCAGTTTGAGAAAAAGCTTGGGTGTTTCTGTGTTTTTCAGTGAACTGCATCTGAAGTTTAAACAAAGGGATGTACTGTTTATCTTTGCCATCCAAAGACTATCTATGGATCATTTGGTGAACCCAGAATTGTAAAAGGTCTCACTAATGAATGTAAACCTAATGTGCTCCTGTTTGAATGTCTGTTAAGTCTTTTGGATGTTAAAAGGACAGCTCACAGGGTTACTTAGTGTTGTAGTCTTTGGGGTTGTATTTGAATTAATGGTTGCTTAGATGTTCACTGTTTGTTTTAAAAAGGTTAAATTGCGTTCATAGAATAAGCATTGTTTTGTTTTAAAAAATACATTTCCATTTCTGCTGTACCACACCTGTAGAGTGGGCCGTGTGCTCCCCATACCACAATCTATTAAAAGTTGTGGGTCAGGTAACTCCATGATACACTTTGGGGTTCTCTAAACCCTGACCCAAAACATGTGCAAAAACACCACATCACTTGGCAACAAATTTAATGTCAGAGGGATGGGCCTTGAGGCCAGGGTGACCTCCACAGGACTGACATGGTGTCCAGGCACGAACTGCCATTGCCGCAGCCTGCAAGGAAGGCCCCTTGCTGCGCCCTCCACTAACCACCCACCTTGGACCCTGGCTCTGCAGAGTGACATTGGCCGTACGGGTGATCCCAACCTCCCACCATCGTACCCCATCCTCCTCCATACCAACCCCACCGGCTGCTACCTGCCGCGGGACATCACACGGCACATTCTAGGGCAACGCCCACTGTAGTCCCTATGGGGGCACTAGGCAGGGGCTGCGGAGTGTACCACTGGGCAGCACCATTCAACAATACCCCTGGCAGCAGGGGTGGATGCTAGAGGCCCCACAGTGACGGGCAACAACGGGGCCAGGGGTGCGGAGATGGGGGCGGCGTGCAACGGAAGAGCCCGCACTGCCAACCGGGGCCACCATGTAGCCCAGTGGACCTGGTTGGGCACAGGGATATGCACCATGCTATATGTCAGCCTTTCACCCCCTGCAGACAATGAATATTGGAATTCAACCAGCAATGGTCACCTTCCTAAGGGATCCCCTGCGGCTGTGCGAGCTGGAACAGCTCGTGGATGATTAGGAAGCTGCAGCAGTGGAGTGTGCAGCAACGGAGTATGCCCCAGAGGAACAGGAGGCAGCTACCCAGGATGTAGAGCCGGCCGTCCAACAGACCGAGGAGCTGGAGGAGATGCAAAGGAGGTACCTGTCACTCAAGGACCTACCGGATCGGGCATGCTGCCAAAGACTCCAGGGAGACAGTGCGATGTATCTGCCAGATCACGGCACACTTGGCACCGTGGGGATATGGGGGAGGGCACCCATTCCCAGTGGTTGTTGAGGAGACGGCCGCCCTAAATCTTTATGCAATGGGATCCTGTGAGGCGGCAACCCTGTCCTCATCCTCGACCACTGCCTGCACAGAAAGCCTCAGGCCTTGGACTTGCTGACCCATAGCCAAAGTCCTCGCCCCCAATGCCTTCATCGCTGACACCACACGTCTGGTGTTGGCATGGATGGCATGCATAGTTGGCACCACCTACTGCTGCATGAGGTTGGATTCCTCCATCTGTGCCTGCAGGTGCTGGATGCTCACCGACAACCCCTCATGTAGTCCCTGGCTCTGCAACTGCATCTCCACAATCGATGGGACTGTCCGTTCCAGAGCCCCGAAACCCATCTGGACGGCAGCTAGTCCCTGGGGTTGCCCTCCGACCGTCTGCTCCCTCGGGTGTTCCTACCCCCATCTGATGTACCGGGGCCGCAGGTCCGGTGATCCCCTTCCAGTTTTCTCCCAGTCTCGGCGGTTATGAGCGACCTTCTCATGTGGGTAGGGGGGAAAGGAAAATGACAGTGTTAGACAGTCTGATACATGCAGCCTAGGGTCTGGGTAGCTCTGGCCTCAGTGGCCAGGCCACCCAGCCATGGCGGCCGGTATGGCTGCCAGCATGTGGCGCAGGGTGGAGTTCCGGCTGCCCTCTGGTTGGGGAGGGGGGTGCGTTATGGGTATGTGGGATGTGGGTTAGTGCCAGTGGCACAGTGCTGCCTACTCACCCTGGCCGCACTGAGGAGGTCATGCAGTTTCTTCCGGCACTGCAGGCCTGTCCGGACAGTGTTACTCACAGTGCTGACCGCCTGCGCCACCTGTACCGAGGTACGGCGAACGCCGGTGGCTGGCAGCCTCCTTCCCGGGCCGGGGTACAGAGTCAACCTCCTCTTCTCCACCACATCCAGGATGGTCTGGAGCTCAGCATTCATGGCACGAGGTGCCGCTCTCCTCGCTGCCATTTTGTTGGCTGGGATGGTGTGTGTGGGGAGCGAAGTGTGCATTTGCGGCTGCAGCTTGTCAGCCTCCTAAGTTTCGATCTCGGACTTGGCGAATCCGGCACCATTTCTCATTGGAATCGATTGTGTTCCCATGTGGAGCCTGTGCTAACCCCTTAACTGTCGCTGAATCGGTCCATGTGCGGCGCCAGTTTTGCTGTGGTGGAACTCCACAAATCTGCACCGGTGTCAACACTTAGGGCGGGAGTCTTAGCTTGCCGACGACGAAATCACATTCAGCGATCGGGCGGAGAATCCCTTTTGATGTCAAAATCGGGGGTGGTGCCTGTTCGCAGATGCTCCGTCCCCTCCAAAACGGCATCATTGGTGAGTGAGCCGCAAGCCGTTGGACGGCCTCAGGATGTCACCTGAAAGCCCTCCCCTGATGCTCCGCCCCCGATGGGCCGATCTCCAGACGGCGTGGATCACTTGTGGTCTGAGGTTTTGTCAACCTCGCGTGGTGGCTGTGGACTGTGCCCAGCACCGCCACAGTCGGGGGGGGTGGGGGGGTGTTCCGCTCACCAGAGGAGATTCGGCAGGGGCTGGGGGGACTGGTGGGGGGTGGTGAGGGGGGTTACAGGGAGCACTATCTGACAGGCCAGGTCCGCATGTAGCCGGTGCCATGTTGTACGGCTGCAGGTCATCACCGTGCGCATGCGCGACCAGGACTCGTCGATTTTCCGGCTGTTTCTGTCGGGAATGCCGGGGGTTTTACGTGGCACGGCTGCTAGCCCCCAACCAGGCGGAGCATCAGTGCGAGGGCAACACTGACCTTTTTCATCATAAGACTAGATACATTCTCCGGACATAACCTCAAAGTCGTATCCCACCCTTAGTCTCAGGAACGGTGAATCCTGCCGATCATCTTTTCTTTCTAGTTCTACCATATCAAGACCAAGCTTAAGCTACAATTATACAATAAGACATCCACTTATTTGTTTGAACCACAATATTAAACATTCCTTTGACAATCAGCATGTGTTTGGAACTTCCCACCCCTTGGCCTGTTGCAAGATCTTCATCAATCGATTGTTTTCTCGACACGCACAAAAATATTATAATTAAAGAATAATAAAACAGTTCAAGTCTCTTAAGTTTCTGACTTTTTACAAACTGTTGTTTGATGAATTAAAGACAGAGCTTATCTGACAAAGCATATAAACTGGAAATGTCTCTCATTTCTCTGCATTTCAAAGGGAGAAAAAAATCAACAGCAATTTGTGCTCTCTCTCACAACCTTCAAAAGACTGAAAACCAACTCAAGCAGCATTTTAAAACATATCAGTCCTGTATCTTTTTATTCTCAGATATGATAGACCAGATTTTTGTCCTCTTGTGGTGGCAGGAATGGGGATAGGAAAACAAAAAGTTGGTTCTTTTTATTGGGATTTTGAATTTCCTGTGCCTTCCCAACCCCATGGCACTATAGCATACCCATTTTGTTGATGGGAACATAAAAACATGCATAGAAAATAGAAGCAGGTGGAGGCCATTCGGCCTTTTGAACCTGCTTCGCCATTCATTGTGATCATGGCCGACCAAGTTCAATACCCTAATCCTGCCTTCACCCCATTTCCCTTGATGGCTTCAACCCAAGAGCTATATCTAATTCCTCCTTGAAATTACACAATGTTTTGGACTCAACTGCTTTCTGTGGTAGCAAATTCCACAGATTCATCACTCTCTGGATGTAGAAATTTCTCCTCACCTCAGTGCTAAAAGGTTTACCCCTTATCCTCAAACTATGACCCCTAGTTCTGGACTCCCCCGCCATCGCAAATATTCTTTCTAAATCTACCCTGTCTAATCCTGCTAGAATTTTGTAGTTTTCTATGAGATCCCCTCACTCTTCTAAACTCCAATGAATATAGTCCTTTTTAAAAATAAATTTAGAGTATCCAAATCTTTTTTCTTCCCAATTAAGGGACAATTTAGCATGACCAATACACCTATCTTGCACATTTTTTGGGTTGTGGAGGTGAGACCCACGCAGACACGGCGAGAATATGCAAACTCCACACAGACAGTGACCCGGGGCCGGGATCAAACCCAGGTCCACGGTGCCGTGAAGCAGCAGTGCTAACCACTGCGCCATCATGCCACAGTCCAAAGATGTGCAGGTTAGGTGGACTGGCCATGCTAAATTGCCCTTAGTGTCCAAAATTGCCCTTAGTGTCGGGTGGGGTTACTGGGTTATGGGGATAGGGTGGAGGTGTTGACCTTGGGTGGGGTGCTCTTTCCAAGAGCTGGTGCAGACTCGATGGGCCGAATGGCCTCCTTCTGCACTCTAAATTATATAAGATGTTTGACATTTGTACCTTTCCAACCCATGTGAACCCTTTCCAAAATCTATGGAATGTTGGAAAATTATTCTGTGAGTCTATGCAATTGCTGGAAAACGGAATTAGGTCGGCAAGTCAGTTGTTTTTCATGCATCGGTGCAGACTCGATGGACCAAAGGGCCTTTTTTGCATTGTATTATTCTGTGATTCTATGATTATAACTAATGCCCCTACTATCTCTGCAGCCACTTGTTTTAAGACTCTAGGATGCAGGTTATCTGACCCTGAAACCCTGTTGATGCTGACTGTCCTCCCTCCCATTCATCTCTTGCTCTCCAAGTTTTTTGGGGGAGTTTTCTGCAGTTTCTTCTACAGTGAAGGTAGACACAAAATATCTGTTCAACACCTCCACCATTTCCTTATTTTGTTGTTATCAATTCCCCAGACTCACTCTCTGGAGGACCAACACTGACTTTAGTTACTCTTTTCCTTTTTATATACTTGTAGGGGTGGATTCTTTGTCCATTCACGGCAGTGGGATTTTCCGGTCCCGTTCCAAAGAATCGGAAACTTGGCTGAACGCCAAATTCTCCATCCCCGCTAGCAGTGGTGGATGGGTTGACTCACAATGACTCACAAACTCTTTCTCTCTGATTTTATATTACCAGTTAGCTTTCTCTCACACTCAACTTTCTCCCTTCAGTCATTCTTTACTGGCTTTTAAATTCTGTCCTGTCTTCTGACCTACCACTAACCTTCATAGATTTGTACAGTGTTCCTTCAATTTGGGGTGCAATCCTTAACATTCTCATTCAGCCGCGGATGAGATATCTTCTCAAAGCGTCTTTCTTTTTCATTGTGATATAATGATGGTAACATGGCAGATATGGGTAGAGGTGACAGGTTCGATGTTCTGAACATGGGAAATTACCCAACTTACATTTCAGGAATCCAACCAAACATTCAGCCCAATGTCTGTAGGTTTTGGCTTATGTAAAACCAAAGTTTTGACATGACATCAAAGCGGAGCATAACTTTCAAACATTTATATTAGTTTTGACTCATTTTTTGTGAGCTTGAAAGTGTTTTCCCAATGACTGTTTATCTTTTGAGTGAAACCATCCTGCAGTTGTATACAGCCAGTAGCATTCTGCATTTCACTTAACTTACCAATGCGCCACCTGGATGAAATATCGTCCACAAATATCGTCCACAATTTTAGTTTAGAAGTACGATTAAGACAGTTTAAAACATTACAACTCACACTGGCCCTTTGACAAAACCTAACTATTGTAAACACTTGTCCTAATATCTGCTTTAGCTTGGAGTCAACATGTATTTGTTTCCCTTCATTAACGATATTATAGAAATGCAAGTTGTTATTGTTAAAGTATGCATGGAACCAATAAGAATGGAAAGTAAAGTCTGAGCGGTTTGTTTTGGTGGCCTCCATATTCCTCCCTGGGCTGATCTGATTGTTTCTGACAGCCTTCAATCTTACCCTCCAACCGACATAATTGGCCGTGACAGCTTCCACTTCAAATGATTGGATTGGTTCTGGAATCCTTCAATTTCAACCCGCAACAAATCTGATTGGTTCTGACAGGTTTCAGTGCCACATTTTAATTGATCTGATCAGTTAATATTGACAAGCTCCAATCTCAGTGGAAAGCATTGACTTTTTTTTGTGAAATGCTAACAAGTTGACGCATATATTGAAATGTTGATTTTCACTTTAACACACAGCCTGTTGCCGGATAATCTGATGCCAGAGAATCACCACAGCACCACTGACCCCTGGAAGAACCCAGTCACTGCATAGGTTTTGATCGCCATATATAGAGCAATGGGTGGCAGAGAGTGAGCATGTGACGCATACTTGTCAATGACTCACTGAAGAGCCTGAATATTTTTCCGCATTTGAGACTTGCAGATATTCTTCCACAAATATAGCTGGGTTCCCTGCATCCGCATTCTATGACCTTGCTGTTCTTTATAAATTTTTCTTCAATTAAGTCAACAAATACTGCCACAATGGCAAAAATAAATTTTGCGAAATCTGTCTCTGTGGCTGGGATTTCACTCTTAGTCCATGTCCCTTGGCAGAGGCAGGAGGTGGGAATATTATACAGCGATATTTCCCTGTAAGTGCTTCTGAATGCATTGGAGGACAGGAGGGACCTCCTCTACCTCAAAGTTGGAAGGAGGAGGCCTCGACTCATCAATCTTAGGGTGGTGAGCACAGTCACAACAGAGGACAGGCCTGCAGTACAGGAAAATAATTACTGGCCTCATTCGTGCCACCAGGGTAAGCGAACCCTGCACTGCTTCAACTCACCTCACGGAGTGGAAACTGGGATGTGGGCCTCAGTGGCCAGGCCAACAACTGTGCTGCCCATGCATAAAGGGCTTCCAAAGTGATGCATTGATGCCTCAAAGCCGCACAGAGGTCCACATAGAGAGGCAACTGCGGCTCCTTGACTCTGCCACACGGAGACCTCATATTGTGGAAGGGGAGTAGATCTGGTGTGTAGGCCACCAACAAGCACGTCCATCATCCTTCTATCTGCATGAGCTCACCGCTTTGGAGGTTGTTGCCAGAGAATCCCAGTGGACTAGCCACAGTGCATCTTTTGCATAGCACACAGTAACCAGTGGGTTGCTGTTGTCGACCTACATCCCAAGTGTTCTCAAACAATCTTCTCTTTTTGTGCAGGACACGTTGGAGCACAACAAGCATGAGAGAGAGGACGGGAGAGGGCAGGGTCAACTCAGGCAGCTCATGCCCTATGAAGATTGGCTTCTCAAGCTCGCAGGGTTGGATGGGGATCGGACATGTGGAGACAGTGAGTTAGTGTCCGCCTTCATCCAGTAAGGAAGAATGTTTAATGTCACCGCCAAGCGTGGTGCCATTTTGGAAGCATCGATGCAGTCACTATTTCTCTCCTCTATCAATTGCAGGTGGAAGCAAGAGAAGGGTGGGGTCAGACCCTGAACCCGACTCCACCACCAGCCCCAGCACACGGGGGAGCTGGGATGATGAGGATCAAGATGAGAGCCATAGAACCATCACAGCACTCACCTGCACCCTCCACCAGCCCAGAGACATTTGTCATAGAACATAGAACAGTACAGCACAGAACAGGCCCTTCGGCCCTCGATGTTGTGCCGAGCATTGCCCGAAACCAAGATCAAGCTATCCCACTCCCTGTCATTCTGGTGTGCTCCATGTGCCTATCCAATAACCGCTTGAAAGTTCCTAAAGTGCCCGACTCCACTATCACAGCAGGCAGTCCATTCCACACCCTAACCACTCTCTGAGTAAAGAACCTACCTCGGACATCCCTCCTATATTTCCCACCCTGAACTTTATAGTTATGCCCCCTTGTAATAGCTACATCCACCCGAGGAAATAGTCTCTGAACGTCCATTCTATCTATCCCCCTCATCATCTTATAAACCTCTATTAAGTCACCTCTCATCCTCCTCCGCTCCTAAGAGAAAAACACTAGCTCCCTCAACCTTTCCTCATAAGACCTATCCTGCAAACCAGGCAGCATCCTGGTAAATCTCCTTTGCACTCTTTCCAATGCTTCCACATCCTTCCTATAGTGAGGTGACCAGAACTGCACACAATACTCCAAATGTGGTCTCACCAGGGTCATGTACAGTTGCAGCATAACCCCGTGGCTCTTAAACTCAAGCCCCCTGTTAATAAATGCTAACACACTATAGGCCTTCTTCACGGCTCTATCCACGTGAGTGGCAAGCTTCAGAGATCTGTGGACATGAACCCCAAGATCTCTCTGTTCCTCCACATTCCTCAGAACCCTGCCGTTGGCCCTGTAATCCGCATTCAAATTTTCTCTACCAAAATGAATCACCTCGCACTTATCAGGGTTAGACTCCATCTGCCATTTTTTGGCCCAGCTCTGCATCCTATCAATGTCTCTTTGCAGCCTGCAACAGACCTCCACCTCACCCACTACTCCACCAATCTTGGTGTCATCAGCAAATTTACTGACCCACCCTTCATCCCCCTCCTCCAAGTCGCTGGTAACTGGTCTCCAGTCTGAAAATTTTCCATCCACCACCACCCTCTGTCTTCTATGTGGTAGCCAGTTACTTATCCAATTGGCCAAATTTCCCTCTACCCCACACCGCCTTACTTTCTTCATAAGCCGACCATGGGGAACCTTATCAAACACCTTACTAAAATCCATGTATATGACATCAACTGCTCTACCTTCATCTACACACTTAGTTACCTCCTCAAAGAATTCAATCAAATTTGTGAGGCAAGACTTACCCTTCACAATTCCGTGTTGACTATCCCGGATTAAGCTGCATCTTTCCAAATGGTCATAAATCCTATCCTTCAGGACCTTTTCCATTAATTTACTGACCACCGAAGTAAGACTAACTGGCCTATAATTACCAGGGTCATTCCTATTCCCTTTCTTGAACAGAGGAACAACATTTGCCACTCTCCAGTCCTCTGGCACAATCCCCGTGGACAGTGAGAACCCAAAGATCAAAGCCAAAGGCTCTGCAATCTCATTCCTTGCCTCCCAAAGAATCCTTGGATATATCCCATCTGGCCCAGGGACTTGTAGACCGTAAGGTTTTTCACAATTGCTAATACATCCTTCCTCAGAACATCTACCTCCTCCAGCCTACCCGCCTGTAACACACTCTCATCCTCAAAAACATGGCCCCTCTCCTTGGTGAACACTGAAGAAAAATATTCATTCAACGCCTCTCCTATTTCTTCTGACTCCATGCACAAGTTCCCATTACTGTCCTTGACCAGCCCTAACTTCACCCTGGTCATACTTTTATTTCTCACATAAGAGTAAAAATCCTTGGGGTTTTCCTTGATCCGACCCACCAAGGACTTCTCGTGCCCCCTCCTAGCTCTCCTAAGCCCTTTTTTTTTTTAGCTCATTCCTTGCGACCTTGTAACCCTCAAGCGACCCAACTGAACCTTGTTTTCCCTGTAGTCAGTGAGAGAAAGAGTTGAGGCAGGGTCTTATATCCCAATGGTCATCGCACAGACAAGTTTCCGCAGCAGGAGGAGGCAGGGTCAGCCAAACTCACTCGCACTCAGATGACTGCTGGGAAGAAGCCCTAACAAAGTCCACATCAGGTCCCAAGCCTCTGGGAACAGTCCTCCTCAACATGCTTGAAATGCAGCAAGAGGTGGGGGGAAAATCAGACAGAGTTGTCAGAGGCATTCAACAGAGTAGCATGAGATTTGGAGGAGTCCGTCCACCTCTCTAATGAAGTGGTACTGTTGCTAACTTTCTCCTTTGTTCAATTGCTCTGTTTTATTACCTTTGCTCTCGAGTCGCCAGGTATCTTTATGATACTGCCACGAGGTTCTACAACTAACAGGCCTATACTTAACTTCGGACTGGCCCACCAGGTCAGGGGAACAAATGGCCTTTTGTTCGGGTTCTGAGTCTGCGGGATTCGAAGTTTGTACGAATTGGTAGCGAGGAGCGCCTATCTCGTAGCGAGTGTTGAATTAAGACTTACTTTGTTCGGGGGTCACTGCACCGGTAACGGTCAATGTTGGTTCATGTTGCTGGGTGACCGGGGCAGGACGCAGAGGTGAAGAGAGCTGAAAAGAGACCGATTTGAACTTGGGGCTTAACTCTTATAGTCCCCAGGGGCTTCCCGCCTTTCGGGGCGGACCCTGTACCTGGTCCCAAGTGATTGGACTTTGTCCCAATCGCTTCGTTCGATTTCTCCAATATTGGAGCGGTTCCCTGATCAATGGGCGGTCTTTAGGTGCTTGTTCGCCTCCTTTGTGTTGGTTCCTGCTGGCGCCGAGGAGTCTGGCTTTGCTTTGTGTGTCCAAAATGTTACTTATTGTTCCTGGGGATTGCTCATCAGTATGCAGATGGCTGCTACATTGTTATGCTGATGGTCGCTGGTATCAATGTTGTCTGGCCTTTGCAGAGGTAGATACACAGCAAACCTGCAGCTGCTGGTTTCTGTCTATGTTGGCTGACTATCCCATCAGCCTTTGCCGTTCGCCATTTTAAATCGGGAGTTGGCCAATTTAGGTGGCAACACACCCTCCTTGTGATCCTAACACGAAGCGTGAAGGATCACATAACTACATTGCTTTCCATTCCCTGACCTGGTGAGCACTTCTTTCATGGCCTCTCCACTGACCATAACTATGCAAAAAAATTTTAACTGACAATTCTAAGGGGAGCTATGTCAAACAGGGACATGCACTATAAAACAAAAAATTGGGAACCTCTTACTATCCTTAATACACTACTCTCACTTAAACATTTCATCACTCTAACTCCCTAAACCATACAAAATCATAGCAGTTTATACACATTGCTCCTGGCTTGGCAGTCAAGCTCAGCAGCGTACAATTGCTCATGAACATTTCTTTACATTTCTTTATTTACAATAAAACCGCAAATGAATGCTCTTTATTATAGATCGCGGGGGTTGGGGGTCTGGTCGTATCCGGAAATAGGTAATCTGATCCTATATACCGGGGTGTGAGCGCGGTAGGCTCTCCTCCATGTTCTTAGACGCATAGTCTGCACGATGCAGCAGAGTATCGCCAATACCAATAAGGATTCTAATAAACCTGGCACACCAAGATTGTGTGGTGTCGCTGGTGACTGGGCTCTGGGTACTGTGGGGAAGTGAAACATTAACGGCGGGGGGGGGGGGGGCTTGAGATCATGGGGTTCACGTTCACGCGCAACCAAATGTCCATTATCATGATGTACAATCCGGAGGATGCCCTCATGGTGTGTCTTCTTTCACGTCTCTTCTCTTTTCTTCTCTTCTCTTCTCCGGTCCTGGAGCTTCTGGAGTTCTGCAGAATCAAGCATAGTGTCTGTAACTATCTTGGTTTAACATCTTGTATGATAGTCTGCCTGTCCTTTAGTGCCAATTACTCCCTTTATAATTGGTCACTATGTGTGACTCCCTCATTTTATTTTTCCCAAAACCGAATTTTAGGACAAGGCACACTTACAAATAATGAAACAGTATGAGCCATCTCGCAGACTGTGTGATTTACCATCCAAATGTTCCAGGATGTAAATAGCATGTGGTTGGCAACCTAAGGGTTACCTGAAACAAAACAAAACTTTTTGAACTAAAATTTCCAAAATGAGGTGCGTATGGGCCGCGACGGGTAAGAGTTGGATGGAGTCCCCGGGTAGGATGGCTACCAATGCCGTGTCTCCCCTACCCGAGTGTAGTTGACCAGAGGGGGGGGTTCCCAGGCAGGGTGGGTCCCAAGCCGTTTCTCCACTGTCTGAGCAACCGACAAGAACGGGCAAGAAATGTAGTCATCGTGGGGGGCTGCCGTAGTGGTGCTTCCCTCGAACCAGAAGGGCAGTTATGAACGGGCGTGTGGTATATGTCGACAGACGAGTTCCGCTGAACTGGCATCTGGGACCTTAACAAGTCTCTGCAGACAAACTAGTTCATCTGAACTAGCGTCTGGCCAAGTCTCTGTGGGCAAGTCCTCAGAGGTTTCGGCCGAAAAAGCGTGGGGTCGTGGAAAAAAATTTTGCGGACTGACAAACAACATTTAACAAATTTACAAACAACGTAAAACATGCTGCAGGTTCCATCAGAAAGGACACCGTTTCTCCCAAGCGGTTCCTTTAAAACATCATCTGGACACCTCAGTTATCGGTTGCGAACAGGGTCACAAGGTGTTCTCGTTTTGGGAGTCAGACTCAAGATCGTCATTTTCTCCCGGATGCCAAACTCTTTGGATTGGATTGGATTTGTTTATTGTCACGTGTACCGAGGTACAGTGAAAAGTTTTTTTCTGCGAGCTGCTCAACAGATCATTAAGTACATGAGAAGAAAAGGGAATAAAAGAAAATACATAATAGGGCAACACAACAGAAACAATGTAACGAGATAAGCACTGGCATCGGATGAAGCAGACAGGGTGTAGTGTTAATGAAGTCAGTCCATAAGAGGGTCATTTAGGAGTCTAGTGACAGTGGGGAAGAAGCTGTTTTTGAGTCTGTTCGTGCGTGTTCTCAGACTTCTGTATCTCCTGCCCGATGGAAGAAGTTGGAAGAGTGAGTAAGCCGGGTGAGGGGGATCTTTGATTATACTGCCCGCTTTCCCCAGGCAGCGGGAAGTGTACATGGAGTCAATGGATGGGAGGCAGGTTTGTGTGATGGGCGGTGTTCACGACTCTCTGAAGTTTCTTGCGGTCCTGGGCCAAGCAGTTGCCATACCAGGCTGTGATGCAGCCCGATAGGATGCTTTCTATGGTGCATCTGTAAAAGTTGGTAAGAGTCAATGTGGACATGCCAAATTTCCTTAGTTTCCTGAGGAAGTATAGGTGCTGATGTGATTTATTGGTGGTAGCCTCGACGTGGGTGGACCAGGACAGGTTTGTGGAGATGTACACCCCTGGGAATTTGAAACTGCTAACCATCTCCACCTCGGCCCCGTTGATGCTGACAGGGGTGTGTACAGTACTTTGCTTCCTGAAGTCAATTACCAGCTCTTTAGTTTTGCTGGCATTGAGGGAGAGATTGTTGTCGCTACACCACTCCACTAGGTTCTCTATCTCCCTCCTGTATTCGGACTCATCGTTATTCGAGATCCGGCCCACTATGGTTGTATCGTCAGCAAACTTGTAGATGGAGTTGGAACCAAGTTTTGCCACGCAGTCGTGTGTGTACAGGGAGTAGAGTTGGGGGCTAAGTACGCAGCCTTGCGGGGCGCCGGTGTTGAGGACTATTGTGGAGGAGGTGTTGTTGTTCATTCTTACTGATTGTGGTCTGTTGAATGAATGTCTCTTGAATGTATTAAGGTTGATAGGGCTGCATGGTGTGATTTGTGGTCGCTCTCGTCGTTTCGGACGAGTCTGTATGAGTTGTCTCTGTGCCAATAGGTGGTGTCTAGTTGTGTGGGGACGCAATCGGGGTCGTCATGGTAGGTTGGTGGTCGGTGGTGGGGTTTGTTTAGGAAAGTGATCATGAAGGGATCACTCGGATCGTAGTCGGATTCGCTGGGTGTGGGTCCTGTTGCATGGGTATAGTAGGGAGGCATGCTGTGGCTATCGTCCGAGTCACAGTCGCTGTCTCTGCTGCTGCAGTCGGTGGGCGTTCCGGGGCGGAGTGTATATTTTGGGGGTGGAGTCGAGGTCGAGTCCGTGGCTGGGCTGGACGTGTTGGGGGATGGTAGGGTTACATTGGCTGTGGGCGGGGCGTGGTGTGCTGCGTCGAGCATGTCGTGGTGTGAGTGGTTAGACTGCGTTCCATATGCCTTCAGCTGGTTGATATGGAACCACGCAGTCTTACCATTGGGGTGCTTTATCTTGTATACGGAAGGGCTTACTTTGTCCGCAATGGAGTACGGACCCGAGTACTTTGGTGACAGGAATGTGCTGGGGTTGTATACGGAGAGCATAACTTGCTGTCCTGCAGTGAACTCAGTCGAATGCACAGTCTTGTCGAAACAGGCCTTGCTCTGTTTTTTTTGTGTGCCCAATTTCACGGCGGCTGCTAGCTGAGCCGTTTTAACATTATTCACTAATTGCTCTACTGCTTTCTCGTGTGTGAGGGCCGTTACTTTGGGGCTGGTCAAGTCTAAACCTAATAAAAATTCTGTGCCTTTCATGGGGCGTCCGGTCATGAGGGTGTGTGGGGTGTAACCTGTGGAAGTTGAAACTGTATTACGCAAAAGGGAGGACCGAATCCCAAGTGGTGTTGTTTTACTGGACCATTTTTCTGAGGGTGGATTTTAGGGTCCGATTCATGCGCTCCACGATACCACTCGACTGTGGGTGGTATGCTATGTGGAATTTTTGGGTGATGCCAAATATCATGAGGACGTTCTGCATGACACGTCCCGTAAAATGGGAACCTTGGTCGGATTCAATGCTGCGGGGGAGTCACCATCTTGTAAAGATGTGGTGGGTCAAAATCTTGGCTGTGGTTTTTGCAGTGTTTGTGTGGGCTGGGAATGCTTCCACCCATTTTGTAAACGTGTCAATTACCACAAGCACATATTTATAACCATTCCTGCAAGGGGGCAATGGTCCTATAAAATCGATCTGGAGGTTAGTCCATGGGCCATTAACGGGTCAAATGTGGCGAGCCTTTTTGGCATATCTGTCCGGATTATTCTGGGCGCAGATAAGACAATTCTCGATGTAGTGATTTACATCATCCTTTAAATTCGGCCACCAACAAAGCTGCTTGAGGTGGGCTGTAGTGGGATCGATTCCCTGATGTCCATGACCGTCATGGAATAAACAAATCAGTTGATTCCTGTCCTGTTCAGGAACCACATAAAGGGTGTCTTTTAACACCGCACCGCCATGTGTGGTCAGAGCATTTTTAAATATCTCGTAGAGTGCTGGATATTTTCCTATTAAAATCTCCCTGAGACTCCTGTCCTGCTCTGGGCCTCCACTAGATCCTCGATCTTTGTCTGCGAGACCTGAACTGCATTCACTGGTGCGCTTTCGGGGGGCATCCAACAATATCCGTGTCTGGAACCTGCTTTGACCAGTGCGTCGGCTTTCACATTTCCAGGGGGTGGGGGGGGAACGATGGTGACTACGAATTTTGACTATCCCAAAAGTCCTGTTCTGTGCTCTCTCTAAAATGTGACGGAGCAATGGGGCTGAGGGGAGGGGTTTTCTGTCTGCGGAAACAAATCCTCTTGCTTTCCACAGGGGCAGGAATTCCGTGAGGCTGTTGCAGACATAGAGGCTGTCCGAGCATATGTCTGCTGGGCTGGGGAAGGAATATGGGTGTTCCACTATATTTGCGATGGCCGCAAGCTCTGCTGCCTGCACGCCTAAGTAGCCTGGAAGTTTTATTGATATCTCTTCTAGGGCGCGTCCCTGCGCGTCCTCAACATAAATACCGCAACCTGTTATGCGCTTCCCATCCAATACTGTGGAAGATCCATCCACATAGATCTTTATGGGCTCGCACGTGTCTGTGTGCTAGGGGCTCTGGGTTGAACTACCTAGCTTTCTGGGGGGTGTTTTAGCAATAAAGGGGCCTGTGTTGTGGTGTGGAGAGATAATTTCACATTCATGGGGGGTTCTGGGGTACTGTAAGTTGTCGGCTAAAAAGGTGTGTGTCTTTGTCCATTTAACAGTGATGTCCCGTCCCTGCAAGAGAAGGGTCCACCTAGCTGCTCTAATCTGGCTTACTGTACCGTCCTTGAGTCGTCCGTCCAGTAAAAGTTGGGTGGAGGTGTGTTCGGTGAGAATTGTGATGGGGTTCAATCCGGTAATGTACAAAAAATACTGAACTGCCCAAAATACTGCGAGCAGGTGCCTCTCACAGGCTGAAAATCCCTGCTCCACAGCATCTAAAATTCTGGAGGCGTAAGCTACGGGCCTTAACTGGTCATGCCGTTCCTGGAGGACCACGGCCGAAATGGTGCGGTCTGTGGTTGCTACCTCTTTAGCGTAAGGGGAAAGCGGGTCTGGAACTTGTAGTGCATGGGGCTGCTATGAGTGCCTGTTTTAAAGAGTCCACAGCATCCGTATGCTGCGGAAGCCATTCCCAGGGGGCTCCCTTCTTTAGGAGGTCTGAGAGGGTTGCTGCCTTGCTGGCGAAACCGTCAATGTGGTTTCGGCAACAGCCAACCAGTCCTAAAAACGACCGGAGGGCTGAACCGTTCTGGGGAAGGGGCAATTTAGCAATCGAGTCAATCCTTTTATGCTCGATCTCGCGCTTACCATGTGTGATAATTGTTCCCAAATATATCACCTTTTCTTCCAAAATCTGGGCATTTTGGGGGTTGACTTTACAACCGATTGAGTGTAAGAGTTCCAGGAGTTCGGGCAGAAGTTCAATGTGCTCTTCCTTGTTGTCTGTCTGCAGTAGTAGGTCGTCTATGTACTGGACCAGACATTCGAGGCAAGAGAATTTTGCTAAACCATTTGCCAGCTGTCGGTGGAAAATGGAGAGGGAGTTGTGGAATCCTTGAGGCAGGAATGTCCATGTGTATTGCTGATTTTTAAAGGTGAAGGCAAATTTGTACTGGCACGCCTTTGCCAATGGAATGGACCAGAATCCATTACTGATATCCAAAACCGTAAAGAATCGGGAATTGAGTCCCTGCTTGAGCATGGTCTCGGGACCTGTTGCTACTGTGGGGGCTGCTGCAGGGGTGATTTTGTTGAGTTCACGGTAATCGATGGTCAGTCGCCATGATCCATCGGGCTTTCTCACTGGCCATATCGGGGCATTATTAGTGGAGGCTACTGATCTGAGTACGCCCTGCTCTAATAAGCTTTCTATTACCTTTGAGATTTCTCCCTCTGCCTCTTGGGGAAATCCGTACTGTTTTTGGGGTCTAGGGTCAGGTCCTGTTATTTGTACGGGGCCAGTCATCCGTCCACAGTCGTGCTTGTGGGTCGCGAATGCTGCCCTGTTCTTTTGCAAAACTGCCCTAACCTGCTTGTTCGTGCTAAGCGTGGTCGGGTTGAACCAAACTTCGCCTACTACGCTAATTTTGTTGGCGTATTTTCCTATTGTGAGCGTTGCGGGGGCTCTTGCAGACTTTCCCATTTTCCAGACACACTGGTTGACTGGATCAAATGAAAGATTGTGGGAATTCATGAAGTCTATTCCCAGAATGTGTTCTGCTGTGTGGGGCAGGTCAACTAAAACCACAGGGTGCTTGGTGGTGATGTTGCCGATTTGAATGGGTACAGGGGCTGTGATGTGTCCCTGCTGTGAGTGGCCTGTAAAGCCGCTGAGGGTGTTGGTGGCTGTAGTGGGCCACGTGTCTTTTTGAAACAAGGTGGAGGAATTTATTGTGGTGCGGGACCCTCCTGTGTCCCAGAGAAATTCAATGGGCTGTCCCCATATTTTCGCTGCAACTACCGGTCGTCCGGACCTATCCCAAAGGGAGTCGCAGACCCAACTGGGGGAGCCCGAACTCCGTCAGTCCGTTCCGGTCAAGTCCGTCTGATCTGAACGGGCGCTAACACTATGAATGGGCTCTGTCTTCTTCTTACTCAGAGTGCCCGCCTGCTGGGCTCTCTGTGGCTTTCTAGGGGCATTGCACTCTCTTGCGAAGTGTCCCAACTGTCCACAGTTGTAACACTCCTGTGACTTGGGTGGGGGGGATGTTCTTTCCTTCATTTACCCATGCGGGGTTCTGGTGTGTTGTAACAGCCTGTATATCTGCGTCGGCCTGCTTTTCCTCGGAATTCTTGATGCAGTTTTGCTTTGTATAGATTGCTCCCAAGCGCGGGACAATCTTTTTACCACCCATTTTTCGTTATGGGCCTCCTCTGAGGGATCATAACTCGTGCAAGCTTTCTGTCCTGTTTCTGTGGCATGGGAGATGAGGGTGCGGCTCCATTTGGCCATGTTGTCTGGGGACAAATGGGCGTGGTCTAAGTCTCCAACGACTGCTGCAAAGTGGATCCACAGGCGTCCAGCGAACGCTGTGGGGTGCTCGGATTTCTTTTGCCTGCATTTGTTGAGGCCATCTATGGGGTCACCCCGGTTATACCCGATCACATCCAGGATCGCGGTATGCATTTCTGCAAGGATGCCTCCTCCTACATTCTGTGGGTCGGGAAGGGCTGCTACTGAAGGGTCTAAACTTAAAACTGTGAGCTTCACATGCTCTCGCTCATCCAGGCAGTACATGGTCGCCTGATGTTTTACTGTGGCAAAGAAATGGTGGGGGTCCGAGGTGGGAGGAACGGTGTGATCTTACCGCACACGTCCCGTAATTGGGTCACTGTTAAGGGGGTGTAGTATAGAAATTCCGTATCGTCCACCATGGCTGTGCAGCGGGTGGTTACTGGGTTCATTGGAGCGTGAACTATCTGCTCTGTAGGGGGTTGGGGCGCTTTCCTCTTTTGTGGCTTTCCCTGCGCACATGTTCCCTGAACATATCTCTGCGCTGTTTCATTTAATTCTTCCCAATCAGGGCCGTCTTCTTGATCTAATTTCGCTCCAAAGGTTTCCTGGAATCCTTTCTGAACTGAAAGCAGCGATTGCAGCTCTGCAATCTGCTTCCGGCACTTTGCGTGGTCTAACGAGCTTTGGCTTTGCTCTGTGGTGGCAGCATGGAATTTTGTCGCAATAAAAACTCCCGACAGTTTTGTCGCAACAAAAAATCTATCAGTTTTACCTTATCGCCCTGTTAGTTACGAATGCATACACACACTTCCGGATTATGAGTATTGATCAGAACTGCTTGAACGCTTGTGGTTTTCTGTTCCCAATTGGATCTCTAATTCAAATTCTGGGTTGTGCCGGAGTGGTTATGCCACTTCTAGATCGGGTCCCGTCAGATGTCGCCAAATAATGTTGCTAACTTTCTCCTTGGTTCAATTGCTCTGTTTTATTACCTTTGCTCTCGAGTTGCCAGGTATCTTTATGATACCGCCACGAGGTTCAAGTCCGAGTAATGATCAATAACCCAATACACCGATTAGTAAGATTTAAATCAAAGCACATTTATTAAACACAGTAATCGCTACTCATGCACAAATTCTACGTCTAAGCTACTTCTACAACTAACAGGCCTATACTTAACTTCGGACTGGCCCACCAGGTCAGGGGAACAAATGGCCTTTCGTTCGGGTTCTGAGTCTGCGGGATTCGAAGTTGGTACGGATTGGTAGCTTCTCGTAGCGAGCGTTGAATTAAGACTTACTTGGTTCGGGGTCACCGCACCGGTCACGGTCAATGTTGGTTCGTGTTGCTGGGTGACCCGGGCAGGACGCAGAGGTGAAGAGAGTTGAAGAGAGAACGATTTGAATTTGGGGCTTAACTCTTATAGTCACCAGGGGCTTCCTGCCTTTCGGGGAGGACCCTGTACCTGGTCCCAAGTGATTGGACTTTGTCTCAATTGCTTGGTTCGATTTCTCCAATACTGGAGCAGTTCCCTGATCGATGGGCAGTCTTGAGGTACTCGTTCACCTCCTTTGTGTTGGCTCCTGCTGGCGCCGATGAGTCTGGCTTTGCTTTGTGTGTCCAAAATGTTACTTATTGTTCCCGGGGATTGCTCATTAGTATGCAGATGGCTGCTACATTGTTATGCTGATGGTCGCTGGTATCGATGTTGTCTGGCCTTTGCAGAGGTAAATACACAGCAAACCTGCAGCTACTGGTTTCTTTCTATGTTGGCTGACTTTCCCATCAGCCTTTGCCGTTCGCCATTTTAAATCGAGAGTTGGCCAATTTAGGTGGCTACAGTACTGACATGTGCGTGCATTGAGGTCTCCACGGGGAGGGTGCTGCTTGCCAATGTCCAACAGAATGCCCATTTTCTGCCGGAGATGCGGCAGACCTGCACTCCACCGCAGATTCCATGCGCGAGATTTTGCAATGGCTACGTGAGGGTGACTGAGCACCTTGACCTCTAACCTCAAAGAGTCAATGAGAGGCCCTTGAACACCTAAAGAGAAGAGGAGTTGAAGACATACATCCCTATGACCTCCGCTTTGGACTCTTGAAGGGTATGCAGCCATTCTGTTTCACCTTTGTCAGTGACTCCATCAGCTTCAGCCTCTGTGGCTACAGAGGGTACTGCTGCACCAGAGCAGGGGACCCAAAGTAAGCTGGGGCCCTCCAGGCCTCAAGGACACAGAGGACGCCCACCAAAATTATGAAGGACAACAGATATAGTGATCAGTAGGCTGCCTCCATTTGTGTTGCAGATATTGGGATCAAACCTGGACACAACGGCAGGCAAAGAAAAATTAAGAAGTTCAGATACCACATGTGGCTGTGCGCATTCGATATCATTGTTCAAATTTGATACATTTTTGTAAATATATGGGCACTTCCCCTTGTAGAAGGTCTGATGTGAATTGATTGCTAAGCCTGGGCACACCCTTTATGGCTGGGCAGACAGCATAGGCTGGGTCTATGTCCCCCGCAAGCAGAGAGGCAACGACCTTTGCCAGCCAAGTGCAAGAAGTCTTTGTGTACACTACTCCTTTGCCATTTACACCCTGCACAATTCCTAAGCCTTTTCCACAGAACTACATACTGGGGTATAGCCTTGTTGTTGTAAATGATCAGACAGTTGTGATTTAACCTGAGGGTCACCAGACCTCAGGCAAGGAGCAAGGCTGAGAAGGCAGTGCCTTCATGAACAACCTCAGCCGGTATGGAATTGAACCCGTGCTGTTGACTTAGCTCTGCATCACAAACCAGGGACGGGATTCTCCGTACGCTGACGCCAAAATCAGTAAACGCGATTGGTCTGAGAATAATAATAATCTTTTTGTGTCATAAGGAGGCTTCCATTAATACTGCAATTAAGTTACTGTGAATAGGTTCTGACGGCAAAATCGCAGTGGGTGCCGATTTGACGTCAAATCGCAATTCTCCGCCACCTCGACAGCGGCGTTAATGCGATCCAGAATGCACGTCCAGTAAACACCGTTTGCATATCATTAGCGAGCCAGACCCGGTATTCTCAGGGGCCTCTATGATTCTCCACGTCCGATAGATCAAATTCTCGACAGCGAGGTTAACTTTTGCTTTTAAAATTCGTGAAATTGGCATCATGGCTGATGAGGGAGAGAGAGGAGGTGGGAAACAGAGAGGCATGACCGTGGGCTGCCGGGCTGGATACTGGCTGGGCTGGCTCAGGTGCATGGGGGGGCGCCTGTGTTGCTCTTTTTAGCCTTAGTTTTATTAGCTCTGATTATGTCACCTTTGCTCACGAGTCGCCAGGTATCTTTCTGATACCGCCACGTGGTTCAAGCTCGAGTTATGATTAATAGGACAGCACACCGCTTAGTAAGATTGAAATCAACGGTCATTTATTATGTACAGCAATAAATACTGACACAATAATCCTACTATCTATATCAAAACCTACCACTACTGGCCAATACTTAACTTTTGGGGATGGCCCACCAGGTCAGGGAAACAAATGGTTTATCAAATTGGATCTCGCCTGCGGGATTCAAAAGGCTGATATGGGTCGATGGCTAGGAGTCTCTATCGGGTAGCGATCGCTGGAGTCAAACTTACTGTTTCTGGTCGATGTTCTTGCGAAGGTTGCGAGCAGGAGAAGAAGGGAGAGAGAGAGAGATCTGCACTTGGCCCCTCACTTTATAGGGCCCAGTGGCTTCCCGCCTCTCGGGGCGGCCCTTGACCCTGAGTCCCAAGTGATTGGACTTGTTCCCAATCACTGGGTTCGATATGCTCCAATAATGGGGCGATTCCTCGATCGGGGGGTGGTCGTTCACCTGTCTTTGTTTCGGCCACTGCAGGCGCCGAGAGGACTGGCCCGTCATTCAATTGCTAATATGTTGCAATTGTTCCCGGGGATATCCGATTAAACTGCAGATGTCTGTGTTGATGTACTGCTAATAGTCGTAGGTAGCGATCTGGGCCGACTTCCCCAGAGCCGAATACGCTATTCTGTCTGCAGCTGTCCGTTTGTGTCCTGTTGGCTGCTTTTCCCATCAGCCTTTTCGGTTAGCCATTTTATATCGGGTTTTGGCCAAATTAATAGGGAATCAGCCATTTTAGGTGGCTACAGTGCCTCCTTATGATCCTAACGCGAAGCGTGAAGGATCACATAAATTTTGTCCTTTCCGTTCTGTTTTTGAAAACTCACCACTATTCTTAGGAGTCCCCCTATACCAAAAAGGGCCGACATTCTAAATGGTGATCAGGGAGTCTCACTCCCCAACTCCGATGCAAGCTTCAGTGGGTGCTATTCAGGTCAAACTATATTTTCAAGTTATCCCCCGATATAACCCATACCTTCACCGAAGATTTCATCTACTTACCACTTAGTCGCATTGATCTTGGGTCCCGCATTGCTAAGTAAGTAAAGTAGACTTTGGAATAACCACTATTTCAGGTTAAATTATTCTATTTTTTTCTCTTTTTAAAAGATGCAATCACTGTCTTTACAGAAAAGTAAAAAGATCTTGCTTCTGGATCCTTCTGGTTGGTTGAAGGGACCTTCAGGCCCAACTTGACAATCAATCTTCTTTAAAGTCTGGTCTTCTTTAGATGTATCAGCTATTTTAGCTCGGCTGCTCTGCCCTGTCCATTTCCCATGGCCGAGCTGATTGTAATCTGAGTCTAGCTGCTTGTTCCTTCTCTGCTTCTCTCTCTCTCCCTCTGAGCTCTGGTTCTGGATCTGGATCTCAATGTTCCTGCCCTGGTTTCGAGGTTTATATTTGCTTTCTAACAATTACATTTTTTGATGTTATTGTCAAGTAAATCTTATTTTCTTCGATTGTAAAAAGGAGCTTTTGATCTAACCCTTTTAATCCAACTAAGTATACATTTTGACATGACTTCATCTCACAGATCTGATTACATTGTTTCCTTTGTGGTGTTCAAAATGCTTTGGTTACAAGAGGTGTTACTTTTAATTCCTGTCATTTCTATAGTTTTATTTTCCAATTGTGTCCTCGCTCAATTTTGACTTTGATTTTGGCTTTGAATTATGTTTCTCGTAGACTGAGAGCCTCCAGTTTTCTTTAATTTACCTGGTATTAGCAAATTTTCACACTTCGAATTATCACAAAATTCAACTGAACTCATCCATTCTTTTCCAGATCCTTACTAAGTTAATTACTTTCAATGAAGGTGTGAGCCATTGTCTTTGGCTTCATTCAAAATCCTGTTTGTCTTGTTTGCTGAGCCTGCTTGACCAAGGATATCTGCATTTTACAATCCTTCCCTGGCAGTTGCTGTTAACCCTTTGTGGGATCTTTCCCTGTATCCTATCATGTTTCTCTCAGACCAGATATTGCCAGACTTCCATGTTTCAAATGACACAGCTTTCCATATTATCAATTACAGTTCCCTGACCGGGGGGACACCTCCTACATGGCCACTACTCTGACCCTAGCTATGCACAAAAATTTACCTAAACAATTCTTGAGGGCACTATGTCAGGCAGGGGCATGCATCTACAAAATAAAAACTTGGAACCTCTAATTTTACCTAAATACACTCATCAAGCATTGCATCATCCTATCTCTCTAAAACATACAACAACAATCATAACATTCCATATACTCTTTCGTGGCTTGGCAGTCAAGCTCAGGATCATACATTTTTTTGTTCATGACACGTTTTGCACATCTTTTATTTACAGAAAAACGCAAGTGCATGTTTTATTATTCTGGTTTCATAGGTCGCGGGGGTCTGGGGTCTGGTCATACCCGAATATAGGGAATCGGATCCGATATACCGGGGTTCGAGCGCGGTACGCTCTCCTTCTCCATTTGCGGAGGCGCATAGTCTGAACTGCACAGCAGAGTATGGCCAACGCCAATAGTGCTTCAATGACGTACGACAGGGAGTACCAAGTTATGAACTTGGCACACCAGGATAATGCAGCGTGGCTGGTGACTGGGCCCTCGGTACTGCGGGGCAGTGAAACATTAACGGCAGGGGGGTTTGAAGTAATGGGGTCCGTGTTCCCGCGCAACCAAATGTTCATCATAAAAATTTTGATCACGATGAAAGAAGTCCTCATGGCTGTCCTCTTTCTTTTTCTTTCCTTGTGTTCTGTTTTCCTCCGGTCCTGGAGCTTCTGGAGTTCTGTAAAACAAGCATAGTATCTGTAACTACCTTGGTATAATATCCAGTATGTTAGTGTGTCTGTCCTTTTTGGGGCCAATTAAACCCTGATAATTGGTCACTATATGTGACTCCCCCATTTTATCTTCAAAACAAATGTTAGGACACGGCACACTTCACAATGGTGGACCAGTGCTAAGTTTATCATCCAAATGTTCCTGGGTGTAAATAGCATGAGGCAGCAACCCAAGGGTCGCCTAAATAAATAAAACTGTTTTGAAAGGAAAAGGTCGAATGAGGTGCGTATGCGCCGTGACGGGTAAGATTTGGATGGAGTCCCCGGGTAGGACGGCTACCAATACCGTATGTCCCCGACCCAAGCGTTTTTGACCAGCGGGGGGTTCTCAGGCAGGGCGGGTCTCACGCCGTTTCTCCACTTCCTGAGCAACCGACAAGAACAGGCAAGAATGTAGTCATCATGGTGGGGTTGCTGCTGTGATTCTACCCTCGAATCAGAACGGGCATCTGGTACTCGAACCAGTACCAGCTGAAAAGCTAGTGCTGTGCTTCTACCCTCAAATCAGATCGGGCATCTGGCACTTGAACCAGTACCAGCTGAAAAGCTAGTGCTGTGCTTCTACCCTCGAATGAGAACGGGCGTCTGGTACCCGAACAGGTATCAGCTAAAGTGTCTGCAGACAAGTTAGTTCCACTGAACAGGCATCCGGTCTGCTGACCAGGTATCTGCAGATAAGCTAGTTCCGCTGAACAAGCGTCTGGCCGCGGTGGGGATGTTGGAAAGAGCTAAAAAGTTTCAGGTGAATGGGTGTGTGACGGTGAGAAAATTCTCCTGTCGGACGAACAACACTTAAACAAACATACAAACAACATAAAACATCCTGCAGGTTCCATCAGGAAGGACAACACTTTTCCCCAAGTGTTTCCTTTAAATCATCATGTGGACACCTCAGTTCTCTGTTGCGAACAGGGTCGCAAAGGGGTTGGCGGATTGGGGGTCTGACTCGGGGTCGTCCCCTTCTCCCAGGTGCCAAATTCTGGAGTGAATTAGTGTTGAGAGGGCTGCGTGGTATGAGTTGGGGTTGCTTTCGTCGTTGCGGAAGAGTCTGTAGGAGTTGTCGCGGTGCCAATGGCGTTCGTCAAGTTGTGTGGGGACAAAGTCGGGGTCGTCCGTATGGGTCGGTGGTCGGTGGTGTGGTTTGTTTAAGAAAGTGATCAGGAAGGGATCACTGGAGTCAAACTCGGAGTCGCTGGGTGTGGGTCCAGGATAGTAGGGAGGCGTGCTGTGGCTGTCATCAGAGTCACAGTCGCTGTCTCTGCTGCTGCAGCCTGTGGGCGTTCCGGGGTGGAGTGTAAATTTTGAGGGTGGAGTTGGGGGCGAGTCCGTGTCTGGGCTGGACGTGGTAGGGGTTGGTGTGCTCACGTTGGCTGTGGGCGGGGTTTGGTCTGCCGCGTCAAGCATGACGTGGTGGGCGTGGTTTGACTGTGCTCCATAAGCCTTTAACTGGTTTATGTGAAACCACGCAGTCTTACCATTTTGGTATTTGATTTTATATACCGATGGGCTTACTTTATCCGTAATGGAGTACGGACCCGAGTATTTCGGAGACAGAAATGTGCTGGGGTTATACACAGACAACATCACTTGTTGTCCTACATTATACTCCGTTGCATGTACTGCCTTATCAAAACAGGCCTTGCTCTGTTTTCTTTTAGTACCCAGTTTAACAGCGGCTGCTAACTGAGCCGTTTTTACATTTACAAGTAATTGTTCAATGGCTTTCTCGTGGGTGAGGGCCGTAACTTCAGGGCTGGTCAGGTCTAAACCCAACAAGTACTCTGTCCCTTTCATGGGGCGTCTGGTCATGAGGGTGTGTGGGGTGTAACCTGTGGAGGTGGAAACAGTGTTATGCAAAAACATCAGCGCAAAAGGGAGGACAGAATCCCAAGTGGTGTTGTTCTGCTGGACCATTTTTCTAAGGGTGGTTTTTAGGGTCCGATTCATGCGCTCCACTATACCACTCGACTATGGGTGGTACGCAATGTGAAATTTTTGGGTTATGCCAAATATCGAGAGGACGTTCTGCATGATCCGTCCCGTAAAGTGAGAACCTTGGTCCGATTCAATACTGCGGGGGAGTCCCCATCTTGTAAAAATGTGGTGGGTTAGGATTTTGGCTGTGGTTTTCGCGGTGTTGGTGCGGGCTGGAAATGCTTCCACCCACTTTGTAAAAGTGTCTATGACCACCAGAACATATTTACAGCCATTCCTGCAAGGGGGCAATGGACCTATAAAATTGATCTGGAGGTTAGTCCAGGGGCCGTTAACGGGTCGGGTGTGGCTGAGATGTGCCTTTTTGGCATATCTATCTGGGTTGTTCTGTGCGCAGATGAGGCAATTCTCAATGTAATGGGATACATCCTCTTTGAGATTTGGCCACCAACAAAGCTGTTTGAGGTGGGCTATGGTGGGATCGATTCCCTGGTGTCCATGACCATCATGGAATAAACAGATTAATTGGTTCCTATCCTGCTTCGGAACTACATAAAGGGTGTCTTTCAACACCACACCGTCATGTGTGGTTATCATATTTCTGTACCTCTCGTATGAGGCTGGAAACTTCCCTTTCACGATCTCAGTGAGAGCGCTATCCTGCTTCTGGGCCTCGACTAGATCTTCGATCCTAGTCTGCGTGACCTGAACTGCACTCACTGGCGCACTCACTGGGGCGCTTTCGGGGGGCTTCCAAAAATACCCATGCCTGGATCCTGCTTTAGCCAGTGCGTCGGATTTTACATTTCCAGGGGGGGAGGAACGATGGTGGCTGCGGACTTTTATAATGCCAAAAGTCCTGTCCTTGGCTTTTTCCAGAATATGGCGGAGTAATGGGGCTGAGGGGTGGGTTTTCCCATCCGCGGAAACAAATCCTCTTGTTTCCCAGAGGGGTAGAAATTCGGTGAGGCTGTTGCAAACGTACAGACTGTCTGAATATATGTCTTCTCGGCTGGGGAAGGAATCGGGGTGCTCTATAATGTAAGTAATGGCCGCAAGCTCTGCTGCCTGCGCGCCTAAGTGTCCGGGTAATTTTAATGCGATTTCCTCGAGGGCGCGTCCCTGCGCGTCCTCCACATAAATCCCACAACCTGTTATGCGTTGCCCATCCAGGACTGTGGAAGATCCATCCACATAAATCCTAATGGGATCACACATGTCCGGGTGAGGGGGCTTTGAGATGGGGTGGCTAGTTTTCTGGGGGGTGTTTTCGCAATAAAGGGGCGAGATGATTTCGCACTCATGGGGGGGTTCCGGGGTACTGTAGATTGTCCGCTAAGTATGTGTGTGTTTTGGTCCATTTGACTGTGATGTCCCGTCCTTGTAGGAGAAGGGTCCACCGAGCAGCGCGGATTTGGCTGACGGTACCGTCTTTAAGTCGTCCGTCTAGTAAAAGTTGGGTGGGGGTGTGCTCGGTCAAAATGGTGATGGGGTTCAGTCCGGTAATGTATGAAAAGTACTGGACTGCCCAGAAAACTGCGAGCAGGTGCCTCTCACAGGCTGAGAATCCCTGCTCCACAGCATCTAAAATTCGGGAGGCATAAGCGACGGGTCTTAGCTGGTCATGCCGTTCCTGCAGGAGCACGGCCGAAAGGGTGCGGTCTGTGGTCGCTACCTCTATGGCGTAAGGGGAAAGCAGATCTGGAACTTATAGTGCGGGGGCGGCTATGAGTGCCTGTTTTAATGATTCCACAGCATCCGTATGCTGCGGAAGCCACTCCCAGGGGGCTCCTTTCTTTAGGAGGTCTGAGAGGGGCGCTGCCTTGCTGGTGAAACCGTCAATGTGGCTTCAGCAGTAGCCAACCAGTCCTAAAAATGACCGGAGGACTGAAACGTTTTGGGGAAGGGGCAATTTAGCGATCGAGTCAATTCTTTTGTGCTCGATCTCTCGTTTGCCGTGTGTGATGTTAGTACCCAAATATACCACCTTTTCTTCTAATATCTGGGCCTTTTTGGGGTTGACTTTACAGCCAATGGAATGTAGTAATTCCAGGAGTTCGGACAGAAGCTCAATGTGCTCTTTCTTTGTGTCTGTCTGCAGTAGTAGATCGTCTACATACTGTACCAGACATTCGGGGCGAGAAAGTTTCGTTAGTCCATTTACCAGCTGTCGGTGGAAAATGGAGGGGGAGTTGTGGAAGCCTTGTGGCAGGCATGTCCACATGTATTGCTGCGCTCGAAAAGTGAAGGCAAATTTGTACTGGCACGCCTTTGCCAATGGAATGGACCAGAACCCATTACTGACGTCTAAAACCGTGAAATATCGGGCATGGAGTCCCTGTTTGAGCATGGTCTCGGGACTTGTTGCAACGGTGGGGGCTGCTACGGGGGTGACTTTATTGAGTTCCCGATAATCTATGGTCAAGCGCCATGATCCGTCGGGCTTCCTTACTGGCCAAATCGGGGCATTATTAGTTGAGGCTACCGATCTTAGGACGCCCTGCTCTAATAAACTTTCTATAACCTTTAGGATTTCTCCCTATGCTTCTAGGGGGAATCCGTACTTCTTTTGGGGTCTAGGGTCCGGTCCTGCTATTTGTACGGAACCAGTCATCCGTCCACAGTCGTGTTTGTGGGTCGTGAATGCTGCCCTGTTTTTTTGCAGGACTGCCCTAACCTGTCGGTCCGTGCTGAGTGTGCTGGGGTTGAACCAAAACTCGCCTACTGTGCTAATTTTGTTCATATAATCCCCTATATTGAGCGTAGCAGGGGCTCTAGTGGATTTCGCCATCTTCCAGACAAATTGGTTGACTGGATCGAAAAAGTGGTGGTGATAATTCATGAAGTCGATCCCCAGAATGTGCTCTGCTGTTGGGGGCAGGTCGACTAAAACTACGGGGTGTTTTGTGTTAATGGTTCCGATTTAGATGGGTACAGGGGTTGTGATGTGTCCCTGTTGTGAGTGGCCTGTGAAGCCGCTGAGGGTGATAGTGGCTGTAGTGGGCCACGTGTCCTTACCAAGGGTGGAGGAATTTAGGATTGTGCGGGACCCTCCTGTGTCCCCGAGAAGCTCGATCGGCTGTCCCCTAACCTAACGACCTACGGGTCGTCCTGACCTATCCCAATGTGTATCGCAGACCCAACTGGGGGAGCCTGTACACCGTCAGTCCGTTCTGGTCAAGTCTGTCTGATCGGACTGGGCGCTAACGCTATGTATGGGCTCTGCCTTTTTCTTATTGAGAGTGCCTGTCTGTTGGGCTCTCTGTGGCTTTTTAGGTGCCTTGCATTCTTTGGCAAAATATCCCAATTGTCCGCAATTGTAGCATTCTTGCGGTTTTGCTGGGGGGCTGTTCTTTCCCTCGTTTACCCAGGCGGGGTTGTGAAGAGTGGTTCTTACTGCCTGCACATCTGCGGCGGCTTGGTTTTCCTCAGGGGTTCTAGCTGCGGGTTTACTGTGAGCCGACTGTTCCCAAACGCGGGACAATCTTTTGACCACCCACTTTTCATTATGAGCCTCCTCCGAGGGGTCATAATTACTGCAGGCATTCTGTCCTGCTTCCGTGGCATGGGAGATAAGGATGCAGGTCCATTTGGCCATATTGTCTGCGGACAAATGGGCACGGTCTACGTTTCCAAAAACGGCTTCAAAGTGAATCCACAAGCGTCCTGCAAACGCTGTGGGGTGTTCAGACTTTTTCTGTCTGCACTTATTTAGACCATCTACGGGGTCGTCCCGGTTATACCCGATCGCATCCAGGATCGGGGTATGCATTTCTGCAAGGGTGCCTCCTCCTACATTCTGTGGGTTGGGAAGGGCTGCTGTGACCGATGGGTCGAAGCTGAGGACCGTAAGCTTTACCTGCTCTTTCTCATCCAGGCCGTACATGGTCGCCTGGTGTTTGACGGTGGCAAAGAAATGGTGTGGGTCTGAAGCGGGGAGGAACGGTGTGATTTTAGTACACGCGTCCCGTAATTGGGTCACTGTGAGGGGGGTGGAATATAAGACTTCCGCCTCGTCTGCTGTGGCTGTGCGGTGGGTTGTTACAGGGTTCATGGGAGCCTGAATTACCTGCTGTGTAGGGGGTGGGGGTGCTTTCCTCCTTTGGGGCTTTCCCTGCGCACATGTTCCCTGAACATATCTCTGTGCTGTCTCTTGCAATTCGTCCCAACCAGGGCCGTCTTCTTGTTCTAAACTTTCCCCAAAGGTGTCTTGGAATCCTTATTGGACAGAAAGCAGTGATTGCAGGTCTGTAATTTGCTTTCGGCACTTCGCATGGTCTAAGGTGCTCTGCCTTTGTTCCGTGGTTGCAGCGTGGAGCGCTCTCAAGGCTGCCTTGAGATCACTACATTGCTTCTGTAGCGTCTCCACCTGCTTCTCTGTCTCTTTCTTAACCAGGACTGCACGCTGCGTGTCCTGATAAGCCTTCTCATACTGGGATTGAAAGCTGCTTAAATGCATCAGACAAGACTGACCCCGTTTGGCGTCAGCCACCTCTTCGTCCTTAGTTCTAACTGCCTTTTCAATTCCAGGTTCTCTCTTTCCATCTCGCATACATCGATTTCACTCATCCGATGGATGCCTTCTATTTCTTTCCGGAGCGTCCTGACGACCTCCTCTATGCCTCGCAATTGTGCCATACAGGACACGATTGCCATCGGCCTGCGCGCTTTTGCTAAGCTTTTCTTACGAATTTCACTCTTGTTCTCCCACCAAGTATGCCCTATACTCCCGGGACCTGAGTCGTCATTATTACAGAAACCGCTCCACACGGGCCATCCTTTGCCCTGTAGAAATTTCCGAATTTCCACTTCCCAAATGGGACACTGTCCTACTTTAATGCTGCTGATCGGTGCGACCGCAAATTCTTTGGGGTTCATGAGGCATTGCATTGCCTGCATGGCCATCTCTCTTATCTGCTTGCCACGTTCAAATTTGGAACAGGGGGCTAAGGTGGTGTCATAGATGCGGGTACGGCTTGCGCTAATTTCCGAAAATACAGACTTCCGACAGTTTTGACGCAACAAAATCGATCAGTTTTACCTTATAACCCTGTTAGTTACGCATGCATACACACACTTCCGAATTGTGAATTATTAACCAGAACCGCTTGAACACTTGTGTTTTTTTTTGGTTTTGCTTCCAATTGGATTCTATTCAAATTTCTGGGGTTCTCCCGGAGTGGTTTTCCACTTCTATGTCGGATCCCGGCGGAGTCGCCAATTATGTTGCTCTTTTTAGCCTTAATTTATTAGCTCTGATTATGTCACCTTTGCTCACGAGTCGCCAGGTATCGTTCTGATACCGCCACGTGGTTCAAGCTCGAGTTATGATTAATAAGTCAGCACACGCTTAGTAAGATTGAAATCAACGGTCATTTATTATATACAACAATTAATGCTTACACAATAATCCTACTATCTATATCGAAACCTACCACTACTGGCCAATACTTAACTTTAGGAGATAGCCCACCAGGTCAGGGAAACAAATGGTTTATCGAACTGGATCTGGCCTGCGGGATTCAAAAGGCTGATACGGGTCGATGGCTAGGAATCTCTATCGGGTAGCGATCGCTGGATTCAAACTTACAGTTTCTGGTCGATGTTCTTTCGAAGGTTGCGAGCAGGTGAAGAAGGGAGAGAGAGAGAGATCTGAACTTGGCCCCTCACTTTATAGGGCCCAGGGGCTTCCCGCCTCTCGGGGCGGCCCTTGACCCTGAGTCCCAAGTGATTGGACTTGTTCCCAATCACTGGGTTCGATATGCTCCAATAATGGGGCGATTCCTCGATCGGGGGGTGGTCGTTCACCTGTCTTTGTTTCGGCCACTGCAGTCGCCGACAGGTCTGGCCCGGCATTCAATTGCTAATGTGTTGCAATTATTCCTGGGGATAGCCGATTAAACTGCAGATGTCTGGGTTGATGTGCTGCTAATAGTCTTGAGTATCGATCTGGGCCGACTTCCCCAGAGCCGAATATGCTATTCTGTCTGCAGCTGTCCGTTTGTGTCCTGTTGGCTGCTTTTCCCATCAGCCTTTTCGGTTAGCCATTTTAAATCGGGTTTTGGCCAAATTAATAGGGAATCAGCCATTTTAGGTGTCTACAGACCCTCCTTGTGATCCTAACGCGAAGCACATGCGCAGGGGGGCGTTCATCTCCGTGCCGGCCATCGCGGACCAGTACACAAGCCTGCACGGAGGAATAGAGTGCCCCCACGGCCCGATGGTCAGAGTAGTGGCCATGTAGGAGGTGTCGATCCCCCCCCCCGGTTAGGGAACGGAAAGCATCCCTCAACTGAGTTACCGAAAGTGGGGTCGTGTAGGTGATATCTGGACCTGCCTGACCCCTTATCCTTCTTTCCGTGGTGACCGGATTCATGGGTGTTGGGCAGCCGTGGGGTTGGTGCGACCTGTGCAACCGGTGCTGCCGGTGCCTTTCCTTTTGGGATGCGTGGCGGCTGCTTTTGACTTTTCGTTCCTTTAACGTACATTTGCGCGCCTTCAGTTAACTCTTCCCAGTCTGCCATCTCTTCCTCATCTATCTCATCTGTCCCGAAGGTACACATCAAACCATTCTGAACTGAAAGTAATGACTGGAGCTTATCTAGCTTCCGCTGGCATTTAATGTGGTCAACGGTGCTCTGTCTTTCTTCTTTATTGGACTGGTGGAGCGCTCTTAAACCTGCCTGTAAATCGGCGCATTTCTTTGTGAGCTGGGTGACCTGGTGTTCAGTCTCCTCTCTTACCAAGACAGCATGCTGTGTGTCTTACAGGCCTTGTCGTACTGGGTCTGAAAGCTGCTAAGGTGTACTATGCAAGACTGGTGGGCGTGTTTAACATCAGCGATTTCCCTCTCTTTAGCGGCTAACTTCTCCCGGAGTTCCTCAATAATGTTCTCACTTTCTTTACTGTTTCCATCATCCTCTTCTTCCTTCTCTGCTAACTGGCTGTGGAGCGTCTCGACGACCTCCTCGGTGCCTCGCCACTGTGCCAAGCAGCACACTATTGCCGTTGGCCGTCTAAACTTTGCCTCATTTTTCTTATATATCTCACAAAGGTTCTCCCACCAAGCCTGTCCTATCTTTCCTGGACCTGTCTTGGTGTTTGCACAAAAATTTGACTGTAGGGGCCATCCTTTGTCCGGGCCTCGACGGGCCGAGTGCCCGTCAAGTTCGGCCGAGTTCCGCCGGCGTGGGTTACTTTGGTCCCACCCGGCAGAACCTGGAAGTTCTGTCTGCAGTGGCTGACCAGGAGGAGGGGCTGGGGGATCCGACCCTGGGGGGGCCTCCACGGTGGCCTGGCCTGTGATCGGGGCCTACTGATCGTCAGGTGGGCTGGTTCTGTGGGGGCGTATGTTCCTCTGCGGCGGATCCCTGTAGGGCTCCGTCATATTGTCCGGGGGCCGGCTCAGAGATGGGAACCCACCCGCATACGTGAACCAGTGCCGGCTGTGGCACGCATGCGCAAACTCTCGCTGGCTGTAATGCGCATGCGTGGACTCACGCCGGCCATGCCGCGCTGGCTGGGGCAGCGGAGACCTCGCCCCCGAGGAAGGGGTGAATACCTGATAATCGAGGGCGTTGACGCCGGAGTGGTTCGCGCCGCTTTTCACGCAGGTGTCAGAACTTGGCCGTGGGATTGGAGAATCCCGGCCAGGGGGCGGGATTCTCTGAGCCCCCGCACCAAAATCGCGATCTGCGTGGGGGTGGAGAATATGCGTCAAACCCGAAATTCAGGGCGGGATTCTCCACCGGCGAGATTCTCCGTTATGCCGGCGCCCGGGGGTTTCCCGACGGCATGGGGCTGCCCCACAATGGGAAACCCCATTGACCAGCTGGCCTAACAGAGAATCCCGCCAGCAGGTCAGGGTAGAAATGGCCCTGGAGAATCGCTGCATATCGTGCACGCACACCGTCTACGCGGCATGGGTCGAAGGCCATTGACAGAGGCCCCCGAGCCGATTCTCCAAAATAAATGGCCAAGTTCCCGACGGCGTGGTACTAATCATGTTTTGCCTGTCAGGAACGGCCAGTGGCAGCTGCGGAGTCAGTCCACGGCCTCCCTGGTGGGGCGCTGGGGTGATCCTTCACCAGGGGGTGGCCTCACAGACGTCCAGGCTATCGATTGTGGGCCACCAATCCGCGGGTGCGAGCAATCTCGGGGAGGCCTATCTTTTTGGTGCCGGTCCACGGTGTGGGTCTACTGGGCGAAATTCTACGTTATCGGCGCAAAGTCCGCCGATCGGCGCAAAAAACGGCGCAAATCCGACTTGCGTCACGCTGCAAAAATCGTCGCGAAGCCTCCGGCCCGAAATGGGCTAGCAGCGACGTGACGGGATCCGCGCTTGCTCACGTGGTTCACGCCGTGCAGTGTCATACACGCCGCACGGCGTGACGGCTCATAAGGACGCGCTGCTCCCCCCCACCCGATCGGAACACCCGACCGGAACACCCAACCGGATGGCCGGCCGCCGCTCAGCCCCAAGGTTCCAGTCACGGGATGTGGAGGCACTCCTGGACGCAGTGGAGCAGAGGCGGGAGGCCCTGTATCCCGGGCACGGCCGCAGAGTTGCCCCACGCCACAGCCGGCGTCTGTGGAGGGAGGTGGCAGAGGCCATCACCGCTGCGGCCCTGACACCATGGACAGGCACCCAGTGCCACAAGAAGGTGAACCTCGTCAGAGCAGGCAGGGTGAGCCTCCACCCCCCCTGCCCGATATCCATATCCCCCATATTCCCCCTCCCCATATCCCCCCTCCCCCATATCCCCACTCCCCCATATCCCCACTCCCCCATATCCCCCCTCCCCCATATCCCCATGTCCCCCCTCCCCCATATCCCCCCTCCCCCATATCCCCCCTCCCCCATATCCCCCTCCCCCATATCCCCCCTCTCCCATATCCCCCATATCCCCCTCCCCCATATCCCCATATCCCCCCTGCCCCATATCCCCCCTCCCCCATATCCCCCCCCATATCCCCCCTCCCCCATAACCCCCATATCCCCCTCCCCCATATCCCCCCTCCCCCACATCCCTCCTATCCCCCATATACCCCCCTCCCCCATATCCCCCATATCCCCCTCCCCATATCCCCATATCCCCCCTCCCCCATATCCCCCTCCCCATATCCCCCATATCCCCCTCCCCATATCCCCCATTTCCCCACCACCCCCATATCCCCCCTCCCCCATATCCCCCTCCCCCATATCCCCCCTCCCCATATCCCCCATATCCCCCTCCCCCATTTCCCCCATATCCCCCCTCCCCCATATCCCCCCTCCCCCATATCCCCCATATCCCCCTCCCCATATCCCCAAGTGAATGCAGCCCTAACCTTAACCTCTGCAATACACGCGCAACCGATGGCGTGCATTCATATACCTGTCTAACACTGTTGCCTTTTACCCCTGCCACCCCCCCCCCGCCCCCGCCGCCCCCGCCACAGGAGAAACGCGCACACAACACCAGGGAGCATGTGAGGACTGGAGGAGGCCCCGCTGATGAGAGGCCACTGACCGAACACGAGGAAAGGGCCCTGGAACTGGCTGGCGGACCTGAGGACTGGGAGGTTGCTGATGCAGAGGTTGGGGGCGTACTAGCAAGTGAGCCACCGACAGCCCGTCCCCATATCCCCCCTCCCCTATATCCCCCTCCCCCATATCTCCTGATCACTGCCTGCGTGTCTAACCATGCATGCTTCATTGTGTATCGCAGGAGCAAACGTCGAGGCACCCATCCCCGCAGATGCAGACCGCCCGCAGGATGCCCCTCGGAGGCCACGGGAGACGGAGACACCCGGACCCTCCGGCATGAGACGCCCGCAGGATGCCCCTCGCACACCATGGGAGACGGAGAGACCCGGACCCTCCGGCATGCGACGCCCGCAGGATGTCCCTCGGATACCACGGGAGACGGAGAGACCTGGAGCAACAGGGAGACGATGCCCCCGTCACGTGCGGGTGCGACGACACAGGTGTGTGCCACCCAGCGACGAGAGGGGCAGCCACAGGCCCCCGTCACAGCCGAGCCAGGACACCACTACCCAGGACACCCCTACCCAGGACACCCCTACCCAGGACACCCCTACCCGGGACACCCCTACCCGGGACAGCACTACCCAGGAAGACGAAATACCGGACAGCGACACAGAGTGGATGGGTGGAGACGAACCCCCCACCCCAAAGTGCCATGGACTCAGAGTGGGACGAAGAGCACGATACAACGCCACTGCTGTCACCAACACCCTCCACCATCGCAGAAACACTCACCTCGGTTGGGCACTTTAGTGATGAGGCGTCTGGTACACTCACTGATGCGCACAACACAGCCGTCCCGGTACAGCAGGAGGAGGTAGGAGCAGCAGAGGGGCCAGGCGGTCGGAGGGCAGCCCAGCCCAAGCGAACATCTGCCACCCAGATGGATCCCGGGTTCCTGGAGTTACCACACCCACCCATAGATCCGATGCAACCACCGACCCGGAGTCGAGCGAAGAGGGTGACGGCCGGCTTGCGGCGGCTGCAGTCGCAGGTGGAGGAGTCCACCCGCGTCCAGGAGCTGGGAGTGGTGCCGGTCATTCGTGCAACCCAGGCCGACACCGCACGGGTGGCGTTCGTGGTGGAGGCAATGGGTGCGACTATGTCAGACATGGGGAACGGTTTGCGAGGCCTGGGGCTTTCCGTGCAGGCGGCGTCTGTGGCCCAGGACATGGCTGCCCTCTCACAGGAGGCCATGAACCAGTGCCAGCGGCAGATGGCAGAGGCGCTCAACGCCATAGCCCAGTCTCTGCAGGCCATGGCCCAGTCTCAGCAGGCCATAGCCCAGTCTCTGCAAGCCATTACTGAGGGCATCGGCGCCATTGGCCATGTGCGAGCCGGCGTCGCACAGTCACAGACAGGGTTTGCCAATCCCCTGGGCTCCATGGCTGCAAACCTGCAGACCCCTGTCGATACCAGCACGGGCCTCCAGGACTGGCAGCGCCAGATGTCGGGGGGGGCGTCAGATGGCCAGTCCGTTCGCATCCCCCACCCATGTAGAGGCCTGGGGGCCGTAGGGCACCCCGAGGGAGGAGGAGGTGGTGTGGTCCGTCCCGGCTCCCTCTGTAGGGGAGGTCCCGGTACACCGCGACACCTCGGACTCCCCCCCTTCCGTCCCAGGTGCATCGGGTGGGCAACGGGCAGGACAGGCTGGCAGCTCGCCATCCCAGTCGCCCGGGCCGCAGCCTGGCCCATCTAGGCCAGGACGCCCCAGGAAACGGCCGCCAAAGGAATCCCGTGTCAGAGGGCAGGAATCACAGGAGTCCACCTCCAGTTCTGCTGTACCGTCTGGGGAACCACGTAGACGTAGTCAAAGGGCCCGTAAGGCCAAACAATTAGACACTGAGTAAGTTGGCATGGGTGCAGGGCACAGATGAGTTTTAGGGGCTAGGGCACGTGCATGAACTCCTTTGGTTATTAAAGTCAATGTTACACCTACAAAAGCTGCCTTTGTGCTCTGTCCAAAGCGTGCAGGGGTGTCATGTACGTTGAGCGTAAGTGTGTATGTGTGAGGGGTGGTCTTACCTCAGCCCCAGGTGAGTCTGCCCCTTCCCCCTGGGCCGCCATCAACATCCCCCCGGGCAGAGGATGGGACCGTGCGCTGCAGTGTCACAGCCGCATGCAGGGATGGTCCGGGTGGATGCTGGTACTGTGGCCATGGGTCAGACATAGTCCAACGATGTGGAGCCAGGAGCTCATCGCAGGGCGGGTTGTCATCATCCTCCATGGCCTGCAATAGACACGCGTCCCCCCGCAACTGTGTGAGCCCGGCCGTTGTGCCGCAGGTGGATCGGCAATGGGGGGGTGGTGTGCATGCGGGTGGGGTTGGGGAGGGGGGTGAGGGTGCTGGGTGGGTGCGTGGGTGGGGGGTGTGGGTGGTTGGCTGGTGCCATTGTGTGTGGTCTGTGGCCGTACTCCCCGATTCCCACGCCCATCTAGTCAGTGAAGCGGGCGGCTATCAGCCTGTCCCATGCCCGCTGGGCCAGCCGGTAACGGTGGACAGCCACCCGCCTGTGTCTAGCCCGTCTGCCCTGACCAATGCCCCCATCCCCCTCATCTGGGGAGGACTGCGCCTCTTCCTGCTGCTCCTCCAGTCCAGGTCCATGCACCTCAGCACGCCAAAGCACCTCTCTATCACTCCCCTTGTCGCTACATCGGCATCATTGTAGCGGTTCTCCGCCTCATTGCGTGGCCTCCGTTTCAGCCACGATCGCAATGGGTAGCCCCTGTCGCCCAGCAACCAGCCCCTCAGCCGGGGATGGCGTCCTTCGTACATGCCGGTGATGGATGACCGCGACAACACGTATGAGACGTGTACACTGCCCGGGTAACGGGCGCAGACATGCAGGATCATCATGCCGTGGTCGCAGACCACCTGTATGTTCATCGAATAGGTCCCTTTCCTATTGGTGAACACGGCCCTGGTATCTGCAGGTGGCCGCACGGCGACGTGCATCCCATCAATCGCGCCCTGGACCATGGGGAACCCGGCCACGGCAGAGAAGCCCACGGCCCGGGCATCTTGGCTGGCCCGGTCCACAGGGAAGCGGATGTAGCGGTGCGCCATGGCATATAGGGCGTCTGTCACTGCCCGGATGCACCGGTGCACCGATGTCTGCGATCTGCCGGACAGGTCCCCACTCGGTGCCTGGAATGACCCCGTTGCATAAAAGTTCAGGGCCACCGTAACCTTGACGGACACGGGGAGAGGGTGCCCCCCGCCAGTGCCGCGCGGTGACAGGTGTGCCAGCAGGTGGCAGATGTGTGCCACGGTTTCCCGCCTCATCCAGAGTAACCTCCTGCATTCCCGGTCCGTGAGGTCCTGGTATGACTGCCGGGGCCGGTACACACGGGGCGCCCTCGGGTGCCTCCGTTGCCGTGGGGCCGCGACGTCCTCCTCCCCCTCCTCGTCCTGTCGGTCAGGTGTCCCTCCAGCCTGGGCGACTGCCGCCTGTCCCTCTGCGGCAGCCTGCGCCGCCTCTCTGGCACGCTCTTCCTCCTCCTCCTCCTCATCCAGGGCAACATAGACATTAGCGGCTGCCGCCATGGCGGCCAACATCGCTGGATGATCGGAAAACATGACGGCCTGGTTGGGGGACGGGGGGACGGGGGATGGGGGGGGGGGGGCGGGGGGGGGACGGGGGGATGGAACGACGACATGTCATCATTGCCCATACCCCCTCCTCCCCCCAGCCAGGTGGCATGGACCGCATGGGTCCAACTATTGGAGGCTGGCACCTGGCCAGGTGGACCAACTCAGTTGCCCTCGCACCCCCCCTCCCCGGCACGAACCCCCCCCATTCTCCTCCCCGGCACGGACCCCCCCCCATCCTCCTCCCCGGCCCTCCCCGGCAAGGACCCCCCCATCCTCCTCCCCGGCCCTCCCCGGCACGGACCCCCCCCCAGCCCCCTCCGCGGCACGGACCCCCCCATCGTCCTCCCCGGCCCTCCCAGGCACGGACCCACCCATCCTCCTCCCCAGCACGGACCCCCCCCATCCTCCTCCCCGGCCCTCCCCGGCACGGACCCCCCCATCCTCCTCCCCGGCACGGAACCCCCATCCTCCTCCCCAGCACGGGCCCCCCCCATCCTCCTCCCCGGCACGGAGCCCCCCCCATCCTCCTGCCCGGCACGGACCCCATCCTCCTCCCCGGCACGGGTCCCCCATCCTCCTCCCCGGTATGGACCCCCCCATCCTCCTCCACGGCCCTCCCCGGCACAGAACCCCCCATCCTCCTCCCCGGCACGGACCCCCCCCCATCCTCCTCCCCGGCACGGGCCCCCACCATCCTCCTCCCCGGCACGGACCCCATCCTCCTCCCCGGCACGGACCCCATCCTCCTCCCCGGCACGGGCCCCCCATCCTCCTCCCCGGCACAGACCCCCCCATCCTCCTCCCCTTCACGGACCCCAGCCTTCTCCCCGGCACGGGCCCCCCATCCTCCTCCCTGGCACGGACCCCCCCATCCTCCTCCCCGGCACAGAACCCCCCATCCTCCTCCCCGGCACGGACCCCCCCCCATCCTCCTCCCCGGCACGGGCCCCCACCATCCTCCTCCCCGGCACGGACCCCATCCTCCTCCCCGGCACGGACCCCATCCTCCTCCCCGGCACGGGACCCCCATCCTCCTCCCCGGCACAGACCCCCCCATCCTCCTCCCCTTCACGGACCCCATCCTCCTCCCCGGCACGGGCCCCCCATCCTCCCCCCCGGCACGGACCCCCCATCCTCCTCCCCGGCACGGACCCCATCCTCCTCCCCGGCACAGACCCCATCCTCCTCCCCGGCACGGGCCCCCCATCCTCCTCCCCGGCACGGAAGCCATCCTCCTCCCCGTCATGGACCCCCCCCCCATCCCCCTCCCCGGCATGGACCCCCCCCCATCCCCCTCCCCGGCACTCCCCGGCACGGACCCCCCATCCTCCTCCCCGACACGGACCCCCCCTCCCGGCACTCCCCCAGAGCCCAGCCCACTCTAACCACCCCCCCAGGCAGTCACCCACCTCCACGCTGGTCGGCGTAAACCTGGAGCACAGGTTGACGCCGATTAAAAGCAGGTTTGATTTACGTCGACGTGACCTGTCATCACGTCGACGGGACTTCGGCCCATCCGGACGGAAGAATATCGGCAGGCCCAAAATCGGCTGCCTTGCGCCCAACCGTGCCTTTTTCCGACGTCAGCGGCGCCATTAACGCCCCGCCGACTTTTCTCCCTTCGGAGACTTCGGCAACTGGCGGGGGCGGGATTCACGGCGGCCAACGGCCATTCTCCGACCCCCCAGCGGGTCGGAGAATGACGCCGCTGATGTCACACGGGGCGGCCGACACAGGCTGCCGCCGTGCGCATGCACGGACCCCCGAAATGCAGGGCCCCGTATCGGCAGCCAGAGCTGTGAGGACTACTCCGGGGCCCTGCTAGCCCCCTTCAGGTAGGAGAATCACTCTGGACTTTCTTCAGGAAAGTCCAAAGCGATTCGCTAGCGTTTTGACGCTGGCATGGGGGCATAGGCCCATTATTGGAGAATTCCGTCCCTGACCTATTAGCATATTAAAAATGAAAACAGATTAACATTAAGATGTGCTTACTTAAGAGAGAAATTTTCCCAGAGAGCTAAAGGCCATTTCTTAATTGGCCACCTCCAGGAAGATCATACTCAATGTTCTCTCGCTTGCTCTTACATTTTTTTACCTTGAATACACCCGGTGGCAGGATTGGCATTCAACTCCGAGGTACAGCTCAGCGTATACAAAGGATGTAAACCCATCTTTTCTCTTTACTGAACTTGATGGGTATATTTCCAGCAATTTTTGTGATTATTGTACATCTAGAATTTGTTGTGGTTTTGTTTAGTGCATTTGAATAGATTGCTTTGGTTTCCGATTGGGCTTAATTCTGCAGACTCAATCATTGTTTGTGGCTTCCTTTGCTTCAACAATATTGAATAGCATTATTTCCATATTCTTAGGCTGAGTATGGTCCCAGACAAGCCTGCCTCTTTCTCAATTATTGTTTGTAGCAGCCCACTGGTTTTCCTTACATCTCATTGGGGCGCACCTGACCTCTACGAAGCAGCCCCCCACAATGGTGCAGCAAAGATCCCAAACTCACTCAGAAAAATAGGAACTTCTAGTATTTCTATCCCAGCCACGTGATATGGCGCAAATGATTTGTATGTGGCACAAGGCCATCAAGGATTTATTCATATTGCAACATTCAAATGAACAAAAATCTTTCCATATAAGGATGGCAGTGAGTGCCAGCATGTCATTGTGATTTTTCACTGTCCCAGATATAAATTTAAATTCTATATTATTAATATAAAACCAATAAAATTATATAGATTAAAAAGAGTGGAACTTAATATTAGGGTTTGGATGATTTGTACTGAATGTTCAAGCATTGCTGTCACAATGTATGACTTCACCTGAACTCTTAATTGTGTTGCTGCCCTGTAATTACCTTGTACCTATTAATTATCCTATATACAGTTATTATTTCATCTTAATAACTATGTGTAGAAGACAGCTGAAAAGCTTCAAAATGAATGTCACGCTGTCAACAGTTTGTTTACCCAAATTTTGGGTGACTGTAGTGCACTTCATAAATATCACCCACACAATAAAAAAAAGAGAGTATGGACTAATTAGTCTATCACACAAGTGATGTTTTATGACTTCAATTAAGTGCAGTAGCAGCCCTCTGTCTCCAGCCTGATGTTCTTACCATATCCACAATGAGTTCAACATTCATTTAAATTTTCATGACAGTGGAAGCAACAGGCAACGGTTAGCATTGTTGCTTCACAGCTCCAGGGTCCCAGGTTCGATTCCCGGCTTGGGTCACTGGCTGTGTGGAGTCTGCACGTACTCCTTGTGTCTGCGTGGGTTTCCTCCGGGTGCTCCGGTTTCCTCCCACAAGTCCTGAAAGATGTGCTGTTAGGTGAATTGGATATTCTAAATTCTCCCTCTGTGTACCCGAACAGGCGCCGGAATGTGACGACTGGGGGCTTTTCACTGTAACTTTGTTGCAGTGTTAATGTAAGCCTACTTGTGACAATAAAGATTATTATTATTATAAGGGTAAACACATCAAGCTCTTTGAAGGCTTTAATGCAGTTAAATACATTGGACAAACATTTAAGAAAAAATCTATATGGAGCCATAAATGCATTCTAACACCTATTCTATATTTCCACAAAAGGGGCGTCATCTCATTATAACATTATTGTTATCTCTTGTGTTTCTTGCTGGCACTGAATAAGGTGGGGCGAGGGGTGGAAGGGAATGCAACAGAAGTCAAGGCAGAGGATTTCTGAAATGCAAGAGTTAGGCCATTAAAAAATCTCAGCTTTGATAAATGCACAGAACAGCTTGCTGTTAAACATGAGATGGATCAGTCTGGTAGATGATTGCTGTAAAATCAAGTGGTGTCAGTACTGTTGTTTTAATCCAGATATTAGAACAGAGCTGAGCAAGTAATGATATATTTCCTCAGGCTAATGTCTAAATTGTTAGATATTCTGTATGTTTCAGAATTTAAAAGATTCCCCTGAAATATGATATATATATTTAATAGGAGAAGCTTCTACTTCAAATCAATATGAGGATAGTGCTGCGAAGCGGCAAGCAGAGACTGCAGCAAGATGCTGGGCGTTGAGATTGATGTTGATACCCTTCACTGCCAAGTGAAATGCCAATAACGCTTGTATAGCATTTTGTGAGGGCAATGGGAGTATTGATTCCTGAGCAATAATAAAGAGTGAAGCAGCTCTCTCAGGTAAAGAAAAATATTGGCAGCTGTAACAGAGAATTGACTCAGAGAGACCTGACTGCTGCCCTGTCTTAATACAAATAATTCAAGCCTCAGAGGGATTTCAATGCAGCCAAGCATGTTTCTCAGGCACATTTCATGCTATTAATTTACCTGGAGCTTTGGAGGCCTATCACCAGATTAGTCAGTGAGGGATTCAGGGTCAGAATGGATTTCTTGGGGCTTGTTGAGAGAAAACAATGGAGTTGTGGGAAATTGCTGAGGCCGTGAAAGTTTAATTCAGCAGCATGGTTAATGTATCCAGGGAATACAGTGGATAAAATGTGGTGAAAGGTGTGTTGAGGAGATTAAAAATGATTTCTCTACTGCCTTGATATTAAAAAGAGAGGATGATAGCACAGTGAGTGTGTAATGATTGGTTCACCAGATGTGCAAACATACTCATAATATTCACCACAAAAGACTTATAATACAAAGATGATGACAGATGAACCATTTTCAACTTGCTTATTAAAAGAAAAAGGAATGATGAAAGAAAATTAAAAGCGGCTGCATCTAAAGATTTGGAACAACATCTAATACAACCTCTGGAGACAGATTGCTGAGCCTATCAATTTGGCTAGCTCCTGGGCATCTGTTCAAAAAGTGCTGTGGAGTAGGGCAGCACGGTAGCACAGTGGTTAGCACAGTTGCTTCACAGCTCCAGGGTCCCAGGTTCGATTCCTGGCTTGGGTCACTGTCTGTGTGGAGTCTGCACGTTCTCCCCGTGTCTGCGTCGGGTTCCTCCGGGTGCTCCGGTTTCCTCCCACAGTCCAAAGATGTGCAGGTTAGGTGAATTGGCCATGATAAATTGCCCTTAGTGTCCAAAAAGGGTAGATAGAGTTACTGGGTTACAGGGATAGGGTGGAGGAGTGGGCTTAGGTAGGGTGCCCTATCCAAGGGCCGGTGCAGACTCGATGGGCTGAATGGCCTCCTTCTGCACTGTAAATTCTATGAAATTCTATAACAGGCCCTGCCTCAGATAGTAATCGCAGATAGTCTTTAAAAAAATCAGTGTGTCACTGAATACTTGGGCTTTTCTTGATCGATGGAAAGAAGTGGGCATGAAGTTAGAATGTTTGAATGTGTCCCTCTTTAGATACAATCTCCATTTCAGGATGGATCTTGGAGCGAGCCTAGCTGAGTGGGAACATTCATTCGCACCATTGGACACCATCAACTGGACCCGTGCTACTGGCGATGCATTGCTGCAGCCCAGCAGCTCAAATGCCTTCTGTTTACTGTCCCCTACCCAGCTTTAAAATCTATCATCAACCCCTGGCTCCTCAAACCCTCCCCCAAGCCCAATTCCTACCCCCCACCCCCGCCCCCCACAAATATTACCAGCCCGAAGCCCAATCACCCATCCCTCATCACACCAACAGCAGTCTGATCCTCAATTAAATTTTAGCAGCAGCACTGCTAGCTTCATGGAAATTTAGGTCCTTCAACCTCATCATACGGACATCATTCTAGCATGTTCCACAATGGGTATACCTAAGTTCTAAGGTCCAGTATGTGAGGGGCAGCATGTAAGGTGCTTGTGACAGAGCTGCACTACCACCTAGCCTAGTCTGGGACTGCACTATAGGCATCTATCAGGGGAACTCTGGAGGGGATGTAGGTGCAATTTATGATCCCTTGGTCTCTTATAATCCTGTTGTTCTATGAAATTTCATATCATATTGCCAATGATTAAGTCACAGGGGATAAACTGGCTTTTCCAGCAAGAGGTGCGGCCCTGAATTTGCTCACTTTCTTTCTTAAAGCTGCATGACAATTTAGTAGATGAATTTTCAGTCATGGCAGCACTATAGTTTCCATTGCAATCTATGGCCCAGCATGTGTGCACCGACAGGTTTTGCTGGGAGCTCATTATAACAAAATGTAGTGCCCAAAACCCATGACTTGGACACGCACTGTACCAAGAACCATCAGTCTTAAAATAAGTTCCCCTTTTGCCAACATCCACTGAAACTGGTGGATTTGGAGCCTGCAGCCGAAGCTTTGCGAAGTGGTTGCTGGAACTGGAAGAAAGGTTTAAAACATTTTATTTACTGGCGAGCACCTGGAGGGATCTGGACGGGCCTCTGCCAGCATGATATCCTGTGAGGTGAAGAGCTATTTTTACCTCCATCCACAGTGAAACATTCTGAGCACCCACTAAATGATTGGCAGTGGATTTTCCCTTGCAATTATAGCCGAAAAGAGTTTACAAACCACACAGATCTAATGAACGTCTCTCTCCCATGGGGAAACAGCAACGTGCATTGATATTGTGCCTTTAACATAGTGCAATGTCTCAAGGCGCTTCAAACTACAAAACCACATTAGAAGATCTTAGAACAGGTGACCAAAAGCTTGGTCAAAAAGGTGGGTTTTAAGAAGCACCTTAGAGGAGAAAAGCCAGATAGAGAGGTGGAAAGGTTTAGATGGAGGTCCCAGGTAACCAATGGTAGTCAGTCATTGGTCTAGAGTAAGGGTAGTGCATGAACAGCACTTAGTGTTGAATAAAAACAGAAAAGGCTGGAAACACTCATATGGCTATGAAACATGGACAACTTACAGTTATCAACAAAATAAACTCAGTAATTTCAACTTCACTGGCTGCGGCACATCATGAGCATATCCTGATAGAACAAAAGCTCAACTACGACAGTCCTCCTGAAGTAAGAGCTCCCAGGTTTGTTAGGACTCTCAAACAGAGGTGGCTTCTTTGGCTCGGGCACATCCGCAGGATGGAAGATGGTCACATCTGTGTGGAGAGTCAGGTGACCAATAAGAAGCTCAAATCTCCATTCAAGGATGCTTGCAAGCATGGCATGAAGGCCCGAAACATTGATAATCAGACCAGGAGTCACTTGCTTGCAGCAAAGGAAAATAGCGACACCTCTTCTGGGCTAACATGTACCACCAGGATTACAAATGACTACAGCAGTCTGCTATAGACACTAATGCCGAAAATTAAAACCTACAACAATGCTTGGTTGATTCATGTGTGGCACTTATGGTGGTGGAAGCTGCGCCTGAAGGATTGCCCTCTTCTGCCACCAGCAAAGGTGCATCACAAGAAGACACTCCATCCAAAATGGATTTGTTCACGCCTTTTCCATCATCTTAGAATTGTAGAATCATAGAATTTACAGTGCAGAAGGAGGCCATTCGGCCCATCGAGCACCTGCCCTTGGAAAGAGCACCCTACCTAAGTCCACAGCTCCATCCTATCCCTGTAACCTAGTAACCCCACTTAACCTTTTTTGGACACTAAGGGCTATTTAGCATGGTCAATCCATAGCTTGCACATCTTTGGACTGTAGGAGGAAACTGGAGCACTCGGAGGAAACCCATGCAGAAACGGGGAGAAAGTGCAAACTCCACACAGACGGCCACCCGAGGCTGGAATTGAACCCGGCTCCCTGAAGCTGAGAGGCAGCAGCGCTAACCACTGTGCTACCATGCCAACCCAGAGAGGTCGAAAATGTGGTGAGTCAGTTTGCAGATTTTTCAGATTCCCCCCCCACTCCCCCACATACCACTTTTCCATGTGTCACCCCCACCACAGCCTGGGTTGGTTACAATTCCTTAATTAATTAGGATGCGGGCTGCAGCGTTTTGGATGAATTGCAGTTTAGAGGAAGGTGAGAGGCCAGGCAGAAGAGCATTGGAATTGTAATATCCGGAGGTAGAAAGGGTATATAGATGGTGCTTTCACTAACTGCTGGACTGAGACAGGAGTGGCGATAGGCAATATTACAGAAGAGGGAGTAGAAGCCTACTTGGCGCAGTAGGCAGCACAACAGTCTCATAATTTGAAGGTCGTGAGTTCAATCCTCAGAGAGGGCAGGCTTTTAGGGGTGGCACAGCAGCACGGTGGTTAACACTGTTGTTTCACAGCACCAGGGTCCCCGGTTCGATTCCCGGCTTGGGCCACTGTCTGTGTGGAATCTTCACGTTCTCCCCGTGTCTGCGTGGGTTTCCTCTGGGTGCTCCGGTTTCCTCCCACAAGTCCCGAAAGACGTACTTGTTAGGTGAATTGGACATTCTGAATTCTCCCTCTGTGTACCCAAACAGGCACTGGAATGTGGTGATTAGGGGCTTTTCACAGTAACTTTATTGCAGTGTAATGTAAGCCTACTTGTGACAATAACAAAGATTATAAGATTATGATCTGATTTTTATGATGGGAGAGATATGAGGTGGTTAACTCAGATCAGGATGATAGAAGACCCCCCGAGGTTTCAAGCTGTCCAGTTCATCCTCAGACATCTCAGTGTTTGGCAGTAAAAGCACTCCATTTTTATCTCCAGTTCCATTTAAAGCAGCTATGGGGGAAATCTGCGAGTGCCATCCTGATACCATCCGGGCATGTACAGTTAGGAAAGCTGGGAACTCATTTAATTTGATATCACAGAAATTTGTCTTGCTGAGTTGGTATACTGGATTGTCTTAAATAAATGTGTTCTGGTAACTCAGTAGAAATCGAGCCTTCACTTGTATTATAGCATGCTGTTAATCACAGATGAGCTGCATATTGAGACAGTGGAAGTCTTTCCTGTCGACATAGCTGGAAGCATTGATCAAAGGAGAACATATAATCACATGGACGTGGTCTCTGACTCGAAGGACTTTGAGGAACCTTTCACTCTGTAAAGTTACAGTGCCTTTTCAGGCTGCTGCTGGTTGCCCATTGGGGAGTGTATTAAATTGCTAACTCGAGAGAACAATGTATCATTGACTTCCTGAATGGATTTGTGCACAGCTGTTTGACTAATGTTACTCATATCTCCATTGGCAGGCTGAGATGACCCTGTAATATAGAAATGAAGAGCAGGGAACCCTTTTCAGACACTGTTGGGCAGTCCCTGTGGTGCAGGGTGGGTGGTATGGCAGCTTCCAAATGCATTTTAACTCAGAAAACAGAATCTCCACGAACACTGATCCTTGGTCAAGTGAGGGCAGGGGGGCTTCTGTCTGTATATTCTGATAACAGGGCACTGCTGAGTGTGTTCCATATGCCACAGTGCAGGTTGAGCAGTGTAGCATTCCTCTTTTGCTACGAATATAGCAAAATATTCCTATTGGAAAAGGTGCTGTTCCCTGTTAGAAGCAGCAGGAACTGAGGGAAGGGGAATTGAAGGTACTCACCAAATGGCACAAGGCAGAACATGACGTAATTGGCACCGGTTAATTCAGAATGCTTGAGAGGAATTCAGATTATTGAGCAAGTGAACTTAGATGAACTCAAAAACCAGAGGGACATGCCAGGAATCTTCGTAGCAATTTTTATTGTCTGTGTTACTTACCTCAGTAACAGAGATATAGAACATACAGTTCAGAAGGACGCCATTCAGCCCATCGAGTCTGCACAACCCACTTAAGCCCTCACGTCCAACCTATCCCCGTAACCCAATAACCCCTCATAACCTTTTTGGTCACTAATGGCAATTTATCATGGCCAATCCACCTGACCTGCACGTCTTTGGAAGGAAACCGGAGCACCCGGAGGAAACCCAAGCAGATACAGGCAGAACGTGCAGACTTTGCACAGACAGTGACCCAGCAGGGAATCGAACCTGGGACCCTGGCGCTGTGAAGCCACAGTGCTAACCACCTGTGCTACCGTGCTGCCCAATTGATTGATTATTTTCCCCTGTATTAAAGCAAGACATTTTTCTGCATACCTTCTGACTGTGCCACATGTGCATTTCTGAACTTCCTAAACATTTCCACACTCTGTGGGACAAAAGTCAATCCCTTGACATTTGAATTAAAGTCACAATCGAACATCCCTACACTCTCTTATTTCTGCAAGGAACCATTAGTTTGGTTAATTTGTGTTGCTAAACATTAAAAGTCAAATGTACAGTACTGAAAAATATTTCTGCACAATATTTGTGTAATAAAGATAATAAAATCTCTTGTCCATCTTTGCTTAATATGTTGCAATCATATAACAGTGTCGAAGGGTTAAACATTTTCCCACGGTAAAATATAGAAGTGGTTGAATTGCTGATGGTGGAAATGGTTTTCACAAATACATATGATTTAAAATTAATGTTTTATTTCTATGAAAACATGTAGGGCGAATGTATTATTGCTCTCTCCTGATGGTCTGGTGAATAAAGAGATTCCCTGCTGTACCTTTCCTCAGATTTCACCGATCTAAATTGTTACCTAAATCATATAGACCTTTGTGCCTTTGGTTTTATTCCCATTCTGTGCAATATGAACTGATTTCAGTTGGAGCAATATAATAGGCAATAATGCCCCTGAAATAATATTGGCAGGGGTTCCACTCTTGAAAGCTATGCAGTGACCCCTGCTGGAAAGATGATGATTTTGGATGAGAACAGTATTGGGGTCAGCAGTGATGAGTGAGCAGACTGCACACTCATCGGGCAGAATCTAATGCCCACTTGTGTGGCAAGCTTGTTGACCGATTCAATTTCATCAGGCAAGAGGGTGGCCGGCGGGGATCCCACTGCCTTCACCCTAGTTAGGTACATGGCAAGAAGGACGGTGCATGGCCTCCTTGTCCCATTGCCAATTGAGACCCTGAAGTGAGGGGATTACTGGGGAGGCCTTCATTCAAAGGTACTCTATTCCTGACCGAGGGACTCAGGATCCTAAAGGTGGGGGGTGGGGAGGGGTGTGTTGCTGAGAGCCTGCCCCTGCCCTTGCTGCCGAATCCTCTTGTCTTATCCCTAACCCCCATCCTCTGTCACTCCCCCATGCCATCATGTATCCTGCGATCCGGGGCAAGGCTGTGCCTGGGTGGGTGTTGTATTATCAGCAAGCACCACCTTGCCAGTGGCATTGCTGTTCAATAAAGCTGCATGACTCTAATTGACTGGGTACTCCCAGCGGATGGGATATTTCCCCCCTCCCGAGGACCCTTAATGCCAGGGAAGGCCCACCACTGACCAGTTTAGTGCTGGAGTGGCACTTATTTCAGCAGGCCTTCCCTACCAGGTACCGCTGGGCTCTTGGTGGCTCTTCAGCTGGTGGACAAGACCCTGTTGCCTCCACTAAATACCCTTCACTGTCTACACTTAAACATGAAGAATGCAAACTTGTACAAGGTGCCAAAGGGTTGTCAGCATTCATGGAATGGTATGTCAAAATGAGTCATGTGGAGGGAAAAAAGTTGGGGAAAGAAAGTTACTTTATGATCTGACTTGCATAATTTATTCAACTATTAGTATTTGAAACATGAAGAGAACATCCACCAACCCCCCAAAATGAGCACGGGACCTCAATAGACAATCTATGCATCCAATGTTTCCAAAGAAACCAATGCATCCATTGTTTCCAAAGCAGGCAGCATGCCAATGCTAGGCTGCCTGCTAATAGATTATTGTCTGCAGCCTGCATGAACTGCAATGTTCAGCAGCTGCACGCCCACGGCGCTTACATGTTTGTGCAAGGATGGCACCACAAAAAGCTATCCTGCACTTCTTAAAGGGAGGTGCGTTCGTGTTGGACCAAAGTGGGAACTGTTTGTGGAAGAGAGTGCGAGCATACAAAGATGAATTCTGATGCCAACAAAAAGAGAGGGTGCTCCAAGGTCCTCTGACGCCACATTGGAAGCTTAGTTGGGGGTGGTGGGAGTGAGGAGAGATGTGATCTACCCACAGGTAGTCAGGAGGTCCACCAGAAAATGTTTGTGAAGGCAGTGGGACCAGATACCCAATAGTCACTGGCAAGAAGTCTAGCCCCAAGTAGTGCCACAAAAATGCAATGATCTCATATGAGTCGTCAAGTTCAATGAGTATATCTTCAAATGGCAATCCCAGCAACTGTACTATTAGTCTCACAAACTGCTCAACGTACCACCATGGTGGCATTGAGACCATAAGACCATACACCATAAGGTGTCGGAGCTGAAGTAAACCATTCGGCCCGTTGAGTCTGCTCTGCCATTCAATGAGATCATGGCTGATCTGAGACAATCCTCATCTCCACTTTCCTGCCTTATCCTCATTACCCTTGATTCCTTTACTGATTAAAATTGTGTCTACCTCAGCCTTGAATATTCTTAACCACCAAGCCTCCACAGCTCTCTGCGGTAAAGGCTTCCAAAGATTCACTACCCTCTGGGAGAAGAAAATCCTCCTAAATTCTGTCTTAAATGGGAAACCCCTTACTCTGAGATTATGCCCTCTGGTCCTTGACTGCCCAACAAGGGGAAACAACCTCACAGACTGGTACAAAAGGCGAAGTCATACGGGATCAGAGGTGAGGTGGTAAGATGGACACAGAACTGGCTCAGTTACAGAAGGCAAAGGGTGGCAGTAGAAGGTGTTTTTATGAATGGAAGGTTGTGGCTAGTGGTGTTCCACAGGGATCTGTCCTGGGGCCTCTGTTGTTTGTAGTGTACATAAACAATTTGGAGGAAAATGTAGCTGGTCTGATTAGTAAGTTTGCGGATGACACCAAGGTTGATGGAGGGGCAGATAGTGTTGAGGATTGTCAAAGGATACAGCAGGACATAGGTAGGTGGGAGACTTGGGCAGACAAATGGCAAATAGAGTTTAATCAGGACAAATGTGAGGTAATGCATTTTGGTAGGTCGAACATAGAGGGGAAATATACCGTAAATGGCTAAACTCTTAGGAATATAGAAAGTCAGAGAGATCTGGGCATGCAGGCCCACAGATCTTTGAAAGTGGTAACACAAATGGACAAGGTAGTCAAGAAAGCATAAGCAATGCTTGCCTTCATTGGACGGGGCATTGAGTATTAAAACTGGCAAGTCATGCTACAGTTGTATAGAACCTTGGGAAGGCCACACTTGGAATATTGCGCACAATTCTGGTCAGCAAACTACCAGAAGGATGTAGAGGCTTTGGAGAGGATGCAGAGGAGGTTTATTAGGATGTTGTCTGGTCTGGAGAGTGTTAGCTATGCGGAGAGGCTGAATAGACTCAGACTGTTTTCATTAGAACGACGGAAGTTGTGGTGTGACGTGACAGAGGTCTACAAGATTACCTGGATATAATGGATGGGCAGGCACTCATCCCCAGGGTGGTGATCTCAGTCACCAAGGGGCATAGGTTTAAGGTCCGTGGGGCAAAGTTTAGAGGAGATGTGCGAGGCAGGGTTTTTACACAGAGGATAGTGAGTGCCTGGAATGCGTTGCCAGAGGAGGTTGTGGAAGCAAATACATTAATGGCGTTCAACAGGCATCTCGACAAATACATGGATAAGACGGGTATAGAAGGATACGGTTCAAGGAAGTGCTGAGGGTCTTGACCAAGGGTGGTATCATGACCGGTACAGGCTTGGAGGTCCAAAGAGCCTGTTCCTGTGCTGTATTGTTCTTTGTTCTTTGTATCTACCCTGTCAAGCCCTGAGAATCCTATGTGTTTTAATAAGGTCACCTCTCCTTCTTAAATCATAGAATTCCTACAGTGCAGAAGGAGGACAATTGGCCCATTGAGTCTGCACCAACCCTCTGAAAAAGCACTAGGCCCATTCCCCCGCCCTATCCCTGTAACCTCATAACCCCACCTAACCTACACATCTTTGGACATTAAGGTGCAATTTAGCATGGCCAATCCACCTAACCTACACATGTTTGGACTGTGGGAGGAAACCGGAGCACCTGGAGGAAACCCACGCAGACACTGGGCAAAAGTGCAAACTCCACACAGTCACCTGTGGTGGGAATTGAACCAGGGTCCCTGGCGCTGTGAGGCAGCAATGCTAACCACTCTGCCACCATGCCACCCATCTAAACTCCAATGAGTACTCGCCCAACCTACTTAACCTTTCCTCATAAGAAAATCCCTCCGTACTAGGGACCAACCTAGTGAACCTTCTTTGGACTGCCTCCAATGCCAGTGTATCTTTCCTTAGATATGGAGACCAAACTTGTTCACAAGATTTCAGGTGTGGTCTAATTTGTGCCTTGTGCAATTGTAGCAGGACTTGCCTATTTTTATGCTGCATTCCCTTTGAATTAATTTCCCCTCTATGTTAGACCTACCAAAATGCATTCCATTCACCTTCCCAAATACCTGCTGAACTTGCATGCTAGTTTTTTGTGATTTATATGGTTTTCTGCAGTTTTTCTCCATTATTAGCTCCTTTATTATTCCTACCAAAGTGCATAACTTCACATTTTCCAGCATTATATTCCATCTGCCAAGTTTTTTGCCCACTCACCTAACCTGTCTAATCCCTCTGTAGACTCTTTCTGTCATCCTCACCATTTGCCTTCCCCCCTTATTTTTGTGCAATCCTTAAACTTGACAGTGCATTCACTTCCCTCATCCAAGTCATTAATATATATTGTAAATAATTGTGGCCCCAGCACTCACCCGTGTGGCACTCCACTAGTTGCAGGTTGCCATTCTGAAAATGCCCTATTTATCCCAACTCTGTCTTCCATCAGTTAGCCAATCCTCTACCCATGCTAATATACTACACTTAACACTATGAGCTCTTATATTATTAAGTAGCCTTTTTTGTGGTTCTTTATCGAACACTTTTTGGAAATCAAAGTATAATAGAATTACTGGTTCTCCTTCATCTATCCTGCTCAAGACCTCCTTAAAGAATTCCAATAATTGTTTCATTGATTTGTTATCTAGAGCAACGATTTAAATGAGAATGTACAAGGCATGGTCAGTAAAATTGCAGATGACACTAAAATAGGTGGTTTTCTGGACAGTGAGGAAGGTTATCAAAGATTGCAGCAGGATCTTGATCAGCTGGGGAAGTTGCCATTTCCTTCATGATTTCCTATTCATGAAGCCATGATGACTCTGCTTGATTATCAGAGAATCTATGGCACGGTGACAGGTCCTTCCGCCCAATCTGCTCCATGCCAACCAAAAAGCCCATCTAAGCTAACCCCATTTGCCTGCATTTGGGCCATATCACTCTGAACCTTTCCTATCCATGTATCTGTCCAAACGGCTTTTGAATGTTGTCAATGTCCCTGTCTCAACCACTTCCTCTGGCAGCTGATTCCACATTTGTATCACCCTCTGTGTAAAAAAGTTGCTCCTCAGGTTCCCATTAATTCTTTCCCCTCTTAACTTAAATCTATGTCCTCTAGTTCTCAATCCCCCACCCCTGGGAAAAAGACTGAGTGCATTCACTCTATCCCTGCCTCTCATGATCTTATACACCTATATAAGATCACCCCTCAGTCTCCTACGCTCCAAAGAAAAAAGTACTAGCCTGTCCAATCTCTCCCTGTAACTCAGTCCCTTGAGTCCTGGCAACATCCTTGTAAATCTTTTCTGTACTCTTTCCAGTTCAATAACATCGTTCCTATAGCAAGGTGACCAAAACTGAACACAATACTCCAGGTGCGGCCTCACCAGCATCCTGTGTAACTGCTGTGGTGTTGGGTGCTCTGATGCACAGATGAACCAACACAGTTGTATTTGGTACAACTCTATTTTATTTTAACTTCTATATACAGTTCAGTCTGGATACTCTGCACGTTGTGTCTCCCTGAGTGTGTAGTGTAACAGGTCTGTCCTTGTCCTGGTCTCCAGCTAATACTGGCTACCAGGTGTCGTGTTTGTCCTTTTATACTGTCCCTGTCCTTGTCTGTGATTGATTGTGGTGTTGTGTGTTCTGATTTGTCTGTTGGTGTGTCTATCATGATGTGTGTGTTTGAATATCATGACATCCCCCTTTTTACAAAGATATGTGCCTACTTGGTTATAAATATAATCGTGTCGTGTGTGCATCTAAGAGTGTGTGTGTGTATTATTTACAGCATGTGCATACGACGTAACTATATACATGGGGCGATGTCAGGTGCGTCATGCTAATGAGGTTGTACCGTAACAAAACATGAATGCAAAAAAACTTTGACTAGTGGTCCGGTCAAACAATATCTGGAACGATAAAACAACAACAGGTTATAATACAGCAGTGTTTAACGTTTAAACGTATGAACAGTGTTATAAGTCCAGTCTAATAGGTGTGCGATGAATTCGGGTTGACCGCCTCAAGGGTGGGTCAAGAACCACCGGCTGATGTGCAAGCCTGGTCAACTTCTGTTTGTTCATTTTCGGCATTACAAATATCCGTCCCATTTTCTGGTTCTGTATCCTCGCGAACATGTTTGTCGACTTCATTGAGGTGGCCTGATTCAGGCACCTGTGACACCTCAAGAATAGGCTGGTCCTCAAGTCGGTTCAGTTGTGGAGATTCGGGTTCACACTGGTTCACATTGGACTGTTGGAGGTGATGCTGCTGCCGAAGTCTCTCCTTTTCCATTTGTTTTACTTCCTGCAGTGCTTGGTTTTCCATTCCTGCAAATATAACATTCAACATCTGTATTAGTGTTGCCTTGGCTGTGGTTTGGTTTATTAAGTTTTTGCTGGCCAGGTAAATATTGTAGTACGTTCTAACATCCTGTAACATAGTTCCTTTGTGTATTTCTATATGCTGAGATGTTACTGCAGTTAGTAAGGCCTTAATTATCTGCAACTGAACACCTTCGTCGGTTTGTGGTCCTTGAAAACAACCACATATTGTCTCTATGATTCTATCAATTAATTTCTTGCCAGGTGTTGTACTGTCTGGTTGTCTCTGTACACTGAGGTATGCCGGCAGGTATCGATCCACTCCTGTACCATGTGGTGTTGGGTGCTCTGATGCACAGATGAACCAACACAGTTGTATTTGGTACAACTCTATTTTATTTTAACTTCTATATACAGTTCGTTCTGGATACTCTGCACGTTGTGTCTCCCTGAGTGTGTAGTGTAACAGGTCTGTCCTTGTCCTGGTCTCCAGCTAATACTGGCCACCAGGTGTCGTGTTTGTCCTTTTATACTGTCCCTGTCCTTGTCTGTGATTGGTTGTGGTGTTGTGTGTTCTGATTTGTCTGTTGGTGTGTCTATCATGATGTGTGTATTTGAATATCATGACAACTGCAACATAACTTCCCAACTTCTATACTCAACGCCCTGACTAATGAAGGTCAGCATGCCAAAAACCTTCTTCACTGCCCTATCTACCTGCGACTCCACCTTTATAGAACCGTGCACCTAAACTCTAAGGTCCCTCTGTTCCATAATTTTCCCTGAGGTTCTACCATTCACCGTGAAAGTCATACCTTGATTTGACTTTGCAAAATGCAACACCTCACACTTATCTGTATTGAACTCCATTTGCCATTTCTCGGCCCACTTCCCCAGCTGATCAAGATCCTGCTGCAATTTTTGATAACCTTCCTCACTGTCTACAAAACCACCTATTTTAGTGTCATCTGCAAACTTACTGATCATGCCTTGTACATTCTCATTTAAATCGTTGTTCTAGATAACAAACAGCAATGGGCCCAGCACTGATCCCTGAGGCACACCACTAGTCACAGGCCTCCAGTCCGACAAGCATCCTTCCACCATTACCCTCCGCTTCCTACCATCAAGCCAGTTGTATATCCAATTTGCCAACTCTCCCTGGATTCCATATGATTTAATCTTCCAGAGCAGCCTACCATGTGGAACTTTATCAAAGGCCTTATTGAAGTCCATATAGACTACGTCTACCGCCCTTTCCTCATTAATCTTCCTGGTCACTTCATCAAAGAACTCTAACAAATTTGTAAGGCATGATCTCCCATGCACAAAGCCATGCTGAATACTCCTGATCAAACCCTGTCTATCCAAATGGCTGTATATCTTATCCCTCAGAATCCTCTCCAGTAACTTACCTACCATAGATGTTAGGCTTACCGGTCGATAATTCTCAGGTTTTTCTTTGCAGCTATTCTTAAATAAAGGCACATTTACATTTGCTACCCTTCAGTCTTCTGGTACCTCACCCGTGGCTAACGATGATGCAAATATCTCAGCCAGTGCTCCCTCAATTTCTTCTCTAGCCTTACACTGTGTTCTTGGATGTACCTGGTCAGGGCCAGGAAATTTATCCACATTCATACATTTTAATAAGTCCATCACCTCCTCTACTGTAATGCGAACTGTCCCCAATATATCATCACTAACATTCCCAGGTTCCCAAGTCTTCATGTCTTCTCCACGGTAAATACAGAGGAGAAATATCTATTGAGAACCTCACCCATCTCCTGCGGTTCCACACATATGTGTCCACTTTGGTCCTTGAGGGGTCCTATTCTCTCTTTAGCTATTCTTTTCCCTTTAATGTACTTAAAAAAAACCTTTGGATTCACTATAATTTTCTCAGCCAAAGCTGCCTCATGCCCCCTTTCTGCCCTCCTAATTTTCCTTTATTTTTAAGTTTAGAGTACCCAATTCAATTTTCCAATTAAGGGGCAATTTAACATGGCCAATCCACTTACCCTGCACATCTGTGGGTTGTGGGGGCGAAACCCACGCAAACACGGGAAAATGTGCAAACTCCATACGGACAGAGCCGGGATTGAACCTGGGACCTCGGCGCCGTGAAACAGCAATGCTAACCACTGCGCTATCGTTCTGCCCTCCTAATTTCCTTCTTGAGTACACTCCTGTATCCCCTGTACACCTCCCGGAAATCCCTTGATTCCAGCTGCTTGTACCTGGGCCATGCCTCCTTCTTTGTCATGGAGGGTTCCCTACTCCTGCCACCCTTGCCTTTCACCCTAACAGGAACATATAGACCCTGAACTCTACCTATTTCACTTTTGAAGGCCCTCCACTTGCTGGAGGTCCCTTTTCCCTCAAACAAGCTATTCTAATCAACCCTTGCAAGCTCCTATTTAGTTCCATCAAAATTCACCTTGCCCAATTTAGAACATGTACCTCTGGACTAGTTTTGTCCCTTTCCATAACTATTTTAAAATTGATAAAACTATGGTCACTGGTCCCAAAGTGGTCCACTGTAGCTCATTCACTTGCCCTGCCCTATTTCCCAAGAGCAGGTCAGGTTTTGCCCTTTCCCAAGTAGGATCCTCCACATGCTGCCTGAGGAATCTTTCCTGAATACACGTAACAAAATGCACCTAATCTAAGCCCTTAACTCTATGGCAGTCCCAGTCTGTGTTAGGACAATTAAAATCCCCTACTATGACAACCCTATTACTCCTGCAAGTCTCCCCAATCTCCCAGTATATTTGTTCTTCTAATTCCCATTGACTATTTAGGGACCTATAGTACAACCCCAATAAGGTCACCATCCCTTTCTTATTTCTTGGTTCCACCCACAAAGCCTCGCTGGATGATCCCTCAGTTATTTCATCTCTGACTACTGCCATGATGCTCCCCTAAATCAAAAATGCACCTCCCCCTCCTCTCTTTCCTCTACCTCTGTCCTGCCTAAAGCACCTGTACCCTGGACCATTAAGCTGCTGTCCTGTCCCTCCCTTAGCCATGTTTCAGTCATGGCTATACTATCCCAGTCTTACGTACCTATCCATGCCGTGAGTTCATCAGCCTTACTAGTCAGCCTTTTTGCATTGAAAGAGGTACAATTTAATCCAACAAGTTTTCTCCGCTCCCTGCCGTGCTCCTGTCTATCATGTCTATTCAGCTTGCCGTTGTTGAATACTGCATCTCCTTTTAGCACCTCATTTGCTTCCCAGCTGCTGAGGAGCAGCCCCCCCCCCGCCCCCCCCCTACCCCCGCCAACCTAGTTTAAACCCTCCCTTGTAGCACTAGCAAATCTGCCCGCCAGGTTTGATCCCGCCCCCGGGTCACTGAGTTTGCACATTTTCCCTGTGTGTGTGCGGTTCTCACCCCCACAACCCAAAGATGTGCAGGGTAGGTGGATTGCTCACACTAAATTGCCCCTGAATTGAAAAAAAAAGAATTGGGCACTTTAAATTTTAAAAAATAATACATTCATAGTAAAAACCTTTGCCACATATGTTTTTTTCTTTCAGTTTGATGCTCTCTTTCACTTCCTTGGTTAGCCATAGTTGATGCATCCCCTTCCTATAATCCTCCTTCCTCACTGATATATATCTTTGTTGTGATTCATGAACTATTTTCAGAAATGTCTGTCATTGCTGATCATAGAATCATAGAATTTACAGTGCAGAAAGGTCAATCGTCTTTCCTCCTGAACTCTTTTTCCACTCTACTCCAGCCTACACTGTCCTCATTGTTTCTATAATTACCCTTATTTGAGTGTAGCACAGTTGTTTTTAACCCAAGCTTCTCAGTCTCAAACTAAATGCTAAATTCTATCATGATATGAACACTGAGATTGTTTATCAAACCTGCCTCATTACACATTACCAAATCCAAAATAGCCAGATTCCTGGTTGGGTCCACAAGCTACTGGACAATATGGACTACTTCCACCAGTGTCTTCTTCCCCTTGTTATTTCTCACCTCTACCCAAATAGATACCTTCCAATCTAAGATCATTTCTTGCGATTGTAATTATTCCATCTCACATTAACAAAACTACCCCACCACCCTTTCCTTCCTTCCTGTCCTTACGAAAGGACACATACCAATGGAAATTTAGGGCGGGATTCTTCGGAAAACGGCGGGGTGGGGAACTCCGGCGCGAAGGAGCGGCGTGAACCACTCCGGCGTTGGGCCGCCCCGAAGGTGCGGAATCCTCCACACCTTCAGGGGCTAGGCCAGTGCCAGAGTGGTTTGCGCCACGCCGACTGGCGCGGAATGGACTTGGCGCCTTGCCAACCGGCACTGAAGGGCCTCCGCTGGCCGGCGCGAGTTGCCGCATGCACGGGAGCGCCAGCATGTACTGGCGTCATCCCAGCACATGCACAGGGGGGCGTTCATCTCCATGCCGGTCATCATGGACCGGTACACAAGACCGGCTCAGAGGAATCGAGTGCCCCCACGGCACAGGCCCGCTCGCGGATTGGTGGGCTCCGATCGTGGGCCAGGCCACCATGGGGGCATCCAGCGGGGCCAGATCCCCCCGTGCCCCACCCCGAGGACCTCGGAGGGTGCACGCCGAGCCAGGTCCTGCCGGCAAATACCTGACGTAACATACGCCGGCGGGACCTGCTGAAAACAGGTGGCCACTCGGCCCATCGCGGGCCAGAGAATCGCCGGGGGGGGGCCACTGCCAGTGGCCGCTGAACGGCGTGGCGTGATTACCGCCCCCGCCAAATCCCCGGCGCCGGAGAATTCGGCAGCTGGCAGGGGCGGGATTCACGCCGCCCCCCGGCGATTCTCCGACCCGGCAGAAACTCCCGCCCTTAGTTCCCAGTTTCGATCTCCATGTAACCATGACGCTGCAATGGTATAAGATCATACCCATTAACCTCAATTTGTGCCATTAATTCATTTATTTTTGTGCTGCATGTTATCTCCATTTAAGAGCCATTACTTTTGCTTTGTTAACCATTTTTTCTCTTTTTGACCCTATTAGTTGCTTTTTTAAATGTTTGTGTACTCTACCCCTTCCTCCCACACTCGAGGTATCATTACCTAAATAGCGGCCTTCTAATGCTGTCATATCCTTTTGCTTTTTCAGTGTGCATATCCCCCTACAGAACTGACCCTCTATTTAGCTTAAAGCCCTCCCTACTTCCCCAGTTATGCAGTTTGCAAGAACACTGGTCCCAGCATTATTCAGATGTGGCCATCCGAATTGTACAGACCCCACTTCCCACAGTACTGATGCCAGTGCCCCCAAAAAATTAAACCCACTTCTCCCATACCAGTCTTTGAGTTATGGATTCATCTCTCTAATTTTATGTAACCTATGCCAATTTGCACATGTTTCAGATAATAATCCGGAGATGATAGCCTTGGAGGTTCTGTTATTTAATTTAATGCCTAGTTCATCAGACCTCTATCCAGAATTTCTTTCCTCATTCTACCGATGTGGCTGGGAGCTACATGGACCACGGCAATGGGATTGCATTGCAAGGTCCTCTCCAACCCGGAGCAGGTAATAATAATAACAATTTTTTATTGTCACCAGTAGGCTTACATTAACACTGTAATGAAGTTACTGTGAAAAGCTCCGAGGCGCCACATTCCTGTGTCTGTTCAGGTACACTGAGGGAGAATTCAGAATGTTCAAATTACCTAACAGCACGTCTTTCGGGACTTGTGGGAGGAAACTGGAGCACCCGGAGGAAATTCACACAGACACGGGGAGAACGTTTAGATTCCACACAGACAGTGACCCAAGCCGGGAATCAAACCTGGAGCCCTGAAGCTGTGAAGCAACAGTGCTACCCACTGTGCTACCGTGCAGGTGTCCTGAACCCTGATATTGGGCAGGCAGCACAGTCTTTGGGATTCTCAATACTGGTGACACAGAAGTGGATATGCCCCTAACTATACTATACCTGATTACGTCTATATTTCTCTTTCTCCCCCCCTTAACTGGCTCCGTGTACCCTGCTGCTTTGATCAGTTTGCTCATCCTCATTACTATCCCCGCTCTTGCCCACACGGAGAAAGAATGACAGACTATGGCATCGATTGAGGAGCACCAGCACTCAGCTCTCAGCGGGTTATCATCACCCCCCTACCATCAACAGTGACCCGTTGACAGTGCCAACTCAGTCCCGTCACCCCGGGGGGATGTCACGCAGGCCCGAGGAGAGTGGAACAGGGTGGGGGGGCGTACAGGGGGAATGGGTGGGGAGGGAGGGGGGATAACGGATGGAGCCTCATCTTATGTGAAGCAGGTGAGGGTGAAGGCCTCCTCCAGTTGGTCATGTGGGTCCTCCCAGGACTCATCCTCCAGCTGGTTCTGGTCAGGCACCTCCTTGTCCTCCTCGTCCTTGTAGGTGGCATGTCCCTCCCCCTCCACCTCCAGCACGATGCCTGCTGCTCTGCCAGGTTGTGGAGGGCACAGCAGTCCACCACGACGCGGGCGACGTTTCGGGGTGTGTACTGCAGTGCACCACCAGAGTGGTCGAGTCATCGGAACTGCATTTTGAGAAGTCCGATGCACTGCTCAATGACAGCCTGTTTGGCTGCATGGGCCTCGTTGTATTGGGTCTCCGCATTAGTCACCAGCCTCCGTACGGGTATTCAGCGGGTAACCCTTATCACCCAAGGACCAACCAGCCATCCTGGGGTGGTCCTTGAAGAGGCTGGGGACATCCGACTGCCCAAGGGTGCAGCTATCATGCACACTAACTGGGAAGTAGGCCCCCCCTTCTAACCAAGGTTTCCCCTCACATGGGTTCCACCAACGCCCTCCAGAGCATTGGGGCAGCAACCCCAGTGCCCGGGCTCACTACCTGGGAGTAAAGAATGTTACTCACCTCCTTGGATCCCACAGCAGCCATTCCACCAGCTTCACATTTTAAAAAGGTGTACTAATCGGTGCCATTATATAGAGAGTCGTACCCGTTAATTGTGTGGAAATTGGCTTTAAGTGGTGATTATTGGTTTCTCTCCATGCCACTGATTTTGCCAATGGGAGCGGTCTGGTTAGATCGATGAGCAGCACCGTTCTCAATTTTGGCCTCTCCCGCAATCTAACAGCTGCATTGCCCTCTCGCTCAAATACGACACAGCTGTAAAATCGCACTCAAAGTCAATTTTTTGGAACTTGGGGAGTTTCTCATCAGTAAGCCCCACACTTGGGGTGGGATTCTCTCGCGGCGGTATGCTCCATTTTGCCGCCGCCCGGGGGTTTCCCGACAGCGTGGGGCTGCGCCACAATGGGAAACCCCATTGACCGGCCGGCGGGTTGAGGCAGAAATGTGGCGCGGCGGGGCGGAGAATCCAGCCACGGGAATTTTTTTCTGCAGTGGGGAACTAAACTCACCAGCAATGCTGGCTCCTCATAAATCAAGGCCCAATTTTTAAAGGGTGCCCTGATCTCAAAGTGAAGTTGAGGGTTCTCCACCCACAGGTAAATCGACTTCCTGCACACATGGGCAATACGCCCAACTCTCGACCCCCGAGGGGAAACCTACCCCATTACTAAAAGCAGACCGCAATCTATCAGGACAGACAACAGCGCCTCCTCCTTCCAGCCCCCACTTTCACCTCCACCCTTCATTTTTAAAAATAAATTTTGAGTGCCCAATTATTTTTTTCCCAATTAAGGGGCAATTGAGCATGGCCAATCTACCTACCCTGCACATCTTTGGGTTGTGTGGGTGAAACCCATGCAGACACCGGGAGAATGTGCAAACTCCACACAGACTGTGACCTGGGGCCAGGATCAAAACCGGGTCTTCAGCGCTGTCGGTAGCAGTGCTAAGCACTGCGCCACCATGCCGCCCTACCCCCTCCTTCATGACACCTCTTCATTCACCCTCTTCAACCCCCCCCTCACCCTTCAACCCCTTTTCATGTTTTGACTTCTATCTTTTTTATTATTAATAACCACAATATACGAGTGCGTTCCGTGTATTGGACAAATGACCACACAACCAGTATTTTAGTACAATCACAGTTTATTTATTGAACATACGATTAGTTCTATACTTGATAAATTACACGCGACTACACATTAGACTATATCTAGCAGTTTAAATGACCTTTACTTAACTTCCAAGTGACTGGCTCTGTGCAGGTTAGGTAAGGCCTTTATCTGGTTCGCCACGTGTGGCGGCTGGAGGTTGTCTGGTTCGTCTAGGCTGAATGTCATCTTTCAGGTGGAGGTCGCGGGTCCTTGAACTTGACTGGTCGATGTGCTGCAGTTGGTACACAGAAGCCGGTCCCAAAAGAGACTGAATGTTGTTGCGCAGTTCTTCTTTTCTTCCGATCTTTCGTGCTCTTTTGGGCGGTCACAGGTAGGGATCCAATGGATCGAAAGGATTTCAATCGCCCTGAGGGGCGGGCACCTCGATAGCTGGGCGGGAAGGTCAAAGATAATGCTAGGGCAGTTAATGATGATGAGGGAGAAGGACATGGGTGATGGGGGGAGGGGAAATGATGAGGGAGCTGATTGAAAATCTTACAATCACCATTTTCACAACAGTGAAAGTAATCGCAGCCACGTGTTGAATGGACACAGGTGCTTCAGGGGAGTGGGTGGGCGGAGACGCTGGTCAGCTCAGATGGACAACTGAAAGAGAATCCCAGCAGGAGCATTGGAAACACTCGGGAAAACTGAAAGAGAATCCCAGCAGCAGCATTGGAAATGCACAGGAAACTGGAGAGAATCCCAGCAGCAGCACTGGAAATGCACAGGAAACTGGAGAGAATCCCAGCAGCAGGATTAGCAAAGCTCGGGAAAACTGAAGGAGAATCCCAGCAGCATGCATGTGATGTGGAGGCTGCTCATTCCCTCTGTACCTCCACCTACCCCTTTCCCCCAACCAAAACCCAGCCCTGCTCCATGCAATGTCCCATGACAGCTGAAGGGTGAAGGAGGCAAAGTGCTCACTGCAGCGCAGCATGGGTGCATTGCAATGAGGTTGTCAGGCAAGGAGGCAGTGAAGGGAGGCATTGCTAAAGTTAGGTGCCTGACTTTCACCTCCCCTTCGTGACATCTTCAATGGTTAGTAAGGATTCCGAACCCTGGATACGTGGTGGAACATGCATCATTGGGTCTATTCCGCCACGGAATATAGCAGCAAACCGTAATAATGAGGTCGGGGACGAAGATATGGTGTGGTTTCCCATCAGCCTCTGCACCAAGAAACACTTCCCATCCCCACCCCTGCCATGGGGCTTAGTGCCAGATGGCAGAATTGCGCCCCACGTTTTAAATTGTGGGCTGGATTCTCCGCTCCTCGATGCCAAAATCGTGTTCGCCGACGGGGCGGAGAATCCGTTTTGGCACTAAAATTGGGACCAGCCCAGTTTTTTAATTCTTCGACCCCTGAAAAACAGCATACTCTAGGAGTACGCCACACCGATTATCCACCGCCTCAGGCCATTGCCTGAGGCCCACCCTGCAATGCTCCTTCCCCGCCGACCGAATTTCCGACGACGTGGATTACGTGTGCTCACAGCATCCAGGAAGCTCGCGTGGTGGCTGTGGACTCAGTCTGGGGCCACCTCAGTAAGGGGAGGGCCGATTGGCGTGCAGGGGGGGCTTCATTCGGGGCTGGGGGCAATTTTTGTGGGCGGTCCAGGGCACGCATGCGGCCGATGGGGGGGGGCACTACTTTGGCGGTCCAGGTCCACGGGTTGAGTCCGCCATGGAGCACCCATGGAGCCCCCAGCAAAACGGGGAATCGGTGGGTTTTGACGCTAGTTTCCCTGGTGTAAAAGACCACCGTTTTCACGCCGGCGTGGGGACTTAGTCTCCAAAACGGAGAATCCAGCCCCATATGTTTCGATTTCTCAAATATTAAGAATAGCAATGAACCATTGACCTCCAAATATCAATGAATATATAATTACAGTGCTGTCTTTTACAGCTGTGCTTATTTCTAATCTTTCTCTTTGATCTATATGTGGGTCATTTTTATTATGCAGGAGCCATTTCACATGGTTGCTAGTCATATTATTTTGCCTTCTTCACTATCAGAATACATTCTGTATTCAATGAATTAATATTGTGTACTACATAATTTTCACATTCTTTTCCATGATAAAGAATAGAATTGTCCCTCCAGAGAAAAACCTGCAGTTAATTAAGTTCAGAGTAGATCATGTGCACCCAAATTTAGAATGTTCTCTCATCTATTACTCGTTTAATTGTAGTTTGCAATTTCTTTTGAGGATGTGCACACAGTTTGTTGATCTTTATATAGAACATTAATCAAATCCTTACTATTTTTAGTTTTCAGAGAAATTATATGAGGATTGTGTTGTCTTGCAAGTAATGGATATTTGACAGAAACAAATTGGTGGCATTCAATATGGTGTGGGACTGTATGTTTTCTGTCATCCTCTCTTTACACTGTAGAGGACTACTTCTGGCCTCTAAGGGTTCTGGAATAAAAACTAGATACAAACTCACAGCCAGGTTGGCATAAATCACATTAGTGCTTGATGGTGGCCTTTATACAAGCCAAAAATGATCTTACGAAGGGAGAGCCAAAGCTTCATTTAAATAACCTTCCACATTAAAACAAAGCCTAGCTCTATTTTCAATCCATGTACGATAGCTGTGTGCTGAGTTCTTCCTTAACTATCTGCTGTTAGGCCTAAGAGATTAGTGAAGGAGCTTTTAAAGAGTTTGAGGTTTACAGCCTTTTATTTTCTAGTTTTACAAGAATAGTTAATTTTAGTTTATACCATATAATTTTCCTTTTCAATGCTTTTAACACTACATAAAGTTTGTCAGCAACATAATATAGTTGAATGTTGTCTGTTAATTAATTTTTAAAAACTAATTGTAATTGATGCAGTTTCAAGATTTTGATGGATAAAGAAACAAGGGGATTAAAAGGGAACTTTCTGAGAAACATCCATGGATGCTTAGGAGAAAATGCAAGGCACCTGAGTGACGTGCTACAAAGCAGCTAGCAGATTAAACCTTGCATGCCGCCAAGCATTTTTGTAAGCGTCAACCATAACTGGCACTGACCATCAGGCACAGGCGCTGGATTAGCATTGTTGAGGTTGGTTACTGATTTTCACCAACTGCTGTCAGGACAGATACTTCACTTGCATTATAGAGACAAAACTGAGTCATGGGGCTGGATTCTGTGATCCTGAGGCTAAGTGTTGACGCCATTGGAAACGCCGTCGTGTTTCTCGCCGGCGTCAACACGGCCTCAGGATCAGGATCAACAATTCTGGCCCCTACAGGGGGCCAGCACGGCACTGGAGCGATTCATGCCGCTCCAGCTGCTGATCCTGCCGACAACTGGGCGCCGCAGGATCCGTAAATGCGCAGTGGCACCGGCGCCAACTCGCGCATGCGTAGTGGCTTCCTTCAACGCGCCGGCCCCGACACAGCAAGGTGCAGGACTACAGGGGCTGGCACAGAAGAAAGGAGACCCCCAGCCAGAGAGGCCGGCCTGCCGATCGGTGGGCCCTGATCGCGGGCCAGGCCACATTGGAGGCCCCTTCCCCCGGGGTCAGACCCCCCTCTCCCCCACAGGCCGCCCCCCAACCCTTCCATGCCGAGTTCCAGGTGTGAACGGCGCGGGCGGGACTTGGTGTTTTTACAATGGACGCTTGGCCCATCCCGGGCCGAGAATTGGTGGGCCTACCGTGTAGAGTGGCCCCCGACCAGCGCCGCGCCAACTATGCCTGCGCCAATGGGGCCGATTCTCTGCTCTGTGGAGAATCGTGGCCGGCGCGGGGCGGCGTGGCGCGATTCACGCCGGTCGCGAGGATTCTCCGGCTTGGCCCAGGGCTGAGAGAATCCCGCCCCAGGAGTCGGATTTTTGCAGAATCAGGGTGACTACAAAGCTATTTAAAAATGGCAGGCAGGACCCAGTCAAGCAATTTTTGTTGGTGCAAGTTAAGGGTACAGTTAGTGAGCCAACACCCTGTATGCCTGACCTGGCTGGCTCCATCGGGGAGTAGCATCTCTTAGTTCCCTCCACTTCCTCCCCCTCACAATTTTCATGGAGTTGGGTCAGTTTCCCTATGACTCATGACCCCGAAGAGGAGTCTTGGACCATGGTCTGGATTTGGGAATCTTTTGAAAAATAGAGTGGCCCTCCAGCCACTCCCCATGGCTCCTCGTACTTTCCATGCCAGCTCAACGCAACCTCATATTCCCCAGCTACTCTGTATGACCCATCATACTCTCCATGCCAACTCAATGTCAACACATGACCCCCAGCCACTCCCTTAGGCCCTTCAAACTCTCCATGCCAACTCAATATCAACTGATGTCTCTTCTATGCCCATTTACCCAGTATTCACAATGTAAATAACCAATGAGCCAGAGAAAACAATGGCAAAAAGTGCAGAAATCTTGAAAGAGAACAAGAACGCACATTCAGAAATGTTTCACAAAAAACAACTCATCCAGAAACCCTATAAAGTGTAAATCAGAGGGAGCATTAAGTTATTAATAACAGAGGCTTCAAACACTTCACAATTCTTCACTCTGTCCAAATAAACAATGAGACATTAACAAAGAAATCACAGGATGAATAACTTATTATAACCACTTAAAGATGACAACCAAGCAAAGTCAATAATTCACCACATTTGTCAAAGCAAATTCCCTGCTGAACTAATTATTTTATTGAAATTAAATAGAAAGTGCTGGAAAAGCTCAGCTGATCAGGCAACATTTGTGGAGAGAGAAACAGTATTAACATTTTTGATTGATTGATTGATTGATATTTATTGTCGCATGTACCGAAGTACAGTGAAAAGTATTTTTCTGCAGCCATGGGAACGTACACAGTAGGTATATAGTAGACAAAAAGAATAATCGACAGAGTAAATTGACAAATAGTGCATCAACAAATAGTGATTGGTTACAGTGTGGAACAAGGGACAAACAAAGCAAATACACGAGCAAGAGCAGCATAGGGTGTCGTGAATAGTGTTCTTACAGGGAACAGATCAGTCCAAGGGAGAGTCATTAAGGAGTCTCGTAGCTGTGGGGAAGAAGCTGTTCCTATGTCTGGATGTGCGGGTCGATTTGATTCCATTATGATCCCAATTCCAATTTTGATTCCATTATGACTCGACTTTAACACTGTAAATCTTAATGTGGATTGGGAAAATCAAATTGACAGAAGAATTCACAGAATGCATTTGGGACAGTTTCCCAGAACAATTGTTGTGTATCCAACCAGGTACAGGCTATTTTGGATTTGGTAATGTGTAATAAAATGAAATGAAAATGAAATGAAATGAAAATCACTTATTGTCACAAGTCGGCTTCAAATGACGTTACTGTGAAAAGCCCCTAGTCGCCACATTCCGGCGCCTGTTCGGGGAGGCTGTTACGGGAATCGAATCATGCTGCTGGCCTGCCTTGGTCTGCTTTTAAAGCCAGCGATTTAGCCCTGTGCTAAACAGCCCCTGTCATGAGGCAGGTTTAATGAACAATCTCAGAGTAAAAGATCCCCTCGGAAACAGTGACCATAACATGGTAGAATTTAGCATTCAGGTTGAGAGCGAGAAACTTGGGTCAGCAACAACTGTATTACACTTAAATAAGGGTAATTATAAAGGAATGAGGGCAGAGTTGGCTGGAGTAGACGAGGAAAAGAGTTTCGCAGGAAAGGCAGTTTCGTGAGGGGTTTGGAGGTGTTCGGGGGAGGGGGTTCAAGGGTGTCCGGGGGGTGTCAGGGTGTCCGGGGAGGGGATCAGGGGGTCATAGTGCTTGGGTGGAGGGAGGGGTCGGAGAAATGAGGGAAAGAGGAAGGCAGCTGTCAGGTGCACAAGGCTGTACTCGTGGGGTGGGGTGGGGTTCATGGTTGTTGTCAGTGATCTTGGAGTCTGTTTCAGAACTGTGTGAGTATGATTTCAGTGTTATGTAAGTCTGCTATATGTGGCATGGGAGTCTGAGGCACATGGGAGGAGGATGGGGTGTGATGAGAGCAATGGAGCCAGGCCTAATGCGCTGGGTGGATAAGACCCCCCACAAAAAAGCAACATGGTGCCCATCCAGGAAGCTGGTGGGAGGGGAGGAGGGTGGCTCAATCTATGGAGTAGCTGTCCAGGAGGCTTAAGTGTTGAGGTATGACAACAAGGAGATCTCTGAATTCTAATTCCGCAGACTGACTAAAAAGGGTGCCTATTAGGTCTGGCACCTCAGAAACAGAAGTAATTGTTTTCTCTAACATTCCTGAGATGTATGCTCATGACAATAATTGGCTATCAAGGGTTCATCTTAGCGATGCCAGCTCCCACAGTCTCAAAGCTAAGAAATGGAATGAATCCTCAGGGTTCATGGCTCAATGCTTGGTGGCACGGGATTAAGAAACAGTGGGGTCATTTCTCTGCCAGGACCCCAATTCCTGCCAGTCAGGATCCATCAACCTCCACAAGGCAGACATACCCTTCTAGTCAGCCTTGGCCAGTCGAGATGAGGGAGCACAGGACCCTCCTGTAAGAATGCCCAGTGGTAGTGAGCTTAAAGGAGGGCAAATTCAAGTGGTAGGTTCCAGATCTAAGTAGGTAAGGGTATAGGCCAGGGCCAGTCAGGCACTGGAGATGGGAGGGCCCCTGATCTGTGAGTGTGCAGTCGCTGCCAGTGAAGCTCTGGGACTTGCTGCTTCCAGGTCAGGAAGGCCAATAGGCCAGGAGAGATAATGATGACCAGCAGCTGTGGCACCAACCTGACTCTCTTTCTCTCCCTCTCTCTCATACCTCTCAGGATTCGGAACGATGTCGGGATGGAGCCAGTGAAGCTGGCAATTTTATTAATCACAATGCTGGACGAGCACGGGCTCCAGCAGTGACGTGTGGTGGTTCTGAGGGATGACCCTGCAGAATAGGACCAGGGAGCCACAGGGCAGGATCAGGAGCTGGAGGCCGCACCAGCTGTGCAGAAACACAAAGGTGCCAAAGAAACCAAGATTCTACCGGACTTGTGTGTTCTTCATAGAGCTGTTTGACACTATCTGCTGATGAAGGAGACATATGGCACCTGTACGGCAGAGGACACCCACCCCCTGTGGTTGTCAAGTCACTGAAGCCTTCAACTTGTACACCATGAGGGCTCCTTCCAAGGCTCCATGGGGATCTCTGTGGTTTCTCACAGGCATTTGCCTATACGTGCATCCGTGAGGTGACAGATGCACTGTATGAACGGGCTCTGGACTACATCCACTTTGACCTGGACCAGGTCCGGCAGGATGAGAGGTCTGAGGGGTTTGGGCACATAACTGGTCTGCCACAGGTGCAGGGGGGATAGACTGCACCCGTGTCGCTCTCCATGCCCTGTGGCACCAGAGAGTTCCCTTCATCAACCAAAAGGTATTCCACTCCCTCAATACCAAACTGATGTGTGACCAGCAGATGCATTTCATGCACGAGTGTGACCGTGCATGCTAGTTACATCCTCAGGCAGTCACAGATCCCTAGAGTCATCAAGGGATACCCCAGGCTACAGGACTGGCTCCTTGGGGACAAGGGATACCCCAACGTGTCATGGATAATGACGCGAGTGTGGGGCACAGACTGCTGTGGAGACCAGGTACAATGAGGCGCACAGTGTGAATCAAGTTGTCATCGAGTGGTGCATTGGCCATTGAAGATGCTGTTCCACTGCCTTGACAAGTCTGGTAGGGCCCTTCATACAGCCCCCAGAGGGTCTCCCACATTATTGAGGTCTGCTTTGCCCTCCACAACCTCGTTCTGCAGTTGGGCGAGGAACCTGCTGATAATGACCTTGAGGAGCAGCACATGTCTTTGGATGAGGAGGATGTTCCAGAGGATGCCGAAGAAGAGCCCACTGAGGAGCCTGAATCCGAGAGTGCCCCAGCCCACTTTCGGGTGGCACTGTTGTTACGTCAGACCTTAAATGCATCTTCCAAGGGTAGGGCTCAGCTCAACACACATTGAAGCTGAACATAGAGGGGATCTCACATCCGGAGAATCCAACCTGAGTGGCCCAGTTTAAAGATCAAAACCAACTGACAGTTCAACACCTTATGTTCCAAAGAGATCACCACACACAAAGACCTCAACCCCAACAACAAAGATCTTCAAATATCTCACACCCAGTTAAATCCCAATTATTTTGATCCTTACCCTTTTCCCCTGTGTGCCTGTCTTGTGTGAATGTGGGTAGAGGGTGGGAAGGTGTTTAGGGGAATAGCTAGATTAGCAGACCAGTGTTCCATTTTTATTATTTTATATTCATCTTTTTCCTTGTTAGAAAGAATCTTGTAAATCTAGTGCCTGTAACTCATTGGAGCTGTAAAGGGTCAAAGATCTCAGGTAAATACACAAACTATTGGTAACTTCGCTGTTGGGACTCTGGGGTCTATGGGTCTGGAATTGACCTTGCGATCGCCCAGGGTGCCGGAACAATAATCAATCAGAGGCAGTATGGCTTCATGCTGGAAGGTATGAATTATGCACTTTGATAGGAATATTATTTAAATGGAGAAAGACTGCAGAGGAATGTGGGGGTTCCTTGTCCACAAATCACAAAAAGCTAGCATCCATGTTCAGCAAGTAATTGGGAAGGCAAATGGAATGTTGGCCTTTATTTCAAAGTGAATGGAGTCTAAAAATAGGGAAGTCCTGCTAAAACTATCCAAGGTTCTAGTTAGATTAATAAGATAAAAGCAAATTACTGCAGATGGTGGAATCTGAAACAAAAACAGAAAATGTTGGAAAATCTCAGCAGATCTGGCAGTATCTATGGAGGCAGAACAGACCAAATGTTTCAAGTGGATGACTCTTCATCAGAGTTAGAGAGAACTAGAAATAGGTTGAAATTTGTAAAATCCTACACAGGACCTACAGGGTGGGAAAGTTTATTTTCCCTGTGTTTCTTACAGAGTATAACTTCCCCCGCTAGGGTTGGGGTATCTCAATTAACCAATCCTTATTAAATGATTTATACTGTTTTACGGGGGTGGGTGGGGGATGGTTGTTGGAGCAGTAAGGGCTGAATAGAGGGCCAGTTTGTGGATGCTGGATGCTAGTTAGAGCACACCTGGAATACTGTGAACAGTTTTGGGCCCCTTATCTAAGGAAAGATATACGGATTTGGAGGCAGTCCAGAGAAGGTTCACCAGGTTGATCCTATTTATGGAGGAGTTTTCTTATGAGGAGAGGTTGAGTGGGTTGGGCCTGTACTCATTGGAGTTTTAATGAATGATCGGCAACCTTATTGAGACATAGCGAATTCTCAAGGGGCTTGATAGGGTAGATGCTGTGAGGTTGTTTTCCCTTGTGGGAATGTCTCGGACCAGAGGGCATAATCTCAGAGTAAGGGGTCATTCATTTAAAACAGAGATGAGAGGAAATTTTTACTCTCAGAGGGTAGTGTCTCTGTGGAATTCTTTCCTGAGGGAGCTGTAGAGATTGGGTTGTTGAGTCTGTTCAAGGCTGAGATAGACAGTTATTTAACCAGTCAGGGAATCAAGGGTTATGGGGATAAGGCGGGAAAGTGAAGTTGAGGATTACATCCGATCAGTCATGATCTCATTGAATGGCAGAGCAGACTAGATGGGTCGAATGGCCTACTTCTGTTCAGAATCACAAAATACTACAGTGTAGAAGAGGCCCTTCAGCCCATCGAGTCTGCACCGACGTATGAAAGGCCCTGACCTGCCCGCCTAATCCCACTTGCCAGCACTTGGCCCACAGCCTTGAATGCTATGCCGTGCAAAGTACCCATCCGGGTACTTTGTAAAGGATATGAGGGATTCCGCCTCTATGACCCTTCAAGGCAGTGTATTCCAGACCATCACCAATCTCTAGGTAAAATAGAGTTTCCTCAAATCCCCCCTAAACCTCCCACCCCTTACTTTGAACTCTGTCCCCTCGTTTACCAGACTGATTCCAGGGATGGCCGGTCTGTCATATGAGGAGAGATTGACTAGGTTGGGATTGTTCTCGCTGGAGTTCAGAAGAATGAGAGGGGATCTAATAGAGACTTGTAAAATTTTAACGGGACTAGACAGGATAGATGCAGGGAAGATGTTACCAATGATGGGTGCGGCCAGAACCAAAGGTCACAGTCTAAGGATTCAGGGTAAACCATTTCAGACAGATATCAAGGAGACATTTCTTCACCCAAAGAGTGGTGAGCCTGTGGAATTCATTACCACAAGAAGTAGTTGATGCTAAAACTTTGAATATATTCAAGAGGCGACTAGATATAGCACTTGGGGAGAATGGGATCAAATGCTATGGGGAGAAAGCAGGATTAGGCTATTGAGTTGGATGATCAGCCATGATTGTGATGAATGGTGGAGCAGGCTCGAAGGACCAAAAGGCCTCTTCCTGCCCCAATTTCGATGTACCTATGTAACTGACCCTTCAACTAAGGGAAACAGCTGCTCCCTATCCACCCTGTCCATGCTCCTCATAATCCTGTACACCTCAATCAGGTCACCCCTCAGTCTTCTCTGCTTCAGAGAAAGCAACTCAAGCCTATCCAGCCTCTCTTTTACTTAAATGTTCCATCCCAGGCAACATTCTGGTAAATCTTCTCTGCACCCTCTCCAGTACAATTATATCCTTCCTATAATATGGCGACCAGAATTGCACACAGTACTCCAGCTGTGGCCTCATCAAATTTCTATACAGCTCCATCATGACCTCCCTGCTTTTGTAATCGATGCCCCGATTGATAAAAGCGAGTGCCCCATATGCCCTTTTTGCCACTCTATTAACCTGCCTTTCTGCTTTCAGAGATCTATGGAGAAACACGCCAAGGTCTTTTGTTCTTCGGAGATTCCCAGTGTCAGACCTTTCATAGTAAACATCCTTGTTAAATTACTCCTTCCAAAGTGTATCATCTCTCCCTTTTTAGGGTTAAATTTCATCTGCCATTTATCCTCCCATTTGACCACGCCGTCTACATCTTCCTGTAACCCAAGACACTCAACCTCGCTGTAAACCACCCGGCCAATCTTTGTGGCATCGGCAAACTTACTGATCCTACCCCTCACATAGTCATCTATGTCATTTATATAAATGACAAACAATAGGCTGAACAGTACCCTCGGTATGCCACAAGTCATTTCAAGACACTAAAGCAGCCATTTATCATCACCCTCTGTCTCCTACCGCTAAGCCAATCATGAATCCACATTATCAAATCACCCTGTATGCCATGTGGATTTGCCTTCTTCATAAGTCTCCCATGTGGGACCTTGTCAAAAGCTTTGCTGAAATCCATGTAAACTACATCAACTACACTACCCTCAGCTACGCACTTGGTTACATGCTCAAAAAATTAAATCAAATTTATTAGGCGTGTCCTCCCTCTGACAAAGCAATGCTGACTATCCCTGATCAAACTTGCCTCTCCAAAGAACAAATAACAAAGAATACAGCATGAGAACAGGCCCTTCGCCCTCCAAGCCTGCGCTGATCACGTGTTCTATCTAGACTAACGGCCTGCATCTTTCTATACCCCACCTGTTCATGTCCCAGTGGAGAGAGATTCTCTCATTCAGAATCTTCTCCAGTAGTCGCCCAACCACTGATGTGAGACTCAGTCATCTGTAGTTCCCTGGCTTGTCTCTACAACCTTTCCTAAATAGTGGGACCACATTAGCTGTTCTCCAGTCCTCTGGCACCTCCCCCGTGGCCAGAGAGGAATTAAAAATTTGGGTCAGATCCCAGTAATCTTCTTTCTCACCTTCATAGCATCCTGTGACACAATTCATCCAGACCTGGATATTTGCCCACTTTTAAGCCCGCCAATACCTCCAATACCTTGTCACTCCCTATGACAACTTGCTCAAGAACCTCACAATCCCTCTCCCCAAGTTCCATAACAACCTTCTCATTCTCTTGGGTGAAGACAGCTGTGAAATATTTGTTCAACACCCTACCAATGTCCTCTGTCTCCACCCACCGATTTCCCCCTTGGTCCTTAATTGGCCCTACTCTTTCCCTTGTTATCCTCTTCCCATTGATATACTTACATAGAATTACATAGAACATACAGTGCAGAAGGAGGCCATTTGGCCCATCGAGTCTGCACCGCCCCACATTAAGCCCTCAGTTCCACCCTATCCCCGTAACCCAATAACCCCTCATAACCTTTTTGGACGCCAAGGGCAATTTAGCATGGCCAATCCACCTAACCTGCACATCTCTGGACTGTGGGAGGAAACAGGAGCACCCGGGCGAAACCCACACAGACACGGGGAGAACGTGCAAACTCCGTACAGACAGTGACTCAGCAGGGAATCAAACCTGGAACCCTGGCGCTGTGAAGCCACAGTGCTATCCACCTGTGCTACCATGTTGCCCTTATAGAACATCTTGGAATTTTCCCTACTCTTACCAGCCAGAGCTTTCTCTTTGCTGTCCTAATTGATTTATTAAGCTCCATCTTGCACTTTCTGTACTCTACTAATACCTCTGCACATGTACTCCCCTTATATTTGTTTAGAGCCTCTCTTTTCCTCCTTATCATATCCTGAATATCTCTGGTCATCCATGGTTCTCTGGGTTTGTTACACCTTCCTATTACTCTAGAGAGAGCATATTGGGCCTGTGCCCTCACCATTTAATCTTTGACCCCCCCCCCCCCCCACCCCCACCCCCACCCCCACCGCTCTTCTCTAGGTTTCCTCATAAGTAACTCTTTCCAGTCTACCTTGGCCAGATCCTGCCTTATTTTGTTAAAATCTACTTCCTCAATCCAAATTTTTTTTGCAACTTGTCTATTTCTTTGTCCATAACAAATTTAAATTGAACCATGTTGTGGTTGCTATCACAAAAATGCTCCCCCACCAAAACATCAACCACCTGTCTGGCTTCTTTCCCCAGAATTAGGTCCAGCACTGCACCATCCCTTGATGGATCCTCTACATATTGAGCTCAAAGGTTCCCTGTATACATTTTAAGAATTCTACTCCATCTAAGCCTTTAACATGATGGCTATCTCAATTAATTTTGGGAAAGTTGAAATCACCTAATATAATTACCCTCTTATTATTTTTACACCCCTCCATGAATTGTGCACATATTTGCTCCTCAATTTCTCACTGACTATCTGGGTGTCTTTAATAACACCTAGCACTGTAGCTGTTCCTTTTTTATTCCTAAGCTCTACCCACAAAGCTTCATTTGATGCCCCCTCCAAGACATCATCTCTCCTTACTGCAGTAACTGCCTCCTTAACTAATAATGCAATACCTCCTCCTCTTTTACCCGCTCCTCTGTCTCGTCTGAAGATTCTATATCCCAGGATGTTGCGCTGCCAATCCTACCCCTCACTCAACCACGTCTCTGTGATAGCTATTATATCATAATTACACGTGTCTTAACTCATCTGTTTTATCTTTAATATTCCTATCATTAAAGTAGAGGCTATCAACCTTGCCTACTCCTTTGAAACTTACTACCGTTGTATTTCCTCTGGCCTAATTGCTTTTCTATGTTATACTGTGTCCCTATTCTGCTATCAGTCTGCATCCCCTCCACCTGCCAAACTAGTTTAAACTCTTCCCAACAGCACTATCAAACCCACCAGCAAGGATGTTAGTCCCGCTCTGGTTTAGATGTAGACCATCCTGCTTGTGCAGGTCCCACCTCCCCAAAATGGTCCCAATGGTCTAGGAATCTAAAATCCTCCCTCTTGCACCAACTCTTAAGCCACGCATTCATCTGTGCTAGTCTCCGATTTCTGTACTCACTAGCACATGGCACTGAGAGTAATTCAGAGATTACAACTCGAGAGGTCCTGCTCTTTAGTCTATTGCCTAACTCCCTGAATTCTTGATGCAAGACTTCATCCCTCTTTCTACCTATGTCATTGGTACCAACATGTACCATGGCCTGTGCCTTATCATCCTCCCCCTTCAGGATGCCCTTCAGCCGTTCAGTGACATCCCAGACCCTGGCTCCAGGGAAGCAACACATCATCCTGGAGTCTTTTTCATGACCACAGAAGTGCCACTGACTATGGAGTTCCCTATGACTATTGCTCATCTGCGCTTTGACCCCCCCTGTTTAAGAACAGAGCCAGCCGTGGTGCCAATGCTCTGGCTGCTGCTGTTGTTTTCCCTTAACAGGCATCGCCCCCAACAGTATCCAAAATGGTATACTTATTAGAGAGGGGAACAGCCACAGGGGATTCCTGCATTGACTGCCTGCCCTTTCTAGCGGTCACCCATCTGTCTGCCTGCAGCTTAGGTGTGACCACATCTCAACCTGTCTATGAAGCCTTCCACCTTCGTCTAGGGGCTGGTTTAGCACAGGGCTAAATAGCTGGCTTTTAAAGCAGACCAAGGCAGACCAGCAGCAAGGTTCAATTCCCATACCAGCCTCCCCAAACAGGCGCCGGAATGTGGCGACTAGGAGATTTTCACAGTAACTTCATTTGAAGCCTACTTGTTACATACAATAAGCGATTTTCATTTAATTTCATGCTCCTAAGTGCATCCAACTACTGCTCCAACCAAACCACGTGGTTTGTGAGGAGCTGCCAATGGGTTCACTTCCTTGTAGTCACCAAGAATGATGGAAGCGTTACGGACCTCCCACATCTCACAGTCAGAGCACTGCACCCCGCTGACTGACAGTTCTAGCACTAAATAATTAATTACGTCAACATAAATATCTATCAAATTTAGTGCTGATTAATCATGCCAAAATAAATACTTATTAAATTTAGCACTAATTAATCAATTATGTTTAAATAAATACTTATTAAGTTTAAGTTAAAATTAATTATATGGTTTCTTGCACTAGATTTCTCCGATAAATATTAAATGCTAAATACGCTAATCTCCTAGTTACTCCTCCACTTAGTTAATTACTCTAATTTTTCAACTTTAGAACAGATTCCAAACCAGCCAGTCAGGTCACAGCTTTACGGTGATGTCACTTTTCAGGGTATTTTTCCAGTCCCCGACATCCAACAGATAAGTTATTTACACTTATTGTTCCAAAGCTCCTCCTCCCTGAGTTTGCGGCAACTCCGCTCCCTGCTGACTGGTCTGCGAAGTCCCGAGTAAAGTTATTTACACTTGCTGTTCCAAAGGTTCTCCTCCCCGAGTTTGTGGCAACTCTGCTCCCTGCTGACTGGGCTGCGAAGTCCTGAGTAAAGTTATTTACACTTACTGTTCCAAAGGTCCTTCTCCCCAACTTCGCACCAACTCCGCTCCTTGCTGACTGTCTTATGGTCTGATGGCCTTACGGGCCTTACAAAGCTTCCAACAATATATATTTTTATATATATATAAATTTAGAGTACCAAGTTATTTTTTCTCCAATTAAGGGACAATTTAGCATGGCGAATCCACCTAACCTGCACATCTTTGGGTTGTGGGGGTGAAACCCATGCAGACATGGGGAAAACGTGCAAACTCCACATGGATAGTGACACACTGCCAGGATTCTAACCCGGGTCCTCAGCGCCTCAGTCCCAATGCTAACTACTGCGTCACATGCTGCCCAGCTTCCAAAAATATTTTGGTATGTATTTATTAATTGGTCTTTAAGCATGTACAGTGACAAATTGTTTTACATTAAATTGTAAATGGTGGCAACATTACAGGGATAAAGCAAAAGTCTGTTCGCTGTTCTTCCCCCCCCCCCCCCCCCCCCCCCCCCCAGACAGAAAACAATCTGACAAAGATGTGCAGCTTAGGTGGATTGGCCATGTTAAAATTACCCCTTGGTTCCAAAAAGATTAGGTGGGGTTATGGGGAGAGGGCAGGGGTGTAGGCTGAGAGTAGGGATTCTCTGAAAACATTTCAATGGCAATAGAACCTATTTAAATGCTTCAAAGGAAAGATGGCACAGAAAATTATAGCAGACACACCCTCAGTCACTGTGGTTATTGCTACAATTAACAGCTTAAAATTATATTATAATTATTTATGTCCCACTCTTTCCAGTAGAATGGTAAAGCTACTTTAGCTAAACATTTGTACTAACATCAGTATTGATTCCACAACAGACTGTGTTGTTGTTGAAAGAAATACCTGTGTCTCTGCTGAACAATGCCCTCTGTGTTTGAATGGTTCACTGGATTCAGCCAGTTTTCATGGCTGAGAAACGCAAAAACATTTATATTTGGCTAATTGTATTTTAGATATTTTTTGAACCAGCTGTAACTGATCCGGGATTCAATCTGAGCCATTTGTTTTGAAACCCATCACCAGTGGACAAGAAGCTGCAATAAGCAACTAATGAAAATGAATCGTGACAAAATATATCAAGACATCTTCATGAGAGGTAGTCTTGGGGAAAAGTGGTTGCATGGAGATAAGAAGTGATAGTTGTTAACATTCAAGTGTCTGAGGAAATGTCAGCACTGATAGTGTCTGCTGTGTGTGGGGGTACAACTGAACATCTTCAAAACTCAACAGAGGCAGGTTCAAACAACATCAGTGGAATTATGAGAGCTGTTTAAATACACCATGCCAACAGCCGAACACAGCTTGCTCTTGCTCTTTTTTATTACGCTGTGCTCATATAAATATTATTTTGTTGTACTAACTATGCAATACAGAGCTTACATGTTATTCATTTTCTGTTTTTTAGAAAAACATTTTCAGTATTACATTTTACATAATGGAAGAAGAGCGCAAGTCATTTCATAATATGTTCAGTGATTCAGAGAGTCGATGAAGTAAACAGGAAACACAAAAGTGAATATTTAATTTACATAATGATGTATTGTACTAATTCTGAATCTTTGGGGGAATAGCAAAGGCTGGAAAATTGCCTGGAGGCATACAATCTAATTATATGATTTTGATTATTTTATTTAAAAACAATTTAAAAAGTATTAGCACCAATCTGTGTTCTGATGGTTCTGGTTATTTTTCAGAGCACTTGGTCTATTTTGAAGACAAATAGATCAATAGGTGGTGATTATTTAAAATGTCAGGCTTAAACCATTGTCGCACACTAGAGGTCACTCCGGTAAACTGTCGGAAAACACTTTAGAAATATGATAGTAAACACAAGCACGCTCTATTTGTTTTCACTTGGCTAATTTCGCCGACCCTCAAAATAGCCAAGATAAACATGGCAGCTAGGATTGTGAATAAAACAATAAAAGACAGTTGCAGCACTGTGAAAAACATTTGGCAATTTTCTCCTCTTCTCTATGAAAGGTGTTGATTTTATTGAAGCTCACTTCAAAAATGATACCTCAGCCATGAGTGAACCTAAAGATATTTAATGATAAGATGAGAACCTGATGCCAATGGATACACACACACATGGTACACCGCACACAGAAAACAACACATACCACACAAACGCGATACAACACACACACAAACACACACATACACAACACACATCCACGAAACACCACATACACAATATACACACACGATACACCACACATACAAACACACCAAACATATGTGATATACCACACACACAAACGCACAAACAGACATACAACACATGATACACCACATATGTGCACAACACACACACACAGGCATACAAGACACATATAAACAGACACAGTATTAAATTCTTGAATAACAGAAACCTTAGTTGATTGTTCCTATCTCTAGTACAGCATCACTGAAGACAATGCTAATGCTCTAATCGCTGTCCCAGTTCAGCTCAACTGTTCAACATATCCAGAATCTAAAGCAACTGATCTGCATGGATTAATGTAGCAGGAGGGAACTTTACCCATTGAGCCATTCGGGATGCTGACATAAACACTTTGAAATGTAATTTGTCCCTTATAAGGTTCACATAAAATTTCCATCAAAAACAATGGGCTGGATTCTCCGATTTTGAGGCTATGTCTCGGAGCATGTCTCTAGTCTTACAACCAATAAGTCGGCGGCGCACCCGCACCGATTCTCCACCCGGTGGGGGGCTAGCAGCTGTGCTACGTAAAGCCCTCCGGCTTTACCTGCAGATACGGACAGAGAATTGCCGGGTCCGTGGCCGCACATACGCACGGCGGCGACCTGCAGCGGTCACGCTGGCCGTGCGCGGACCTGACTTGCCAGATAGTGACCTCCCCCGGCTCCTGCCGAAGCCCCCCAGGCCAGCGGAACTGCTGCCCCCCAACTGTGGTGATTCTGGACATAGTCTGCAGCTGCCACACGAGGTCCCCGAAAACTGTGAGCAGGCGTGCCCCGCGCCGTCGGGAAGTTGGCCCATCGGGGGTGGAGCATCGGGGGAGGGCCTCAGGTGACGCCATGAGGCCGTCCCAACGACACGCAGCGTACTCAGCGATGATGCCGTTTTTGAGGGGGCGGAGCGTCCGAAAAACGGCACTGCCCTCAATTGCGGCGTCAAAACGGATTCTCCAGCCAATCGGCAAATGCGATTTCGGCATCGGCAATCGGAGAATCCAGCCCGATGCGTCACAATTTATTAAAGCAGTGGATCCCAAAAAGTCACTGGCCTGCCAGTGTACATGCTGTCTGTCATCATTGTCAGTTGTTCCTCACCTCAAGGAGTTGTATGTTACAGCCATGGGTCTACAGGTGACTGATCAGGCTGATTCTCGACCCAGAGATCCTTGGGCACACGGAAAAGGAAGCCCCATGATAAAGTGAGGTCCAGAGTGCAGAATTTGCTTCCTTTTCTTTCCTCCTCCAACATTGTTCTGCCTCATCTTGAAGATGTTGTGACTCAAAGTTGGATGCAGATTGATTTTGCCATGTTGAATGATTGATAGCAAGTTATTCCCAGTCATTAATTTTAATGCTGCCATGCTTCAAGGAGAACTTCAGAGTGTCTTTGGAGTGTTCTTTTGGCCTCCTCTGGAAAGTTGGCTACTCAAGTGTTAAGAAAACAGGACCTGGTGGGGGAAACACTTCTCCACCATCCGGACAGTGTCCAGTCCATCATAGTTGAATTTTAAGCAATTTTATCTGAATGCTTGTGGAGCTGACTTCAAGCAGGACACTGGCATAGGTTTGACAGTCCTACAATTCAAATGAGAGAGGAATGGAAAGGCAGGGGAAGTGTTCAACGTACTCCAGAGTCTCTCCTTCAATATATATGGGAGGTAGAGTATTTGACTGACCACCTGTGGATTGATATAAGTTTTGTTTTAGCAAATTGAAGTTTCTTGTATGCAGAATTGAAGTGAGATCTCAAGTGACTTAAGAATCACTGCAGTCATCCACAAACTGTAGATCATGTATATCTATGGTGGTCATTGTACATGCAATGTAACCTTGCCGAGAGTCTTCTAGAAATCTTAGAAATTAAGTAGGGACTTTTAAAAAAACCTTTCAAAGACCTTTAGTGTAAATGAACAAGCCAATGGACTAACAAGTGTTGTAGCTCCCATACTCCAGTCTCCCAGTCTGTAGAGGTAGGATGAGTAGACAGTACACCTGGAGAGATATCAGGCCACCAGACTGCAGATCACAACATGGACAGTCAAGAAGGACTTCAAATTGTAAAAAAAATAATTCTGGAACAGGGCCATCGATGCTGGATGTTTTCAATGAAGAGCTAACACCACCATCATTTATTTTCCTTCCAGAGAGGCCATTCTTCAGCCAGGGTTTTAATCTTCTTTGGTAATTGGACACACTGGATGTGGCCCTAGCAGAACAAGTGTTGCAGTGTAAACCTTGGAGGGGTCAGTGAGAGAGGACCTTTATATGAACATTTGAATTCGGCCCCTCGAGCTTGCTACACCATTTAATAAAATGATGGTTGATCTGGTTGTGACTGCAACTCCACTTTCCCGCCAACACCTATTACCCTTTGATTCCCTTGTCAATCAAGAATTCCTATACCTCTGCCTTAAAAATATTCAATAGCTTTGCATCCACTGCTCTCTGGAGAAGAGTCCAAAGACCCACTTCCCTCTGAGAGAACAAAATTCTCCTAATCTCTGTCTTAAATGTAAGGCCCCTTATTTTTAAATTGTGTTCCCTAATTCTAGTATCTCCCACAAGGCAAGACATCCTTTCAGCATCCACCCTGTCAAACTGCACCGTGACACTTTGGGCAAGATCTTTCGGTCCCACCAATGTCTACGGCATTTTACATGGCTCGCCCATTCCGCCCCTCCAGCATCCGCCAAAGGGGGTCGCTTTGAGTGGGACCGGAAGATCCGACAGTGGAGAGGGCCGGAAAATCCTGCCCTTTGCCTCCGATCTGGAGTAAAATTTGTGACATTATATAATGACAACTATACACAGCCATAGCATTGGATTTGGAATATATTTGTAATTGCCCTACAAAAAAAATTGGACGTGGATTAGCTGGGACCTCGTGGAGTTAGTTTTTGGCTGTGACTGATATTTTCTTTGGTTCTGAGAGATTTTGCTGAATTAGCCCCATCTGGCCTCAAAAGCAATCGATTGAGCCAATGTCATATTCAGCTTTCAATGAAAGCCATTCAATGGGCTGATGCCAGTGGCCCTCTGACACCTGTTCCCTTCCTCTTGAGCAGAACAAACCCTGTGGGGAATTCTGTGATTGACACTGTGAATGGCCAATTGTGCACAGTATTCAGGCATCAATCCAACCCCCAGCTTTAGTGCAGTGAAAGGATGGGCCACCCACATGAAAATATATTAGAGAAAAACAATAAATGTGACGGGCTCGAAAGCAGGTTGGATATAGTTTGAACTGGAGACAATGTTAGCTACTTGGCTCCAGCTATGGTTCACATTACCCATCACAGCATGAAAGTGGCTTGATAACCTTGTCTATTAGAGCAGCCTTTCTCAAACTGAATGAGTGTATGGAACTCAAAGCAGTCTGTCAATCACAGCGTGGGCTTGTCTGTGTTCGGAAAGAGGAAGGAGAAATAACTTGTTAAACACAAACATTGCCAAGAAATGCTACAGACCCATTTATCAAAGCAATGCTTACTTATGGATGCAACCTTTTAAAAATTGCAAAAATGATTAAGTGACAGATAATAGAAAATAAATGCACTTGAGGGCTGACAGACACATTTACACGCAACTGGTAGATACAGATATGCAAACAATATTAAATTCCACATTTCATTAAGTTGTCTCCAATAATCAAAATATAAAGGGATTGGGTATCTTTCAGAGAGGATATCATAGCAGAAAAATTCAACTTTTCTTCTATTGCAACTTATTGCTCCAAAAGCTTTGATGAATCCTTTACAAACTCAGGCCTTATAACTTTAATCCAACTGACAAACTGGAACCCATAGCCTTAGCACAAGGATTGCTACTTGGGGGTCAATCACGTATCCTGGGGGGGGGTTATAGGGATGGGTGTAAAGGACTATCATTAAGGTTTAGATTTTGCCATTTAGGATTTAGTAGCAGGCGATTGGCGGAAAATATTAAGGGAAAGCTTTGAAGGTATGAGTTCAAAATGTAATTGCCTGAGTAATCAGAACTAGACATGCGTACTTCATTAAATAATTGATATTTATGGTTTGCATGAGCCTCGTCCCACCTTATTTACCTTCTTTCACCCTGTCAACATATCCCTCTATTCCTTTCTCCTCATGCACTTATCTCGCTTCCCCTAACTTTTGGTTGGTTCTTAATTTGGCTCTATTTAATCAGGTTTGCTCAAGAGTCGCCAGGTATCTTTCGAAACCGCCACAAGGTTCAGAACCGAATACTGATCAATGACTCGATACACCAGTTAGTAAGTTCAAAAGCAATGCTCATTTATTTACACACAGTAAAATCTACTCATGCATAAACTCTACGAACTAAACTACCACTATTACTAAAGCCTATACTTAGCTTTGGGCGCCCACTCAGTCAGAGGAACAATGGCCGTTGCTCGGTTCTGAGGCTGCTGGGTTGAGCTGTTTACAGGGTAGCAACTGGGAGCGTCTATCTTGTAGCATGCGTTGACTTGGGACTTACTTGGTCTGCTGTAGCTGCTGGGCAGGTCTCTCTCTTCGGTGAGAGCCAAAGCCAAAGGAGGAAGATTCTCCCTTGGGTGATACCTCTTATACTGAAAGAGCTTCGCACTCTTTTGGGCGGGCCTTGAACTTGGCCTCAACTAATTGGGTCTTTCTCAATCAGTTGTATCGATTTTCCTCCAATCGAGGGGTGGTTCCCTGATCGCCGGGTGTGTCCAGGTGACTGTCAGTCTGCTTTGTCTTAGCTTCTTCTGACGCCGGGGAGTCTGTCCTAACATTGTGTATCTAAATGTTTCCCTTTTGTCCCCGTAGCTGGCTCATTAGTATGTGGATCATTTGTTAGTTTCTGTCCTGTCTGAGCGTTTAAGGTTTTAATCAACAGACAGAGCTTGCACCTGCTTGTTTCTTAGCATTGTCCAATTTTCCCTGCATTCTTTGCGGGTGTCCATTTTGTAATCGGGACGTGGCCATCCCAGATGGCTACACCTGTAAGAAAAATTACTAGATTCATTAGACACTTAAATAAAAAAGACTCAATTTTTTATTGAGAGGTTGAGAAACACACATTGGTCCCAATCCTCATGATGTGCTTTCGACACATCCACTGCGAATTTCAAAGGTTCAGCCAATGTAAGGCCAGGGAGCAGACTCGCCATTCATCAGGCACAGTGACAGATTCCTGATGCTGGACGCCCGCCAGGACTCAGAGATTGGCAGCCCCACCAGCCGAGGTGGGTGCTGCTGATGTGAGGATGCAGACAGTAGTTCACCCTTTGGAAGCCTAGCCCCCAAGCATTAAACTTCAAGGCTAATACTCACGTCTCCACACCACAAAGGTGATACAGATGCAGCCCCCAATGCAAGGCGCTATTGTGAAGTCACTCATCAGTTACTCTTTCAGGAACCGACAGGTGCCAAGTTAGTCAGCATTGTAATGAATGAGTGTGTCACTGATTGACGTCCAATAGTTAACCCATTGGAAGCCAGGCCCCCAAGCATTGAACTCCAAGGCTAATACTTAAATCTCCATCATGGGGAGGTGGCACAGATATGGCCCCAATGCAAGGGTTATAGTGAAATTGCTCATCAGTCACCCCTTTCAGGAAATGACAAATGGCAATGGCTCGTTCCCCGGTGAGGTCAGAACGCAGGACCATTGCATGCACTCATCCTCCCTCACTAATGTTCATGGGAGAGTCCCGCGGCCCGCTGAGTCTCTCAAGTGTCTAGGTGCTTCATTCAGATGGAATTCAGGGAGGGGCAACTATAGTGAAGAGGCTATTGTGTGGGATGGAAGGGAGTGAGGCTCATTTGAAAGCGTTCACATAGGGGGTAGTGGGTGAACATTCCAGATCTTAAGAGGACTGAGGGTCAGGGCATTGTCAGGACTTCTCATCACTCACTTTGATCTTCTCTTGCTTTCAGTTTTTGATTTGGGAGAATCATGAAGCCAATGGAGCTGGAAATTCTTTTGATTGCAATCGAGCAACATCAGCGACATCGAGGTGCCGCTGCATGTGACTAGGACCAGTGCCCTGCAGAGAGAGGGAAGGCAGGGCCCATTGATCTTCCAGGAATATGGCCACAGATGGCGGAGCCTTGGAGGAAACTACCAGCCGCGGGTATTCTGCCGCAGAACCTCCTGCGTCCAAATGTCAGAGGTCCAGTGCCGGAGAAGACGGTGCCTGTCACAGGGCACAGTGGACCACCTATGCCAGGTGATATAACAGTTGACATCACATGGACTGGGAGGTCACCCATTGCCTGTGGCCCTGATAGTTACTGCCGCTTTGAACTTTAATGCCAGTGGCAGATTTCAGGGCTGCACGGGTCACCTGTGCGGCATACCCAGTCAGCAGCACACCAAGTGCATAAGGAAGGTCACAGGTGCGCTATTTGTGAGGGCCCATTAATACATCAACTTGGTCCGGGACCAGATGAGCCAGGACGCCAGGGTTTTGCCCACATAGCAGGCCAGGATATCAACGACTGCACCCACGTGACTCTGTGATCCCCATGGCAGCATTGGGTTCCATTTGTAGGGGTAGGCATCTGCCTTGGAATCCGGCTTTTCATCTGGATGAGCCTGACAAAGAGGCCACGATGCAGATTAAATTCCCTGGCGGTGCCCCGTGTGGCTCCCATTCGGGTTCCAGTGCAGGTTAATAGCCATTTATTAATCATGGAGTTGGATACAATGGGGGCAGTTTCTGTTCTGGCACAGAACACCTTTGACTGCATAAAGCGCAGTGTGCAGACTTTACCTTGCCGGATACCATAGCTTGTTTGGCTACGTACACAGGGGAGCATCTGGATATTGTTGGGACAACATTGACCCGGTGGTTTATCGATGCCAGTCAACTTGCCTCCCTAACACGATCGTTTAAGGGAATGATCCTCGACTGTTAGGTCATGATAGGTTACACCATTTGCACTTGGACTGGCAGCACATTCTTCACGTAGGGTCTGATGGTCTGTGCGAGGAGCTCGGCAAATACCCTGAATTCTTCCAGCCCGGTGTGGGGACCATAGAAGTGGCTGTGGCCAAGATCATCCAGTTCGGTACCCAGCGTTAAGACCCTATTGGAATCTCCCAGGAGCTAGTAAATAAACCTACATTTCTTTGATACAACTCGGTGTGGACTCCCCGTGACTTCATAAAATATTCACAACTCACCAGAACACATCTTCAGTAGGCCCAGCCCAGCTGTTAATCACACTAATTAGAGTGTGGTTTCCCTTCTTTTCTTCTTTCCCAATCCTAATTGCTAAGTTGCAAATAGCAAATAAGACAGCAGCATTAACTGAAAGGGAATGAACGCTTTCCTTGTTCCTTGACTGTATTAAGCCAAGCCTGTAATCATAGAAAATGTCAAATCTCTGTCCAAATGTATCCAAACTATTAATACATCAATCCGTCACCTTGAATAATGAATATACATTTTTAGCTAAAATGAACTGATGGGCAACATAAGATTTTACAGAGCCTAGAATCATAGAGTCATAGAGGTTTACAGCATGAAAACAGGCCCTTCGGCCCAACTTGTCCATGCCACCCAGTTTTTACCACTAAGCTAGTCCCAATTGTCCGCATTTGGCTCATATCCCGCTATACCCATCTTTCCCATATAACTGTATAAATGCTTAGTATGCAGGTATTAGACTAAAGTGTTTTTACTTCTTTTAAAATGTTGAAAGTGTGGACAGCATCTAGTTTGCAGAAAGATTTCCATGCATTCGGATTTACGTGGGTGAAATCTAAATGTTTGGTCCTGCTGGATGACATTGGGCAGTATGTTGCATGAGAACTTCTACCAGTTGAGATACAGAGAAACTTGGAAAAGAAATAATTAATAGGTTCAAAATACTATTAACTGACATTTTGAGCGAAAAGAAAATCTCACTTTCATGTGAGTCTTTGAAATATACTGGGTCTTTTGATGTGGCATATTTTCTGTTGCTGTTGTGAAGATGAAAGGAAATTTGTGTAATGTAGGACTCATGTTGATGATGCAACATAGACCTGAAATTGTAAACATCAGATGGCACAGCATTTCATTTGCTTGTCAGAAATTCATGGCAAAACATTATTAAACATTTAGGGTGCTAAGCGTTTTGCATGTGTTTCACTGTAATGGAAGGTTTTTTTTTACAATATATTACAGTGAACTATTTTCTGCTATAGTTACTTTACTGTTACTTTAGTGTCAGCCGTGATTCAATTGAATCAGACAGTTGTGGCACCAATCCCTTCGCCTGAAAACATCAATCTAGGTTGGTAGGGGGGTTGGTTATATTATGATCTCGGACCGGACCCCAACAGCGGTTAGCATACTGGACAGAAACCCCAATATTTAATTTTAATTTGTAAGACTGTGAGGAATGGATACCCCGCTCCAGGGATGATTTCATGAAAAAATAGGGATATCGTATTAAAACAAACTTAATTACTGAACACAGTATTAAAAATGGAGAAAATTAAATTTGCCATCCGAGGGTCGGAAGAGAGCTTCCACAAAATGTGGGAGCCATTCATTCGGTTGTTCCAAGGCTTGTTCATAGCCAATAAGCCAAAGAAGAGGAGCGGTTAGTCATGATACAGCAAGGAGACGGTGGGGGGTGGGGGAGGGGGGGGGAGAGTGGGGGGGTGGAGATGGGGCAGGGAGACATGGAACCCGAACATGCCCAACAAAAACATGAGACACAGCATCACACCAATGCAACTGGAGCAGGGCACAAGAACAGACTAGAGAAGAAGGCATGTTAGATGATCAAGGTGGAGGGGGGGGGTGGTGAACAGGAAGGAAAGTGGCAGAGGGAACAGGGGACCCAGCCAGAATCGAAAAAGTACGAGAGAACGAAACCAGAAAACCGTCACCACTATTGTAAATAATATATGATGACTGATTTAAGTTAAAGAAACAGACCAATTTGTAATTATTTTTCTTTATTCTTTGTCTCCTAATGTATGTCCACGTTTATTCTTGTTCTGTACACTACAAAAGTCTCAATAAAAACATTATTTTAAAAAACACAGTATTAAAATATGTTTAACGTCACACCAGAAAGTAGGTTACAAAGGCCCCTGAAACAATGCAGTGAATGCAGTAACCCTTAACTACTATCTTTATTCCCACTCAAACAAAAAAACTATCTCAGCTCTCAATCCAATATTCAATACAGTTACCAACAAGGAGTACCTACTGTACAAAGATGTTCTCTGAGACTGTTTTAAAGAAAAGACCTAGTTAACCCTGTCAGAATCATGCAGAAAATCTGGCTGTATTTCTTCAGAAGCTGCTTCTGCTTATTTCCAATCACCTTCTAATCAGACCATTCTGAGTTGCTTGGAAAGACTGAAAATCTGTCTACAAACATATCTTTAACTGAACTGTACTCAGAGCAAAATGCTTGACTTCTTTTCACAGCTTCACCTGAAGCTCAACTGAGCTGCTTTTCTGCAGAATGCCTGATACCTTAGCTCCACAAAGTAACTACATCATATTACCCAGCTGAAATCTAATTAACTCCACAGGGAACCCCCTTAATCCAAACAAAACTGAATAACCCAATCTTTTTACAATGCCTTAATCGCCACCGCCACTGCCACCCCCCCCCCCCCCAACACACACACACTCCCAACGTTTCAAACCAGGATTCATTAAAACATGACTAACCCAGGCTTTTAAACCCTACTGCACCAAATACCTATAATACAACATCTATGAAATTCCTACATTCACCACAGTTAGTTCAGTTAGCTAGACAGCTGGTTTATGATTCAGAGCGATAACAACAGCATGGGTTCAATTCCCGTACTAGATGAGGTTATTCAGAAAGGCCCACCTTCTCAACCTTGCCTTTTGCCTGAGATGTGGTGATCCAGTGGTTAAATCACCAACAGTCAGCTCTCACTCAAAGGGGAGAGGACCCTATAGTCCTCTGGGACTGTGGCGACTTTCAGTTCCATTTCGCTTCAATGCAGCACTGAGGAAGTGCTGAGCTGTTGGAGGTGCTCTCTTTTTGATGAGGCATAAACCAAGGCCCTCTCGGACCTCTCAGGTGGATGTACAAAAATCCTACTGCATTATTCCAACAAACAGTAGGGGAGTTATCTCTGATGTTCTGGCCAATTTTATTCTCAATCAATATCACAAAAACAGACTATCTGCTCATTATCACATTATTCTTTGTGGGAGCTTGCTGTACGTTAGTTGGCTGCCAGGTGTCCTGCACCTTAGCAGCATCAACACTTCAGAAGTCATTCATTGTCTGTAAAGCACTTTGGGGTGTTCTGTGGTGGGCGGTATATAAATTCAAGTCTTTTTTTCACTGATCTAAAACATAAAAAGAAATGAATACTGGATATCCAAAATGGAAAAAAAAATGTTGGACTTGCTGGATCATTTATCATTTAATAGACTTCTTATTCCGATCATGTGCTCACAACAAGCATCAGAGCATCATGGGTGACAGTCAGAAACATCGCCCCAGGTTTTGCTATGAGGGAGAGGATCCCCATTGTGGCAAAAATCCTGGAAATGGTACCCCAGACTCAGAATGTTCCATTTTCGCAGTAGTGTGAATGGAGTCAGATGGGTGTTTGTGCATGTGTGGTTTAAGGAGGCATCTGGCCATTCAAATCACCAGCTGCCTCCTCTGAAGTGGGGATTTGGTAGTCTTGGAGTGTGAAACACAAATTGTGCAGATTAGAATATGTAAGTCTGAACTTGATGGATTTGTTTCGATAGCCACATATCCTTTTGGAGAGGTAAGGTATTCCCTTTGGATATGGTCCTGGGACACCAATTGGAGAGCTAAGGAGCCCTTTGGGCGAGGTAAAGCACTATTTGGGATTGTTTGAAGTGAACATAATTATGCACTTTTTACATTTTTTACTCATTGGATGGAATTTTCAGTATGCCCTTTGAAAGATTTGGCTATTGGAACTGTTAAGATGTCAAGGAACAGTAAAGAAATGTCAAGCTGCAAAGGAACTGTCAATGCCTGGGACCATGTTTCTGACTGTCAAACAGCTGTAAAAGGCTATGAGATGTTTTAGGATGGAAGGGGTAAGGACAAAGGGTGATGCATGGAGTGGCATGGATTGTTGTGAGGTGGCATGAAGTTAGCATAGGGCTATGAGGGGCCATGTGGATGTGGGAGCATGAGGTGGCATAGGCTGGGGCATAGGGAGTGTGTGGGGGTGAAGACTGGAGGGATTTTTTTGTTTTCTTCCTTTTATAAATCTTTTGCCAACACAGTGCCAGAGCACAGAGGCAGGTCTTATGCCCAGGGTGCCTCTGCACCTGGCTGCCTCTGTACTCATGACAAGCGCAGCAGGCCCAACTCCCAGTCCAGCTCCCGCCTTCTCCTGCCCCCCTCCCGACTGGAATGAAAATCTCCCCTCTTTGCTCACTCGATCAGGGTGTGAAAATCTGGGCCATGGTTTCAATAGAGCAGCTCTGATTCTCTCAATTTTTCATGTAAGCCTACTTGTGACAATAAAGATTATTATTATTAGATTCTATGCAACTTAAACGTTTTAAATTATACTCTTCTTGCTATGATTGTTTCAAACAGATTAGAGGCAAAAGTACTTATTCAATCAGAAATGGTACAACATCTTTGAAATTAGGCCTGTGCCTTGTATTTTACTTACACATTTCCAAAGACAGTGATCACAGAGTGGTTTTAAAAGAAGAAGATGGAGAATTACAGATTTCCACCTGAGGTCCAACATCAAATGCAGGGAGCTCATGAACTTATTTATCACAAAGTTAGAGACCTACTTTCAGCTGCCTCTGACGCACTCGCTTTCCAAAGTTCCGAGCTGTACCTTTGTCCAGGATTTCCTTCCTCCTATCCCAAAACCTCCCTCTCTCTCCAGTTTCTCAGGTTTACACAATACAATAAACGCATCATCCTCTGTTCACAATCCATCTTGTGACTCTTTTTATTTACATTCATCTCATCATTTTATTGCAACACCTCTTCTCTATTGTCCATCCCAGTGGGGCTATCCTTGTTTTTTTCCTCCCCTTCCCTATCCAATCCGTGCTAGCTATTGTTTATTTTCCCAATCGCACAGCAAACGTGGACCAGGTGGAACAACACCTGGGGTCTCCCAGGCTATTGGAGGCTGCTGGGTAGTCAGGGACAGGGTAGGGTGGCACCTTGGCTCTTCCCGGGCACCTTGGCACTGTGAGGCTGACACCTTGGCACTGCCACCCTGGAGCTGCCAAGGCACCTGGATGGCATTCCCAGTGTTGCAGTGCCAGGGTGGCAGAGTGGCACTATCAAGGGTCAGGGCCCGAGGGAGGCCATGTCCATGAAAGAAGGGATGAGGGGGTTAAGAAGGGTGGAGGAGGGTGAAGTGTTGGTATAAAGGGCCCTCCAGGAGGTTGGGGAGGTGAAGCGTTGGGGTTCTGAAAGCGGGGGGGGCCGGAAAGGGGGCATGGGAAGGCTTGAGAAGGGGGACCCTCAGCGATCCCATAGCAGGTTGTCTCCACTTGGGAGGGGAGGTGGGTAATGCCCATATGTATGGGGGGGGTGACATTGCCTGTGGGTATGGGGTGTGGGGGACCCTCAAGCTCACTTAGAGATTGGGGCACCCTTTCAAAATGGTTCCGAGCTCTGTGGAGCCGGTCTGGCCAGCGAGTTCAGCTCCACAGTGATGGGTAAACATTCTAAGTGTGGGCTAGCCCAAAAAAGTGACTAAGTGTGGTTAGATTGTGGTGGGGAACCCATCAACAGAGCCGGGCAGAAACTACCTGTCAAACCTGCCTGAAATGACAGAAACGTTTCTGTTAGATTGCATCTTCGATGTTATTTTAACATAATTGAAGGGATGATGATCAATAATAAATTATTATTATATATCGATGTATCCCACAGCATCTTCCAGAGATCATTCAAAAAAAATGACTGCTCCTTCAAAATAAGCCAAAGGCAATACACTGCTTCAGCATATCTCAAGGCCTCACTAATGGAAGATGATTTTTCTCTTTCTACAAACTTCCTCTGTATTGTGGGTTTTATGGCTAAGGTATGAAAAAAAAGGAACTGCGCTGTGAAAGAAGTTCAAGGTCAATGGTTTACAACTTCACAAAAATGTGAAGATAATCAAATAATTTGACACTGGAAATGCAGCTCACATTCCCATAATACTTGCCAATAAAAAAGTAATATCAATTATTCAGTTACAATGGGGATAATTTAAGGGATTCCAATCAGAATTTGCAGCTTTACCAAAATCTAATGACCCACTATCACCCCCCCCCCCCCCGCCCCCCCCACTTCCCATGACCTTCCCCGCTGAGTGCGAATTAGGAATATGGGTACTTGTTTCATTTTGCCTTGTTTTAACTATTCTTTCATAGAATGTGAGTATCACTCGTTGTTGCGCATCTCTAGTTGCCATTGAGAACATGGTGCTGAACCGCCTTTTTGAGCCATTGCAGTCCATGTGGCATGGGGACACCCACAATGCATTCAGGGAGGGGGTTCCAGGATTTTGACCCGGTAGCGGTGAAGGAACAGCAATATATTCCCGAGTAAGAATGGTGTGTGGCTTGGAGGGGGATTTGCAGGTGGTGTTTTTTCCATGCATCTGCCTTGTCCTTCTTGGTGATAGAGGTCATGGGTTTGGAAGGTGCTGCCAAAGGAGCCGGAGTGAGTTGCTGCAGTACATCTTGTAGATGGTACTCACTTCTGGCATTGTGCATCAGTGGTGGAGAAAGTGAATGCTAGGTGGCAAAGAATGTAAACTAACAATTTTGAAAGAAAGATACAGGTTATAATCATTGGAATAATGTGTCTTTGTTAAAATTATTAAGCAAGCCGTAAGGTTCTAAGTTTTCAACTGAAAATAAGCAAAGCAAGCATCTTATTTTATATATTACTCTGGAAAATTGGTGAAAGTGGATTTTCTGGTTGCAATCATTTAAAGTGCAGATGACTAAGACAGGTTTAGGTTGGGCTTACAATTATTTTTGACAGCTTTGAATGCAATGCAATTCAACTGGGGCAATGTCCTCAAAATGTCAGTCATGTTACTTCGACATTACTTTCCTAGAATCATAGAATCACTACAGTGCAGAAAGAGACCATTCGGCCCATCGAGTCTGCACCGACCCTTCGAGTCAGCGCACTGCTCACTGTGAGGCATCGGTGCTAACCACTGTGCCAGTGTGTCATCCCAATAACTCCTTGAGGGTGAAGTTGGTCTACTGCACCAGAACAAAATGAGCACCTTGCAAATTGGCAGCCAATTTCTCAACGTACTCTACCTTCTTTCGACTAACGTTCAGCACCATTTAGGATTCCTCAGATACTGGAACTGTCCATGCTGATAGACAGCAAGACCTGGACAACATTCAAGCTTGGGCTGGTATGTGGCTGGTATTCATGCCACACACGTGCTAGGCAATTACCATCTCCAACAAAAGAGAATCAAACCATTTCCCCTTGACATTCAATGTCATTACCATCGCTGAATCCCCCACTGTCAACACCCTGAGGGATTACTACTGACCAGAAACTGAATGTGGTCTACTATATAAATGCTGTAGCTTGAAGAGCATATCAGAGGTTCGGAATTCTGTGGCAAGTAACTCAACTCCTGACTCCCCAAAGCCTGTCCATCATCTACAAGGCACAAGTCAGGAGTGCAATGGAATACTCTCCACTTGCCTGGATGAGTGCAACTCCAACAACACTCAAGAAGCTCAACACCATCCAAGATAATGCAGACACTTGATTGTCATCCCATCCAACACCTCCAACATCCATTCCCTCCACCACCAATACACAGCAACAGTGTGTAGTATCATCAAGGTGCACTGGAACAACTCACCAAGGCTCCTTCAACAGTACCTCTGAAACCCATGACCTCTACCATCTAGAAGGAAAAGGGGATCAGATACATGGAAACACCACCATCCTGCAAATCCCCTCCAAGCCTCCAAGGCACACACCATCCTGACTAGGAAATATATTGCTGATCCTTCACTGTTGCTTGGTCAAAGTCCTGGAACTCTCCACTCCACATGGACTGCAGTGGTTCCAGACGGCAGATAATCGCCACCTTCTCAAGAGCAATTAGGATGGGCAAGATATATTGCCCTCGCCAGCAACACACATAGTTTGATCTGGGTTTCAAAAAAAAATTCTGAGTTTCCATGCCATTTTGACAATAATTTCCAAGTCAATGGAAGATACAAAATGGTCAGTTTAAAGCAAAAAAGAAAGTCTTGCATTTATATCGTACCTTTCAACATGTAACATCTCAAAGCACTTTATAGCCAATAAACAACAGCTGCCAATTTGCTGCGAGCACACTCGTGTGACTAGCATTAAACAATTTCATGCCGCCAACTCTCTGTCCAGTGACCACACAAATAATCTCTAACATAGAATCATGGAATCCCTACACTGCAGAAGGAGGCCATTCAGCCCATTGAGTCTGAAATGACCCTCTGAAAGAGAACTCGACCCAAGTCCACTCCCCCACACTATCACAATAACCCCTTAAACTAACTTACACATCTTTTTTGGACACTAAGGAGCAATTTAACATGGCCAATCCACCTAACCTGCACATTTTTGGACTGGGAGGAAACCAGAGCACCCGGAGGAAACTCACGCAGACATGGGAAGAATGTGCACACTCCACACAGACAGTGACCCAAGGCTGGAATTGAACACAGGTCTCTTGTGCTGTGAATACGTGTCAGCTGGGACTCAGCACTTTTGCCTTTGAATCACAAGGTTCTGGTCTCAAGTCTGACTTCGGGACTTGCTCATCATGGCTGACACTTCAATATAGTACTGAGGGAGTGCTGCGTTGTTGGAAGTGCCATCTTCCAAATGTTCGACATTTATCTGATCTGGTGAATGTAGAAACTCCCACAGAATTATTTTGCAGAAGAGCAGGAAAGTTATCCATGGAGTCCTGGCCAATATTTATTCCTCAGTCAACATCGCAGAAACAGATTATCTAGTTATTCCTACATTGGTGTTTGTGGGAGTTTGCTGCACACAAAATTGGCTGCTGTATTTCCTGTATTATAAAGGTACTTCATTGGTCAGTGTGCATTTGGGAGATAAAAAGCGTCATATAAAAGCAAATCTTTTTTTCTTTTTATGATTCCTTTCAAGAACCTTCTGAGGTGGACTCTCACTTTGAGTACAATCAGCAATCAGTTTGCAAATTGTGCCCATTTTGCAGTATTGTTTTCTCTTACGTTTCCACTCAAACTCATTCGCAAGTCACCAAATGAAAATTTCGTCACAAACCAGTGCAATCGGATTGCGGTTTTAAACAACTGTTTTCATTAAAATAAATCGCTTTAAAGTATTTTAAGTGATAAGGTGGTACAATTTTTATGAATACAGCTGAAAATGTGTTTCTCATCAAAAGGTTTTTAAATCGCAATGTGAATCCCCTACCTGAGGGCAACCTCATTTTAAATGTTGAAAAGTAACTATTTTCTAATTATGTTGGGGTACAGTCCTTAATGCCTTAATAATTATTAAAAAGTCATTTTCAACCTTTAGATGCACCTATTAGTGCCCTCCCAATCAAATGTTCCAAATTAATTTAGGAGCCTTCTTGAAGGCCTGCAAATGAGTATAATTAACGGAAATGCCCAATGGTGATTAATTCATGCAGCGGTGTGGCTAGATTTGTGGGCTGGGCCTGCTTCTAGTGCTATCATTTTAAAATTAGTGCCATAGATTGTGGAAACTTGATTTGCACGAAATGCGATTTGTGTTTAAAATTCCGCAATTCTGTTATGGCAATATCAGGCGAATTGCACTGAAGATACCAGCACAATCGCGTGAAAAGGCCAGACCCTCACTTTTAAATGAAGTCTATCCTTCCTGCTTCTGACTTACTACCCTTCTCCAATGGAGGCAAGGCTGATAGGTGAGGGAGGACCCATCTGGAGTAGTTAACCATTCCCAGGAAAAACCCGAGCTCACGACAGGTTCACGACTTTGTGAACCAGTACCAATTGGTGCCCAGTTGAGTCCTTGCTGGCGAGGACGGTGAGTCCTGGGTACCGGGTGAATTGGACGAGTGCAAATTTAAATAAGCCTAATGACTCATTTAAATATGCATGCCTGGATCTTTCCAAATGTGCCGCGAGATTCAACGAAATCTCACGGGACCTTTCAAGAGTCGTGAATTTCGCGAGAAGCCTCTCATAAGATTCAACAGCCCTATCCCGACACCAAGTCAGGCGCAATGATGCCGCTGAATCGTGCAATATTCTTTACAGTGCCGCTGAGGCTTTAGGTTGACACTGATGCTTCGCTAGTTCCACTAGCTCTGCTAGTATCGCGAGCTTCTGGAGACGTCAAACGATGAATCAGATTATAAATCTGGATCCCACAAGCGGTAAATAAAATGACTTTCTTTTTATCCTCCAAATCTATTCCATCAGCCCTGAAAGGATACTCCAGTCGTTCGGTGTACTGCAACCAATTCTCTGTAGTCGGGTCAAAGTCTTTTAGCTACTCAAAGTGGGACATGCCTGTTCTCGTTTCCTCAGGTCTTGAACGATCTGATTCACTTGCAGTTTTTAATGACGTTCTTGGCAAAGTCCTCACTGTGAACAAAGTCGCTCTGATTTACCTCATCGCCAATGTAGTGAAGGAAGGATTGGTGATCAGTATACATAGCAAATTAGAATGGTTTATTTACAAATGGTATTTACACAGGGTCTTTCACAATGTAATCACTACTAGCTCCAGGATCTACTTTGGCTGCAAAAGCCCACACTCTGCACTTAGGTCCCCGTGCTCAAATCCCATTAGGTGATGGGGTCCCAATGTATGCCCCTTACAGGAGCCAGCTACGTCATTATTCAGATACCAGGAGGCCATCATCCCTCTGTACCTCAAAGTTATACAATTTCTATCCGTTTAAATAATATGATTTTTTAAATTCTTCCTGCAACTTCATATTTTATCACATTATATTCCATCTGTCAATTTTTTACCTACTCACGTAATCGATCCGTATACCTACGAAAACTTCTGATGTTCTCTTACAACTTAATTTCCTACTTAACTTTGACTTTGTGTAATGAGCAAATTTAGCAACCATATAACGGATCCAATCATCCAAGTTGTTAATATAGATTTCAAATAGTTGAGACCTCAGCACTGATCCCTCTGGCTCACCACTTGTTACAACTTGTCACCTGAAAATGATCAATTTATACTTACTCTCTGTTTCCTGCTAGCTAACCATGCTAATATGTTACCTCCTACACATGATGTAACATCTTGTCAAATGCCTTCTGGAAATCTAAGTACACCACATCCACAGGTTCCCCCTATCCACATTCCCTGTTACTCCCTCAAAGAAACATAACAAATTAGTCAAAGATGACTTCCCTTTCACAAAACAATGTTGACTCTGCCTAATTGCACTAAGATTTTCTAAGTGTCCCACTATTAACCTCCTTAATGAATAAAATAATTTACTTTCCCATGGAAGGAGGATGGGGACAGGATGATAATACCTACCTCAAGGAAAAGGATATCTAGGGTAACGGCACAAACGTAACCTCAATTTTTTGAGTGTGTGGGTGATTTGTTTTACTGCAAAGCCTCTTTAATTCATTTTACTTGGACAATCATCAGTGGTATCTTAAAGGGGCTGTTGGAATATGCTGCTAAGAGATAGCCGCATAGCGGCACGGTGGCACAGTGATTAGCACTGTTGCCTCACGACGCCGAGGAGCGATTCCGGCCCCGGGTCATTGTCCATGTGGAGTTTGCACATTCTCCCCATGTCTGCATGGGTCTCACCCCCACAACCCAAAGATTTGCAGGGTTGGCGGATTGGCCACGCTAAATTGCCCCCTTATTTGAAAAAATAGAATTGAGTATTTTAAATTTAATTTTTAAAAAAGAGATAGCCACATGCCCTCACTAGAAAGGAAGTGTGGCTTGTGATACTGCCTCAGTTTCACGTTTGCCTGTGAGCAGAACACAGCACAGCTCTCATGTCTTTAAACTTTCTCTCCATGTACGAATGCTCTTGTTGTGTTGGGTGTTCTGGATCCGTGGAACACATACAGATCACCAACACTTGAAATAGTGTAACACTATTTTACAAAGAACAAAGAACAAAGAAATGTACAGCACAGGAACAGGCCCTTCGGCCCTCCAAGCCCGTTCCGACCATGCTGCCCGACTAAACTACAATCTTCTACACTTCCTGGGTCCGCATCCTTCTATTCCCATCCTATTCATATATTTGTCAAGATGCCCCTTAAATCTCCCTATCGTCCCTGCTTCCACTACCTCCTCCGGTAGCGAGTTCCAGGCACCCACTACCCTCTGCGTAAAAAACTTGCCTCGTACATCTACTCTAAACCTTGCCCCTCTCACCTTAAACCTATGCCCCCTAGTAATTGACCCCTCTACCCTGGGGAAAAGCCTCTGACAATCCACTCTGTCTATGCCCCTCATAATTTTGTATACCTCTATCAGGTCGCCCCTCAACCTCCTTCGTTCCAGTGAGAACAAACCGAGTTTATTCAACCGCTCCTCATAGCTAATGCCCTCCATACCAGGCAACATTCTGGTAAATCTCTTCTGCACCCTCTCGAAAGCCTCCACATCCTTCTGGTAGTGTGGCGACCAGAATTGAACACTTTACTCCAAGTGTGGCCTAACTCAGGTTCTATACAGCTGCAACATGACTTGCTAATTCTTATACTCAATGCCCCGGCCAATGAAGGCAAGAATGCCGTATGCCTTCTTGACTACCTTCTCCACCTGTGTTGCCACTTTCAATGACCTGTGGACCTGTACTCCTAGATCTCTTTGACTTTCAATACTCTTGAGGGTTCTACCATTCACTGTATATTCCCTACCTGCATTAGACCTTCCAAAATGCATTACCTCACATTTGTCCGGATTAAACTCCATCTGCCATCTCTCCGCCCAAGTCTCCAGACAATCTAAATCCTGCTGTATCCTCCGACAGTCCTCATCGCTATCCGCAATTCCACCAACCTTTGTGTCGTCTGCAAACTTACTAATCAGACCAGTTACATTTTCCTCCAAATCATTTATATATACTACAAAGAGCAAAGGTCCCAGCACTGATCCCTGTGGAACACCACTGGTCACAGCCCTCCAATTAGAAAAGCATCCCTCCATTGCTACTCTCTGCCTTCTATGGCCTAGCCAGTTCTGTATCCACCTTGCCAGCTCACCCCTGATCCCGTGTGATTTCACCTTTTGTAATAGTCTACCATGAGGGACCTTGTCAAAGGCCTTACTGAAGTCCACGTAGACAACATCTACTGCCCTACCTGCATCAATCATCTTAGTGACCTCCTCGAAAAACTCTATCAAGTTAGTGAGACACGACCTCCCCTTCACAAAACCGTGCTGCCTCTCACTAATACGTCCATTTGCTTCCAAATGGGAGTAGATCCTGTCTCGAAGAATTATCTCCAGTAATTTCCCTACCACTGAAGTAAGGCTCACCGGCCTGTAGTTCCCGGGATTATCCTTGCTACCCTTCTTAAACAGAGGAACAACATTGGCTATTCTCCAGTCCTCCGGGACATCCCCTGAAGACAGCGAGGATCCAAAGATTTCTGTCAAGGCCTCAGCAATTTCCTCTCCAGCCTCCTTCAGTATTCTGGGGTAGATCCCATCAGGCCCTGGGGCCTTATCTACCTTAATATTTTTTAAGACACCCAACACCTCGTCTTTTTGGATCACAATGTGACCCAGGCTATCTACACCCCCTTCTCCAGACTCAACATCTACCAATTCCTTCTCTTTGGTGAATACTGAGGCAAAGTATTCATTTAGTACCTCGCCCATTTCCTCTGGCTCCACACATAGATTCCCTTGCCTATCCTTCAGTGGGCCAACCCTTTCCCTGGCTACCCTCTTGCTTTTTATGTACGTGTAAAAAGCCTTGGGATTTTCCTTAACCCTATCTGCCAATGACTTTTCGTGACCCCTTCTAGCCCTCCTGACTCCTTGCTTAAGTTCCTTCCTACTTTCCTTATATTCCACGCAGGCTTCGTCTGTTCCCAGCCTTTTAGCCCTGACAAATGCCTCCTTTTTCTTTTTGACGAGGCCTACAATATCACTCGTCATCCAAGGTTCCCGAAAATTGCCGTATTTATCTTTCTTCCTCACAGGAACATGCCGGTCCTGTATTCCTTTCAACTGCCACTTGAAAGCCTCCCACATGTCAGATGTTGATTTGCCCTCAAACATCCGCCCCCAATCTATGTTCTTCAGTTCCTGCCTAATATTGTTACAATTAGCCTTCCCCCAATTTAGCACATTCATCCTCGGACCACTCTTATCCTTGTCCACCAGTACTTTAAAACTTACTGAATTGTGGTCACTGTTACCGAAATGCTCCCCTACTGAAACATCTACCACCTGGCCGGGCTCATTCCCCAATACCAGGTCCAGTACCGCCCCTTCCCTAGTTGGACTGTCTACATATTGTTTTAAGAAGCCCTCCTGGATGCTCCTTACAAACTCCGCCCCGTCTAAGCCCCTGGCACTAAGTGAGTCCCAGTCAATATTGGGGAAGTTGAAGTCTCCCATCACCACAACCCTGTTGTTTTTACTCTTTTCCAAAATCTGTCTACCTATCTGCTCTTCTATCTCCCGCTGGCTGTTGGGAGGCCTGTAGTATACCCCCAACATTGTGACTGCACCCTTCTTATTCCTGATCTCTACCCATATAGCCTCACTGCTCTCTGAGGTGTCCTCTCGCAGTACAGCTGTGATATTCTCCCGAACAAGTAGCGCAACTCCACCTCCCCTTTTACATCCCCCTCTATCCCGCCTGAAACATCTCAATCCTGGAACGTTTAGCTGCCAATCCTGCCCTTCCCTCAACCAGGTCTCTGTAATGGCAACAACATCATAGTTCCAAGTACTAATCCAAGCTCTAAGTTCATCTGCCTTACCCGTAATGCTCCTTGCATTAAAACATATGCACTTCAGGCCACCAGACCCGCTGTGTTCAGCAACTTCTCCCTGTCTGCTCTGCCTCAGAGCCACACTGTCCCTATTCCCTAGTTCTCCTTCAATGCTCTCACCTTCTGACCTATTGCTCCCGTGCCCACCCCCCTGCCATACTAGTTTAAACCCTCCCGTGTGACACTAGCAAACCTCGCGGCCAGGATATTTATGCCTCTCCGGTTTAGATGCAACCCGTCCTTCTTATACAGGTCACACCTGCCCCGGAAGAGCTCCCAGTGGTCCAGATAATGGAAACCCTCCCTCCTACACCAGCTGTTTAGCCACGTGTTTAGCTGCTCTATCTTCCTATTTCTAGCCTCACTGGCACGTGGCACAGGGAGTAATCCCGAGATTACAACCCTCGAGGTCCTGTCTTTTAACTTTCTGCCTAGCTCCCTGAACTCCTGCTGCAGGACCTCATGCCCCTTCCTGCCTATGCCGTTAGTACCAATATGTACAACGACCTCTGCCTGTTTGCCCTCCCCCTTCAGGATGCCCTCTACCCATTCGGAGACATCCTGGACCCTGGCACCAGGGAGGCAACATACCATCCTGGAGTCTCTTTCACGTCCACAGAAGTGCCTATCTGTGCCCCTGACTATAGAGTCCCCTATTACTATTACTCTTCTGCGCTTTGACCCTCCCTTCTGAACATCAGGGCCAGCCGTGGTGCCACTGCTCTGGCTGCTGCTGTTTTCCCCTGATAGGCTATCCCCCCCGACAGTATCCAAAGGGGTATATCTGTTCGAGAGGGGGACAACCACAGGGGATTCCTGCACTGACTGCCTGCCCTTTCTGGTGGTCACCCATTTCTCTGCCTGCACCTTGGGTGTGACCACATTTACATAACTGCAATATATGACGCTTTCCGCCACCTGCATGCTCCTAAGTGCATCCAATTGCTGCTCCAACCGAACCATGCGGTCTGTGAGGAGCTCCAGTTGGGTGCACTTTCTGCAGATGAAGCCATCCGGGATGCTGGAAGCCTCCCGGACCTGCCACATCTCACAGTCAGAGCACAGCACCCCTCTAACTGACATTGCGTCAATTAATTAAAATTAAAATTAAAATTTGTCTTTTTAAAAAAAATTTTTTTTTAATTTCAAAGTTACTGTCAACTATCTGTTTCCTAGCACTAGATTTCTAATAGAAATGCGATAGCTAACTATAGTACTCTCCGATCTCTGGCTTAGATATCCCTCTAAATTATAATTAAGTTATTATGTTTAATTAGTTACCAAATACTAGCCACAGCTTTTCTGTGATGTCGCTTCAGTTTCCCCCCAACACACACAATTTGAAAAAAGGTATAAAAGTAAAAATAAGTAAAAATCACTTACTTACCTTCTTACCTTCTGAGTGTCTTAGATGTTCTCAGGTTCTCTCGCTGACAGAGACTGCTCCTCCACCTCCGAACCTTGACCTGCACAATGCTAATAATATAATAATATAATATGGCACTTACCTCACACCAATGGGTCTTATTATTAGGTTAGAGGAGGAGGGCGGGTGGGAGACACTACACGTGTAGTGCCTCGGGTTTCCTCTCCACCAGAATTTATTGGTTGGGGGGGAGGGACTTCCCAGAGGTCCGTGGGTCGAACTTCCGGTTCCCGCCTTATATAAAAACAAATAAAACAGAAAAAAACAGACACGGGACCAGGTAAGGGTTTTTAAATTCACTACTCACCTCCCAGAGGGCCCCTGCGCACCGCTGCCGCCGAAATCCAAAGGGCTGCTCCTGTAAAGGTAAGAGTTTTTAAAGTAAGTACTCACCTCCCAGAAGGCCCCTGCGCACCGCTGCCGCCGAAATCCAAAGGGCTGCTCCTGTAAAGGTAAGAGTTTTTAAAGTAAGTACTCACCTCCCAGAAGGCCCCTGCGCACCGCTGCCGCCGAAATCCAAAGGGCTGCTCCTGTAAAGGTAAGAGTTTTTAAAGTAAGTACTCACCTCCCAGAAGGCCCCTGCGCACCGCTGCCGCCGAAATCCAAAGGGCTGCTCCTGTAAAGGTAAGAGTTTTTAAAGTAAGTACTCACCTCCCAGAAGGCCCCTGCGCACCGCTGCCGCCGAAATCCAAAGGGCTGCTCCTGTAAAGGTAAGAGTTTTTAAAGTAAGTACTCACCTCCCAGAAGGCCCCTGCGCACCGCTGCCGCCGAAATCCAAAGGGCTGCTCCTGTAAAGGTAAGAGTTTTTAAAGTAAGTACTCACCTCATAGAAGGCCCCTGTGCACCGCTGCCGCCGAAATCCAAAGGGCTGCTCCTGTAAAGGTAAGAGTTTTAAAAGTAAGTACTCACCTCCCAGAAGGCCCCTGCGCACCGCTGCCGCCGAAATCCAAAGGGTTTAACATACTCTGACTGTGGGTTAACACGATACTAGCTTGAACTAAAGACCTTTGCCTTTTCCTAACCAGTTGATGCACTCAGCACATGGTGAATGTCTGTGCTGCAGGCTGTGAGCTCTGTCCTCCTAGCTAGCTGCAGCTTGAATGAGTGGGAACTCTGATGCCCCCTGTCTTTATCGTGCATGTGCTCTCACTGGTGATTGGCTGCGGTGTTGTTTGTGTTGATTGGTCCCACTGTGTGTCCATCAGTGTGTGTCTGCACCATGATATACTGGTGTATATTATGACATCCCCCCTTTTATAAAAAAAAATATACCTGTGTGGCAATAAATAGTGTATGGTGAGAATGTCCCTGACTACGTGTGTGCGAAATATTTACAGGACTATGTACATGAGACCTAAGCTATTTACATGGGAAGGTGCCTGGTGCAGAAAAAAAGCATGTCACAAGAATAACGAGATGAACACTATATACAAACCATGTAAACGAGTAAATGGAAGAACAGAACAAACCAGAAAGTCCATTACTCCACAAAGTTCACAAATTACATCTCTGAGGTGGGCGACGAATTCTGGTTGACCGCCTCAAGGGTGGGTCGGGAGCTGCCGTCTGAGGAGCGGGCTGGACTGCATCAGAGTGAGGAGGATGCAGAGTGACCGGATCTCTGCATATTCCATGGCAGGGTCAGCAGGAGGGCGAGGCGACAGTGGAGGATCACGTAGCGGGCGCGGAACGAGACGGAGGGCGCGACGATTGCGGCGCAGAATGGAGCCATCCGGTAGACGAACCAGGAACGAGCGGGGGGCCACCTACCAAAGGACCACAGTGGTTGCAGACCAGCCACCATCCGGAAGATGGATGCGGACGTTGTCATCTGGAGCCAGAGCAGGGAGATCAGCTGCACGCGAGTCATGAGCCGCCTTGTGCTGTGCACGAGACAGCTGCATCCGTCAAAGGACCGGAACGTGGTCGAGGTCTGGGTCATGAATGGACGGCACCGTCGTCCTCAGGGTGCGACCCATGAGCAGCTGGGCTGGCGACAGGCCAATGGACAGTGGGGCGGAGCGATAGGCCAGCAGGGCGAGGTAGAAATCGGACCCAGCATCGGCAGCCTTGCAGAGGAGCAGTTTGACCATGTGGATGTCCTTCTCCGCTTTGCCGTTGGATTGGGGGTACAGGGGACTGGATGTCACATGTGCAAAATTGTACCGCCTGGCAAAGTTGGACCATTCCTGTCTTGCGAAGCAGGGGCCATTGTCCGACATCACAGTGAGAGGGATGCCGTGATGAGCAAAGGTGTCCTTACAGGCACGGATAACTGCAGACGATGTGATGTCGTGCAACCGTATCACCTCCGGGTAATTTGACAAGTAGTCCACAATCAGGACATAGTCTCTCCCCAGCGCATGGAACAGGTCGATGCCAACCTTGGTCCAAGGTGACATGACCAACTCATGGGGCTGCAGGGTCTCACGTGGTTGGGCTGGCTCGAAGCGCTGACAAGTGGGGCAGTTGAGCACTGCGTTGGCTATGTCCTCATTAATGCCGGGCCAGTACACTGCCTCTCGGGCCCGTCGGCGGCACTTTTCCATGCCAAGGTGGCCCTCGTGTAGCTGTTCCAGGACGAGCTGCCGCATGCTATGCGGAATGACAATGCGGTCCAGTTTCAGAAGAACCCCGTCTACGACCGCCAGATCATCTCTGACATTATAGAACTGAGGGCATTGGCCCTTGAGCCACCCGTCTGTTAGGTGGCGTATGACACGCTGTAGCAAAGGGTCAGCCACTGTCTCGCGGCGAATTTGGATGAGGTGTTCATCCGTGGCAGGTAGATTGGAGGCCACGAAGGCCACATGGGCGTCAGCCTGGCAGACGAATCCTGTTGGGTTGCACGGAGTGTTGACTTCCCTGGAGAGAGCGTCGGCAATGATGAGGTCTTGCAGCTGCTGCTTGAGGCGGTCCTTAAGGGATGCTGGGACCCTGCGAGGTGCGTGCACCACAGGCATGGCATTCTGTTTCAATAAGATCTTGTAGGTATATGAGAGCGTGCCCATGCCTTTGAAGACGTTGTGGTGCTGGTCGATGATGGCGTCGAGTTGAGCCCTGAAGTCAGTGTCCTGAAAGGCAGACGTGTCATCAGGAGAGAGAGAGTGAACTCTCTGAACTAGTTTCAACAGCTTGCATGCCTGCGCGCCAAGCAGGGAGGCTTTCGAGGAGCCCACGATTTCAATAGGAAGGATGGCTTTGCGTGACCTGTGTGTCACTTCAAGTTGGCATGAGCCGCTAGCAGCAATGACATTGCCATTATAATCCAATAGCTGGTAGGCTGATGGAAGGATGGCTGGTTTGACACGAAGGCTTAGGAAGTCAGACCGCACAATGAGATTGGCGGAGGCACCAGTGTCCAGGCAGAATCGTATTTGGGACCGATTGATCGTCAGGGTGGCACACCACTCATCGTCTGCATCGATGCTGTACACCGACAGCGGCTGATGTTGTTGCTTCGGGGACAACCTCTTTTTTGTCACGACACCGACTCGAAAAGGCGCCTTCGGGTCCTCAGTGTCACTGCTGTGTGTGAGGTCCGCATCGGACTCGGTGACCATGGGTTGAATTGCCCGGACATTCCTGCGGGGGGCTGGCTGAAGCGATATGAATTGGCAGGCTGAGCTGCTCGGCAGCAGGCAGCATAGTGGCCAAGTCTGCCACATCGTAGGCATTGTCGAGATTTTGCAGGGCATTGCCGTTTTAAATGGGCAAAGCCACAGTTGCCGCATGTCGTAGCGTCAGCACGTTCGCTGCGCCACCGCGCATGCGCGGTGCGGTCGTGCGTGGTGCGCGCCTGTGCATTACGTTCTTCTACGTCGCCGTCCCCTCGTTTGGTGCGCACTAGCGCGGGAATCCACGAAAAGCGCGTGAAATGGCCACCCTCATCCAGGCTGAGGCGCTGGCGTTGCTCAATCACTTGGACTCGTTCTACCTCGTGGTGACCTTGTCGTGCCGTTTCAGCCGCTTGGATGTGGGAATACCGACTCGTAGCGTTTTTGTGTAAGACACAGGTCTCAATGGCAGTCGCTAGGGTGAGCTGCTTTACTTTGAGGAGCTGCTGTCGTAGGGGGTCCGACTGAACACCGAAAACGATTTGGTCGCGTATCATGGAGTCGGAGGTGGGCCCGTAGCTGCAAGACTGCGCAAGGATGCAGAGGTGCGTGAGAAAGGGTTGGAAAGGTTCAGCCTTACCCTGCAAACGCTGTTCGAACACGTAGCACTCAAAACTTTCATTCACCTCTACGCTGCAATGACTGTCAAACTTAAGGAGGACCATCTTGAACTTTGTTTTATCTTCATCATCCGCAAAGGTGAGAGAATTGAAAATGTGGATGGCATGGTCTCTGGCCGTGGAGAGGAGAAGAGCAATCTTCCTGGTATCCGAGGCGTCCTCCCTCTCTGTGGCCTCAAGGAAGAGCTGGAAGCGCTGTTTGAATATCTTCCAGTTGACCCCTAGTTTGCCGGCAATGCGGAGTGGCGGCGGCGGGCTGATGTTGTCCATGTTGCAGGATGCTGGCAGAAGGCAGACCACTTGCAGGTAGGTCTAAGAAGTGCTAATATCCCTCAACTCCTGGTATCATGTTGTGTTGGGTGTTCTGAATCCGTGGAACACATACAGGTCACCAACACTTGAAATAGTGCAACACTATTTTATTGAATCATCAACTGTTTAACATACTCTGACTGTGGGTTAACACGATACTAGCTTCAACTAAAGACCTTTGCCTTGTCCTAACCAGTCGACGCACTCAGCACATGGTGAATGTCTGTGTTGCAGGCTGTGAGCTCTGTCCTCCTAGCTAGCTGCAGCTCGAATGAGCAGGAACTTTGATGCCTCCTGTCTTTATGATGCGTGTGCTCTCACTGGTGATTGGCTGCGGTGTTGTGTGTGTTGATTGGTCCCACTGTGTGTCCATCAGTGTGTGTCTGCGCCATGATATACTGGTGTATATTATGACAGCTCTCATGTGCCTAGTCTAAATAAATATAGTCACACGTTTATCCAATCCTTTATATCATAAATCTATGACAGGGATGACATGTATGCGGCCTGCATGAGAACATTCAGGTTGATGTGCAACCATGCGGCTGTGAAGCTTGGTAACATTGCTCAGCACTTTGTGTGTCAATTGTTCCCCATGCTGCTGCTGCTCCTTCCAGCTGTGACTCTGAAATGTCAATGTAGCTGTAGACAACTGAAAAACATTCCACTTTTGAGGCCAGAATCCTCCTTTTAAATGTGGCCTGCTGGGTTTCATGATTGCCAGCAAATCAGCAAACTGCCTTGACTTCCACGACTGTAGGGTTTCCAAGTAAATGAGGCCCAGGTCCTACATTACAAAATTCAGCACGGCTTATCGTATACACTTCAGAATTACTGAAATATTTATCATCAACAGATCAGTGCTAGTGCTTCTAATCACTGTATCAGAACATTTTCTAATGTGGGAGTGAGCGGGAAATGCTGCGAGTTTCCCGACGCTCAGCCCAGTGAGGCCAGCAACGCTATTCAATGTTAATTTGTCCACTTAATGAGGCCTCACAGGCCTCTTGATGCACATGAAGGCTCACCAGCCGATTCACCGGTACCGCGTTCACCAGCCCCCCGCTAACAAGGTCAACCAGCACTTAAACAGCTCTTGCTCAGCCAACCCCAGCCAGCTCGCAACAATGGCGCACTGGAGACCAGCCCTAAGATTCAGGATGCAGATCTGACCAGGCTCCTAGAAGCAGTGGAGGCCAGGAGAGATATCCTGTTCCCCCGAGGGTCCCGGAGGGACAGCCAGAGGGTAGCCAGTGATGTCTGGGAAAAGGCGGCAGTGGCTGAGAGCGCTGGGAGTGTGACCAGGAGGACTGGCCTCCAGTGTAGGAAAAAGGTCAACGATCACCACCGGGCAGCACGAGTGAGTGGACACCAACGCCCCCCAGAACGTTCTGACCCCTTGTGAGTATCCAACCCCCAACTCTACATGAGACCCCCAATCCTCCCTCCACCCCCCTCTCCCTTCAAACCCCCAACCCTTCCTGCACATCCCACCTCCCACCAGTGTGAACCACACATGTGGCTAACGATGCCCTCTCTGTGTCTCCTCTGGAAAAGCTCTCCCACAATCGCCGGGAGAGGACCCAGACGGGCGGAGGCGTGCCAGACATCAGAATCTTCACTTCCTTCAAGGAGCGTGCCCTGGAGGTGACGAGGGTGGGCGAGGACAGGGAAGTCACCAATGCGGAGGCTGGCGGTCGTCGCAGAGGTGAGGAACCGCCGGGCCCCAGCCAAAGGACGTGTCAAACATGTGTTCTTATTGCCTTACTGACTGACCCATCCCTCCCACTGACCACATGTTCATGGTCCCACAGGTCCTCCAACCGACGCCACGGCCCATCCTTGGAAGCACCCCCTCCAGCCGCCCAGGAGAACACCTCAGAGGGGAGCTCCGAGGAAGACACAATCAAGGCATCACCGTTGTCATCCCCACCCTCCATTAGCGCAGATACACGCACCTCAGTGGGAAATATTAGCGGTCAGGCTTTTGGGGCACAATCTGGTGAGCACCACACAGCTGCTGATGCACATCTGGTGGAGGCAGGAAGCCCCACCTGAGTCAGCAGTCAGAGGTCTGCTGGACGCCAGGACCCAACTGGGTCCCAGCCTGATGCTGAGCCTGTGGAAGAGGTCACCCCGGAGCTGATGGAGATGTTAGGGGGCGGCCATGATATTCAGAGGGAGATCTCAGCGACACACCAGCAGGTCCATAGCCGACTGGAGGAGTCCCAGAGGCCACAGGCGCAGGAGATGGCGCCGGCAATGCGTGGCACCGAGGTCAAAACTGCTAGAGTGGCGATCGCAATGGAGAGCCTGGTGCACAACATTGGCACCTTTGGTGAAGGTGTCGAAGGCGCTGTGCAGTCGGTGATCACCATGGCTGAGGGTCTAGGCAGAATGTCTGCCTTGCTGAGGGATGTCACCCACTACCAGGCTGACCTTGATGATGTTCTGTGGGACGTGTCCCGCTCTCAGATGGAAATGGTCAAGGCACTGCAGAGCATTTCCCAGTCACTGAGGAGCATCGCTGAGGGCATTGACAAGATGGCGCAGACCATGGGGAACCGCCTGGGCTGGCAGAGCCAGATGATGCAGGGGCAGCCAGGACTCGAACCAGCTGCCCCCCCGTCCCATGGTGAATCCCAGGGCACTGACTGGGAGGAGGGGCTGCTGAGGGCCAACCTGGACACATCCCATGGAGTGGCGACAGTAGCCACCAGCTCCCCCGAATTCCACCCCTCTGATGAGACTGCATCTCACAGCCAGCACATGGGACAGGGCGGAATGGCTGTGCGTGTGCAGCAGACATGTGCGCCGGGGCCCACTGGCCCCAGAGCCCCCAAAGGATGCTCGCCAAAGGCATCGAAGGCCATGGACGTGGTAAGCAGCTGGCTGCCTCCACCTCTGATGTGCATCCTGGGGACACACCTAGATGTAGTGGTAGAGCTAGGAAGGCAAAGCACACCAAGGGTCACTAAGGGCGCCAGGGGGGATGAGGGGGGGCACCATGGGGAGAGTGGGAAATTGTTACACACAATAAACACCCTTGTGCGCAACCACAATGATGCCTCTGTCACTTTCTTCTGCAATGCGGGCCGACCTCAGTGTCCTTGGCCCATATCTTCAGGCATTCACCCCCTCCCCAAAGCACTCACCCACCCTCTGACCATGGACATGTTCTCGGATCTGGGTCCCATCCCTTGGGTGTTCAGATGTTGGCTGCTGCATGTGTGGTGTTGTCTCCTGCAGTGTTCAAGTACAGTGTCCCTGCATCAAGGCGTGATTGGGATGCTAGGTAATGACTCCCACATGTTACATGGCCCGCCCACCCATGGGGATCCACTTGGGTTATGTGAAGTGCTCACTTAACCACGATTGCCAATTCCCAATTAGCAAGAGCCTTCATCCACATGGCCAGAGGCCTCGGCAGTCGGTGGAGATTATGGGGGGTCGGTGGGGCAGGCGGGCAGGGGCAAGAATTTCCTCCAGAACAGGTATACATGATCCAGGGGTTGGCATGGTGGTGCCCCCCAGTTGCCCCCTTCAGCACCTCCGCCCTCCCTCTCATGGCAGCCCACACCTGCAGAGGGTCCCCCACCCCCAGCCTTGCACTGGTGTGGCAAGCCCAGCGCCCCGGGCTCTTTACCCATGAACAAAGATGGCTACTCACCTCCTTGGCTCTCCACAGAAGCCCTTCCGCTAGGTTCATATTTTTAAAAAGGAGTATTAATCGGTCCCAGTGTGAGCACTTGCTGGGGAGGCGGATGAATCACGGGAGGTGTTGGGTAGGGAGTCGCTCCCATTAATTATGTGGAAATAGGGTTTAAGTGGTGATAATTGGTTTCTCGCCGCGCTACGACGAGATCCCGATTTCGTCTATCGGAGTGGACGTGTGCATCGCAAACTGTTTGGCGCCTGGTACGGTTCTCGTTTTTGGCATCTGTCGCTATTCACCGACCTCGTTTCGCTCAAGTGAGAGCGCAATGAGACCGGAGAATCACATCCTTTGTTTTTCATTAATTTGTTTTCAAATTTTCATTAAGTAGATTAAAATGTTATAAAATTATTTTCCACCAAAAGGGCTTTGCATCCCTGGCAACAAGGAATGTTCGAAAGGAGGTTTTGTTGAATGGACACTCAGGTAATTGCTGCAATCGGTTCAAAGACAATTATAAATAAGGTTATAGTTATAGCTTTGAACTCTTTACACCTCATACTGATGACTTTCTGAAATCGAAACTTGGCTATTTCAGTGTGGCTGCAGCCTATCCTTTTCTACATGATACCTCCATAGCTTTTTCACCAACGCAGTAAATTATTTTCTGGATTATGTTTTATTTGACAAGTTCTGAGGAATTTAAAGCAGCGATGTGATTGATAGTGAGGTGATTGATCTGCCTTGCATTATTCATCTGCTTTCAAACCATTCTTACCCAATAATTGCTCCAGTTTTTCACTGGCAGTTGGTAGGTTGCTTTGAAATTTTAATTGATCTCTTAGCACTACACTGCTGCGATTCTAGCACAGAAACGAAGGCAACTCCCAGTGGACCTAAAAACAAATACTGGATGTATTCTCAAAAAGTGAAGCTCTTTTATGTAGATCTGCACAGGATGTATAATCAATTCCCCTGAAGGGTGAATATAATTTCAACAGGATGCGTACTGTTAACTGAAATTGAAGTTCACCTTTTGACCTCTAATGACTGATCCCAGCATAGGGGTAAGTTGTAAGTTGTGTTTGCACCACTGCTTTTAATTGAGTTAATGTGTAAGTCACAGCAGGGCTGAACACTCCGGTTTATTTTGAATGGTCGCATGACAAGAATCAAAAATTGGTGTTTCACCAAGTCAAAGAAAAAGTTAGACTGCGACAGATTCGTTATTTCCGAACTATCCTGTCACTATTTGTAAAACCACCCTGGGCTACCAGCACATATGTATATCTTTCCAAATGTACAAGTATATACACACACACACACACACATATCAAGCATGCATACAGAACTGATGAAAAGTCTTCTCAGTGTCAAGGAATACAAATAAATTCCCCTCAGTCAGCCACCCAGGATTAAGCACACATGGAGCACATAACCACAGATATGCAATATGTACGACAACCACAAAATAAAAAGATGCAGGGGACCCCCTTCCAAACTTCTGTACTTTCCAAAAAATAGACACTGTGAAATAATTTTTCTCTGCATAGAAATGATAAAATGTGACAATACTGCATGATAATTCTGGAAAACGCACTGGAACAATGTCATAATTAAGGCCCAATTTTAGCATTAAATATTGAGCAAAATGTGTGTGGAAGTAACATATGTCCATTTTCACACTTTGGCCGCAATTTAATGGCTACATTGTGCCCTAGTGTATCTATTTGTGCCAGTTAAATCGCAAGAGAGGCCCAAATCTGGATCTGTGCTGGGCGCCAATCGGTTCGCATTCTAACTGGTCCACTCCCGTTGGTGGGTTCCAGTCCCGCCCAGACATGGCGAGACACCAATTAAGACATCTCATTAACAAGATGGAAGCCCAACCTAACGGCCTCCGGGAACTAATCAGCTCCCCAGAAAGAGGCCACATGGGAGCCATTTAGCACACCTATTAAAAAATGTGAAGCTGGTGCAATGGATGTTGAGAGAATCGGAGCAGGTGAGTAGCCAATTCATTTTTGGGCATGCAGCCCAGGGGCACTGGAGATGCTGCCTGAGCTCTCGTGGGGGGCAGCCCCTCGGGGGGGACTGACCTGGTCAGGGGGGCTGGGCATTATTGTTCGGGGGTCACTCCTGCGCTGGGTGTGGGGGGCTCAGCGCCTGCAGGTCCTAAAGGCCATCCTCCGAATTGTGAATACCCATAACAGGGACAACTACAACTGCTGCCTGCCAGTCCCATCAAACACCTCCAGGACTGAGCGTTGTTCATGTTGAAGGTCACTTTAACTCCCTCTGATTATGAGCAGCCTCTGGTTGTACAGCCGAAGGTTATTGCTAATAAGGAATTGGCATCGTTAGTTATGTGAGCTGTGGCTGCAGGTTTCGTTTGCTGTTTGTTCCTGCTTGTGGCTGCAATGCCTGAAGGCCTAGTGATTGTTTGCTACTGCCGCTTCTGCTTCTGTGACCTGGAATAAGGCAAAGGGAGGATGTAAGCTGGCCAACTACTAGTGCTTGAGGGCGGGATGGGGTGCTCTTTCACTCTTCTGCTGTGCTCTGTGACAGTGTGACTTTCTGGTACGATTATTCCTGCTTTGAGGTGCTGGGAGCTGCAAGAGTGGACAGAGAGTCGGAGTGACCCAAATGCTGTTGCAGCTGCCTGGAGGTTGTGTGTCTGTTTGCTGCCACCTCTTTTGCTTCTGTGGTTTGGAGTAAGGAAAGGGAGAGAGTGAGATGAACTACTGCCAGTGCTGACGAAGTGGAAGTGCGGTGGCCCGCTTCAACTGAACAAATTTCTGCAGATAATTAAGAGCTGCTTTTGCAGCTTGCTGGTGACTTTATTGTACTGTTGACTGTTCCATGTTTAATGTCTGGAAACTGTGTGTTTGCTCGCTGCCGCCTCTTTTGCTTCTGTGGCCTGGAGTAAGGAAAGGGATGAAGTCAGATGACCTGCTGCCAGTGCTGGAGGAGGTGAAGGGTGGCAGCAAGATTCAACTAAGGAACTTGCTGAAAGTATTGAAGAAATGCTTTTGCAGATTGCTGGCGACTTTTTGTACTGGTGACTATGCAATGTTTAATGTCCAGAAGTAGTGTGTTTGCTATTGTACTGTTGGTTGTTTAATGTTTATTGCCTGGAGGCTGTGTGTTTGTCTGATGCCACCTCTCTTGCTTCTGTGGCTTGAACAAGGGAAAGGGTGGCAGTAAGGTGACCTACTGCCAGTGCTTGCGCAGGGGTAGGGGTGCTCTTTTGCTCTTCTGCCGTGCACTGCATTGGTGTGACTTTCCGGTGTTTTCTGAGTCTACTGCTGGAGCTGCAGGAGGGGGAGAGAGTTATTATACTGTTGACTGTGTAATGCTTACTGCTTGGAAGCTGTGTTTTTTTCTGCTGCAGCTTCTTTTGCTTCCGTGGTCTGGAGTATGGAACCTATTGCCAGTGCCGGAGAGGGGGAGGGGTGCTCTCTCGCTTTTCAGCTGTGCTCGGTGTCAGTGTGACTTTCCGGTGTATTGTTGCGCTACCCCCGAATGACTTTCCACTGATGTGAGTCTACTACTGGGAGTTGCAGGAGGGGGAAGGAGTGGCGGGTTGATTCAGATGTCAGTTAACGTCATTGCACTGTTGACTGTTTAATGTTAAATGTGTATTTGATTTTCTTTGTATAAATGCATTGTTGTAGCTTTATGTTTGTACTGATTTTCAGTACTGAAAAGGTGCTTGCGTGAGTGCGGCATGGCGCCTTTTCCTTGCCGGTTAATGGTTATTGTTATATATGGACTGCTAAGTAGTTTGTTTTTATCTTTTTGTATACATGTATTGTTGACCATTTGGGGATTTCAGTCTCCCTAACTAATTGTCGGCCTTCCACTATCTCCAATTCCTGACAGATACAACAATATGGATGGTGTTGTTGGCCAGCAGCAGCAGCCCTGGTGGTGCTGGTAAAGCCCAGGCAGCCAGACACCAGAGAAGGCAGCAGAAGTGTCAATGCAGACTGGAGGCGGCACCCCATGTGCAGGAGGCTGCCGCACACTCTGAAGACCCGGTCACCCATCAGGCTTGGGATGGACCCCAGGGGTGGATGCCAGCAATGGCCCAAGGTGTACAGGCTTCGCTGGTCATTCAAGGAGGTGACTAACAGCCTGACCCGCAGGAGGCTCTGTCTCAACAAGGAGATGGTGCGCCACCTGTGTCATGTCCTTGTGGACTTAGCCCCCTGTGGAGGAAGGGATATACCCGCTCCCGGTGGCTGTGAAGATCACCACATCCCTGAACTTCTTTGCAACGGGTTTATTCCAGGGCTCGAACGGGGACTTGTGCGACATCTCACAAACTTCAGCCTACAAATACACCCGTGAAATCACAGATACCCTGTATGACCGGGCAGCAGACTATATAAACTTTGAGTTGGACCATGCCCATCAAGATACCCGGGCTACAGTATTCTCTGCCATTGTTGGGATTCCCCAGGTCCAGGCTGTAATTGTTGGCACGCATGTCGCTTGCGCACACCGGAGCATCAGGAAATGCCCTTCATTAACAGGAAGAGGTTCCACCCATGTTGCCACCCATTTTTATTTTTAAATTTAGAGTACCCAATTATTTTTTCTCCAATTAAGGGCAATTTAGCGTGGACAATCCACCTAACCTGCACATCTTTGGGGTGTGGGGTTGAAACCCACGAAGACATGGGGAGAATGTGCAAACTCCACACGGACAGTGACCCAGGGCCGGGATTCGAACTCGGGTCCTCAGCGCCACAGTCCCAGTGCTAACCATTGCGTGACATGCTGCCCCTCATGTTGTCACCCGTGCTGTCATTGAGCAGTGCATCGGACTGCTGAAAATGCAGTTCCGATATCAGGACTGCTCTTGTAGTGTACTGCAGTACACCCTCCAGAGGGTCTCCACTTTGTGATGGTCTGCTGTGCCCTCCATATCCTGGCACATCAGCGGGATGACGTGCTGGAGGAGGAGGGACATGCAGTCTCGACTAAGAAGAATGAGAAGGGGCCGGTCCCTCCTTTCCCCCCCAGATCCTTCCTTCTCACTCAGTCATTATCACCCCCTCCCCTCATTGACCACCCCATCCCCCACCCTCCTACCCATTTTCTCCCTTCCTCCCCCCCCCATTCCCCGACCCTCCCAGACTGCCCCCTCACCCCCCGACTACCCTGTTCCACCCTCCTAGGGTCTGAGTGACATTATGACAGGGTGATGGGCCTGTGTTGGTACTGTCAGTGCATCACTACACAAGGCAGCAGTGTGATGATAACCTGCTGTGAGTTAAGCTCTGGTGCTCCTCAGTCTATGCCATAGTCTGACTCCTGCCTTTTTTGCTGACAGCACACTCACACCCATCACTTGCACGAGATATGCCTTGGAGTTCTTGCTTTCGGATAACTGTGCTGGGTAGGAGGAGCAGAGGGCAACATGGGGTGGGGGTTCAGGCTGGCCTGCTGTGAGGAATAACGTAATGGAGGCTTTGCATGTAGCAGGTGTAACATGTTTTAGTTGTGAACATTCAAAATCCTCAATTGTCCCTCGCTACAGATAATGCCCCCCAACATCCACCCCACCCCCCCGCCCCGTGCCCACTCAGTGATCCTCAATCTTCTTAAGCTTCCGTGCTCTGTCACTACGTCTAGGTGAGTCCGCAGGGATGCACATCGGAGGTGCAGCAGCCTGCTGCTTCTCACATCCTGTGGTCTTTGATGTTCCTGACGGCCATCCTCTGGAGGGCCTGGAGCTGGAGGGCTCTGGCCGACTTACCGGTGTCACTAGCATCGCTATGCCACCCTGTTTTGACCACTGACCCTGAGACGCGCCACTGTCAGGAGGGGGGATTTAGGTGAGGTGGAGACTGCCATTGTCTCCAGTTTGGAAGTCACCGGGTCGGGCTCCAGCTGATGGACTCGGAGGGAGCCCCGATAGAAGATGTTAAGCGAAAATGGGAGCAGGGGTTAGGGGGAGGTGGAGGCCGGACGTGGAAAGAGGCCCTGCGGAGGGTAAATGCGTCCTCGTTGTGTGCAAGGCTCGGCCTTTTTCAGTTCAAAGTAGTCCACAGGGTGCATAGTACGGTGACTAGGTTGATTAGGTTCTTTGAGGGAGTAGAGGACAGGTGTGGGCGTGCGCGGGGAGGCCCGTGAACCATGTTCATATGTTCTGGACATGTCCAAAACTGTAGGAGTTCAGGCAGGGGTTTGTAGACGAAATGTTGGGGGTTAAGGTGGTCCTGAGCCCAAAGGCAGCAATATTTGGGGTGTCAGGAGACCCGGGAGTTCAGGGAGCGAGAGATGCCAATGTTTTGGCCTTTGTCTCCTCTATAGCCTGGAGACAGATTTTGCTTGGGTGGAGGGATCGGAGCCACTGATAGTGGGGGTGTGGCTAAGTGACCTGGCGGAATTCCTGTTCCTGAGGCTGGAAAAGATTACATCTTGAGAGGGTCGGTTGATGGGTTCGCTCGGAGGTGGATGCCGTTCATCGACTTCTTCAAGGAGGATTGAGGTGTCAGCAGAGGGGAAGCGGCAGGGCGGGGGTGTGTGTGGAGGCAAGGAGGTTAAATTGGGAAGGCAGGACGAGAGAGGAGGGGAAGGGCAGGGGGTGGGTGTAGGTGTTGGCTATTTATCATGCTGTATAGGTTTGCTTTCACTGTTATTTGTGTGTTTGTTGTTTATATGAATGCCTTAATAAAATATTTTTTCCATTGATTGCCCCATTTCATCAACTGCAGCAACTGTCTCTTTCCATATGTTTGTATATTCCAAAAATAGCAAAGAGATAAATGATCAGTTGTAGAGTTTTGGCAGAGTTGATCGAACAAGGGACATTGAACAGGGCACCAGATGAATTTCCTTCTTTTATCCAAAAGTCAACCACTTGAATCGGACGAAGAAGAATATGGGTCCTTAGGTTAATAGCTCACCCAAAGGATGGCGCCTCTGATAATTCAATATTGTTTCAGTAGTACACTGAAATATCAGCCTTACATGTAATGCTGAAGGCTTGAAGTAAAGTTTGAACCCGCAACTTTCTGAATGAGTGCTACCAACTTATACCAAAATCATAGCTAATATGGCTGTAATTGCACGGGAAAAAAGTTTCCCCCCCCAATAACTCCGCTATATATATATGTTATTGCTGGACTCTGTACTGCTAAAAACCATGTGGAATGCTATATTGCTGACTTATGAATCAAATCCAGAAAACACGTTTTGGCTGTCTGAATTCTATCAGGTCAAAGAATCAAAGTATTGCCTGCAAGCTTCATTGAACTGACACTGCTAACTTCTCATTGTCTGCTGATGTTTTCTGGTAGTAACGCAAGGACATGTCCTCTAAGATCAGAAGTGACCTCTAGTTTTTATTATCTCTCTCGCTCTCTGAATGGCTTGCCACATTTTTATCTTTTGATAAATCAGCAAACACCCTTCAGAAATAGTCCTCTGACTGACTGACTTTATGTACTTCTAATTAAAATGCAATGTAGTTGTTAAGTGGTATGCTACTGCCAAATAGTACCATCGCATTTGGTATTTAAGTACTACCTTATGTGATTTGGCTACAAGGTTAACCTCGTTGTTTTCAGAGTTGTACAATGTTGAATATAGTATGCATAATGAATAAGGTCTGAGCCACCAAACAGCATACATTAAAGAATTACTATTCTCATCATTACTCCTTAATCAATATCTAGCTAAAGTTCAGATGTGTATTGAACAACTGCATCACAAGGATCAGGAAAATTCTTGCATTAAAATGAGTTATCTGTGCTGTTTACAAAAGGTAATTCAGCAATGGTCGGTCGAAGTATTGCTGTGCAACATGGATGTTGTTAATACTTCTTGTCCTTGTCTTTCTGTTTCATTGCTCCTATCTGTTACTGCTGTCGTATGGGCCCCATGGGTACATTAGCAGTCAACCCAGGAAGTGTGTTTAAGTAATGGACATAATGTTCACATTTGCCAGACCAGCCTTGTCCCTAATCATAAATTATTCTTCCCCAAGGCTCAGTCAGAACATTACCTGGAAGCTGAAGATTTAATCCTTTTCAGCTGACTGAAGGAAATGATTAGAGTCTTATTTCCTTGAACACGCTGTCTACTGAAGGTGCCTTTCTGTCCCCAACTTTAATAGACAGTGAATTTTATTTCCTTTGAGGCAATTGACACTGAATTTCAAATTAGATAAATCTTTGAAATGGAGTGGAAAGCAAGTTGTTGGTTGGTTGGTTAGACCATAATGTCTTGAATAAATGCACTATGTACAAATCTGTCAATGCGCTTGCGATAAAGATATTGGTCCAGAACATCTAAGTTCTGAGGCATCATAACTTGGGGGTATCCCCAAAGATGCTTACGTGTCCACCCCCCAGATGTTCGCACCGAAGGATAACATGGCCATTCCTTGGGATGTTCAAACATCCGCTGGGCAATTGCAACGCACTGGAATCTTCCAAAAATCCGATTTAAATTACAAACCTCAAATGGCTCAGACTGTCTGACAACAATAGTTACCCCAAAATGTTAGGATTAAAACCACTTCTAATGCATGAGTAACTATAGTATTGACCCACCCAGGTCAAGCCCTATCTCCCTTGGCTAGCCCCCACCCTGGCCCTACCAACTACTCCCCTCAACGCACCATGGGGCCCCCACAAACTACTCTCACACCCTCCCATGATTGCCCTCCTACCCCTCAATTACTCTCTCCACCCACCAACTTCCCTCTCGACTGTCCTCTCAACCCTCCTGACTATTCTCTCCACCTCTCCCCAAATATATCCCCACCCCCTAACATCCCCTGCCCCTGACTACTCTCCTTATCCCTCCCCGAAGACCCCTGCCCTCGACTAGCCCCTGCCCTTGACTACCCTCTGCACCCCCCCCCAAGTCCCAACTACCATCCCCACTCCGTGTCTACAGCCTACACCAACTACCATCTCCATCACCCGGAGTCAGGAGGGCTAAAAGTGATCACGAAATGTCATTGGCAAATAGGGTTCAGGAAAATCCGAAGACCTTTTACATGTACATAAAAAGCAAGAGAGTAGCGAGGGAAAGGGTTGGCCCACTGAAAGACAGAGGGGGGGGAATCTATGTGTGGAGCCAGAGGAAATGGGCGAGGTACTAAATGAATACTTTGCATCAGTATTCACCAAAGAGAAGGAATTGGTGGATGTTGAGTCTGGAGAAGGGTGTGTAGATAGCCTGGGTCACATTGAGATCCAAAAAGACAAGGTGTTGGGGTCTTGAAAGATATTGCGGTGGATAAGTCCCCAGGACCTGGTGGGATCTATCCCAGAATACCCAAGGAGGCAAGAGAGGAAAATGCTGAGGCCTTAACAGAAATCTTTGGATCCTCACTGTCTTCAGGTGATGTTCCGGAGGACTGGAGAATAGCTAATGTTGTTCCTTTGTTTAAGAAGGGCAGCAAGGATAATCCAGGAAACTACAGGCTGGTGAGCCTTATATCAGTGGTAGGAAAATTACTGGAGAGAATTGTTCGAGACAGGATCTACTCCCATTTGGAAGTAAGTGGACGTATTAGCGAGAGGCAGCACGGTTTTGTGAAGGGGAGGTCGTGTCTCACTAACTTGATAGAGTTTTTTGAGGAGGTCACAAAGATGGTTGATGCAGGTAGGGCAGTGGATGTTGTCTATATGGATTTCAGTAAGGCCTTTGACAAAGTCCCCCATGGCAGACTTGTACAAAAGATGAAGACACACAGGATCAGAGGTGAGCTGGCAAGATGGATACAGAACTGGCTAGGTCATAGAAATGGAGATGTCGGGGTTGGACTGGGGTGAGCACAGTAAGAAGTCTTACAACACCAGGTTAAAGTCCAACAGGTTTGTTTCGAGTCACTAGCTTTTGGAGCGCTGCTCCTTCCTCAGGTGAATCAATTGAGGCACCTGAGGAAGGAGCAGCGCTCCGAAAGCTAGTGATTCGAAACAAACCTGTTGGACTTTAACCTGGTGTTGTAAGACTTCTTACTGTAGGCCATAAAAGGCAGAGTGTAGCAATGGAAGGGTGCTTTTCTGATTGGAGGGCTGTGACTAGTGGTGTTCCGCAGGGATCAGTGCTGGGACCATTGCTGTTCGTAGTATATATAAATGATTTGGAGGAAAATGTAACTGGTCTGATTAGTAAGTTTGTGGATGACGCAAAGGTTGGTGGAATTGCGGATAGCGATGAGGACAGTCAGAGGATACAGCAGGATTTAGATCGTTTGGAAACCTGGGCGGAGAGATAGCAGATGGAGTTTAATCCGGACAAATGTGAGGTATTGCATTTTGGAAGGTCTAATACAGGTAGGGAATATACAGTGAATGGTAGAACCCTCAAGAGTATTGACAGTCAGAGAGATCTTGGTGTACAGGTCCACAAGTAACTGAAAGGGGCAACACAGGTGAAGAAGGTAGTCAAGAAGGCATATGGCATGCTTGCCTTCATTGGCCGGGGCATTGAGTATAAAAAGTGGCAAGTCATGTTGCAGCTGTACAGAACCTTAGTTAGGCCACACTTGGAGTATAGTGTTCAATTCTGGTCACCACACTACCAGAAGGATGTGGAGGCTTTAGAGAGGGTGCAGAAGAGATTTACCAGGATGTTGCCTGGTATGGAGGGCATAAGCTATGAGGAGAGGTTGAATAAACTTGGTTTGTTCTCACTGGAATGACGGCGGTTGAGGGGCGACCTGATAGAGGTCTACAAAATTATGAGGGGCATAGACAGAGTGGATGGTCAGAGACCTTTTCCTAGGGTGAAGGGGTCAATTACTAGGGGACAGAGCTTAAAGGTGCGAGGGGTAAGGTTTAGAGGAGATGTACGAGGCACGTTTTCTACACAGAGGGTAGTGGGTGCCTGGAACCCGCTACCGGTGGACGTGGTGGAAGCAGGGACGATAGTGACGTTTAAGGGGCATCTTGACAAATACATGACTAGGATGGGAATAGAGGGATACGGACCCAGGAAGTGTGAAGATTTTAGTTAAGACGGGCAGCATGGTCGGCGCAGGCTTGGAGGGTCGAAGGGCCTGTTCCTGTGCTGTACATTTCTTTGTTTCTTTGTTCTTTGTTCTTTAGTGTGGGTGTGGGGGGCGGGGGGGGGTGTTGTGGGTGGGGTGGGGTTGTGTGGGGGTGATGGTGTGGCGATCGTGCCACTGGTGTCATGGAGACACTGCAACTCAGCAGGGGCTCACTTGGTTGCCCAATGCTGACCTCTGGCTTGGCGACTGCCCTCTCTTCGGGCCCACTGACCAGGTGCAGTGCCGCCGCTCCACGATGGAAAGGAGCTGCAGATCCGGTGGTCCCCCTACCGTCTTCTCTCTCTCTTTGCGGTTCTGTGCTGCTTTCTCCTGGGGGTTGGTGGGAGACAGAAAGCGCATACTGTTCGGCATGGAAGGCAGTATGTGTGCTGGCTTGTGGTGCAGGGTGCGCACACTGCCGGCGGGTGGGGTTTAATTGCACTCCGGGTGGGGTGGGAGTTACTGGTGTGTAGGACGGGAGTTGGTGCCAGAGTCACGGTGCTGCCTACTTACCCTGGCTGCCCTGAAGAGATTGTGCAACTTCTTCCAGCATTGCTGTCCAGCCTGGCAGTGGGGCCCATGGTGGTCACAGGCTCTGCCTCCTGCGGCCAGGCCCAGTGCACGGTGGTGGGTGGCAGCCTCCTTCCTACCCTGGGGAATAGGATGACCCGCCTCTCCTCCACGGTGTCCAGCAGAGTCTCAAACTCTTACTGCCATCTTGTTGGTTGGGATGAGTGTGTGTGCGAGTAGTGGAGTTCTGATATGCGGCTGCAGCTTGTCAGCCTCTCGAGTGGCAACCTTGACTGGTTCGAATCTCACACCATTTTCATTGGACTCACTCTAGCTGCATGTGGCCCCGGTGCTAGCCCATTAATGCATTATAAATTGCTCCGGGATCGGCCAATTTAGGTGTCATAGAAGTCCACGGATCCTGTCTCGGCGTCAATACTATCTCTGAAACGGAGAATGCCGACCTATGTTTTCCCACCGGATGTGAATTGGAACTGACTTGCCCTGCTGTTGGAAGCACAAATCAGGAAGCAATTCAATATCCCTCGCCATGCAACAGTAAAGTGGATGCCTTTCGAGGTAGAAGTCTGGCGAGAGGAAGTTCCCAGGGGCCTCTCCAAGGTCAGGGGCTGAGGGGGGGTCTAAACGGGGTCTAAAGGTTGGTCCGGTAGTACAGTGATTAACAATGTTGCCTCACAGCCCCATGCAGAAACCAATGTTCAATTCCAGCCTTGGCTGATTGTCAGTGTGGAATTTGTAATTTCTCCCCCGTGCCTGCGTGAGTTTCCTCCCATCGTCCAAAGATGTGCAGGTTAGGTGGGGGAGTAATAATAATCTTTATTAGTGTCACAAGTAGGCTTACATTAACACTGCAATGAAGTTACTGTGAAAATCTCCTAGTTTCCTCCAGGTGCTCCGGTTTCCTCCCACAGTCCAAAGATGTACATGTTAGGTGGATTGGCCGTGCTATATTTCCCTTAGTGTCCAGACACGTATGGGTTACAGGGATAGGGCAGGGGGGTAATAATAATCTTTATTATTGTCACAAGTAGGTTTACATTAACACTGCAGTGAAATTACTGTGCTGCTGCAATTATACAGGGCCTTGGTGAGGCCACACCTGGGGTATTGTGTGCAGTTTTGGTCTCCTTCTCTGAGGAAGGATGTTCTTGCTCTCGAGGGAGTGCAGCGAAGATTTACCAAACTGATTCCAGCGATGGCGGGACTGTCATTTGAGGAGAGATTGACTAGGTTGGGATTGTTCTCGCTGGAGTTCAGAAGAATGAGATCTCATAGAGACTTATAAAATTTTAACGGGACTAGACAGGGTAGATGCAGGGAAGATGTTACGAATGATGCGTGTATCCAGAACCAGGGGTCACAGTCTGAGGATTCAGGGTGAACCATTTCAGACAGATATAAGGACACATTAATTCACACAAAGAGTGGTGAGCCTGTGGAAATCATTACCACAAGAAGTAGTTGATGCTAAAATTTTGAACATATTCAAGAGGCAGCTAGATATAGCACTTGGGGAGAATGGGATCAAACGCTAAGCGGAGAAAGCAGGTTAGGCTATTGAGTGGATGATCAGCCATGATCGTGATGAATGGCGGAGCAGGCTCGAAGGGTCAAAAGCCTCTTCCTGCTCCTGTCTTCTATGTATCTATGTAAAATCACCTAGTTGCAACACTCCAGCGCCTGTTCGGTACACTGAGGGAGGATCCAGAATGTCCAAACCACCTAACAGCACGTCTTTCGTGACTTGTGGGAGGAAACTGGAGCACCCGGAGGAAGCTCACGCACGGAGAACGTGCAGACTCCGCACAGACAGCGACCCAAGCCAGGAATCGAACCTTGGACCTGGAGCTGTGAAGCCATAGAGAGGGTCCTCTTTCAGAGGGTCGGTGCAGACTGAAAGGGCTGAATGGCCTCCTCCTGCATTGTAGGAATTCTATGATGCTAAAGAACGACGGGGGTGGGGGGAGGGTGCTTGCAAGGTCGCGGGGGAGATAAGAACAGCCTTCTGCACTGTAAATTCTGTGATTCCAAAATGGCACCCCAATCTGTGAGGAAATCCCTCTAAATGTGACCTCGGCGGGGGAAACTCCCCGAGGCCAAAAGAAAACAGCAAAGTGCCGTTAGAGAACAGAATGTTTCTCAACACTGCAGCCGCTGGGAAACACCCCGCTAAACACGCCGTTCAGCGGACTTCAACCCGAATCCGCTGAATTGTGCCCCCAATCTGGAGTTTTCTTTGATGGGTCACAATGATCTCTGGGATTTCCATTCTTGGATGTTTTTCCAGGTTTCATTTGGGATCTTGTCCACAATGCAATAGGATTGCTCGGTGGTTGAGCAGATGGAATGGATCGGATGTGTCCTCTGTTCCACATCACTGTTGCGCCTTTGTGTGTAATTACTTTGGTTCCAAACAAATTCTTGTCACCTCAGCAGGTATCTTCTGTGGGATCCATGGTGTGAACCTATTGCTCCAACTGTTTACCTGACAATTCTCGACCTGCATTTTTAATCATGCACGCTGGTCATATTATCTTGCAGTTTTACAAGCTGCTGTCTAATTTCTGAGACACTAGAAAGGAGAGTTATATTGGTGTGCACTAGTCTGTCAAGCATGAGTTCTGCCAGTGATGGAGTATTTGCACTTAAAAGGTCTCTCTCCCAGATGTGTGATTGCAATGTGTATATTTTGTTTGGTCTGTCTGCATTTGAGAATTAGGGATTTTGCAGTGTAAATCATTCATTCAGCTCAGCCATTAGACCTAGGGTAATGAGGAGAAGAAGTTGTGTGATCGATATTCTACTTCTCGCCCATATGTTGAGATGGTTTACCAATAAATTACAGATCATTAACTATAATGATCTCTCTCAGCACACCATTTAAACTGAAAATAGCACTTAGAGTGTTTGTGACAGTTGTATTGTGTAATTGCCGAATGGAGGGGTACTTGATGAAGTCATTGTGATGACGATGGAATCATGCCATGGATATTTAAGAATTTGGTTGCAATTATGGACCAGATTTTGGACCAAAGATGGATAGGATCTTCATGAAAATCAAGGGTGCTTGATGTTAACATTGCACTCCTTGACCATGGCTTCAATGTCATTGTTCATACCCGGTCAATGGACTGTCAGTCATTTGAGTATTCTCATCCAAATTATGCCCATGTGTGAGAGATGAAGTTGTTGAAGAATATCAAGTCACAAAGACTCTGATATCATGACCTGCCTACTTTTAAAAATGACCCACTGGAAGATGCCTAGCTCATCCCTGTGAAGCAAAATTAATATCCTGTGTTCATGAACATGTTGAATTGAATCAGCCCATCTGTCAATAATGGAATTCCACAGTTTTTGTACTGTGGAATCCTTTTCTGTTTCTCCTTGTAGCTGTTGGTATTTGCATTGCGCAAAAAAGACCAATTTGGAGACCATCTTGTTTGATGTCACTGAAGTCAACTTGTAGATCTAAGAATATGTCTTCTGTTTTCGCTGGGTTCGGCAATCTGCTCAGTGTGTCTGATGTGATCATCAAGTTATCTAGCTTGTATCTAAAAAAATAAGAAAATAAAAGTTATCTGGCTTGTATCTAAACTCAGTCAAAACCTGAAATCTTTATCGAGAGATGCTGTGCAAGACTACACCAAATCATCTCCAGTACGATGGTCAGTATCAACTGCAAATCCTTTGCCAAATAGATAGGTATGAAAATGTATGATTCCAAACACTAAATATTACAATCCAGAACCAGACCGCAATAGTTGCTCGGATACCGGACAGAAATCCCAATATTTAATTTAATTTGGAAGACTGTGAGATACTTCGATCCAGAAGTGATTTCACATAGACATAAGTGGCGGGATTCTCCAAACCCCGCCGGGTCGAAGAATCCCTGGGGGGGAGGCGCGAATCTCGCCCCGCCGCCGGCTGCCCTATTCTCCGGCGCCGATTATCAGGCGGCGGCGGGATTCCCGCCACGCCGGTCGGGGACCGTTGACAGCGGCCCCCCGGCGATTCTCCAGGCCCCAATGGGCTGAGTGGCCATCCAATTTTGGCCAGTCCCGCCGGCGTGAATTACTCACCTCGCCTCACGCATGGCGGGACCTGGCAGGTGAGTATGCAGGGCGCGGGGGGTATCTTACCCGGGGGGGGGCCCACGGTGGCCTGGCCCGCGATCAGTGCCTACGAATCCTGCGGACGGGCTGTTTTCGTGGGGGCCTTCTTTCCTCCGCGCCGGGCCCCTGTTGGACTCTGCCATATTGCCTGGGGGCCGGCGTGGAGAAGAGAACCCCCGCGCATGCGTGGAAATACGCTGGCCGGTCTGCACATGCGCGGAAATATGCCGGCAGTTCCGCACATGCGCGAGATCACACCGGCCGTTCCGTGCATGAATGAACTCGCGCAGGCCCTTCGGCACGGGCTGGAGCAGCGGGGACGACTCCGGCGGTAACCTAGGCCCCTAGAAAGGTGAGAATTCCTCACCTCGGGGGTCAGTTGATTCCGGAGTCGTTGGTGCCAGTTTTCCCACCGGCGTGGGGACATAGCCCCATTTTCAGAGAATCCCGCCCCTGGTATATTAAAGCAAACATTATTACTGACACGGGATTAAATTAACATTAACATCATAACGAAAATAGCTACTATTAACAGTTAAACAATGCTTGACAATGATAATGAAACATTAAATCCTAATTGCTATCCTTTATCTCCACTCAAGCAAAACCTATTTCAGTCCAAAATCTGCTTTTAAATACAGCAACCGAGGGATACTTGATGTGAAGAGATATCTTGGATATACCACTTTGAGAAAGATCCTGCAGACTGTCTGCATGGAGTTTGCATGTTCTCCCCGTGTCAGCGAGGGTTTCCTCTGGGTGCCCCGGTTTCCTCCCACAAGTCCCGAAAGACGTGCTGTTCGGTAATTTGGACATTCTGAATCTTCCCTCTGTGTACCCGAACAAGCGTTGGAATATGAAGTCTAGTGGCATTTCACAGTCACTTCATTGCAGTGTTAATAATACTTGTGACAATAATAATGATTACTATTATTATAAACAGTTTGTTGCCTGTATTAAAATATTGTTTAATCTGGCAACCTTTTCAGAAACTGCTGGCAGATCCTTTTAACTAAATTATTTTGAGATAAACTGCGGGACTGTCCACAGTCAAATCTTTAAATGAACTGAAACTGAACACCTTACTGCTTCAGCCTCTGGCACCTCCGATTAACTGCATCATCTTACTCTAGCTAATCACAACGACCATGATTTAATGGCCTCGTCACATTCGACTTGATGACACAACAAGGCCATTTAAACTTGTGATCACAATCTGGATCGCGCCCTCGCTGGGCAAGGTCCAGATTAAAATATTTAAATGAGCCTTTCGACTCATTTAAATATGCCTGAACCTTATTCTCCCGGGGCAGGCGTAATGGCACCCAGGGGGGCTCTGAGGCCATTAGAGACCCCTGGGTGGTTGGCCTTTGAGCAGGGTGGCACCCTCACACTCCTCTAACATTCTGACACCTTTGCACTGCCAGCCTGGCACCTTGGAACTGCCACCCAAGTACTCTGGCTGTACTATCCTGGACCACCAGGGTGCCCGGCTGGCAGTGTCAAGTTGCTCAGATGCCAGATTGCCCATGCCAGGGATTGGGCCCGGGGTACCTTGCTCATAAGAGGTGGGGTGAGAGGGAGCTCAAGGACCCCGTAAGAGGTAAGTTGGGTGCAGTGGGGAAAGGGATCCAGAGGCCACGGTGGGGTGACTGAGGGGGGTTGAAAGATCAGGGTGGCATTTGAAAACAGATACTCTTCCTGCCGCGGTGCCCTGAGCTAGTCAGTGCAGGAAATGATGTAAGTGCGGCATTCCCCGCCGAGGCCGAAAAAAACGACAATGTGGCGTTAAATGTGGTGTCCTTCTTGGCGCCACAGGCATCGAGAAACACCCCACAGTTCATGCCCAAAACAGGGCTCTGTTTCTGTGCTGATGAAACACTCCCAATATCTCTAATTATCTACTCCACAAGGAACCTTCTCCATATAAACAAAATTCCATTTGTCCAACTTTTACAATTCTTTAATTATCCTTTGTAGCCATAAACCAGGACTTTAAGAAAACATTACTGCAGCACATGCACACACACACACACCAACCCTGGCCTTTAACTCTTACTGTGCCAAATACATATAATACAATATATATCTGAAATTCTTACATTCATCACAATAAAGCTAATGTTTCCCACTTGATGTTGGAGTAGCTGAATTGCAATACAGACAGAAATTATGAAGCAAATGCATTGGTAGCACAGAGGTTAGCACTGTTGCTTCACAGCGGCAGGGACCCGGGTTCGATTGCTAGCTTAGGTTACTGTCTGTATGGAGTCTGCACGTTTTCCCCGTGTCTGTGTGGGTTTCCTCCAGGTGCTCCGGTTTCCTCCCACAAGTCCCAAAAGACAGGCTTGCTACATGAATTGGACAGTCTGAATTTTCCCTCTGTGTACCTGAACAGGCGCCGTGGTGTGGAGACTAGGGGATTTTCACAGTAACTTCATTGCAGTTAATACAAGCCGACTTGTGACACGAATAAAGATTATTTATTTATTTTATTATTTTTGTGGTATGCATGCCCTTTCTGTGAGGCATCTATCTCCAAAGTAGTTGTCTCCCTATGATCATAAAATTGCAATATCAGCATGATAAAGTACAGGCAGAGAGTACAAATCGGGAACTAACTGAGGTTACAGAAAGAGACAGATGAAAAGGAAAATTCAGATTTGGCTTCAGGTCAGGCAACTCACTGAAGGCATTAAGAATTTGAATACTATTGCAATATGGAATGAAAAAGTTGCTTCAGGAATAGGCTTGGAATGAGTGATATATTGAAATATAACTGGGATAGGAAAATCCATCAGAGGGAAGTTTGATGAGGATTTGTGGTCTCCTGTTCATTTACACGTGCTCCTCAGCACTATAAGAAGTCTTACAACATCAGGTTAAAGTCCAACAGGTTTGTTTCGATGTCACTAGCTTTCGGAGCGCTGCTCCTTCCTCAGGTGAATGAAGAGGTATGTTCCAGAAACATATATATCGACAGATTCAAAGATGCCAGACAATGCTTGGAATGCGAGCATTAGCAGGTGATTAAATCTTTACAGATCCAGAGATGGGGTAACCCCAGGTTAAAGAGGTGTGAATTATGTCAAACCAGGACAGTTGGTAGGATTTCGCAGGCCAGATGGTGGGGGATGAATGTAATGCGACATGAATCCCAGGTCCCGGTTGAGGCCGCACTCATGTGTGCAGAACTTGGCTGTAAGCTTCTGCTCGGCAATTCTGCGTTGTCGCGCGTCCTGAAGGCCGCCTTGGAGAACGCTTACCCGTAGATCAGAGGCTGAATGCCCTTGACTGCTGAAGTGTTCTCCGACTGGAACGGAACATTCCTGCCTGGTGATTGTTGCGCGATGTCCGTTCATTCGTTGTCGCAGCGTCTGCACGGTCTCGCCAATGTACCCCGCTTCGGGACATCCTTTCCTGCAGCGTATGAGGTAGACAACGTTGGCCGAGTTGCACGTGTATGTACCGCGTACCTGGTGGGTGGTGTTCCCACGTGTAATGGTGGTATCCATGTCGATGATCTGGCACATCTTGCAGAGATTGCCATGGCAGGGTTGTGTGGTGTCGTGGTCACTGTTCTGAAGACTGGGTAGTTTGCTGCAAACAATGGTTTGTTTGAGATTGCGCGGTACACAACCGACAGAATATCTTTCGTCGTCCAGTACTTTCCCGGAGCGGAGAAATTATGACATCTTCTTCATAGCCTTCAACACGTCATCGATGAAGATGAACATCTTGCCAAGGTCATCCCCACACCCTCACTACTTGCCTTCAAACAACCGCGCAACCTCAAACAAACCATTGTTTGCAGCAAACTACCCAGCCTTCAGAACAGTGACCACGACACCACACAACCCTGCCATGGCAATCTCTGCAAGACGTGCCAGATCATCGACATGGATACCACCATTACACGTGAGAACACCACCCACCAGGTACGCGGTACATACTCGTGCGACTCGGCCAATGTTGTCTACCTCATACGCTGCAGGAAAGGATGTCCTGAAGCGTGGTACATTGGCGAGACCATGCAGACGCTGCGACAACGAATAAATGGACACCGCGCGACAATCACCAGGGAGGAATGTTCCCTTCCTGTCGGGGAACACTTCAGCAGTCAAGGGCATTCATCCTCTGATCTCCGGGTAAGCGTTCTCCAAGGCGGCCTTCAGGACCCGCGACAACGCAGAATCGCCGAGCAGAAGCTTACAGCCAAGTTCTGCACACATGAGTGCGGCCTCAACCGGGACCTGGGATTCATGTCGCATTACATTCATCCCCCACCATCTGGCCTGCGAAATCCAACCAACTGTCCTGGCTTGACATAATTCACACCTCTTTAACCTGGGGTTACCCCATCTCTGGATCTGTAAAGATTTAATCACCTGCTAATGCTCGCATTCCAAGCATTGTCTGGCATCTTTGAATCTGTCTATATGTATGTTTCTGGAGCATACCTCTTCATTCATCTGAGGAAGGAGCAGCGCTCCGAAAGCTAGTGACATCGAAACAAACCTGTTGGACTTTAACCTGGTGTTGTAAGACTTCTTACTGTGCTCACCCCAGTCCAACACTGACATCTCCACATCACACCTCAGCACTATAGGCAGTAAAGCCTTTAATTTTCTCAGAAGCCTGATCCAGCTAGTCAGATCTAGAGACAAAACCTACCAGGAAGCAGTTGGTATTTTGGAGGACCATTATGGCTCAAAACCCTTACTAATCACAGAGAGATTCAAATTCCACAAGAGGAATCAACTGGTTGGGGAATCTGTGGCTCAATTCATCGTGACCCTTAAGTGTCTCTCAGAACACTGTGAGTTTACATAAACTGTGAATTTGTAAATGTTTTAGATGATGATTTAAGAGACAGGCTTGAATGCGACCAATGAGAGAAATCGCATTGGACATTTCTGTGTCAATGGAATTAGCAACCAAAGAAGCTGCATAGCCAGGGGGCAGCACCCGAGTACATAAAATGGTGGCCATACAGCAGCAGGATGTGGACACTCTGAAACTGACTGCTGGTACAGGGAGGTCCAGTGCAAGAACTGAAACCGAGTAGGCCACATTGCTAGGGTCTCCTGGAGGAAACAGAGAAGTTCAGAAAAATCTCGACCAAAGAAATTTCAATTAAACCACAGGAAGACAATCCATGCTGTGGATGCCCCCAGTGATTCAAATACCTCCGATGAGAAATTTAAATGGAACATCCTGGCAGTCCAAGATGAAGTGCACAGATTTTGGGTTGTGCATAAACTGGATGATTAAAATGGAGGTGGACACCGGGGTGGCGGTTTCACTCATTCCCAGAACAATTTACAACCAGAAGTTGAGACATATGCCGTTCAAACACTCCCAACATTACCCTCAGGACATACACAGAGCAGCTGGTGACCTTAAAAGGGTATGTAATGGTGATGGTACAACTGCGGGACCAGGCCGCGGAGCTACCCCTCCACACTGTCAAAGGAAATTACCCATCCTTATTTGGACTTTCCTGGTTACAGAAGCTAAAGTTGAACTGGGGTGGCTGTGAAGACACCCTTGGAGAAATCAAAAGAGCCCAGGATAAACTCAAATTGAAACCGGATAATCAACCCAAAGGTCGGAGGGCACCCATCGTTCATGACGCCATCTGTCTGAAAGTAGAAGCCAAACTGATGACGCTGGTGGACACTGGTGCACTCAAACCAGTGATGACAAGTGATTGGGCAACTCCGATTGTATCCATTTTAAACACGATGGATCAACTCAAATCTGCAGTGACTTCAAAGCTACTATTAATCCAGTTCTATGTGCAGGTAAATATCCATTGCTCTTGATCTCAGATCTGTTCAATAGCCTGGCGGGTGGAAAGAAATTCACAAAGATGGATCTGTCTCAGGCCTACCTGCAGATGGGAGTGTCTGCTGATCCCCAATATCTTCTGACCATAGTGACTCATCGGGGCTTATTTCGCTCTTGTTTCAAGTCAGCCCCAGCATTATTTCGGCGGTCTATGGACTCAAAGGGGTACAATTCTACCTCAATGATATCTTGATCACAGGCTCCACAGGGGAATTGCATCTGAAGAACATTGAGGAGATCCTAAAACACCTGCAAGCACATGCCTTACATGTAAAAAACGAAAAGTGTGACTTCTTCCTGAATGCGGTAGGATACTTGGGACACATCATCAGCAGTAACGAGCTTCACAAGGTATCAAAGAAAATGAAGGCAATCATTTACCTACTAATGTGTCCCACAAGACCACAAGACCATAAAAATAGGAGCAGAGTTAGGCCACTTAGCCAATCAAGTCTGCTCCGGCATTCAATCATGGCTGATATTTTTCTCATCCCCATTCTCCTGCCTTCGCCCCATAACCCCTTATCCCCTTATTGATCAAAAACCTATCTATCTCTGTCTTAAAGACACAGTGAATTGACCGCCACAGGCCTTCTGCGACAAAGGGTTCCACAGATTCACCACCCTCTGGCTGAAGAAATTCCTCCTCATCTCAGTTTTAAAGGATCAACCCTTTAGTCTGAGGCAGTGTCCTCTGCTTCTAGTTTTTCCTACAAGTGGAAACATTCTCTCCACGTCCACTCTATCCAAGCCATGCAGTATCCTGTAAGTTTCAATAAGATCCCCCCTCATCCGTCTAAACTCCAACGAGTACAGATCCAGAGTTAGCAACTGTTCCTCAAATGACAAGCTCTTCATTCCAGGGATCATTCTTGTGAACCTCCTCTGGACCCTTTCCAAGGCCAGCACATCCTTCCTTAGATACGGGGCCCAAAACTGCACACAATATTCCAAATGGGGTCTGACCAGAGTCTTATGTTGCCTCAGAAGTACATCCCTGGTCTTGTATTCTAGCCCTCTTGACATGAATGCTAACATTGCATTTGCCTTCCTAACTGCTGACTGAACCTGCATGTTAACCTTAAGAGAATCGTGAACAAGGATTCCCAAGTCCCTTTGTGCTTCTGATTTCCGAAGCATCTTCCCATTTAGAAAATAGTCTGTGCCTCCATTTCTCCTTCCAAAGTGCATAACCTCACACTTTTCCACATTGTATTCCATCTGCCATTTCTTTGCCCACTAACCTAGCCTATCCAAGTCCTTGTGAAGCCCGCCTGCTTCCTCAATACTACCTGCCCTTCTATAGATCTTTGTATCATCTACAAACTTAGCAACCGTGCCTTCAGTTCCTTCTTCCAGATCATTAATGTATATTGTGAAAAGTTGTAGTCCCAGCACCGACCCCTGATGTACACAACTAGTCACCAGCTGCCATCCTGAAAAAGATTCCTTTATCTCCACTCTCTGCCAGTCAGCCAATCCTCTATCCATGCCAGGATCTTACCCTGAACACCATGGGCTCTTATCTTATTTAGCAGTCTCCAATGTGGCACCTTGTCAAAGGCCTTCTGGAAATCTAAATAAATCACGTCCACTGGTTCTCCTTTGTCTAACTTCCTTGTTACTTCCTTAAAGGACTCTAACAGATTTGTCAGACATGACCTCCCCTTGACGAAGCCGTGCTGACTCAGTTCTATTTTATCATGCACTTCCAAGTACTCCGCGATCTCATCTTTAATAATGGACTCTAAAGTCTTACCAATGACCGAAGTCAGGCTAACCAGCCTATGATTTCCCATCTTCTGCCTCCCTCCCTTCTTAAACGGTGTTACATTAGCCACTTTCCAGTCCTTTGGGACCCTTCCTGCCTCCAGTGATTCCTGAAAGATCATCACCAATGCTTCCACAATCTCCTCAGCTATCTCTTTTAGAACCCTGGGGTCTGGTCCATCCGGTCCAGGTGATTTATCCACCTTCAGACCTTTCAGTTTCCCCAGAACCTTTTCCTTAGTAATGGTCACTGCACTCACCTCTGCCCCCTGGTTCTCCTGGAGCTCTGGCATCCCACTGGTGTCTTCCACCGTGAAGGCTGATGCAAAGCAATGATTCAGTTTGTCTGCCATTTCTTTGTTTCCTATTATTACTTCTCCAGCCACATTTTCTCGTTGTCCAATGTCTACTTTTGGCTCTCTCTTACCTTTTATATATTGAAAAAAAACTCTTCCTATCTTCCTTTATATTACTAGCTAGCTTGCACTCATACTTCATCTTCTCCCCCCTTATTGCTTTTTTAGTTGTCCTCTGCTTGCTTTTAAAGGCTTCCCAATCCTCTGGCTTCCCACGAACCCTCGCCACTTTGTATGCTTTTTCTTTAGCTTTTATGCTGTTCTTGACTTCCCTCATCAGCCTTGTCCCAATAGAGGTCTTTCCTGGGTCCCATGAATTATTATAGCAAATCAATTCCAAATTTGGCAACCTTTCTAAAGCCATTACACATTCTTCTACGTAAAGGTCAATCTTGGAAATGGGATCAGGGTTATGAGCGAGCATATCTCACTATCAAGCAGGCACTTCGGAGGTCAGATGTCTTGGTTCACTTTGACCATTAGTTGCCCTTGCAATTGGTGTGTGATCCCTCAATCTATGCAATTGGCACAGTGCTGTCACACACATTACCCAATGGAGAGGAGAGACCAAATTGTCCTCACTTTGCACTCTCTCACCAATGCAGAGACGAGGGACTGGATTCTCCAATCGGCGACATCGAAATCGCTTTTGGCGATCAGCCGGAGAATCCCCAATTACGCCGGAATCTGGGGCGGTGCCATTTTTGCGATTCTCCGCCCCCTCAAAAACTGTCTGAGTACGCTGTATGGACAGCCTCAGGACGTCACCTGAGGCCCTCCCCCGATGCTGACAAGTCCTGCTCCTCAGAATAATGTTGCAGCCCCTCCACCCTCCCAATCACTGGCAAGCCCTCCCCCCCACGTGAGCGGTACCCCATTATGGGCTTCCCAAATGCCCCCTCTCCTCTTCAGGTCCTGTCCCTTGACAGTACCAACCTGGAACCTTGCACTCCGAGGGGGGGGTGGGCAAGGGTGTGAATATCCTCCCGACACTTGCCTCCAGGGTGCTGGGAGGGGGGGGCATCCATCAGGGTGCTGGAAGGGGGGGGGCATCCTTCAGGGTGCTGGGAGATTCCACCATCTCAGAGAGAAGACCTGAAACTTGCTGAAAGAGAGTTTTATAATTTTCAAGGATGCAGGTGGGAAGTCTTGCCAAACTACCCCATCCCATGGAAGACCTCAACCTCCCATGAAGGACCCCATCAACACTCTACAGGCAAGTATAGGGAGGGTACTCACCCCTTGCCCCCCGATTAGAGTGCAAGACGGCAGGTCCCCATTTGTCAGGACTTGCACCAACTCATACCAGCGTGATTCCGGCTGGAGCTGGGGTGCTGGAGCATTCCAGAAGGTTGGTGAATGGAGTTTCCTGCCCGATACTTACAATCAGATGAACATAAATGACTATTAGAAGCTCTTGCCTGCTAGGACAAAATTCTCGTTGGACTGGGAGACTCGCAACTGGTTTGATACCCAGCAATTTTGTCCTGACATCCGATTCAGCAGGCCATTGTGATTCCCAAACCTGGCTAGCGGCCCCAGAGAATCCCCTGTTATTTAAAATTAAACTACCCTGAACAACAAATATATTTTTATCAAGTAATTGCTTAGAGTTCAACTTGTCTGGTTTCTCTATATACTAAGCTCTCTGAGATGCAAAGGTCTCTAATCACTGCGTTAGATCTCAAAACTTGAGGTTATGGTTTTGTTTAATCAACTTGAATGAGTGAACCTGCGAGATGTTCAACCTCAAACTAATACAGATAAAGGCAACCTGACCATTTGTAGATGTGTAGGAGTCAATAATCAGATCCTGATGTGCTGGTAATAAAGAGGAACAATGCCAACCTTTTCACATTAGGCGGGGTTTGAAGCGCATGAATGATTTTTACATTGTTGTGCGTAGGCTTTACTCCAGCTGCTTAGTAACCAAGAAAATCAATCTCGGGTACCACAAATATACATTTGTCCTTGTTGAGCATCAAATTGTGTTGTGCAAATCGAGTGAGCAGTGCTGATAATCACTGATCATGTTCTGCTTTATCCCTCCCATTGACAACAGCATTATAAAATAGATTGAGTGGCCCTTTGATGTCTGACAAAGCTGAAGTAACGTGTGACACATTTAGTCCATGGAGAATCATGTGGTATCTTCATGAGTAACTAAAACCATAAGATATTGGCTTTGCTCCGCTCATGGCATCTGAACATATTGCCGAAAAGAGAAAGATGTTCAGCACGGTATGGGCAGCACGGTAGCACAAGTGGATAGCACTGTGGCTTCACAGCGCCAGGGTCCCAGGTTTGATTCCCTGCTGGGTCACTGCCTGTGCGGAGTCTGCACATTCTCCCCGTGTCTGCGTGGGTTTCCTCCGGGTGCTCCGGTTTCTTCCCACTATCCAACGATGTGCAGGTTAGGTGGATTGGTCATGATAAATTGCCCTAAGTGACCAAAAAGGTTAGGAGTGGTTATTGGGTTCCGGGGATACGGTGGAGGTGAGGGCTTAAGTGGGTCGGTGCAGACTCGATGGGCCAAATGGCCTCCTTCTGCACAGTATGTCCTATGTTGCTGAAGTTTTTTATCTTGCACTCATCAGAACAAACACAAGAATGCCAAATTCCAAGTGATTAAAACAATTTATGCCCAAGGATAAAAGATGCTGATTGGTTGGCAAATTGACCCTAATTGCCATGGAGAAAACAATTAGGAATTATAGGTTCTCTAAGCTTTCCAAGGGCAATTCAAGGAAGGTGCAAGGCTTGAACATATTCTTTTGGCTTGCAATGAACAGGTCCCAGCGCAGGAATATATGTTGCTTTTCGCAAGCATAAATAAATCACATTAACAGCTGATTATCAAAACTAGTTGCTAGTGTAGCTATTAACACATCCAGGGTTGTTTATTTAAGTGCTTACCAACACTGAATCACATCTGATAGGAGAAGTTTGTTTTGGGTTTTGCATGCGCAAGCTGTTTGATTATGTTCTGTATTCTGCCTATGACGAACAACTGAAAGAATATGCTGTTTGATTTGATCAACCAATCACTGGGATGTAAGGCCTACGTACCTGACACCTGGTACCAACACTGAAATTCATTCATGATGTTGCTCAATTGTAAGCCGAATGTCTTTGAACAGCAGCATCCTGTTAGGGGAAAATACCACTCACATGGTTACTGCATATGTAGCAATGCAAAACAGCCTGCTTCACTGGTTGTTCAAAGTTTTGAGATACTTTGCATTTTCTGGGTGGTTTGAGATAGACCGGGTACTTTGTAGGTCTGCAAGTGGCAATATTTGGCCAGTTTGCGCAATACACAGCAAACAACGATCTGATCAGGATAGCCATTATCCCCCAGGATAGACTTGATGCAAGCTTGACACAGAAATAGAGTGCAAGGTCAGAAAATGGCTCAGGCATTATTTACAAGATTGCTGAGAAGGCCAACCTTAGAGCTATACAAATCCTAGATGTTTGTTGCCGCTTGAAGATAGATTTGTGGTTGGCACCAGTGGAGCACCAATTAACAGATTTCTCAACAAGCATATTAGACTGCTCCATCTCAAATGTGAACACAATAAATTTGTTTGATCACGTATTCTTCAAAAGTGAAGAGTTTGTACTTTGTATGGTTAAGGAAGGATATACTTGCATTTTAAACAGTTCAGAGAAGGTGCATCAGTCTGTTTCTGGGATGGCAGAATTGTCTTATGCGGAAAGGTTGGGCATGTACTCATTGGAGTTTAGACGAATGAGAGATGATCTCAAAACATATAAAATTCTGAAAGGTGTTGACAGGAGAGATGCTGAGAGGCCGTTTCACCTCGAGGGAATCGAGGACTAGGGAAGGCTTACTTTCAGAATGAGGGTACGAGGGTACGAGATGAGGATGAATTTCTTTTCCCAGAAGATCGTGAATCTTTAGATGCACCTAACCAAGTGAAGCCTGGGCAGAGGTGGCAACCAGGTGAGTGGGCATGTTGTTTGCCAGACATGGATCCAGTGCAAGAAAACCTTCAGCGCTCTGCTAACGTGAGTACTGAGACCAGTTGAAACTGTGGATATATGTCTTTGAGGGTGGCAGGACTTGATGGTGCATATGGATGTGAAGTGAAGAGTGTAAAATACCTTGAAAGACTAAATAATTAAGCTAGACAACTGGCATGCATACAAGGGTGAGATGGGACAATGTGATGGGCATCTGAAATTGTGTCTCTGTAGAGGGAGGTTGGTATGTTCTGGCATGTAGAAGGGGAACGCAGGAAAGTACTTTAATCCTTATAGGAGAAGAGTCATGGCATGCAGGAGTGAGGGCAAACAGGTGGTGGAGTGCCAAACCTGCTTGTTTTAACTCAGGTGGAGGAGGAAGCACTGGAGATGGCATGCAAGCATGGGATCAGGTCCACTGGTTTCAGAGAGGCTGGGTTCTGGGAGGAACATTAAGAGTCCAGTGGGCAGGGCCCACAAATCATTTTTTAAAAATAAATTTAGAGTACCAATTCATTTTTTCCAATTAAGGGGCAATTTAGCGTGGCCGGTCCACCTACCCTGCACACCTTTGGGTTGTGGGGGCGAAAACCACGCAAACAGGGGAGAATGTGCAAACTCTGCACGGACAGTGACCCAGAGCCGGGATCGCACCTGGGACCTCGGCGTCATGAGGCAGCAGGGCTAAACCACTGCCACTGTGCTGCGCTGGGCCCGCAAATCATGTCCACATATGTTTTTTCTAGAGAACATTTTATTGAGGCATTTATCATTTTAACATTTTAACATATTAACATTCTAAATAACAGAGCCATCCGACACATGCAAAGACCCCACAGTAACATACCCGACTTCCCCCCCGCCCTAACTCCTAGCTACCCATCTATTAGATTCCCTGCCCTTCTTCACCACCTCTATGCCTCCCCTTCCCACCACCCCCCCAACCATTCACACCCCCCCTCCCCCTCCCGCTGACGGTCAGTTTTCCTTAAAGAAGTCGATGAACGGCTGCCACCTCCGAGCGAACCCCTGTATTGAACCCCTTAAGGCGAACTTAATTTTCTCTATCCTGAGAAACTGCCATGTCACTGACCCACACCCCTGACTTTGGAGGCTCCGAGTCCCCCCATCCTAGCAAAATCCGCCTCCGGGCCACCAGGGAGGCAAAGGCCAAAATGTCGGCCTTTCTCCGCCCCTGGGCTCCCGGATCTTCCGACTCTCCAAATATTGCCACCTCTGGACTTGGAGTCACCGTCTCTTCCAGAACCTCTGACATGACATCTGAGAATCCCTGCCAAAATCCCCTCAGCTTCGGGCACTGCCAAAACATATATACACGATTCGCCGGACTTCCCCCCCCCACCTCCCACACCTGTCCTCCACCTCGTCAAGAAAACTACTCTTCCGGGCCACAGTCACATGAGCCCTGTGGACCATCTTGAACTGGATCAGGCTAAGCCTGGCACACGACGAGGATGCATTGACTCTGTTCAGGGCCTTCTCCCATAGCCCGACTTTCAACTCCCCCCCCCCCCAACTCGTCCTCCCACTTCCTCTTCACCACCCCGATTGGGACCCCTTCCCACTCCATCGGTTCCTTATATATTTCCGAGACCCTCCCCTCCCCAACTCCTGTTTTTGACATCACCTTATCCAGGGAGGCAAGTCCCGCACCTGCAGTTACTGAAATCCATTCCCACCCGACAACTCAAACTCCTCCTCCAGCTCCTCCAGGCTCGGGAACCCCTCCTCAATGAAGAGATCCCCAAATCTCTCAGTCCCTGCCTGCTTCCACCTCCTAAAGCCCCCGTCCAGCTCCCCCGGAGCGAACCGGTGATTATTGGTGACCACACTGATGCCCCCTCCAGTCTCATATGCTGCCCCCATTGCCCCCACAGTCTCAGGAATGCCACTACCACTGGGCTTGTGGAGTACCTAGCCGGCGAGAATGGCAGAAGTGCCATTAACAGAGCCTCCAGACTCGTGCCCTTATAAGATGCCGCCTCTATCCGCTCCCTTATCGACCCCTCCCCCACCATCCACTTCCTCACCATCGAAATATTAGCCACCCAGTAGTAATTAATAAAGTTCGGAAGGGCCAGGCCTCCCCCCCTCACCCCCCCGCCCCCTCTCAAGAAGGACCTTCTTCACCCTCGGGGCTTTCCCTGCCCACATAAAACCCGAGATCGCCGCGTTCATTTTCCTATAAAATGCCTTGGGGATAAAGATTGGGAGACACTGAAACACAAACAGCAATCTCGGGAGGACTGTCATTTTCACAGTCTGTACCCTCTCCACCAATGACAGCGGGAGCACGTCCCACCTGCAGAAGTCTCCTTTCATTTGCTCAATCACCCTGCCCAAATTTAGTTTACGAAGCTGACCCCAGTCCCTTGCCACCTGAATCCCCAAATACCTAAAAATCCTCTATGCGCATGGCCATGATCTTTGTCAGCAATTTAGCATTCAGATTCAACAGGGAAATCAGCCTGTACGACCCACAACTCTCCGGATCCTTATCCCACTTCAAAATAAGGGAGATCGTGCCTGCGATAATCTTGGGGGAATCACTCCCAGCTCCTTGGACTCATTAAAAACCTTTACCAGGAGCAGCCTGAGCAATCCGGAAAACTTTTTATAAAACTCAACTGGGTATCCATCAGGTCCCGGGGCCTTCCCCGATTGCGTTGCCCCCAACCCGTCTATAACCTCCCCAAGCCCAATTGGGGCTCCCAAACCCTCCACCAACTCCTCATCTATCCTCGGGAACTCCAGCTCCTCCAGGAATCTCTTCATACCCTCCTCCCCGGCTGGGGTTCCGATTTATACAATCTACTGTAAAACTCCTGAAACACATCATTCACCCCTGCCGGATCCAAAACCGACTTCCCCCCTGAATCTCTTACTTTCCCAATCTCTCTCGCCGCTTACTGTTTCCTCAGCTCAGCCAACATCCTGCTTTTCTCCATATTCATACACCGCCCCCTTTACCCTCCTCAGCTGTCCCTCCGCCTTACCTATGGACAGGAGCCCAAATTCCAGCTGCAGTCTCTGACACTCCTTCAGAAGCCCGTCATCCGGGTACTCCGCTGACATACATAAAAAGCAAGAGGGTAGCCAGGGAAAGGGTTGGCCCACTGAAGGATAGGCAAGGGAATCTATGTGTGGAGCCAGACGAAATGGGCGAGGTACTAAATGAATACTTTGCATCAATATTCACCAAAGAGAAGAAATTGGTAGATGTTGAGTCTGGAGAAGGGTGTGTAGATAGCCTGGGTCACATTGAGATCCAAAAAGACGAGGTGTTGGGTGCCTTAAAAAATATTAAGGTAGATAAGTCCCCAGGGCCTGATGGGATCTACCCCAGAATACTGAAGGAGGCTGGAGAGGAAATTGCTGAGGCCTTGACAGAAATCTTTGGATCCTCGCTGTCTTCAGGGGATGTCCCGGAGGACTGGAGAATAGCCAATGTTGATCCTCTGTTTAAGAAGGGTAGCAAGGATAATCCCGGGAACTACAGGCCGGTGAGCCTTACTTCAGTGGTAGGGAAATTACTGGAGAGAATTCTTCGAGACAGGATCTACTCCCATTTGGGAGCAAATTGACGTATTAGTGAGAGGCAGCACGGTTTTGTGAAGGGGAGGTCGTGTCTCACTAACTTGATAGAGTTTTTCAAGGAGGTCACTAAGATGATTGATGCAGGTAGGGCAGTGGAGGTTGTCTATATGGACTTCAGTAAGGCCTTTGACAAGGTCCCTCATGGTAGACTAGTACAAAAGGTGAAGTCACATGGGATCAGGGGTGAGCTGGCAAGGTGGATACAGAACTGGCTAGGCCATAGAAGGCAGAGAGTAGCAATGGAAGGATGCTTTTCTCATTGGAGGGCTATGACCAGTGGTGTTCTGCTGGTACCTTTGCTCTTTGTAGTATATATAAATGATTTGGAGGAAAATGTAACTGGTCTGATTAGTAAGTTTGCAGACGACACAAAGGTTAGTTGAATTGCGGATAGCGATGAGGACTGTCGGAGGATACAGCAGGATTTAGATTGTTTGCAGACTTGGGCGGAGAGATGGCAGATGGAGTTTAATCCGGACAAATGTGAGGTAATGCATTTTGGAAGGTCTAATGCAGGTAGGGAATATACAGTGAATGGTAGAACCCTCAAGAGTATTGAAAGTCAAAGAGATCTAGGAGTACAGGTCCACAGGTCATTGAAAGGGGCACCACAGGTCATTGAAAGGGGCAACACAGGTGGAGAAGGTAGTCAAGAAGGCATACGGCATGCTTGCCTTCATTGGCCGGGGCATTGAGTATAAGAATTGGCAAGACATGTTGCAGCTGTATAGAACCTTAGTTAGGCCACACTTGGAGTGTAGTGTTCAATTATGGTCGGAACACTACCAGAAGGATGTGGAGGCTTTAGAGAGGGTGCAGAAGAGATTTACCAGAATGTTGCCTGGTATGGAGGGTATTAGCTGTGAGGAGCGGTTGAATAAACTCGGTTTGTTCTCATTGGAACGAAGGAGGTTGAGGGGATTGATAGAGGTATACAAAATTATGAGGGGCATAGACAGAGTGGATAGTCAGAGGCTTTTCCCCAGGGTAGAGGGGTCAATTACTAGGGGGCATAGGTTTAAGGTGAGAGGGGCAAGGTTTAGAGTAGATGTACGAGGCAAGTTTTTTACGCAGAGGGTGCCTGGAACTCGCTACCGGAGGAGGTGGTGGAAGCAGGGACGATAGTGACATTTAAGGGGCATCTTGACAAATACATGAATAGGCTGGGAATAGAGGGATACGGACCCAGGAAGTGTAGAAGATTGTAGTTTAGTCGGGCAGCATGGTCGGCACGGGCTTGGAGGGCCGAAGGGCCTGTTCCTGTGCTGTACATTTCCTTGTTCTTTGTTCTTTGTAAAAGTTCGCCTACCAGGCTGTCCAACTCCGTCCGCTCAGTCTTCCCCTTATGTGCCCAAATTGAGATGTGTTCCCCACTAATAACCGCCTTCAGTGTCTCCCACACCACCCTCGCCGAAACCTCACCTGTGTCATTGATCGTTATATATCCCCGAATGGCCTCCCTCACCCGCTCACATGCCTCCTCCTCCACTAACAGCCCCACATCTAACCTCCATTGCGGCCGCTGGGCCTTTCCTTTGTTGACTTGCAGGTGTCCCCAGTGCAGGGTGTGGTCTGACACCGCAATTGCTGAATATTCAGCATCCACCACCTCAGTTTCATCTCCACGCGGTCAACCACTGCCTTGTTCGGGTCCACCGCCCGGGCCAAGTCCCAAGCACTCTTCTTCCATTGTCGGGTGAACTTCTCATTTAAGAAGCTCACCAACTAGTCCACCGATACTGTGCTGACGGGGTCCAACACTGTTTGCCCGCCACCTCCATGCACATTGTCCGCACCTCATTCGCAACCATCGCCTGGTTTGTTCTTTTCCAATGACTTCTGAGCCTCAGCTCCATAAACTGGGGCTCCCTTTCTTCTATTTCTGCTTCTACATCCTTTCTCTATAATTTTCCTGCAACAATCTGGCTTAAAAGCCACACAAGGACCACCATGAGCGGCTTCTGCAAAATGTGCGACCGCTCACTCCATGGTCGCCATGTCCGCGGTATTGAAGGTACGGGTGGTTCCGAGACCAGAATTGGCGATTTTTGGTGTGTCGGAAGTCCCAGGAGTCCAGGGGACGAGAAAGGCTGATGTTTTGGTCTTTGCCTCCCTGGTAGCCCGGAGATGGCTCTTACTGGCGTGGAGGGAATCGGAGCCCTCGAAATCAGGGGTATGGGTTAGTGACATGGCGGGTTTCTCAGGCTTGAAAAGATCAAGTTCGTCCTGAGAGGTTTGACGTTAGGGTTCACCTGGAGATGGCAGCCGTTTATCGACTTCTTTGGGGAAAATTAAGCTGTCAGCAGGTACAAAACGGGGGAGGGGGCAGTTAGGGAGGAAGGGAGGTAGGGGGGGGGGATGTTTAAGGCGGGATTAGTGAGTGGAGGAGGGAGACAAAGAACAAAGAACAAAGAAAAATACAGCACAGGAACAGGCCCTTCGGCCCTCCAAGCCCGTGCCGACCATGCTGCCCGACTAAACTACAATCTTCTACACTTCCTGGGTCCGTATCCCTCTATTCCCATCCTATTCATGTATTTGTCAAGATGCTCCTTAAATGTTACTATCATCCCTGCTTCCACCACCTCCTCCGGCAGCGAGTTCCAGGCACCCTCTACCCTCTGTACAAAACCTGTCTCGTACATCTACTCTAAACGTTGCCCATCGCACTTTAAACCTATGCCCCCTAGTAATTGACCCCTCCACCCTGGGGAAAAGCCTCTGACTATCCACTCTGTCTATGCCCCTCATAATTTTGTAGAACTCTATCAGGTCGCCCCTCAACCTCCGTCGTTCCAGTGAGAACAAACCGAGTTTATTCATCATCTCCTCATAGCTAATGCCCTCCATACCAGGCAACATCCTAGTAAATCTCTTCTTCACCCTCTCTAAAGCTTCCACATCCTTCTGGTAGTGTGGCGACCAGAATTGAACACTCTGCTCCAAGTGTGGCCTAACTCAGGTTCTATACAGCTGCAACATGACTTGCTAATTCTTATACTCAATGCCCCGGCCAATGAAGGCAAGAATGCCGTATGCCTCCTTGACTACCTTCTCCACCTGTGGTGCCCCTTTCAGTGACCTGTGGACCTGTACACCTAGGCCTCTCTGACTTTCAATACTCTTGAGGGTTCTACCATTCACTGTATATTCCCTACCTGCATTAGACCTTCCAAAATGCATTACCTCACAATTGTCTGGATTAAACTTCATCTGCCATCTCTCTGCCCAAGTCTCCAAACGATCTAAATCCTGCTGTATCCTCTGACAGTCCTCATCGCTATCCGCAATCCCACCAACCTTTGTGTCGTCTGAAAACTTACTAATCAGACCAGTTACATTTTCCTCCAAATCATTTATATATACAACGAACAGCAAAGGTCCCAGCACTGATCCCTGCGGAACACCATTAGTTCTCCAAGGCGGTCTTCAGGACGCGCGACAACGCAGAATCGCCGAGCAGAAACTTATAGCCAAGTTCCGCACACATGAGTGCGGCCTCAACCGGGACCTGAGATTCATGTCGCATTACATTCATCCCCCACCATCTGGCCTGCGAAATCCTACCAACTGTCCTGGCTTGACACAATTCAGACCTCTTTAACCTGGGGTTACCCCATCTCTGGATCTGTAAAGATTTAATCACTTGCTAATGGTCGCATTCCAAGCATTGTTTGGCATCTTTGAATCTGTCTATATATGTGTTTCTGGAACATACCTCTTCATTCACCTGAGGGAGGAGCAGCACTCCGAAAGGTAGTGACATCGAAATAAACCTGTTGGACTTTAACCTGGTGTTGTAAGACTTTGTACTTTCCTGCTGTAGGTGAATCTACCCTTAAATCCTGGTCTTCTAAGTTTTCTTCAAATCCCTTTGCCACAAGCATGGCCTTTGCCTTATAAGTTCCATCCGGAAGAACCTTTTCCGTGCAAGTCCATCTGTGGGATAGAGCTCTTTGTCGCCTATCCGGTACTTCCGTGTATACCCCAAATTCACTCCAACTACGCAATTCTTGCTGTTTAGCTTCTTTAATAACTTTTTCATCTAATTTATTTGAAACCACCAAAATCTCACGTGCATGTGGGCTTCTACTCCTATTAGTATTCGTAGTCTTACGCATGTTTCGAGATCTTGACAAACTACGTCCCCTCTCCCGCCTGGTACCTCGTTCTGTACTGCTACTGCTTGATCATTCCCTTCTGTTGTGGGATGTCCTTTCAATAGTTCTTGACCTTTTCCTGCGGACCTGTTCACTATCCGATGTACTATCTGAACTGGCACTGCGTTTCTGTGCCCTCCATTTTCGAACTTCGTTTTCCCAATCCATTGTCTTGACTCCTTCCCCTGAATGCTGTACATTCAACCAATGTTTATACTTTCCAGTGGCCTTCCTTGCTCTACTAATAACAGTTGCATCCTTCCATTGACTAGACCTTTCAGGCAAGTGTGTCACTTTTGTACCAACTTTTGGCAGTTGCCCTTTCGGAAAAATGGCCTGTTTTAATTCACCAGAAGCGTTGTGTTCCTCCACAGAAACCCTGTCTATATCAGTTAATTGGTCCTCATAGTTCTGTAACACATGCGTAGCAGATGACTCTGGTTCCTCGTCATGTCTGTCTGCTCTGTCTAAATTTGAAAATGTGTAATCTGTACCCATTATCCTTGATGAATGGACCCTAACAGTTTGATTACCATGTTGCAAAATAATTGCTTTGCCATCTATGCCTATGATCTTCCCTAGGCCTTTCCATTCATTCGAATTGTCTCTCTTATAGTATACCATGTATCCTTGCTGAAAAACGGCATCTGATGGCCGTACGTTATGTCTTAAAGCTCTGCAAATTCTTTCAGAGACTTCTGCTTCCAAAAAAGCTTTTCTACTGCTAAGTAATGCATTTAAATGTTCAGCAAAACCAGAGCGAATTGTAGTCCCCTCCCAAGCTGGAGGCTGGTCATCCAAAATGGACGGAATTTTAGGATTTCTACCAAACACTAATTGATAAGGACTATAGCCACCAACCATCTGCAATGAATTCTTTGCATGTACTGCCCATGCTAAAGCTGAATTTAGCCTGCAATTTGGTCGATCTGACAACATTTTCCGAAGCATGTCATCGATGACAGCATGATTTCTTTCACAGACACCATTACTAAATGGGCTTTCTGCGGCCGTATTCATAACTCTGATATTCATGTTTTCACACATATCCCTAAACTCATCATTAGCAAATTCTCCCCCATTGTCCGTAGGGAAGTTTGCCGGTGGACCCATTCCTGTCCCTATCCATTTTTCCACGATTTGATCCAAAATTACTCTCTTTTCTTTACTTCGTACAATCGTTGATTGACTAAATCTGGTTGCTAAATCTACAAAATGCAAAATAAATATATTATTTGCTTTATCCCAGATCTTAAGATCCATGACCACAATGTTGTTAAAATCCCTGGCCAAAGGTAGGGTTACTATCGGTCGTGCTGGTGTCCTTCTGTACGTCCTACAAACTTCACAGCGGTCACTAACCTGTTCTATCAGTTTAGTATAGTCGTCATCCCTTAGCCCTGCATCCTTTAATAAAATTTTCAGCCTCCGAGGAGACGGATGTGCAAATTGCCTATGCAGTTTTAATACCACAAGCTTTTTATCAGCTAAAGTCCCATTTTCAACTGCCATTAACACATCCTTAACCACTCTACTTGAAAAATTATTTGTCAGTAATGGAATACAATAGTGTCCCGACTGTGTAAATTGTAAGTCCACAGTCTTTCCAAAAATTATTGCCTTATCCTGTTCAATATCCAGTTTCATGTGTGCTTTCTTCATCGATGGTCTGCTCAGAAGCAAAGGTATCTGATTGATACAACATCCGTGCTAATGAAATGATTCACTCCGGCAATATTGCAATAGATCGCCACTCTTTTCAGCGACTTCAGAGTATTATCATCACCAAACCTGAAACTTATTACGATTTTCAGCATTCAAAGAGTCCAGGTAACATTTTAACGAGTCAATTCCACACACAGTAGATGTGCAGCCACTGTCCAATACAGCACTGTTGAAGGATTCTGCAACCAACACCCTCATTACCGGCGTAAAACTGCTTGTCAATAGGACAATGCCTTCTTTCTGGTCACTATCGTTTTCCTCTTCTGACTCTTCTGTGTCATGTGTCACTTCAAACACTCTATCATAACGAGTTGGAAGGTTGAAAGCATAATGGTATTGAGAGTCACATCAAAAACATCGATTTATCATGCCCCGTGCATTTCTGGGGTTCATCTTCCTATTGTAGGTTCTAACTGGGTTTCTGTCTTCATAACTTCCTTATCTCGGTCTCCGTCTATAGTCCTGAGCCCTGTTCGTAGCCATACGATTTCGCCATCCTGTTACTAGTGTATCTTCCATATTCTGCCTTATTGCAGGCTGACCTATTTGGGTCATCAGAGCCATCAGAATCAAATGTTTCCCCAGAAACTTTTGTAAAGCTTCCTAAGGTATCCTTTTCAGTAAACTGAACCCTTGTCAAAACCAGGAGCCTATCCATGTTGCTCACTCTAGCACAGTCAAGTAATTTAAAGGCCAACACAGACTGTGGAAATTCCAGGTTGTGTTTCTGCAGCCTTTTATATAGTCTGCCAAATTCCATGATATAGTCTTCCATGGAAATATCCTCCCTTTTCCGGAACTTATCAAAATCCGACCATGCTTCACACGCACTTAACAAGTCATCTTTCTTATAAATCTTATCCATATAATGGAATAAAATCTCCAGACCTTCTTCCGCGTCTAACTCTTCCAATTCCAGCTCAGAAAGCACATTGTTTCGGATTTTACTGCCATATGGTAGAGAAAGAGCCAATGCCATACTTTGTTTTCTCTTTCCCAAAGCAGTTACTTTAGTCCACATAACTACTGCACTTCTCCATTGGTCGTACGATTCCCTTTCAGCAAATAAGGGAGGATAGTCATATCCAGCCATCTTTATCCTGGGTTCAGCCACGTATCTTTTTTTTTTTTCCTTCTCACTCACTCCTTGGTTTGATCAGGAAAAGTTGTATCTCTCAAACCTTCACATTTGCACAGCAACCATCCTCTGCTACCATTGTTAAACGTTTTAGTTGCTGTGAAATGAAGAGTCTAAAATTCTTGTTCCTTTTCACCAAACACCATTTATTTCACTTCCACAGCCTCTGCACAAAACTCTTAACACACCACCTGCCAGAGGCCACCTGAAGCCCCTTTACATATCAGTGTCAATTGATGGATACGTCACATAAATGAGACAACTAATTGCAATGTCTCTTAACCCATTACTTAACATCAAATTAGTGAGACACGACCTCCCCTTCACAAAACCATGCTGCCTCTCTCTAATACGTCCATTTGCTTCCAAATGGGAGTAGATCCTGTCTCAAAGAATTCTCTCCAGTAATTTCCCTACCACTGATGTAAGGCTCACCGGCCTGTAGTTCCCTAGATTATCCTTGCTACCCTTCTTAAACAAAGGAACAACATTGGCTATTCTCCAGTCCTCTGGGACATCACCCGAAGACAGTGAGAATCCAAAGATTTCTGTTAAGGTCTTAGCAATTTCCTCTCCAGCCTCCTTCAGTATTCTGGGGTAGATCCCATCAGGCCCTGGGGATTTATCTACTTTAATATTTTTCAAGACGCCAACACCTCGTCTTTTTGGATCTCAATGTGAACCCAGGCTATCTATACGCCCTTCTCCAGACTCAACATCCACCAATTCCTTCTCTTTGGTGAATACTGATGCAAAGTATTCATTTAGTACCTCGCCCATTTCGTCTGGCTCCACACATAGATTCCCTTGCCTATCCTTCAGTGGGCCAACCCTTTCCCTGGCTACCCTCTTGCTTTTTATGTATGTGTAAAAAGCCTTGGGATTTTCCTTAACCCTATTTGCCAATGGCTTTTCGTGACCCCTTCTAGCCCTCCTGACTCCTTGCTTACGTTCCTTCCTACTTTCCTTATATTCCACACAGACTTCGTCTGTTCCCAGCCTTCGAGCCCTGACAAATGCCTCCTTTTTGTTTTTGACGAGGCCTACAATATCTCTCGTTGTCCAAGGTTCCTGAAATTTGCCGTATTTATCCTTCTTCCTCACAGGAACATGCCGGTCCTGAATTCCTTTCAACTGACACTTGAAAGCCTCCCACATGTCAGATGTTGATTTACCCTCAAACATCCTCCCCCAATCTAGGTTCCTCAGTTCCCACCTAATATTGTTATAGTTAGCCTTCCCCCAATTTGGCACATTCACCCTAGGACCACTCTTATCCTTGTCCACCAGCACTTTAAAACTTACTGAATTGTGGTCACTGTTCCCGAAATGCTCCCCTACAGAAACTTGTACCACCTGGCCGGGCTCATTCCCCAATACCAGGTCCAGTACAGCCCCTTCCCTCGTTGGACTGTCTACATATTGTTTTAAGAAACCCTCCTGGATGCTCCTTACAAACTCTGCCCCGTCTAAGTCCCTGGCACTAAGTGAGTCCCAGTCAATATTGGGGAAGTTGAAGTCTCCCATCACAACAACCCTGTTGTTTTTACTCTTTTCCAAAATCTGTCTACCTATCTGCTCCTCTATCTCCCGCTGGCTGTTGGGAGGCCTGTAGTAAACCCCCAACATTGTGACTGCACCCTTCTTATTCCTGATCTCTATCCATATAGCCTCACTGCCCTCTGAGGTATCCTCCCGTAGTACGGCTGTGATATTCTCCCTAACCAGTAGCGCAACTCCGCCACCCCTTTTACATCCCCCTCTATCCCACCTGAAACATCTAAATCCTGGAATGTTAAGCTGCCAATCCTATCCTTCCCTCAACCAGGTCTCTGTAATGGCAACAACATCATAGTTCCAAGTACTAATCCAAGTTCTAAGTTCATCTGCCTTACCCGTAATACTTCTTGCATTAAAACATATGCACTTCAGGCCACCAGACACTGTTCTCAGCAACTTCTCCCTGTCTGCTCTGCCTCAGAGCCATACCGGCCCTATTCCCTAGTTCTCCCTCAATGCTTTCACCTTCTGACCTATTGCTCCGGTGCCCACCCCCCTGACTGGGGAACTGTTTGTGTAAGCCATGTTGGCTGGGTGTGGTTGTTGATTGGGGGGTGTTAATAATAATAATCTTTATTGTCATAAGTAGGCTTACTTTAACAGTGCAATGAAGTTATTGTGAAAAGCCCCTAGTCGCCACATTCTGATGCCTGTTCGGGTACACAGAGGGAGAATTCAGAATGTCAAAATTAACTCACAGCACGTCTTTCGGGAGTAGTGGAGGGGAACCGGAGCACCCGGAGGAAACCCACGCACACACGGGGAGAACGTGCAGACTCCGCACAGACAGTGACCCAGCCGGGAATGGAATCTGGGACCCTGGCGCTGTGAAGCCACGGTGCTGACCACTGTGCTACCGTGCTGTGTGGGTGGTACTTTGCTGTGTTTTCTCTTGAAATTGTTGTTAAAAAATTACAAATGCCTTAATAAAATGTTTTTTTTAAAAAGAGTCCAGTGGACAGCGAAGTGTGCAGGTGAGGGTAGAAGAAATATAGGGCAGTGGCTGTTAGACTGAAATGTAAAAACAATTGTGCCCATTGCTTGTCCATTCAGAAGGCCTTTGAGGTATATGTCCATTGTAAGAAGCAACCAAAGTGCATACAGTGTGATGTTATCATGTTTTCTCTCCCTCCCTTAGATGCCCCATCCTCACGATGCCAGAGAGACCCTGAGGACCATCCCTTGACCCCTGAGGGGGGGAGAAGATGCCAAATGCATCCATGTCACATCCTCCTTCAGCTCCAAGCACAAGTGCACATACAGGCACATTGATGGGCATACGTGTATCAAACCAGGTGGTGGTGCACATCAGACTCATCTGAGGAACTGGCAGAAGCAGAGAGTCCACAGGGCACCGGCACTCAGATTATTGTTGAAGACCAGGATAATGTTGAGTCCAAGGCAGATGATGAGCCTCTGGAGTTGTCCATTAGGTGACAGATCCTGGATGTCCAGTGGAATGCAAAGGGTGATCTGGCAGCGATTCCTGAGGGTCTGCATGCCATGGTCTCTGTCGTGGGCACTGCATTGACCTGGAGCTCGGAACGTACAGCCTTCTCCATAGACACAGTGGCAACACTCATGGAGAGGCAGCTCCAGGAACTCAGTCAGGGGTCTCTCGGATTTTGTTCAGATCGGCAATCCTATATATTGGCAGCGATCTCACTGTCGATGTAAGATATGGCTGAGGTACCTCTGCCAGCTGCCCATCCATAGATCGTGAGCAGGAAGGTTCAAACCAACCTTATGTTGGCAGGTGACCTGCAGCTCACATTTAAAACTCCTCTCAGGGTGATCTTGATGTGGCAATAGCTGCCCCCCACCCCTGCCAGTGACCGTCACATCTGATGAGTGGCAAGCCATGGAGTTGGATGCTCCCACTCAGATGAGGACTACACAGGCTCTGCCAATCAGAAGGCGGCCACCAGCATCAAGGCTGATAGGGCATCAGAGTCAGCAGGCCACCTCCAATTGGGAGTAGTGGGGGCACCAAGATGTAACTCTCGCAAATGGAAGTTGAAGTCACTGATCACAAAAGCAGTTCTCATGGGTGATTTATGTTTCCTTGGCACATCTGTACTGGTTAATTTGAACATTAGGCTTCAATGTATCATGTGCAATGGCCTTAGTGTATTTCATGCTTTTAATAGCGAATAGGGCTGGGAGTCACGGAGGAAGGCTGCACACATTATATCAGATATCAGGGGCGAAATTCTCCGGTATTGGCGCGATGTCCGCCGACCAGCGCCAAAAACGGCGCAAATCAGTCGGGCATCGCGCCGCCCCAAAGGTGCGGAATCCTCCGCATCTTTGGGGGCCGAGCCCTAACGTTGAGGGGCTAGGCCCGCGGCGGACTGATTTCCGCCCCAGAATCGGTGGGCCCCGATCGCGGGCCAGGCCACCGTGGGAGCACCCCCCCCCGCGGCCAGATCGGCCCACCCCCCCCAGGACCCCGGAGCCCGCCCGCGCCGCCTTGTCCCGCCGGTAAGAGAGGTGGTTTCATCCACGCCGGCGGGACAGGCATCCTAGCAGCGGGACTTCGGCCCATCCGGGCCGGAGAATCGCGGGGGGGGGCCCGCCAACCGGCGCGGCGCGATTCCCGCCCCTGCCGAATATCCGGTGCCGGAGAATTCGGCAACCGGCGGGGGCGGGATTCACGCCAGCCCCCGGCGATTCTCCGACCCGGCGGGGGGTCGGAGAATCTCGCCCATGATCATGACTTAAGGGTGACAGGGTTATTTCATCAGGAAAGATTATTAAGGTGGCATATCCCTTGCCATCACTTTTACTCCACAGCTTGGATGCCTAACTGAAAGTCCTCTAAATCAAGGCCTTCCTGGTCCCTTGCCTCTCATAATGATAATCACATTGGGATTTTGCTCCTCGTCCTGGGGTTCCTCCCCAGACCCAGCACATAAATCGTCCTCTACAATCTGTGGAACAGGATTGCTGTCTTCATCCTCCACTGGGTTCCCATTTGACTGAGCCAGATTGTGGAGTGCACAACAGTCAGCAACGATGTTGACGTGATCTCCCTGAGCAGTCTAGGCAGTGGAACCTCATCTTGAGGACGCCAATGGCCCTCTCTCTATTGCTGCCCTGTGGAGGCATGACTGTGATTATAGCTCGCTTCAACCTCTGCAGATGGGTGTCTCAGTGGAGTCATGAGCCTTTATTCAGCAATAGCCTTTGTCCACCAGGAGCCAACCATCCAAGTGAGCTGGAGCAATGAAGCGTTTTGGCATCTGTAAGTGCTGAAGGATATCGGCATCATGACAGCTTCCTGGCGCAAACCTGCAGAACCTGCCTATTGTGGTCACACACAATCATGTTACGGGAGTGGAAGCCTTTTCTATTGACAAAGGCACCAGGCTCCCCTGCTGGTGCCTTTATAGACACATATGCGCAGTTAATGGTTCCCTGAAGGTGGGAAAATCCTGCAATTGGAGTGAAGCCTCTGGCTCGCTCAGCCTGGTTGATTTTGTCAGTCTTGAAATGAAGGAAAGTGATTGCTCTTCAGAACAGAACGTCAGTCACCAGCTTGATGCAGCTGATTGAGTGACACTACATAGATCTCCCACTGACCCCTGGATAAAACCTGAGGGGTAAAGGTTCAGGGCAACTATTACCTTCAAAACTGTTGGCATAGGGTGGTCATCTGCACAGTTGGAGGTGCTCTCTGGATTAATCATCTCGCATTTGGAATTGACGGTCTCCCTGGAGACATGGAGCCTCTTTCGGCACTGAACCTCAGACATGTCCAGGTAGCAGGACTGCTGCCTGTAGACTCTGACTGCTGGATAATGGCATCTTCTCCGGGTACTTCTGCCTTGAACCTCTTGCTGGCCCTGCTCCCCTTCTGGCTGAGCATCCTGATCAATGGGTCCCACTCTGGGATACTGCCTGCGAGCAACAAGTCACTTCTCCCTTCTGGCCCTTGTCTCTGCTTCTGAGGAGGTCCCTCCAGCAGAGTAGGCAATCTCTTGTATTAAAGATGATTGCACAGGATTGGGCACTAAAGGGGCCTCGCAGCACAGAGAAAGCCCATGTAAATGTTCTCCAGAACACCAAAAAGATGACAGAAACTATCTGTATACCAACACACATCAAAGCACCCACTTATTCACACACCTTTTATCCCACCCTGGACATAGAGGTCATGAAAAAGGTGAAGTGCACCTGCCTGGTTGGGTGGCATGTGTGCACATAGGCCATTCAAAATCGGAGACAATTGCTGTTTAAATGGCTTAAATAGCCCTTTAAAAGTGTCGGTGGCCGTGCACCCACTGACTGAAATATTGTGAGCGGTGCGATGACGTTGGGATGCTCTTGTGACATTACTGCATCTCATTTCAGGAAGGATTGGGTCTGCTCCAGGAGTGGTAAATTCACACCCACATATTCAGAACCCCAGCAAGAACACATACATGATCAGAGGGGTTTTGTCTCTGCTACCTGGAGTCGAAGAGGAAAGTATCAGAAACCAGCTGCTGATTCTGCCGAAAAGTCCAGGCAATCTGCAAATGCCATAGCCACAGGAATAAAGAGGAACAAGAAACCTTCTCTCTCTCTCAAACCTGTTTGACCTGCTAAGTCCACCTGAGAAAGGTAAATGCCAACGAGGCGACTGCAGAAGCCACTGCAACTGGTCAATTGAATCTCAAGTTTCAACCCCTTCACTTCAGAAAGAAAGAATCCAAGCAATGGGCCTGCTGATTTGAAATCTCACTTTAAGTATCCTTTTCCATTTATCTGATTTTAATCTGTGTTCCTGTATTTTGAATTAATAACTTTGCTGCTGAAAGATATTTTAGTAAAAGTTTTGAAATAAACTATTTTGTTATCATGAATATCACTAAAGCTTGACTGCAGGGTTATTTTAAATTAACCCACTTATAAATTTAAAAGAGGGCTACACACAGACACAAATACTTAGCTTACTGACCACTTTGAGGAAACATGGGGCTGGATTCTTCGTTTGCCGACGCCAAAATCGTGAGATGCGATTGGGCAGAGAATACCTTCTGACGCCGAAATCGCAGCAGGCGTCCTGGCTGCTGAGCGAGAGAGCGGCAGAAGCAAATGATGTGGAGTGACTGCGGGCTGCCAGTCCGGACTGCGGCGGGGTGGGCCCTGCCAGGGCCGGGGTAGGGGAGGGGGAGGGAGGGACAGGTCAAGCAGCACCCAGTGCCCAGTCACTGACCGCCATTCTGCTGAGCACCCACTGACCGACCACCCAGCCCGGCCCCTGGTACTACACAGTGGCACTGCCGTATGGGTGTGCTCACCCCTGCACTCCACACCCCCCGGCCACAGTGCCCCCCCCCCAAATCAGCACTGAACACCCCGCCCAACCAGCAGTCGCCCACCGGGAGACCACTCAGGGCCACACCCCGGCAGCCCGCAGTGAAGGCAATGCCAGCCAACGGTGCCCCTGGTAGTAGGGACGGGCGCCAGGACTGGGGGCACCGGCGGATAACAGGCCGGGGTGAGGGGGGTGAGGATGAGGGGTGTGGGCATCCAAAATGGCCGCCCGCACGGATCGATGGGAAATTGGTCAACACAGAGACAGGCTGCAGCTTGCAAATATACAAGGGCTGCAGCCCGCACCTTGCAGAAACTAACACAGGGAAAAGGCCGTTGAAAGAATATCCAAGGACAATGGGCTTCAGGTAGAAAGTAACAATTTGTTGCAGACTTGGTGGCGTCAGTCTCCTTATTTGGGAAGGCCTACGTGCGTCGGACACTAACGGCCATTGCCGACTGGGACCCGCCCTGCGGAGGGAGGGGAAGGGCTGAGGACAAAAGTGAAAAAAATGCATTGGACATGGCTGAGGGCCCAGTCAATCACAGTGGGGGGAATCCCCAATTCAGGACAAAGGAAAACATGTCGGAAACAATGGTGTGGAATGTTGCATCACCAAATCAGATATATCAGAGGTGGAGAAACTGAGAGAATGGAATCATAGAATCCTTACAGTGCAGAAAAGTCCATTTGGCTCACCGAGTCTGCCCTGAACTTCTGAAAGAGCATCTTACCTAGGCCCACCCCCCACACCCCACTCTATCCCTGTGCCCCACCTAACCTTTGGACACTAAGGGACAATTTAGCATGGCCAATCTACCTAACCTGCATATCTTTGGACTGTGGTAAGAAACTGGAGTGCCCGGAAGAATCCCACGCACACACGGGGAGAAAGTGCAAACTCCACACAGTCACCCAAGGTCAGAGTCAAACCCGGGCCGCTGGCACTGTGAAGCAGCTGTGCTAACCACTGTGCCACTGTGCCGCCTCGTCCTTAATTGGATTGGATTGGATTTGTTTATTGTCACGTGTACCGAGGTACAGTGAAAAGTATTTTTCTGCGAGCAGCTCAACAGATCATTAAGTACATGGAAAGAAAAGGGAATAAATGAAAATACATAATAGGGTAACACAAGGTATACAATGTAACTACATAAGCACCGGCATTGGATGAAGCATACAGAAGTGTAATGTTAATGAGGTCAGTGTGGTAGTCTGTGTTAGGAGGATTACGGTACCTCGTAATGCCGGAATACCATTGGTGGAGAATGTACTTGTTCCCATTGGATAAGCTTGTATGTTAGCTCCGCCCTGCAACGCGGGGTATAAGAGCCCGTGCCACCCCAGCAGCTTTCTTCTGTACCTGCGCTGCGGGGGGGGGGGGGGGGGGGGGGGGGGGAAACATTTAGTGTATTAAAGCCTTCAATTGTCTCCAATTTCGTTTCTGAGGTTATTGATCGTGCATCAATTTAATACGCTAGATTTAAAAGAATGGAGCTCCGAATCAAGCCGGAGTGTCTGCAACTCAGCCCCCACGCGGCAAACTCAGCGGAAACCTTCAAGCACTGGCTGGCGTGTTTCAACGAATATCTCGGAATGGTCGAAAACACACCCACGGGAGAACAGAAACTTTAAGTCCTGCACTCGAGGGTGAGCCCAGAAATCTACACCCTGATCTAGGATGTGGACGATTTCGATGCAGCAATGGAGCTGCTGAAAGGACATTATATTTGCCCTGTAAACCAGGTCTACGCCCGACATCTGCTGGCGACGAGGTGACAAATCCCTGGGGAATCATTGGAAGAATTCTACCGTGCGCTCCTGGTGTTGGGGAGAAACTGCAGCTGCCCGCAAGTTTCGGCGAGCGACCACACAGAACTTTTGATCCGGGACGCTTTCGTTGCAGGAATGTTGTCCTCCCAAATCTGCCAGCGATTGCTGGAGAAAGAGGCACTAGGCCTCAAGGAGGCATGGGCCCTTGCCGGATCCCTGGATGTGGCCTCCCGAAATGCCCGCGCTTACGTCCCCGACCGCGCGGCAGCCCCCTGGTCAGCATGGAACCACCCCGCGGCCGACCCCGCGGCATCTCCCATCCCCCCACAAGCTTGGGCTGCAAGACAGCCTGGCAACCCCGGGGGGCCCCGCTGCTATTTTTGCGGGCAAGCCAAGCACCCCCGACAGCGCTGTCCGGCCCGTGCAAGGGATGCGGTAAAAAGGGCCACTTCGTGGCGGTATGCCAGGCCCGGGCGGTCGCTGCGGTCTCCGGCGGCGAATACGGACCGCCACCACAATCCTCTCCACGGTGCCCGTGCGGCCAGCGGGCGCCGCCATCTTCCTCCTCCAGAGCCACGTGTGGCCTCCGGGTGCCGCCATCTTGGCCCGCAGACGCCACGTGCGATGGGTGGGCGCCGCCATTTTGTGCACCCCCAGCCATGTGCGACCACTGGGTGCCGCCATCTTGGATGGACTCCCAGGACCCCAGCTCGGCTGACCACACACCGCCCGAAGAAAACATTCAACTGCTGCCACGAGTAGCCTCGGTGACCCTGGACCAGTCTCGGCCCCGAACACTATTGACTGCTACGACAACGGTGCTTATCAATTGGCATGAAACGTCCTGCCAAATCGACTCTATGAGCACGGAGAGCTTCATACACCCCGACACGGTAAGACGCTGTTCTCTCCCCGTCCACCCCGTTAATCAAAAAATCTCCCTGGCATCCGGATCTCACTCAGTAGAGATCAAGGGGTTTTGTGTAGCTAACCTCACAGTCCAAGGAAGGGAGTTCAAAAACTACCGACTCTACGTCCTTCCCCACCTCTGCGCGGCCACACTCCTAGGGTTGGATTTTCAGTGCAACCTCCAAAGTCTAACTTTCAAATTCGGCGGCCCTGTACCCCCCCTCACTGTCTGCAGCCTTGCGACCCTCAAGGTAGATCCACCTTCCCTGTTTGCGAACCTCACCCCGGTTTGCAAACCTGCCGCCATCAGGAGCAGACGGTATAGTGCCCAGGACCGGATCTTTATTAGGTCAGAGGTCCAACGGTTACTGAAGGAAGGTGTCATTGAGGCTAGCAACAGCCCCTGGAGAGCTCAAGTAGTGGTGGGAAAGACCAGGGAGATGCATAGGATGGTCATCGACTACAGTCAGACCATCAACAGGTTTATGCAGCTCGACACGTACCCTCTCCCCAGCATATCCGACCTGGTCAACAGGATCGTGCAATTCAAGGTCTTTTCCACGGTGGATCTTAATTCCGCCTGCCACCAGCTCCCCATCCGCACTAGTGACCGCAAATACACTGCCATCGAAGCAGATGGGCGGCTCTACCACTTCTTAAGGGTTCGCTTCGGTGTCACTGTCTTCCAACGAGAGATGGACCGAATGGTTGACTGGTACGGTTTACGGGCCACATTCCCATACCTCAGTAATGTCACCATCTGCGGCCACGACCAGCAGGACCACGACACCAACCTCTGAAAATTCCTCCAAACCGCAAAAATCCTTAACCTAACGTATAACAAGGATAAATGCGTGTTCAGCACCGACTGCCTAGCCATCCTCGGCTACGTTGTGTGAAATAGAGTGATAGGCCCCGACCATGCGGCCCTTATGGAGTTCCCCCTCCCGCACTGCTCCAAGGTCCTGAAGCGCTGCCTAGGTTTTTTTTCCTACTGTGCCCAGTGGGTCCCCAACAATGCGGACAAGGCCCGTCCACTGATCCAATCCACAGTTTTTCCCTGTCGATAGACGCCCGCCAGGCCGTCAGCCGCATCAAAACAGACATTGACGAGTCCCTCCCCTTCCAGGTCGAGAGCGACGTGTCCGACGTAGCTTTGGCGGCCACCCTCAACCAAGCGGGCAGACCCATGGCCTTCTTCTCACGCACCCTCCACGCCTCCGAAATCCGCCATTCCTCAATCGAAAAGGAGGCCAAGGCCATAGTAGAAGCTGTGCGACATTGGAGGCATTACCTGGCCGGCAGGATATTCACTCTCCTCACTGACCAACGGTCGGTTGCTTTCATGTTCGATAATGCGCAGCGGGGCAAGATAAAAAACAACAAGATCTTACGGTGGAGGATCGAGCTCTCCACCTACAACTATGAGATCTTGTATCGTCCCGGGAAGCTAAACGAGCCGCCTGATGCCCTATCCCGTGGCACATGTGCCACCGCACAAGTGGACTGCCTCTGAGCCCTCCACGAGGACCTCTACCACCCGGGGGTCACTCAATTTTTCCACTTCATCATGACCCGCAACCTGCCCTACTCCATCGAGGAGGTAAGGTCAGCCACCAGGAATTGCCAAATCTGCGCGGAGTGCAAATCGCACTTCTACAGGCCAGAGAAAGCGCACCTGATAAAGGCTTCCCGTCCCTTTGAACGCCTCAGTATGGATTTCAAAGGCCCCTCCCCTCCACCGACCGCAACACGTACTTCCTGAACGTGATTGACGAGTACTCCCGGTTCCCATTTGCCATCCCCTGCCCCGACATGACCGCAATCACCGTCATAAAAGCCCTCCATAGTATCTTTACGCTGTTTGGTTTCCCCGCCTACATACACAGCGATAGGGAGTCCTCCTTTATGAGCAACGAACTGCGTCAATTCCTGCTCAGCAAGGGCATTGCCTCGAGCAGGACGACCAGATACAACCCCCGGGGAAACGAATAGGTAGAGAGGAAGAACGGAACGGTCTGGAAGACCATCCTACTGGCCCTCCGGTCCAGGAATCTCCCAGTCTCCCGCTGGCAGGAAGTCCTCCCGGATGCCCTCCACTCCATCCGGTCACTGCTCTGTACCACGACCAACCAAACACCTCATGAACGTCTCCTTGTCTTCCCCAGGAAGTCCTCCTCTGGGACCTCGCTCCCGACCTGGCTGGCAGCTCCCGGACCCACCCTGCTCCGAAAATACATGCAGGCGCACAAATCGGACCCATTGGTCGAGAGGGTCCATCTCCTCCACGCTAACCCTCAGTACGCCTACGTGGCGTACCCCGACGGCCGACAGGATACGGTCTCCCTACGGCACCTGGCGCCCGCTGGATCGCCACACACACCCCCGCCACCAATCCCACCCTCCCTCCCACCAGCGCAATCCACAGCTGCCCCATTCTCAGGTGGATTGGTTCTTCCACCGGCCCCGTCTAGGCCCTGCCCACCGTCGCACCCCACAGCCGCCCCCTTCCGAGGTCAGTCGGCCCATCCAACGGCCACGTCTAGGGGTGTTGAAGCTGCCACAGAAGCTAAAACCACGCTTCCGGAGTCACAGACGCCCGAACCTCCTCCGGCATCACCACCAAAGCTACGATGATCGCAGAGGACGACCAGGGCCCCCGATTGACTAATTGCTTCCTTTTGAAATGTACATTACTGTTGTAAATAGTTAAGAGTTGTAATGAGGCAAAACGCTGTACGGAGGCATTATGGTACCTTCATAACTGTAACTTCTACCACTTTTACCACATTGTAATACAAAGCCACCACTCCCGCCGGACTCTTTTTTAACAGGGGGTGAATGTGGTAGTCTGTTTTAAGAGAATTACGGTACCTAGTAATGCTGGAATACCATTGGTGGAGAATGTACTTGTTCCCATTGGATAAGCTTGTATGTTAGCTCCGCCCTGCAACGCGGGGTATAAGAGCCCGTGCCACCCCAGCAGCTTTCTTCTGTACCTGCACTGCTGGGGGAAACATCTACCGTATTAAAGCCTTCAATTGTCTCCAATCTCGTTTCTGAGGTTATTGATCGTGCATCAGTCAGTCCATAAGAGGGTCATTTAGGGGTCTGGTAACAGCGGGGAAGAAGCTGTTTTTGCGTCTGTGCGTGTTTTCAGACTTCTGTATCTCCTGCCCGATGGAAGAAGTTGGAAGAGCGAGTAAGCCAGGTGGGAGGGGTCTTTGATTATGCTGCCCACTTTCACCAGGCAGCGGGAGGTGTAGATGGAATCAATGGATGGGAGGCAGGTTCGTGTGATGGACTGGGCTGTGTTCACGACCCTCTGAAGTTTCTTGCGGTCTTGGGCCGAGCAGTTGCCATACCAGGCTGTGATGCAGCCTGATAGGATGCTTTCTATGGTGCATCTGTAAAAGTTGGTAAGAGTTAATGTGTACATGCGAATTTCCTTAGTTTCCTGAGGAAGTATAGGCGCTGTTGTGCTTTCTTGGTGGTAGCGTCGACGTGGGTGGACCAGGACAGATTTTTGGAGATGTGCACCCCTAGGAATTTGAAACTGCTAACCATCTCTACCTCAGCACCATTGATGCAGACAGCGGTGTGTACAGTACTTTGCTTCCTGAAGTCAATGACCAGCTCTTTAGTGTTGCTGGCATTGAGGGAGAGATTGTTGTCGCTGCAACGCCATGCTAAATTGGCCATGCGAGGAAGAAGGAAGCGAGGAAGTGTAGTCAAGGTGGCCGGGGAAGTCGGTGGGTTTGGAATAAATATTAGTAGACTGTCTATCCCAGAAATGGAGACAGATAAGTGAAGGAAGAAAAGGATTGAAATGGACTGTAGGAAGGTGAAAGAAGGGTGGAAATTGGAAGCAAAATTGATCATTTTATCCAGTTCCAGGCAAGAACAGGAAGCAGCTCCAGATCAGGCATTGATGTACTGGAAAAAAGGTGTGAGATGCGGCCTGAGTAGGAGTAGAACAAGAAATGATCCACCCACCCAACAAAGGGACGAACAGATCCTTGCCAGTACCCATAGCCACACCTTTCATTTGGAGGAAATGGTTCTATGGTTCTACAGACTCTTGATGGTATTGACCTGATAGCTGTATTCTTGAGAATGAATACATCATTACTCCAAATCTGGAATTAGTCTTTGCATCTGTTCACACACAAACAACAAGTGTCATCCTTTTTTATGAATGATGTGGAGATGCCGGCGTTGGACTGGGGTGAGCACAGTAAGAAGTCTTACAACACCAGGTTAAAGTCCAACAGGTTTGTTTTGAATCTTTGCCGGCGGGGGAAGAGAGCGGTTACGGGTGGAGGAGCTCTTGGGGGGGAACAAAGTTGCGTCCCGCTCCTCGCCAAGAACTTGCACCCAAGCGCGCAAATTCACCTGTTTGGGCCCCCTGCAACAAGAGAGTGGGGCCGAAGAAGAACCCGGACTCCAAAGCGAAGGCCTGGGCGCTCGGGAGCGGAGCGATCCCCCCCCCACCCCCCCCCCCCACGCACGGCAGCAGAACGCGGGGCAGGACAAGCAGCGGCCCGGACCAAAGCGGGGACCGAGCCAGCAGCAAGGACCTCCCCCCTCACCCCACACGGCGGCGACCACCACGAGGCAGGCGGCGGAACAAAGAGTGACTCCTGGCCCAACCAGAAGCCTCTCTCTCTCTCTCGACCCTGGGTGAGTGAGGGGAAAAAAAAAGAACTTCCCCTTTCTCAAAAAAAATTCGAAGAAAAAACTTCTAAAGAGAAAGAATTTTTTCAGTTTAAAAAAAAAAAAATTTCTTGAAGAGTTTTATAAAAAAAAGTGTTAAAGGAGAGAAGGGAGGGGAAAAGAAACAGGGGGGAAAATAGGGTAAAAAAAAAAGGGGGAAAAAAAGGGGAAGGGATAAAAAAATGCCAGAAGGGAACCAAAGCAGAGGGAGAAAGGGCACCAAAAGCAGACGGTGCAATGGGCGAGCCCGTTCAGACGAGCTAATCGGCACACGAAGCGGTAGAACGGAAGGTTCGCCGCAACAAAAAGAACTCGACAGACAGAAGCATTTTCCCCCTGGGCCAGGGGGGAACTGGAACTGGAAGGCAGCCTTTGCCGAGGATCACGGCCCTGGAGAAGGAGGTGGCGAGACTGGGCACAACGCAGGGGAGCCTGAAGGGCAGAGTAGACGATCAGGAAAACCGCTCGAGAAGGCAAAATGTCAGGATAGAGGGCCCACCTGAGGGTAGAAACCCCACGGCCTACGTGGCCGGGATGCTGGGCAACTTAGTGGAGAGGAAACATTTCCCCAACCCACCAGAAATGGACAGAGCACACCGGTCGCTGCGCCCGAAGCCCAAGGCAGGGGACCACCCAAGGGCAGTTATAGCTAAACTGCACCAGTACCAAGACAGGGAAACAATCCTGCGCTGACCAGGCAAAACAGAACCTGCAAATGGGAAGGACACTTCATTAGAGTTTACGAGGACATTGGGGCAGACCTAGCCAGGAGACAGGCCGAATTCAATAGAGCAAAAGCAGCTCTCCACAAGAACGACGTGCGTTTTGCTATGCTGTACCCTAGAAAGGGAATAGCAATATGGCTACAAAGTGCCACAACCAATAGCTCGGAACAAGGAATCGCTGCAAGCATCCACCCAGCACAGTCTCTGGGCGAAGGGAGACCCCAAAGTGCAGGGGACTACCCGCGTGGTGGACGCACAGTGGGCGGCCATGTCGGGTGCCCCCTGGACAAAGGGAAACCCTAGAGCACAGGGACTCGACAACATGGAGAGAGCAGTGACAGCGGCCGTCCTGGACGGCCCCCTAACAAAGGAAAACCCCGGAGGGCAGGGGCGCGTTCACCAGGAAGGTATGGTTAATCCCACAGGAGCGAGGGGACAGAAGCTCCCCACCAGGAGTCAACCAGAACGTAAAGGGGACTCAGCGGCCCAGTGAAGAGATCCAGAGTCCTCACCCACCTAAGAAATATGAAGGCCGACATAGTCTTCCTCCAAGAGACACACCTGAGAGAGCAGGACCGACTGCAGGTAAGAAAGGGCTGGGTGGGACAAACCTACCATACCTGCCATGGGATTGGGCCAGGGGGGTGGCAATATTGATCCGCATGAGGACAACGTTAAGGGCGACAAAGACGGTTACAGACCCAGGGGGACGGTAACCCTGGAAGGGGCACCGGTAGTACTAGTTGACGTGTACGCACCCAACTTGGATGACACGAGCTTCATCAAGAAGACCATGGCAGAACTCCCAGACACAGCGACGCACCAACAAATCATGGGGGGGGGGGGGGAACTTTAACTGTGTACAGGGCCCAACGACTGACAGATCAAGCCCCAAAGCAGGGAAAACCTCAAGCATGGCAAGGGAACTCGGTCACTTTATGGAACAGATGGGAGCTGTGTACCCCTGGAGGTTCACCCACCCAGGGCAGAAGGAGTTCTCCTTCTTCTCCCCGGTACACAACGTATACACCAGAATTGACTTCTTTGTGGTGGGGAAAATGGTGCTTCTGGGGATAGACAAAGTGGAATACTCCGCAATTGTGATATCAGACCACGCTCCACACTACATGGATGTGGGGCTGGAGACGGGCAGGGGCCAACTCCCCACATGGAGGTTGGACATTGCCCTACTAACTGACAAGGCCTTCAACGAAAAGATATCGCAGGCCACAGCAGAGTACACGGAGAACAACCAGAACGGGGAGGTCTCACCCTCCACATTCTGAGAAGCGCTAAAGGCCGTACTAAGAGGGGAAAACATCGCTTTCAAGGCGCAAAGAGAGAGGGAGGAAAGGGCAGCTAGGCAGCAGCTGGTCGACTCCATACCGGACGTAGACCGTAAATACTCCGAGGCCCCGACCGTAGAGCTCCTGGCGGAGAGGAAAGAGCTACAAAGGAACTTTGACCTGCTCACCACCAGGAAAGCAGTGCACCAACTCCGCCAGGCACGTGGGACCCTATATGAACACGCAGACAAAGCCAGCCGCCTGTTGGCACACCAGCTGAGAAAGCAGGCAGCCACCAGAGAAATTGCACAAATCAGGGATACCAGAGGCACATTAGAAACAGAACCAGAAAAGATCAACAAAACCTTCAAGGCCTTCTACCAAGGGCTGTGCACCTCAGAGCCCCCAATGGGGGAGTCTGGGATGAAACGGTTCCTTGATGAACTGGACATACCAGTTGTGGGGGAGGGCAGAAAACAGGGCCTGGAAGCACCACTAACATGGGGAGAGATCATAGCTCCATGCAGGCGGGGAAGGCGCCGGGATCAGACGGGGTCCCGGCGGACTTCTACGAAATATTTGCGACAGCACTGGCCCCGCACCTGCGGGAGATGTTCACAGCATCGCTGACTAAGGGCACACTGCCACCCACGCTAGCACAGGCCTCAATCTCGCTGATACCTAAGAAAGATAAAGACCCAACGGAATGTGGGTCATACAGACCCATCTCACTGCTGATCGCAGATGCCAAAATACTGGCCAAAATCCTAGCCAAAAGGCCAGAGCGTGCCAGAGGTGGTCGCAGAGGACCAGACGGGCTTTGTCAAAGATAGACAGCTTACCTCGAACATCAGGCGCCTGCTGAACGTGATAATGACCCCCTTCGGGTAGAGAATACCAGAGGTGACCGTCTCCCTAGACGCAGAAAAGGCCTTCGACAGGGTCGATTGGAAATACTGGAGCGGTTTGGGCTTGGAACAGGGTTCACCTCTGGGTAAAACTCCTATGCAACGCTCCCATGGCGAGCGTACGGACCAGCAACACCAACTCCCGATACATCCAGCTGCACAGGGGCACCAGACAAGGATGCCCACTGTCCCCGCTGCTGTTCGTTCTAGCGATCAAACCATTAGCAATTGCTCACAGAGCAGCAAAAAGCTGGAGGGGGATCCGAAGGGGAGGCAGGGAGCACAGAGTCTCACTCAATGCAGATGACCTGCTCCTCTGCATTTCAGACCCACAAAGCAGCATGGACGGAATCATCGTGCTCCTGACAGACTTTGGCGCCTTCTCGGGCTACAAACTCAACATGAGCAAAAGCGAGATCTTCCCGATACACCCACAAGGAGGGGGCGGAGCACTATCGGGACTGCCGTTTAAACAAGCCCGACACAAATTCTGCTACCTGGGGATCCAAATATCCCATGACTGGAAAGAGATCCACAAATGGAACCTCACCAGTCTGACAGAGGAAGTAAAAAAGAACCTGTAAAGATGGAACACGCTCCCACTCTCCCTCGATGGGAGCGTCCAGACGATCAAAATGAACAAAATGAACATACTGCCCGAGTACCTCTTCCTACTTAGATCCATTCCGATTACATCCCCAAGGCCTTTTTCAAAGCACTGGACAAGCTAATCATGGCGTTCGTATTGGGGGGGGGGGGGGGGGGGGGGGGTGCGGGGGGGAAGAATGCTAGGATCCCAATGAAGGTCCTGTAAAAAACAAAATCCAGGGAACGTTAGCCCTCCCAAACCTACAATTCTACCACTGGACAGCGATGGCCGAGCGAATAAAGGGATGGATCAAGGAGCCTGAAGATGAGTGGGTGCACGCGGAAGAGGCCTCCTGCACGGGGACCTCCCTCCGGGCCCTCGCCACAGCGGCACTCCCATCCCCACGAAAAAAACACTCCAGCAGCCCGGTGGTGATATCCACCCTCCAGTCCTGGAACCAATTACAGCAGCAATTTGGCCTGACCAAAATGTCGGACAAAGCTCCCATCTGCAACAACCATAGGTTCACACCAGCGCTGACTGACTCCATCCATTGACTCCATCTACACCTCCCGCTGCCTGGGGAAAGACCCCTCCCACCGGCTTACTCACTCTTCCAACTTCTTCCATCGGGCAGGAGATACAGAAGTCTGAGAACACGCACGAACAGACTCAAAAATAGCTTTTCCCCACTGTTACCAGACTCCTAAATGACCCTCTTATGGACTGACCTCATTAACACTACACCCTGTATGCTTCACCCGATGCCGGTGCTTATGTAGTTACATTGTATACCTTGTATTGCCCTATTTTGTATTTTCTTTTATTCCCTTTTCTTCCCATGTACTTAATGATCTGTTGAGTTGCTCGCAGAAAAATACTTTTCACTGTACCTCTGTACATGTGACAATAAACAAATCCAATCCAATCCAATCAAAAAGTGGGGACAGGATGGAGGGACACTGACAGTCAAGGGCCTATACACGGATGGCAGGACACAACACTGGACGAACTGACAGAGAAATTCCAGCTAGCCAGGGGGAACGAGCGAAGGTACCTAGCACTGAAAAACTTCCTATGAAAGGAGACAAGGACATACCCACAACCGTTACGACAGACATTACTGGAAGAGTTACTTGTCGCAAGCATACTAGATAAAGGAAACTGTAGCAACATGTATGACCGACTGGTAGAAAGGGCCGACACCGTACTGGACACAACAAGAAAGAAATGGGAAGAGGACCTGGGGATTGAAATAGGGTGGGGACTCTGGAGCGAAGCACTGCATAGAGTCAACTCTACCTCCATGTGCGCAAGGCTCAGCCTGACGCAACTAAAAGTGTTTTATAGAGCCCACTTAACAAGAACTCGTATGACTAGGTTCTTCCCGGAGGTGGAGGATAGATGTGAACGGTGCCAAGGAGGCCCGGCCAACCACGCCCACATGTTCTGGTCTTGCCCCAGACTTGCGGGGTACTGGACAGCCTTCTTCGAGGCAATGTCCAAAGTGGTGGGGTTGAGGGTGGAGCCATGCCCGCAAGTGGCGGTCTTCGTGGTATCAGACCAGCCAGATTTATTCCTGGAAAGGAGGGCGGACGCCCTTGCCTTTGCCTCCCTGATCGCCCGGCGTAGAATCCTGTTCGGCTGGCGGACAGCAGCACCGCCCAAAGCTGCAGACTGGCTGTCCGACCTCTCGGAATCTCTCCAAATGGAGAAAATCAAATTCGCCATCCAAGGGTCAGACGGCGGCTTCCACAGAACGTGGGAGCCATTCACCCAACTTTCCGGGGCTTGTTTGTGGCCAACGGACAAGCAGAAGAATAGCCAGGTAGCCAAGAACCAGGGGAAAGCAGCCAAAGCATGAGAGGGGAGGGGATAGACCGGGAGAGAGGGGACGGCAGATAAACCTAAGAGGAAAGAAAGGCAAACCACAGGAGTGGGGGGAGGAGGCAGAAGGGGGGGGGGGGGGGGGGGGCGGGGGGAGGGAGGGGAAGAGTGAAGCGACAGGGAACAATAGAGAAGAACCAGTGAGGTGGGGAGGAGGCAGGGAAATGATAACAAACTTGGCATCTACAGGAACAGAGAGCAAGGAGAATCCAGGCGAAAGACGGGTTGCCCCCCCCCCCACCCCCCCCCCCCGCCAACAGATGCCTACTTATGTGTTGTAAGTAATATTGCCAATTGTACAGAGTTGCTGCTGTTAAGCTGCTGCATAATACTTTACCAGTTACTTTATTTTATTTTTAATTTATTTTTTATTATTACTTTTTTTTTTGGTATGTTTGTATGTGCCCTTCTCTGCTATATATCTTATTCTGTGTACATAACGGTAAATATACTTCGTTCAAAAACCCAATAAAAAACATTTATAAAAAAAAAGGTTTGTTTTGAATTACTCGCTTTCAGAGCACTGCTCCTTTCACCTGAGAAAGGAGCTGCGCTCCGAAAGCTAGTGATTCAAAACAAACCTGTTGGACTTTAACCTGGTGTTGTAAGACTTCTTACTTTTTTATTAATAAAGTTTAAAAAGTTAATGGGATGAGCTCATAATCTGGTATATGTGTCATCCTTACCCATTAAGTCACAAGGTGATAAAACTGAACAGCTCTAACACATTGCTGTCTGTTGCCATGCCAAACTGGATGAATGTACACCAGACAGCACTCGGATTATTACACAGATCCCCCATCGCTGCTTAAGATAAGCCAAATAAGTTTTTAAAAATATGTGGTGGTGATTTCCATAGTCACAGGAAAGCTGTCCAAGCAGGAGATCTTAGTTGCCGAAACCTATACATCTCTCCAACAGCATTTTTGAAATTCTCACTGAAATCCTCATCTGTGGGGTTTATTAATTCTTTAGGGAGGTTACTAATTCCTCAATTGCTGTCTCATTTTCTTCAAACCTGTATTGCCCATAGTCCTTTATAAAGAACAAGGGAATCCCAAACCTATAACTCAAAACCTCTTTCCATGAATAAACTGGGGGTGGGGAGATTCCATTGACGTGGTCACATAACATTCTGCTGTCACAGGCAAGGTTGGCTCTCTCCAGGCACAATGCAAACAAATTGTTCCTAAATATCTTGTAACCAAATATTTGCCTTTCAAAGCTTATTCAAGCTGTGACGGAAAAGTAAAGCACTGGAAATAGTATGTAAATATAGTCCCAGTCTTTTGTTTGAACTGATATGAGATAGGTTAAGAAACACTTATTTGTTGATGAATAGACATTGGATAGTTAATATATATTCTTAACGTTGCATAAGAGATTGGCATGACAGGTGTTTGATACTTTGGTTTCAGCTGTGTCCAGTATAATAGGACTTGCTTTCAATTAAGATAAATTGGTATTTAATTTGCTTTAAAGATGCAGATGGCTGGAGTAAATGCTACTTGTGTAAATGTTATTTAGAATCACAAGTGCATCAATTTAAATTTTTCTCTTCAATATTTGCAGTGCAGTGCACGCCACAGCAAAAATCAAAACCACAATGGGTGCGATTTTCTGCCTTCGTTACATTCCCGCTCAAGCGAAATGAGGTCGGTGAATAGCAGGAGAGGCGAAAAACAGTTTGCGATGCAATCGGGATCTCGCCGTAGCAAGACAAGAAACCAATTATCACCATTTAAGCCCTACAATTTCCATACAATTCCATACATCAGCAGCAGTGTGGTGCTCACGAGATTGTGTCCCAGAAGCCTGTTCACTAATATTTCCCACTGACGTGCGTGTATCTGCACTGGTGGAGGGTGGGGATGACACCAGTGACACGACTATTATGGTGGTATCCTTGGAGCTCTCCTCCTCTGAGGTACCTTGGGAGATTGGAGGCGGGGCAACCCGGGATGATCCGGCACCATCGGCTGGAGGATCTGCGGGAGAATGGAGATGTGGTCAGTGGGAGGGATGGGTCAGTCAGTAAGGCAATGACAACTCGTGTTTGACAGGTCGTCCTGGTGGAGCCTGGTGGTTCCTCACTTCTGTGGCGTCCTCCAGCCTCTGCATTGGTGACCGCTCTGTCCTCGACCACACCAGTCATCTCCAGGCCACGCTCCTCGAAGGTGGTGAGGATTCTGAGGTCTGGCACACCCCCGCCAGTCTGGGCCCTCTCCCAGCGATTGTGAGAGCCGCTTTCCTGAGGGGACACAGAGAGGACATCGTTAGCCAGACGCATGATTCACAGTGGTGGGAGGGGGGTGTGAAGGAAAGATTGGGGAGAGTTGAAGGGTGAGGGGGTGTGGCTGGAGGGTCGAGGGTCACATGGAAAGTTGGGTGAGGATGCTACCATGGGGGCAGAGGGGGACACGGGGGGGGGGGGCGTTGGTGTCTATTCACTTGTGCTGTCCAGTGTAGGTCATTGGCCATTTTCCTGCACTGGAGGCCAGTCCCCCTGGTCACACTCCCAGCACTCCCAGCCACTTCCACCTCGGCCCAGGCAGCACTGACTGCCCTATGGCTAGCCTTGGGGAACAGGACACCCCTCCTGGCCTCTACAGCATCTAGCAGCCTCCCCAGGTCTGGATCCCAAAATCTTGGGACCGTTCTCCTGGGCGCCATTGTTGCGAGCTGGCTGGCATTGGTTGAGCAAGTGCAGCTTAAGTGCTGCTCGATGCTGTTAGCGGGGGGCTGGCGAGCGCGGTGCCGGCGAATCAGCTGGCAAGCCTTCATTTGCGGCGTGAAGTCTGTGAGGCCTGGATAAGTGGATCAATTAACATTGAATAGATGTTGTCAGTCTCTCTGGGCCAAGCGCCGGGAAGCTCACGGCAATTCCCGCTCGCTACCACACTTAAAAATTGTTCTGGAGAATCGCGCCCAATAACAGTTAAACGATTTTAGGTTACGTTACCATCATTTTGTTCAATGCTGTGTTATGTGTTTAAATATTTATAAATTTGTGCATTTAAAAAGTTCAAGCTGCAGGGACCTATCACATAAAAACTTAGCCTTCAATGTCCAAGGTTTTTCTATTGATCCCCTACTTTAAATACACCATAGAGCTCAATCCACTTAGGTTAGAGTTCTTTGAGGAGGAAACAAGGAAGTGAGACAAAGGAGAACCAGTGGACGTGATTTAGTTAGGTTTCCAGAAGTCCTTTGGCAAGGTGTCGCATAGTTACGAGGCCATGGTGTTAAGGGTAAGATCCTGGCATGGATAGAGGATTGGCTGACTGGCAGAAGGCAGAGAGTGGGGATAAAGGGGTCTTTTTCAGGATGGCAGCCGGTGACTAGTGGTGTGCCTCAGGGGTCTGTGCTGGGACCACAACTTTTCACAATATATATTAATGATCTGGAAGAAGGTACTGAAGGCACTGTTGCTAGGTCTGCAGATGATACAAAGATCTGTAAAGGGACAGATAGTATTGAGAAAGCAAGGGGGCTGCAGAAGGACTTGGACAAGCTAGGAGAGTGAGCAATGAAGTGGCAGATGAAATACAGTGTGGAAAAGTGTGAGGTTATGCACTTTGGAAGGAACAATTTAGGCATAGACTATTCTCTAAATGGGGAAATGCTTACGAAATCAGATGCACAAAGGGACTTGGGAGTCCTTGTTCACGATTCTCTTAAGGTTAATGTGCAGGTTCAGTCAGCAGTTAGGAAGGCAAATGCAATGTTAGCATTCATGTCAAGAGGGCTAGAATACAAGACCAAGGATGTACTTCTGAAGCTGTATTAGGCTCTGGTCAGACCCCATTTGGAGTATTGTGAACAGTTTTGGGCCCGTATCTAAGGAAAGATGTGCTGGCCTTGGAAAGGGTTCAGAGAATGTTCACAAGAATGATCTCTAGAATGAACAGCTTGTCGTATGAGGAACGGTTGAGGGCTCTGGGTCTGTACTCCTTGGAGTTTAGAAGGATGAGGGGGGATCTTTTTGAAACTTGCAGGATACTGTGAGGCCTGGATAGAGTGGACATTTCCACTTGTAGGAAAAACTAGAACCAGAGGTCACAATCTCAGACTGGAGGGTTGATCCATTAAAACAGAGATGAGGAGGAATTTCTTCAGCCAGAGGGTGGTGAATCTGTGGAAGTCTTTGCCGCAGAAGGCTGTGGAGGCCAAATCACTGAGTGTCTTTAAGTCAGAGATAGATATGGTCTTGATTAATAAGGGGATCAGGGGTTATGGGGAGAAGGCAGGAGAATAAGGATGAGAAAAATATTGGCCGTGATTTAATGGCGGAGCAGACTCGATGAGCCGAGTGGCCTAATTCTGCTTCTATGTATTATTGTCTTATGGTTGTCACTTCCTCAAAGAAATTAGCCAGATTGCTCATGCAGGATTATCACTGAATCAACGATGTCTGCTGTTACCCAAGTTATTGTTATTGTTCGACAAGTTTACATTTGGTACCGGTGGCGGCCATGGAGTAGCAGGTCATACATTTGGTAGCTCCCGCTTGTGACGGAGCTTTTGGACCTGTTCTCCTGATTTTTTAGGAATTTTATTGGAATAATCGGTGGAGAGTGAGACAGTGGGGAGAAATTCCACACCAGTATATGGAGCAGTGGACTAGAAGTGGCTTTACAAGGAGACATAGTCGAGCAAAGAAGGCGTGTGCAGAACCGGCAGCACAGGAAAGCATGGCGGAGGCACAGGATCCTGGTGCAGTGGCACAGTGGTCAACGGTACAGCTGGTGAAGTTCTTTGAGGAGAGCTTCACCAAGCTAAAGAAGGATACGCTAGATCCGATTAAGGCATCCATTGGTCGGGTGGAATAGGGGCTAGAAGCCCATGGATGGGCAATTCAGAAGGTGGAGGAAAAGGTGTCCGAACACGAGGATTATCTAACCGTGTTGGAGGCCGAGGTGGGGCTGGTGAAGGACCACCAGAAAAGGCTGCAGGAGAAGGTGGAGGATTTGGAGAACAGGTCCAGGAGGCAGAACCTGAGGATCGTAGGCCTCCCGGAGGGCAGTGGGAGATCGGACGCAAGGGCATATGTGGCAATTATGCTGGAAAAGTTGATAGGAGAGGGGCCGTTTACTCAACCCTTGGAGGTGGATAGAGTGCATAGAGCACTTGTAAGGAAGCCGCGAGCGAACGAACCGCCGAGGGCGATGGTGGTGCGTATGCACCGGTTGCTGGACAACGAACAGATTTTGCGGTGGGCCAAGCAGATACGGAGCTGCAAGTGGGAGAACTGTGAGTTGCGTATCTACCATGACCTGAGCGCGGAACTGGCCAAAAAGTGAGCCAGATTTAATGGGTAAAATCGTCCCTTTTCAAGAAGGGGGTGAAGTGCGGGATGTTATATCCAGCGCGTCTGTGGGTCACTTTTGAGGGCCAGGAACTTTACTTTGAATCGCCAGACGAAGCAATGAACTTTATCAAGGACAAACGGTTGGCAGGTGTCTAAGGACACTGAACCTTGGGGGAGGGCATTGCGGGGTCGATTTGGTTTAAAATGATTTATGTGATGTTCTGGATATGCAGTGCTCTCCACAATAAGGGATTATTCTTGTTTTTTGCCCCTTCCTTTTTCTTTGGTTTTCATTTTGTTTAGATGTTTGAGCAGTTGCTCAGAAATGTAATTTAACTCTGTTCTGGTGGGTGATGGCTGGAGGGATTTCTTCTACTGTTTGTTTACTGGGGACTGTGATGCTCTGAATATGTATGTCCGAGCGGGGGATAGGAGGGAGAACAATAGGGAGATAGGATGTCTGGCACCATGGGCGGGGCTACCAGGCTGGCTAGGTTAGCTAGCTCACGGAAGCGCAGTGGGGGGTGAGCAGGAAATAAGCTTGTTCTGGGGGGTTGGGATTGAGGTGCTGCTAATAGAGGGGGAGGGGTGGGGGGGACCTGCTCTGCTGACAGGGGAGGAGCTGTTGCTAGGGGACAAAAGGGAGGTCGTGGACGGCGAATGCCCGAGGGCGGGCCCGAGGAGGTTAGAGACGCGAGCTGGAGGCTGCCTAAGAAGTGTGATGGCTGATCGGCAGGGAGGGGGGGAGGTGGGGGGTGGGAAGACACCTGACTAGGCTGATCACTTGGAACGTCAGAGGGCTAAATGGGTCGGTTAAGAGGGCTTGTGTATTCGAACATCTGAGGGGACTGAAGGCGGACGTGGCAATGTTAAAAGGGACACACCTGATGGTTATAGATCAGACCAGACTGAAGAAGGGGTGGGTCGGCCAAGTATTTCATTCAGGGCTGGACTCTAAGACCAGGGGTGTCGCGATCCTGATCAACAAATGGGTGGCATTTGAGGCAGGGAGAATTGTGTCGGACGCGGGGGGCAGTTACATCATGGTAATTGGGAAGCTTGAGGGGATGCAGGTGGTTCTTGCGCGTATATATGCACCAAATTGGGACGATGTGGAATTTATGAGGCGGGTGCTGGGTAAGATCACGGACCAAGAGTCACATAAACTGGTCATGGGGGGAGATTTTAATACAGTCATTGACCCAGGGTTTGACCGGTCAAATTCTAGGACAGGGAGAGTGCCAGCCATAGCGAAGGAACTAAAGGGGTTCATGGAGCAGATGGGTGGGGGTAGATCCATGGAGGTTTGGACGGCCAGGAGTGAAGGAGTTTTCTTTTTCCCCATGTGCACAAAGTATATTCTCGGGTCGACTTTTTTATACTGAGCAGGGCGTTACTGGCGGGGGTGGTTGATACCGAGTATTCGGCGATCGCTGTGTCGGGCCATGCCCCACATTGGGTGGATTTATGGGTGAGTAAGGAGAGAGGGCAGCACCCGCTATGAAGGTTGGATGTGGGACTATTAGCAGATGAGGGGGTGTGCGGGCGGGTGAGCAAGTCCATCCAGAACTATTTGTAAATAAATCACACGGGGGAAGTCTCGGAAGCTCTGAAGGAAGTGGTGAGGGGGGAGTTAATCTCGATACGGGCCCATAGAGAAAAGATGGAATGAGCAGAGATGGATAGTGTAGCACAATCAATCACTCACGAAGCAAGAAGAGATGAAGTCAATCGATGGCTTTATTATGCAGACTTGTTCCCCAGCAGCTCGGTTTCAGAATGCGGCTGCTGGGAGAACCCGGGTTCTTATACTCCGCCTTACTGGGTGGAGCCAGCGGGCGGCAGATCCAATCAGGACCCAGTGTCTGTCCACCAATAGCCTCTCGGCATCACTGGGTACCGTACTACCCCTAATACATACCACCACATTCACCCCTTGTTAAAAAAGAACCCGGCGGGGTGGTGGGTCGCATGGTGATAGGGGTTTACAAGGTCGGTACTGGGATTCCATTAAGACAGTCGCTATGCTTCGATATCAACTGTTAACTATTTACAATGCCGCTTTTACTGGGTTACTGAATTATTTACAGATCTTGCTTTGTCACGCATATTCAATGAGTCGAGTGGGTGCCCTGGTCGTCCTTGCCGGTCATCTCAGCTCCGGTGGTGGTGCAGGCGCTGGCTTGGGCACTGTCATCTCTGGGAGCGTCGCGATGTTTGTTCCTGTTTTACTATTCCTTGGCGGGCACGGGAGGAGGACCGATCCACCCGGGAAGGGAGCGTCTGTTGTGTGCGCCGGCGGGAGGGAGGGGGTGATTGGTGTTGGGGGGCTGTGGGGAGCTTTGGCGGGCACCAGGTCCCGCAGGGAGACCGTGTCCTGTCGGCCGTCGGGGTATGCCACGTAGGCGTATTGAGGGTTCGCATGGAGAAGATGAACCCTCTCGACCAACGGGTCCGATTTGTGCGCCCGCACATGCTTTCGGAGCAAGATGGGTCCTGGGGCTGCCAGCCAGGTCGGAAGTGACGTTCCAGAGGAGGACTTTCTAGGGAAGACAAGGAGGCGATGCCCTTGCTGAGCAGGAATTGACGCAGTTCGTCGCTCATGAAGGAGGACCCCCTATCGCTATGGATGTAGGCGGGGAAACTGAACAGTGTAAAGATGGTGCAGAGGGCTTTAATGACTGTGGCCGCAGCCATGTTGGGGCAGGGGATGGCGAAAGGGAAACGGGAGTATTTGTCAACCACGTTTAGGAAGTTTGTGTTGCGGTCGGTGGAGGGGAGGGGGCCTTTGAAGTCCATACTGAGGCTCAAAGGGACGGGAAGCGTTTATCAGGTGCGCTTTATCTGGCCTGAAAAAGTGCGGCTTGCACTCTGCGCAGATTTGGCAGTTCCTGGTGGCTGTTCGGACCTCCTCGACGGAGTAGGGGAGGTTGCGGGTCTTCACGAAGTGGGAGAACCGGGTGACCCCCGGGTGGCAGAGGTCCTCGTGGAGGGCTTGGAGACGGTCCACTTGTGCGTTGGCACATGTGCCGTGGGATAGGGCATCAGACGGCTCATTCAGCTTTCCGGGACGATACAAGATCTTATAATTATATGTGGAGAGTTCGATCTTCCACTGCAAGATCTTGTCGTTCTTGATCTTGCCCCGCTGCGCATTATCGAACATGAAGGCTACCAACCGTTGGTCAGTGAGGAGAGTGAATCTCCTGCCAGCCAGGTAATGCCTCCAATGCCGCACAGCTTCTACTATGGCGTGGGCTTCCTTTTCCACTGAGGAGTGGCGGATCTCTGAAGCGTGGAGGGTACGGGAGAAAAAGACCACGGGTCTGCCCGCTTGGTTGAGAGTGGCCGCCAGAGCTACGTCGGATGCGTCGCTCTCGACTTGGAAGGGGAGGGACTCGTTGATTGCCTGCATCGTGGCCTTTGCGATATCTGCTTTGATGTGGCTGAAGGCCTGGCTGTCGACAGGGGAAAGGCAGTGGACTGAATTAGCGGACGGGCCTTGTCCGCGTAGTTGGGGACCCACTGGGCGTAATAAGAGAAAAAGCCCAGGCAGCGTTTCAGGGCTTTGGAACAGTGAGGGAGGGGGAACTCCATAAGGGGGCGCATGCGTTCAGGGTCGGGGCCTATCACTCCATTATGCACTATGTAGCCAAGGACGGCTAGATGGTCGGTGCTAAACACGCATTTTTCCCTGTTGTAGGTGAGGTTCAGGGCGTTAGCGGTCTGGAGGAATTTGCGGAGGTTGACGTCGTGGTCCTGCTGGTCATGGCCACAGATGGTGACGTTGTCGAGGTACGGGAACGTGGCCCTAAACCGTGCTGGTCAACCATTCGGTCCATCTCCCGTTGGAAGACCGAGACTCCGTTAGTGACGCCGAATGGAACCCTTAAAAAGTGGTAGAGCTGCCCGTCTGCTTTGAAGGCAGTGTACTTGCAGTCGCTCGGGCGGATGGGGAGCTTATGATATGCGGACTTAAGGTCAACGGTGGAAAAGACCTTGTACTGTGCAATCCGATTGACCATGTCAGATATACGGGGGAGAGGGTACGCATCTCGCTGCGTGTACCTATTGGTGGTTTGACTATAGTCTACGACCATCCTCTGCTTCTCCCCGGTCTTTACAACTACCACCTGAGCTCTCCAGGGACTATTGCTGGCCTGGATTATGCCTTCCTTCAGCAGCCGCTGGACTTCAGACCGGATAAATGTTCGGTCCTGGGCGCTGTGCCGTCTGCTCCTAGTGGCGATGGGTTTGCAATCCGGGGTGAGGTTCGCAAACAAGGAAGGCGGTTCAACCTTGAGGGTCGCGAGGCTGCAGATAGGAAGTGGGGATATAGAGCTGCCGAATTGGAACGTTAAACTCTGAAGGCTACATTGAAAATCTAACCCCAGGAGAGTGGGAGCGCAGAGATGGGGGAGGACATAAAGTCGGTAATTCTTAAACTCTCTCCCCTGCACCGTTAGATTCGCGATGCAGAACCCTTTGATTTCTACGGAATGAGATCCCGCTGCCAGAAAAATCTTTTGGGTACTCGGGTGGATTGAAAGAAAACAGTGTCTTACCGTATCAGGATGGATAAAACTTTCCATGCTCCCAGAGTCGATCAGACATGGCGTTTTGTATCCGTTAACCAGCACCGTCGTCGTTGCCGTTTGGAGCGTCCAGGGCCGCGACTGGTCCAGGGTCACCGAAGCCAGTCGCGGTTGCTGCATCGGGGCGTTTTCTTCAGGCCCCGTGGGGCCGTCCATGCGGGAGTCCTTGGCTGTCAGCCAAGATGGTGGCGTCCATGGATCGCACGCGGTCGGGTGCAGACAAAATGGCGGCTCCCATGAATCGCACCCGGCCGGCGGGGCACAAGATGCCGGCGCCCATCCCCCCCCGCATGGAGTCCGGGACCCAAAATGGCGGTGCCCATTGGCCATACATGGATCATTGGGGGGGTTGAGTCTGTGATCCCAGTTCTCCCCCGGAGATTGCGGTGACCGCCCGGGACTGGCACACCGCTGAATAATGCCCCTTCTTGCCGCAACTTTTACAGATGGCCGAGCGGTGTTTCGATTGCCCGCAAAAGTAGCAGCGGGGCCCCCCTGGGTGGTCTGGTGCTCTGGCCGCGCAGGCTTGCGGGGGAATGGGGGATGCCGGGGAGTCAGTCGCGGCGGGGATCCACGGAACCCAAGGGGCTGCCGCGCGGTCGGGGCATAAGGGCGGGCATTCTGCGATGCCACATCGAGGGAGGCCGCAAGGACCCATGCCTACGTGAGCCCCAGCGACTCTCTTTCCAGCAGTCGCTGGCAAATTTGGGATGAGGTCTTGCCTGCTACGAAAGCATCACTGATTAGGAGCTCCGTATGTTCGTTAGCCATCACCGGTGGGCAGTTGCAGCTCCTTCCCAATATTAGCAGCGCGCTGTAGAACACGTCCAGCGATTCTCCAGGGATTTGCTGTCTCATCGCGAGTTGGTGGCGTGCGCAGACCTGGTTTACGGGCCGAATGTAGATCCCTCTCAGCATGGTGAGCGCCGTCGGGAAATCCTCTGTGTCTTCGATGAGCGTGTAGATCTCCCGACTCACCCTGGAATGGAGGACCTGCATTTTCTGGTCTTCTGTCGGTCTGCCGGGGGCCGTTCGGAGGTATCCCTCAAAGCACGCTAGCCAGTGTTTAAAAGTGGCCGCTGAGTTTGTTGCATGGGGGCTGATTCGCAGACACTCCGGGCCCGGCGATCCGGAGCTCCATAGTCTTTTAAGGTGTGCGTAATAAATTGTAGCACAATCAATCACTCACGAGGCGAGAAGAGATTAAGTCAATCGATGGCTTTATTATGCAGACTTATTCCCCAGCAGCTCGGTTACAGAATGCGGCTGCTGGGAGAACCCGGGTTCTTATACTCCGCCTTACTGGGTGGAGCCAGCAGGCGGCAGATCCAATCAGGACCCAGTGTCTGTCCACCAATAGCCTCTCGGCATCACTGGGTACCGTACTACCCCTAATACATACCACCACAGATAGGCTGGTTGGGGAGATACTGCAGATGGATAGGAGATATATGGAGGCTCCGGAGGCGGGGTTACTGAAGGAGCGGCGGAGGCTACAGATGGAGTTTGGGCAGTTATCTACAGGGAGGGCGGTGGAGCAATTGAGGAAGGCGAGGGGGGGGCGGTGTATGAGTATGAGGAGGCCAGTAGGATGCTAGCACATCAGCTGAGGAAAAGGGAGGCGGCCAGGGAGATAGGGAGAGGAAAGGACAGAAGTGGGTACGCGGTCTTGGATCCAGTAGGGGCGAATGGGGTGTTTAAGGTGTTTTATAGCAAGTTATATGAGTCGGAACCCCCGGCTGGGTTGGAGGGGAGGAGGCAGTACCTGGGTCAGTTGAAGTTCCCGAAGGTGGAGGAAGGACTGGTGGAAGGGTTGGGGGCCCCAATTGAAATTGAGGAAATAATGGAGGGGCTGGAGGCCATGCAGTCGGGTAAGGCCCTGGGACCGGACAGCTACCCAGTGGAATTTTACAAGAGGTTCTCAGAGATGTTGGGCCCGCTGCTGGTGAGGGCATTTAATGAGGCAAGGGAACGGGGTGTTCTTCCTCCAACAATGTCGCAGGCCTCGATCTCATTGCTTCTGAAGCGGGAGAAGGACCCTGAGGTATGCGGGTCATACAGGCCAATCTCCCTACTGTCTGTTGACGCCAAACTGCTGGCTAAAATATTGGCCACAAGGATAGAGGATTGTGTTCCGGAAGTGATAGGGGTAGACCAGGCGGGGTTTGTGAAGGGCAGGCAACTTACGGCCAATGTTAGAAGGCTCCTAAACGTTACCATGATGCCATCAGAAGTGGGGGAGGGGGGGGGGGGGGGGGGGGAGATGGAGGTACTGGTTGCGATGGACGCGGAGAAGGCCTTTGACCAGGTGGAGTGGAATTATTTGTGGGAGGTGTTAGGAAGGTTCGGGTTTGGACAGGGCTTCATTGATTGGGTGCGGTTGCTGTATCAGGCACAGTACCAAGCGTACGAACGAATCGGCGGATGTCGGGCTATTTTAAGCTGCACCGAGGGACAAGGCAAGGGTGTCCACTCTCCCCGCTGTTGTTTGCCATGGAGCCATTGGCGATGGCATTAAGAGCTTCCAGGAACTGTAACGGCTGATGGGAGGGGGGGGAGGTGGAACACCAGGTCTCGCTTTACGCGGACGACCTGCTCCTGTATATTTCTGACCCGTTAGGGGGGATGGGAGAGTTTATGCGAATCTTGGGGGAATTCAGTCGGGTTTCAGGGTATAAATTGAATATGGGGAAAAGTGAGGTGTTCGCGATCCAGTCGAGGGGGCAGGAGAGGAGACTGGGAGAGCTGCCGTTTAGAATGGTAGGAAGGAGCTTTTGCTATCTAGGAATCCAGGTGGCTCGGGAATGGGAGACATTGCACAAGTTAAACTTGCCCCGGCTTGTAGAACAAATGAAGGAGGACTTTAGGAGGTGGGACATGCTCCCGCTGTCACTGGCTGGGAGGGTACAGACTGTGAAACTGACTGTCCTCCCCAGATTTCTGTTCGTTTTTCAGTGCCTCCCCATCTTTATCCCGAGGGCCTTTTTAAAACGGGTAAAGAGGGTGATTTCGGGATTTGTGTGGGCGGGTTAAACCCTGCGAGTGAAGAAAGTGGTGCTGGAGCATAGCCGGGTGGAGGGTGGGTTGACGCTGCCGAACTTTTGTAACTACTCCTGGGCGGCTAATATAGACATGATTAGGAAGTGGGGGGGGGGGCGGAGACGTGTAGATGTGGCATCATGCAAGGACACAGGTCTGGGGGCACTGATAACGGCACCTCTGCCGTTCTCGCCGGCCCGGTACTCCACAAGCCCAGTGGTGGTGGCGGCCCTGAGAATCTGGGGGCAGTGGAGGAAATATAGGAGAGTGGAGGGAGCATCGGTCTGGGCCCCGATTTACAATAAGCATCAGTTCATATCGGGAAGGCTGGATGGAGGGTTTCGGAGATGGCAGAGAGCAGGGATCAAGAGGATGGGAGATTTATTTATAGATGGGCGCTTCCCCTGTTTGAAGGATTTGGAGGAGAAATTTGAACTGCCAGCAGGGAATGGGTTTAGGTATCTGCAGGTACAGGATTTTTTGAGCAGGCAGGTTCCGACCTTCCCGCTCCTGCCACCACGGGGGATACAGGACAGAGTAGTTTCCAGAATGGGGGTGAGGGAGGGGAAGGTATCAGATATCTAAAAGAGCTTATGGAGTCGGAATAAACTCCGATAGAGGAACTAAAGGGCAAGTTGGAAGATGGGCTAGAGGGAGAGATAGAGGCAGGTTTGTGGGCGGATGCTTTAGGCAGGGTTAACACATCCTCATCATGTGCCAGGCTCAGCCTGATACAAATTAAGGTAGTTCACCGGGCACACATGATGGTGGCCCGGATGACCAGTTTTTGGGGGATTGAGGACAAGTGTGCGAGGTGTGCGGGAGGGCCAGCAAATCATAGAACATAGAACAGACAGTGCAGAAGGAGGCCATTCGGCCCATCGAGTCTGCACTGACCCACTTAAGCCCTCACTTCCACTCTATCCCCGTAACCCAATAACCCCTCCCCACCTTTTTTGGACACTAAGGGCAATTTAGCATGGCCAATCCACCTATCCTGCACGTCATCATACCCACATGTTTTGGGCATGCCCGAAACTTAGAGGGTTTTGGCAGGGTTTCGCTGATGTCATGTCCACAGTACTTAAAACAAGGGTACTACGGTGTCCAGAGGTGGCGATCTTTGGAGTGTCGGAAGTGCCGGGAGTCCAGGTGGCGAGAGAGGCTGACGTTTTGGCCTTTACCTCCCTGGTAGCCCGGAGACGGATACTGTTAATGTGGAGGGACTCGAAGCCCCCAAAATCGGAGACCTGGGTTAGTGACATGGCTGGATTTCTCAGTCTTGAGAAAATAAAGTTCGCCCAAAGAGGGCCAATGTTAGGGTTCGTCCGGAGGTGGCAGCCGTTTGTTGACTTTTTCGGGGAAAATTAAATGTCCGCAGAGGCAGAAATCTAGGGGGGACGGGGGGTTTAGGCTATTTTTTTCTTTGTTGGGGGTGTCAGGGATGTGCCAGGGATGGAAATGTTTTATATACTATGTTTATGTTGTTGTTAGTGTTATTATTATAAAAACTATAAATACCCTAATAAGTTTATATTTGGTAATTAATTATATGTTAACTGGCTCCTATTGTTCATTTAATCATCTCAATAATGTAAATGCAATTCTGTCTGATGTGTTAGTTCAAGTTGAGACAATTCCTTCCATGGCAATGCACCCTATAAAATATTTCTCGATATTTAATCTTAGCTAACACTCCAATGCGTTACTAAGAGAATGCTGTCTTTTAAATGAGAGGTGAATGTAATAGATCCCATGGCACTATTCAATGCAGCTGTGTTGGGTCACATTCCTCCTTCAATCAAAACAGATTAATTAAGTAGTGTTTAACTTTGTGAGATGTTGTTCTATGTAAATTAGGCTGGGCTGACATGTTTGTCTACATAACTACAGTCACTACATTCCAAAAGTAATTCATTATCAAGCACAAACAGGGAACGTGGAAAGCATTGCATTGATGCAAATTCTTCCTTTTCCAAATAGCCCATGCTATTGAAATCGCACAAATAGTTCTGGTATGATTGGTACATTTCTACAGTTGCTAGGGGCAGCACAGTGGTTAGCACAGTTGCTTCACAGCTCCAGAGACCTAGGTTTGATTCCCGGATTGGGTCACTGTCTGTGCCGAGCCTGCACATTCTCCCCGTGTCTGCGTGGATTTCCTCCGGGTGCTCCGGTTTTCTCCCACGCCCCAAAGATGTGCAGGTTATGTGGATTGGCCACGATAAATTCCCCTTAGTGTCCAAAAAGGTTAGGTGAGGTTACTAGGTCATGGGGATAGGGTGGAGGCGTGGGCTTAAGTAGGGTGCTCTTTCCAAGAGCCGGTGCGGACTTGATGGACCGAATGGCCTCCTTCTGCAGTACAAATTCTATCTATGACTGGACTAAAATCTACTTATATAAGTCAATATTTTACTGAAACAATTGCTCACTAACAACATAGAAGTGTTGCACAGGAAAACACCTTGGGGTGATTCTCCGCCCCGCTGCGCCACATTTCTGTCCCGACAGCTGGCAGGATTCTCCGTTACGCCAGCCAGTCAATGGGGTTTCCCATTGTGGGGCAGCCCCACGCCGTCGGGAAACCCCCGGGCGCTGGCATAACGGAGAATCACGGCGGCGGAGAATCACGGCCATGTTCCTTCCAATTGTAATGCTCAATGCATTCAATCAGGATACTTCCTACCCTTACTGTACTGCGTAGTCTCCTGTGAGAAAAACAAGTATAAAGTTCAAGGGGGAAAATCAAATTGGAAAACTCTTCTCTCTCTCGCTGATCAAAACAAGTCCAGGACACCATTTTGACTATGCCTTACATTAAATGGCATTTTCTTTTCCCATCCTGCCATGCGCATCTCAGCCAGGAGATATTCCAGCTCTTTCTGAATGGTACACACCCACCACATAAGCTAGTAGTCTGTTTCACAGGCTTACTTTTCTCTGATAGAAAAATAATTTTGTCTCAACTATTTCTTTCCTTGTGTAATTTATACTCTACCTCCGGTCCTTCCTAATCTATTGAATTGGAATAATGTGTCCCTTGTGCACAATGTTGTCTGCTCATAACTTTACAGAAAACACCCTACCCCACTTTAATTCCAGCGCTGTCTTTGAGCAAAAAGATGGCAAAGTGAATTGAAAACTCATCAACTGTTGTACAAGTCATACAAGGGTTATTTTAACTTCTGTACCACACTTAAGATGCTGCTGCTCCACTTCCCAGCTGGAACTTAGGAGGGGAGGCCTAAACTTTCCTTCTGAACCCTGAGGGCCATTCAAACTTCTCCTGCTCCCACAGAAGCACGATGGGCCGAAAGACCCCCTTCTATTCTGTAAATATTTTGATGACCCTGGCTCTATGACCTTTCATGGACGTGTCCAGACCATTTCATGGCGCTGCCCTCACTGGGGGCTGCCGTCGATGTGACCCTGGGTGTTCCCCCCATTGGGTGTCGCCGGTTGAGTGGGGTGACCGTGGAGGGAGGCAGCATAATGCCGTTAACCCTTCGTTCACCCAGCGCCGGGGTGGGTGGCCAACAAGACGGCCACCGTAATGGCGATCGGTGTGTGGGCACAGCCCTTTCATGTTAGAGGATCCCCAGCTGCTCGGACTGTTGCCCCCCCCCTCTTCCCCGACCCTGGCAGGGCACCCCCCCACCACAGAAAGCACGGCCGGTGTCTGTTACGGGAGACCGCAGTCCCCCCACGCCAACGCCTACCTCCGCTCGCAGCCGCCACAGCCAACACGCCGGTATCACGATTTTTTTCGGTGGTTAGGATTGATGGGGCAGATAATGAGATGCTCCGGGCCATGCGGCAGGCACCATGATTCGTTCGGGTCGGGGGATCCGAAGAATCCAAGACCTGCAAGAGACCGGCGTCAAACCTGATTTCGGCGTCGGAGCCGATTCTCCGGCCGATCGCGTTTCGCGATTTCGCTGTGACGCCGCGGAGAATCCAGCCCCAGATTTCTGGTTCAGCACGCTGGCGGGATGCTCCATATCACCGGCTGGTCAATGGGGTTTTCCATTGTGGGGCAGCCCCAGGCCGTCAGAAACCCCCGGCCTGCCGGCAAAATGGAGCATCCCGACGGCGGAGAATCCAGCACATGAACTTTCCCGAAAAACAATTCCAAAAATACATCTAGTTTATGTTAATAATCATCAGTGGGTTAGAACATTCCATTTCAATATCCATTGAAACATTTTAAAGAGCCACCAATGTCAAAATGCATTTTAAAAGTGTCAACATTTGGATGCTGTTGTATTGTGAGGCAAGTGATGAGACTGTGTTATAGCACAACAGTGATTTATTTAACTAAGAAGAACTTTATATACAGAACAGTACAACTGCTACACAGGTCTTGTTCCCTTGACTCCCAAGCTAACTCTGACAAAACTTCAACAATCTGGTCTGCTTCCAAACACCTGATTGGATGACGTTCACGCGCTCTGTTCCCATAGGCTCCGGGCATATCATGTGACCCACAGAGAATCACCCCTTAAAGGGGCCATGCTACCACAGTCCTCTCCCTTCTAGTTCCTTTACAGATCCCAGAAATACAAAAGCAGAAAAAGTCTTATTTACAATTATATCCAGTCAGAGAGAGCTACATAAAGGAGTTTAAAGCACAGTTTATAAGGTAAGTCTATTAGGTGATTTCCTAACTCTTGCCAAACATCTCTACTTGGCAACTGGCTTTTCCAGACTGGAGGCATCCAAGTCGACATCAAGGGCAGGCAAATTGGTAGAGACCTAAGTAGGGGCAGTATTGACTACCTTCTGCAGCACCTGATGATTCCCAGTCAGAAGATCTTGGTTCAAACACCACTAACCCGGCAAATGATATACTGGTAGCTGGGATTGGGTCCACCTGTCCATTTGCGGACACGATAGTTTCTCTATTCAAATGATCAACATTTTCTCGCCTCACGATGATCCTCAGTTCGTCCAGGGTGTAAGGGGCAGACCAGACATGGGACCTCTATCCCAGGGTTTGGGGGGGCAAGAGGGGCGGGGGGGGGGAGCAGGGTCAACCCCTCACCCACTCACCCCCCAGGGATCACTAGGGAATTCTCCCCCCCCTCAGCCTGGCAGCAGAGGGGAAACCTATCAGTGCCCTGATGTCCTTGACGCCCACCCACTATTGTTCAGAGCATGCTCCATTCTCCACCCACATCAGAGTTCCTGATCACTGCTGAGGGGGTGAAGAATCCCGGCCGGCGTCTCTGTTGGTCCATGTCTTAATGTGGCCAAATGAAATAGGTAGACTGTCAAGAAAATTTAGAGCCAGGACAATCTCCTGCGGAGTGGGAGGCTCGGATATTGTTTATGGCAATGGAAGCCTGCTCAAAGCATCTGCATTTGATACCTGGGTTCCTGGTTCCAGGTACATGGATAGGCAGCCAAGAGCAATGCCTATGCTTACATCTGGGCTGATGCTATTGACGGGACAGTTTACCTTAATGAAAAATGTCAATTAACGGTCTATGGTCCGAGATGATGATAAAGTGTCAGCCGTAAACATCATCATAGAACCATAGAATCCCTACAGTGTAGAGGGAGGCCATTCAGCTCACCGAGTCTGCGTTGATCCTCAGGAAGATCACACTAATCTAGGTCCACTCCCCTGCCCCATCCCGTAATCCCCACCTATCTTTGGACCTAAGAGGCAATTTATCATGGCCAATCCACCTAACCTGCACATCTTTGGAGTGTGGGGGCAGCACGGTGGCGCAGTGATTAGCACTGGGACTATTGCGCTGAGAACCCGAGTTCGAACCCCGGCCCTCAGTCACTGTCCGAGTGGAGTTTGCATATTCTCCCCGTGTCTGCATGGGTTTCACCCCCACAACTCAAAGATGTGCAGGGTAGGTGGATTGGCCACGCTAAATTGCCCCTTAATTGGAAAAAATAAATAATTGGGTACTCTAAATTTATATATTTTTAAAAAATCTTTGGAATGTGGGAGGAAACTGGAGCACCCGGAGGAAACCCACACAGGCAAGGGGAGAATGTGCAAACTCCACTCAGACAGTCACCCAATGTCAGAATCGACCCGGGTCCTTGACGCTGTGATGCCACTGTGCCATATCAATGACATTACAACATAAATGACCGCTAGACTTTCTTTGTCAATCTGGGAATGTTTCCTCTCGTAATCCGACAGTGTTCTGGATGCGAAAGCGACAGGCCTCTCCACACCATCTTCCATCTTGTGCGAGAGTACCGCCCCGATGCCATAAGGTGATGCATCGCAAGTGACAACGATGGGTTTATCTGGGTTGAAATAGACGACCAAGGCTGATGACTGCAGGGCCTGTTTAACCTGATCAAAAGCTTTCCTCTGGGAATCTTCCCACTTCCAACATTGGTGCTTCTTTAACAGTTGATGCAGGGATGTCAAAATGGTAGACAGATTGGGTAAAATAAACAACCATAATAAATGACCATCTCTAAAAAGGACTTCAATTCCAAAGTGTTCCTTGGTTCAGGCATTCCTTTTACTGCCTTTATCATATCTTCTAGTGGGTGCAATCCCTTTGCATCAACTCTGAAACCTAAATACATGCCCTCATCAGCCTGAAACAAGCACTTCTCTTGTTTTAGCCGAATACTAACTTCTTTAAACTTTTTAAGGACGTCTTTCAAATTTGCTCTGTGTTGCTCTGGTGTTTCCCACTTCACTAGGACGTCATCCAGATACACAACAACCTTCAGAATTTCCTGCAAAAAGCTCTCAAATGTGCGTTGAAATATAACGCAGGCCAATTAAATACCAAAGGGCGATCTTGTATATTGGAACAAGCCTTCGTGGGTATTTATGGTAAAAAAAAAATCTTGACTCATCTTCCAGCTCAAACTGCTGGTAACGTGGCTTAAATCCAATTTGGTGTAATTGTGACCCCTCAGCTTGGCATATAAATCTTCTATCCGAGCGATAGGATATTTATCTACTTTAACAGCCCTGTTCACAGTCATCTTGTAATCTCCGCACGTTCGGACTGTGGGGTCCAGCTTCAACACTGGGATGATGGGTGCTACCCATTCTGAAAATTGTACTCATGTTATTACCCCCAGGTTTTCCAGATGCTTCAACTCCAACAGGTGAGGGATACCCTCTTCCACCCTCTCCCTCTTTGTTACAGAGGACATGAACCCCCTCCCCCTGTAGCAAAGGGACAGGTACATCTACTTCCATAGGATTGCTGACTTCCACAAGGTGTAGTGAGCCTTTGGTTAACGTACAGGTTCAGTCAGCAGTTAGATCTTAAGGTTAACGTGCAGGTTCAGCCGGCAGTTAAGAAGGCAAATGCAATGTTAGCATTCATGTCAAGAGGGCTAGAATACAAGAGCAGGGATATACTTCTGAGGCTGAATAAGGCTCTGGTCAGACCCCATTTGGAGTATTGTCAGCAGTTTTGGGCCCCCTATGTAAGGAAGGATGTGCTGGCCTTGGAAAGGGTCCAGAGGAGGTTCACAAGAATGATCGCTGGAATGAAGAGCTTGTTGTATGAAGAGCAGTTGAGGACTCTGGGTCTGTACTCATTGGAGTTTAGAGGGGGAATCTTATTGAAACATACAGGATACTGAGTGGCCGGGATAGAGTGGACGTGGAGAGGATGTTTTCACTAGTATGAAAAATTAGAACCCGGGGCCACAGCTTCAGACTGAAGGGACGATCCTTTAAAACAGAGATGAGGAGGAATTTCATCAGCCAGAGGATGGTGAATCTGTGGAACTCTTTGCCATAGGAGGCTGTGGAGGCCAAATCACAGAGTGTCTTTAAGACAGAGATAGATAGTTTCTTGATTAATAAGGGGATCAGGGGTTATGGGGAGACGACTGAAGAATTGACCTTTCCATTGACCTCGCCATACCATAGATGGATCAACATTCCAGCAAATGATGTCAGAAAACATAAACTGATAAAAGCTCACAAGTTCAAAAAAACTGCAAGCATCACCAAATATGCCAGTCTGGCAAATCTAAGCTCGCTATAAACTTTGCAACGAAAAGCATCTAAAACCTTTCTTTCCTTTAGAGCTCTGTAATCTTTCTCCTAATTAAAAATTGGCCTTGAAAGCACAAAGGTCTAGAAATTGTGCCAGGCATCATTTAATAGATTAATGAGGCCATTGCATAAAATGCACGCTTGCACTCGAGCAAACAAAATGCAGCCAGCCAGAAAATTGTGTTTGAAACAATCGTACGCAAATATGCCGATGGACGATTTGTTCTAAACCCCCTGTGGCTGTCTGCACTTACATGACGAAGGCTGCTGATTGTGGGCATGAGTTATGCATGTCTCTGTTGTACCTGTTTTAAACATGTTTGTTCATAATTTGATGTACAAACAGAAAACCAAACATCATCAAAATGACAGCTTTATTACAACTACATGGTAAATGTTCATCTTCAGTGCTCCCAACGCAGAGCTTTGAATGCTAATAGAGCATATTGGAAAATCAGATATCTGCTGCCAATGATTTTCTGTCCATTGAAATGAATGGATGGAGGACCATCGGTGGCAATTACCGTATTTTTTAATATGTGCCCCTGCCATGTAAAACTCTGCACTAGGATTCCTAAAGATGTAAATGTATCGCCAAATAAGAGACTGCAAACAACATAATATTATACAAATACTACATTTATCTTACTCAGCACAAATTTTTTTAAAAATCATGTTTGATATGAAAAGGCATATCATTTTTTTTATTGTTTAGATGTTTTAATGCTAATTTAGCTAATCTTACATTTAACACAATCACGGAACTACCGAGGGAAATGCACACAAGTATGTCAGGCGAATGGGACTTAGTACAATTAAGGGCATGGGAGAACTTTGAATGATCTCAAGTTTATGGAGGATGGGCAGCAGCTGCATTGGAAAAGTCAAATCTACTGGTAAAAAAGGTAAAAAAAATAAGGTTTCGGTAGCAGATGAGTTGTGGCAGAAATAGAGTTGTGCGATTTTATGGAGGTGAAAGTAGGTGGCTTTGGTGGTGGTGTAGGTATGTAGTCAGAAGTTCATCTCAGGTCAATTATGATACCATGGTTGCTAGCAGTCTGAATCAGCCTCAGATAATTGCCAGGAAGAGGGATGGAGTCAGGGGCTAGGAAACGGAATTTGTAGCGGGGATCAAAGGCAATGGCTGAAATTGTACGGCTGCTCCTGTCGGCGGGATCTTCCGGTTCTGCCGCCAGCGACACCCTGCCATGGGTTCCAAGGCAACAGAGGGCGTGAACAATGGAAAAACCTGTTGACAGTAGCGGGACCGGAAGATATCGCTGCCGGTCAATGGCGGGCCGCCTCTGCCTCCGCAAAATACACCGCGGAGAACAGAAAACCATGCCCAATTAAAGGCATTAGTCTTCTTCATGTGTAATTGGACAACATTTCTGCTTATCCAGCACTGGAAGTTAGATAAGCAATCGGACAATTAAGCAACACATCGTCATTTGGTAGCACAGAACTGGAGGATTGCAGGAAAAAAAGGACACGTCAAAGCTTTTAATTCTGCACTCATCAGGACACTTCACAAGAATACCAGGATAAGAGGAAAACAGCAATTTATACTGTCTGACAAAAAAGTGCTGATTGATTGACATAAATACTCTGACTGGGAGAGTCATTGCCCTGGAGAATGCACCAAGTGACTGACAGTTAACTGCCAAGGATTATTTGAAATTTTAACCAGGCAATCAGGGTCAAACTGCCTGGTGCATTCTCCATGGCAATACCTCTAGCAATTAGAGTGTTCTTGCCAACCAATCAATACTTTCTTCTTCTGCAGATAAATTTTTGTTGACCCTGATACTGATATTCTTGGGTTGTGTCCTGATGAATGCAAGATGGATATCTTCGCCATTTATCTTTTTCATCAATGATTAAGCAACAATGAATGATTCGAGAGTAGTGGGGATGAGGTTGAGCTGGCTATCATCTGCAGACATATGGGGCACGATTTAATGGAAACATTTCTAAGTGTGGTAGCGAGCGGAAACTGCCGAGAGCTTCCCAACGTTTGGCCCGGCGAAGCCTTCACTTCGATAAAACGTTAATTGGTTCACCTAATGAGACCCCACGGACTTTACAGCGCAAATTGTGGTGCCGCGGCTGATTCTCCAGGACCGCGCATGCCAGCTTCCCCCGCTAACAAGGTAGAGCAGCACTTAAACTGCTCCTGCACAGTCAACCCTACTCAGCTCGCAGCCATGCCGCTGCAAAGACCAGCCCATGATTCGGGGATGCTGACCTGGGCAGATTACTGGACCTGTTGGGGACAGATGGGATGCCCTGTTCCCCGAGGATCATGGAGGATCAGCCACAGGATAGCCAATGCCACCTGGGAGGAAGTGGCAGCTGCCGTCAGCTCGGGGAGTGTGACCAGGAGGAGCATCACCCGGTGCCATAAGCAGTTCAATGACCTCCACTGAGCCGCAGGGATGAGTTGGCACCGGACCTTGAAGCCCCCTCCTCCGCTAGAGTGTTGCGCCTGGCATCACCCCCACCCAGCACCGTTCTGTGCCCCAACCCACCAATGTCCAGCAGTGTAGCCCACACCACGCCAACTCCCCAACCCTCCTATACAGGCCATCTCCCCAGCACGCCTGCTCCCAGAGCCCATCACCATCCCGGTGATGAGTGATGCGTGCGGATAATGATGTCCCCGCAGGAGAGGTTGACCGACAACAGATGGTAGAGTGCCCAGAGGTTTGGCAGGGTGCCAGACATCAGGGTCCTCACCCTGGACGAGGAATTAGCCCTGGAGTTCCTGGGGGTGGCCGAGGAAAGATCTGTAACTAATGTAGAGGTTGGCATACGGCGCAGAGGTGAGGAACCAACGGCCCCCACCCAGATAACCTGTCACACATGAATTGTTAAGCCATACAGACTGACCCATCCTTCTCACTGATCACATTCCATTCTCCCGCAGGATCTCCATCCGACGTCGCCGACCCATCCGGGGTGGTCCCATGAGAACAGCTCGGAGGAGAGCTCCAAGGATACCACCGTCCAAGCGGCACACATGTCATCCCCACCCTCCACCAGCGCAGAGACACAAACTCGGTGGGCAATGGTAATGGACTGGCTTCTGGGGCACATTCTAGTGAGTACCACACAGTTGCTGATGCTCATCAGGTGGAGGCAGGAACGCCCAGGTGAGACATCAGTCGGAGGTCTGCTGGATCCCAGGACCCAGCTGGGTCCTCTTTAGATACTGAGCCTCTGGACCACGTTTACCCGGAGCTGGTGCAGATGTTAGGGTGCAGATGTGAGATTTAGAGAGGGATGTCAGCGATCCTCCTGCAGGTCCATAGCTGGGTAGAGGAGTACCAGAGACTATGAATGCAGGAGGTGGCACCAGCAATGCGTGCCAGTCGCTGGAGGAAGTGTTCCAGTACAAGATGGACCTTGATGAAATGCTGCGGGGCATGTTCCAGACTCAGGTAGGCATTGCTGAGGTCCTGCAGAGCATGTCCTGGTCGCAATAGGAGGTCCCCCAGTCTCAGGTAGGCATAGCCGAGGCACTGCAGAGCAAGTCCCAATCACAAAGGGAGGTGTCCCAGTCCCATATGGCCATAACCAATACACTGCAGAGCATGTCCCAGTTGCTGGCCGATTGTCTCACTATGGAGTGGCAAAGGCGGCCACCCACTTCCCGCAGGCCCACCCTACTGATAACGGTGTGTCTCGGAGTCAGCACCCGGACAGGATGTTACGGCGGGTCATCTGCCGCTGGCAAGTGCCACCCTGGCTTCAGAGCCCCTGGAGGATGCCCGCCAGGGACATCGAAGGCCACGGGATATGTAGGCAGCAGGCTGCCTTCACCTCTGATGTGCATCCAGGGGACACACTTATACCTAACGGTTGCGCATAGAAGGCTAAGTAGGTCAAGGATCACTGAGAGGGCACTAGGGGGAGAGGATGGGTGGAGCGGTGATAAGGGGTTAGGGTGTGTTGTGAGGGGGAGAGGTGGGGGAGGGTCTGCGAGGTGTGGGGAGGGGGGCGGCGGCACCATAGGGGGATTGGGGCAGTTGGAGACACATTTGTGAATCAATAAAAATTGTTGACCTTGACCAATATGACACCTCAGGCACTTTCTTCCACAATGCGGGCTGAGCACCAATCCCATGCCCCATCTCCCTGGACACAGAGGTTCTGGTGCCTCTTCCCAGCCCCCACCCTGGCACACCACGGATAGGTGATGGGGGTGAGCGAACACTCAATAGACAGGCAGGGGTCAGACAATGGCATTGAATGAGGAGCTCCAGTGCTCAGAACTCAATGGGTTATCATTGTTATACGTTTTAGTTAACGTTGTATGAAGAGTCAAAAGTCCTGTTCCTTTCCACCAAACACTATTTATTTCACTTCTACAGCCTCTGCACAAAACTCCAACAATACACCACCTGACACAAGGGCCACCTGAAGCCCCTTTACATATCAGTGTCAATCATTGGATACTTAGCATAAATGAGACAACTAATTGCAATGTCTCTTAATGGATTACGTAACTCTTAACCCGTTACTTAACAGTCTCCCCTCCCTTGGAGAAAAAAATAATTAGGTGAAAACAAAATTTAAAGAAACTCAAAAACACACATGCAATTTCCCCCTTTCTTTTTATTGTTTTCAATTTTTTTTAAAAGAAAATAAATCATAGAAACAGGCGCCCTTCATTAACAATATCCAAAAGTTAGATTTCTGTCAATATCTGAGAAGTATAAAAGGTTATATCCACCGCCTCTACAAAGCTTAACGTCTCAGCAGCCAAAGTGCTTTCGACCACTTTCCTTATTTTCTTTTTTTCCCACACAAGAGGACAACATTCATCATTGTTCCCCAAGAGGAAAATTAATAAACCTCCTGTGCTTGATTTGCATAGGACGCATCACTATAAACTATGAATTTCAAGTGCCTAAGGTCACCTAAAACTGGGAACCTCAAAATACACTCCTGCATTTTTAGTTTGGCCAAACGCTTTATTTGCTCTGATTATGTCTTCCACTTTGGGATCATTCATTTTTTTTTTGTACTCAACTCCAAGACATCAAAACTCAAGTCCGGTCTAGCCTGTCTACCTAACCAATTCAGTTGCCCAATTAAACTTTGCAGTTATTCTTTTTCCATCTTTGAAACCTTGCATCTTTTTGTGAAAACCCGGCCATGACTAATTGCTATTGGGCTGATGTTTTCCAAATAAGATTGCTGACGTAAAGTTGTCCCTAACTTAGTCTGTCCGATTTCCAGTCCAATATATTTAAATGCACCGGAAGCCTGACTTCCGACCCTGAATTCTTGCCTCAAACCAGAGATTACAAAAGCTTCAAAATTACTAATCCCACCCCACAAACATTATTTGACATGTATCATAAAGATGCCAGAAAGGTTCCCTTTATAGTGCCAGTAAAACATTACCGGATCTACCTTCAACTGGTAACAGCCTAACTTTAACAAAACTGACCTTACCGAAAAATACCAGACGCTAGATGCAACATTTAAACCACGTACACATTTGTTCAACTTCTAGAATACCCCTTCTGTGTTAGCTGCTTCTTTAGGAGGACGGAGAAAAATGTCTCTCTGGAGCTGATGCCCCTGCAAGAAGGCAGCTTTCATATCTATAGATTTTTGATAACTTTTCATATCATTTATTGGAAGCCACCAAAATCTCACGGCTTCTACTCCTATTAGTATTCATAGTCTTACTCATGTTCCGAGACCTTGATAAACTACGTCCCCTCTCCCGCTTGGTATCTCGTTCTGTACTGCTACTGCTTGATCTTTCCTATCTTGCTGTGGGATGTCCTTTCAAAATTCTCGACCTTTTCCTGCGGACCTGTTCACTAACTGATGTACTATCTGAACTGGCACTGCGTTTCTGTGACCTCCATTTTTGAACTTCGTGTTCCCAATCCTTTGTCTTAACTCCCTCCCCTGAATGCTGTGCATTCAACCAATGTTTATACTTTCCAGTGGCGTTCCCTGCTCTAATAACAGTTGCATCCTTCCATTGACTAGATGACCCTTCAGGCAAGTGTGTCACCTTTGTACCAACTTTTGGTAGTTGTCCTTTCGGAAAAATGGCCTTATCCCAGATCTTAAGGTCCACAGCCGCAATGTCGTTAAAATCCCTGGCCAAAGGTAGGGTTACTATCGGTCGGCTGGTGTCCTTCTGTACTTCCAACAAACTTCACAGCAATCACTAACCTGTTCTATCAGTTTAGTATAGTCTTCATCCCTTACCCCTGCATCCTTTAATAAATTTTTCAGCCTCCGAGGAGACGGATGTGCAAATTGCATATGCAGTTTTAATACAACAAGCTATTTATCAGCTAAAGTCCCATTTTCAACAGCATTCTCCCCGTGTGTGCGTGGGTTTCCTCCGGGTGCTCCGGTTTCCTCCCACAGTCCAAAGACGTGCAGGTTAGGTGGATTGGCCATGCTAAATTACCCGTAGTGTCCATAAGGGTTGGGAGGGGTTATTGGGTTGCGGGGATAAGGTGGAAGTGAGGGATTAATGTGGGTCGGTGCAGACTCGATGGGCCGAATGGCCTCCTTCTGCACTGTATGTTCTATGTAATCTATGTACTTGAAATATTATTTTTCAGTAATGGAATACAATAGTGTCCCGACCGTGTAAATTGTAAGTCCACCGTCTTTCCAAAAACTGTTGCCTTATCCTGTTCCATATCCAGTTTCATGTGTTCTTTCTTCATCGACGGTCTGCTCAGAAGCAAAGGTATCTCACTTGATACAACATCCGTGCTAATGAAATGATTCACTCCGGCAATATTGCAAGGGATCACCACTCTTTTCAGCGACTTCAGAGTATTATCATCCCCAAACCTGAAACTTGTGGAACTTTCAAATTCCTTAACCTTGTTAAAATTTTACCTGAAAGTCGTAACCAGTCAATTCCACACACGGTAGATGTGCAGCCACAGTCCAATACAGCACAATTGAAGGATTCTGCAACCAACACCCTCATTACCGGCGTAAAACTGCTCGTTAATAGGACAATGTCTTCTCTCTAAAATCTTTTTCCTCTTCTGACTCTTCCGTGTCATGTGTCGCTTCAAACACTCTATCATAACGTTTTGGATAGTTGAAGACATAATGGTATTGAGAGTCACATCGAAAACATCAATTTATCATGCCACGTCCATTTCTGGGGTTCATCTTCCTACTGTAAGTTCTAACTCGGTTTCTGTCTACATAATTTCCTTGTCTCGATCTCCTTCTGTAGTCTTGGGCCCTGTTCGTAGCCGTACAATTTCGCCATCCTGTTAGTAGTGTATCTTCCATATTCTGCTTTATAGCAGGCTGACCTATTTGAGTCATCAGAGCCAATGGAATCGAATGTTTCCCCAGAAACTTCTTTAAAGCATTTGTCATCCGATCGAATAAGGTATCCTCATCCGTAAACTGAAATCCTGTCAAAATCAGGAGCCTATCCATGTTGCTCACTGTAGCACAGTCAAGTAATTTAAAGGCCAACACAGACTGTGGAAATTCCAGACTGTGTTTCTGCAGCCTTTTATATAGTCTGCCAAATTCCATTATATAGTCTTCCATGGAGAATTCCTCTATTTTCCAGAACTTATCAAATTCCGACCATGCTTCATACGCACTTAACAAGTCATCTTTCTTGTAAATCTTATCCATATATTGTAATAGAGTCTCCAGACTGTCTTCTGAGTCTAACTCTTCCAATTCCAGCTCAGAAAGCACTTTGTTTCAGATTTTACTGTCATAAGGTAGAGAAAGAGCCAATGCCATACCTTGTTTTCTCTTTCCCAAGGCAGTTTACTGCACTTCTCCATTGGTCATACGATTCCCTATCAGAAAATAAGGGGGGATGGTCATATCCAGCCATCTTTATCCTGGGTTTAACCATGTATCTTTTTTTTTTCCTTCTCACTCACTCCTTGGTTTGATCAGGAGAAGTTGTATCCTTCAAACCTTCACATTTGCACAGCAACCATCCTCTGCTACCATTGTTATACGTTTTAGTTAATGGTGTATGAAGAGTCAAAAGTCGTGTTCCTTTCCACCAAACACTCTTTATTTCACTTCCACAGCCTCTGCACAAAACTCTAACAACACACCACCTGACACAAGGGCCACCTGAAGACATATCAGTGTCAATCATTGGATACTTAACATAAATGAGACAACTAATTGCAATGTCTCTTAATGCATTGCTTAACTCTTAACCCATTACTTAACAATCATCACCACCTTATCCTCGACAGTGACCCGTTAACAGTGTCAAAACAGCGTCCTCATCCTAGAGTAATGATATACAGACCCTGGGAGGGTGTGGAATGGTGGGGTGAGGGGGTGGGGAGGGTGAAGGGGGGCTGGAGAATTGGGTGGGGAGGCTGAGGGATTGGGGGGGAGCGGTAAGTACTGGTGTTGGGCAAAGGGGAAATGATGGATGAGGCCACTTCCTATGTGAAGTGGGCAGGTTTGAGGGCCACCCTGGCCCTCCGGGCTTGCCGGACCCTCGCCGCTGCTGCCTGTCCTCCATCCTCCGACTAGTCCTTCGGTCCTCCCGCCTCTCCAGTGCCTCCTCATCCTCCTCCTCGGATGTGGCCACATGTTCCTCCATCTACAGCATGTTGCCCTGTTGCTGTGTCAGGTTTTGGGGGACACAGCAGACCACCACAAAGCAGATGGCCCTCTGGGGTGTGTAATGCAGGGCACCACCGGAGCAGTCGAGGCTTCGGAACCGCACCTTGAAAAGTTTGATACATTGCTCAATGACAGTCCGGGTGGCTGTATGGGCCTTGTTGTTTCGTGTCTCCACATCGGTAACTGGCCTCCGTACTGGCGTCATTAGCCAGACCCTCAGTGGATATCCCTTATTCCCCAAGAGCGAGCCAGCCATCCTGGGCTGGTCCTCGAAGAGGCCGGGGTTCTCCCCCTGTCCCAGGATATAGCTGTCGGCACCCTCCCTGGGAAGCATGCACACGTGCATCTCTTCATGAGCTGGATGTTCAGGGATCTTCCTGTTGATGTTGGGCACTCCCTGATGGGCCGGTGGGTGCAAGGTGACATGCATGCCATCTATTAGCCCCTGGATATGGAGCCATCCCGCCGATGGCGGAGGAAGCAGCTGCCCGGGTATCCTGTTGGGCTTGATCCATGGCAAGGTTTATGTAGTTCCCTGCCTGGGCAAACAGGCCATCTGTGACTTCATGAATGCACTTTGGCTGTAGGTCGTGAGATGCTGCACAAGTTCCCGCTCGAACCCTGGAATGATCTTAAGGCAGAGAGGTTCAGGGCTGGGATGACTTTAATGGCCACCGGGAACGGGTATCCTCCTCATCCACATGATGGCAAGTCCACAAGGACATGGCACAAGTACCGCACTGTCCCCTTGTTGAGGTGAAGCCTCCTGCGGCACATGCTGTCCGTCGTCTGTTCGAAAGACCAGCGACGCCTGTATACCTTCGGCTGTCGCCAACCTCTGGGTCCCTCCCTGGCCTAATGGGTGGCCGGGTCCTCAAGTTGGCCCCTGTACATGGGCCACCACCTTGAGTCTCTGTCGACACTGCTGCCGCCGCTTGCTCCAGGGTTTGCCACCTAACCTGCCAGCAGCCCCACGAGGGCAACTTTCACAGGGTCCAAGATATTGTCCATACCCTGTAATATCTGTAAGAAATTAGAGAGGGTGAGAGACTGACAACCAGCGGTGTCTTCCACCCCAGGACCCTCCAATCCCCCATTTCTCCCCCTCCCCACCCAGCATGCCTTGCCCTAGCATCCCGGCTGCAGTGGGGGCCCCTGCTCACTGGACCCCACATCCTGTACCCCAGACACCCATGCATAACGTTATCTGGAACGGCACTGGTCCCTCCTCGATGCACACACCCACCCTCTGGTCGTGTAGGGATCCCCAGTGATGGGGCCCAGCCCCTGGATCTTCAGATGTTGCCTATTGTGTTCATAATGTTGCGTCCCACAGCGTTCAGGACAGTGTCCAGGAATCATGGTCTGATTGGATGCTCGGCAATAACCCCGACATGCGACCAATTGGGATGTGTGAAGTGCTCACTTAACTACGATTGCCCATTCCCTATGAGCTACAGCCAGAGGCCTCCGCGGTCAGTGGGAGTTATGTGAAGCTGGTGAAAGCCTGCCCCGGGGACCCGAGGGTGTGAGTAGCCATCTTTGATCCCAGGCAATGAGCCCAGGGGAACTGGGGTTGCAGCCCCGGTGCTCGGTGGGGGTGAGCCCCTGCGGGCCAGCCTCAGTCAGGGCGAGCCACCATCGGGTGGGGGGTGGGTGCGGAGAAGGGTGGGTGGCCACCCATGGCCTGGGCTGGACTGGTGGGGGGGTGGACATGGGTGCCTCAATGCCCACGTGCCCACCATGCCAACCCCTGGATCCAGGGGCAGCCCCTGCCCCTGTCCTCCTGCCTCAATGATCACCCGTGGCATGGATCCTGGCCGAGTGTGGCGGCACTGGACACAGTCTGGAGCCGCCACACTTGTCCCGCGAGGTCGGGAATTCAGCCCAGTGGGGGAGGAGCATCGCAAGAGGCCCGGCCGATGATGTGCAGTGCGCGACGCGATTACACCTTTCCGAGGTGGCAGAGCATGGATGACCAGTGTCAAACCGGCACCGGCCCTGATTTGGGCGTCGGGGTCGATTGTCCGCCCAATCGCCGATTACGACATCGGCAGCGGGCAATGGAAAGTTACGCCCAAGGTGTGTCATCTGCTGTGGGAAAAAGAGGAGATGTTTGTGGTGATTGGGTAGTGGACCAGGGTGTCAACCCCTCCCGAATGCTGAAAGGGGAGGAGAATGGTGGCTTCACACTGAAGGTGGGGGAAATTGAGGTGGATGATATATTGAATGTGAAGGCTGGTCGGTGAAAGGAAAGGACAAAAGAAACCCGATCATGGTTCAGGGAAGGAGGGAAAGTATTGAGATCAGAATTTTGGGATGTCCGGCTGTCAGTGTCACGGTGCCCAGGTGCCAGGTTGGCACTGCCTGGCTTGGAGCCCGGAGGAGGGTGCTTGTCAGGGAAGTGGGGGGGGGGTCGTGGTTATAGGGTGGTTTCCTGGGGGCCTCCTCAAGATTTGGGGGGAGTGAGGGGGGTGTCAAAAAAGCTGCGGGGCCTGTCAGGGGGGAGGAAATATTGGGACAGCCTTCCAAAGTGGCATCCCGATCTGCGAGAAGCCTTTTCGGAAAGCCCTCTAAGTGAAGCCTTGGTGGGGGGAATTTCCCGAGGAAAAACAAAACGGCAAAGTGCCATTGGATAGCGGGGTGTTTCTTGCCGCTGTGGCCACTGAGAAACACCCTGCTAATCATGTCAATCAGCAGACTTTAATGTAAGTGCGCTGAATCGTGCCCAGTATTTGTCATTTTACTCAGTGTGTTTTTATGATTTAAAAAAATATTTTTCAGTATTCTTATTAAATTCATGTCATCTGTTGGCCTAGTTGGAGGAAATGCTGTGCCTGATGGTACAGTAAATCCAAACTGTACGAGTGGTTCAACAATTTATAAGACGAAAAATTGGTCAGTGTTATTTTTCAAAATGTCATTGAAGGATTTGGCTTCTATGTATAATGGCACGATAAATGAAAATATTTTCCGATCTGTGTTAGTCCCCCCCAATTTCTTTAGAAACTTGGAATCAATTTGAAATCCCCCATATAACGTTCACCAGAAGAAGGTTTCAGCTCAACAGGAAAGTTGTAGATAATAGGTAGAGATGATTGATATGTATTGTGTTATTAGATTAGATTGTAAACTATGAGAGTAAAGGTTGAGTACTTTGTGAATGTCATAATTTTCAATGTACCTTGCAGTCTTGAAGCTTCCAGTTTTGTAATTACTATTTTAATATTATACCACATAGGCACACAGAGTTGCGGTGGCTTATTTGAATTGGATTATTCCTGCTTTGCACCTTTGTCTTTGACTATGTACATTGCAATGTTGCCATTATTTGATTCAAATCACACAATGTTACTATGTTCGGGTAAAGTACTATTGTCAACAATTTTAATGTCAATGAAAAATGGCAGATAAAGGAATTTTTCATGAAGATATTTTTAAAAAATTCAACATGGGCAAATTCGAGGCCCTAAATAGTTTATTTTTATCTTCGAGTCACATGGTCACTACCCAGCCCAGTTGCGAACTGAGCTTTTCATCAAGTCAGTCACCAGAGTACAGAATCTTTACAATGCAGAAGAAGGCTGGTCTGCCCTGGCTCTCTAAAAGAGCAAACTGCCAAGTCCCAATCCCCTGCCTTATTCCCGTAACCTGGCACATTCTTGCAATCCAATTCCCTTTTGACTATCGTGATCAAACAGCCTCCACCACCCTCTCAGGAAGTCCTTTCTAGACTCCAACCATCCTCTGGGTGAAATTTATTTCCCTCTCATCCCTTCTACTCCTTTTGCCCATTATTTGGAATCTGTCCTCTCCAGTTCTTGATGCTCTCTTAAGAGGGAACAGTTTCTCACTATTTACCTTGTCCATACCCTTCAGGAGCTTGAATACCTCTATCAAGACCCCTCTCAGCCCTCTTTTCTCGATAGAAAACAGTCCAAACCGCTTCAATCCATCCTCATAGCTTCAGTTCTTTATCCTTGGAATCATTCTTGTGAATCCCCTCTGTACTCTCTCCAATGCCTTCACATCCTTCCCCAAGAATGGCACCCAGAACTTAACGCAGTACTCCAGAGGAGACCCATCTATAGTGTCTTATACAAGTTCAACATAATCTCCCTTACTCTTGTATTCAATGTCCTTACTAATAATACCCAAGATACTATATGCTTCATACAGCTAAAGCTCTGCTATAGACAATCCAACTGACTTCTACAATGGTAAATTTCCACAACACAAAGCTAGGAATTTCTCAAAATCAGTTCAAAAAGTTGGAACTCATTCAAGTTTTCCTTTTTAAGTAAAGCATCCAATGGTAGGGCAGCACGGTGGCGCGGTGGTTAGCATTGCTGCCTCATGGCGCCGAGGTCCCAGGTTCGATCCCGGCTCTAGGTCACTGTCCGTGTGGAGTTTGCACATTCTCCCCGTGTTTGCGTGGATTTCGACCCCACAACCCAAAGATGTGCAGGGTAGGTGGATTGACCACACTAAATTGCCTCTTAATTGGAAAAAATGAATTGGGTACTCTAAATTTATTTAAAAAAAACATCCAATGGCACTTATTTGTCTATTGAAAAAACGGGAGGCCAGTGTAACTCATCTTTTGGGTGTCTCAATTATGCCTCCATCACTCATGGCTTATTTTCTTGGTAAACCATCAAGCTTTATTGTCAATCCTTTGGGTGGAAATTTCTAATTTTGTTTGCAGAGTGGCACTTTGGGAGGGGGGGCGGGGGGGAGTGGTGTGTGGAAGCGGTCAACCCCAAGGTCAGCTTCATCTGCCGTATTTTTAGCCACTTTGTCAAAGAAAAGCTAAGGAGTGGATCCCTCAATCCCACTCTGGTGGATCCCTCCATATGACCTCTCCTTCTGGTCTTTTACCCATTCTAGGGGGGTTGCCTTTGGCAGGATCAGAAGATCCTGCCAGTGGAAAGAGTTGGAAAAAGCTGCCCATTGACTCCAGGACTGTCACTGGCCTCATCTTCTCTCGGGATTTTCCTTCCAAGGCCTCCAACTCTGATTGGCCCACTTCCTCCTTCTTCCCAAAATCCACAGGTGGGACTGCCCTAGCAAACCTATTGGACTGGACTTTATGCAGTCCATTGCCATGGAAACCACGATGGCTTGGACCACTTACTCAGGGGAGCGGCTGGGCGTCAATCTCCCGGTGGTGTCAAATTCTCTGCCGATTACATCGGAGAGTGGAAGGGGCTGACATGGGATTTTCTGTTACCAGTGCTGGGATGCCAATTAGTCTCAGTAATGAGGCAGCTGACACCCAATGTGAGGGGTTGGGAGGGGGTGGAACTTTATGGAGACCACGAGAGTGGAAAATGTGGCACACAGGGGTGACCAAGTTATCTGGTTCCTTTCGTGCTGTATCATCCAATGAATTATCTGTTCTTCAAATGGTTACATGGAAACCTTTACATTCTCAATAACAGCCAGATGGTCAGCTGATTTGACATTTCCTCTGAAAGATAGGTCCATCGGTGCAGAACTTCCTTAATACTGCATTGAAGTGTCAGTTGGAGTATATTTTCCAGTCCTGAAGTGGGGCATGAACCCACCATCTTTTGACAATTAGATGACTGAGCCAAGCTGATACCCTTCTACTGTTGATAGTCAGTTAGCATCAATCAAAACAAGGACTGGATTTCACAGAGCATCTCATTCCTCACTCACTCCAACTAAAACGTCAGTCAGGAGCCTCTTCAGTAAAAGCTACTTGGCCTCTTGACATGGGCCTCCCCCTACTGCAGGTAAAATAATGGCGGGTGTGAGGTGAGGCACTTCAGTAGCCATTAATTGACCACTAAAGGACAACAATTGGCCCAAGGGCTGGTGGTCTATCCAACACCTCCACCACCACCCCCATAATATATCTCTGACCCATTATCCATTGTTCCGTGGGTTTCTGCAGGCAACAGACATCAACAGGATATGACTGTGAGTTCCTGACTAGTTATCAGCTAATTATGAAGTCTGGTGGTATATCAACATCCCACTTTGTCTGTTGTTCCTTGTGTTTCTACAGTGCCAGCAGTTTTGTGCAGATTCTGTGGCTGCAATCATTTTAACCCCGTCAGTCAACCCCTTCAGTCCCCCCATTAGCTTTGGTTTTACCCACTATACCTTCCCGAATCCTCTGATGGTTAGTCTACTGGATATCGGGAACCATCCTAAACTGTCCTGCTGTAAAGATCAGCTTCTAGCTTTCCCTTTGTTTCCTGTTTGAGAGATGCAATCAGTGTTTATTTGGGCGCGATTAGGCAGGGGATATGGCAGCTCATTGTTGGTGGCAACACTCACGGTCGCCAATAAAAGCATTAAGCCTGTGCCCATGGTCATCCCTATTCTAAAAAATCTCTCATTTGTCAATCAGTCTATTCCCTGCAGATCCCGGCAAGATTTTTATGCAGAGGGTGGTGAGTGCCTGGAACGCGTTGCCAGGGGAGGTTGTGGAAGCAGATACATTAACGGCATTCAAAAGACTTCTTGACAAATACATGGATGAGTATAGAAGGATACGACACAAGGAAGTGCTGAAGGTTTTGGCAAAGTTGCGTATCATGACCGGTACAGGCTTGGAGGGCCGAAGGGCCTGTTCCTGTGCGGTATTGTTCTTTGTTTTAAAGATATCCCACCAGTGATGAGTCCCAGATTGCCTTACCCTGGTAGCAGATTGGACAGCTGGGTTCACTTGTATAAGTCCTTTGTGGGTTTGTTCTTGAGAGACCCTGACATAGTTTTGAGCGATTTCAGTAGCCTTCTGCATAGCTTGCCTAGCTACCTTGTCCAGGGTTACATCAGTAAACAATGAATCGTCCCACCAATCACCAAACAAATACCCCAAGGTTTTCCTTGGTATGTGAAACTTACCCCATGGCTAGAGACTCCATTACTTGAAGACAAAAGCTACGAATACGAGTGCAGATCAGGGGCGAGATTCTCTGACCCCCCGCCGGGTCGGAGAATCGTCGGGGGCTGGCGTGAATCCCGCCCCCGCCGGTTGCCGAATTCTCCGGCACCGGAGATTCGGCGGGGGCGGGAATCGCGCCGTGCCGGTTGGCGGGCCCCCCCCCCCGCGATTCTCCGGCCCAGATGGGCCGAAGTCCCGCTGCTAGGATGCCTGTCCCGCGGGCGTGGATTAACCCACCTACCTTACCGGCGGGACAAGGCGGCGCGGGTGGGCTCCGGGGTCCTGGGGGGGGCGCGGGGCGATCTGGCCCCGGGGGGTGCCCCCACGGTGGCCTGGCCCGCGATCGGGTCTCACCGATCCGCGGGCGGGCCTGTGCCGTGGGGGCACTCTTTTCCTTCCGCCTTCGCCACGGTCTCCGCCATGTGGACTCCCTCCACTGTGCATGCGCGGGGATGCCGTGAGCGGCCGCTAACGCTCCCGCGCATGCGCCGCCCGGAGATGTCATTTCCGCGCCAGCTGGCGGGGCACCAAAGGCCTTTTCCACCAGCTGGCAGGGCGGAAATCAGTCCGGCGCGGGCCTAGCCCCTCAAGGTTGGGGCTGGGCCCCCCAAGATGCAGAGGATTCCGCACCTTTGGGGTGGCGTGATGCCCGACTGATTTGCGCTGTTTTTGGCGCCGGTCGGCGGACATCGCGCCAATACCGGAGAATTTCGCCCCTGGCCTCCAAAGAGATATTCTGCTTAAACTGTCAGGAAATGCTAATGAGAAGGTCCCACTTGTAAGCCGCAATGCTAATGAGAAGGTCCCACTTGTACAGCCGCAATGGCAGGACGTCAACGGTGATGTTGTTTCATTCTTGAGGGGCTCACAAATTTTTCTTTTTTTTTTTTAATTTTAGAGGACAATTATTTATTTTCCAATTAAGGGGTAATATCGCATAGCCAATTCACCTACCCTGCACATCTTTTGGGGGTTGTAGGGTTGAGACCCACCAAACATGGGGAGAATGTGCAAATTTCACATGGACTGTGACCCGGGGCCGGGATTGAACCCGGGTCCTCGGCACCATGAGACAGCAGTGCTAACCACTCCGCCACCGTGCTGTGCTGCCCATAGAGATTTAAGGATTTTTCATGTACATACAATGTAATGTTCTGATTCTGTGCAGCAATCTACGGTACTCATATATGTCAGACCTCCTTGGTGGGTCAGGTGTCCTCTTGAACCAGTTCAGTAGACCCAGCCTCTCAACTCTACTCCCAGTGATTCAAATTCATAACTTCCTTCAAAAATAACATTGGTGCGATTTTTCTTATGGGATTGTCATAATAAGATTCATGGCCCTATCCGCCTGACCCCCACAGAGCCAAGTGACCACTAGCTTGCGTCAGTCTCGATGTATATTGAGAAGGTTTGACTGGTCGAGGGAGGTGAATAGCTATGTAGAAATGGTTCCAAATCATAGATCTCCAATGTCGGACTTAACTCTGTCTATTAGATCTCGGGCACGGTTATCGAATACTCTGCCCTTTTCCTGGGACTTTGCTATCTTGATTATCCCATTGGCAGTTTGGTTAAGTGTCTGTAGAAGCCCCTCACCCTATAGACATATGGCAGTTAAAATATATTGTGGCGCATAGGCGCCATATTGGAGCCCCTTTCCAATATCTGTAGCTACCCAAGAGGAATAACTATTTATAGAATCATATAATAGATTCATAGAATTTACCGTGCAGAAGAAGGCCATTCGGCCCATCGAGTCTGCACTGGCCCTTGGAAAAAGCACGCTACCTAAGCCTGCACCTCCACCCTATCCCCGTAACCCCACCTAACCTTTTTGGACACTAAGGGCAATTTAGCATCGGCAATCCACCTAACCTGCACATCTTTGGACTGTGGGAGGAAACCAGAGCACTCGGAGGAAACCCACACAGACCCGGGGCGAACGTGCAGACGCTGGACAGACAGTGACCCAAGCAGGGAATCGAACCTGGGACCCTGGAGCTTTGAAGCAACTGTGCTAACCACTATGTTACCGTGCTGCCCAATTCCAATTCCAAAAGCTACATCAAATTGATTGTCGAGTTAGCACTCCCAAATAACCCCCCTATATCCCCTAGCACAATGATCTTCCTCCTATTTCGCATTCCTGATCGGGGCAAGCTTATATATATATATATATATATAGTCATCAATGATTCCTTTCTACTGGACACTGGCCCAATCAATAGAATTAGGGTGGTCTGAACAGGCTGCGAGTAATATTTCAAGTGGCCCTAAAACGTTGTATGTTACTCCTTGAGAGATCATTGTGACATTGTGCAATAATGGTTTAGCTTTCCCAACCCTGACTAAACCATCTGTGGGAAGGGGGTGGGTTTCGCCATTTAAGGACACTGAGGAGGTTCTTGATATCCACATGTGCCAAGGTTATAACAGCTAACTTCAGTGCAGTCAAACCTATCTATTACATACATGCAAAACTCTTGGCAATACTGGCTGGTAAGACCAGGCTCCCATACAAACGGGGATAATTGTGTACATCCTGCAGTCAGGTTCACCTTCGCTCCTTCCAGATGGAATGTGTGGGGCACCCACAAGTTTTTAAGCCCATTCTTAATGTTAATTAGATAGAAGTATTTCCATGTGCCCAGTCCTGTGGTTAAATCATATATTCCCTTCATGTTCAGATTGCCTTCTGAATCCTACTTGGTTTTTAGTCCAAGCTGGGAGAGTGCAAAACAAAGATGCCTCCAACCAACACCATTATCAAACCACCACCCTATTGGTAAATCTCAGTCCTGGGCTCAATTCTCACACTCATACCCCGGATTGGCGAGCCAAATAGATGTACCAGATGGTTCCAAGGGCACGATGACCTCATGGTCTCTCTTGGTTGTGCCCCAAGAAGGCATGATGGTCTGTATTTGATGATTAGCGAACGTTACTCGGTCCGAAATCCAGATGTTAGGTTCCTTTAGCCATCCTCCGGTGCCTCCAGTCGGGAGTTGTACGTATTGTCCGCGATGCAAGTGCACATTATTTTTCACGTTAACCATGTGGGTTCTCATACCTGTGTGAGTGTTACCAGAGCCAGAAGGCACCTGTGAAGGCAGCAACATCGCCCCCCAACAGCCGGGTTGCTGTTAACTTTCATAGAACCTTCACACATCTTTATTGAGTGTAATGTTCCCACCGTCTTCCCACCTTTCTGTCAATAAGCGTGCATATACCACCTGTCATAATTATCTCACACAACCCGTGCTACTGTGGTTGAAGGCCGCTACGCTCAGGTCCTACTTTTACCATCACCCTATCACCGGCTCGGAGTACCTTTGATTTTTCAAATTGCTGATCTCGCTCCAAGACCTGAACTGCTTGACTTCCTTCCTGGTCATGTGTAGCTGCTTGCTTAATCTCTCACATATTCTCGGATCCTGGGCGTCATTCTCCAGCCCCCCAGAGGGTCAGAGAATGGCCGTTGGCCGCCGTGAATCCCGCCCCCGCCCCCGCCGAAGTCTCCGAAGGGAGAAAAGTCGGCGGGGCGTTAATGGCGCCGCTGCAGCGGAGAATGTCACGGGTCTGCGCAAGGCAGCCGATTTTCGGCCTGCCGATATTCTCCCTTCCGGATGGGCCAAAGTCCCGTCGACGTGATGACCGTTCACGTCAACGTGAATCAAACCTCCTTTTCATCGGCGTGACCCGGTGCTCCAGGCTCACGCCGACCAGCGAGGAGGTGAGTGACGGCCTGGGGGGTTGGCTCTGGGCAGGAAATGGCATGGCCGCAGACTGATTGCGTGAGGAGAGATGTGTCTCGGCTTGTGTGTGTGTGTGTGCGGCGGGGGGGGGAGTGGTTAGAGTAGGCTGGGCTCCGGGGGAGTGCCGGGAGGGGGTCCGTGCCGGGGTGGAGGTTGGGGGGGGGGTCCGTGCCGGGGTGGAGGTTGGGGGTTGGGGGGGGTCCGTGCTGGGGTGGAGGTTGGGGAGGGGGTCCGTGGCGGGGTGGAGGTTGGGGGTTGGGGGGGGTCCGTGCCGGGGTGGAGGTTAGGGGGGGGTCCGTGCTGGGGTGGAGGTTGGGGAGGGGGTCCGTTCCGGGGTGGAGGTTGGGGGGGGTCCGTGCCGGGGTGGAGGTTGGGGGGGGGGTCCATGCCGGGGTGGAGGTTGGGGGTTGGGGGGGGGCCGTGCCGGGGTGGAGGTTGGGGGGCGGTCCATGCCGGGGTGGAGGTTGGGGGTTGGGGGGGGTCCGTGCTGGGGTGGAGGTTGGGGGGGGGGTCCGTGCCGGGGTGGAGGTTGGGGGGGAGGGGTCCATGCAGGGGTGGAGGTTGGGGAGGGGGTCCGTGCCGGGGTGGAGGTTGGGGGGGGGTTCTGTGCGGGGGTGGAGGTTGGGGGGGGGTCCGTGCCGGTATGGAGGTTGGGGGTTGGGGGGGGTCCGTGCTGGGGTGGAGGTTGGGGGGGGGTCCGTGCCGAGGAGGGGGATGGAAGGGCAAATGAGCAAATGAGGGCCAGGTGCCAGCCTCCAACAGTTGGACCCATGCGGTCCATGCCACCTGGCTGGGGGGAGGAGGGGATATGGGCAATGATGACATGTCGTCGTTCCCCTCCCCCCCCACCAGGCCGTCATGTTTTCAGATCATCCAGCGATGTTGGCCGCCGTGGTGGCAGCCGCTCATGTCTATGTTGCCCTGGATGAGGAGGAGGAGGAGGAGGAGGAGAAGCGTGCCAGAGAGGCGGCGCAGGCTGCCGCAGAGGGGCAGGCGGCAGCCGCCCAGGCTGGAGGGACACCTGACCGACAGGACGAGGAGGGGGAGGAGGACGTCGCGGCCCCGCGGCAACGGAGGCACCCGAGGGCGCCCCGTGTGTACCGGCCCCGGCAGTCATACCAGGACCTCACGGACCGGGAATGCAGGAGGAGACTCCGGATGAGCCGGGAAACCGTGGCACACATCTGCCACCTGCTGCCATACCTGTCACCGCGTGGCACTGGCGGGGGACACCCTCTCCCCGTGTCCGTCAAGGTTACGGTGGCCCTGAACTTTTATGCAACGGGGTCATTCCAGGCACCGAGTGGGGACCTGTCCGGCATATCGCAGACATCGGTGCACCGGTGCATCCGGGCAGTGACAGATGCCCTTTATGCCATGGCGCACCGCTACATCCGCTTCCCCGTGGACCGGGCCAGCCAAGATGCCCGGGCCGTGGGCTTCTCTGCCGTGACCGGGTTCCCCATGGTCCAGGGCGCGATCGATGGGATGCACGTCGCCGTGCGGCCACCTGCAGATAACAGGGCCGTGTTCACTAATAGGAAGGGGACCTATTCGATGAACGTACAGGTGGTCTGCGACCACCGCATGATGATCCTGCACGTCTGCGCCCGTCACCCAGGCAGTGTACACGACTCATTCGTGTTGTCGTGGTCATCCATCCCCGGCATGTACGAGGGACGCCATCCCCGGCTGAGGGGCTGGTTGCTGGGCGACAGGGGCTACCCATTGCGATCGTGGCTGATGACGCCTATACGGAGGCCACGCAATGAGGCGGAGAACCGCTACAATGATGCCCATGTAGCGACAAGGGGAGTGATCGAGAGGTGCTTTGGCGTGCTGAAGATGCGTTTCAGGTGCCTGGACCTCTCTGGGGGCGCCCTCCAGTATCGGTCAGATAGGGTCGACCGCATCATTGTGGTGTGCTGCGTCCTGCACAACATAGCCCAGCAGAGGGGCGATGTGCTGCAGGCAGTGGAGGGCGGAGTGGAGGAGCAGCAGGAAGAGGCACAGTCCTCCCCAGATGAGGGGGATAGGGGCAATGGTCAGGACAGACGGGGTAGACACAGGCGGGTGGCTGCCCACCGTTACCGGCTGGCCCAGCGGGCACGGGACAGACTGATAGACGCCCGCTTCACTGACTAGATGGGCATGGGAAACGGGTAGTATGGCCACAGACCGCACACCATGGCAACAGCCGACCACCCACACCCCCCACCCATCCACCCACCCAGCACCCTCACCCCCCTCCCCAACCCCACCCACCCCACCCGCATGCACACACCCCCCCCCCCCCCCCATTGCCGATCCACCGGCGGCACAACGGGCCGGGCTCACACAGTTGCGGGTGGACGCGTGTCTATCGCAGGCCATGGAGGATGATGACAACCCACCCTGCGATGAGCTCCTGGCTCTACATCGTTGGACTATGTCTGACCCATGGCCACAGTACCACCATCCACCCGGACCATCCCTGCATGCGGCTGTGACACTGCAGCGCACGGTCCCGTCCTCTGCCCGGGGAATGTTGATGGCGGCCCAGGGGGAAGGGGGCAGACTCACCTGGGGCTGAGGTAAGACCACCCCTCACACACACACTTGCGCTCAACGTACATGACACGCCCGCACACTTTGGACAGAGCACAAAGGCAGCTTCGGTAGGTGTAACATTGACTTTAATAACCAAAGGAGTTCATGCACGTGCCCTAGCCCCTAAAACTCATCTGTGCCCTGCACCCGTGCCAACTTACTCAGTGTCTAATTGTTTGGCCTTACGGGCCCTTTGACTACGTCTACGTGGTTCCCCAGACGGTACAGCAGAACTGGAGGTGGACTCCTGTGATTCCTGCCCTCTGACACTGGATCCCTTTGGCGGCCGTTTCCTGGGGCGTCCTGGCCTAGATGGGCCAGGCTGCGGCCCGGGCGACTGGGATGGCGAGCTGCCAGCCTGTCCTGCCCGTTGCCCACCCGATGCACCTGGGACGGAAGGGGGGGAGTCTGAGGTGTCGCGGTGTACCGGGACCTCCCCTACAGAGGGAGCCGGGACGGACCACACCACCTCCTCCTCCCTCGGGGTGCCCGATGGCCCCCAGGCCTCTACATGGGTGGGGGATGCGAACGGACTGGCCATCCAACGCCCCCCCGACATCTGGCGCTGCCAGTCCTAGAGGCCCGTGCTGGTATCGACAGGGGTCTGCAGGTTTGCAGCCATGGAGCCCAGGGTGTTGGCAAACCCTGTCTGTGACAGTGCGACGCCGGCTCGCACATGGCCACTGGGGCCGATGCCCTCAGCGATGGCCTGCTGAGACTGGGCCATGGCCTGCAGAGACTGGGCTATGGCGTTGAGCGCCTTTGCCATCTGGCGCTGGCACTGGCTCATGGCCTCCTGTGAGAGGGCAGCCATTTCCTGGGCCACAGACGCCGCCTGCACGGAAGGCCCCAGGCCTCACAAACCGTTCCCCATGTCTGACACCGTCGCAACCATTGCCTCCACCGCGGCCGCCACCCGTGCGGTGTCAGCCTGGGTGGCACGCATGACCGGGACCACTCCCAGCTCCTGGACGCGGGTGGACTCCTCCACCTGCGACCGCAGCCGCCGCAAGCCGCCCGTCGCCCTCTTCGCTCGTCTCCGGGTCGGTGGTTGCATCGGATCTATGTGTGGGTGTGGTAACTGTAGGAACCCGGGATCCATCTGGGCGGCAGATGTTCGCTTGGCCTGGGCTGCCCTCCGACCGCCCGGTCCCTCTGATGCTCCTACCTCCACCTGCTGTACCGGGACGGCTGTGTTGTGCGCACCAGTGAGTGTACCAGACGCCTCATCACTAAAGTGCCCAACCGTGGTGAGTGTTTCTGCGATGGTGGAGGGTGTTGGTGACAGCAGTGGCGTTGTGTCGTGCTCTTCGTCCCACTCTGAGTCCATGGCACTTTGGGGTGGGGGTTCGTCTCCACCCATCCACTCTGAGTCACTGTCCGGTATTTCGTCTTCCTGGGTAGTGCTGTCCCGGGTAGTGCTGTCCCGGGTAGGGGTGTCCTGGGTAGTGCTGTCCCGGGTAGGGGTGTCCTGGGTAGTGGTGTCCTGGGTAGTGGTGTCCTGGGTAGTGGTGTCCTGGCTCGGATGTGACGGGGGCCTGTGGCTGCCCCCCTCATCGCTGGGTGGTCGCTCCCGCACGTGACGGGGGTGTCGTCTCCCTGTTGCTCCAGGTCTCTCCGTCTCCCGTGGTGTGCGAGGGGCATCCTGCGGGCGTCGCATGCTGGAGGGTCCGGGTCTCTCCGTCTCCCGTGGTGTGCGAGGGGCATCCTGCGGGCGTCGCATGCTGGAGGGTCCGGGTCTCTCCGTCTCCCGTGGTCTCCGAGGGGCATCCTGCGGGCGTCGCATGCTGGAGGGTCCGGGTCTCTCCGTCTCCCGTGGTCTCCGAGGGGCATCCTGCGGGCGTCGCATGCTGGAGGGTCCGGGTCTCTCCGTCTCCCGTGGTCTCCGAGGGGCATCCTGCGGGCGTTGCATGCTGGAGGGTGCGGGTCTCTCCGTCTCCTGTGGTCTCCGAGGGGCATCCAGCGGGCGGTGTGCATCTGCGGGGATGGGTGCCTGGACGTTTGGTCCTGCGATACACAATAAAGCATGCATGGTTAGACATCAGGCAGTGATCAGGTGATACGGTGGAGGGGGATATAGGGGAGGGGGGATATGGGGACGGGCTGTCGGTGGCTCACTTGCTGGTGGGCCCCCGAGCTCTGCATCAGCAACCTCCCGGTCCTCAGGTCCGCCAGCCAGTTCCAGGGCCCTTTCCTCGTGTACGGTCAGTGGCCTCTCATCAGCGGGCCCTCCTCCAGTCCTCACATGCTCCCTATTGTTGTGTGCGCGCTTCTCCTGTGGGGGGGGGCAGGGGTAAAAGGCAACAGTGTTAGGCAGGTATATGAATGCATGCCATCGGTTGCGCGTGCATTGCAGAGGTTAAGGTTAGGGCTGGATTCACTTGGGGATATGGGGGATATGGGGATGGGGGGGATATGGGGGAGGGGGGATATGGGGGAGGGGGGATATGGGGGAGGGGGGATATGGGGGATATGGGGGAGGGGGGATATGGGGGAGGGGGGATATGGGGGAGGGGGGATATGGGGGATATGGGGGAGGGGGATATGGGGGAGGGGGGATATGGGGGGGATATGGGGGATATGGGGAGGGGGGATATGGGGGATATGGGGGAGGGGGATATGGAGGAGGGGGGATATGGGGGAGGGGGGATATGGGGGAGGGGGGATATGGGGGATATGGGGGAGGGGGGATATGGAGGAGGGGGGATATGGGGGAGGGGGGATATGGGGGAGGGGGGATATGGGGGATATCAGGGAGGGGGGATATGGGGGGGGATATGGGGAATATGGGGGAGGGGGGATATGGGGGAGGGGGGATATGGGGGATATGGGGAGGCTCACCCTGCCTGCTCTGACGAGGTCGTTCACCTTCTTGTGGCACTGGGTGCCTGTCCGTGGTGTCAGGGCCACAGCGGTGACGGCCTCTGCCACTTCCCTCCACAGACGCCGGCTGTGGCGTGGGGCAACTCTGCGGCCGTGCCCGGGATACAGGGCGTCCCTCCCCTGCTCCACCGCGTCCAGGGGCGCCTCCACATCGCGTGACTCGAACCTCGGGGCTGAGCGACGGCCTGCCATCCAGTCGGGTGTTCCGGTCGGGTGGGGGGATGCTGCGCGGCCTTATGAGCCGTCACGCCGTGCAGCGCGTATGACGCTGCACGGCGTGAACCACTGCGCAAGCGCGGATCCCGTTACGTCGCTGCTAGCCCATTTCGGGCCGGAGACTATCGACCCATTTTTATGACGTGACGCAAGTGGGATTTGCGCCGTTTTTTTGCGCCGATCGGCGGACTTTCCGCCGATAACGGAGAATTTCGCCCCCTATCTCTGAAGAGGTCATCCTTTGCAGTTACGTTGCATAAATATGTACCCCACATCAGGGAGTTAGCCTAATGGTCGTTTAAACTCACAGCTAGGCTGTTTGGAAGAATGCAACAGCTTGAGCCTTTTACAGGAGCTACAATGGTGAGCTGACCAAGACTTACGCATTCGGAGGGAAGAATGGAGCATTAGTCCCTCCCGAAATTACTCACTCAGGCAATTGCATGGCTCGGCCAGTCATTAACTCAAAGGGTATAAACCCGGTGCCTTGTAGGGGCAGCAGGATACTCTGTAAGACCATCGCCCAGCCTTCTCCGGTTTCCTGAATTGCTTTCGCTCGAATATACATCGATGCCAGATGGAAATATTCCATTCAATTGCACCCAGCAGCATTGGCTGTTTTAGTTTCCTGTCTCTATCTTTTAAATCAATTACTTAATCCTATCTAATTTGATGCATCCCACTAATCACTATCCTATCCCAGTCATGGGCCCTGGAAGAATTTTGCAGTCCAATAAAATATTCTCATATCTTTAAAACAGAAATCAAACATTTCTATTTAATTCCAGGCAGTAATATCTTTTGATTACATGTTCTTTATCTTAAAACACATTATCATTTTTAAAAATAGCTCACTTTTCACATTTCAGAATTATTCCGAATTCAAACAACAGTGTTGTTGGGCTGACAGATTTCCATTAAAGTTTATTTCATCTCTTCTCAAAAGAAACTTTGTTCTTATTGTCATGCTGTTCACCCTGGGTAACACGGATTGCACACAATGCAATTAACTGATCAAGTGTGGTGAACCACTGTAATAGGAGAAGTAAGGTAGGACCTGCACTACAGGTTCGCCGGTAGCTCCTGCCGGCTGGCTCCGCCACGGAGAACTGTATAAATATGTATGACCTCCACTGCCCTGCCATTTCGCCAGCTGTAGCAGGAGGCCACGCATCTGACTGTAATAAAGCCACAGTTGCACCCAACTTTAGTCTTTGTGCAATTTATCGTGCATCAATGTATTGCAGTCAGATTTTCCACAGAATGGATATCTGAATTAAGCCCGATCGCCTGCAGCTGGATCTGCACTTGCCCGACGCCAGGAAAGACTTTACTCACCGGCTAGCATGTTTCAAGGCTTACATCAACGCGGCGGACCCCGCGCCAACGGAGGCTCAGAAGATAAACGTCCTGTACTCCAGACTGAGCTCCAGCGTGTTCCCGTTGATCCAAGACGCCACGAATTACACAAAAGCAATGTAACTCCTCAAAGAACACTACGCGCAGAAGACGAACACACTCTCCGCCAGGCATGTACTTGCCACCCGCTCGCAACTACCTGGTGGGTCCATCGAAGACTTCTGGGGGGCCCTAATCCCACTCGTCCGGGACTGTGACTGTCAGGCCGTTACAGCCGCCGAACACTCAGATCTCCTCATGCGCGATGCCTTCGTGACGGGGATTGCGTCGGACCGCATCCGAGAACGATTGCTGGAAGGGGCCACGCTCGAACTGGCGGAGACGAAAACCTTGGCGCTCTCCATGACGATCGCGTCCCGTAACGTACAATCGTACCTTTCCCGCCGTGCTGCCCACCCTTTCTCTCCTTCCTGGACCCCGTCAACGACCTCCTCAGCCGGGGCCCTGCCTTCGCAATACGCCTGCGCCGCATGCCGGTCCGCGCACCCCGGGTGTCCCCGCTGCTACTTCTGCGGTCAGCAGAAGCACCCCCGCCAACACTGCCCGGCCCGCACTGCCGTTTGTAAAGCCTGCAGTAAAAAGGGCCACATCGCGGCTGTGTGCCAGGCCCGCGCAGTCACTGCGATCACACCTGCGATCGCCCCCTCCCGCACGCCAGACGCACAATGGGAGCCACCATCCTCTCCTCCTGGGTCCATGTGCGACCAATGGGCACCTCCATCTTGTCTCAACCCCGCAATGAGCACACCATGGGTGCCGCCATCTTGGCCCGACCCCGCAATGTGCGCACCATGGGCGCCGCCATCTTGTCCCGGCACCACAATGTGCACACCATGGGCGTCGCCATCTTGTCCCCCACGGGGTCTCCGGACATCCCAACATCGGAACAGCACACGCTCGACACCCTAAGCATCCGATGGCTACCCGCAGCTCGCTTCGATGACGCTGGACCATTCTCGCCCGCACAACCTGGCCACCGCGTCGATGACGGTTAAAATCAACGGCCACGCGACCTCGTGCCTGCTGGACTCCAGGAGCACCGAAAGCTTTGTTCACCCAGATATGGTAAGGTTCTGCTCCCTCGCGGTCCACCAGGCCAATCAAAGGATCTCCCTAGCCTCCGGATCCCACTCCGTCCCAATCCGAGGCTTTTGTACAGTCACCCTCACGGTCCAGGGCGTAGAATTTAGTAACTTCCACCTCTAAGTCCTTCCGAATCTCTGCGCTGCACTCCTGTTGGGCCTGAACTTCCAGTGCAACCTCCAGAGCCTCACCCTCAAATTCGGCGGGCCCTTACCCCCCCCCTTTACCATTTGCGGCCTCACGACCTTCAAGGTCGATCCCCCCTCCCTTTTTGCCAATCTAACTGTGGATTGCAAGCCCGTTGCCACTAGGAGCAGACGGTACAGCACCCAGGACAAGACCTTCATCAGGTCCGAAGTCCAGCGGCTGCTTAAGGAGGGTATTATCGAGGCCAGCAACAGCCCCTGGAGAGCACAAATGGTACTGGTTAAAACTGGGGAGAAACACAGGATGGTCGTGGACTACAGCCAGACCATCAATCGGTACACGCAGCTCGATGCGTACCCCCTCCCACACATATCTGATATGGTCAATCAGATTGCGCAGTACTGGGTCTTCTCAACAATTGACCTGAAATCCGCCTACCACCAGCTCCCCATCCGAAAGTCGGACCGGCCATACACGGCCTTCGAGGCGGACGGTCGCCTCTACCACTTCTTTAGGGTCCCTTTCGGTGTCACAAATGGGGTCTCGGTCTTCCAAAGAGAGATGGACTGAACGGTCGACCAGTACGGTTTGCGGGCCACCTTTCCGTACTTAGATAATGTCACCATCTGCGGCCATGACCAGCAGGACCACGATGCCAACCTCGATAAATTCCTCCGCACTGCAACTCTTTTCAACTGAAATGAAATGAAATGAAAATCGCTTATTGTCACAAGTAGGCTTCAAACGAAGTTACTGTGAAAAGCCCCTAGTCGCCACATTCCGGCGCCTGTTCGGGGAGGCTGTTACGGGAATTTGACCTACAACAAAGAGAAGTGTGTGTTCAGCAGAATCCGGTTAGCCATTCTCGGCTATATAGTCCAAAACGGACTTCTCGGGCCCGACCCCGAGCGCATGCGCCCCCTCAGACCAAGGCAGGCCAGCAGCACAGTTCAATTCCCGTAACAGCCTCCCCGAACAGGCGCCGGAATGTGGCGACTAGGGGCTTTTCACAGTAACTTCATTGAAGCCTACTTGTGACAATAAGCGATTTTCATTTCATTTCATGGAACTTCCTTCCCCTCCCCCACTGCCCCAAGGCCCTCAAACGCTGCCTGGGGTTCTTTTCCTACTACGCTCAGTGGGTCTCAAACTATGCGAACATGGCCCGCCCACTCATTCAGTCCACCCAATTTCCCCTTGCGGCCGAGGCACAACATGCTTTCGCCCGCATCAGAGCAGACATCGCCAAGGCCGGGATGCACGCAGTGGACGAGTCACTGCCTTTCCAAGTAGAAAGCGACGCTTCAGACGTCGCCCTTGCCGCCACTCTAAATCAGGCAGACCCGTGGCATTCTTTTCCCGCACCCTTCATGCCTCTGAAATTCGACACACATCCGTCGAGAAGGAGGCCCAAGCTATCGTTGAAGCTGTGCTGCATTGGAGGCATTACCTGGCCGGTAAGAGATTCACTCTCCTCACTGACCAACGGTCGGTAGCCTTCATGTTCAATAACACACAGCGGGGCAAGATCAAAAATGATAAAATCTTGCGGTGGAGAATCGAGCTCTACACCTAGAATTACGAGATCTTGTATCGCTCCGGTAAACTCAATGAGCCCCCAGACGCCCTCTCCCGAGGTACATGTGCCAGCGCACAAGTGGACCAACTCCGGGCCCTACACGACAGCCTTTGTCACCCGGGGGTCACTCGATTGTACCAGCTGGTCAAAGCTCGCAATCTGCCCTACTCCGTCGAGGAAGTAAGGACAGTCACCAGGGACTGCCAGGTCTGTGTGGAGTGCAAGCCGCACTTCTACCGGCCGGACCGTGCGTGCCTGGTGAAGGCTTCCCGCCCCTTTGAACGCCTCAGCGTGGATTTCAAAGGGCCCCTCCCCTCCACCGACCGTAACACGTACATCCTCAGTGTGGTCGATGAGTACTCCAGATTCCCCTTCGCCATCCCATGCTCAGATATGACGTCTGCCACTGTCATCAAGGCCCTCAGCACCATATTCGCTCTGTTCGGTTTCCCCGCCTACATCCACAGTGACAGGGGATCCTCATTCATGAGCGATGAGCTGCGTCAGTTCCTGCTCAGCAGGGGTATAGCCTCCAGCAGGACGACCAGCTACAACCCCTGGGGAAACGGGCAAGTAGAACGGGAGAATGGGACAGTTTGGAGGGCCATCCAGCTGGCCCTATGGTCCAGGAACCTCCCAGCCTCTTGCTGGCAGGAGGTCCTCCCTGACGCTCTGCACTCCATCCGGTCACTATTATGCACCGCCACTAATAACACACCCCATGAACGTGTTTTTACCTTCCCCAGGAAGTCCACATCCGGGGCTAGCTCTCCCGACTTGGCTCGCTGCTCCAGGACCGGTCCTTCTCCGTAGGCACGGCTGACTCCACAAGGCGGACCCCTTGGTGGACAGGGTTCACCTGCTCCACGCCAACCCTCAATATGCCTACGTTGAGTTCCCCGATGGCTGCCACGATACTGTCTCACTCAGGGACCTTGCACCGTCAGGTTCTACCCCAACACCCCCCCCCCCCCACCAATGCGCCCCCCCACCTCCCACCGCGCCACCAATATTGACCCCTCCAGAGCACCCCCCTTCCTCTTTTCCGCACAAGAGGACAAAGAGGACTCCGGCACGCTCCCGGAGTTCCCCGATGACTGGCCAGCATCAGCACCGCCACCACCGCCATCGGTGCCACCGCCAGCACCGACTTCGCTGCCACCGTTACGCCGCTCCCAACGAAGCACCAAAGCACCGGACCGGCTGAACCTTTGACGGACTCCGGACCATTAACATGGACTTTTCTTTCCCTACCACTGTACATAATTGCACTAATTGTATACAGTTTCACGTCACCCCCGCCGGACTCATTTTTAACAGGGGGTGAATGTGGTGAACCACTGTAATAGGAAATGTAAGGTAGGACCTGCACTGCAGGTTCGCCGGTAGCTCCTGCCATCTGGCTCCACCCACAGGGAACGGTATAAATATGTATGACCTCCAGTGCCCTGCCATTTCGCCAGCTGCAGCAGGAGGCCACACATCTGACTGTAATAAAGCCACAGTTGTACCCAACTTTAGTCTTTGTGCAATTGATCGTGCATCATCAAGTATGCACCAAACAAAGGCATTGCTCCGAAAGCTAGTGTTTGAAACAAACCTGTTGGACTTTAACCTGGTGTTGTAAGACTTCTTACTGTGCTCACCCCAGTCCAATGCCGGCATCTCCACATCCTTTACTTGGTGCCCTTTTTGCAACTGCAAATGGATCTTTCTGTTCTGTGCGCTCTTTGCGCAACTACGTATGTGCGGCTCCTTTTCCAAAATGACTGCAAATCAAAACTGCTTTTTCTTGCCTTTTGCAGGCCTACCTTCGACTCGTGGTCTGGATTGGTGCCTCTTTCACTGTTTTTTCTTGTGTCTTCCTCGCAGAGTTGTTGAAATTTGTCCAGGACTGCCTGGAAGTCGCTCTTGTTTTGCCCCATCGAGTATGTGAAGGTCTCGAAGATTTCTGCTGCTTTTTCACCCACGATGGTGAGTAGAAGCTTTATTTTCTCTGCATCCACCATGCCATCTAGGTCGGACGCTACCAGGTAGATCTTGAATCTCTGGCTGAACGCATCCCAGTTTTCACTGAGATTGCCTTGGTACCTGAGCTGCTGTGGAACCGGAATCTCGAACATCTTGCCTGGGTGCTGTTGCTGGTTGTCACAGATTTGTTTGGTTGAACTACAGGGATTAACAAGCACTCCTGGTATCATGTGTTGTTCACCCTGGGGTAACACGGATTGCACACGATGCAAATAACTGATCAAGTGTACACCAAACAAAGGCGTTAGTTCAATATAAGATTTATTGAACCGTTAACAGTTCTCCTACTTGAGTTCGACTCTCTTGCTAATCGAACTATTGTAACTCAACTAACTAATCAGTCTGCTCTAATCCATGCGGTGGGTGTGATGCTTCCCTGATCTACTGTTTCTTTGAGTGTCGCCTATGGAAGGAGAAAGAGCATGTGTGCCCTGTCCTTTTATATGGGTAGCCCCCTTGTGGTAGTGTCACCTCTGTGTGTGTCCTGACTGCCCATTGGTCGTGTCCTATCTTACTGACCTATTGGTTGAATGTCTGTGTGTCATGATGTCTCTGGTGCTCCCTCTAGTGTTTATCTAGTCTAAGTGTATTTACATTAACCCCTTGTGTATTTACAGTGTCCTAGTGTATCTACATTAACCCCTTGTGTATTTACAGTGATGTATATCACCACACTTATATCCATAGAAACCACCCAGACCTTGTGTATGTTTTTTTATTGTTTTCTTAGAATCCCTTCAAATGTCTCAAATTCTTGAAGCTACTGCAAATCATGTTCCACTTGCAGCTATCTGTAAAACAAAACACAAAAGATCCATCCTGCTTGGGGCAAAGTGGGTGAATTCATTTGAACATATCTGACAATTTTGCAATTCCCATTTCTTGTAAAAACACAAATACATCTTCAGCTATTAAAAAGACAAGAGTTAATTCTCTGCCAGTTTGAAAACGGGTGGAGCTAAAGTTCTCAAATGGGCACCATTGCATCACCACCCTTTTATTTTAATCTAACAAGAGCACGACTAGGGATCCATCTTTATTTTTTTTAAATTTAGAGTACCAATTAAGGGGCAATTTAGTGTGGTCAATCCACCTACCCTGCACATCTTTGGGTTGTGCCTGCAAACACGGAGAGAATCTGCAAACTCCACACGGACAGTGAACCAGAGCCGGGATCGAACCTGGGACCTTGGCGCTGTGAGGTAGCAGTGCTAACCACTGCACCACCGTGCTGCCCTTACCCATCTTTATTTAACAATCCCTCCTTAATAATTTTTTGTTCAGTATCCAATTTCAACATTTACCTTTTTCATTGTGCCAGTTGCATCAGCAATAACTCTTTGATCCTGACACAAAGTTTTTAACCGAAGATCAATCCAACACAGGATTGGTCACAGTAATTTCAAATATCCCAAATTTTAATGATCCTAATCAAATTAAAACTATCACATTCCCACACATGTGAAATTGTACCCAGATTAAAATTCCCACATATTTATCAAAATATCCTGGAATCTTGACTCTGGCCATTAAGCATGACTCCAGGTTCATAACTTATTGAGAAAAAAACTTTATCAACAACACTTCCCTTTGGTTGGCTGCTTCACTTAAATCACTTCAACTACTGTCCCAAAATCACAACAACAGACAGAAAACTTGAAGCATATAAAACACAAATATCATCCAGACACAGACTGAGAAACATAGCACATGCTTTAAAATAATAATAACTAAAATGCATTACATAAACATTCCCGTGGTTCATTTTTAAAACTTCCAAAATGCCTGTAATTAAACTGAAGGATGAGGTTGCTTCCTCAGAAAGATAAACCTTAATAAATGTAGCCCAAAACAATGATCAAAAAAAATCTTAAAACATCCACATAAAACAAATCAAACACACAGGTTCTCACAGCTCATAAATTTCAAACAGTTCATTCTGAGCATTCTCCTGCAGGCCGAGTGGCTGGTCTGACCCCCCCCCCCACAGGCTGGGGCGGCCCCAGGCACAGACCGCCATTACCGCAGTCATCTTGCTGTGCATCCACTGACCACCCACCTTTGCCCCTGGTTCTGCACAGCGACACTGGCCATATGAGTGCCCCACCCCCACAACCCCTTCCTCTGCCACACACCCCCCACCCGGCTGCCAACCACAGTAGCCCCTACGAGGGCCGCGATGCATACGCCTGCTGAAGGCAGTGCCAGCCAATAGTTCCCCTGGCATCAGGGACAGGCACCAAGGCCAGAGGCGCCATGGTGCCAGCCACCAATGGGGCCAGGGGTGCGGAATGGGGGGGGGGGGAGGAACATGCGGGGACAGAGCCCGCAGTGCCAACTGGGGCCACCATCTAGCCCATTGGACCTAGTTGGGCACAGGGGTTTGCACCAGGCTAACATATTGGCCTTTCACCCCCTGCAGACAATGATATTGGAATTCAACCAGCAATGGTAGTGTCCTGCTCACCGGGGGGGGCTCCGCCTGCGGCACTGGCTGGGGACCTGCCCCATCCCGAGCCCATCCTGTAAGACACAATACAAGATGCATGATTAGACCATGGGCTGAGGGGCGGTGGGGGGGGGGGGGGGGGGGGGGAATGGGGATGGGCTTGTGGTTGGGGGGTGGTGGTATGGGGATGATGTTGGGGTGAGTGTGGTATTGGGTTTAGGATGGTGTGGGCATGAGGGTGGTGTGAACGTGAGGAAGGTGTGGGCGTGAGGGTGGTGGGGATGGGGGTTTGGCGCATGGGTCATGGGGAACGACGCAGCATCTCACTTCCTCTCCTGCGTCCGAGCTGCACCTCGGCGACCTCCCATTCCTCTGGGCCACCGACCACGTCCAGGGTCCTCTGTTCAGCCACGGTGAGGTGGCACTTTAGCAGAGTGGTTAGTACTATTGCTTCACATCTCCAGGGTCCCAGGTTCGATTCCTGGCTTGAGTCACTGTCTGTGCGGAGTCTGCACATTCTCCCCGTGTGTGCGTGGGTTTCCTCCGGGTACTCCAGTTTCCTCCCACAGTCCAAAGATGTGCAGGTTAAGTGAATTGGCCATGCTAAATTGCCCTTAGTGTCCAAAACGGTTAGGTGGGGTTTACTGGGTTATGGGGATAGGACGGAGGCGTGTGCTTAACTAGGGTGTTCTTTCCAAGGGCCGGTGCAGACTCGATGGGCCAAATGGCCTCCTTCTGCATTGTAAATTCTTTGATTCTATTAAGATAATACTCACCCAACCATAGTTCTGCCCTCACAGCTGACCTGAGCGGATCCTATCCTCATCGCCACTTTAGAGAACTTTGCAGCTATCCAGCTACCATGTACTTTGTTCCTCTTGAGTGACCAGATGAGACCACAGTTCTCATTTAAGATGTTTATTCAAGCTGTATAAGGGAAACCTGTCACCATCATATGTCTCACTGGCTCTCTGAACAAAGGGATAAAAGAGTTATTATACTGTTATGCTCTGTTATAGGTCATTTTCATATATCCATCACATAATCGCAACTAAGTGATACCCCTGACCCATTATCAATTAATTATGGGGTCAGGGGGTCCATTGTTCCATGTATTTCTCAGGTAACAAACATAAGCAGGATACAACTGTGAGTTCCTGACAAGTTATCAGCTAATTATGAAATTGGTGGTGTATCAAGTTCTTCTTTGTCCATTGCTGTTTGGGTTTCTGCAGTTTTGTGCAGGTTCTATGGTTGCAATGATTTTAACCCCTTCAGTCAACCCCTTCAGGGGTACAGTTTCAAATTAGGGTAACTCCTATTTAAAACAGAGGTGAAGTTGAGAGTTATCAGTGTTTTGAATTCTTTGCCCCAGTTCTGGGTCATTGAAGATTGCATTAGACATATTTTTGATTAACAAAGAAATCAAAGGTTATGGGGGACAGACAGAGAAATGGAATTAGAGCCACATCAGGTCAGACATGAACTTATTGACTGGCAGAGCAAGCTTGAGGGGCCAAATGGCCTACTCCGACTCCGACCTCTTATGTCCTTATAACCCAGAAACCCCTCAAAATGATCACACTACATTTTTGATTGGTGGTGGATTGAAAGAATTCCAGCCCAAAGGCAGAGATCAGCGGGCATTGCATCTGGCCTGGAGTAGAATTTTGGGCCTTGTGTTGATTAATTAATTGAGTGTAATGTTTGGACTTGTTACCTGCAGATCAGCTTCTCCAGCTTGCTGACTGTTATCTCTGCGGCCATTATATTCTAGGTGCAAGATCAATGGGCACCAGCCAATTTTTGTTTTGAATGAAACTGTTAACTCATTGGAAATTAGTAGTGACCTGCAATTTTTGTCTGTTTTTATCTTTGTGCCAAATATCCGGGAAGGAATAAATTAAACTCAAGCCTCATTAGAGCAGCAAAGCTTTATTCTAAAAGCATGCAATCAAGCATGAACAATGATAGGAGTGCATTGCAGCAAACCATCCATTAACATGCCGTGAACATGATATGACAAACAAACATTGTATAGCTGTTAATAACCACAGCACATTGCAGCAGCAATACATAGATTTTAACATCCTGACAAGAGCTGGAAGATTAGCATCTCCCCACACCCTCGTTCAATGACCAGTTCCTCTTGACTCTTGAATCAGTTTCATGAGTAGCAAAACAAATGTTTTATAAAGCACAAAATTATCTTAAAGTGATATCGGATAGGGTTGGACAGACTGGATGCAAGGATAACGTTCCCTCTGACTGATGGGCTCCAGAACAAGGACTCACAGTCTCAGGTTACAGGACAGGACATTTAGGACTGAGTTGACGAGAAACCTCTTCGCTCAGAGAGTGGCGAACCTGTCAAATTCTCTCCCACGCTGCCTTGGGGCTGGATTCTCCATCCCACAACACCCGGGGCGGGATTCTACAACCCCCCGCCGGGTCGGAGAATCGCCGGGGGCTGGCGTGAATCCCACCCCCGCCGGTTGCCGAATTCTCCGGCACCGGATATTCGGTGGGGGTGGGAATCGTGCCACGCCGGTTGGCGGGGGCCCCCCCCCCCAGCGATTCTCTGGCCCGTGACGGGCTGAAGTCCCGCTGCTGCGCCGTTTTTGGCGTCGGTCGGCGGACATCGCGCCGATTGCGGAGAATCCCGCCACCGAAGTGCGTTTCTCAATGGAACGGAGAATCGGGCATCGGGGGAAAATTGGGATTGGCGCCCGGATGCGATACTTGTCCCGCCCCCGCCCCCGCCCCCCCCCCCCGCCCCCACTGGCACCGGGATCAGGGTCACGACCACGCACCAACGGGAGGATGTAAATAAATGCAAATGAGTCTTAATGACCCATTAGCATCCACTTAGAGAGCCCTGCATCCTATTTTCCACCCCTGTGTGATTCCTTTGCCCCCTGGGCCCGGAATCACGAGGGCACGGATCTCTTGTGCTATCTATCAGCGTGGTGGGCCAAGAAGGTTACCCCTTAGGGGAGTTCCCCCCAAGTCCACCCGAGCCCCCCCCCCCCCCTCCTGCTCCCTACAATGCACTACCTGCCCAGTCCTCCTCAACCAGACCTCCCCCCTCACTCTCCCATCCCAGGGACCCCATGAATCGGACGACCACCCCACAGGGATCCCATGAATAGTGAACCCCCCCCAGGGATCCCATGAATAATGAGACCCCCCAGGGACTCCATGAATAGTGAGACGCCCCCAGGGACCTCATGAATAGGAAGACCCCCCCCCCAGGAATCCCTTCAAAAATGAGACCTCCCCCAGGGACCCCTTAAATAAAGGAACCCCGCACAGGGACCCTCTGATTAGAGGAATCCCTCACAATAATCCCCTGAATAGAGGGATCCACCACAGGGACTCTTTGACTAGAGGGACCTCCCACATGGACTCCCTGAAAGAGGGACCCACCACAGGGACCCCCTGCTAAAGGTTCCCCTTCCAGAAAAGAGACCCCTGTCTGAAAGCTAGAGAGCAGTCCAGGCAGGGACAGTGAAACAAATTACAGCTGTAACACTCACCTGGAGGCTCCACCTGTCCAATCCTGAAGGTTCACAGCTGTGACCTGTGTTTCAACCCCACAGACCAATGAGAGGTAAGTGCATTTCAAGCAATAAGTACATTGCAATCACATGCCTCTCTTTGATGTGGTCAATATTTGTAAACATTGGGGTTTCACCACTTAGAGTCACTGATCCATGAAGGGAGATGAATAAATCAAGATTGCAGCTCGTGTGTGGAAGCTGTCAATCACAGCCCACTGCTAGAAAGTTATGAATGGATTGCGGTCAATGCATCTGTTGATCAAGTGCCATCGGATAGCCCTGTTGGTGACCCCTTCCATCAGCTTACTGACGACCAAGAGTAGACTGATGGAGTGGTAATTGGTCGGGTTGGATTTCTACTTCTTTTTCTGCACAGGACATCTTCGGGCAGTGTTGAATCTGCAATAAGCAGAACACATAGATGACAGTGGAAATTACGAGCAAGGTTTATTTCAATAAAATTCTAATACACCTCCTCTCCCCTAAGGGTCTCCTTCACCGAACTGCAACTTGGTTGGGGTTTTAATATAGCTGGGGCTCTCTTTGTGAGGGGATGTCCCCTCTCCCCTGAAAGGGGAACTTCATATTCTGGGGAGGTAATGGGAAACCGTATGGTCCTGATCCCGGGACCTCCATTGGGGTTATGAGGCAATTTTCCACATTGCCGGGTAAATGTCAATGTTGTAGCTGTACTGAAATGGGTTGACTAGGAATGCAGCAAGTTTTGGAAAATAAGTCTTCAGTACTTGTGCCAGAATTTAATCAAGTCCCATTGCCTTTGCAATATTCAGTGCCGTCAGCCATTCTTGATGTCATGTGAAGTGAATCGAATTGGCTGAAGACTAGCATCCATGGTACAGGGATGCTCAGGAGAAAGCCAAGATGGATCATCCACTTGGCACTTCTGGCTGAAGATTATTGCAAATGCTACAGCCTTACCTATTGCACTGATGTACTGGGCACCTCCATAGTAGCTATTTTCCCTATGTTTTATACAATGTTTAAGCAGTATGGTTTCAATGTATGTAATACATAAATGCAATTACCCAGTTCGCCATCATGTAGTACAATGGGAATAAATAGACTCCTGAGAAATGACGTGATAAATGTAGCTTGGATCATTTTCAATTATTCTTTTACATTTGGGAACTAATGGACACGTTAGGGATGATCCTTGTCAAACATTGCTTGCAGCACTCCTCAGTGCAGCTTTCAAAGTAAAATACAACATTATAGTCACTAAACTGTTGCAATATGTGTAACAGTAAATGTAATGCTGTGTCACCAGTGGAGCCGCACACATAGCCAATGCATAGCAGGGTGTCCTTTAAAGGATTTTCCTTCCATTGATTTCAGAGAGCAGAAAACCACTGGCAGTTTTCCCAAAATATTCTATTGCATGCTGGCTATTGCAAAAAATGTTTGCCTTATAGAGTATGTGAGCTAGTCACCAGGAAAATACAGTAAAAAAAACTTTGAGCCTCAATTTCCAGGATGGCCGGGCTCAGCTCCCATTATCCGATGAGCAGGTGGGGATCACATCCCCGCCAACTCCAACTATTTAATTGAACCAAATGAGCTTAATTAAACAAACTGAGTGGCAAATTAAAAGGGGCAGCCCCTTAAAGGGATGTTGCCTCAAACTTAAAATGTTACATTTAAATGTGATTAAAAAGGGTCAATGAAGCATCCTGGACCCTGCGGTGCTCACCAAGCATGGAAGGTCTTGACGATGCCAATGGATACCACATGGTTCCTCTCCAGGCCCACCCAGCCATGAATGAGGCCGCAGAGGAAGGCAGACAGTCGGGTTGTATGACCCCCCTTAGTCGTCGCTTACTTATGGCAAGTTTTGCCAGGCCCAGGAACAGGCTCGTGAGGAGGTCCTCCTCCTTCCCCGCCCCTCTCCGCACCGGGTACCTGTAGATCAAGCGCATGGGACTGAAATGCAAGCACAACTGTAATAAAAGGGTTTTTAAAAACCTGAAAAGAGGGTGGAAACATATCAAAGTTTCTTCACTGTCGCTGGGTCAAATAATGGGACTCCCTCCCTAACAGCACTGTGGGTGTACCTACACCACGTGGCCTGCACCGGTTCAAGAGATAGCTCGCGATCACCATCTTCTCGAGGGCAATTAGGGATGAGCAATAAAGGTGGCCAAGCCAGTGCCCCCACATCCCTTGAAGGAATAAACACAATAGGGTGCTGTAACATTGCCCTGATTATTGCATCCCGCACAACAACAACCCCTTCTCCTCTTCCTCCAATCCCAACCTTTGGACAGCCTCCTGCTCCTAGGTGCTTTTCCAACTGTCATTCTCCTTATCCTAAAGTAGAAAGTACATTATACCTATTGCATGGGATCAGTTTTTACAGATCCTCATTTTCTATCTCACCTCAGTTTCCCTTATTCTGTACACTATCAATCCCATTGAACCCAGTCAGATCCTGCTTCTTTCCACAAAGTGTGACGAAGGTCTACAGCAAGCTGCCCAGATACTTCTGCACATCTTTCTGTGTTGGAGTGTCTGCAAATAACATTCCAACTCAATGGATTGCAGTTTGTCAAGGTCGTCGGGAACCTGAAGAGATTGCTGTGGAGCCTTGTTCTTGGTAGTCCCACAGGCGGCAATTAAAAGAAGCCACCCCAGGAGCCACATCACATTTAGGCTTGTGGCCAGACCAGTGAATTGGAAAGCACAATCAGATGTCCAGTTGGCAATCTCACTGGGAGAGATAGGTGCTGCTTCAGCAGGCAGAAGACTGGTAGGGTACCTCAAAATGGGGGTGTTCTCTACAGCATTGTCAGAAGTTAAAAATCCCTCATGGTTGCAGTGGAGAGGAAAACCCCTCCATAGGATTCCCTGTGGCTGTTGCATCCTGCTATTGGTGGGATGGAGATGGACTATTGATGACCCCTAGCCTGCCACTAGGAGGCCACCGCCAATAAAATTCCGGACTGTGACCTCATCTGGGTGTCTGGTCGCTTTTAAAAGTCCCAGTGATGATGATATCTGTCCACTAATTGACCCAATGTGGGAACAATTGGCCACTCATTGATGCCATCCAGCAAACCTCTGCTGCTCCCCATACTTGGAGACAGGAATGCGTTGGGCTAAATCGCTGGCTTTTAAAGCAGACCAAGGCAGGCCAGCAGCACGGTTCAATTCCCGTACCAGCCTCCCCAAACAGGCGCCGGAATGTGGCGACTAGGGGCTTTTCACAGTAACTTCATTGAAGCCTACTTGTGACAATAAGTGATTTTCATTTCATTTCATTTCATGTGCTATTTGCTGATTTTGCTCCTGGTGCGCCAGTTATCCCACCTCCCATTGTCAGTCTTCCTGCCCACAGATTCCCAAGTACTATAATCAAGACACATGATCTGCTCAGCCATATCTTAGTCTAAATTAATGTTACTTACTTTTTAGGTGTCATTTTCTTTAAAATTCTCTTTGTGTTAACTTGCACAAATCACTAAAACACTGGAGAAAGTTTTAAATTCTCACTCCCTCAAGCTAACACAAACCTTCACAAGTATTGGAGACAAAATGCAGCACCTTCTTTCCACATTTAACCAAACTCCCGTTCTCCAAGGGAAGATATTTCCAAGCTTAGGGCCCAGACAGCTGAAGGCATTGTCACCAATGGCAGGGTGACTGAAATCAGGGGTGCCAATAGGTCAGAATTGGAGATATGGAAAGTTACGTTATTAGGGCTGGAAGAGGATTTAGGGATCGGGAGGAGTGAGGTCATCAAGCAATGTGGACACAGGTGAAAATAGTAAAGTTGAGGTGGTATTAGACTGGGAGCCAACTTGGCTCAGCGAGCACAGGGGTATTTAGCAAATGGAATTTGATGCTAGTTAGCATACGGGCTGTGGTAAGCCACTGTTGCACCTCTATTAGGTGATGTATGGTAGGACCTGTACTACAGGTACATTGGTAGTCCCTGCCTGCTGACTCCGTCCAGTAGGCGGAGTATAAATGTGTGTGTCCTCCATGCTGCAGCCATTTCGCCAGCTGCTGTGGGAGGCCACACATCTTAGAGCAATAAGCCTCAGTTGTATTCAACTCTTGTCTTTGTCCAATTGATCGTGCATCACGGGCAGTAGAGGCTTGGCTGAGCTCAAGCTTCCAAGCATGAAAGATAAGAGGCCGGCTGAAACATTGCAATTGTTGATTTTGGACCTAACAAATGCAGTATTTGAATTATTTCTGTAATAACCTGCACGGAATGCATGTAGCTTGAGGAGTAAGAGCTCGCCCGCTAACTACGGAGCTGACACCACGTGTATATAATGTCAGCCAGATAGGAACCGACCGACAGAGAGAGAGGACCCGGTGCAGTCTAACCGGGCCCCTTTGTAAATAGTACGCTTTATAAATAAACGTCTCCTTAGGACTCCCTTCGCCTATATTAAAATTTCAGTTAAGTGCTCAAACATCAGTTTAAGCAGGGCACTATTATTCATTTAAGGTTTATGAAAGGGAAACTGAATAGCAATATTTCTTGAAAAGGTAGTATGTAGGATTTGGTAGAATACTCTGTGTAAGATAAACAAAGGCCAAAAGAGTGAATACTGAGTCACTGTAAAGATCAAGAAAGCAGGGGCACCTTTGAGATTCTGTTCCAGCAGCAACAATGATGCAGCAGAAGTTGGTGATATGAGGGGCCATGGTGGGTGAGTGGGACGCACGGCTTGGCATAGGGGGCATGATATGCCATAGGGGGCAGATGGAGGGGCTGAGGTTGGCATATGGGGCATGAGGAGCCATATGGTGTTGGTGTGGACTATGAGGTGACATGGATGGGGCATAGGGAGTGTATGGGATGTGAGGGGTGAGGGCTGGAGGGCCTTTGTGTTTTTATTTTAACTAGCACGAAGTCCCTCAAGACTGAGACGGGCCTTTTAAAAAGCCAGTTTCAGCATCCATCAGCCCGGTGAATGGTTCAAAACCTTTCCGGAGTTCAGCTGGCAAGACTCTAGCCCACACCCTCCCACCCAGCAATCAAGATCTCACCTTTGCGAAAAAAATCATAGATTATCATAGAATTTACAGTGCAGAAGGAGGCCATTCGGCCCAGCAAGTCTGCACTGGCTCTTGGAAAGAGCACCCTACCCAAGGTCAACTCCTCCACCCTATCCCCATAACCCAGTAACCCCACCCAACACTAAGGGCAATTTTGGACACTAAGGGCAATTTATCATGGCCAATCCGCCTAACCTGCACATCTTTGGGCTGTGGGAGGAAACCGGAGCACCCGGACGAAACCCACGCACACACGGGGAAGATGTGCAGACTCCACACAGACAGTGACCTAAGCCGGAATCGAACCTGGGACCCTGGAGGTGTGAAGCAATTGTGCTAACCATTATGCTACCGTGCTGCCCAAATCTGGAATATCTTCAAGTTTCGTGGGTACGATTATCATCAGCAAGGCGTAATTCCATGGAACTCGCTGCCGGAGGAGGTGGTGGAAGCAGGGACGATAGTGATGTTTAAGGGGCATCTTGACAAATACATGAATGTAGAAGATTTTAGTTCAGATAGGCAGCATGGTCGGCGCAGGCTTGGAGGGCCGAAGGGACTATTCCTGTGCTGTACGTTTCTTTGTTCTTTGTAACCCTCTCTACCTCAGGTCATGACCTGATGGTGTAATGTTTCCAGAGTTCCTTTGCAACCACCCAACCAATAACACCCTGGCTGGAAGTATGGACTCTTCTGGGAAAACACAGTGGTTGTGAAAGTAACCATCACCCTTAATTCAATGCCTCAGGATCTTTTCAGCGATCAGCAGCAGACCTGTCCGGTATATCCCAGCCAGCAGCACACAGCTGCAATAAGGCTGTAAGGACTTTTGTTTGTTGGCTTGTGTGCGAGGTCACATTCATCTCCCTAATGATTTGGTGTCTCAGATGAAGAGAGCCATGCCCTTTGCCCTATTAGTGAACTTCCCTCAAGTGCAGGGTGTTATTGATTGCAGCCATGTTATCATAAAGGCCCCAAATCAACAGGCGGCATCCTTATTGGAGGTCCTTCCATTCAATGTGCAGGTGGTTTGTGACTACCACAAGGTGTGTAAGGTTCCTTGGCAGCTGCCACGATTAATTCATCCGATGGAGTTCCCATCTCCCTCAGATATTTCAGCCATTGATACAGATCTGCGGCTGGCTTCTAGGGGACAAGTTCATAGATAATGACCCTCTTTAGGAGCTGACAGAGAAAGGCAGAGTGCAACTACAGCAGCAGCCATGTTGCCACCAGGAATACAATTGAGCAAGCCATTAGCATTTCAGAGATATGCTTCAGGTGCCTCGATCGCTGAGGTGGAGCTCTGCAATATAGCTCAGGAAGGGTATGAAGAATAGCAGTGATGGCTGTGTGTTGAGCAATATTGCATTGCCCAGGTAATCATCTGCTTTGCCCTCTGTTTGGCTGCTTTTGAAAATTCACATGATGTGCTTTGTGCGGGGAAACAGGGGTATATGGAAGCCAGAAATATTCCCGTAACAGTCTCCCCGAACAGGCGCCGAAATGTGTCGACTAGGGGCTTTTCACAGTAACTTCATTTGAAGCCGACTTGTGACAATAAGCGATTTTCATTTCATTTTCATTTTTCATATGTGACTCCCACATCAGAAACTGGACCATTGGCCGGAATGGACAGTGCACAAGTTATTTCCGTTGTTGCACAGTAATGGGCTTATCATGCACAAGATGCATTATCCACATTTAGGAGGAGCCGAGAACTCAATGGTGGTGGTGCCATGGGCAGAACTCCAACCTCTGAGGAGGAGAAAGATGATGGTGCGGAATTTCCCTCTGATGTGTTTGTATCTGATTTGGTGGAGCATGGGCTACTCAGATGTGATGTTGCCTCCTCAGTTATTGTAGAGGGAACAGGCCATCTTGGACTGGGTGTTGTGCAATGAGAAAGGATTCATTGGCAATCTAGTGTGAGAGAACCCTTGGGGGTGAGTGACCATAATATGATAGCATTGCTTATCAAGGTGGATAGTGAGGTAGTTGATTCTGAGACCAGAGTCCTGAATCTCAATAAAGGTAACTATTATGCTATGAGCCATGAGCTGGCTATGAAGGACTGGGAAACATTATTGAAAGGAAGGACAGTGGACAGCAATGGCAGGCATTCAAGGAACAAATTAGGTGAACTCCAAAGGTTGTTTATTCCTATTTGGCACATGAGTAGAAAGGGAACTGTGGCCAAACCATGGCTTACAAGAGAAATTAGAGAAAGTATTAGATTCGAAGAAGAAGCATTCAAATTAGGAAGAAAAAACATTAGACCTAATGATTGGAAAATTCAGCAAAGGCACACCAAAGAATTGATTAAGAAATAATAGACTAGAAATAATAGACCCATTGTCGATCATTTTCCAATATTCTTTGGACTCTGGAATGGTTCCTACAGATTGGAGGGTAGCTAATATAACCCCGCTATTCAAAAAGGGAGGTGGAAAGAAAACGGAACTATAGACCAGTGAGCCTAACTTTGGTAATAAGGAAGTTGCTAGAGTCCATTTTCAAGGATTTCATAGCACAGCATTTGGAAAGCAGTGGTATAATCAGACAAAGTCAACATGGATTTACAAAAGGAATATCATGCTTAACAAACCTACTAGAATTGTTTGAAGATGTAACTAGTAGAGTTGACCAGAGAGAACTGTTGGAAGTGGTTTATTTAGACTTTTGGAAGGCTTTCGACAAGGTTTCACAAAGCAGATTAGTATGTAAAGTTAAAGCACATGGGATTGCAGGTGATGACTTGAGATGGATAGAAAGCTGGTTTGTAGATAAGAAGCAAAATGGTGGAATAAATTCGTTTTTTTCCACTTGGCAGGCAGTGACTACTGGGGTACCACAGGAATCTGTGCAAGTACCCCAGTTGTTCACATTTAGCACAGGGCTAAATCGCTGGCTTTGAAAGCAGATCAAGGCAGGCCAGCAGCACGGTTCAATTCCTGTACCAGTCTCCCCGAACAGGTGCCGGAATGTGGCGACTAGGGGCTTTTCACAGTAACTTCATTTGAAGCCTATTTGTGACAATAAGCGATTTTCATTTCATTTCATTTTATTATATATCAATGATTTGGACGAGGGAACTAAATGTATTAAATCCAAATTTGCAGAAGATACAAAGCTGGGTAGGAGTGTGAGCTGTTTGGAAGATGCAGAGATGCTTCAGTATCTCATGACATGCAAACGGTGTTGACTGTACGTGTGATCCAGACCGCATTGATGCCGTTGTCTAGGTGACGGAGAATTGTGATATGGCATCAAATCGGTGTTCATCGCGATTTCAGCATTGTAACCTATTCTCCACCCAATCGCGTTTCATGATTTCGGTGTCGGCCAACAGAGAATCCTGCCCAATATCTGTTAATGTATTTATCCTGCATTTTCGATGTATTTTGATATTTCATCAAGGTTATGAGTTCTGAGGGAATACTTGTGAATGAAAGCTTTAAACATTGCTTTGACAGAACCAAGATTCAAGCTAATTCAAAGTGTGGAGCATAATTGAAGTCCCAATGTTTTGCCTGGTATACTCACAGTCCCTTGGGTAACTCTCAGTCATTGGAACAGATCATTTGGAACAAAAGTGACAGCTGCTGTGGGGTGTAGATCCCTCACCAGTTTTCCGGATCCAGTCTAAGTCTACCCTGATACATAGGCTCAGTGAAATATGTAGAGAAGGTTTAAAGTAAATAACATAATTAGTGACAATAAACAACAAAACCTTGTAATGTACGATGATATAATGGACAAAATCTAATGGGAAAATTTCTAATTGTAATTTGTGGTGGGTTTTGCTGGGAGCTTCCCGCTTAATCAGTCAGTGAGTTCCTCAATGCTATTTCGCCACATTTAGTCACTTTTTTGGGCCCGTGCGAGCTTCTCCCCGGTCAAGCCCACACTTAGAATTATTTTCATCACTGGGGAGCTGAACTTGCTGGCCAGACCAGATCCTCATAGATCGGGCTACCATTTTGAAAGGATGCCCCAGTCTCTAAGTGAGCTTGTGGGACCCCACCCCATGGGCAATGTCACCCTGCACACATATGTGCATTACCTCACCCCCCCCAAGTGATGACACCCCACTATGGGGTTGCTGAGGGAACCCCCTTCTAGGACCGCCACACTTCACCCCACCAATCTTCCAGAGGCCCCTTCATACCCACCCTGCACCCCAAACACTTCATACCCCCATACACCCTCATTTCATGGGCATGGCCCCCCCTCAGGCCCTGACGCTTGGCAGTGCCAACCTGGCACCAGGAACCCTGGCACTACCACCCTGGCATTTGGGCACCTTGGTCATGCAGGGTGGCAGTGCTAAGGTGCCAGCCTGCAAATTCCAAGGTGCCCATGTTCCAGTGGGAGGGCCAGAGGGCCATCCTGCTCTATCTCTGACAATCCAGAGGCCTCCCATGGCCCAGCAGGCTCTCTGGGTTCCGGTCCGCCTGGTTCACGTTTGTGTGGGCCAGTATTGAACGATGCCCAGTTCGGGACTCCCTGGGGTGGCCTTTAGATGCTGGGAGTCTGGTAGATCCCAGATCAGTACGCCTAAGTCGGTTTAAAACCTACTTAGGCATGCGTGGCTTGGCCATGGCCATTGTCGGTGGTTTCCTGATCTTGCCGCCTCGTGAGATCTGGGTAGATCTGGTAAGGCATACTGGCTGCCGGGAAACCCACGGGAGGCTTATCCCGACATCTACCGGCCGTGTCACGCTCCTGTTCGGGCGCGATGTGGCCAGTTGATCGCGCCCAATATGTTAAGTTACATAAGACATTTAAACTAAAGCTCTAATTTTAACTTAATAATTATGGAGCGAATTCTCGTTCTCTTTTTAAAAAAATATATTTCATTCCAAACATTATTAAATTCTTACATCAAAGATATCATACAAACAGTTTGTCATTTTTATTTTAATGAAGTAACAGCAATAACCTTAAACACCTTATCCCCCCCTCAGTCCCATTATCCTCCCTTCCTTATCCCCTCCTCTCCTAGCCTTCCGCCCCATCCCCCAAATGCTGGCCACGAACAGGTCCTTAAAGAAAGTGATGAACAGCAGCCAACTGGAATAGAACCTTTCTTCCAACCCTTTCAGGATATAAAAATAATAATAATCTTTATTGTCATAAGTAGACTTACATTTACACTGCAATGAAGGTACTGTGAAAAGCCCCTAGTCGCCACATTCTGGAGCCTGCTCGTGTACACAGAGGGAGAATTCAGAAATTACCAAATTACCTAACAGCACATCTTTTGGGATTTGTGGGAGGAAACCGGAGCACCAGGAAGAAACCCAAATAGACACAGGGGGTACATTTAATTGTTTCCAATAACAGGAATTCTTCCAGGTCACGCAACCATGCCAAGGCCCTGCATGGCACCGCCACCCTCCATCCAAGCAGGATCCTGCTCCGAGCCACCAAGGAGGCAAAGGCCAAGACATCAGCCTTCTCCCCCGCCCCTTCTCTCAAGGAGCTCCGGGGAGTCCGACACTCCAAAGATCACCACCAGCGAATGGCTCTAGTTTGACCTAGGAAAGCTCTTTTGATCCTGGGAGTGTTTCCCGCCCAGACAGAGGCAGAGATTAGTCTATCAACCCTCGCACAAAAAGAGATACGGAGGAAGATCGGAAGACTATGTAACACGAATAGAAACCCCGGGAAAACATTTATTTTGACCATGTGTACTCTACCCTCCAAGGTTAGTGGGAGGACATACCACCTCTTCAGATCCCCCTTCACCTCTTCCACCAGACTGGTCAAGTTCAACTTATGCAACAGTGTCCAATCATGTGCAACCTGAATCCCTAAATACCTAAACTGCATCTTGGCCAGTTTAAAAGTCAGCCTCCCAGATCTGTCCTACTCCTCAGGGAATTCACTGGGAACATGTCGCTCTTGCTTATATTAATTCTATATCCTGAAAAAGATCCACATTTTTTCAACAGTTCCATAATCTCTCCCATATCTGTGTGAGGATCAGAAACATACAACAACAAATCGGCCGTGTAAAGGAACACTCTATGTTCCTCACCCCCTCTCAATACCTTTCCATTTCCCTAATGATCTAAGCACAATGGCCAATGTTTCAAACACTAGCATGAACAATAGTGGAGACAACGAGCATCCCTGTCTCATGCCCCTGTGCACTCAGAAATATCCTGAGCTCACAGCATTGGTCTGGACACTAGCCGTTGAGGCATCATACAGCAGTTTCCCCCAGGAAATAAAAGTAGGGCAAAACCCAAATTGGCCCAAGACCTCAAAGAGGTAGCTCCACTCCACACGGTCAAAGGCCTTCTCCACATCCATGGAGTAAGTGCATAGAAGACTGTGTGCCAAAGAAGCAAATCCGTGTGTTTCCCAACCGGAAACCCTGGATGAACAGGGATATCCACTGCTTGCTGAAGTCTAGGTCTGAGGCATTCAAGTCAGGCGACCCTGACCTATACAAGAAAGCCAGATATGATCTAAAGAAATCCATCAAAGATGCCAAAAGACAGTACCGGACCAAGCTCGAGTCCCAGGCTAGCCACACGGACCCCCGCCGTCTATGGCAAGGTTTGCAAGACATAACGCGCTACAAGATGAAGGCATGTAAAATCGCCGGCTCCAATGCACCCCTCCCTGATGAGCTCAACGCATTCTATGCACCCTTTGAGCAAGAGGTCAGCGAGAGCGAGCCCTCCACCCCAGATGCCGCGGATGAACTTGTATCTGAGATCACCACTGCAGACGTCAAAGCAACCTTCTCGAAGGTCAACCCACGGAAAGCCACTAGCCCGGATGGGGTACCCGGATGAGCACTCAGGTCTTGCGCGGATCAGCTGGCGGGAGTATTCGCAGACATCTTCAACCTCTCTTTACAACAATCTGAGGTGCCTATCTGCTTCAAGAAGACGACCATCATCCCTGTACCAAAGAAAAGCCAAGCAGCGTGCCTTAATGACTATCGTCCAGTGGCTCTGACATCCATCATCATGAAGTGCTTCAAAAGGTTAGTCATGGCACGGAACAACTCCAGCCTTGATCCACTACAGTTCACCTACCGCTGCAACAGGTCCACTCCATGGCCCTGCATTCTACCCTGGAACACCTGGATAACAAAGACACCTATGGCAGACTCCTATTTATTGACTGCAGCTCAGCCTTCAACACCATCATTCCTATGAAACTCATCTCCAAACTCCGTGGCCTTGGCCTCGGCTCCTCCCTCTGCGACTGGATCCTGAACTTTCCAACCCACAGGCCACAATCAGTAAAGATAGGAAACAACACCTCCTCCACGATCATCCTCAACACCAGTGCCTCAAAAGGCTGTGCCCTCAGCCCCCTACTATACTCCTTATACACCTATGACTGTGTGGGCCAATTTCCCTCCAGCTTGATTTTCAAATTTGCTGATGACAGCACCGTAGTGGCTCGGATTTCAAACAATGACGGGACAGAGTATAGGAATGAGATAGAGAATCTGGTGAACTGGTGCAACGACAATAATCTCTCCCTCAATGCCAACAAAATGAAGCAGATTGCCATCAACTTCAGGAATCATAGTGGAGAACATGCCCCTGTCTACATCAATGGGAACGAAATAGAAAGGGTCGAGAGCTTCAAGTTTTTAGGTGTACAGATCACCAACAACCTGTCCTGGTCCTCCCATGCCAACACTAGAGTTACGAAAGCCCACCAACGACTCTACTTTCTCAGAAGACTAAGGAAATTTGGCATGTCAGCTATGACCCTCACCAACTTCTATAGATGCACCATAGAAAGCATTCTTTCTGGTTGTATCACAGCTTGGTATGGAGCCTGCTCTGCCCAAGACCGCAGGAAACTACTAAAGGTGGTGAATGTAGCCCAGTCCATCATGCAAACCAGCCTCCCATCCATTGACTCTATCTATAATTCCCACTGCCTCAGAAAGGCAGCCAGCATAATTAAGGACCCCACGCACCCCGGACATACTCTCTTTCACCTTCTTCCGTCAGGAAAAAGATACCAAAGGTTGAGGTCACGTACCTGTTATAAAATCCACTCATGTGTATAATGAGATGCAGACAGGCAGTGATTGACACATAGGATAACCAATGAACACACACGACATAGAACAACCAATCACCAGACAGGACACCACCACTATAAAGCCCACAGGGTATTAAGACTCTCCAGCTCTCACAGGACACAGCCACTTAGATAGTTAGAGTGCACAAGCCAGTGAGCACCATCTCCATGTGGTAGAGAGCTAGTCTGGTCAAGCCAGTAGGAGGTTATCAGTTAGATTAATAGTGTGTCAACCCACAGCAGGTTATGTACAGCAATAAGCAAGTTCAATAAAACAGTGTTGGACCATCTCTTGTGTCGGAAGCCTGTTCCTAGTTTCACTTCATCCAGTTGCAGTCAAAGTTGAACCAACTCACACAACACATCATGGTACCAGCAAGCTATTAATTCTAACAAACCTACCTCATGTGAATCTGCAATGACCAGCAAACAGCCATCCAGCGGCATGGAAAGGATCCAGTCTCCTTCGCAACTCCGGATCTCCGGCAACCTTGGCGCCAACTGGAAAGTCTTCAAACAGAAGTTCCTCCTGTATATCAAGGCCTCTGACCTCGAGGCAGCATCAGATGCCAGAAAGATTGCGCTGTTCCTGTCGACTGCATGGGATCCAGCCATCCACATCTATAACTCGCTCACGTTTGCCGATGGCGAAGACAAGGCGAAGTTCAAGGCAGTTCTGCTGAAATTCGACAGCCACTGCGAAATTGAGGTGAATGAGAGCTTTGAACAGTATCTCTTCCAACAGAGGCTTCAGGGTAAGGATGAACCTTTTCAGTCCTTCTTGACCCATCTCCGGATCCTAGAGCAGTCATGTAATTATGGCTCGACGACTGACTCCATGATCCGGGATCAGATCGTTTTTGGGGTCCAGTCCGACTTCCTGCAGGAGCAGCTCCTCAAAATCAAACAGTTGACCCTCTCCGTTGCCATCGAAACGTGCGTTGTCCATGAGCATGCAAAAAATCATTACTCCCGCATCAGGGTGGCAGAAACGGCAAAACTGGCCTCTCACGAAGCAGAAAGGGTGCAGGCCATCGCAAAATGCAAGGCCTGAGCATCGAGGAGAGTGGCCGTTTCGCGCCCTTTTCCCGGGTCCCTACGCATGCGTGCCACGACCGGGTGGACGATGAGGCCAAAGACCCTAATGCGTATGTGCGAACGTCGGCTGACCGCACGCGCGATGGCGCACAGAACGCGCTGACATCAGCATCATGACGTGTCCAAATTGTGGCTCTGCCCATTTAAAGCGGCAATGTCCAGCCAAAGGAAGGTGATGTCTGCAGTGTGGAAAGCCTGGGCATTACGCGGCCTTCTGCAGGTCCGCTCCACCGAGCAGTAGCCAGCGATCCCAGCTGCAGCGCAGACGTGTCCGCTGCGTACAACAAGGCATGCAGGATTCTCACCCCGACAGCCCAACGGACCCCGATGCTGACTGCCTTGAGTCTCCATATCAGGTGGGCATCATCACCACACGCGAGCTGGTCTCCACCGCGCCTGCAAACTGCCTTTCAATCCTGAGTGTGGATCCTGATGACGAGTGGTGTACTGTCATCACAGTCAACCAGTCTCGCATCCGATTTAAATTGGACAGTGGCGCGTTTACAAACCTCATATCACAGTCGGACCTCGACAGCATCCGACACCAAGCATTCTTCCACCAGCCTGCCAGCTCCTTAACTACAATGGTAATGCCATAGCTGCCAGTGGGTTGTGTCAGCTAGGTGTCTCTCACAAGAAAATCAAGGCGACGTTAAGATTTGAGATCATCCAGCCTGACAAGGCATCCCTGCTCGGTGCTCACGCATGCAAACTCCTAAATCTGGTACAGCAAGTTCATGCCATGTCCTCGACACCGGCGACTGCCTCGCCCAATGCGAATCTCCAGGCTGAGATAGACGACATTCTCATGCAATACCGCAATGCGTCTGATGGGATGGGCACGCTCCCATATCTCTACAAGATATTTCTCAAGCCGAATGCCACCCCAGTCATCCCTGCACCACGCCGGGTGCCGGCTCCCCTCAAGGATCGTCTGAAAATGCAGCTACGAGAGCTCCAAGACCAGGGCATCATCTCAAAGGTCACGGAACCAACAGACTGGGTCAGCTCCATGGTCTGCGTCAAGAAACCCTCTGGCGAACTCCGCATTGATCCCAAAGACCTGAATCGCAACATTATGCGAGAGCACTACCCGATCCCGAAGCGTGAAGAATTGACCTGTGATATGGCCCACGCCAAATTGTTTACCAAGCTGGACGCCTCCCGTGGCTTCTGGCAAATTCAGCTGGACGAGTCCAGTCGGAAACTGCACGTTTAACACTCCGGTCGGCAGGTACTGCTACAACCGCATGCCTTTTGGTATATCAGCTTCCGAAGTATTTCATTGCATAATGGAGCAAATGATGGAGAGCATCGAGGGGGTGCGACTCTCTGTGGATGACGTGATCATCTGGTCCACGACGCCCGAGGATCACACTGCTCGCCTCAAACAGGTTTCCCAGAGGATTCATGAAAATGGCCTCCAGCTCAACAGGGCCAAATACTCATTTGGTCGGTCTGCTATCAAGTTTCTGGGTGACCACATTTCACAGCAAGGTGTGCAACCTGACGCCGACAAGGTTCTGGCAATCAATGCCATGAAGCCCCCAGAGGACAAAAAGGCGGTCCTCCGTTTCCTCGGGATGGTAAATTTTCTCGGAAAATTCATTCCCAACATGGCATCCCACACCACGGCCCTCCGGCATCTCGTTAAAAAGTCGACAGTGTTCCAGTGGCTTCCTGCACATCAAGCGGAGTGGCGTGAGCTGAAGGCGAAGCTCACCACAGCCCCAGTACTAGCGTCCTTTGACCCGACCAAGGATAGCAAGATATCCACAGACGCAAGCCAAGACGGCATTGGGGTGGTGCTCCTCCAGAGAGACGACTCCTCGTCCTGGGCTCCAGTGGCATATGCATCCATGGCCATGACTCCAACTGAACAACGGTATATCCAGATCGAAAAGGAGTACTTGGGTCTCCTGACAGGCATAGTCAAGTTGCATGACTACGTATACGGTCTGCCAAAGTTCACGGTGGACCACAGGCCTTTAGTCCCCATAATCCAGAAGGATTTAAATGAGATGACACCTCGGCTGCAGCGAATTCTTCTTCGTCTCCGCCGATATGTCTTCGAACTCGTCTACACACCGGGTAAGGAGCTGATCGTCGCAGATGCCCTATCCCGATCCATCACCACGCCATGTGAACCGGGCGACTTCATTTGCCACATTGAGGCACAGGTGCAGTTGTGTGCACCTCCCAGCCACTGATGAACGAGTTGTCCAAATACGCGAAGAAACTGCCAAAGATCCTCTACTGCAGCGCGTGATGCAACACCTCGCCCATGGCTGGCAAAAGGGGCAGTGCCCCCAGTTCTTCAACGTTAAGGACGAGTTAACGGTCGTTGAGGGGATCCTTCTTAAACTAGATAGAATCGTCATTCCCTAAAGCATGCAAACCATGGTGCTCAGACAGATCCATGAGGGTCACCTTGGGGTCGGGAAATGTTGACGCAGAGCTCGGCAGGCAGTTTACTGGCCTGGCATCAGCCAGGACATTGCCAACACGGTCCTCAACTGCACAACATGCCAGAGGTTTCAACCAGCTCAGCCCAAGGAAACACTGCAACAACCCGAGATCGTGACTTCTCCGTGGTCCAAGGTGGGGATAGACCTCTTTCACGCAAATGGGCGTGATACCGTGCTCTTGGTTGACTACTTCTCCAGCTACCTGGAAGTGGTGAAACTGTCGGACCTCACATCCAAGTCAGTCATCAAAGCCTGCAAAGTGACATTTGCCAGGCACGGGATACCACTCACAGTAATGAGTGACAACGGTCCATGTTTCTACAGCCAAGAGTGGTTCGACTTTGTACGATCCTACCACTTCAGGCATATCACATCCAGTCCCCATTACCCGCAATCAAACGGGAAGGCCAAAAAAGGGGTCCATATTGTCAAGCGGTTGCTGTGCAAGGCTGCAGACTCAGCCTCGGATTTCAACCTGGCGCTGTTGGCATACAGGGCAACCCCTCTGTCGACTGGTTTTTCTCCCGTGCAGCTGCTCATGAACCGCAACCTGAGGACGACTGTTCCAGCCATCCATGTTCCAGACCTTGACCACTTCACGGTGCTGCAGAAAGTGCATCGATCCAGGGACCAGCAGAAGATCACGTACGATGCTCATGCCACGGATCTGCCTGCGCTGGCTCCAGAAGATGTTGTTCGCGTCCAGTTGCCTGAGGGAGGCTGGTCAGCCCCAGCTGTTGTCGTCAGACAGGCTGCCCCCAAGTCTTTCTTTGTTCAACTGGCTGATGGCTCCATTCTACGGCGCAACAGGAGGGCGCTGCACAAAGTTGCCTGCCCACCACCTGACCGCACGTCTCCACATGTCATCATGCCGCCTCAGGACATCTCGCCCCATGTGGCCACCGATCTGGCAGTGATCCCGCCTGTCCACGAGGCCACTGACGTGGCAGCAATCCCGCCTGTCCAGGTGCCGGCGTCCCTCCCCCTCCACCTCTGAGGCGATCAACAAGAATTTGTCGCCCGCCACAAAGACTGAATCTATAGACTTAAATCTTGTACATTTTGTTCAGTTTGCTCTGTATCTGCACGATAGACAACTTCCCATGTACATATGTTCATTCATTCACCACTTGTACATAGTCATGCGTGTAGATACCGCCACGTTCCAAAATTTATTTTAAAAAGGGGAGATGTCATAATATCCACTCATGTATATAATGAGATGCAGATAGGCAGTGATTGACACACAGGATAACCAATGAACACACACGACACATAACAACCAATCATCAGACAGGACACCACCACTATAAAGCCCACAGGGCATTCAGACTCTCTTTCTCTCACAGGACACAGCTGTTGAGATAGTTAGAGTGTACAAGCCAGTGAGCACTATCACCATAAGGTAGAGAGTTAGTCTGCTCAAGCCAGTAGGAGGATATCAGTTAGATTGATAGAGTGTCGACTCACAGCAGACTATGTACAGCAATCAGGAAGTTCAATAAAACAGTGTTGGACCATCTCCTGTGTCGGAAGCCTGTTTCTAGTTTCACTGCATCCAGTTGCAGTCAACGTTAACCAACTCACACAACACATCAGTACCAACTGATTCAAGAACAGTTTCTTCCCTGCTGCCATCAGACTTTTGAATGGACCTTCCTCATATTAAGTTGATCTTTTCTCTACACCTTGCTATAACTGTAACATTATATTCTGCAGTCCCTCCTTCCTTCCCTATGTACGGTACGCATTGTTTGTACAGCATGCAAGAAACAATACTTTTCACTGTATACTAATACATGTGACAATAATAAATCAAATCAAATGGAGATGATTACCTCCAGCACCTGCTCAGAGGGCGACATGACCACATTCAAAAGCCTCCTGTTGTTGGATGACAACTGTGGACCCCTGACAAATCCTGTATGGTCCTCAGAGATCAGATTTGGTAGGCACCCCTCCAAACGTTTCGCCAGAATCTTAGCCAGGATTTCCACGTCAGTGTTTAATAGTGAAATAGGCTTATAAGACCCACACTCAAGGGGATCCTTGCCCTTTTTATGGATCAGAGAAATCGAGGCCTATGTAAGCGTGGCAGGCAGCACCCCTCTCAACAGAGAGTCGTTGAACATTCAAAGTAAGTGCGGCGCCAACAAGGATGTGAACTGTTTGTGAAATTCAGCCAGAAAATCATCCGGCCATGGTGTTTTCACCGATTGCATGGAACCATTACAGTCTAACTTCCTCCAATCCCAAAAGTGCCTCCAGACCCTTGCTCTTCACCCTTTCTACCACTAAAAAGCCCAATCTGCCCAAAAATCGCTAAATCTCCGAGCCATCCTCCGGTGGTTCAGACTTGTTGAGTATTGATTAAAAAAAACCTCAAAAGCTCCATTAATCTTAACCGGGTGTCATGTGAATGTCACTTTAAGAAATGTTTTTGTCTTATCACATGGCTTCAGTGATGTCATTGTGTGGATGGTGCTGGGCTGTGGCTCTGGGAGTTGGTTTTACTTTTGTTTTGGTTTGGAGCTGGTTTGGAGTTTTTACTTTTGTTTTAACATTTGGCTGCTGTAGTATCTTGGTCTGTCTCAATTTTCAATTTTAAAGAGTTATTCCAAGGAAGAAACCCAATGATTATAATTACCTGCTGTTTTTGGTATAAAGGGGTTTTTAGTTTATGGGATCTTGTTATTAAATTGGAACAGTAAAGGGAGGATTCATTCAGGATTCTCCATAGATTACTGTAGCTCTGTGGGGTATTTATGTTTGTAGTAGATGAAAATGCTTACTGTGTGTGTTTATATAAAAATGTTAACTGAATTTGTAGAATAAAGCTTGTTTTTGATTAAAAGAGCTTAAGACCTCTGTTGAATAACACCTGAAAGGCAGTCCCTTGTGCTCATCGTAACCAAAATCAATAAACAGTGGCAGGTCAGGTGAACGCCAGGATATAGCTCGGAGTTTTCTAAACCCTGGCCCATAACAGGGGCAATAACCAGTTCTCCCCCCTCATCTTTAACCTGGGCTATTTCCCATGTGGCTGCCTGCCATCTCAATTGGTGAGCCAATAATCGACTGGTTTTATCCCCGTACTCATAAAATGTCCCTCGTGAATGGCGAAGCTGGCTCACCGCATTATCTATCGACTCAAGCTCAAACATCATTTGTAGCCTCTTTCTCTCTGTCAACAACTCTGCCATAGGGGCCGTGGAGTACTGCCAATCCAACTCCAAGATTAAGTCTACCAACCTCTATCTTTCAGCTCTGCCAGCCTTAACCTTGTGGGCCTTGTACGATATTATTTCTCCTCTGACCACCACCTTCATCGCTTCCCAGAACGTGGAAGGAGAGACCTCCCCATCCTGGTTAGAATCTGCATAATTCTCTGTGGCCGAAGTCACCGTTTCACAAGACCCATTATCTGCCAGGAGTGATATGTCCAACCTCCATGGTGGTCACTGGGCTCGGCCAGTCTCTAATTGCAAATCCACATAGTTTGGAGCATGGTCCGATATTACTATCGCCGATTACCCAGCTTCCATCACCCCCGGGAGTAACGCCTTTCCCACTATGAAAAAATGTAATCTGAAGTAGACCCCGTGCATGTGAGAGAAGAAGGAAAGCTCCCTCTCCCTTGGGTGACTAAATCTCCATGGAGCCAACCCCCCAATCTGTTCCATGAATACAGCCAACTCTCTTGCCATCCGAGAAGTAACCAAAGATATGGGACTTGACCTGTCCATCCTTGAGTCTAATAAACAATTGAAATCTCCTCCCATAGCCAACTGGTGTGAGTCCAGATCAGGGATGGCTGTCAACACCCTTTTGATAAAATCTGCGTTGAAATTTGGTGCATAAATGTTTGTTAATAGCACTGGTGCACCCACCAGCACCCCACTCACTATCACATATCGTCCCCCCCAGGGTCTTCAAAATTCTAGCCGTCGTAAATGCCATCCTCTTATTGATCAAGATTGCAACTCCTCTCGACCTTGAATCAAAATTTGAGTGCAACACCTGCCCCACCCACCCTTTCCTCAGTCTCATCTGGTCCCTAATTCGTAAATGTGTCTCCTGCAAGAAGACTACCTCTGCATTCAAAGTCCTCAAATGAGTAAACATCCGAGACCTTTTAATCAGATCATTAAATCCCCTAACGTTCCACGTCGCCAACCTAGTGGGGGGGGGCTCCAGACCCTCCCTCTCGTAGAGTCAGCCACATCCCCTCTGCGAGGACCTCCAACTGGGCCCCAAATATTCTCGAATCCAGGCTCACCCAAGATGGGAGTGTCTCCACTCCTATGTCAGCTCACCAAGAAAGAGACCCTCATCGCCAGCATTTTATCTACCCCACCTTCCAACCCCCCTTCCTGGCTGTCCACCCAACACCCCTCCCCTCTCTCTTCCCTCACCCTTCCAAACATCTGCTAACCATCCCTCCCAGCTCAAATAGGCACCCATTCCATCCCCCTCCCACCCCAACAGAGAAAACCCAACCAACCTAAACCCATTACCTCACCCAACAAATAAAACAGAAACCACTCCCACCCCAAGTGACTAGCCACAGCCCCCACCCCCACCTTGCTTCTGTTAACCAGCAAAAGCCCTAGCCAGGTGGCCCACGTCCAGCAAGTCTGAAAGAGAAAAAAAACAAAGGGAAATCCCAACCAGAAAGACCCAGTCACCCACTTGCCCCAGTCCCTCATCCAAACCAAAAGTACATATTAGACAAAACAATAAGTGAGTAAAGAGTCCACATCCCTAATTGACCAATCAAACTATTCCATACTATCATGTGCGAGAAGAAGAACATGGAACCACAAATAGCTAAAACACAAACAGTGCGCAGCACGGTGGCACAGTGGTTAGCACGATGGCAGGAACATGAACATGCAAAATTCAAAAGACTCCATAAAACATCCCATAGCCACAATCAAATCTCTCCTAATCTGCTCCTCCTCACAAATTCATTTGCTTCCTATTAAAGTATTAAAGTAATGGTCCTTGTTTTTAAACGTGACCCACAGTCAAGCTGGGTACACCATTCTGAATCACACCTCATTTTTGTAAAGTGTCGCCTTGGCCTTGTTGAACCCAACTCGCTGCTTCGCCAGTTCTGTCCCGATGTCCTGGTAAATCCGAACACGGTGCCCTTCCCAATAGCTTTCCTTCGTGGACTTCGCCCATTTCCCTTAGTGTTGGGTGGGGTTACTGGGTTATGGGGATAGGGTGGAGGTGTTGACCTTGGGTAGGGTGCTCTTTCCAAGAGCCGGTGCAGACTCGAATGGCCTCCTTCTGCACTGTAAATTCTATGATAATCTGTAATTTCTGTGATTTCAAGATTCACTCTTTATCTAGAAATTTATGAAGGCCCGTGATGGATCGCCAGATTTTGGTTTCTGTCATAGTAACCAGTGAGCCCGGTCCACCTCGAGTGGGTTAGTAAAGATCCCACCCCCACAATTTCCCAACCACCTTTGCCACAAATTCTGTCGCATTCGCGCCTTCAATGCCCTCCGGTAACCTAACAGTCTGCAGATTTTGGCGCCTGCACCTGTTCCCCTGGTCTTCAGCCTTGGCTCTTCAAACCTGTTGGGTCTCCGTCATCAACTTAACCGCAGCCTCCAAAGAGGCAACCCGGTCGTTATGATTCGAGACCGCCTCTTCAATCTCACAGATCTTCATGCCTTGTGCCTCCAACTGCTCCTCTACCTCTCTCAGGTTAACCGATGGGGTGCCACCACTTCCTCAATTGCTAAGAAACATCTGCCGCCATCAACTACCTTTGTTTATGGAACAGCCCCACAAAGAATTCCATCAGTCTCTCTATTGGCTCCAGGGTAGGCATCGATGGTCCGGAGGGCTCCGCCATGTTTTTCTTCCCCTTTTCAGGTGTGGAGATTTTCAGTAATAAAAGCAAAATATTTTCCCCCCTTATCTTATCCCCCTTTCCTTACTTTTTCTCTCCTTTGCTTCCCTCTTCACCTCTCTCCCACCCATGTCCCCCTTCCCCCACATCTACATCTGTCGCAGCTTACCCTCTGATTTTAGTTACTCTGTGGTTTGGCCTTTCACATATTTTGTTCTCTCTGGGGACTGCTATTATCACTCTTTTCCCTTGGTTACTGTGGCTATGACTCATCTTTCATTCCCTCACCCCACAGTATAAATATCTCCCACTTTCTATGCCTTTTAGTTTTGACAAAGGGTCATCTGGACTCAACTCGTCAATCAAATTTTTATCTTATCTCAGTTAATTCAGTTCAAGAAGCTTTTTTGTTTTATTGTGCCTGTCATAGGAAATTCTGAAATTAATGTTACAGTACTTATGTTCAGTAAACCTGTAAACTGTCCCAGAACATCACTATCAGGGTGCCGTTTGCAAATGACTGCCACTTTAATCAAAAGAGGTTTTTTAACTGATTTGGGCTAAAGGTTGTGACATTTTTGAAGTTGAGAAGAATCCAACTTCAGTTCTAATGTGAACGCGCCCTTGTTGCCAAGTTGCAGAACACATGTTGTTCCGTCTCCATTGTGTGTCCTGCTGCAGTATTCCCAGTAAATAACAACAGATTACATGTTTATTGTTTAAGAAGTTCGCTCACTTTACATTGGTAATTTGCATCATGATTTGACACAAGGCTATACTTGACCCGACAGAATGGAATAATGCGCAATGGAATCTCAGGAGCCTAAGTGTTAAACTAGTCAGCATCGGAGAACTTTGTGTTCGAAACAAGGCTGGTAATTCTTTGTATTAAATCTAGCCAGGCATATTTTAGGGAGATAGATTGATCATTTTGTCCTTGTAGAAATTATGCAAAGAAGACCAACAGTGGATGATTTCTGACAGGTTGTTATTATGAATCCCCAGATAATTTATTGGAGTGTAGAATTCCTTAATAAATACATAATTCCCCGAGGCAGGCTTGATTAGTTAAATTATACACGTATGTTACTACACTGAAAAGAGGAACATTATGCAAATGAGTGTAAATCTTGAATCAAACATGTCTTGCATTCGCTATCTTCAGGACGTTTGAAGAGAGTTCTAGCAGCTATCATAATTGCCAATGGCTCATATTGTGTGCAACGGAACAGACAGAAGACACAAAGCTTTAGTTTTCGCCCTGGGAAGCAGATTAAACAATTCTGTTTTTATTTAGCAATTTGTAGCCCTGTTCCTAATCGCTGCCTGCCTGATTAAGTGAGGCAGTTGGGATTTGGGGGGCAGCTGGTGTGTAAACAAACAGATGAGGAGGATTTGCACTGATGTTTCACAAAAAACAGATGGTGGAATAGGACGTTTCTGAAAGCAAAGTAAACGCACTGAACACTCAGTAATAATAATGTTGATTGGTGAGGACGGCCTAATGTGGATATAAAAAACCCACTCATGCATGAACTGGCTGGATTAGCTCACAGGAGGAGCTCCGATTAGAATTTTAATAGATTCTGGAGATGTCGGAAGGCTGTGATTCCATCCTTCTGAACACATATTTTTGATGTTTTTTCTTGTTTGTTCGACTCTCTTACCTCTGCTATTTGCTTTTCTATTTACCACAGTGTGGCTCCCAAAGATGTACAAATAGAATTTACTTTCCATTTCAGCAGGGAATAACTCAGGCACGTTGCTTGATAATGGGACTAATTAATTCAGAAAATTAAGATAACAAGTCTTATGATTAATACGAAAAGACCTACTGGAGTTGAAAGAACATCAATGAGAAAGATCTCCTCAAATCAAGCTGAAAAGCATTTCCTCTCCCAGAGTATTGTATTTAGAATTGTGCACAGGTTTAATTAGTATTTCCCCAAGATTGAAGAAAATATGAGAGGAGTGACGACAAACAAGATCTGATTGAAATTAACTAGTTTGAAGCTTCCTTCCTTGTGTACTTCCAATTGACTGTGCCCAGTTTTCCATACTGTGACACAAGACAGACCTTTTGTTAACTATTGAAGGTGATTTCTAAGTATGAAAAATGGGGTTCATAATGTGATACTGCCATGTACAAATTAGAAAAATTCCGAGGTAAGCCTCTAACTCCCCAGCCTCATGTTCCTCGGTGGCGCGCCATCACCAGCAGTGGGATTCTCTGATGCTGTCGCCAGCCAACGGGATTTCTCATTGTGGCCACCGGAAAATCCAGTCGGTGGAGAATTCACCCCTTCCTGTTTGATCCAGGTCAGAATTGAATTCAGTTAGATTATATTTATACGAGAGTGTTAAAGGAAAATAAGAGCTTTGCAAGGTTCTGCCAACCATTTTGAGTGTGTTGGTGCGCAAACACCAGAACTAGTTCTGGAAAGCACCACAGAGAGAAACTTTTGATAAGATCAAGCAACTATTACATTCAGCCTGCCTCTTGGTACATTTTGACCCATCCAAGAAGTTAGTGCTAACGTGTGATGCTTCCCCACACGGCATTGGGTCAGTTTTATCTCACAGAATGGACGATGGGTCTGAGAGGCCTATTGCACAAGTGTCAAGAACCCTTTCAGAAGCTGAGAAAGGTTGTACGCAGATAGAAAAAGAAGGACTATCTGTTGTGTATGGAGTGAGAAAATTCCATCAGTACATCTAAGGAAGACATTTTACTATTGTAACGGACCACAAGCCACTGTTGGGTCTTTCCAAGGAGGAGACGGCTTTCCTGCCGATTGCATCGACCAGGATTCATTGGTGGGCATTGATCTTATCAGCTTATGAACATACATTTGAACGCTGACAGGGGACACAAATAAGCAATGCTGATGCCCTTCGTCACCTTCCATTGCCAGAGAGTACACCACCCTGTACTGCAAGGATGGTAGTGAATTTCCTAGACACTTTACCGGTGTCAACACAGAAAAAAAAACTTTAGACCAGCAGAGGCCAGCTGTTATCAAAGATAGGAGACACAATATTAGTGGGTTGGCACAATGAGATGATTTCTGAAGATATGAAGCCATACCCCATTAGGAAACACGAACTAAGCTGTGAGGACAGCATCATCCAATGGGGAACAAGAGTAATTGTCCCTGTCCAGGAGGGGGAATTGCTCGTTGCAGAGTTGCATAGTGCCCATCCGGTCGTGTCAAAAATGAAGATGCTTGCCAGAAACTGTGTTTGGTGGCCAGGCAGCGATGCCAATATTGAGAGATTAGTGAAGCACTGCAATCAGTGCCAGTTACAGCAGAAGGTACCTGCCAGAGCCCCTTTGCACCCTTGGGAACGGCCAGGTCGGCCAAGGGTGTGAGTCTACATAAATTATGTCAGGCCATTTTTGGGCACAATGTGTCTGCTATTGGTATCCGCACACTCCAAATAGCCGGAAGTATTTGAGATGAGATCCACAACCACACCTCAGTCACGAGGCTTCACCAGTGCTTCGCGCTCCATGGATTACCTAAAGTATTCGTATCAGATAATGGAATGGTTTTCCAAAGCGCCAAGTTTCAACGTTTCACGTCTTCGAATGGGATAAAGCACTTCAAAGCTGCACCATATCATTCCTCATCCAATGGACTGGCTGAGTGGGCAGTCCAAACTTTCAAGACTGGCTTAAAGAAACAATCAGCGGCATCTTTGGAAACAAAATTAGCTCAATTCCTCTGAGCATACAGGATCACCCCACATTCAACCACAGTTATATCTCCAGCAGAACTATTGATGGGTTAACCTTTAAGGACAGGCAAAGCCTGTATTCCCAAATGAGGCAAGACAGTGCAACCAAAATAGGGACCATAATTCAACTAAAGATCTAAAGATGCAAGATCATTTGAAATAGATGACCCAGTTATGTGACAAATTTCGCGAGTGGCCCAAGCTGGGTTCCAGGAATTGTTGTGGCCAAGACAGGACTATTATCTTATGAAGTGAGTGTACAAGGCAGGATTTTCAAGAAACATGTGGATCATCTGCATGAACAAGTTGTCCGACGACTCAGTGTTGCAGCCTGTTTCGTTGTTGCAAGCGAGAAGTGTTGCTGGGTGCCCAAGAAGTGAAATATGCAATAAATCCTCGTGTGACAGTTTCTACAGAAAGTACCCCAACAAAAGCAACCCAGTCAGTTGAGTTGCGCCACCCTACAAGGAAGCAGAAGCTACAAGAGAGACTGAGTTTTTGATGGACTAATTTAAAATGTTCACTGTTGTGAATTATGGGGATCTGGATAAGTTAACTATCATTCTATATAGTAAGAAACCTAGAGGAGGGATGTAGTAGCTATCTCCTTTAAGAGGGGAATCTTCTGAAGGGTCATGTGACCCGCTCATCCAATCAGCAATTAGCCCTGGGATCACCCGAGCAAAGTGTTGGATCCTAGAGTCATGACTGGAAGCACTGAACCTGTATCCCCCCTGTAAATAGTTATGTTAACAAACATTATAGTTTGTTCATAACTGGTGGAACCATTAGTTTTACTTCAATTCCATACAAAATATTAAAATTAATTATCAAGAATAAATTTTTGGAATTATCTGTCCAACAACACAGTAAACAACAGTAAACTCTGCTTTAGATGGAAATGTTGCTATCTGATTAACTTGAATGATTGTGCTGATGAAGTGGTAACCAACATTGATTGTCGTGAGCCCGATAATGTTGACGATTTGAACTTCCAAAAACATTTGATAAAAAATCCATGTTCAGCATTACTAATTAAGCAGAAAGCTGGGGGGGATCCAGATTAAAACTTGAATATGGAGATGAAACTGAATTTTGTTAAAGAGGTAATGTCAGGTAATGTAGGCTGCCCCAGGGTGCAGTGTTGAAAGCGCTATGGTTTCAAATGACATTAATTATTGGATTGTGAAATGCAGTGCAAACTGTTCACATTTGTAGTTGATATAAAACTAGGGGAGGCAAAGGAAACAAAGAAAGCAGTCCAGAAAATGCAGAATGAGTTTTTAAAAATCCCCATATGAGCATCATGATAGGGTTTGTATTGAACTAATATTCAGGTGGAATCTGGCAATAGAAACAGCACCATTTGGCCATGATCTAGGACAGTGAGCTAATGGGAGCACAATGCGGCTGGTAGATATCAGGAGAGACCTCTTTCTGGATATACCTGGCTTGTGACACCTCGCAAGATCTAACGGGATCTCGAAAAACGTCGCAAACTGGATCTCGCCCATTGTGGGCAGGTCAGTGTTTGGCAAATCTGCATATTAGAGTGAGTAGCTACTCTCACCCTAACATGCAACACGCCTGATCTACTCAAGGCTTTGGGATCTAACCCCTTCATCTCAGAGACCTTAGGCCAGCGCCGTTCAATACTGGTCCCCACAAATGCCACTTGGGAAGATCTCCTAGGTGATGGGAGGCCCCTGGGTGATTGATCTCTGGGCAGGTTGGCACACTGGCCTGGCAGTGCCAGGTGTGCACTTTGGCACTGCCATCCTGGCACTGCCAGCCCCCTTATAGGTGTGTTGGGACATTGGGGGGTCCAGGGTTCATGTCGGAGGGGTTGAGAGATTGGAGAAGCCATTTAAAAATGATGTCCCGATTTCCTGCACTGAGGAGTTCTGCAGAGCAGGAAATGGAACTAAGTATGGCCTGATGTATTGGGTGCTCTGGATCCGTGGAACACATACAGGCCACCAACACTTAAAATAGTGCAACACTATTTTATTAAGTTAGAAACTGTTGAACATACTTTCACTGTGGGTTAACACGATGTTAGATTAAACAAAAGACCTGTGCCTGTCCTAACCAGTCTATGCACTCAGCACATGGTGAAGAACTGCGCTGTAAGCTGTAAGCTCTGTCCTTCTGAGAGGCTGCATCCCGAATGAGCGGGAACTCTGATGCCCTCTGTCTATTAGTGAGTGTGCTCTAACTGGTGATTGGCCCGGTATTGTGTGTGTTGATTGGTCTTGCTGTGTGTCCATCAGTGTGTGTGTCTGCACCATGATATACTGGTGTATATTATGACATCCCACCTTTTATAAAAAAATGCATGTGTGTGGCAATAAATAATGCGTGGTAAGAATGTTCCTAACTACGAGTGGGGTGCGAAGACATATTTACAGGACTACGTACATGAGAACGAAACTATTTACATGGGAAGGTGCCTGGTGCAGAGAGGCAGTATGCAACAAGAGTAACGAGATTAACACTATATATAAACCAGGGAAACGATCAAACAAAGCAACGAAACAGTTCAGAGAGTCCATAAATTCGAACAGTTCATAAATTTAGTTTCTGAGGTGGGCGGCGAATTCTGGTTGACCGCTTCAAGGGTGGGTCGAGAGCCGCCGGTTCAGGAGCGGGCTGGACTGCGTCAAAGTCAGGGGGAGGCAGAGTGACAGGGAGCTCTGCATAGTCCGTGGCAGGGTCAGCAGGGGGGTGAGGCGACACTGGAGGATCACGTAGCGAGCGTGGAACGAGACGAAGGGTGCGTCGATTGCGGCGCAGAATAGAGCCATCCGGCAGCTGAACCAGGAACGAGCAGGGGGCCACCTGCCGAAGGACAACAGCGGTTGCAGACCAACCACCATCCGGAAGATGGACGTGGACGTTGTCATCTGGAGCCAGAGCAGGGAGATCAGCTGCACGGGAGTCATGAGCCGCCTTGTGCTGTGCACGAGACAGCTGCATCCGGCAAATACCGGAACGTGGTCGAGGTCTGGGACATGGATGGATGGCACCGTCGTCCTCAGGGTGCGACTCATGAGTTACTGGACTGGCAATAGGCCAGTGGACAGTGGGGTGGGGCGATAGGCCAGCAAGGCAAGGTAGAAATCAGACCCAGCATCGGCAGCCTTGCATAGGAGCTGTTTGACGATATGTACTCCCTTCTCTGCTTTGCCGTTGGATTGGGGGTACAGGGGACTGGACATCACATGGGCAAAATTGTACCGCCTGGCAACGTTGGACGATTCTTGGCTGGCGAAACAGGGGCCATTGTCTGACATAACCGTGAGCGGGATGCCGTGTCGAGCAAAGGTTTCTTTACATGCACGAATGAATGCAGACGAGGTGCGGTCGTGCAACCGTATCACCTCCGGGTAATTCGAAAAGTAGTCCACGATCAGGACATAGTCTCTACCCAGCGCGTGGAACAGGTCGATGCCCACCTTGGTCCATGTTGACGTGACCAACTCATGGGGCTGCAGGGTCTCACGTGGTTGGACCGGCTGGAAGCGCTGACAAGTGGGGCAGTTGAGCACTGTGTTGGTTATGTCCTCATTAATGCCGGGTCAGTACACTGCCTCTCGGGCCCGTCAGCGGCACTTTTCCACGCCAAGGTGGCCCTCGTGTAGTTGGTTCCAGGACAAGCTGGCGCATGCTTTGCGGGTTTTAGAAGAACCCTGTCTACTATCGCCAGATCATCTCTGACATTATAGCATTGAGGGCATTGGCCCTTGAGCCACCCGTCCGTTAGGTGGCGCATGACACGCTGTAGCAAGGGGTCAGCCGCCGTCTCGCGGCGAATTTGGACGAGGTGATCATCCGAGGCAAGTAGATTGGAGGCCGCGAATGCCACACGGGCGTCAACCTGGCAGACAAATCCCACTGGGTCACATGGAGTGTTGACTGCCCTGGAGAGAGCGTCAGCAATGATGAGGTCCTTGCCTGGGGTGTATACCAGCTGGAAGTCGTATCGCCGGAGCGTGAGAAGAATACGCTGGAGGCGAGGCGTCATGTCGTTCAAGTCTTTCTGTATTATATTGACCAGCGGGCGATGGTCGGTCTCGACGGTGAATTGAGGACGTCCGTAGACATAATTGTGAAACTTAACAACACCAGTCAGAAGGCCCAGGCACTCCTTTTCTATCTGCGTGTAGCGCTGTTCCATGGGGGTCATCGCACGTGACACATATGCAACGGGGGCCCATGATGAGGCCTCATCACGGTGAAGAAGCACTGCCCCAATGACGGATTGACTGGCATCAGTCAAAAGTGTGGTCTCCTTTGCTGGATCAAAGAAAGCTAAGACCGGGGCTGTGGTCAGTTTTGCCTTGAGTTCTCTCCATTCGCGCTCGTGGGCAGGGAGCCATTGGAAGTCTGTCGTCTTCCTGACCAGGTTCCTGAGAGCCGTGGTATGAGAGGCGAGGTTAGGGATGAATTTCCCTAAAAAATTGACCATGCCCAGAAATCGGAGGACCGCCTTCTTGTCCTCTGGTGTTTTTATAGCTGTGATGGCAGCTACCTTGTCCGCATCCAGATGCACACCCAATTGGGAGATGTGGTCCCCGAGGAACTTAAGTTCTGTCTGACCAAAAGAGGCCATGCTCATGTATACGTCTGAATACGCGCTGGAGGCGACTAACATGCTCCTGCGGGGTGGTGGACCAAATGATTATGTCATCGACATAGACGCGAACACCTTCAATACCTTGCGTCATTTGTTCCATAATTCTATGGAACACTTCTGATGCAGAGATGATCCCAAACGGCATCCTGTTGTAACAATATCTTCCAAAGGGGGGGTTAAATGTGCAGAGTTTTCTGCTGGATTTGTCGAGCTGGATTTGCCAGAATCTTTCTGAGGCGTCGAGTTTGGTAAATAGCTTGGCGCGAGCCATCTCACATGTGAGTTCTTCGTGCTTGGGAATTGGATCGTGCTCTCTCATATATTGCGATTTAGAGCCTTGGGATCAATGCAAATTCTCAATTCGCCGGAAGGCTTTTTTACACACACCATGGAACTGACCCAGTCGGTCGGTTCCGTGACTTTGGAAATCACTCCTTGGTTCTCGAGGTCCTACAGCTGCTGCTTGAGGCGGTCCTTAAGGGGTGCTGGGACCCTGCGAGGTGCGTGCACCACAGGTGTGGCATTCGGTTTTAATAAAATCTTGCAGGTGTACGGGAGCGTGCCCATGCCCTCGAAGACGTCGTGGTGCTGGTTGATAATGGCGTCGAGCTACGCCCTGAAGTCAGTGTCCTGAAAGGCAGACGTGTCAGCAGGAGAGAGAGAGTGAACTCTCTGAACTAGGTTCAACAGCTTGCATGTCTGCGTGCCAAGCAGGGAGGCTTTCGAGGATTCCCCAATTTCAAAGGGAAGGATGGCTTTGCGTGACCTGGGCGTCACTTCAAGTTGGCATGAGTCGCTAGCAGAAATGGCATTGCCATTATAATCTAATAGCTGGCAAGTTGATGGCAGGATGGCTGGTTTGACCCGAAGGCTTTGGAGGTCAATGAGATTGGCGGAGGCACAAGTGTCCAGGTGGAATCGTATTTGGGACCGGTTGACCATGAGGGTGGCACACCACTCATCATCCAGATCGATGCTGTATACCGATAGAGGCTGGATTCTTTGCTTCGAGGACACCCTGTTTTTTGTAATGATACCGACTCGAAAAGGCGCCTTCGGGTCCTCGGTGTCAATATCGGGTAGCAGGTCCGAATCGGGCTCGGTGACCATGGGTTGAATGGCCCGTACATTCCTGCGATGCTGGCTGGAGCGACGAGAGTTGGCAGGCTGAGCTGATCAGCATAAAGCAGCATAGTGGTCAAGTTTGCCACATCGCAGGCATTGACGGGATTTGGCAGGACATTGCCGCTTTAAGTGGGCGGAGCCACAGTTGCCGCACGTTGTAGCGTCAGTACTTTCGCTGCGCCACCGTGCATGCGCGGTGCGGTCGTACATGGTGCGCACCTGCACAGTACGTTCGGCGACGTCGCCGTCCCCTCATTGGGTGCGCACAAGCACGGGAGTCCGCGAAAAGCGCGCAACATTACCGCCCTCATCCAGGCTGAGGCCCTGGAGTTGCTCCATTGCTTGGACCCGTTCTGCCTCGTGGGGACCTTGCCACGCCGTTTCAGCCACTTGGATGTGGGAATGCCGACTAGTGGCATGTTCATGTAGCGCGCAGGTCTCGATGGAAATCGCTAGTTTACCCTGAGGAGCTGCTGGCGTAGGGGGTCCGACTGAACACCGAAAACGATCTGGTCGCGTATCATGGAGTCGGAGGTGGGCCTGTAATTACAGGACTGGACAAGGATGCGGAGGTGGGTGAGAAAATACTGGAAAGGTTCATCCTTACGCTACAAACGCTGTTGGTATACATAGCGCTCAAAACTTTCATTCATCTTGATGTTGCAGTGACTGTCAAACTTAAGGAGGACCGTCTTGAATTTTGATTTATCTTCACCATCAGCAAAGGTGAGAGAATTGAAAATGTGGATGGCATGGTCCCCGGCCGTGGATAGGAAGAGAGCGATCTTCCTGGTGTCTCAGGCAACTTCCCGGTCTGTGGCTTCAAGGTAGAGCTGGAAGCGTTGTTTGAATATCTTCCAGTTGGCCCCTAGGTTACCGGTGATATGAACGGCGGCGGCGGCGGGCGGACGCTGTCCATTTTGCAGGATGGCTGTATGCTGGTGGAAGGCAGATCACTTGCAGGTAGGTCTAAGAAGTTCTAACATCCCTCAACTACTGGTACCATGATGTGTTGGGTGCTCTGGATCCGTGGAACACATACAGGCCACCAACACTTAAATTGTACAACACTATTTTATTAAGTTAGAAACTGTTGAACATACTTTCACTGTGGGTTAATACGATATTAGATTAAACTAAAGACCTATGCCTGTCCTACCCAATCTATGCACTCAGCACATGGTGAAGATCTGTGCTGTAAGCTGTAAGCTCTGTCCTACTGAGAGGCTGCATCCCGAATGAGCGGGAGCTCTGATGCCCTCTGTCTTTATAGTGAATGTGCTCTAACTGGTGATTGGCTGCGGTGTTGTGTGTGTTGATTGGTCTTGCTGTGTGTCCATCAGTGTGTGTGTCTGCACCATGGTATACTGGTGTATATTATGACATGGCCTTGGCATTACCCGCTGAGGCCCCGGACTGCAACAAAGTCCCGTTCGATAATGTGGTGTTTCTCGGTGCCGGGAACGTCGGAAAACACCTGGTTCAACGTGCTCAATGCGAGACTCTGTTGCAATTCGGTTAGATTGCGCCCAGTGTTTAGCACAATTTTTTTCCCTGACCCACGTTTGCCAACCGGCCAACCTCCACGACCCACACTGGCCACCCATCGTGACCCACGCCGGCCCACCTTTGCAGCCTGCACCTGCTGACCTTTACGACCCACACCTGCCAACCTTCACGACCCACACCAGCCGAACTTCATGATCCATGCTGGTCGACCTTTGGACACATGCCATGATCGCTTACCTTTGATCAGGTGCACAGGAGGAAAGGGCAATGTGCGTATCGGGTTCAGTACCTGATATGCTATACCTTCATAAGACGTTGGTTCCAAACAAATCTCTGGCACTTCGGCTGGTTGCCATGTACCTTCAGTGGGGTCCTGGATACGAACCTGTTGTGCCAACTGTAAACTTAGCAATTCTGTATCTACATTTTTATTGTGCACATTGTTCAACATCTCTTGCAGTTTTAAAAGTTGCTCTCTGGTTTCTGAGAGACTAGAATGGGTAATGGTAAGTAGATCGGTATGCAATGGTCTGTCAAACATGAAATCTACTGGTGATGGAATAGCTGCTCTTAAAGATGTCGCTCTCAGATAAAACATTACAATGTGTAGATCTTGCTTGGTCTGTCTACATTTTAGAATTCACTGTGTGAATCATTCATTCAGCTAGGCCGTTAGATCTAGGGTAAAGAGAAGAAGTGGTGTGATCGATATTCCACTTCTCTCACATACTCAGAAATGACTCAGCAGTAAATTGCAGGCTGTTATCCTTGATTATCTATCGAGGAACACCAAATAAACTGAAAGTAGCACTTAGAGTATGCATGACAGATGTGCTTGATATATTGTGCAATTGTCGAATAATGGGATATTAGTAAAGTCATTGACAATGATGATAAAGTCAGTGCCAAGGACATAAAGAGGGCATATGCAATTCTGGACCAAGGATGGGTCGGAGCTTCATGAGGAATCTGTGGTTCTTTATCCTCACTTGGCATTTTCTCTTGACATGCATCGCATTTCATGATGACGACCTCAATGTTATTGTTCATACTCAGCCAGTAGACTGCCTCTCTGGCGAGTCTTCTCATCTAACTGTGCCCATCTGTGAATGATAAAGTTGTTGAAGAATATCAAGTTGGAAAGATTCCAGTATAATAAGCTGCCTGCTTTTAAAACAGACTCCTCAGGAAATGCCAAGCTCATCCCTGTAAGGCCAAAATGGTCTCACATGTTCGTGCACTTGCTGAATTGTATCAGGGTATATGCTGATGAAGATTTTCCACTCTTTTTGTAGTGTAGAATCTTTGAATGGACTTGCATTCTCCCATAAGTGAAATGTTGTAGCTCCCTTGAAACCGCCAATTTTGTCAAAATATTTTAATATTTTGGTATTACATTGTGAACTGGGATATTAAGAATAATGTTGCAGGTTGATCTGCCGTATGGTGTCTTCGATGCAACACATTTTGGGTTTGTCTAGCAGATCTTTCTGAAATGCTTCCAATGGAGTGGATCTGATCACCAATTCAACAATTTTGTCTAGCTCTGTGTTGAAAAATCACAGTATGTACCCTTTGCCCTGAGTCCTCATACAAAGTGGTCTATGGATTTTGTACGTTGTGGTCAAAATTACATGAATTCTAGTCGACGAATGCAGATGTTTAACTTGATACTGAACCAGTCTTCCAGCGTAATCCATATTTTTGGGGGTCTTTTTTCTCCTGTTTTTAATCCTGACATGTTCAACCTGTGGAGATCTTCATTTCCAATTGCTATGCAAATCTTTCTGACTTGTTTATCTGATTCAGACGCATCTGAGGAGCCTTAGCTTTGTGTGTTGTTTGAACATTCTGAATTCGGATGGTAGGTCAGCCGCACCCCAATTTAAACTGGTGAAATTTGTGGACAATTTGACAATATCCCTTTGACCTGTCATCTACTATAGTACCTGCGACGAGTATCGCTGTCGCCACTTTTCTGCAGCTCTGCCTGTTATAATCGCACCATTCTCTGGCTCAATTTTTATGACTTTGTTTTCGTTTGATTCTCCATCACTCATTTGTGATCCGGCCCACACTCTGGTCACTCATCTTTCCCGACTGAGCTCACCCAGTACTGGTCCTCTCGATGAATTGTCCCGCTCACCATGAGGGACCCGTCTGCCTACCAGCTCTTTATTTGAGCACGGTCTCAACACTATGGTTTATGAATTCCACAAGAATGGGAGGCAAAGAAATGTGGGCAAAGTGGAAGCGCACAGTTTCCATTCACTTTGTTTTCTCCTAATGTAAACAATACAGTTGCCATGGAGCCAGGTGGTTGTGAGTTTGAGCACCACCAACCAACACCTCCCCGCCCGCCCATGACTACCTGACGCTGGGAAAGTCTAAACTAACACATTTTAATGTGGACTGAGGATGTTGTTCTCTCTTTTAAATGAGACATTAAACCAAGGTCACATTAAACCAAGGTCTAGGATGGCTGCTCAGGTGGATGTGAAAGATTTGGGTGGTTGAATTCTTGCACAAATGTTTTGTCACCACTGCACTTCCCTTGTTTTTCAGAGAAGCTCCCTCAATGAATAATACTATTATCGGGTAAGTGTGCTGCAACACGAGCTCTTTGAGCAAGCTATTTGTATGCAAGTTGATATTTAAAATAGGGAGTGGGATTTGCCTTGAAAAATTTGAATTGGCCACTGCACCCATGCACCCAAAGCTTTTAATATTGCAATATCTAGGCTGAGGCTGCTGCATTGCCAAGAGATTTTTTGAAAAATTAAAATCCTATGGAATATTCCTGAGGTGCAGTTCGAGCAGAGCACTCCAACATTCCCCAGGCACCAGCTTAACCTCTGATCAGGCCTAAAATTGGAAGCAGATATCCAGCCTCAGCTGCAGGTGCAAAGATGATGACTGCAGGACTTTAGGGTTTCTGGCTGCCGTGCCAAAACAACCGTCATAACGCCTGCAGCCCCAATACTTGTTCAGCTGCTCCTGTAGAAGGAAAATACTGATCTTCCCGCTGGCCTCCCAGTCGCATGCAGACGCCACTCAGGTGATGCAATACTAATCACCAGCCTCAACATTAACAACGAGCAAGAAAAGGTGATTCATCCTCTCAAAACCATTGCCCCCAGAGGTCAGATGCAATCTCCTCCTGCAGCATTCCCCTTTGTAAATTCATTTGAATCAAATGTCTGCTAAAACATTCAAAGGTGAAAATCTGAATACTTTCCTTCTCCACACCTCAACTATTTGAAACTGACCTCCTGCCCTCCACACAACACTCTGCCCTCGCTGCATCACTGTGCTAATTTTGTTTTCTTTTTGGGATGCGGGCATTGCCTGCAAGGCCAAAATCTGATGCCCAAATTGTCCTTGAACTGATTTGCTTGCCACACCAGTTCAGAGGGTAGCTGAGAGAGTCAACCACATTGCTGCAGCTCAGGAGTCACATGCAGGCCATGGCAGGGAAGGACAGCAGCTTTGCTTCCCTAAGGGATATGGGTGAACCAGATAGGTATTTTACAACAGTCAATAATAGTTTCACGACCACCAATATTGAGACTAGCTTTCAACTCCATGTATCAAATGTAATTAAATTCCATCAGCTGCCACAGTGGGATTTCAACCTATGTCCATAGGATTTTACCCTGAGCATCTTACTAGTCTAGCTACCTTACCACATACTATGCCACAATCTCTCCAAGACAGCACAGGAATTATTATTTAGGATAAAGCATTTGATCATCTTAGTCTATGCTTATTCATAAACATTAATTTCCAACCATATATTCAGGGATTTAACTTATACCTCCATTGAAATGTAGATGAATGCTATTGAACGCCAAATATTCATTCACACACATTTTCTTCCCAATCCCACCACACCTTGAAAACATTCCTCGGCTGCCTAAGAATTTGATGATTTAATCATAAACCAACAGTTTCCCAACAAAGTCCAGATTTTTAGGGGGGTTCTTTTTGATATTCCACTTCAATTAGTTGCTGGTTAACCACAATAGTCTAATGATTCAGGAATGTGAGTCAAGAAACCCATTGTAATTTATTTTCAACTTTCAACATCAGCAATTATTCTCATGCAGCTGTAACAACTTCAGATTAAATAGGCCGTATGTGGTCTGGGAAGCATAAATTAACTCTTTGAAAATAGTGAATTGCTGTTCATTGTTTAACAAACTAACACGAGAATGGCAACATTTTGATGTGTTCTTATGGTGTCTAGAATTTTTGACAAGACATTGCAGAAATGCTCAAGATGTTTAAACCTATGCATTTCAAACTTAGCTCTTCTGTCAGAAACATAGGCTGGAATTTTCCACTCCCATTGACGTCTGGAAAGTTCTGCAACGGAAGCAGAGAATATTGTGTGAAGGCCAAAGTTGTGTTTTAAGTCAGCATGAAAACCTGCCGTGATTGATGCCTCCCGTGGCGGGTCATGTTTCCCGCGTTCAACGTACAGAACCTCAGTATCATACATATGCATCTCAAAAAACTCCAGGATTCCGGGGGAATACTCAGAGGCAACAAGAGCCTAGTCGGGGAGATCATGCGGGTTGACTCAGGTGATACCTATGGGGGTGGCTTGATTCGGGAGAGAGTAGGGGTTTGACTTGGGCGTGACCAGGGGGGGGCTGACTCGTGTGGGCGAATGCTGCAACGGTTCTTTGAAATCGGAGCCAATTAATCCCATCTTCTGCACTGCTCTTTGGCTGTAGTTGGGGACCTGGCTGATGGATGCTCTTGGCTGCTTCCTAGATGTGACTATGAAAGAAAAGAAAGGTCATTAGTGCATGGCAGAGGCCTTCAACAACAGGAGACATGACTCACAGCATTGTTGTCTAATGGATGTTGTAGTTCTCGATCCTCACTTGATTTATCACCGCTGATCTCACCATCAGCACAGGAGTGCTGACGTCCTCAGTCAGCTGGATGGTTCTGTCCTCGAAGTCCATGAGAACCTTCAGTTCTGGCATCCCTCCACTCATCTGGAATCTCTTCCTCTGATTGTGAGCCAGCTCCTCATGCATGAAGGAGGGGGTGTAAGCAGGAGAGATGATAAGGGTGCCTGGCATGTGTGGATGGTGAGTGGACCAGTAAGGTGATAGACATGACCCGCAATGGAGATAAAGATGTGGGAGAGCAAGTGGTGGTGACCCTTGAGCTGGCATTGATTGAGATCCCTGTGGATATGTGATGAGTGTGAGAATTCAGAGTGATGAGAAGAGTGACTTATCGTGGCAGAACAGATGAGATCTTCTTCTGGCACTGGATGGCTGTACTCTCCTGCAAGCCTTTGGCACTCATGACCATTTCCACTCCTCCCATGCTGGGTTGGTGAACTTTCTGGCTGGTTTTAGAATCTATCGAATCCTTAAAGTGCAGAGGGCATTTGGCATATCGGGTAAGCACTGACCCTTTGAAAGAGGACCCCACCTAGACCCAATCCCTGCCATATTCCCGTAACCCCAACTTAGCTGCATTTCATTGGACACTAAGGGACAATTTTAGCATGGCCGATCTACCTAACCCGCATATCTTTGGACTGTGAGAGGAAACTGGAGCTCCCGGAAGAAACCCACGCAGGCACGGGGAGACGTGCAAACTCCACACAGACAGTCACCCAAGGCTAGAATTGAAGCTGGGTCCCTGGCTCTGTGAGGCAGCAGTGCTAACCACTGTTCCACTGTGCTGCCTTTTCTTGAGTGCGGCTACAGCACATCACATCAGGCCTTGACTGCATCCAGGACTCTCTAGGGAGGCATCCGAAAACTTGGCGGTGGATTTCTTGGCAGTCATCACTTCCCAGTAACCTAGAACGTACCAGTGCGCACTGGGTGGCCTTTAATGTGGCACCCTGATGATTGCAGCACAGATGTAATGGTGGGGCAGGTGAATCAGAGGCCGCCCTGCCAGGGATTTGACATGGAGCCCATGGCTGAAAATGTGTTGCACTAAGTGCCACACGAGACAGCAGGAATAACAGCCGTTGCCATCGTTGGATTCAATGCTGTTTTTCCTGCTCATCATCAGCCTTTAACAATTTCTGAGAAAATCTCACCCATAGTTCATTAATATAAAGGGTTAGTCGGTGGCTAATTCAGATTCTCAATGTGATTATAGCTGTTGTCCAATACTTAGATTGATGAATGTGCCACTAATGGTAAAATGTGAAGCAGTGAATCTAAATATTGAGGAATAATACTGAAAAACCCAATAATTGAATGGTACCATTACACACAGGTCCAGATACAGAGCTCAGTCTTTTCTTTTTTTTTTAATTTTAGAGTACCCAATTCATTTTTTCCAATTAAGGGGCAATTTAGTGTGGCCAATTCACCTACCCTGCACATCTTTTTGGGCCGTGGGAGCGAAACCCACGCAAACAGGGAGAATGTGCAAACTCCACACTGACAGTGACCCAGATCCGGGATTGAAACTGGGACCTCGGCGCCGTGAGGCAGCAGCACTACCCACTGCGCCACCATGCTGCCCGAGCTCAGTCTTTTCTTTAAATAAAAACTTGATCAAGCAGGAGATTTAAACAGTGAGAGTAAAACCATTACATTTCAAAACTGGAAGTTACTACATATACATTTTCAGGATTTATAATTTCAGTGAATTCTAGTCATAGATATGAATCTCTTCATTTACAAAGAAGTACTAAGACCAATAGCAACGTGTAGTGCAGTATCAAATGTGTTGAGCCTCCCCTCTAAATTCTTTCTTTGATGGGACAAAAGCTACACTATTATAGTCCCTCCTTGCAGTCACACAGAAGAGATCAGCAACTCACTGGAATGACGAACCTCAAAGTATGAACTCACATCCCAATACGCTACATGTGCTGGATCTCAATTAAGTTACTCAGTTCATATTACTCATTTATACTTTCTAATCTGTTCATTTACAATTAACTATTGAAGTTAACAGTATTATTTTAACATCCATGTACTTTCCTGGCAGTTGCACCAGTAGACCAAGCATTCCTTTACTCATCCAAATGCAATGTGTCTCCAGTTCAATTAGGTTGTGCTGTTCATGCATGTGTACATAAAAATCTCTCTTGTAAGGTTGATAGTAGCATTTTGAGGCTATTTTTGAACTTTTTTTCTTTTGTATTGCTTGCTTCTTGCTTCCATTTCAATGTTTGGTAAGGTTTGTGTCTATCATTCTGGCATTATTTTTCTTTGCCACGAGGGCAACAGGCTTCAGAATGGAAAATGTGCTACTCATGTTTCATTTTGATATTCTTTCCCACTGCCTGAATCATAATCTCTCATACCTTCTCTAATATCACTCTTGCTAATTTGATTGGTGATCCTCTGAACTTTTTTGACTCTGCTATATTCACAATTTTTTGGGAATCAAGATTAGTCAACTGCACCAATTTCAACTTCCCCAGTTCCTCAGATTGTCGCACTTATTACCTCCCTCAACTCTTTCTTTCTCCGTTGCACAGTTTTAAAACCTTAGTTGATATTTTTCCTGTTCACTGCCTCCTGATTTACCCCTCTCAAACTTTTTAAAAACTTTTCAGTGTCTTGCACTATTGAACTTAATCCTTCACTTTACAGTGCACCTTTGTCCTGCCTATAGGTGGCATCTGAATGAGGCATGGCAGTTAAAATGGATGATGTCCTCCTCCTGCTGTCAATGAGTAATAAATTAACTTGTCTGAGCGGTGTCCCAGTGAAAGGCCACTCTGAATTAGAATCCAACCCAAAAATATTAGAATTACTCTTATCGCATTTTGTCATTCCTGAAATTGTTACTCTTGCTTCAAAGTTCCATGAACGCTGACTCAGGTCCCTTGTCCAACTGATTATTCTTCATTTACAGGAATAGACAATGAATGTTAGCAATTTACTCAACTAAAGATGGGCCAACTGGCCTCCTTCTGCACTGTAAATTCTATGAAACTATGAAACTATAAATAGAACATCATCTGACACTGCCTTCACATAATCGCCAGACCTATTCGGTAGTATCTAAGATAAGAGGACCTGGCGCATTGTTTTCCTTCCTGTCTCTGGGACAATGAGATCGATTGAGATGTAAACACAGACCAGTCCTGAGTCTGGGTTCATCGCGTCCTCATTGTTCAATTATTATATGGTGTGGTGCCTTTAAACATGAAACCATCAGTCTTGTGTTTTGCTCGATCCTTGAAACACAAACTCACCAATCACTCAAGTAAGTACGATTGTCAAACTATATTGCGACTTCCTTATTTAAAGATTACAGTAGTTTATACATGTTGCTAGAGACCTCTTACGAGTATGTTTTACTTGGTTAACTGACACATTCTGACCGGCTACTGTGTCACATGACAGATGGCATCATATCCTGTCTGATGATGTCTACAGATTATGGGCATACCCACTTAAAGACATCCAACACCAACCCTTTTTTTCTAGTTAAGATGACACACTTATGATAAATAGATAGTAACAAGAATGTCATAACACTATTTACATTACATAAGAACTATTTTGCATTGTGAATTTACAACTTTATGTATTTATGAGTTATGTAAATGTGGAAATACAGAATGTCCCCTAATGTTCTAAACCTACATCCATAATAATTATCGCTTATTGTCACAAATAGGCTTCAAAGAAGTTATTGTGAAAAGCTCCTAGTCGCCACATTCCAGCACCTGTTCGGGGAGGCTGGTACGGGAATTGAGCCGGTGCTGCTGCCTTGTTCTGCATTACAAGCCAGCTGTTTAGCCCACTGTGCTGATCCAGTATCAAATTTAATTTTTGACAATGACAATAAATAGATTAACCTGTTTGTTAATCTGCTTGTCTGTAATTATCACAAAACCTAATTGATGGTTTTCAATGACACTTGGAAAACCGATAGGGTATGGCCAAGGAGGAATTGATTATTTCTTTAGCAAAGATGCAGATTCAGATCCTAGAATTTTTTTAACGAACCATTATTACTGGAAGGTAGGGTGAATTGACTTTTTTGTTCAAGGTGTCGTGGGTTGTTTTATTCAGAATGCTGTTTTTATTCCTTCATGGGATATTGGTGTCATTGAGAGCCCAGAATTTGTTCCCTGTAGTGTTTAATTCTTCAATTGTTTTGTGTTTGATTATGTAAGTCCGTTTATTAATGATGCTCACTGTACTTGCTCAGTTAAGGCTGAATATGAACTCAAAGAAATGAACTGTAGAAATTGCTAGAAGCTAGAGCGTAAGCATGGAGAAGACATTTTAAAGCATTGTGAATAAAACATGTTACGCACAGAGAGACAAGTGCCATCTCTGCACAGCCCCAAGAGATAAAATATATAACATTGGCCATCCCTAATTGTGCTTGAGAATATGGTAGTAAAAAGCCAACTTCTTGAACTATTGCAGGTCATATGGCATAGGTACACCCCCGGTTCTACTAGACAGGCATTTCCAGGACTTTGATCGAGTGACGGTGAAGGATTTGCGATAAGTTCCAAGTCTGAATATGCGTGGATCGGAGGGAAACTTGCAGGCAATAGTGTTCCCATGTACCTGCTCCCCTTGTCCTTCAAGGTGGCAGAGGTTATGGCTTTGGAAGGTGCTGTTGGATGAGCCTTGGTGAGATGCTGCAATGCATCTTGTATATAGACGCACTGCTGTCACTGTGCATCAGTGGTGGAGGAATTGAATGTTTAAGTGAGTGGATGGGGTTTCAATCAAACTGCTTTTTCAGGATGGAATCAAGCTTCTTGAATGTTGCTGAAGCCACACTCATCCAGGCAAGTAGTGAGTATTTCATTGCACTCTTGACTTGTAGGGTGTAGATGGTGGACAGGCTTTGGGGAGTCAGGAGATGAATTAATTGCCACAGAATTCCAAGTCTCTGACCTGCTTTTGTATCCACATTATTAATGGTAAACCTCAGGATGCTGATGGTGGATGATTCAGCAGCGGCAATGCCATTGAATCCCAAGGGGTGATGGTTAGATTCTCTCTTGTTGGAGATGGTCATTGCCTGGCATTTGTGTGGCATGAATGTTATTTGCCATTTATCAGCCCAAACCTGAATGTTGTCCAGGTCTTACCACATATGGACACAAATTGCTTCAATATCTGAGGAGTTGTAAATGGTGCTGAACATTATGCAATCATCAGCAAACATCGCCATTTCTGACCTTGTGATAGAAGTAAAGTCACTGATGAAGCAGCTGAAGATGGCTGGGCCTAGGACTATCCTGAGGCACTCCCAAAGTTTGTTCTGGTGCTGCAATGATTGACCTCTAATAACCACAACCTTCTTCCTTTGTGTTCGGTATAACTCCAACTAGTGGAGAGTTTTCTTGTGATTCCCATGGGCTTCTTGATGCGCGATCAATTACACTCAAGACAAAGTGATTTTATAACTGAAGGCTTTAATCTGCTAGAACTTGTTCCCCAGCAGCTTCGATACAGAAAGTGAAGGCTGCTGGGACGGCACCGTTTCCTATACTCCGCCTGTCAGGGCGGAGCTACGTATAACAGCCAATGGTAGACTCCTGGGTCTAACCAATGGTCATCAGCCTCTTAGGTACCGTAATACCTGGTACTACCACATTCACCCCCTGTTAAAAAAGAGTCCGGCGGGGGTGGTGGGCAGTGGTAACAGTCGCCTTTAACATGGTATGACCAGGTATGGAGGTACCGTGGTGTTGAAGATATTTACAAAGTGTTCACAGTGAAGCAATCAGTCGATCGGGTGGCCTGGTTGTCCTTCTGGAGCGTCTGGGCTTCGGTGGTGATTCTGGTGGGGGTCCCGGTGGTTGCGACTCCGGGAGCGTGGTTTCGGCCTCCCTGGCAGCTTCGTCACCCCTAGGCGGCGCTGTTGGGGCAAACGGTTGACACGGGGGGGGCGCCTGTAGGGGGCGTCGGTGGGTGGGCGGGCCTAGGCAGGAGCGGCGGAAGTACTGACCCCTCCCACTGCTGTGGGGAGGGTGGGGGTGGGGGTAATGGTTCGGGTGCGCCTGGGGTTCCGGGGGGCGCCAAGTCCCGAAGGGAGACTCTATCTTGCTGGCCATCAGGGAACGCCACGTAGGCGTACTGGGGGTTAGCGTGCAGCAGGTGGACCCTCTCGACTAACGGGTCCGACTTGTGCGCCCGCACGTGCTTCCGAAGCAGGATGGGTCCGGGTGTCTAGCCAGGTTGGGAGCGAGGTCCCGGAGGAGGACTTCCTGGGGAAAACAAGGAGACGTTCATGAAGTGTCTGATTGGTAGTTGTACAGAGCAGCGACCGGATGACGTGGAGGGCCTTCGGGAGGACTTCTTGCCAGCGGGAGACCGGGAGATTCCTGGACAGTAGGGCTAGTAGGACAGTCTTCCAGACCGTTCCGTTCTCCCTCTCTACCTGCCCGTTTCCCCGGGGGTTGTAACTGGTCGTCCTGCTCGAGGCGATGCCCTTGCTGAGCAGGAATTGACGCAGTTCGTCGCTCATAAAGGAGGATACCCAATCACTGTGTATGTACGCGGGGAAACCGAACAGTGTAAAGATACCCTGGAGGGCCTTGATGACGGTGGTTGTGGTCATGTCTGGGCAGGGGATGGCGAATGGGAACCGGGAGTACTCGTCAATCGCGTTCAGGAAATACATGTTGCGGTCGGTGGAGGGGAGGGGGCCTTTGAAATCCATGCTGAGGCGTTCAAAGGGACAGGAAGCCTTTATCAGATGCGCCCTCTCTGGCTGGTAGAAGTGCGGTTTGCACTCTGCGCAGATTTGGCAGTCCCTGGTGACTGTCCTGACCTCCTCGAAGGAGTAGGGCAGGTTGCGGGTCTTGACAAAATGGAAATAGCCAGTGACCCCCGGGTGGCAGAGGTCCTCGTGGAGGGCTCGGAGGCAGTCCGCTTGTGCAGTGGCACAAGTGCCGCGGGACAGGGCATCAAGAGGCTCGTTTAGCTTCCCCGGACAGTACAAGATCTCATAGTTGTAGGTGGAGAGTTCTATCCTCCACCGCAAGATCTTGTCGTTTTTAATCTTGCCCCGCTGTGCATTATCGAACATGAAGGCAACTGACCGTTGGTCCATGAGGAGAGTGAATCTCTTGCCGGCCAGGTAATGCCTCCAATGTCTCACAGCTTCTACTATGGCTTGTGCCTCTTTTTCGACCGAGGAATGGCGAATTTCGGAAGCATGGAGGGTACGGGAGAAGAAAGCCACGGGCCTGCCCGCTTGGTTGAGGATGGCCGCCAGAGCTACGTCGGACGCATCGCTCTCGACCTGGAAGAGGAAGGGACCATCGATGGCGCGCATCATGGCCTTTGCAATGTCTGCTTTGATGCGGCTGAAGGCCTGGTGTGCCTCCGTCGACAGGGGGAAGGTTGTGGACTGGATTGGGGGTCGGGCATTGTCCGCGTAGTTGGGGACCCACTGTGCGTAATAGCTGAAAAACCCGAGGCAGCGCTTCAGGGCCTTGGGGCAGTGAGGGAGGGGGATCTCCATAAGGGGGCGCATGCGCTCAGGGTCAGGGCCTATAACTCCAGTTCGCACTACGTAGCCTAGAATGGCTAGGCGGTCGGTGCTAAACACGCATTTATCCTTATTGCATGTAAGGTTAAGGGTTTTCGCGGTCTGGAGAAATTTACGGAGGTTGGTGTCATGGTCCTGCTGGTCATGGCCACAGATGGTGACGTTATCCAGATACGGGAACGTTGCGCGTAAGCCGTACCGGTCAACCATTCGGTCCATCTCTCGCTGGAAGACCGAGACCCCATTAGTGACACCAAAGGGAGCTCTTAAAAATTGATAGAGCCGCCCATCTGCTTCGAAGGCAGTGTACTTGCGGTCACTATTACGGGGGGGTAGCTCGTGGTAGGCAGACTTGAGATCCACCGTGGAGAAAACCTTGTATTGTGCGATCCTGTTTACCAGGTCGGCTATACGAGGGAGAGGGTACGCGTCCAGCTGCGTAAACCTGTTGATGGTCTGGCTGTAGTCAATGACCATCCTATGCTTCTCCCTGGTCTTTACCACCACTACATGAGCTCTCCAGGGACTGTTGCTCGCTTCGATGACCCCTTCCCCCAGCAGCCTTTGGACCTCTGACCTGATGAAGGTCCGGTCCTGGGCACTGTACCGCCTGCTCCTGGTGGCGACGGGATTTGCATTCCGGGGTGAGGTTCGCAAACGGGGAAGGCGGGTCGACCTTAAGGGTCGCGAGGCCGCAGACAGTAAGGGGAGGTATAGGGCCGCCGAATTTAAAGGTCAGGCTTTGCAAATGGCATTGGAAGTCCAGCCCCAGGAGGGTAGCCGCGCAGAGGTGCGGCAGGACATACAGGCGAAAATTGTCGAATTTCCTGCCTTGGACAGTGAGGTTCGCTGGGCAGAACCCCTTTATCTCCACCGAGTGTGACCCGGAAGCCAGGGAGATCCTTTGGTTTCCAGGGTGGGTTACAAGTGAACAGCGCCTTACCGTGTCGGGGTGAACAAAGCTTTCCCTGCTCCCAGAGTCAATCAGGCAAGACGTCTCGTGGCCGTTGATGAAGACCGTCGTTGTAGCTGTTGCGAGTGTCCGGGGTCGACTTTGGTCCAGTGTCACCGAGGCCAGATGAAGCAGTTGCGAGTTCTGATTGGGCAGCGTGTATTCGGCCGTGCTGGGGGCACTGGGGCCCCATCCAAGATGGCGTCACCCATGGGTCGCACATGGTGTCCGGGGATGAACAAGATGGCGGCGGCGATGGACAAAATGGCGGCGCCCACCCATCCAGCGTGGTGTCCGGGGGGCAAGATGGCCGCGCCCTTGGGTCGCACGTGGCCCTAGGATAGGGGGGTGGCGGTGAGCGCTGGCTGGTCGCGGCCTGAAGGGGGGGTTGCTGCGGCACTCCGGAGTCACTGGAGACCGCGGCCACGGCGCAGGCCAGGCAGACCCCCACAAAGTGGCCCTTCTTGCCGCACCCTTAGCAGGTGGCGGTGTGGGCCGGGCAGCGCGGGCGGGGATGGTTCACCTGCCCGCAGAAGAAACAGCGGGGCCCGGCGGCATTAGCGGGCCATCTCGTAGCACAGGCCTGCGGGGTCAGGGAGAAGGTCTGTGGGGCTGCCGCTGCGGGGTGCCACGCAGCCCAGGGGGCCGCCATGCGGTCGGGTGCATAGGACTGCGCGTTTTTGTAGGCAACGTCCATGCACCCTGCCAAGGCCCGTGCCTCTCTAAGTCCCAGGGTGTCCCTTTCTAGGAGCCTTCGGCAGATATCTGAGGAGCTCATACTTGCTACAAAAGCATCCCTGATTAAAAGTTCCGTGTGCTCGCTCCCCGAAACTTGCGGGCAGCCACAGTTTCAGCCCAGCACCAGTAGCGCCCAGTAGGAATCTTCCAACGATTCCCCGGGCTTTGCCGTCTAGTTGCAAGCGGGTGACGTGCATAGACCTGATTTACAGGGCGGATATAATGTCCTTCTAGCAGTTCGATCGCGGCATCATAGTTCACCGCCTCCTCGATAAATGGGTAGATCCCAGGGCTGACCCTTGAGCGCAGGAGATGCATTTTCTGTCCTTCTGTGGGGGTGCCTCCGGCCATTTCGAGGTAGCCTTTAAAGCACGCCAGCCAGTGTTTAAATATTGCAGCCGAGTTCTCCGCATGGGGGCTGAGTTGAAGGCACTCCGGTTTGATTCGGAGATCCATCCTTCCAGCTTAAGTCTAGTAGATTAAATTGATGCGCGATCAATCACACTCAAGACAAAGTGATTTCATAACTGAAGGCTTTAATCTACTAGAATCTGTTCCCCAGCAGCTTCGGTACAGAAAGTGAAGGCTGCTGGGACGGCACCGTTTCTTATACTCCGCCTGTCAGGGCGGAGCTATGTACAATAGCCAATGGTAGACTCCTGGGTCTAACCAATGGTCATCAGCCTCTTAGGTACCGCAATACCTGGTACTACCATACTTCTATTTTGCCAGATATCTTTGATGCCATAATCAGTCAAATGCTGCCTTGATATCATGGGCAGTCACTCTCACCTCATCTCTTGAGTTCAGTTCTTTTATCCGTGTTTGGATCAAGGTTGTAATGAGATCATGGGGCCAAATGATCCTGGCAGAACCCAAACTGAGCATTAGTGAGCAGATAATGGCTGTGTAAATATTGCTTGTCGATTAGACCTTCCATCTCTTTATTGAGCATCAAGAGGCAGCTGGTGGGAGGGGGGTAATTACCTGGGTTGGATTTGTCCGTTCTTTTGTGGATAGGACACACCTGGTTAATTTTTCACATTGCCAGTGTTGGAGTTAAACTGGAAAAACATGACTAGGATGTAGATATCCCTGGTGCTGTTCCTCACATGCCCTTCTACACTCTTCATTGAACCAAGGTTGATCCTCCAGCTTGATGGTAATGATAGATTGAGAGATATAACAGGCCATGAGGTGTGGAGGTGGTTGGAGATCGGAGGTTTGGAGGGGATCGGAGTTTAGGGGGAGTAAGGGGTGCGGTGGGGGATCAGATGTCAGAGGATCGGGAGTTGTTTGCAGCTCGGGGAAGGGGTATCTGTGGGAGCGTCTGTCTGGGTGTTTACAATAGCTCCTCAAAAGTTGGACAAGGTTTGAATCCTTCTAACATTCTTGGTGTAACCTTGAAAGAACCATCTGAAGCTAGCGATTTAAATCACATTTTCGGATGTTTCCCAGTGCGGAGCAGTTGCCCAGAGGAAGTTAGCACTTCTGGGCAATTGTCGTGCAAGCCCTTACCTGTAACATTCCGAGAGGGATTCCCCAGCACATCTTTCGGGTATCACCCAAATCTGATGCTGTTCTGGGGACCTGTGTTAGCAGATGGTGGGATTCAAATTTAATTTTAAAATTCGGGAATTAAAAGTCTAATAATGACCAAGAAGCTATTGTCAATTGTCCCAGAAACCCATTTGGTTCACTAATGTCCTTTTTGGAAGGAAACCTGTCGTCCTCACCTGCTCTGGCCTACATGTGACTCCAGACCCACAGCAATGTGGTTGACTCTTAAATGCCCTCAGGGATGGGCAATAAATGCGGCCCAGCCAACGACACCCACATCCTATGAACAAATAAAAAAGGTATCTTATTTTATTTCAGATTTTTACCATCTTCAATATTTTGCTTCTTTGCTACAATGATATTGCCCCTTTATTACTATCAACTGATGTTTGTTCATCTGATGTGGAGATTGATAAATAAAACTGCAGCACATAATTCTACTGTCAGTATATTACTGCACAGAAAATGAAACTCTTAATAAACAATGGGAGTAGTACTGTCAGCATAATTGTGCTGAAGGAGATGAACACTCAAGATAAGTTATGGAAGCAGTAGTTATTAGCTATTTTTCATGTATTCAGACAACAAGCAGCCAAAGAACCTTCACAATTCATGTTGTAGCAGTCTCTTCTCATTAAGTGTCTAGTCCTTAAGGGTATACTGTTTCACAGCTACTTCTGACAGATTGTATTTTCCCTTTGCCACATTTCCATTATTCAACATCTAGAGTGCTACCACTGAGTAAGTGCCATATTCTAGAGGGGCTTCTTTCCCTTTGGTGGCGCAATAGAAATGTGGGTGCACATTACTTATAATGTCTCTCCCAACAGTGTGGACTCATTAAATAAACCGTTAGCCCATTAATGATGCTCTTCTATGGCAGCCTCCATCTGGAACATTGTTTATACTGCCTTGAACTCAAGTTCGTGCCACCGGAGTGAAAAGTTTCGACGTGCACACTCACACAGGCATAGGGTCCCTCCCCCTGCAATTAAAATGTTTACCGAGCACAAACACAAGCATCTTTCCTTCTGAAATTTTTAAATTAGCCGCAGGTAGGTTTTAAAAGTGCTTTGCTGTAGTGACAAACCCGAAGTCTAAACTGTTGCTTTATTGGACATTTCTACAAGGAAGGGTTCCATTCATAGTGATGATAAAAATCCCGACTCAAACCGCAACCTGTCAGCTCTAATGAAGGATCTCAGCTTAAACATTAACTTTTCTTTCCAGCTGCTGACAGTAGCCTTTCCCACAGCACCAGGATCTTCTTCTGCACAAGCTGGTTTAAAATCAAAGTGACTTTGACACCAGCAGAGACCTTAGTACAGATTGCCTGTCTATTGATCTTCCTGGAAAATCAGGGGGCAAAGGTTCATTGACCACTTGTCACAAAAAGGAAGACATTTGTTCATATGTCTCCACTGCAGACTTATTTGATTCTCTGGAGCATTCCATGCTGGCAGTGGCAATGCACTGCCTACCTTCGGGGAATCAATGCAAATCTATGTAAAACTGCTACCTAAATTAATTTCTCCCTCAAGCTCTTTAAAATATGCATCATCATTGAATTTAAAATTCCAAGAACCTGGGTAAAGTTTTCAGCTGTGTGTGGACCAGGCAACAGTGGACACTGCAAAGCTCCTGCTCACCAATTTGAATGAAGAAAAGACATGTTTCAACTTCTGTATCTTGCCTCATTAACGTTCAGTAAGTGAGCTCCCAAATAGAAGTGCCTAGAGAGAGTGGAAGGAGGTGGTCAGAGTAATCAGTGTAATCAGTGTAATGCCTCTCCCAAGTTGGACATTCTGCTGAGACAATCAGCCATGGCTATCACTGACGGAGCGACGCCTTGGACACCTTCACTAATGGTGACGTCGTGCACCAGGCTCTCCACTGCAGTCTTGGCACCTTAGCAGTGTTGGCTGTTGCTAATATTAATAATGTTGCTGAACCACAAGCCTTCCCTTATATCGATCAAATGACCACGCAACCAGTTAGTTAATTCAAAAGGTGGTTTATTTACACACACAAGAGTTATGTCGACATGCAAACACAATATATACTACGAGTTAAACTACACCTATCAGCTACAATAAGCTATACTTAACTTCAGGGCAACCGGCACTGTGCAAATGGATAAGGCCTTTATCTGGATTTCACTTGGCTGGTTCGAAGAAAGTGGCTCTGTCTCTGCTGGGCTCATCCGTCAGGTAGCGATCGTTGGTCTTGAACTTGGCTGGCTGTTTCTGCTGCAATTGGGTTGGCACAGGCCGGATCCAAAAGAGACAGAACACATGACTGTGCTCTCTTTTATCCCTCTGGGATTTCACGCTCTTTGGGGCGGTCCTTAACCTTGGACCCAATAGTTCGACAAGGCTCTGATCACTGATTTCGGCCAATAAAGGGGCGGGTGCCTTGGTGGCTGGGCGGGTCCTTAGTGGTCATTGACCTCGGCAGTTGTGCTATCTGAGCAAGGGGAGTGGTGCCGATCAGCCTGTGGCTGTACCGGTTGCTTGATTGGAGTTATATTGTCCTGGGAAAATGGGCCATTAAAATGCAAACGAGCAGGGGTTTCGATCAGGTCTGGTGACCTGTGTTTTAGATACACATAGGCTCTGTATCTGTCTGAGTCCTGGGTTGGCCATAATTCCCATGGTCCTTTGCAGAAGACCATCTCAGATGGCTACATTCCGTCCTCTTGATCCTGAAAGCGAAGCGTGGTGGATCACACTATTGATCCCGATTCATCCTTGGTGGCCCGGTCACCCTTGGTCAAGGCAAGGTTCTACTCTACTCTATCTTATGGTTTGGGACATTTATCTAATATTTCATTAATACATTCATAAATTAATTCATCTCTAACGGTCACTATCATTTAGGTCACTATAAAACATTTAATTTATCCGCACAGTTGATCTCTAGCTAACGCTCTCTAAGCTACTCTCATGCTGCTGGTGAATATCAAAGAACTTATATATAGTACAAAATTTAAAACAACAGCATCACATTTCTACTTATTCCTAATAAAGTTAAAGAGGTACATGGTTTATTTTTAGCAGCGATTGGTACATGAGTTTAATTTTGTTGAATCCCAAAGAAGGGGGTTCGGACTGTATATATCGGGGAGCGGGAGGCTTTTGCTCACCATTCAAGGAGTCAGAGTGTCTGAATGACACTGCAGATTATTGCAATTGCTAGAAGGGCCTCTACTATGTATGAATGGGGGTTCCATTTGGCAATATTTTCGCACCAGGTGGGGGTTTCGATGTCTGCCTTTATGTGTGGTGTAGTGTCCGTGCTGGTGGTGGCCTGTTGTGTGGTAGTGTTCGGGGCTGGTGTGGGGTTAGTTAAAACAGCCCGTTGTGCGCGCAGTTACAGAAGTCCAGCGGTGATCCAAACGCATGTCAGCAGTCCTTGTTTCATCCTGTGTCTTGTGTTTTCCGGGTAATCCTGAGGGTGCAAGCATAGTACCTGTTATTATCTTCGGTTAATATCTCGTTTTATTAGTCTTTCTCTCCTAACTCGAATTACCCGTTATGATTGTCACCATGTGGCTCCCTCATTTTCTTTTCCGAAATACCATTTTGAGAGACAAGAAATGCAAATTTTTAAAGTATAGAGACTCTCGCAGCATGTGGTCGATGCGGGGAGTGGGTGGACAATTTCTTCGACCAGTCTTTTCTTTACTTGCAACCAGTGGTGGTTGAGGCTTATCTTAACCAGCCGAATTTTGGGGCGGCCAGTTTTGTAGATTTGTTAGCCACAATCACATTTGTCCTGGGGTGTAACTAGCATATGGAGTCGGTGTAGTGTGACCGAAGAAGAGAGGAAGGAGGAGAGAAACAAAAATGAAGTGGCATGGCTGAGGTGTCCCTGCCATGAGAAGTGGCGGGTAAGCACTCACAGTTTGCATGGGGCAGCTGGGACCTTGTAGCTGCTGTGGGTGGTGTTCTCTTTCATATCTGGGGGTTAGTCTAGCTGGTGGTGGAGGTCTCCTGCAATCTCGGGCGAAGTGTCCTCACTGCCCACAGTTGTAACATGACCCCCGGGGCACGTAAGGTGGAGCATGCTCTCTGGTGTATTGCTCCCTTGGCTATAGGTCCCTGGGATATTGGACTTCTGCTCTACCCTTATTTATCCATCCTGGGTCCTGACCAGTCCTAACTGGGTGCATGTTTGCTTCCATCTCGTCCTGATCTGTCTGTCGGTGTAGGGTTTGTTCTCATGCTCTAGAAAGTCGTTTAAGTACCCAAACTTCATTGTGTGTGTGGTCTGCGGGGTCGTAGCTTTGCAGATGGCCATCTTAGATGGCTACATGGCCTCATTCCCTCACATTGTCGGGCACCATCTCCTGCGCCCGTAACCTCTGGGACCCCTCCAACTGGCTATGGGCCTGTTGGAGTGCAGCTGACATCTCCCTCTGAACGTTCCGGCCGCACCCTAACATCGCCATCAGCTTCGGGATGACCTTTTCCACAGGATCAGCATCAGGCTGGGAACCAGCTGGGTCCTGGGAGCCAGCAGACCTCCGACTGCTGTCTCGCCTGGGGATTGCTGCCTCCACTGATGTGCATCCGCAGCAGTGTGGTGTTTACCAGATTGTGCTCCAGACACCTGTCCACTAACATGCCCCACAAAGGTGTGGGTATCTGCGCTGATGGAGGGTGGGGATGACAGCTGTGACGCAACTATTATGGTGGCATCCGCAAAGCTGTCCTCCAAGGTGTTCTCCTGGGAGGCTGGAGAGGGTGACACCCAGGATGGGCCGCCGCCGCCAGCTGGAGGACCTGCGGGTTAATGGACATGTGGTCAGTGGGAGGGATGAGTCGGTCAGAAAGACAATAACAACTCACATTTGACAGGTCCTTTGGCTGCAGCCCAGTGGTTCCTCACCTCTGCGGCGTCCACCAGCTTGTTTGGTGACCGCCCTGTCCTTGGTCACCCCAGTCACCTCCAGGGCCCACTCCTCGAACGTGGTGAGGATGCTTATGTCCGTCACACCACCGCCAGCCTGGGCCCTCTCCCAGACATTGTGGGAGATCTTTTCCTGAGGAGACACAGAGAGGGCATCGTTAGCCACACATGTGGTTCACAGTGATTGGAGGGAGGGTGATGTGTGAAGGGAAGGTTGGAGGGCTGAATGGAGAGGAGGGGTGGAGGAAGGTTTAGGGGTCACATGGAGAGTTGGAGGGTGGATGCTCAGGTGGGGGCAGAATGGACCCAGGGATCGGGTTAGTGTCTACTCACTCATGCTGCCCGGTGTAGGTTGTTGATCTTTTTCCACACTGGATGCCAGTCCTTCTGGTCACACTCCCGGTGCTCACAGCCACCGCCATCTCGTCCCAGGCAGCACTGGCAGCCCTATAGCTGACCCACTGGCACCCTCGGGGGAACAGGACAACCCTCCTGGCCTCAGCTGCGTCTAGGAGCCTCCCCAGATATACATCGTCAAATCTTGATGCCCTTGTTGCGAGCTGGCTGGGATTGGCTGTGCAAGTGCTGCTTAAGTGCTGCTTGATCCTGTTAGTGGAGGGGGGGGGGGGCGCTGGCAAGTGCGGTACTGGCGAATCAGCTGGCAAGCCTTCATTTGTGGTGAGAAGCCCATGGGCCTTGTTTTATGGACCAATTAATGTTGAATTATGTTGCTGGCCTCGCTGGCCGAGCGCCGGGAAACCCGCGGCAATACCCGCTCGCTACTACACTTAGAAATCTTTCCGGAGATACGAGCGCATGGTAACAAAAAAACAACTGGAAAGACAGTCAGTTATCTTGCTGGAGTGGAAGCCATAATGGATAATCTAATCTATGGGTGTGGGGACACAATGGAAACCATAGCCGACCATGCTCAGTGTATAATACGACTTCTCGAGAGAGCTCATCAGATGAACCTGAAGCTGAACAAGAAAAACTACAACTGAAGATGCCTGAAATCAATTACATAGGCCACGTACTGACAGCAAAACACTTTCACTAAGATCCTGACGAGGTGGGAGTAGGAGCAGCGATGCAGTGACAAGCAGATGTGCAAAGCAGTGAAACAATTTGTTGGATTCAAGAATTATTCAGCAAACATTTTGCCTAATTTATTATCAGAGTGAGTATTTTTATGCAAGGTCACTGCCAAAGAAGTGCAACGGTAATGGGGCATCGAACAAGACGCAACGTTCACTAAAATCAAAGAATTTGTGATGACACCAGAGCTGAAGTACTATAAGGTCAATAATGAAGCCACTTTACAGTATGACGCCAGCAAGACAGGTCTTGTAGCAACCGTAATGCAGCAAGGCAGCCAGTTACATATTCACCCAAAGCAGTAACACAGACTGAACTATGCTATGCTCACATCAAGAAAGAGTGCCTGGGTATTGGTTTTATTTGTGAGCATTTTCATCGGTACCTGCTTGGGACAGCCAAAGCAATAGTCGAGTCCGACCACGAGGCATTTCAAAGCATGTTTCTGAAACCACTACTGTCTGCTGCAAAGCAGCTGGAAAATATGTTATTTTGTTGACAGAGATATCATCTGGATATGACAAGGGAAACAGATGTACATCACAGATATGCTGTTGGAAGAAGTGCTCCCCATGAAAAAAGTTGAGATTGCTGCAGCAGAATGTGAATTTTTTCAGATTCAATGTGAAGTAGCAGCTTGACATGATCTGGAAGTCATCAACCCAGCAGAGACATGAATCTGATAGACAAGCACGTTGCTCAAATCGAGTGAATTACCAAACAAGATGCAACTCTCCATGCGCTGCAAGAGGTAGTCATGAAAATATGACCTGGGAGCATCAAGAGTACATCTGTGGTAACAAAAGCAAATTGGGCATATCAAGATGAATTGACAGCCCAAGATGGTACCTTGCACAAACAAAATAGAGTCATCATCTCAAAGGAGATGAGAGGAGAGATGTTCAAAGCCATCCATACAAGTCATCAAGGAATTGAATCAACTCCGAGAAAGGCAAGAGAAATGCTCTACTAGCCAAACATGAGCAATGAATTAACAGACCACATTGGCCAGTGCAGTGCTTGTGACAAGTACTAAACTAAACAAGTTAGGGAGCTGTTAATGATGCATGATATCCCAGACAGACCATGGATGAAGTTGGGAATGGACCTCTTCATTATAGCAGGAATTGATTATCTTGTCACTGTCAGCTACTATTTTGATTACTTAGGATCATTGAATCATAGAATCTCTGCAGTGCAGAAGTAGGCCATTCGGCCCATCAAGTCTGCGCCGACCCTTGGAAAGAGTACCCTACCTAGGCCCATGCCCCGACCCTATCCCCGTAATCCAGTAACCCCATCTAACGTTTGGGAACCTAAGGGGCAATTTGACAAGGCCAATCCACCTAACCTGCACATATTTGGACTATGGGAGCAAACCGGAGGAGACCCATGCAGACACAGGAAGAAAGTGCAAACTCCACACAGACAGTGACCCATGGCCAGAATTGAATCTGGGTCCCTGGTGCTGTGAGGCAGCAGTGCTAACCACTGTGCCAGCATGCCACCCTGAGTTGGAATTAGACCAACTGACTTCAATGGCGACAGGTGAGATCGTAGATTGCATGAAAGCACACTTCATTCAGCACAGCATTCAGGACATTGTGATGAGTGGCAGTGGCCCTCAGTTCACGAGTGAAGGGTTCAGCCATTTCACAAAGGATTGGGAAATTCAACACTACACGTAATCTCTGCACAATCCCTAGTCAAATGGAAAGACTGAGGCAGCAGTGAAAATCACCAAAGGAATCATTGGGTAAATCTAGCAGAGATGCATACAAAGCAATCCTTGAGTGGAGAAGCACATCAACTGGAGGCATGGAAAGTCATCTAGTCCACAGACTAATGTCACGCTGCACACAAACTCTTCTTTGGTAAGCAAAAAAGCTATTGAAACCAGAAGTAGTAACAGGCATAAGAGAAAAATATCAAGGTGAATGGCAGAAAGCCAAACTTCATTTTGACAAAAATGCCGAAGCGATGTCAGTTCCAAACACTGGAAAGCCAGTGAGTGTGAAAACGTACAATTCTCGCAACAGGAGTCAGGCCATGTGGCAACTTGAGACAAAAATGAAGAAATTGTCACCTTGATCGCACTTGGTGGAAGTGAACGACCAAAAATGCCTGCTTAACCTCAGTCGTATACGAACAACTAGCTAAGTTGTTCCTTCATTGCAGTCGGCTGGTCAGAGAGAAGGGATCTCATCAGCTGTACTGAGTACAGACTATCATCAACCCCAGAGGTTCACAGTACCCAACAATGGCAATGGAACAGCAACAGTTACCATGGCAACAAGTGCCACAGGAATGATATTCTCCAGAAAAAGAACATTACCCAGATGACCAGCCAATGACAACATGCATGCATACAGTTAAGAGATCAGCATGATTTAAAGACTATGGTGTAAAGACTGACGAGTAGAACAAGAAAGCGACAGAGTAAGTATGAAAAAGTCTGTCCCATTCCCAGAAAGCTTCGAGCTGTTAGCAGGACTCAATCAGGCAGAAGCATGCCAAACATTTACCAGATATCGCACCGCATTGAGCCTCCCAGTGAAGCCAAATGGTGAGGATGTCAGTATGCTATAGTATACGAAGGGTGGCTTTGCAGATGATATCCTAGTTAGGCAAGGAGTTGATTAACAAAAAATTACATACGATCAAGTAACAAAGGCATTTGAGACCTACTTCAATCTGCAAAAGAATACAATGGTCAAGCGGACTAAGTTCAACAAGTGCACCCAATGACATGGGGTAAGTATTGATTCATTTCTCAACAAATTTACAGACTTGCAGAGAGCTGTGAATATGGCAGCTTAATAGATTAACTAATCAGCAACAGGATTGTTTTCAGAGTCTTGGATGATCCTTTGTCTGTCCACTTGCACCAAGAGATGATTTAACCTGAACAAAGACAATGCAGACAAGCTGAGGTCAAGAAGCAAAATCCATCAGTAATTCAGGATCATGGGCAGAATCGTACCCCAAAATGACTGACTCAGTGGAGTACGTTAAATTTAAAAGCAGAGACGTGGCTGTACAAAAGCAAGGGAGACAGGACTAGGAAAGCTGAAGGCAGCATACCATCTCATTCTAATTTCTGAAATAGAACCAGTGTGCTTGTTTACATCCCGAAAAGTTCCTCATTCAGTCTTGTCAAAGGTGAAGAAGGAAGTTGACTCTATGTTGAATCAAGGGGTAATGCCACCTGTGACAGAACCCACAAGCTGGTGCTCCGGGATGGCCCCAATGCCAAAGCCCAACGGATCTATCAGAATTTGGGTAGATCTTACCCAGCTGAGCAAAGCAGTTGGACACAAAGTCGTCTGTGGACCAGTGCTTAGCGAAATTGAGAAAGAGTGCAATCATTATGATCCAAATTATGCTAAATGAAGAGTTTCAGTTGCTCACAACCTACAATATACTTTTGAGAGGTTTTGTTTCAGCAGATTAGCTTTCAGCATCACATCAGCACCAGAAACCTCCCAGAGGTCATTGCCAGATATGCCAGAAGAATTGGATGGAGTTTTATGTCATATGGATGATGTCGTGATCCATGGATCCACTCAGACAGAACATGACATTAGAATACAACCTGTGTTACAATGTAGGAAGCAGAACTTACACTCATCAACAAATGTGAATTCTCATAGCTGACTGTCAAGTACCTTTCCCATATTGTGGATGCGTTGGTGTCAGAGTTGACCCACAGAAGACAAGAGCAATTGAGGACTTTCCTGTTCCTTGGAACATGGCTGAGATCCAGAGACTCATAGATATGGTAAACCAAGTAGGAAAGCATCCCCCGTCTGACCTATCTGTTGTTAATGAGCCATTATATCAACAATGATACACAGTGCTGGGAGGAAGCACAACAGAAGTCTTTTTTAAATAAAAATCAAAGAGATGCTGATATCACATGACATTTTAACTCACTATGACCCAGAGTTACTCATTATCATTGCTACAGATGCATCTTCTACAGGATTGGTAACTGTACCCTTTCAGACACAGACAGATGGAAAGTGTAAACCAGTTTACTATGCATCCTGTACACTGACTGAGGTTGAACGGAGATATGCAGTAACTCATAAATCATAGAATTTACAGTGCAGAAGGAGGTCATTCCACCCATCGAGTTTGCATCAGCCCCCAGAAAGAACCCCATCTAAGCCCACACCCCTACCCTATCCCTGTAACCCCACCTAACCATTTTTAGACACTAAGGGCAACTTAGCATAGCCAATCCACCTAACCTGCACATCTTTGGACTGTGGGAGGAAACCGGAGCACCCGAAGGAAACCCACGCAGACACGGGGAGAACGTGCAAACTCCGCACATTCAGTGACTCAAGGCGGGAATCGAACCTGGGACCCTGGAGCTGTGAAGTAACTGTGCTAATCACTGTGCTACCGTGCTGCCCATAAAATCATAAGTAATAGTAATAAAAATTCATAAGTGATTCCCATAAGTAATAGAGAAAGAAGCTTCAGCAGCTACATGGACTTGTGAAAAATTCGCAAATTATTTTCTTGGTCTCCACTTCTAGATAGAGACAAACCACAAACCCTTAATGACAATCTTAAGTTTGAAGGAGTAGGCAAAATTGCTTCCAAAAGTACAATGATTCAGGATGATGAGGTTGACACTAAGAGAAAGTACATTGCAGGAAAATAGCAGGCTACATCAGATACATTGTCTTGTATACCAGTGGCAAGGCCTGAACAAGGTGATGTCGCCCTTGTCAAAGAGGTAAAAACCTTTGCACCAACAGCAACCACAGCTCTACCAGCAACAATTTAACGACTGATTAAAACCAGAGATGCACAGAAATCTGATGAATAATATGCTCAGGTCAGAGAATAATGCATCAAAAGATGGTCAATATACATGCCACACAGGCATGGAGAGTATGGTTTACTCATCCTTGATGAAAGATTGGTCATTCCGCATGTTCTGAGACCCAATATACTGCACGAAGGACCACCAAAGACACTTAGACACCACAAAATATCAAGCCAGAGCAAGATATCCAGGTTGGTGACCAGGCCTCCCAAAGTTACGGTAAGGGATGATATCAAACACTACTACTTGCGTTATTCATCGTCAGGGGACAAGAGTACCATTAATATAATCTCCCTTTCCATCCAGACCATGGGTACATCTTGAGATGGAACTCTTTAACGCAGAGGTAAGGTGTTCTTGATTATTGTGGACCACTACTCCACATGAATAAAAGTCAAGCAACTGCTGGTTCATACATCTGAAGCAGCGATTCATCATTGAAGGAAATATTTGCAACACATGGAATCCCAGATCTTGTAATCTGAGTCAATGGACAGAGTTTCAATGAGGATTTTAAAAAGGTTGTGATGTCATATAGATTTGCCCATTCTACCAGTTCACCAAGATACCCTTAAGCCAATGGTAAAGCTGACAGAGGAGAATGTATATAAAAGCATTGCTGAAGAAGAACGATAATATCCAACTTGCCCTTCTTTTTTTTTCCAACTTCTACTTGCACTGAAAAGCTATTGTTCAACTTCTCTTCAAAATGATCTATTACCATGCCAACTCCTAATGAGAATAAGATTGAAAACTCTACTGTCCTACACATACTTATGTTGCCTGAACAAGTTGATAACTTGGGTAGAGTGAGGAAGAAAGAGGATAAATATCATTCCCGTCCATCATAAGGTCAGAAGTGGGGATGTTTGCAAATGGCTGCACAATGTTCAGCATCATTCGCGACTCCTCAGATAATGAAGCAGTCGATGTTCAAATGCAGCAAGACCTGGACAATATCCAGACTTGGGCTGACAAGTGGCAAGTTACATTCATGCCACATAAGTGCTAGGCAAAGACTATCTCCTACAAGAGAGGATCACATTCAATGGCATTACGATTGCTCAATCGCTCACAATCAACATCCTGGGGGTTACCATTAATCAGAAATTGAACAGGACTAGCCACATTAATCCTGTGGCTACCAGGGCAGGTCAAAGGCTCGGAATCCTACGGCATATAATTCACCTCCTGACCCCACCAAGCCTGTCCACCATCTACGAGGCACAAGTCAGGAGTGCAATGGAATACTCTCCACTTGCCTGGATGAGAAACTTGACACCATTCAGGACAAAGTAGCCTACTTGATTGCTCCTCCTTCCACAAACATTCAAATTATCCACCACTGATGAACAGTGGCAGTTTTGTGTACCATCTACACGATGCACTGCAGTAGCTCACCAAAGTTCCTTAGACAGCACCTTCGAAACCCAAGACCACTACCATCTAGAAGGGCAAGAGCAGCAGATACCTGGGAACCCCACCACCCAGAGGTTCCCCTCCAAATCACTCACCACCCTGACTTGGAAATCTATCGCCTTTCCATCACTGTCGCTGGAGCAAAATCCTGGAACTCTCTCCCTAACAGCACAGTGGGTGTACCTACACCTGAAGGACTGCAGCAGTTCAAGAAGGCAACACACCATCACCTTATGAAGGTCAACTAGGGATGGGCAATAAATGCTGGCCTAACCAATGGCGCCCATATCCTGTAAATGAATTTTAAAAAAGAATTCCAGCCAGATGTGGAACTATGACAAACATCACAAAGCATGCAACCTGCCACATCTTCAAACAGGAGAGTGAGTTTCGACTGAGACCAAGGTGGCTATTGACAATTGTTTGAATAGGCAGCACATTTGCAGCCCTACCTCATCCAAAAAGATAACAGTACAATGGGCTAGAACAGGCGTGCACGTGTTTCCACACAAAGCAACCTTCTACACAGTTGAAGCAGTCATCTACCCAACTGAACAGGCTAAAAAAGCCTTGATTATCCAGAAATCAGGATGACAATCAGACTTCTGAACCTGAGCCAGCTACAAATTCACCTTTTGCCCCGCGGGCCTGACGGATCACCCCCAGCACTCAAATCTCCTCTAAAGGAGCCGAGGACCTGTTTGGATTGACTAGTGGCAATGCCCCAGTCTATAAAGACCTTTCACAAGATTCAACAGCTTCGCTCCGACACCAAGTCGGGCGAAACAATGCCATTGATTATTTAATGGAGAGAAGCAGAGATTCAGGGCGCAATTCACTCAAAATATTTAGAAGTTTAATTTGGGCGGATTTGCCGGAATCTTTCGCATCGGCTGAAATGGTGAGGTCGTGGCATCATGAATATCTCCAGCCTGGCTCCCTCGCCGTCTGATTCACCCGACTCTCACCTCAACTGCTCACTGCTAACCAGGCAGAGCTGCTTTTAAAAGCTCCTCAGTACTCATTCCCAGTCAACTCCCAGTCATCGATTCATAGAAGTTACAGTGCAGGAGGAGGCCCTGCTGCCCTGTCCCGTGTGCTGACCCCGAGACGCAGCCACATCAGAGGAGTGGAACTGGGGGGAGCTGGTGTCCACCGTCCCCACTCCATGGGATGGGTCCGGGATGGCACCCAGTGCCCCCTCCTCCCGGTCAGTGCCCACAGAGCCTGGGGTTTACCTTGGGATGGATGGGCAGCTGGTTCAAACCCCGGCTGCCCCTGCATCATCTGGTTCTGCCAGCCCTGGCAGTTCCCTGATCATCTCGATGCTCTCGCCGATGCTCCTCAGTGACTGGGACGTGCTTTGCAGCATCTAGGCAGCGCCCACCTGTCCAGCTGAGAGCAGGACATGTTCCGCAGAACCGCATCAATGTCAGCCTGGTACAGGGTGAATCCCCAGAGGACATTCTGCCGAGACCCTCAGCCATGGCTGTCACTGAGTGCGTGATGCCTTGGACACCTTCACTAATAGCACCAACATCGTGCACCAGGCCCTCCACTGTGGTTGTCCCTGCTAGCAGTGTTGGCCTCAGTGCCACGCATTGCCGCCGCCATCCCCTGCACCCGTATCCTCTGGGACACCTCCAAGCGGCTATGATCTGCTGGAATGATGCTGGCATCTCCATATAAATGTCCCTGCCGCTCCCTATCGTCTCCATCATCTCCAAGGACCTCTGTACCACAGGCTCAGCATCATCCCAGCTGGGTCCTGGGATCCAGTGGCACTCCGACTGCTGTCTTTCCGGGGGGTTTCTGCCTCCAGCTGACGTGCATCGTAACATTTCCCACTGAGGTGTGTGTATCTGCGCTGGTGGAGAATGAGGATGACAGCTCTGTCGCGGCTAGAACGGTTGCAACCTCGGAGTCAGGAGAAGGGGCCACCCGGGATGGGCCGGTGCCGTCGGCTGGAGGACCTGCAGGAGAATGGACATGTGGTCAGTGAGAGGGGTGGGTCAGTCAGTAAGGCAATCACTGCTCACGTTTGTATGTCCTCCGGGTGGAGCCCGGTGGTTCTCACCTCGGTGTCTGCCAGCCACCGCGTGGGGGCTCGCCCAGTCCTCGGCCATCCCAGTCACCTCCAGGGCATGCTCCTTGAAAAAGGTAAGGATTCTTAAGTCTAGCACCCCTCCGCCAGTCTGGGACCTCTCCCAACCACTAGGGGAGAGCTTTTCCTGAAGAGACACAGAGACGGCACCATTAGCCACACACGTGGTTCACAGTGGTAGGAGGAGGGTGTGCAGGGAGGGTTGGGGTGGTGGGGTTGAAGGGGGGGGGAGGGAGGGTTGGGAGTTGCCTGGAGAGTTGGGAGGTGGATGCTCCCTTGGGAGGGGGGGGTGGTGGAGGTTGGGACATTGGTGTCTAATCACTCGTGCTGCCCAAGATCATTAACCTTTTGTCAGTGCTGGAGGCCAGTCTTGGTCACACTCCCCGAGCTCACAGACGCTTCCATCCCAGCAGCACTGGCTGCTCTCTGTGATGTGTTGGGTGTTCTGGATCACAAACAGGTCACCAACACTGGAAGTGGTGCAGCTCTATTTTATTATAAGGTTAACTATATTAACATACTTGAACTGTGGGTAAATGCAATACCAGCTTTAACTGTTGACCCTTGCCTAGTCCTAACCAGGTGATGCACTCAGCACATGGTGAATGTCTGTGTTGCAGGCTGTGAGCTCTGTGCTCCGAGCTGGCTGCTACTAGAATGAGCAGGAACTCTCCTGTCCCCTGTCTTTATAGTGCGTGTGCTCTCACTGGTGATTGGCTGCGGTGTTGTGTATGCTGATTGGTCCCACTGCATGTCCATCAGTGTGTGTGTGTGTGTCTGCACCATACTATACTGGTGTATATTATGTCATCCCCCCTTTTATATAAAGAATATGTGCCTGCATGACAATAAATATTGTGTAGTGAATGTACCTGACTATGTGTGCCCGAGTTTTTTACCTGACTATGTACATGTAGTATTTACACGGGAAGGTGCCTGGTGCAGAGAAATAGGGTGTCACACCAACAACAAAATAAACATTATATACAAACTACTGGAACGATGAAACAGGATAATAGAACAGATCAAAGAGTCAAACATCGTAAAACTCATAAATCAAGTCTCTGAGGTGGGTGACGAATTCTGGTTGACCGCCTCAAGGGTGGGTCAGGAGCCACTGGCTGAGGAACGGGCTGGGCCAAGGCAGAGTGAGGAGGATGCAGAGTATTCGGAATCTCCACATAGTCCAGGTCAGGGACAACAGGAGAGTGTGGCACCGGTGGAGGATCATGTAGCGAGCGTGGAACGAGACGAAGGGCACGCCGATTGCGGTGGCGAATGGAACCATCTAGCAGATGAACCAGGAACGAGCGGGGATCCACCTGCCGAAGAACCACAGCAGTTGCAGACCAGCCACCCTCCGGAAGATGGATGAGGACGTTGTCATCCAGTGCCAGAGCAGGGAGATCAGTCGCCCGAGCGTCATGCGGCGCCTTGTGTTGTGCACGAGACTGTTGCATCTGCTGAAGGACCGGAATGTGGTCGAGGTCTGGGACGTGAATGGACCGTGGTCCTGAGGGTGCGACCCATGAGCAGCTGGGCTGGCGACAGGCCCGTGGAGAGTGGGGCCGATCGATAGGCCAGCAAGGCGAGGTTGAAATCGGATCCTGCATCGGCAGCCTTGCAGAGGAGCCGTTTGACGATGTGGACGCCCTTTTCCGCTTTGCCATTGGATTGGGGGTGCAGGGGACTGGATGTCACATGCACAAAGTTGTACCGGCTGGCAAAGTTGGACCATTCCTGGCTCGCGAAGCAGGGGCCATTGTCCGACATCACAGTGAGTGGGATGCCGTGACGAGCAAAGGTCTCCTTGCAGGCACGGATGACCGCCGATGATGTGATGTCGTGCAGGCGTACGACCTCCGGGTAGTTCGAAAAATAGTCTACAATCTGAACATAGTCCCTGCCGAGCGCATGGAACAGGTCAATGCCTACCTTAGACCAAGGGGACGTGACCAACTCATGGGGCTGTAGGGTCTCACGTGGTTGTGCCGGCTGGACAGGTGGGGCAGTTGAGCACTGTGTTGGCGATGTCCTGATTGTTGCCGGGCCAGTACACAGCCTCTCGGGCCCTCCATCAGCACTTCTCCACGCCAAGATGGCCTTCGTGTATCTGTTCCAAAACGAGCTGGCGCATGCTGTGTGGGATCACGATGCGGTCCAGCTTCAGGAGGACACCATCGACTACTGCCAGATCGTCTCTGATATTGTAGAACTGTGGGCATTGGCCCTTGAGCCACCCGCCCGTCATGTGGCGCATGACACGCTATAGTAGGGGGTCAGCCGCAGTCTCACAGCGAATGTGGATAAGGCATTCATCCGTGGCCGGCAGATTGGAGGCCGTGAATGCCACATAGGCGTCAACCTGGCAGACAAACCCCTCTGGGTCACACGGGGTGTTGACTGCCCGGGACAGAGCGTCGACTATGATCAGGTCCTTGCCCGGGGTGTATAAGAGCTGGAAATCGTACCTCCGGAGTTTAAGCAGAATGCGCTGGAGGTGAGGGGTCATATCATTCAGGTCTTTTTGTATAATGTTGACCAGCGGGCGATGGTCGGTCTCGACAATGAATTGGTGGAGGCCGTACACGTAATCATGAAATTTGTCGACCCCAGTCAACAGGCCCAAGCACTCCTTTTCGATCTGCACGTAGCGCTGTTCCGTGGGGGTCATGGCACGTGACGCATATGCAACGGGGGCCCATGATGAGACCTCATCGCGTTGCAGGAGCACCGCCCCAATGCCGGATTGGCTGGCATCCGTTGAAATTTTTGTTTCCTTCGTGGGATCAAAACATGCCAATACCAGGGCCGTGGTAAGCTTGGTCTTAAGCCCCTCCCATTCACCCTTGTGGGCAGGAAGCCATTGGAAGTCTGTCGTCTTCCTGACCAGGTTCCGGAGAGCTGTAGGTGAGGTTGGGGATGAACTTCCCCAGGAAGTTGACCATGCCCAAAAATCGGAGGACCGCCTTCTTATCCGCTGGCTTCTGCATAGCCGTGATGGCTGCCACCTTGTCCGCATCCGGCCGCACACCCAACCGGGAGATGTGGTCCCCTAGGAACTTGAGTTCCGTCTGGCCGAAGGAACATTTGGCTCTGTTGAGGCGAAGGCCTCGGTCCCGTATGCGTTTGAACACACGCTGGAGGCGACTGATATGCTCCTGCGGGGTGGACCAAATGATGATATTGTCAACATAGATGCGCACACCCTCAATGCCCTCCATCATTTGCTCCATGATCCGGTGGAATACTTCTGATGCTGATATAATCCCAAACGCCATCCTGTTGTAGCAGTATCTGCCAAACGGATTATTAAAGGTACACAGCTCCCTGCTGGGCGTGTCTAGTTGAATTTGCCAGAATCCTTTCCAGGCGCCAAGTTTGGTGAAGATGCTGGCCCGAGACATCTCGCATGTGGTCTCCTCGCGCTTGGGGATTGGGTAATGCTCCCTCATTATGTTGCGATTCAGATCCTTTGGGTCAATGCAGATCCGGAGCTCGCCGGAAGGCTTCTTTACGCACACCATGGAACTGACCCAGTCGGTTGGTTCTGTCACTCTGGAGAGTACTCCTTGGTCCTGGAGGTCCTGCAGCTGCTGCTTGAGGCGGTCCTTAAGGGGTGCTGGGACTCTGCGAGGTGCATGAACCACAGGCGTCTTGTTTGAGCAGGATTTTGTAAGTCTATGGAAGAGTGTCCATGCCTTCGAAAACGTTGCGGTGCAACTGCGCAAGTGCAGTCCCTTTAGAAAAATGGCTGTCGACCAAAATCGTTCTCTGCTCCGGGATTTCGGCCTCGAGGTGAGCACTGGCGCTTCTCTTACCTTTCCTTGAAGGTTGGAGTGTGTTTTCCTCACAGTATTTGCCGAATTTGTCCAGGACTGCCTGGAAGTCGCTCCTGTTTTGCCCCTTGGAGAACTTGTATTTTTAAAAGATTTCTTCTGCTCTGGCACCGGCGATGGTGAGGAGAAGCTCTGTTTTTTCAGGAACGGCCAGGTCTTCTAGTTCGGCTGCCAGCAGGAAGATTTCAAACTTTTGCAGGAATGCCCGCCAGTTTTCGCGGAGATCGCCGTGGCACTGGAGCTGCTGCGGAACCCGGATCTTGAACATCTTGCCTGGGTATCGTTGCTGGTTGTCACTGTACGCTGAGGTATGACTATCTGGACTGAACCAGTTCACTCCTGGTATCATGATGTGTTGGGTGTTCTGGATCACAACAGGTCACCAACATTTGAAGTGGTGCAACTCTATTTTATTATAAGGTTAACTATATTAACATACTTGAACTGTGGGTAAATGCAATACCAGCTTTAACTGTTGACCCTTGCCTAGTCCTAACCAGGTGATGCACTCAGCACAAGGTGAATGTCTGTGTTGCAGGCTGTGAGCTCCGTGCTCCGAGCTGGCTGCTACTAGAATGAGCGGGAACTCTCCTGTCCCCTGTCTTTATAGTGCGTGTGCTCTCACTGGTGATTGGCTGCGGTGTTGTGTATGCTGATTGGTCTCACTGCATGTCCATCAGTGTGTGTGTGTGTGTCTGCACCATAATATACTGGTGTATATTATGACACTCTGGATGACTCTCCTGGACCCTCAGGGGAAGAGGACATTCCTCCTGGCCTCCACCGCGTCCAGGAGCCTCCCCAGCTCAGCATCCCCTAATCTTGGGGACGGTCTCCTCGGTGCAATTGTTGCGAGCTGGCTGGGGTTGGCTGAACAAATGCTGCTTAAGTGCTGTTCGCAGGGGGCTGGTGAACGCAATGCCACCGAATCAGCTGGCAAGCCTTCTTTTGCGGTGAGAAACCCATGAATGTTCTTTATGTGGACCAATTAGCGTTGAATTGCGTTGGCGATCTCTCTGGCCCGAGTGACGGGAAGCTTGCAGCAGTTCCACCTCGCTACCACACTTAGAAATCTTTCCGGAGAATCGCATCCCAAGAATCTTCTAAATGCAGATCAATTAGTCTAACGTTTCTGGTGAGAACATATTTAAAGACAAAAGGCATGATCCTCCGGCCACACTACACTGGAAAAGCAGCTCACCGTGGCGCGGCGTGACCATTGAAAGCAGGGAGACCCCACTCACGGGATCTACCCAGCTTGCAATGCCTCACGGGATGTGGGGGGGGGGGTCTCCAAGGCGATCGGAAGCTCCCAGTTGAATGCCCTTGGGCATGGGCAGAGTGGTACCCAGGCACTGCTGGTGCCATCTGGGTTCGCTGATACTGCCAGGTTGCCACTGCCAAGCTGCCATTTCTTGCCTGTGCGCACGCGATTTGACTGCGTTGCCCGGTGTGGGTTTGTGTTCGGACTGGGGGCAGTTCGGGGAAGCTTTGGAGGGCCTCAGCGATTGGGACGCCATTTTTAAATGGCGTCCCAATCTCTTATTATAATGGGGAGTTCGGTGGGCTGAGCTCCACATTGTAAAAAAACGGGGCCATGTGCGGCCTAGGCCTTGCAGTCCCCATTCAGGCCCCTTATTCAATACAAGTCGCATTGAATAGCCATGAGTGAGATTCTCCAGTCCCCCAGCTATGTTTTCCTGTGCGGTGCGCCCTCTCAAGCAGTGGGATCCTCCGTTCCCACCACATGCCAATGGGATTTCCCATTGCAGCCACCCACGCCGCCGGGAAACCCTCAAGCATAGGTGCGCTGCCGACGGAACGGAGACTCCCACCCCATGTGTTTCTCGGCACTGCGAGTGCCAGGAAACACGCGGCTAAAGACACTCACTCGGGGCCTTTGGTCCTTTTTGGGAAGATCAGGCCCAATAATACAGAAGAAAAATGATAGCATTCAGAAAAGTATGGTCTTGACTTGATTGAGATCTTCGATGAGAGAAGTGTGGTTGATGTAGCGTATGTAGAACAAAGAACAAAGAACAAAGAAATGTACAGCACAGGAACAGGCCCTTCGGCCCTCCAAGCCCGTGCCGACCATGCTGCCCGACTAAACTACAATCTTCTACACTTCCTGGGTCCGTATCCTTCTATTCCCATCCTATTCATATATTTGTCAAGATGCCCCTTAAATGTCCCTATCGTCCCTGCTTCCACTACCTCCTCCGGTAGCAAGTTCCAGGCACCCACTACCCTCTGCGTAAAAAACTTGCCTCATACATCGACTCTAAACCTTGCCCCTCTCACCTTAAACCTATGCCCCCTATATGGGGTGCAATTCTGCGGAAAGAGTGTGGTAGTGATGGAGAACTGCCGTGAACTTTCCAGTGCTCGGCCTGGCGAGGCCATCAGCACAATACAATATTAATTGGCCCACTTAATGAGGCCACATGGGCTTCATGTCGCAAATGGAAGCTCGCCAGCCGATTCGCCGAGACCGCGCTTGCCAGCCCCCCATTAACAAGGTTGAGCAGCATTTAAACAGCTCTTGCACAGCCAACCCCACTCCGCTCGTAGCCATGGCGTTGAGATGACCAGCCCCAAGATTTGGAGACGCTGACCTGGGGAGACTCCTAGACGCGGTGAAGGCCTGGAAGGATGTCCTGTTCTCACGAGAGTCCCGGAGGTGAGACACAGGACAGTCAGTGCCACCTGAGATGAAGTGGCAATGGCCATCAGCTTGGGAAGAGTGAACCGGAGGACAGGCCGCCAGTATCACATGGTCACAAACCTACACAGGGCAGCACGTGGGAGTCGGCAACACCCCGTTGAAACCTTCCCACCCCCATGCAAACCACCCCAGCCCTCCCTTCACCCCCAGCTCTCCCTTCTTCCCCCAACCCTCCCTTCTCCCCCCAACCCTCCTTTCTCCCCCAATCCTCCCTTCAGCCCCCCAGCCCTCCCTTCACTCCCAATCCTCCCTTCACCCCCCCCCCAGCTCTCCCTTCACTCCCAATCCTTCCTTCACCCCCCCCCCCCAGCTCTCCCTTCTCTCTCCCAACCTCCCTTCTCCACCAAGCCTCCCTTCAGCCCCCCCAGCTCTACCTTCTCCCCCCAACCCTCCCTTCACCCTCACAGCTCTCCCTTCACCCCCACACCCATCCGTTCACCCCTCGACACTATCTTCACCCTCCAACCATCCCTTCAACCCCCAGACCTCCCTTCACCCTCTTACCATCCCTTCACCATCCCAGCTCTCCCTTCACCCCCAACCCTCCCTTCACCCCCCAACACTACCTTCAACCTCCAACCATCCCTTCACCCCCAGCCCTCCCTTCAGCCCACCAGCCCTCCATTCAATCCCATCCCTCCCTTCACCCCCAACCCTCCTTTAACCCCCCAGCTCTCCCTTCACCCCCAGTCCTCCCTTCACCCCCCAACCATCCCTTCACCACCCCAGCTCTCCCTTTACCCCCCCAGCCCTCCCTTTGCCCCCCAGTCCTCCCTTCACCCCCCAGCCCTCCCTTCACCCCCACCCCTCCCTTTTCCCCCAAACCTTCCCTTCTCCCCCAACCCTCCGTTAACCCCAAGCTCTCCCTTCACCCCCAGCCCTCCCTTCACACCACAACCCTCCCTTCACCTCCCAGACCTCCCTTCACCTCCCCAACCCTCCCTTCACGCCTCAGAACTCCCTTCACCCCCCCCAACCCTCCCTTCACCCCCCAACCCTCTCTTCACCCTCCAGCCTTCCTTCTCTCCCAACCCTCCCTTCTCAACCCCAACCCTCCCTTGATGCAGTTCAAGTTGGTGCATAGGGCCCACATGTCGCAAGCAAGAATGTGTGGGATCTTCACAGGGGTAGAAGATAGGAGTGAGAGGTATAGAGGGGGACGAGCTAACCACGTCCACACGTTCTGGTCACGTCCACAGTTGGTGGGGATCTGGGGCTCAGTATTTGAGACACTAACAAAAATTGTGAGTGGAGATGTTAACAGTGGCCCAATCAGCAGCTGTGGGCATGCCAATAATGGAGATAACTGCGGCTGATGAGGTGATCTTTGGGGTGTCAGAAGTGCCGGGGCTAATGGAGGAGAAGAGGCCGATGTGGAGGCTTCCGCTACATTGATCGCCCAAAGGTGGATTTTATTGGAATGGTGGTCAAAGGTACCACCAAAAGTGTTGGCATGGTTGGGGATGTTTCAGAATCCCTTAAACTGGGGATTAAGTCTGCCCTTTGGGGCTCATATGGGGGGTTCTGGTGAGCTGGGGGCTGTTCTTGACTCTGTTTACGGATGTTTGTTGCCAGTGGGTAGGGGGAGATGGAGTTGGGGAGGGTGATGGGGAGAGGGAGGGGAGGGGGATGGGATGGGGTTTTGGGGAGAAAAAGGCAAAAAGAGTCAAATTAGGGGGATTGTATTTTGTTATTGAATGATTGTTTGCACGTTGTTATGTGTGCCCTGATTTGAATAAAAACATATTATTTAAATCAATGCCCTGTAAAATGGAACCATAACCTCCCTACTTGATATTAATTCCCCTCACAATAAACAATGACATTCCATGAACTTACCAAATTACTTGCTCTACCTATAGATGAACCTTTTGTGATTCATGCACTAGAACACCTAGATCCCTCTGAATCTCACAGCTCTATAATCTCTCACCAGTTAGATAATAAACTTCTTTTTATTCTTCCTGCCAAAATAGATAATTTCACATGTGAGCACATTATACTGCGTTTGCCAGATTTTTGCCCACTCCCTTAACCTATCTGTGTCCCTCAGTAGCCTCGTTATTTAATTTTCATAAGTTACTTTCCTGTCTATTTTGTGTTGTCAGCAAATTTAGCCACCATATCTTCAAAGTCCCTTCATCCAAATCATTTATACAAATTGGAAAAAGTTGAGGCCCCACTCGTCATGTCCTCCCAACCAGAAAAATGTCCATTTATGCCAACTCTCTGTTTCCTGTCAGCCAGCCAATCGTCTATCTATGCCAATATGTTACCCCTACACCATGGGCTTTTATTTTCCGCAATAACCTTTGATGAGACACCGTACCAAATGTCTTCTGGAAATTGAAGTACAGTACATCCATCTGTTCCCCTTTATCCATAACTCATTTGACTCCTTCAAAGAACTCCAATTGGATAAACATGATTTCCCTTTCTCAAAACCAGGTTGACTCTGCTGATTGCCTTGAACTTTTCTAAGTTCCCTGATGTAACATTTTTAATAATGGCTTATAGCAATTTCCCTATGACTGATGTTGGGCTTATTTGGCCAATAGTTTCCTGCTTTCTGTTCAATTAATCCTATCTTATTGCACTATACCAGGTTGGGTATAGCCTGCTCTCTGGTTGGCTCCAGAACATGTTGTGCTGATAAATTATCCCAAAAACATTTGTGAACTCCCTATAACCAACTTTTCCTTTACCCATCTGGTTTTTCCAGTCTATATGTAGATTAAAATTCCCCATGATTACAGCAGTACCTTTCTGACAAGCCCCTATTATTTTCTCCTTTATGCTCTATCCTATCATATCGGAGAAATTAGAGGGACTATATGCCACTGCCCCAAACAACTTCTTGGGTGGAATCATCCCAAAATCTGGTAGAGAGTCTGGCTGTGAGTGAAAATGGGCATGTATCTCCCCAGATACACAGCTGAGATTTCACTCCAGCTAAAACACACCCTGCAGCAAACAGCCTAAAACGAAAGTAAAAAGCTGACAGACAGCCCAGCTCCACCCACACTATGACATCACTGATAAACACCCATTTCTTAAAGGTACATTTCTTAAACACCCATTCTTGAAGGTACTCTCACATGACACCTCCCCCCAAGAAAAAAAAACCCATCAACTTCAAGATGGTTTCATTTTTCACCTTTTCACCATCCTTTAAGAAATGCACACAGTAAATATACTTTATCGTTTCAAAAAACAACACACGCAAACAGGTATAATAATATAGTCCATTTTTTTCTGTTTTTCTTCCTCCAACTGAAATCCTTCTCGATTGATAGTCTCTTTGAACAAGAAGGTCTCTGCATGATCCGTCGATTTCTCTACGCCTCGGTATTTCTCTTTAAAGTCAGATACTTTAGTTCAATCTGTTCACAGAATCCCTTGTAATTCTCCAACACAGGAGCATTGGTTATCACAGCTTTCAGGCAGTCAAATGCCTGTTGAAACTCCGCTGTCCATTGGAATTTGTTATGATTCTTGAGCAAGTCCGCCAGTGGAGCAATCATGCTACAAAGCTTTTGCCCAAATGTTCGATCAAATCCACTCATGCCAAGAAATCGCATTATTTCCCTTTGTCTCGAGGGTATTGAAAACTCCTCAATGAATGTTGGTTTCACATCCCGTGTGACCATTCGACCCTGTCCGATTGTATGGCCAAGGAAAGTGACTTGGGCTTTTCGAAATTCACTTTTGGCTAGGTTCATCACCAAACCCACCTCCTGAAGTCGATCGAATAACTCCATCAGATGTTTCAAATGTTCTTTCCATGTCTGGCTGAAAATTACCAGATTGTCGATGTATACCGCACAATTGGGTAATCCTGAAACAACTGTGTTAGTTAACCGTTGAAATGTGGTTGGGGCGTTTTTCATGCCAAATGGCAGAACTTTGAATTGGTGTATACCATCTGGAGTCACAAAAGCTGAAATCTCCTTCGCTCTTTCGGATCAAGGTACCTGCCAGTAACCTTTAAGTAAATCCAGTTTAGAAATAAAAGCTGATTGTCCCACTTTCTCAATACAATCCTCCAAACGTGGGATAGGATAAGAGTCCATTCTTGTAACTGCATTAACCTTTCTATAGTCCACACACAACCGTTGGGTACCGTCTGGTTTAGGTACCATCACTATGGGTGAGCTCCATTGGCTGCAACCCACTTCAATTATGCCATTTTTAAGCATACTCTGAATCTCTTTGTTAATCTGTGCCAATTTTAAAGGGTTAAGTCTATGTGAATGTTGTTTGATTCGAACAGCATTTCCCACATCTACATCATATATAACCCTTTTAGTACTTCCCAATTTATCTCTACAAACTTGCCCATGTGATATCAATAACTCTTTCAGGTCAGTTCGATTTTCCTCTGGAAGGTAACTCAACAATTTATCCCAATTTTTAAGAACATCCTCGTTTTCCAATTTAATTTGAGGTATGTCAAATTCCAAGTCACCTGGATTTGGATCGTCACTTTGAGTTAGAATCATTAAAACCTCCTCCTTTTTCGCTCCTTCCCTTTCAAAGTAACTTTTAAGCATATTCACATGACACACTCGGTGAGTTTTCCTTCTATCCGGCATTTTTACCACCTAATTCACCTCACTTAATTTCCTTTCAATCTGATAAGGTCCACAAAATCTAGCTTTTCAAGGTTCACCGACCACTGGTAACAAAACTTTATCTCGCCAGGAAAAACTACAAACTTTGGATTTCTTGTCCGCTACTCGTTTCATCACATTTTGTGCAACATTTAAATGTTGTCTAGCCAATTCACCTACTCTATTTAATCGTTCCCTAAAATTTGACACGTGATCCAATAATGTAAGTTCCAATTTCTCACTCACCAATTTTTCCTTAATCAATTTAAGTGGTCCTCTTACCTCATGACCAAAAATTAGTTCAAAAGAAGTAAATTTGGTTGACTCATTAGGTACGTCCCTAATTATAAATGGTACGAATGGGATTCCTTTATCCCAATCCTCTGGATAATCTTGACAATAAGCCCTCAACTTGTCTTTTATGTCTGATGCCACCTTTCCAATGCTCCCTGCGATTCTGGATGGTACGCAGTTGATTTAAATTGTTTTACTCCTAAGCTATCCATAACTTCTTTGAATAACCTTGAGTAAAATTCATTCCTTGATCCGATTGTATTTCTGTGGATAGTCCATATCGAGTAAAGAATTTAAGTAACTCCTCCACAATCTTTTTAGCTGTAATATTATGTATTGGAATGGCCTCTGAAAACCTAGTAGACACATCCATTATAGTCAAAAGATATTGATTCCTGCTTTTCATTTTAGGAAGCGGTCCTACGCAATCAATTAGGTTTCTCAAGTGCTGGAATGGGTATTAAGTGCGCTGGTTTTATCACTGCTTGAGGGTTCCCTATCACTTGACATGTGTGACATGATTGACAAAATTTAACTACATCTTTATGTAGTCCAGGCCAATAAAAATGTTTCTGGATTTTAGCTTGCGTTTTCCTTATTCTCAAATGACCTCCCACTGGTACCTCATGTGCAACTCGCAACACCTCCTTTCGATACCCAACCGGTAATACTACTTGATGAACTTCTGCCATCCGCCTGCATATGTAACAGTCCCCATTTTCTCATCAAGACATTACTTTTACGGTAATAACACCCTGGCACACACTCAGATTCCTCTTCCGTGTATGCTTTCTGATACATCCTTTTTATTTCTATATCCTTTTTGTTGTAACTCCGCCAGTTTTCCTGAACTAAAAATATCTGCCTCATCCTCCACCTGTTCTTGTTCTTTTTCAGCCACCTGATCAAAAACCGTTTCTGATAATTGCACTTCACCTTCATCTTCACTCTTTAATTTCTCCTCTTGTCTTAACTTGTGACATTGCGACCTTGTTACAACACAATTTGGAAAAATCCCATGATATTCGTCCTCCAGTTGTCTGATCTTTCACTGGCGTATCAACCACAGTAGGCATCACGCCCACCTGCGATCCAGTTATATCATTACCCAAGATAAACTGTATTCCTGGACAAGATAGTTTCTCTATTACTCCTACTACCACTTCAGCACTCTTCACTGGACTTTCCAACCTTACCTTATATAATGGAACACTACTCCTCTCACCCTGAATTCCACATATTACCACCTTTTCTGGCAACATTCTTCCCAAACTACATAACTCATCACCTCTTACCATTAAAGATTGACTAGCTCCCGTATCTCTTAAAATTGTAACTTCTTTACCTGCTCCTCCTGATGAACATGAGTAAACCTTACCCACACAAGTAAATTCTTTAAAGACATCTGGCACCTTCTTATCAAACACCTCTTGATCAGGCTGTACAATCTTTTGCACCTCCTTCACTTCACTTGGGCTTTCCTTTACCACTTTAACAAACCCCACTGTCTGAGCCTGTTTTACCACATCAGCATTCCCAGTGCTTTTCTTCAACCACCAACACTGTGACTTTACATGGCCTAGTTTATTATTTTTCATTTCTTTTCTACCCTCCTGGATTTCTTATTTAATTTGAGGTACACTCTCCTTATTATCTCCCATCAGATCACCTTTACCACTTGAGTATTTCTCATTCCTCAGTTTCTATCCCTCACAGGCTGAAACTGATGTCGGAAACTAAGCTTTGATTTATGAACTAATTCAGAATTATCTGCCATTTCTGCTGCTAATCTCGCAGTTGTAACCCTCTGCTCTTCCACGTGAGTTCTCACTACATCAGGAATTGAACTTTAAAACTGCTCCAAAAGTATAAGTTCTCTGAGAGCTTCATACGTTTGGTCTATTTTCAAAGCCCTTATCCACCTATCAAAATTAATCTGTTTGATCCTTTCAACCTCCATGTATGTTTGACCAAATTCTTTCCTTGAATTTCTAAACCTTTGTCTGTAAGCTTCAAGCACTAGTTCATATGCACCTAAGATGGATTTTTTCACCTCCTCATACGTCTCAGATACCTCCTCACACGGTAGTGATGCAAACACTTCACCAGCCCTACCTATCAGCTTTGTTTGAATCAGTATTACCCACATGTCCTGTGGCCACCTTCTCAAATGAACTGAAAAAGGCTTCTACCTCCTTCTCGTCAAACCTTGGCAATGCTTGGACATATTTAAATAGATTCCCACCAAGCCTTCGACTTTGACGCTCTTTCTCACTATCCTCATCACTATCATCCAACTGTACGTTTCCTTTACGTCTGCCAATTTTAACTGACTGTCATGTTTTGTGGCCATTTTCTAAAGTTCAAACTCTCTCTCTTTATGTTTTTCCCTGATCTGTATCTCCCTTTCTCTTTCTTTTTGTTCTGCTAGGGCTATTCTTTCTGTTTTCCTTTCTGCTCTCTCTTTTTCCTCTCTCTCTTTCTTTTTCCACTCTCTCTCTTTCGTATTCAAGCTGCTTTAATTCTTTCTCATGTTCCATTTGTTTAATTTGTAACTGAATTTTTGCCATTTCCAATGAGTCAAACTGTATCTCAGGCAACTTTAAATGCTTAGCCACCACCATATTGACCTCAACTTTTCGCATTTTGTCAGGTAATGTTAACTGCAATGCTTTTGCCAAATCTAACAGTCTGCATTTAGTCTCTGTCCGCAAGGTACTGCATGTGACCGTCTCCACCCCCAAAACCTTCAGAGCCTCTGAAAGAGCCATTGTCCACAACACACTTCCCACTAAAGCTATAACACCACACCTGAAAAGCACCCACAATATGCTCACCCCTCACTGTCTTTAAGTTCACTAAGCCAATCCAATAAATAGACTTTTATCCCCCTCGAGCCCCCAATTTGTTATGGGCCAGGGTTTAGAAAACCCCAAAGTGTATCATGGTGTTCACCTGACCCACAACTTTTAATTGATTGTGGTATGGGGAGCACACGGCCCACTCTACAGAAATGGAAAAGTATTTTTTAAAGCAAAACAATGTTTATTCTATGAACTCAAGTGAACCTTTTTAAAACATACAGTGAACATCTTAGCAACCATTAATTCAAATACAACCCCCAAAGAATACAACACTAAGTAATTGTTATTTTCCTTTTAACATCCATAAGACTTAAAACAAAACCTTTCAACAGAAACACATCAGGTTAGTCACCACTGAGTGCAGTTATTAGTTTTAAATCACCAAAGGATCGATTTACATTCTTTAGATTACAGAGAGAGACTCTAATACACCGTCTGGCTGTGACTGCAGCTATCCAGCTCCAACACTGAAAATGAAACTAAAACACACCCTGCAGCAAACAGCCTAAAATGAAAGTAAAAAGCTGACAGACAGCCCAGCTCCACCCACACTCTGACACCACTGATAAACACCCATTTCTTAAAGGTACATTTCTTAAACATCCATTTCTTAAAGGTACTCTCACTACAGATATTTATATACACACACATTTATAAACACCCATTTCTTAAAGGTACTCTCACATGACAGCCAACCCTCTGCCTTTTACTTCCTCCTATCCTTCCTAATTGTCATTTACCCATCACCATTCAGGTCACAATCTATGTCATCCTGTAGTCGTGTCTCTGTAGTGACTATCAGATCGCATTTTAAAATTTCTATTTGAAATATCAGAGGCCCAATCAGCAGCTATGGGGATGCCAATAATGGAGATGGCTGCTGTTAATTGGGCTTCTGATATTGCAAATATAAATTTTTAAATATGACCTGGTAGCCATTACCGGGAGAAGGAGAGGGCAACTCTATACTGATGCATCCTCAAAGGATGAGGAAACAATTTTTTTAATGCCAGGCAGGCAGGTTCTGGAGATTGGAAAGGTGAACCCTTGATCAGCAGTATGAAGCCACAAGGTGGGCATTGACACCAGGAGGCTGCTTCATGGCACATGGGGTCTCCAGGAAAGAAGGACCACCTATCCACCCCTCATCGGGAAGCTACTTCAATGTACCTGACAGACTGCCCACACAGGAGGGATCCCTCATTGTCATGATATCCACATCAGCATATCATGGTGCAATCACACACACACTGATGGACAGGCAGTTGGACCAACCAGCACACACATAACATCGCAGCCAATCACCAGTGAGAGCACACGCACTATAAAACAGGGAAGACCACAGTTCCCGCTCATTCTACCAGGAGATAGCTCAGAGCACAGATCTCACAGCGTGACACTCAGACATAGACCATGTGCTGAGTGCCTCACTAAGATAGTGATAGGGCTGGGTCCACAGGTTAGCTGGTGAAGCAAGTACCCAAGCCAGCAGTTAGTTGTTACCGTTGTTTAGACACTAAAACAGAGTTGTCCCATCTACAGCCGTGTTGGATCATTTGTGCATCAGAACACCCAACACGGCACTCATGATCCAGGTTAAATGCTGGTGGGCTTGTAAAATGCAGTCAGTAAGTCCATTGGATTAATTGCTACTTTTCACAGTAACTTCATTGAAGCCTACTTGTGACAATGAGCGATTATTATTATTATTATTACTTGCCTCAATTGGTGCAAGGCTGAACCACTGCCTTTCACGTCTTTAAGAATATCCTGTGGCAGCAGGAGGAAGTTGGGCTTCCCTCCTGAACTCTTCTGCCTCCGTTTTGCCAACCATCCAACCCTTCCAGCCCACCTCCAGAGGGCAGGCAAATCCCAGCCAATGCTTCAGGTCAATGGCACCTAAGTTATAGATTCCCTACAATGCAGAAGGAGGCCATTTGGTCCATCGAGTCTTCACCGACCCTCTGAAAAACAAGAGTGCGATTCAACGGAACAAAAACAGAGTCCCTTTTGTTTAGCAGAATGTTCCCCAGATCCTGCAGCACCGAGAAATAACCCGCTATTCAACGGCAGTTTGCCTTTTCTTTGGTCTCGGTGGGGAACATATTTAAATGGCTCACTTAGATATCCTAATCTGGTCTCACCCAGCGAGGGCGAGATCCAGATCGCGATGTCTCATGAGATTCCATTGAATTTCAAGAAAGGTTTCTTGCATCGTGAGTTTCACGAAAGCCCTTTTGTGAGATTAAACAGTCACATCACGTCACCAAGTCGGGAGCGACAAGGCCACTAAATCGTGCCTGAAGTCAGGGCAGAGGTTTTGGTCTGAAATTGCCAATCTCACAGTATTGAACACAGAAAGCTGTAATGTGCCTAGTTCGAAGGTGAAGTGCTGTACGTCGAGCTTGTGTTGTACTCGATTAGAACACATCAGGATGCCAAGGACTGAGGTTAACAAGTCGAAGAATTAAAATGATGGATAGCCAGAAGCTCACATAAGGTTTGCAGGCTGAATGGATGTTTCCCCAAAATGGTCAACCAATTTGCATTTTGATTATGTAGTATAGAAATACTGGATATTGTGCCAGCCTGGGCTGACAAGCCCCAGTTGGTTGCCTCTGTGGCGCATCTCACCTTTGGCATTGTCAATGGGCCACAACTCCCAGAGGCAGAAGCAAGCAAGCATCTCAGCTATTCGTCACTTGTTCCATGCCTGGAATTAAAATCTCCCCCATAGTTTCCAAAATTAGAAAAATTCCATGTTTTGGAATAATGCAGCCAGGGTATAGCAGCAAAAGGGCATGGGTTCAACTTAACTGTGTGGGCTTGTTCAGCATTGAGTTTTATGGCTCCATCTGGCAGGCCTGTGACTCATGAGTTTTATCATTTTTCAGCTAGGAAACTAGCAACCCATCTCTCTGATCCAGGGGAAAAGCAAGTACAACACTTGTCTGCTTATTCAAAGAAAAGTTCAGAGCTGACATCGCTTTCACTGTTATGAGTCGTCGAAGATATTGTCGCACATTTCTTTCCAGAGAGTGAGGTGATTATCCTGAAGCATGTTTAGTTAAAATGGCAGTAGAATCACCAATCCCAAGGACAATAGGATTGACTAGAGGCTGCTAAGATAGCATCTTGCAGCATTGTTTTTAGCTAGATTATATGCCATGATTACCTGCTGATTTACAAGAGGCACTTCCTCTGGCATAAATTTAAACATGATGTGGAGATGCTGGAGATTTAAACTGTTTGTGTTACTTGAAAATGACTATCATAATACTGGGTGCATTCTCTATTGTCCAATGGCAGCGGGTTTCCCGATCTGGCAGAGAATGCGGCGTCGGTTGAGAAACGGGATCAGCGCTGTACTGATGTTGCTATCCCCCCGTCAGCAGCGGCAGTGAGCTGAAAACCCCATGCCAACGGGAGGATGCAAATCAGGGATTTGCATCCATTTGCACCTGATTAACTGGCTGGAAGCTTGATTCTCTAACTCCAGGTGATGCTCCAGCCCCCTCAGCCCGGAGTCATGCGAGCGTGAACTGATTGGCGGCAGGGTAGCACAGTGGATACCTCTGTAGCTCTGTTGCTTCACAGCGCTAGGGTCCCAGGTTCGATTCCCAGCTTGGGTCACTTTCTGTGCAGAGTCTGCACGTTCTCCCCGTGTCTGCGTGGGTTTCCTCCAGGTGCTCCGGCTTCCTCCCAAAGATGTGCAGGTTAGGTGAATTGGACATTCTGAATTCTCCCTCTGCGTACCCAAACAGGCCCCAGAGAGTGACGACTCGGGGCTTTTTGCAGTAATTTCGTTGCATTGTTAATGTGAGCCTACTTGTGGCAATAATAAAGATTATTATTATTATTTACAAGTGGGGCCCGGGCGCCAATGCTGTTGAGGGGCATCAAGGAGGTAAGCAAACTTTTGAAACTTTTCAGGCTTGCTGGGGATGTATGCCTGGACCGCAGCGAGTAGAGGGGAACAACTTGTTGGCAAGTGCGTGCACTTGGGGTATCTCCATCGGGCTTGAGGTGCACTGGGTGAGTCCCCTCAGGGTGACCATGTAACCTGGCAGCATTAGATGGTCAAGGGAATCCTCATCTTGCTGAATTCTCTGTCTCTCCCCTCCCCCTGAGGAGACATGGGGCGCGACCTTACCAAATTGGAACAGAGTCCCGTGACAAGCGCATTCAGCTGGGTGTTTCCCGGTGCTGGCAGCGGCGAGAAACATCACGCTATCTATCAGGACTCTTTTCAATTCAGGGCCTCGGTGGGGAACTTGCAGCCAAGGCTGCACTGAGTCCCCTTTCCGGCACTGAGGAGCTCCACTCACCAGAGCCCTCAGCGCAGGAACAGATCAGGATGCCATTTTTAAATGACGTCCCGATATCTCAATCCCCTGATTCAACCCCCCCCCCCCCCAAGCCCTAACTCACCTATAAAGGGGTCCACTGCCCCACCCCCCACCCCCTGTGGTGAATGTATAATTTCTGATAATTCACCAGTGCACTGTGTTATGTTATTAACCCTGTGGGCTCCACCTATGGGCCATTGTGTGGCTTCACCCACAGGGGGATATGTTGGGGCATGTACGGGCTCCTCCCATGGCTCCACCTCTTTAGAGGAAGTATAAGAGCAGCTGACCTGCGGGGCCGCCTTCAGTATTGTACCGGTCGCAGGCAGGCACAGTTCTAAGCTGATTAAAAACACGGTTTACTTCTCCACATGTCTTCGAGTGAATTGATGGTTGCATCACCCCCAACACAGGGCACCCCAGACCCAATCCCTGCCTGACAGTTCTCCTGCCAGCTGGCAGAGCCACCTGGGAAGTGCCAGGTTGACACCTCGGTGGCATGGCCAGGGTGCCACCTTGCCCAGAGGGCAAGCACCTGGGGGCCTCCTATTCCCTGGGAGAACCCCACAATTGCTGTTCCATTTGGTCCCTGCCCAAGGTCTCTAAGGTGAAGGGGTTAGACCCCAGGGCCTCGATAGATCCGGTGAGTGTATATTAGAGTGAGACCAGCTATCTTGCTCTAATATGCAGGTTTGCCATGGGCAGCATGCTAGATCTTGCTAGGTGTGGTGAGCTGGGTAGATCCCAGAAGAGGGATCTTCCTGTATCTATCGGCCATGTCTCGCCGCCTTTCTGGTTCAACGTGGCTGGTAGATCACGCCCATGGATTTCGGACTACAGCCAACTATGTTCCCTGTCTGTAGGGAGAGAAAAGAGCTAATGTTTCGAATCCAGGTGACCCTTTGTCAAACCCCCTTGTCTGGACTTGAAACATTAGCTCTTTTCTCTCCCTACAGATGCTGCCAGACCTGCTGAGATTTTCCAGCATTTCTTGTTTGATTTCAGATTCCAGCATCCGCAGTAATTTGCTTTTATTATGTTCGCTATCTATCTGGCCACTGCTGCCATTGCAGATATACAGCGGCGAGAGTGCCAGGCTCAGCCCAGGGATGACCCTGTACAAGAGGAGCCTGCCCCAGAAGAGTAGGGGCAAGCCAGTGAGGCTCAAGTGCTGGCTGGCCAACAGACCGAGGAGATGTTGCAAAGGAGGTGCCACTGGCAGTACAGAGAACCCCAATGGCTGGAGAATCCCAGATATAGATAACTCAATCTTTTCCTCCACTGACCTACCCTTTCCTCCCATTTAATATACCGGTAAGTTCAGCAAGGATAACATTCCTCTTGAAGTAGGCAATCATAATCATACTGTTACAAGTGCTGCAATATTAAATAAACAAAATTATATGAAGATCAGTTATTTTAGCAGTCCTGCAATAATTTGCAGAAATCAAACATCAAACAAGATTTGATAATGATAGCAACCTCTGATTGACAACCTGCTGTTCAAGTTCAGTTCAGAGAGGTCACTGAAGATCAATCCACTGTGTGTGCTGCTGGAGGAAGTCTCGAAAAGTGCCTCAATAAATGGCGAAGACTTGTAAAAATTAATCACTTTGTCATCAGCTTATTTTTTGTTTTGGATATTCATATTTATAAGGACAAAGTTAAACTAAAGAACTATTTTTTGACAAACACCAAGCCCTCGATTTCACTGAAATGAATAGAATGTGACGTTTTTCGGCAGGATTGGTAAGACGTGGAGGTAAAAGTAAGAATTTCTTTGAAATATATAAGAAACACAAAGATTGTACCCATGAGTAACATGTGATCTCGCTGAATAGCTTTTCACCAAATTATGCGTTTTCTCCTAGTTTACATCATTGAGCTATGTGCTTGTAAAAAATAAAAATGACCTGCCAATCACCTATTCATGAAGGTGGTGCATCTTTAATACACTATATCATAGAATTGGATTTCTACAGTGCAGAAGGAGGCCATTTGGTCCATTGAGTCTGCACGAACCCTCCGAAAGAGCATCCCACCCAGGCCCACTCCCCCACCTCATCTCCGTAACCCCACCTAACCTGCACATCTTTGGACTGTGGGAGGAACCCAGAGCACCTGGAGGAAACCCGCATAGACACAGGAGAAAGTGCAAACTCCACATGGTCACCCAAGGCCAGAATTGAACCCGAGTCCCTGGCGCTGTGAGGCAGCAATGCGAACCTCTGTACCACCATGCTGCCCCATATTCTGTTAACAAACACATCTTTAGTATTTTGCTCTGTGGATAGCTGCATGACTACAGTCTATAATTATGTTCTTTATGCTTTTGGATACAGTGCAGTGGGATCTGAGGCTTGTGGGTAGAATTTCAACAAGGGCACCCTAGTCTCCTGTCATATCTTTGGTAGAAGCAGAGTGGAAATCCCTCGAGAAGGAGCACCAAGTCAACGTGCCATTTCTCCAGGCTTCTGATGATCTTCCACCAAGAATGTGAGATTGGAAAAATCTCTCCAATGGATATCCGAGTATTGGTCATTTGGCCCATGATATGCCTCCTCCTCAATATATCTGTGGATCATCACCCTGCACCCGAATGACTTTCCATTTCAGCATGCAAGAAGATTTGCAGTGTCTGATTGGTGACATGAGATTTTCTCACTCAATGCTGAAACATCCTTGCTGTCTACATGGCACTGCTGGATAAATGACATTTCTGACAATCTTACTGATTAAGCGGTTTGTTAGTTGCTTGAAAAGAGTTAAAGAATCATTATTACAGTTGTATTATGATAGTGTTTTTTTTGGTTACCACAAACATTCTCAAGTGCTTTCTCAAGAAATGAATTCTTCAGTTGTGTACAATCCTATAATTTAATTTGTGCTCCATTAATTTCAATAAAATCGAATTATTTATCCTACTTTACGGGAAATGGGATTTTCAGCACCTAGAGGTCGAGCATATTGCAAAGTTCTGCATTTGTAATGGCCCGAGTTATGATGAAAAATCAATAGCAAGTGTGTAGAAAAGTCAAATAATTTTTTGAATATGGCTTATTTGGCAAATGCCCCACTGAAGGATCTGCTATGATATGGGGGCTTAATAGATTTTAAAAAGCAACAAAAGCATTTAATTCCCATGTATAAAGGGCTTATAGAAAAATGGCAACAGTTAAATATCCTTTATCAGTGTTGTAACAAATAACACTCCTGTGCTTTAAATATTTGTTGTGGAAGACCTGGAATAATGTAGCTTAGGAAATGCCACAAGCTGATTATCTGCCTGTTGGCATGATGGGAATATTCATATCACACACTTCCAGAAACAAAACAGCGTAAATTCCTCCAGGTGCTATGGTAAGATAATTCACACTTAGCAGTAGAAATTCACTAATTAGACATCCCATGAGTAAGAAGCTTAAGCTTGATTTATTTTTGTCCACCATAAATAAAATAGCCTACCCGCACTGATTTTAAAAAGTAATTTGCAAAATGCAATGTGGTTACAGATCAACAGAGATCCCTGCTGGTGTGAACCTGAACTATATTTGACTTTAAATACAAAATAAAAAGAGGGAGAGGGTTCACAACCTCATTGTACCAGGTAGCCACTCTAGTTGCTTAGCAACCCACGTATGCTATCTCAGGGAGTCAAAGACTGCAGGTTCAAAATGGTTCCTCTTTTACTCTATGTCTGGGTGGGAGGCAGGGATGAAAATGAAATATGTAAGCAGTGGGGAGAAAAAGGAGTACAGAGTCAGTTTATAACCTTACGTGATTGCTGAAGGCTATCTACTCTTTGACTGTACAGTTGTCCAGATATCTCACACAATGAAAACTGATCCAAGATCTACGGAGTAGCATGAAGAAATGCAAAGGCTGCAAAACTCAGGGCTGGAATTCTCTGCCCGTTGGGATTCTCTTTTCCCGTCAGCAGCGCACATGGCCCACAGATTTCCCGGCGGCATGAGATGGCTTCAATGGGAAATCCCATTGACAGCAGCGGAGTAGAGAAATTTCTCTGGCAGCGAATGGCGCACAGCCAAGAAACTGGGACTGGAGGACTGGAGAATCCAGGCCCAGATAACTCTCTTAGCAAACATAAATTATGTTGTAGGTTAGAAATATGTATGCACAATATTATTCCCCAGAATTGACCACTCCCACAATTTCGATGGGCATGCAAAAATAACATCACAAATTGTAATCTATATTTTGGGATGTATGCATCACACCGGTGTTTCACTTTGTTTGCACATAAAAACTTCAGTGGCATACTTTTAAGGACAGTAAGAAGTCTTACAACACCAGGTTAAAGACCAGCAGGTTTGTTTCGAATCACTAACTTTCGGAGCGCAGCTCCTCCCTCAGGTGAAGAAGCAGTGCTCCGAAAGCTGGTGATTCGAAACAAACCTGTTGTACTTTAACCTGGTGTTGTAAGACTTCTTACTGTGCTCACCCCAGTCCAACAGCGGCATCTCCACATCATACTTTTAAAGACTTTTTTAAAAGAAATATATGAATTTCTTGCTACTTTCCAGGGTGCCATTACGGTAGTGTGATGATATGCACAATGTAAGTTTGTACATATTGTTATGCACGACCTCTGACCACTAGGTGGCATTGTAAACCATCGCATCATCATGTGATCTGGGAGTTGGGAGTTGGTTGTGCTGGGAGATAGACGTATTAGGAGTAGTTCCACGAGAGTTGTTTAGTGTTAGTTGTTTGTTAGTTAATTTATCCTAGTTATCTTACCTCGCAGTTTGTTCTATAATAAATTATTTTAAACTACATGTTCTGTAGTTTATAATTCACTTCGATCAGTCCACAGGTAGCACTGTCAGGTTACTAGGGTGGGAATGCCAAGCTGCCCAGGTGTCAGGTTGGCACGGCCAGGAGTCGGGCTCGGGTGACCTTGCCCATTAGAGGGTGAGATTCTAGTGGCCACGAGAGGCTGCGAAGGGGGTGGGGGGGGGGGGGGGTTGTAATAGAAGTGGTCCAAAAAGCAAGGGAGCCTGAAAAGGGGGTTGTCGAGATCAAGGCTGCCGGTCAAAATGACTTCCCGGTCTAAGAGGAGCCGGACCTGTTGACAAACTCAGTTTGCCAGTGCAGGAAATAAAATAAACTGTGGCCTCGACAAGGATAAATTCTCAAAAAACAGCGAGTGCTGGTGAATAGCGGGGTAAAGGTCAGGTCTGCAGCCACCGAGAAACACCACATCAAATGTGCCCAAACCCAAACTTCGCGTGAAGTCCGCTGAATTATGCCCTTTATTTGGTCTGTGCAACCCTGTGCCCGAATTGCATATTTAAATCATATTCACCACTTAACAAATCAGCGTTCCAATTCAACCATTAAATATGCTGTACTATAATTTCTGTTGGGTAACGTAGGATTTGACGGCATATCTTTTTTATATTTCAGCTGTGGCAAGCTTAGACTTGTTTAACTCAAGTTTTGCTTCATAATGCTCCTGTGAAGTCTCTTGGAATGTTTAGTTATGCTAAAGGCACCATAAACATGTTGTTGTCACTACTAATGCCTCTTCGTACATCGTTTCATTCACACCTGTAGGCCAATGTTACAAGAGCTATTGGCAGCTCCAATGGTACATAAGAGCCTAGAATATGAGGTAGCCCTCATCTTAATGCAGCTGAGCTTTGTGAAGGATGTCTTGTAGGCTGCATTGCCTGTGCATTCACCTGTCCATCCCGATTCTGTATCCTACATGGTCTTCGAACATATATGATGTGTTAGGCCAGAGGCCTTGCCTGTGTTGCTTCCAGCACCACTCCACTGTGCCACGAGTAGTTTTCTCAGGATCTCTGGCATTGAGGCAGCAAATTAATTGATATCCACCAGATCCTGAAAGCTTTGAGAGCGTGTTTCCTGTAATCTGCCCTGTGAGTCTGAAGGCTGCATTGCAGGATTGGATAATTCTCTCAATCCTGTCACTGAGGGGCTTCAGAGCAGCAGTCTGTGCTTCATAGGATCATGGAACAACATCCAAGTTTCACCCAGGCAGGTTTAAGAGCGAGTGGGGGACCTTTTTGAAACTGTCAAGAAGATAATTAGATTGTGCAAACAGGCAATTAAATTTTGTTTTGACAAAGGGGGCGGGATTCTCTCAGCCCGGGGCCGGGCCAGAGAATTCCCACGACCGGCGCAGATTGTGCCACGCCGCCCCGACTCTGGCACACGATTCTCCACAGAGCGGAGAATCGGCGCCATTAGTGCTGGCGTGGTTGGCACGGCGCAGGTCGGGGGCCGCTCTACGTGGCTGGCCTGCCGATTCTCGGCCCAGGATGGGCTGAGCGGCAGTCATGAAAACGCCGAGTCCCGCCAACACCATCCACACCTGTTCTCAGCCGGTGAGAACTCGGCGTGGAAGGGTCGGGGGGCAGCCTGTAGGGGGGGGAGGGTGAGTCCCGGGGGGGTCCCACCCCAGGGGGGCTTCCGATGTAGCCTGGCCCGCGATCGGGGCCCAAGGATCGGCGGGCCGGCCTCTCTGGCTGGGGGCCTCGTTTCTTCCGCGCCGTCCCCTGTAGTCCTGCGCCATGTTGCGTCAGGGCCAGCGCGTTGAAGGAAGGCACTGCGCATGCGAGCGTTGGCGCCGGTGCCACTGCACATGTGCACATTGAAGAAAGCCACTGCGCATGCGTGCGTTGGCGCCGGTGCCTCTGTGTATGTGCGCGTTGAAGAAAGCCACTGCGCATGCGCGCGTTGGCGCCGGTGCCTCTGTGTATGTGCGCGTTGAAGAAAGCCACTGCGCATGCGCGCGTTGGCGCCGGTGCCACTGTGTATGTGCGCATTGAAGGAAGCCACTGCGCATGTGCGCGTTGGCATCGGTACCACTGCGCATGCGCGGATCCCGCAGCGCCCAGTTCACGCAGGGATCAGCAGCTGGAGAGGCGTGAACCGCTCCAGTGCCGTGCTGGCCCCTTTTGCGGGCCAGAATTAATCGGGGGGTCGGCCCATTCACGCCATTGTAAAACGCGACGGTGTTTACGACGACGTGGAGACTCTGTCGCGGGATTAGAGAATCCCGCCCAGGATTCAGGCTTCAGCATCCGGTGGATCTACCTTTCAAGCTGCCAACAACTCACTACAATCAATGAGGCAAGGACACAGTGGAGAGTGCTTCTTTACTGAAACCAACAGGCTGGGGAGCCTTTGGCCAGTGAAAATGAAGAGTTGCCGCCATGAGACTGCTGATCACAGTGTTACGGTATCGAGCACAGACCCCAAATGTAGGTGAGGAAACCGGAAGAGACCCTAACAATTTTTTAGTTTGCAAACTGTGAGACAGGTCTCACAAGCGTTGACAGGCACCTCACAGCAAAGCATGTCCCAGTCACTGGGGGACTTGTCCCAGATGCAGGTGAACATTGCCGGGGCACTGAGAGTATTTCCCAGTCACTGAGGGACGTGTCCCAGACACAGATGGACATTGCCGGGGCACTGCAGAGCGTGTCCCAGTCACTGGGGGACTTGTCCCAGATGCAGGTGAATATTGCCGGGGCACTGAGAGTATTTCCCAGTCACTGAGGGGCGTGTACCAGACACAGATGGACATTGCCGGGGCACTGCAGAGCGTGTCCTAGTCACTGAGGGACTTGTCCCAGACGCAGATGGACATTGCCAAGGCACTGCAGAGCATGTCCCAGTCACTGAGGGACGTGTCCCAGACACAGATGGACATTGCCGAGACACTGCAGAGCATGTCCCAGTCACTGAGGGACGTGTCCCAGACACAGATGGACATTGCCGGAGCACTGCAGAGCGTGTCCCAGTCACTGAGCGCCGTGTCCCAGACACAGATGGACATTGCCGGGTCTGCAGAGCGTGTCCCAGTCACTGAGCGCCGTGTCCCAGACGCAGATGGACATTGCCGGAGCACTGCAGAGCGTGTCCTAGTCACTGAGGGACGTGTCCCAGACACAGATGGAAATTGCCGAGACACTGCAGAGCGTGTCCCAGTCACTGAGGGACGTGTCCCAGACACAGATGGACATTGCCGGGGCACTGCAGAGCGTGTCCCAGTCACTGAGGGGCGTGTACCAGACACAGAGGGAAATTGCCGAGACACTGCAGAGCGTGTCCCAGTCACTGAGGGACGTGTCCCAGACACAGATGGACATTGCCGGGGCACTGCAGAGCGTGTCCTAGTCACTGAGGGACGTGTCCCAGACACAGATGGACATTGCCGAGACACTGCAGAGCGTGTCCTAGTCACTGAGGAACGTGTCCCAGACACAGATGGACGTGGCCGAGACACTGCAGAGCGTGTCCCAGTCACTGAGCGCCGTGTCCCAGACACAGATGGACATTGCCGAGACACTGCAGAGCATGTCCCTGTCACTGAGGGACCTGTCCCAGACACAGATGGACGTGGCCGAGACACTGCAGAGCGTGTCCCAGTCACTGAGGGACTTGTCCCTGATGCGGATGGACATTGCCGGGACTGCAGACCCTGTCCTAGTCACTGAGGGACGTGTCCTAGACACAGGTGGAAATTGCCGAGACACTGCAGAGCGTGTCCCAGTCACTGAGGGACGTGTCCCAGACACAGATGGACATTGCCGGAGCACTGCAGAGCATGTCCCAGTCACTGAGGGACGTGTCCCTGATGCGGATGGACATTGCAGGGGCACTGCAGAGCGTGTCCCAGTCACTGAGGGACGTGTCCCAGACGCAGATGGACATTGCCGGGGCACCGAAGAGCATGTCCCAGTCACTGAGGGACGTGTCCCAGACACAGATGGACATTGCCGGAGCACTGCAGAGCATGTCCCAGTCACTGAGGGACGTGTCCCTGATGCGGATGGACATTGCAGGGGCACTGCGGAGCGTGTCCCAGTCACGGAGGGACGTGTCCCAGCCACAGATGGACATTGCCGGGGCACTGCAGAGCGTGTCCCAGTCACGGAGGGACGTGTCCCAGACACAGATGGACATTGCCGGGGCACCGAAGAGCATGTCCCAGTCACTGAGGGACGTGTCCCAGACACAGATGGACATTGCCGGGGCACTGCAGAGCGTGTCCTAGTCACTGAGGGACGTGTTACATATGCGGATGGACATTGCTGAGGCACTGCAGAGCGTGTCCCGGTCACTGAGGGACTTGTCCCAGACACAGATGGACATTGCTGGGCACTGCAGTGCGTGTCCTGGTCACTGAGGAGCATCACTGAGGGCATGGACATCATGGTGTGGAAAACAGGGAGGCGCCAGGACTGGCAGAGCCAGATGATGCAGAGGCCTCTGGATCTGACTCTATCTGCCCCTCCATCCCATGGAGACCCCAGGGCCCTATGGACAATGTCAGGGAGGAGGAAGTGCTGGAGGCCTGCCACCAAGGAGACAACAGCAGTCTCCATTCTTCCGAATCCCCCCCTCCTGACACCGGCATATCTGAAGGGCAGTCGGCAGAACAGGTGGCAGAGTGATGTCTATGGCACCGCTAAGTCGTCTGTGGCCCTCCGGCTCCAGGCCCTCCTGAGGATGTCCGCCAAGAGCATCAAAAGGGCATGTAAAGCAACAGGCTGCCTCCACCTCTCATGTGCATCTTGGGGACACACCTAGACACAGCAGTACACCACGTAAGATCAAGATGATTGAGGAGAACTGAGTGGGAACTGAGCATTGGGGGGGGGGACAATGGTCACAATCTGTAGCTGGGGCACTGTTCACTGTTAAAATATATTACACCTGATATGCGTGAAGCCTCTGTCATGTTAATAATCACAGTGCTCCTGATTGCACCCCGACCCCTGTTGTCCTCCACTTTCGCCAACCCCCCACCCCCCCCACCCCCCCGCTCCCCCCCCCCCCAGGTACAATGGTCCAAGATCAAATACAAATACTGTGGTACAGCACCAGGGCGGTCCAGACATCGGAACTGCATTTTGAGCATTCCGATGAATCACTCAGTGACAGCACAGCTGACAACAGGCGCCTTGTTAAATCGGAGCCCTGCCTTGATCTCCAGCATCCGCACTGGCGTCATCAGCCAGGTCTTCAGCGGGTACTCCTTATCCCACAAGAGCCAACCCGTCATCCTGGAGTGGTCCTCAATGACGCTGGGGATCTCCGCGTGTCCCAGGATGTAGCTGTTGTGCACATTCCGTGGGAAGTGTGCCCACATGCATGATCCAAAGGTGGTAGTCGCACATAAATTGAACGTTCAGGGAGTGGAACCCCTTCCTGTTAATGAAGGTGCGCGCAAGGCGACATGAGTGCCATCAATTGCCTCCTGAACCTGGGGCATCCTGGCAATTGTGGGGAAGCCTGCAGCCAGGCATCTTGGTGGGCTTGGTCTGGCTCAAAGTTGATACAGTCAGATGCCCGGGCATAAAGGGCATCCTTGACCTCATGGATGCACTTGTGGGCTGCAGATTGTGAAATGCCGCACAGGTCCCCGCTCAAATCCTGAAATTAACCGATTGCATGAAAGTTCAGGGCTGCGGTGACCGAAGCGGGCGTCCTCCTACTCCACAGGGTGCCAAGTCCATGAGGACATGGCGCAGGTGCTGCACCATCTTTTTGTTAAGACAGAGAGTCTCTTGTGGCACATGCTGTCCATCATCTCCTCAAAAGACCAACGTGCCTGTGCACCTTGTGCTGTCGCTAGTGTCCCCCTCTGGGTTCCTCTATGGCCTGATGTGTGGGGGCCCCCCCCGCACTTGGGGTGCCATCTCCAGCCTGTGTCGACACTGCTGCCTTCTACAGTGTCTGGTGCCTGGGCTGCCACCAGCACCGCGAGGGCATCCTCTGCGCGACCAACACCACCAAAGAGTTGGAAAAGGATAGGGATCGTCAATCAGTTAGGGCTTCCACCCGGGGACCCTCAAATTCCCTGAGCCTCCCCCACCCTTAAGTGTCCCGCCTTCTCTAAGAGTGCCATCCAGTGAGCCAGTTGTGCTGGAAATCCTCGCTCTGCACACTCACCCCCAGCCATATCATGAGCCCCGAGACCCCAGATCCTGCGTGGAACATTAGGAAGGCCGTGCTCAGCTGCCCTCCCCTGATCCACACACTTACCCTTTGGTTGCGAGGATACCCCTAGTGCTGAAGCTCAGCTCTCGAGAGTTTGAATATGAGCTGCTGCCTCTGTGGTGCTGATGCTTCAAAAGTTCAGGCAAAGATTTCAGGCTTTAAAGTTTGATTGAACTGCGATGCAATAATCATCATCTGAGACATGGCACCTGCACGCATGAGAAACCACTTGAGAATATTTTGTTTATTAAACAGTCCACAAGAACAAAGATTTGAATATCAACTATGTAACATTTCACATCTCACATTAATCATAAAACATAGAGCATAGAATTTACAGTACAGAAGGAGGCCATTCAGCCAATCGAGTCTGCACCCGCCCTTGGAAAGAGCACCCTACTTAAGCCGCACACCTCCACCCTATTCCCAGAACCCAGTAACCCCACTTAACCTTTTTTGGATATTAAGGGCAATTTATCATGGCTAATGCACCGAACCTGCACATCTTTGGACTGTGGGAGGAAACCGGAGCACCCGGAGGAAACCCACACAGACACAGGGAGAACGTGCAGACTCCGCACAGACAGTGACCCAAGCCGGGAATCGAACCTGGGACCCCGGCAATGTGAAGCAACCTTGCTAACCACTGTGCTACCGTGCCGCCCGAACAACAAGGGAATGTCACTGTTCCATATTGGTACCAATACAAAGCTCTATCAGACCCTTTTCACAAAAAAAGCCCCTCACCGCCCCCCTAATCCCCCCAAGCATATGGGCGACCCTTGACCTGGAACATTTCAGCCCCCCATTCCCCCTAAAGGGTCCTGCACCTTACCCCGAGCACTGGATCAGCAGCTCCAGTGCTCTTGAGCTACATGCCGGAAAATGGAAATGGCTACTCCCTTCCCAGTTCCCCTCAGCAGCCGTTGCACCAGCTTCACATTATTAAACAGGAATGCTACACGACACCCATGTGTAGCTCACCCACCTGAGCAGCTGGTTAATTCCCGGGAAGCCGTTACATTCCATTTCAATTTCATTGGAGTCAAAGAATCATAGCATCATAGAATTCACATCATAGCGCAGGAGGAGGCCATTCGGCCCATCGTGTCTGCACCAGTCCTTGGAACTAGCACTCCACTAAAGCCCACACCTCCACCCTATCCCCGTAACCCAGAAACCCTGCCTAACATTTTGGACACTAAGGGGCAATTGAGCATGGCCAACCCACCTAACCTGCACATCTTTGGACTGTGCGAGGAAACCAGAGCACCCGGAGGAATCCCACACAGACACGGAAAGGAAGTGCAAACTCCACACGGACAGTCATCCGGGGCCAGAATTGAACCCGGGACCTTGGAGCTGTGAGGCAGCAGTGCTAACCACTGTGCCACTGTGCCATCATCCATTGATCGCCCTGTTACAGCATGGAAACAGAACCTTCAACCCAGCTTGTCCATGCCGCCCAGTTTCTATCACTAAGCTAATCCCATTTGCCGGCATTTGGCCCATATCCCTCTATACCCATCCTGCCCATGTAACTGTCTAACTTTTTTAAAGGACAAAATTGTACCCGCCTCTACCACTGCCTCTGGCAGTTCGTTCCAGATGCTCACCACCCTCTGTGTGAAGAAATTTCCCCTCTGGTCTCTTTCGTATCTCTTCCCTCTCACGTTAAACCTATGCCGTCTAGTTCTAGACTCCTCTGCCTTTGGGAAAAGATGTTGACTATCTAGCTTATCCATGCTCCTCATTATTTTACAGACCTTTGTAAGATCACCCCTAAGCCCCTAATGAGATGGAAATTAATGCAAATTGGGGTTAATGATATGCTCGCCATATTTGGGCGTGATTTGGAACTCACCATTGGGAGTGGGCTGGTTAGGTAGCAAACTGATTCGTACCTGGAGCGAATCTTGATTTTGGCCATCCTACTATTTAACCAATGCACCTAGATCTGCGTTGGGTGCAACGCGGTGGTTAAATCGCACCTATATAATCTATGTACCTTAACCTAAGTTCTTTTAAAAACATTACTGCAACAAACACAGAACACAATTGGCGCAATCTAATTGAAAAAAAAGATGATTCTGGGACAGATTTGCGGAGTTATTCCTGGTGCTTGTATCACCGGGAATGACCCTGCTTTTTAATGGCACTCTGTTTTCAGATAGTGCCCCGGCGAGAAACGACCCCTGAGGCTGCACGCGATGTGAACACTTTTAAATGGCATCCCGATCTCTCAACCCACCCGCCGATGCAATGCCCGGACCCCCTCAACACTCCAACTCACCTTTAAGGGGGTCCTCAGCCCCACCCACCGCTGATCCCACCCCATACAGGCAGGGAACTCCAGGCCCAATCCTGGTGTGTGCAAAATGCCAGTCTGGCACCTTGGCAGTGCCTCCCAGCACCCTGTCAGTGCCAGGCTGGCAGTGCTAAGGTGCAAGGGAGGCACAGCTGTGTCAGGGTGCCACCCTGCCCAGAGGCTGACCACCCGGTGGCCTCCGGTCACCTGGAAGGATCCACCCCCCCATTCTGCCTGGTTGCCGTTTGTGGAGACCAGTACTGAATGGTGCCCAGCTGGAGTCTCCTCAGCGAGGACGATAGATGCTGGGTGATCGTTAGATCCAATGCGAGCACGGCTAAATGGGTTCTTAAATTCACTTCGCCGTGCGTGACTGGGTCCTACCCACAAATTGGTTAGATCTCGTGAGATGTAATGACCATTTGGAATCTCAGGGAGGCTTCTCCCGGGATCTACCGGCCAAGTCACGCCACAGTTCCAGCTGGATGTGGAGATTGTGCCCTCCATATATAAATATAAATTTCCTACATCATCACAACAGCATTCCTTTTTTGAGAGTGTAATTGCTGCTAAATAGGTGTTGCCAGCTCCTTGGAAGTCAGTTCCTCTGTCTTGCACATTACTCACCTTGTGTTGCATTTTCGTGACACCAGCCTTCAGATTGTAGTACCCTCAATAACGACACGAGAGTGTGGAATGGTAAATGAAGGCAGAGAACTAGCCAGTTACCGAAACGTGTGCTTACTGAGTGCCGCCTACAGGGCCCCACCTTATATACGGCTCCCTGGTGGGCGGAGCTGGAAGCGGAGTCCCCCAGACTTCCAAACCCGGTCTTAAAGGGGCATCACCTACATGGTGTTAAGGGTACACTAAATATTCATCACATTCACCCCCTGTTTAAAAAATACGCAAAGTCCATCGGGGGTGAAGTGGAATCACATGTCTATTCTTTTTGGCGGCCTGATCGTCCTCGCCGACCTTCTCAGCTCGGATAGTGGCACGGCGGACACGGACGTCTTTGGTGAGGGTACAACCGGGAGCATGGTGGTCGGAGCTTTCGTCCGGGTCGGGGTAGGGGGTCGGGGGGCAGGGGGAATAGCTGGGGCTGGGGGTAGCAGTGCCAGTGCCCGCGGGGAGTGTGGAGGGGGGGTGCTGGGTGTGGGTGTGTGTGCAGTCGGTGTCTACCGACGGAGTGGGGGTCCCGGGGGGGAGGGGGGGGGATCAGTGGGGGAACCAGCGGGTCCCAGATCTCGGAGGGAAACCGTGTCTTGCCTGCCGTCGGGGTGCTCGACGTAGGCGTATCGGGGGTTGGCACGTAGCAGTCGGACCCTTTCGACCAGGGGGTCTGTTTTATGGCTCCAGAGAAGAACAGGTCCCGGAGTCATCAGCCAAGGTGGAAGTGAGACCCCGGAGGTGGACTTCCTGGGGAAGACAAACAAGCGGTTGTGAAGGGTCTCATTCGTGGCCGTGCAGAGGAGCGACCTAATAGAGTGGAGGGCATCAGGTAGGGTCTCCTGCCAGCGGGTGGTTGGGAGACTTCTTAACCATAGGGCCAGAAGGACAGCCTTCCAAACTGTCGCGTTCTCCCTCTCCACCTGCCCGTTTCCCCGCGAGTTATAACTGGTCGTTCTGCTCAAGGCGATGCCCTTGCTGAGCAGATACTGATGCAGATCATCGCTCATGAACAAATGTACCCCAGTCACTGTGGATATAAGCAGGGAAACCAAACAGGGTGAGGATGCTGTGCAGTGCCTTTATCACGGTGGCCGAGGTCATGTTGGGACAGGGAATGGCGAATGGGAAACGGGAGAACTCGTCGATGACGGTTAGGAAGTAGGTATTGCGGTTGGTGGAAGGGAGGGGACCTTTGAAGTCCACGCTTAGTCGCTCAAAGGGCCCTGTGGCCTTTACAAGACGGTAGAAGTGCGGTTTGCACTCCGCGCAGATCTGGCAATCCCTGGTCATGGCCTTGACCTCCTTGGTAGAGTAAGGTAGGTTGTGGGACTTGGTAAAGTGGGCGAGCCGGGTAACCCCCGGGTGACAGAGGTCATTGTGGATAGCCCGCAGACGATCCTCCTGCGCGTTGGCGCACGTGCCGCGGGACAGGGCACCTGGGGGCTCGTTGAGCTCCCCAGGACGATACTTAATATCGTACGGTGGAGAGTTCCATCCTCCACCTCAAGATTTTATCATTTTTAATTTTGCCCCGTTGTGCGTTATCAAACATGAAGGCTACCGACTGTTAGTCGGTAACAAGGGTGAACCTACTACCGGCTAGGTAGTGCCTCCAGTGTCGCACAGCTTCCACAATGGCTTGTGCCTCCTTTTCGACTGCGGAGTGCCGAATCTCGGAAGCAGTGAGGGTCTGGGAGAAGAATGCTACTGGCCTGCCTGCCTGGTTGAGGGTAGCAGCCAGGACGATGTCTGATGAATCGCTCTCTCCCTGGAAAGGGATGGTTTCGTCCACCGCGTGCATAGCAGCCTGGATAATGTCAGCCTTGATGCGGCTGAAGGCCGACCGGGCATCAGCTGTCAGGGGAAATATCATGGTCTTTATGAGTGGGTGGGCTTTGTCCGCATATCCTGGAACCCACTGGGCATAATAGGAGAAAAGCCCCAAGCACCGTTTGAGAGCCTTGAGGCTACGGGGGAGGGGAAGCTCCTTAAGGGGGCGCATGTGGTCAGGGTCGGGACTTAGGACCCCATTTTCCACAACGTAGCCGAGAATGGCTAGTCAGGTTGTGTGGAAAACGCATTTTTCCTTTTTGTAGGTCAGGTTGAGGGCCCGGGTGGTCTGGAGGAACTTTTCAATGTTCGCGTCATGGTCCTGCTGATCATGGCCGCAGATGGTGACATTGTCCAAGTATGGGGAAATAGCCCGCAGGCCGTACTGGTCCACTATTTGGTCCATCGCCCTCTGGAAGAAGGAGACCCCATTTGTGACGCCGAAGGGGACCCTGAGGAAGTGGAAGAGCCGGCCGGATGCTTCGAAAGCAGTATAGAGGTGGTCTTTCAACCGGATAGGGAGCTGGTGGTAGGCGGATTTGAGGTTGACTGTGGAGAATACACGGTATTGAGCGATCCGATTGACCATTTCTGCTATGCGGGGAAGTGGGTACGCATCGAGGTACGTGAAGCGGTTTAAGGTCTGTCTGTAGTCCACGACCATCCGTTTCTTTTCCCCGGACCGTACTACCACCACTTGTGCTCTCCAGGGGCTGTTGCTAGCCTCGATGACCCCCTCTTCCAGTAAACGCTGGACCTCTGACTTGATAAAAGTCATATCTTGGGCACTGTACCGCCGGCTCCTGGTGGCGACGGACTTACAGTCGGGGGTGAGGTTCGCGAATAGTGAGGGGGGTGCAACTTTCATTGTCACAAGGCGGCACACCGTGAGGGGGTGCAAGGGTCCGCTGAATTCAGGGTCAGGCTTCAGTGGCTGCATTGGAAATCCAGACCGAGCAGCAGGGGGAGCAGAGGTGAGGGAGAATATAGAGCTTGAAACGAGTGTATTCGGCGCCCTGGATGGCGAGATCCGCAATACAATACCCCTTGATTTGGACTGAGTGGGACCCAGAGGCGAGGGCTATGGTTTGGGAAGCGGGACAGGTGCGCAAGGAGCAGCGCCTTACCGTTTCTGGGTGGATAAAGCTCCCCGTGCTCCCGGAGTCAAAGAGGCAGGGAGTGTCTCGCCCGTTGATCTGGACCTGCATCATGGAGTTCTGCAGGTGCTTTGGCCGCGATTGGTCGAGGGTGATCACTCCCAGTTGCGGTTAGTCGGAGTCCTCAGCCGAGTCGGATTCACAAAATGGCCGCCGCCGTCAGTCGCACGTGTCGGGTCTAGAAGATGGCCGGCCAAGATGGCCACTCCCATGACTCACACGAGGCCAATGTTGCGCCAGAAAGGGGCCTGTCCGGCCGGTGCGCAGCCGCGTTGCGGGACCTGCGGGCCTGTGAGCTCAATATTCGAGCTTGGTGAGCTTTTGTTTCTGGGCCTTGGGCCTGGCCAGGAAGACCCTCGGGAAATGCCCCTTCTTTCCGCAGTCGCTGCAGATGGCGGAGAGGGCTGGGCAGCGTTGATGTGGATGCTGGCCCTGCCCACAGAAATAGCACGGTGTGCCCCCAGTCTGGGCGGGTCGCCACGCAGCGCAGGCCTGTAGCGTAGCCGAGTCTAGGGAAGTCCGAGGAGGGCTCGCAGGGTCCGCAGGGTACGTGCCTAGGTTGTGGCAGGCCACTTCCAGTGAGGTGGCGAGCATTACCATGCCCTGAAGGTCTTTAGCTCCATTTTCGAGGAGTCGCTGCCTGATATCGGACGAACGGAAAAGGAAAGGAAAGGAAAGGAAAATCGCTTATTGTCACAAGCAGGCTTCAAGAGAAGTTACTGTGACAAGCCCCTAGTCGCCACATTCCGGCGCCTGTTCGGGGAGGCTGGTATGGGAATTGAACCGTGCTGCTGGCCTGCCTGGGTCTGCTTTCAAAGCCAGCGATTTAGCCCAGTGTGTTAAACCAGCCCCAGATGCCAGACACGAATGCGTCTCGGATGTGCAAGTTCCTGTGGACTTCCCCCGTCACATCCTAGTGGTTGCAGTTCCTGGCGAGCGTGGTGAGCTTTTCCATGTACTCGTCTAGCGTTTCCCCTGGGCGCTGCCGGCAGGTCGAGAGCAGGTGCCGTGCATGTACCTCATTTATGGGTTTGGCGAAATGCTATCGCAGGATCTCGATCGCCTCGTCGTAAGTGCTCGCCTTCTCGATCGTGGCGGAGATACTATGGCTCACCCGGGCACGGAGGAGGCGCAGCATGTGAGGCCCTAGGACGGGAATTTCCGAGGATTCCAGGTAGGCGTCGAAGTAGTGGAGCGAGTACTTAAAAATGTCTTTGGCCTCCGGTGTCCGTGCTTCCAGGTTGAGCTTTTCTGGCTTGAGACCGGCGTCCATCCTAACGTCGTCTGCTTATTAAAGTGTAGTCCCCTCAGTAACGACACGAGAGTGTGGAATGGTAAATGAAGGCTTTAATAAGCAGAGAACTAGCCAGCTACAGAGACGTGTGCTTACTGAGTGCTGCCTACAGGGCATCACCTTGTATACGGCTCCCTGGAGCCGGAAGCGGAGTCCCCCAGGGTTCCAAACCCGGTCTTAAAGAGGTATCACCTACATGGTGTTAAGGGTACAGTAACCATTCATTACACATGGCATGGGGACAATTCATGCAGTTCAACATTGCACCTCTGACAAAAACAAGAGGAACAGCAACACCATCACCGACAGCAGCAGCTATCCCAGTGTTCAAAGTTCACGGTCTTATTGTGAGGTCCAAGAAATGTAAAAATGAGAAAAAGATAATCTACCAGTGGCACAGACGTTTGAGATCATTTAGTCAGTAAATTCTGTGATAGAAAAATTACTGCAAATGTTGAGCTGCAAAATTGCAAAACTTAGACCACAGAACCACAGCATTAGGCTACTGTGTAACTGAGTAGTCTTAATGTTGCTATAAACATAGCTGTTCAACTGTCTGTTATAACACATCACTGAAAATGCAAATAAAACTACACACAGGCAAAGCAACAAATCAATCAAATCCGGGGAGATTTTCAAAGGAAATTTCGAACAAGTCCTCCATTTTCTTCACTAACAACTGTCTGTTTTATCAGAAACAAAAACATTCTGAATGCTACCACCTACGACAATAGAAAGATAGCTATTAGCTACTAAAGCACAGAATACTGGAGCAGCCCAATTTTTATAGAATTTTGAAGTAGTAACTAAGGGTGCTTTTCTCTGGAAAGATTTCTAAATGTGGTAGCGAGCGGGCCGGCAACGCTATTCAACATTAATTGGTCCACTTCACGAGACCTCATGGGCTTCTCGGCGCAAAAGAAGTCTCGTCAACCAATTCGCCGGCAGGGCGCTCGCCAGTCCCAGGCTAACAAGGTCGAGCAGCACTTAAGCTGCACTTGCTCAGCCAACACCAGCTAGCTCACAATAATGGCAGTGAAGAGATCGGCACCAAGATTCAGGAATGCAAATCTGGGAAGGTTCCAAGAAGCAATGGAGGCCAGGATAATTGTCCTGTTCCACCGAGGGTCAGCTGCAGGGTAGCCAGTGCTGCCTAGGCCGAAGTGGCGGCGGCTGTGAGCATCGGGAGTGTGATCAGGTGGACTGGACTCCAGTGCAGAAAAAATCTCAACGGCCTACGCCGGGCAGCGTGAGTGAGTAGACACCAACGCCCCCCGTCCCCCCACCCTGAGGTATTTCTGCCCCCACGCGAGCATCCACCCCCCAACTCTCCATGCAACCCCCAATCCTCCCTTCATCACCATCTCACTTCAACCCCCCCCCCTCCAACCTTCCTTCACACACACCCTGGATCCCAAGACTATATGCTGAGCCTAAGGAAGAGGTAGATAGAGGTCATCCCGGAGCTGATGGAGATGTTAGGGAGCAGCAGGGACATTCAGAGGGAGATGACAGCGACACTCCAGCAGGTCCATAGTCGATTGGAGGAGTCCCAGAAGCTACAGGCGGAGGAGCTGTCACTGGCAATGCGTATCACTGAGGCCAGCACTGCTAGGGTGGCGACCACAGTGGAGAGCCTGATGCACGATGTTGGCACCATAAGTGAAGTTGACCAAGGCGTCACACAATCAGTGATGGCCATGGCTGAGGGTCTCAGCAGAATGTCTGACTTGCTGTGGGATGTGACCCAATACCAGGCCGATCTTCATGAGATGCTGCAGCACATGTCCCACTCTCAGATGGGCATGGCCAAGGCGCTGCGGACCTTGTCCCAATCGCAGGCGGGCATGGCTGAGGTGTTGCAGAGCAAGGCCCAAGCACTGAGGGACATCACCGAGGGCGTCAACATGATGGTGCAGACCATGGGGAACCACCAGGACTGGCAGAGCCAAATGATGCAGGGGCATTCGGGGCTCGATCGAGCTGCCCTCTGTGCCAAGGTGAACCACCAGGAGAAGGGGGCGATGAGTGCCAACCCGGACTCGTCCCATGAAATGGCGACGTGGCCACCAGCTCCCCTGAGTTCCATCCCTTTGATGAGGCCGGGCCTCACGGTCAGCACACGGGACAGGTGGCACGGCTGCGCATGTGCCGCCGACAAACGCGCCGGGGCTCTCCACCCCAGAGTCCCCAAAGGGCATCAAAGGCCAAGGGACAAGGTAAGCAGCTGGCTACCACCACCTCAGATGTGCATTCTGGGGGGACACTGAGATGTAGCGATAGAGCTAAGAAGGCAAAGCACATCGAGGATCACTGAGGGCACCGACGTACAGGCAGGGGCTATGGGGAGGGTGAGGGGAGTGGTGAGGGGGATTGGGGCAGCGGAGGCACCACCATCAGGAGAGTGGGGAATTGTAAACAACACCATTGACCATAGCCAGTATGACGCCTCTGTCACTTTCTTCCGTAATGCGGGCCGACCTCCGAACCCTTGGCCCATCTCTCCAGGAATCCATTACCCCCAGCACACCGCATGCAGGTGATGGGTGTGAGCGAGCACTCAGCAGATCAGGCAGGGATCAGACTATGGCATTGAATGAGGAGCACTGGCGCTCAGCTCTCTGCGGGTTATCAGCACCCACCTGCCCTCAATAGTGACCCACTGAAGGTGCCAATACAGTCTGGAGAGATGTTACACAAACCCTGGGAGGATGGGAGATGGGGCTGGGGGTGGGTAAGATATTGACGACGGACCAGGCCACATCCTAAGTGAATCGGGTGTGTATGAGGGCCACCCTGGCCCTCCAGGCTTGCCTGACCCTCACCTCTGCTGCCTGTCCTGCAGCCTCCGGCTGGTCCTCAGGTTTCCCCCCAGCCTCGTCCTCCAGCCCCTGCTGGTCCAGTTCCACCTCATCATCCTCGTCCCCCTCCTCCTCCTCGGAGGTGGCCACATGTTCCTCATCACCAACCTCCATCTCATCGCCCCGCTGCTGTGCCAAGTTGTGGAGGACACAGCAGACCACCACAAAGTGGGAGACCCTCTGGGGATGTACTGGAGTGCACATCTGGAGCAGTCGAGGCATCGGAACCGCAGCTTGAGGAATCCGCTCCACCACTCAATCGCTGCTTGGGTGGTCACATGGGCGGGGTCTCCGCTTCGGTCTCTGGCCTCCGTACTGACATCATTAGCCAGGTCCTCAGCTGATATCCCTCATCCCCTAAGAGCCAGCCATCCAAATTGGGGTGCTCCTCGAAGAGCCTGGGGATGTAGCTGTTGTGGGCGCTCCCCAGAAATGTGCACACACATGCATGATCTTCATGTGGTGGCCACACACGAGCTGTATGTTGAGGGAGTGGGACGCCTGTCTGTTAATGTAGGGCATTCACAGCTGGCTCGGTGGGCGCAGGGCAACATGCGTGCCATCCACTGCTCTTTGGACCTGAGGCATTCCGGCAATGACAGGGAAACCTGCTGCCTGGGCATCTTGCTGGGCTTAGTCCATGTCAAAGTTGATTTAGTTTTCCACCCGGGCAAACAGGACATCCCTGACCTGTCGGATGCACCTGTGGGCTGTGGCCTGCGAGATACCACACAGGGCCCCTCTCGAGCACTGCAAGGATTCTGAGGTGTAAAGGTTCAGGGCTGCAGTGACCTTGATAGGTACCAGGAATGGGTATCCTCCTCCTCCACGTGCTGCCAAGTCCGTGAGGACATGGCACAGGTGTCGCACCAACTCCTTGTTGAGGCAGAGCCTCCTATCCGTCATCTGTTCGAATGACCGGTGACACCTGTACACCCTGGGCCATCGCGGGTCTCCCCCTTTGGGACCCTCCCTGGCCTGATAGGTGGCCAGGTCCTCAGGATGTGGGGCGGGGTCCGGCACAGAAGCCGCCACCTCGAGCATCTGCAGACGATGCTGCTGCTGCCTTTGCCAGCGTATGGCCGCTCGGTCTAACAACAGCACCTCTAGGGCCTGTTCCGCTGTGCCCAACATCCCAGCCATAGCGTTCAATATCTGTAAGGCATTGGGAGAGGGTGTTAGACTGACAAACAGTGGTGGACCCCACCCCGGGACCCTCCATTCCCAATTGAGTGGTCGGTGGGGCAGACAGGCAGGGACATAGGTTGTCACCAGAATGGATACACATGATGCAGGGGTTGGCATGGTGGTGCCATGTGCGGCTGCCCCCTGGTTGCCTCCCCCAGCGCCTCCCCCCACCCTCCCATGGTGGCCCACCTCAAGCGGTGTCTGCCCCCCCCCTCCCCCGCCAAGCACTTGGGTGGCAAGCAGAGCATCCCCTGGTCCTTTCCTGTGAGCAATTCACCTCCTTGTCTCCCCACAGAAGGCCTTCTGCCAGGTTCAGGTTTTCAAAAGGAGTACTAATCGGCACCAGTTCGACCACTTGCTGGGGAGGCCGACGAATCAATAGAGACCATTAGAAAAGGGGTAGCTCCCGTTAATTGTATGGAAATAGGGCTTAAGTGATGAAGATTGGTTTCGTGCCATGATACGGCGAGAAGCCAATTTTGTCAATGGGAGCGGGCAGTTGCATCGGCAACTATTTGCCGCCTGGCTTGTTTCTCGTTTTCGACATCTCCTGCGAGGCCGGGGAATCGCACCTTAAGGGTGGGGTTTTCCAGCCCCGCCAACTGCCAGGCTCATTTTGTCCAGCCGAAATTAAATTGGTTTGTCTGCCAAATCCCCACAATGGGGCTGGAGGATCCCAGCCTAAATTAGGGCAAGTATCGCTCATTTTCTCTTAGTTCCATTCTAGCCCTGAAACTCTCAAGCTGCCTGCAGCTGTAGACCCTGCGAAACTAAGCCCTTCATTCTTCATCACCAGACTCTAAGCTCCTAAAACCAATTCCAAGGCCAAGGAAGCTGTAAGGCACTGGTCCCCACTCAGCCTAACAGCTTGTTCCAAAGTTACACTTCGGCATGACCAGGCCCTGGCACTCCTAACAATAATTTATCAAAGGATGTCTGATTAGGGCTCTGTCTGAATGGAAAGAGTACCAACAGAAACAATCCCAAGCCAACTGTATTAACAAATAGGAATATAGTTTTATGGGAAAACAAAAAAAAAAATGTAAGTTATGGGCAACCTAGATTGGTGAGTGATCCGTATAAGTGGCCCTCCTTCATCTCAGCGGGCGGTAAGATTGAAATTGGGCTTGTTCACTAATTATGACTCTTTAATGAGATTAAATACATTGAATACATGCTGAATATTTCGTAATAAGTTATAGAGAATACTTAACGTGCTGTCGCGATTTCTGTTCATTTTTCAATGCCTGCCGATTTTCCTGCCAAAGGCTTTGGATTGGATTTGTTTATTGTCAGGTGTACCGAGGTACAGTGAAAAGTATTTTTCTGCGGGCAGCTCAACAGATCATTAAATACATGGGAAGAAAGGGAAGAAAAGAAAATACATAATAGGGCAACACAACATATACAATGTAACTACATAAGCACTGGCATCGGATGAAGCATACAGGGTGTAGTGTTAATGAGGTCAGTCCATATGAGGGTCATTTAAGAGTCTGGTGACAGTGGGGAAGAAGCTGTTTTTGAGTCTGTTTGTGTGTGTTCTCAGACTTCTGTATCTCCTGCCCGATGGAAGAAGTTGGAAGAGCGAGTAAGCCGGGTGAGGGGATCTTTGATTATGCTGCCCGCTTTCCCCAGGCAGCAGGAGGTGTAGATGGAGTTAATGGATGGGAGGCAGGTTTGTGCGATGGACTGGGCGGTGTTCACGACTCTCTGAAGTTTCTTGCGGTCCTGGGCTGAGCAGTTGCCATACCAGGCTGTGATGCAGCCCAATAGGATGCTTTCCATGGTGCATCTGTAAACGTTGTTAAGGGTTAATGTGGACATGCCGAATTTCCTTAGTTTCCTGAGGAAGTATAGGCGCTGTTATGCTTTCTTAGTGGTAGCGTCGACGTGGGTGGACCAGGACAGATTTTTGGAGATGTGCACCCCTAGAAATTTGAAACTGCTAACCATCTCCACTTTGGTCCCGTTGATGCTGACAGGGGTGTGTACAGTACTTTGCTTCCTGAAGTCAATGACCAGCTCTTTAGTTTTGCTGGCATTGAGGGAGAGATTGTTGTTGCTACACCACTCCACTAGGTTCTCTATCTCCCTCCTGTATTCTGACTCGTCATCATTCGAGATCCAGCCCACTATGTTTGTATCGTCAGCAAACTTGGAGATGGAGTTGGGACCAAGTTTTGCCACGCAGTCGTGTGTGTACAGGGAGTAGAGTAGTGGGCTAAGTACGCAGCCTTGCGGGGCCCCGGTGTTGAGGACTATTGTGGAGGAGGTGTTGTTGTTCATTCTTACTGATTGTGGTCTGTTGGTCAGAAAATCAAGGATCCAGTTGCAGAGTGGGGAGCCAAGTCCTAGGTTTTGGAGCTTTGATATGAGCTTGGCTGGGATTATGGTGTTGAAAGCGGAGCTATAGTCAATAAATAGGAGTCTGATGTAGGAATCCTTGTTTTCGAGATGCTCTAGGGATGAGTGTAGGGCCAGAGAAATTGTGTCTGATATGGACCGGTTGCAGCGGTATGCGCATTGCAGTGGATCAAGGCGTTCTGGGAGAATGGAGGTGATGCGCTTCATGATCAACCTCTCGAAGCACTTCATTACGACTGAAGTCAGGGCCACTGGTCGGTAGTCATTGAGGCACGTTGCCTGGCTCTACTGTATGATGGTGGTCTTCTTGAAGCAGGTGGGTACCTCGGAGTGGAGTAGGGAAAGATGTCCGTGAATATCTCTACCAGCTGGTCCGCACAGGCTCTGAGTGCACGACCAGGGACCCCGTCCGGGCCCGTTGCCTTCCGAGGGTTCACTTTCAGGAAGGCCAATCTGACTTCGGAAGCTGTGATGGTGGGTATGGGTGAATTATGGGCTGCTGGGGCACTCGTCAGCGGATTGGTGGTTACCTGCTCGAACCGAGCATAGAATGCATTGAGTTCATCGGGGAGAGGTGCGCTGCTGCCAGAGATACTGTTCGTCTTCGCTTTGTAGCCCGTTATGTTGTTTAGTCCTTGCCACAACCGCCGAGAGTCTGTCTGTGACTCTAGCTTGGCTTGATATTCTCTCTTGGCATCTCTGATGGCTTTGCGTAGGTCGTACCTGGATTTCTTGTATAGGTCAGGGTCGTCTGCCTTGAACGCCTCAGATCTGTCCTTCAGTAGGGAGTCAATCTCGCGAGTGAGCCATGGTTTCCGGTTGGGGAATGTACGTTCTGCTTCCTTTGGCACGCAGTCATCCACACATTTGCTGATGAAGTCTGTGACGGGGGTGGCATACTCATTTAAGTTGGTCGCTGAGTTCTTAAATATGGACCAGTCCACTGTCTCTAAGCAGTCAGGTAAGAGCTCTTCTGTCTCCTCCGACCAGCACTGCACAACGTTCTCAGCTGGATTCTCCTGCTTGAGTTTCTGCTTGTACGCCGGGAGAAGGAGCACCGTCTTATGGTCTGATTTCCCAAAGTGCGGTCGGGGGATGGAACGGTAGGCGCCCTTGATTTTTGAGTAGCAGTGGTCAAGAGTGTTGTTGCCCCTGGTGGGACAGGAGATGTGCTGGTGGAATTTTGGCAGTACACTCTTGAGGCCTTGTTGAAGTCTCCGGCCACGATGAACAAGGCCTCCGGGTGTTCTGTTTCGTAGTTGTTTATAACTGTGTACAGTTCGTCCAACGCCTTCCTCACTTCTGCCTGGGGTGGGATTTGACCGCTGTGATAATGGCTGAAGTGAACTCACGTGGAAGATAATATGGGCGGCACTTCACGGTCAGATATTCCAGGTCTGGGAGCAGTAGGTCGCCAGGGTCGCCACATCCAAGCACCAGGAGGAGTTGATGAGGAGGCACACCCCTCCACCCTTCGCTTTGCCTGATGATGCCATGCGGTCCGCCCGGTGAATTGAGAAGCCTTCAGGTTGGATGGCACAGTCCGGTGAGGCGGGGGTGAGCCATGTCTCTGTGAAACACAGCACACAGCAGTCTCTTACTTCTCTCTGAGAGGTAAGTCTGGCGTTAAGTTCATCCAGCTTGTTTTCGATCGCTTGGACGTTTGCCAGGAGTATGCTGGGGAGAGGGGTCTTGAAACCGCGTTGCTTCAGTCTAACCTGCAGACCGCCGCGTTTCCCTCGCTTCCTCGGTCGATGGCTGTTGCTGGATGATCCTGGGATCCGATGGCAGATGTCAGCTCTTGTGGAAGGTAGGTGGTTGCGTCTGGCATGGTCCAGGGCGCTGGCGGGGACCAGGGCGCTGTTTACGTATCTGGGGTCGCGTCTGTGATGCGCGATCAATTACACTCAAGACAAAGTGATTTTATAACTGAAGGCTTTAATCTACTAGAACTTGGTCCCCAGCAGCTTCGGTACAGAAAGTGAAGGCTGTAGACGGTCGGTGCTAAAGACGCATTTATCCTTATTGTATGTCAGGTTAAGGATTTTCGCGGTCTGGAGAAATTTGCGGAGGTTGGTGTCGTGGTCCTGCTGGTCATGGCCGCAGATGGTGACGTTATCCAGATACGGGGACGTTGTGCGTAAGCCGTACCGGTCAACCATTCGGTCCATCTCTCGCTGGAAGACCGAGACCCCATTAGTGACACCAAAGGGCACTCTTAAAAATTGATAGAGCCTCCCATCTGCTTCGAAGGCAGTGTACTTGCGGTCACTATTACGGAGGGGTAGCTCGTGGAAGGCGGACTTGAGATCCACCGTGGAGAAAACCTTGTGTTGTGCGATCCTGTTTACCAGGTCGGCTATACAGGGGAGAGGGTACGCGTCCAGCTGCGTAAACCTGTTGATGGTCTGGCTGTAGTCAATGACCATCCTATGCTTCTCCCCGGTCTTTACCACCACTACTTGAGCTCTCCAGGGACTGTTGCTCGCTTCGATGACCCCTTCCCCCAGCAGCCTTTGGACCTCTGACCTGATGAAGGTCCGGTCCTGGGCACTGTACCGCCTGCTCCTGGTGGCGACGGGTTTGCAATCCGGTGTGAGGTTCGCAAACAGGGAAGGCGGGTCGACCTTAAGGGTCACGAGGCCACAGACAGTAAGGGGAGGTATAGGGCCGCCGAATTTAAAGGTCAGGATTTGAAAATGGCATTGGAAGTCCAGTCCCAGGAGGGTAGCCGCGCAGAGGTGCGGCAGGACAGACAGGCGGAAATTGTCGAATTTCCTGCATTGGACAGTGAGGTTCGCTAGGCAGAACACCTGTATCTCCACCGAGAGTGACCCGGAGGCCAGGGAGATCCTTTGGGTGGATTAACTGAAGGCTTTAATCTACTAGAACTTGTTCCCCAGCAGCTTCGGTACAGAAAGTGAAGGCTGCTGGGACGGTGTGGTGATACACCACTGTACTTCTCTAGCATTGTACATAGTTGTATAATAGTTGTGTGTAACGTGGCCCTGTAATCCTGTGTATGGTACTGTGTATTGTACTGTAGCTCTGTAGAGGTTCGGTCACCTGTATGTAACCTGACCTGGCCACGGAGAGCTCCGCCTTGGCCACTCCTCCAGGAGTTAGGTATAATACTCAGCTTCTGAGAACCTGACCCATTTTGTCTGGGGTCGTCTGTGTCGGGTAAGCTTCCTATGTAGTGTATTAAAGCCTTGGTTAAAGTCTCACATGTCTTTGTGGTTCTTGACGCTTAGTGCATCAATTTAATACACTACATAGGAAGCTTACCCGACACAGACGACCCCAGACACAACGAGGTAAAATCAAAAATGATAAGATATTACGGTGGAGGATCGAACTCTCCACCTACAATTATAGTATCTTATACCGGCCAGGTAAACTCAATGATCCTCCTGATGCCCTGTCCCGTAGTACTTGTGCCAACGCACAGGATGACCGACTGCGGGCACTACATAATGACCTCTGTCACCCGGGCGTCAGGCGGTTCTACCACTACACCAAGGGCCACAACCTGCCCTTCTCAGTCGAGGAGGTCAAGGCCATGACTAGGGACTGCCAAGTCTGTGCGGAGTGCAAGCCGCAATTCTACAAGCCAGACAAGGCGCACCTAATCAAGGCTACCCGCCCCTTTGAACGTCTCAGCATTGACTTCAAAGGGCCCCTCCCCACCCACAACCGCAACACGTACTTCCTCAATGTCATCGACGAGTACTCGCGGTTCCCCTTCGCCATTCCCTGCCCCGACACGACCTCCGCCACCGTCATCAAAGCGTTGCATGACCTCTTCATGCTGTTCGGTTATCCCAATTACATTCACAGTGACCGGGGCTCCTCCTTCATGAGTGAGGAGCTGCGTCGGTACCTGCTCGCCAGGGGCGTTGCCTCGAGCAGGACGACTAGTTACAACCCCCGGGGTAACGGACAGGTGGAGAGGGAGAACGCGACAGTTTGGAAGGCCGTGCTGCTAGCCCTCAAGTCCAAAGGCCTACCAGTCTCCCGTTAGCAGGAGGCCCTCCCTGCCGCACTCCACTCCATCCGGTCCCTTTTGTGTACTGCAACGAATGCTACCCCTCATGAGCGGATGTTTCTCTTCTCCAGGAGATCGGCATCCGTGACATCGCTTCCGTCCTGGCTCCTGTCCCCGGGAGACGTCCTGCTCCGCAAGCACGTGCGGACCTCTAAGGCGGAGCCCCTGGTGGAGAGAGTCCGTCTCCTGCACGTCAACCCACAGTACGCATACATAGCGTACCCCGACGGGCGTGAGGAGACCATCTCCATCAAGGACCTGGCCCCCTCTGGGGCCCCTGCCGCCCCCGCCCCGCAACCTCCACCCCGCTCCCTCTCTGCTCCCGTCAATCCCGCGGCCTGTTACTACTCCGTGCCAGCCGCTGTCATCCCGCAGTATCGTCTCAAGCCAGCCGAAGCGGTGGGGGACGTCATGCCGCCTCGCGACCCAGCACCACCGACCGCACGGATACCGCTGGACACTACCTCAGCGCCGCAGCTCCGACGTTCAAAGAGATCGACCAAACCCATCGTTCGTCTCGGCCTCTGACGACACGGAACCTCCTGATGGACTCTGTTCGTTACTCCCTGTTTGTTCACTGTGTTTGCTACTCCATACTTTCACCCCGGACTTCCTTCTAAACAAGGGGTGAATGTGGTGATACACCACTGTACTTCCCCAGCATTGTACATAGTTATATAATAGTTGTGTGTAACGTGGCCCTGTAATCCTGTGTATTGTACTGTGTATTGTACTGTAGCTCTGTAGAGGTTCGGTCACCTGTATGTAACCTGACCTGGCCACGGAGAGCTCCGCCTTGGTCACTCCCCCGGGAGTTAGGTATAAGACCCAGCTTCTGAGAACCTGACCCATTTTGTCTGGGGTCGTCTGTGTCGGGTAAGCTTCCTATGTAGTGTATTAAAGCCTTGGTTAAAGTCTCACATGTCTTTGTGGTTCTTGACGCTTAGTGCATCAGACGGCACCATTTTTTATACTCCGCCTGTCAGGGCGGAGCAACGTAACAACGGCCAATGATAGACTCCTGGGTCTAACCAATGGTCATCGGCCTCTTAGGTACCGCAATACCTGGTACTACCACTGTCTGGCAGGGTCCCGGGCACTGGTTGAGGTAGAGGGGTTGCTAGGGGGACATGTTGCGATCTGGATGGGTGGGTTACAAGTGAACAGCGCCTTACCGTGTCGGGGTGAACAAAGCTTTCCGTGCTCCCAGAGTCAATCAAGCAAAACGTCTCGTGGCCGTTGATGAAGACCGTCGTTGTAGCTGTTGCGAGTGTCTGGGGTCGACTTTGGTCCAGTGTCACCGAGGCCAGATGAAGCAGTTGCGAGTTCTGATCGGGCAGCGTGTAGTCGGCCATGCTGGGGGCCTGGGGCCCCATCCAAGACGGCGTCACCCATGGGTCGCACATGGTGTCCGTGGATGAACAAGATGGCGGCGGGGATGGACAAAATGGCGGCGCCCACCCGTCCAGCGTGGTGTCCGGGGATGGCCACGCCCGTGGGTCGCACATGGCCCCAGGATAGGGGGGAAGGCGGTGAGCGCTGGCCGGTCGGGGCCTGAAGGGGGGGTTGCCGCAGCGGTCCGGAGTCACTGGAGACCGCGGCCACGGCGCGGGCCTGGCAGACCCCCACAAAGTGGCCCTTCTTGCCGCACCCTTTGCAGGCAGCGGTGCGGGCCGGGCAGCGCGGGCGGGGATGATTCTCCTGCCCGCAGAAGAAACAGCGGGGCCCGGCGGCGTTAGCGGGCCGTCTCATAGCGCAGGCCTGCGGGGTCAGAGGGAAGGTCTCTGGGGCTGCCGCTGCGGGGTGCCACGCAGCCCAGGGGGCCGCCGTGCGGTCGGGCGCACAGGACTGCGCGTTTTGGGAGGCTACGTCCATGGACCCTGCCAGGGCCCGTGCCTCTCTGAGTCCCAGGGTGTCCTTTTCTAGGAGTCTTCGGCGGATATCTGAGCAGCTCATACCTGCTACGAAAGCATCCCTGATTAAAAGTTCCGTGTGCTTGCTCCCTGAAACTTACGGGCAGCCACAGTTTCAGCCCAGCACCAGTAGCGCCCGGTAGAAATCTTCCAACGATTCCCCGGGGCTTTGCCGTCTAGTTGCAAGCAGGTGACGTGCATAGACCTGATTTACAGGGCGGATATAATGTCCTTCGAACAGTTCGATCACGGCATCATAGTTCTCCGCCTCCTCGAAAAGGGTGTAGATCCCAGGGCTGACCCTTGAGCGCAGGAGATGCATTTTCTGTCGTTCTGAGGGGGTGCCTCCGGCCGTCTCGAGGTCCCCTTTTCAAGCACACCAGCCTGTGTTTAAATATTGCAGCCGAGTTCTCCGCGTGGGGGCTGAATTGAAGGCACTCCGGTTTGATTCGGAGATCCATCCTTCCAGCTTAAGTCTAGTAGATTAAATTGATGCGCGATCAATTACACTCAAGACGAAGTGATTTCATAACTAAAGGCTTTAATCTACTAGAACTTGTTCCCCAGCAGCTTCGGTACAGAAAGTGAAGGCTGCTGGGACGGCACAATTTTTTATACTCCGCCTGTCAGGGCAGAGCTACGTAACAACGGCCAATGATAGACTCCTAAGTCTAACCAATGGTCATCAGCCTCTTAGGTATCGCAATACCTGGTACTACCACTGTCTGGCGGGGTCCCGGGCACTGGTTGAGGTAGAGGGGTTGCTAGGGGGACATGTTTGCGATCTGGATGGGTCCCGGCGTTCTGCGGGCATGGGAATACCTTGCAGCACGTTTGGGTCCTCGCGCGGGGTCTCCGCCATTTTGGGGGTCCTGGGTCGTGGGCAGGGGCAGGTTGGGCTGGGTCCCATGGTCTGTTCCCTCCTGGGGTCGAATCTTGAAGAAGGCCCGGTCGGGCCTCCACGTAGATTTTTCTTTCTTCCATCACCAGGTAGGTCGGGTTGTTGGGCGGGCCTCTCTGGGTCGGGTAGCTGGGCGGGTCTCTGGGGGTTGCGTTGGGCCGGGTCTTGCCGTCGGGAGTCAGGTCGGGAGCTCCGGGGACTGAGCAAGGCGATCCGGGGGCTGGCGTCGGTAGTTAGGCCGGGTTGGGAGCTCCGAGGTCCGGGTCGGCTCCAAATCGAGGTTGGGGCTTCACTTCCGGTTTGGGCCCGATCTTCTTCCAGGTCGTGGAGGTCAGGTCGGGTCGGGTCAAAAGGTCTCCATGGGCCTCGGACGGTGTTCAAGCCTGCAAGAGAAGATAAAATAGAGAGGTTAGTAATAATGTTAGTTTTAGAATTAATTTTTAAAAGATTAGAACGAGTATAAGTTAAGTAAAAAGGGGATCTGTTGGGGAGAGCTCGCAGGGAGTCGCCTCGCTCCGGCGCCATCCTGGTAAAGATTTTTTCAGAGAGATTGAGGGAAGGATTACTTCGTTCATATGGGGAGGGAAGGTGGCCAGAGTTAGAAAGGTGCTGCTACAGAGGGGAAGGCAGGCAGGGGGTTTGGGTCTTCCGAATCTGATGTATTACTCCTGGGCGGTGAATGTAAAGAAGGTGCGGAGCTGGGTCAGAGGGGTTGATGCCCAGTGGGTCAGAATGGAGGAGAGTTTGTGCAGCGGGTCGGGATTGAAAGCAGTAGCAACAGCGACGCTCCCGATACCCCCGGGGAAGCACTCAGGGAGTCCGGTAATAATAGCTTCATTAAGAATTTGGATGCAGTTTCGCCAACACTTCGGATTGGGGGCAGGGTCACGGGAAATGCTGATTCGGGGGAACCACAGATTTGAGCCAGGGCGGTGGGATGGAAATTTTCAGAAATGGGGGGAGAAGGGGATTAAGACACTAAAAGGTTTGTTTCTTAGGGGTCGGTTTGCAGGACTGAAGGAGCTGGAAGCGAAGTATGGGCTGGAGCAGGGGGAAATGTTTAGATACATGCAGGTTCGAGATTTTGCCAGAAAGGAGATACAGAGCTTCCAGGTGGAGCCGGCCTCCACATTGCTGGAGGAGGTGCTGGCGACAGGGAGACTGGAGAAGGGGGTAATGTCAGCGGTTTACGGAACTATTTTGGAAGAGGAGAAGGCACCATTGGAAGGGATCAAAGCAAAGTGGGAGGAAGAGTTGGGAGAGGATATGGAGGAGGGTTCTGGTGTGAGGCGCTCTGGAGAGTGAAATGCCTCCACCTCGAGCGTGAGGTTGGGGCTGATACAGCTGAAGGTGGTATACAGAGCACACCTCATGAGGGCGAGAATGAACCGATTCTGTGAAGGAGTAGAAGATGTGTGTAAACATTGCGGGGGTGGGGGGCGCTAATCACGTTCATATGTTTTGGTCCTGTCCAAAGCTAGAGGATTACTAGAAAGAAGTTTTTAGGGTAATTTCTAAAGTGCTGCACATGAAACTGGACCTGGGCCCTCGGGTGGCCATATTCAGGGTGTCGGACCAGCCAGGGTTGGAAACGGGTGCGGAGGCAGATGTTGTACCATCACCTCGTTGATCGCCCGAAGGCGGATCCTGATGGGATGGAGAGCAACCTCTCCACCCTGTGCCCTGGCATGGCGGGGGGACTTGTTGGAATTCTTTACTTTTGAGAAGGTGAAGTTTGAACTGAAGGGAAGGATGGAGGGGTTCTACAATTCATGGGCATTATTCATCATGCACTTTCAAGAACTGGATAACATCGAACATTAGTTGAGTGGGGTGGGGTGGGGGGGAGGGTTGGGGGAGGGGGGCGGTGTGTGTTGATGGTGACTATGGGTGATTCCTGATTCCTTTTTATCATTTATTTATGTGTACATGCGGGCTAATGTTTGGGGTTTGGTGGGGGGATGGGATCGTTGATATTGATATGGGGATTGCCATATTTGTTACTGATTATTGTTTATTGCTGGTGGGTGTAAATTTGGGAGAAAATGTGAAAAAGGAGGACAATAAAAATTATTTTTTTTAAAAAGTTATAGAGAATGCTTAATCATTCATATATTAATAAAACTGTCATCAACTTCAAGTGGTTAAAAACAAAAGGAATATTTATGCTTTGATTGGATGCAGATGGAGTGCACGGCTCTCAGGCAATGTTGTGTGCAATCAGCACGCACCTGACTTCACTTGCTCTTGCTTTACGTGTGGATCAGTTCAGTCATACCGGTAGGAAAAAAACAATGCAGATGGAAGCTAGCGGAATGTGATTGTGGTAAACCACTGTGTTCTGATATTAGAGGTTGTACGGTAGAACCTGCACTACAGGTTCACCTGTGGCCCCTGCATGCTAGCTCCGCCCAGGAGCCGAGTTATAAATATGCGTGGCCTCCAGCTCGCAGCCATTTTGTCAGCTGCTGTGGGAGGCCACACATCTGATACTAATAAAGCCTCAGTTTGGATTCAACTTGGTCTCCAGTCAAATTGATCGTGCCTCAATTTATTAGTATCAGATTCAGAAGATGGACCTCCGGATTAAACCAGATCGCCTGCAGGTGGATCCACACGCAAGCGACGCCAGAAAGGACTTCCAGCACTGGCTAGCTTGTTTTGAAGCGTATATCAACGCGGCGCCGACCCCTGTTCCAGAGGCTCAGAAGATTCAAATATTATACTCCAGACTCAGTTGCAAAGTCTTCCCGCTAATCCTGGATGCGCCCAATTACGCTGATGCCATGACTTGATTCAAAGAAAATTATGAACAGAAGATGATCACGGGGTTGGATAGGGTGGACAGTGAGAGCTTTCTCCCGCGGATGGATATGGCTGGCACAAGGGGACATAACTTTAAACTGAGGGGTAATAGATATAGGACAGAGGTCAGAGGTAGGTTCTTTACGCAAAGAGTAGTGAGGCCGTGGAATGCCCTACCTGCTACAGTAGTGAACTCGCCAACATTGAGGGCATTTAAAAGCTTATTGGATAAACATATGGATGATAATGGCATAGTGTAGGTTAGATGGCTTTTGTTTCGGTGCAACATCGTGGGCCGAAGGGCCTGTACTGCGCTGTATTGTTCTATGTTCTATGTTCTATGTTCTATGAACACGCTCTTCGCCAGGCACACGCTCGCAACTCGTACTCAACTACCTGGTGAGTCAATCGAGGACTTCTGGAGGGCCCTGATCCCACTAGTGCGGGACTGTGACTCCCAGGACGTTACAGCTAAGGAGCACTCAGACCTCCTTATGAGGGACGCTTTTGTAACTGGCATTGGTTCTGATATTATCAGGCAGCGGCTGCGCGACCTCGCAGAGACTAAAACACTAGCGCTTTCCATGATGGTCACCCTGCGCAATGTCCAGTTCTACACCCCCAACCGTGCAGCCCACTCCTCCTACGCTTCATGGGCCCCACAGGCAGCCGCCCCAGCGGGGGCGCTACCCACCCAATACGCCTGCGCTACACGCCAGCCAGTGATCTCAGGGGAATCCCAATGCTATTTTTGCGGCCAGCAAAAACGCTCCCGCCAACGCTACCCGGCCCACACTGCACTTTGTAAGGCCTGCGGGAAGAAGGGCCACTTCGCTGCGGTGCGCCAGGCCCGCTCAGCGGCCGCGGTCGCCCCAACCACCCCCCCCCCCCGGTCACGGACAATGGGCGCTGCCATCCTCCTCTCCTCACCAGGCCATGTGCGAAGAATGGGCGCCGCCATATTTTCCCCCGCACAACATGTGCGTTTCATGGGCACCGCCATCTTGCTCCAACCCCGCAACATGCATTCCATGGGCGCCACCATTTTGTAATCCCCAGGATCTCCGGGCGCCGCCATCTTGTCCACCCGCAGCACATGGATACCAACGGCGTTTCAGGACCACAACTCAACGGCCGCCTCACTACCCGACGATCAACCACGGCTCGCCTCCATGGCAATCGACCAGTCCCGACCACATAATCTGACCAACGCATCCACCAGCGTGAAAGTCAACGGCCATGTGACCTCCTGCCTACTGGATCCGGGAGCACCGAGAGCTTGGTACACCCGAATACGGTAAGGCGCTGCTCCCTTAAGGTACACCCTACCAATCAAAGTATCTCCCTGGCCTCCGGATCCCATCGCATAGCGATCCGGGGGTCTCTTAGGAGTGCAAGCCGCACTTTTACCGGCCGGACCGCGCGCACCTGGTGAAGGCCTCCCGCCCCTTTGAACGCCTCAGCATGGATTTCCCCTCCACCGAACGACACATATATTTCCTCAGTATGATCGATGAATACTCCCGGTTTCCCTTCGCCATCCCATGCCCCGACATGACATCTGCCACCGTCATTAAAGCCCTTAATTCTATCTTCACTCTGTTCGGCTTCCTCACCTACATCCACAGTGGCAGGCGATCCTCATTCATGAGTGATGAGCTACGTCAGTTCCTGCTCAGCAGGGGTATCGCCTCCAGCAGAACGACGAGCTACAACCCGCGGAGAAACGGACAGGTAGAAAGGGAGAATGGGATGGTATGGAGGGCCGTCCAGCTGGCCCTGCAGTCCAGAAATCTCCCAGCTTCCCGCTGGCAAGAGGTCCTCCCTGATGCACTACATTCCATTCGCTCATTACTCTGCACTGCTACTAACAGTACACCGCATGAACGTCTTTTTGCCTTCCCCAGGAAGTCCACATCCGGGGTATCACTCCCAACTTGGCTCACAGCTCCGGGAACCGTGCTTCTCCGTAAACATGTGCGGCTCCACAAGGCGGATCCGTTGGTGGAAAGGGTGCACCTGCTCCACGCAAACCCACAGTACGCCTACGTAGCATTCCCCGATGGCCGCCAGGATACCGTCTCCCTCAGGGACCTGCCACCAGCAGGTTCCACCCCCACACCACCCCCATCGCCCCCGGTGCCACCCTCCCCTGCCCCGCCGCCCCCATCACCCACCCCCCCCCCCCAGGACCGTCCGTCCTCCCCCTGTCCACCCCCGTTGATGAAGAGGATTTTGGCACGCTCCCAGAGTCAACTCCGACCACGACAGAACCAACATTGCCGTCACCACTTTGTCGATCTCAAAGCACCATCAAGGCGCCCGGCCGGCTGAACCTCTGACCGGCCCGCCGGATGACCGGAGACATTTTTTTACTGCTTTGTAAATATTAAAAATTGCTAATTGTATATAGTTATCCACCACCCCTGCCGGACTCAATTTTAACAGGGGGTGAATGTGGTAAACCACAGTGTTCTGATATTAGAGGTTGTACGGTAGAACCTGCAGTACAGTTTCACCTGGGGCCCCTGCATGCTAGCTCCGAGGCAGGAGCCGGGTTCTAAATATGCGTGACCTCCAGCTCGCAGCCATTTTGTCAGCTGCTGTGGGAGGCCACACATCTGATACTAATAAAGCCTCAGTTTGGATTCAACTTCGTCTCCAGTCAAATTTATCATGTCTCAGTGATAAATCTGCCTGGGCAACGGTCTACAAAAGGTATTGTGGTCCGCACTCAGAACCCTGATGGGCTGCATGTGGACCTCGGACGGAGGTTGCCCCTCACTGCTACAGAGTGTAATGTTAAAGTTGTTTATAATCATCTAGTTTTCAGAGATGGAACTGATGGGAAAATGTCTGTACTCAGAAGAAGCAGACAGTTGAACAAAGCCTGAGACATGTTGCAGACAGTGTACTGAAAGCTGCCTTTAACTGGGACACAAACATTTATACCAGCTATTTCTAAACTTTTGCATATAATTCTGATAGTCAAATCTGCTTGTCACTATGATCATGGAATCGATAAAGAAAAAGATAAATTTGGAGCGATTTCACATTGCCCTGCCCCTGCATGTACTAAATTGCTTCATGCAAAGAACTTTGAAAAATCATGTGATTTTATTAACAGCTTTGCATTCTGTCCTGCTCAATTTTCTGGTTATTCCAGTGCATCAGGGCATGGAACCAGGGAAATCTGTTATTATATCACAAAGCAGAGCAGAGAGCCGAGCGAGAAATTGTTCCATACCTCACAGACCCTGGAAAATACACCCAGCACTTCAAACTGAACTGGAAGTGTTTGAGTTCACGGTGCAATTTTCTGACTTCACGCTTTCTTGACTATTTAAATGAATAATCAGCAAATTGTGCATGGTGCGCATTCAAGTATCCAATATACTAGTCGACGAGTCTCTCTGGCCAGAAAACAAAATCTGAAAATCACCCATATTTCTACCATGGTGGACAAAAACTAACAGGTCTCTGTGCTTGGAACAAAGGATCAAAGCAATGAACAAACACTTCCACAATGGCAAATGGATCATATCAACAAATCTGCCAGAAACCAACACTTCAAGCTCAAGATAGTGTCAGAAGTGAATGCCAAGACTGAGCAAGTCATTCTGCTGGAGAGCTCAGGCTCAAAGGTGTAATTTAAACTGAGCTCTTCAATTTAGTTCCATTCAGAATGAAGGCTCAAATCAAATTGAACCATACAGTATAAATAGTGTGTAGTTTGTTTTGGCTGAATATAAATGAAACATGATAGAACCTCTTCCTTCCTGATTACATTGTTTAAACGCTTTTTAAAAATCCTATTTATACAAAATCCCCTTTGTGTATGTACATTGCAGGGTATACAAACCTTAAAGCGTTTGAAAATTATTGGAAGTTCACTTCAGGTGATCAAGTGTTATAGTTGCATTTGGCGGCACGGTGGCGCAGTGGTTATCACTGCTGCCTACAGCGCTGAGGATCCAGGTTCGCTCCCGGCCCCGGGTCACTGTCTGCGTGGAGTTTGCACATTCTCCCTGTGTCTGCGTGGGTTTCACCCCACAACTGAAAGATGTGTAGGGTAGGTGGATTGACCACACTAAATTGCCTCTTAATTGGAAAAAAAAATTATTTATTTTAAATTTATAAAATAAAATTTTTAAAAGTGCTATAGTTGCATTATAAAGTAACTGTTTTAATAATCTTCCTCATAGCATAAAAGCCATACAGTGGGATTCTCCGTTCCTGAGTCTCTGCCCCCTCCGAAATGGCGTCAACACGTTGCGCGCCGCGCGTCGTTGGAAAGGCAATAGCGTGTCATCGCAAGCCCCTGCCCCGATGCTGAACCCCCGATGGGCCGAGTTCCCGACGGCGCGGAACATTTGTGCTATTTGTTTCCGTTGACCCCGCCTGGTGGCTGCAGACTGTCCAGCGCCGCCACAGTCTGGGGGAAGCCGTGTCGCTGGCTGGGGTGGGGCTTCAGCGGGGGCTGGGGGGACTGGTGGGGGGTGGTCCGGGCTTGACGAGGGGGGTTACTGGGGGTCATTATTTAGCAGGCCGGGTCCACACGTGGCCGGCGCTATGTTGCACAGTGCAGCCATCGCAGGCCGCCGCCGTGCGCATGTCGACCACGGACCCGGCCATTCTCCAGCCGTTTTTGCCGCGGGAGCTGGGAGGTTTACCCGTCACGGCTGCTAGCCCCCCAACAGTCCTGGAATCGGTGCAGCTGTTGCACCATTTTTTCTGGCATCAAACACCACTACTCCCACGCCGGTGGCAGCGCTTAATCTGGAAATCGGAGAATCCAGCCCGAAGTGTTGTCACCGGGGCAGGATTCATGGACTTCTACGACAGCAAAACTGGCGTCGCACCTGGACTGATTCCATTACTGCGGAGAGGCTAGCACCAGTTTCACAAGGAACACAGTCAATTCTGATGAGAAATGGTGCTGGATTCGCCGGTTTTGCGATTGACACTCAGGAGGCTGACAAACTGCAGCCGCATATACACACTTCACTCCCTACACACACCATCCCAGCCAACATGATGACACTGGTTGCGATGAAGCGCGCCCATCCCGCTAATGGGTCAGCTGGGGTCTAGGGGGATGGCCTGAGAGGACACCCATTCGACCTGTGGCTCTAAGTCCACAGTGTGCAGTCAGCGACGTGCGCAGCTGCATGGCTGCTTTGCAGACTGGCAATGGTGTTCCGTGCCCGTCCACCCCGACCCCACAGACCACCTCTTGGCCATCCCCCGCTACAACCCCCCGAGTCCTGGCAGAAGCCCCCCCCCCACCGGCCAATGGCATGACTGTCAGCAAACTATGGCGATGTTGAACACTTTCTGTACCCCCTCTCTCTCCTTCAGCAGCCATGGCAACTGTTTCACAATTTTTAAAGGCACAAGTGAAACTTACCGCCGATAATTCTCCCCAGTGTAGGTGGAAAATCATGGAGGCCCAGAGAATATCGAATCAGGCCCGCTAATGATATGCCAAGGGACTGTACGTGCGTTCTGGATGCACAGACACTGCTATCGAGGCGACGGAGAATTGTGATTTGGTGTGAAACCGGTGCCAGCCACAATTTCGGCATTGGAAACGATTCTCCGCCCAATCGGGCAGCACGGTAACACAAGTGATTAGCACTGTAGCTTCACAGCGCTCGGGTCCCAGGTTTGATTCCCCGCTGGGTCACTGTCTGTGCGGAGTCTGCACGTTCTCCCCGTATCTGCGCGTGTTTCCTCCGGGTGCTCCGGTTTCCTCCCACAGTCCAAAGACGTGCAGGTTAGGTGGATTGGCCATGATAAATTGCCCTTAGTGTCCAAAAAGGTTAGGAGGGGTTGTTGGGTTGCGGGGATAGGGTGGAGATGTGGGCTTAAGTGGGTCGGTGTAGACTCGATGGGCCGGGTAGCCTCCTTCAGCACTGTATGTTCTCTGCTCTAATCCCGTTTCCCAATTCCGGGGTCAGCCGACAGAGAATCCCACCTCATATATGGGAAAAGATTAGAAGGTAGCATAAAAGAGAACTTAAAAGTACTTTAGAAACATATGAAAATTAAATGCTTCATCAATGGAAGGGTGGGGCTGATTGGAAATAAAAAGGATCTCTTGAGGAGACAGATGTATTAAATTCGTGCTTTGTATCTGCCTTCAATAAAGAAGAGGATATTGCCAATAAAACCATAATGGAGGAGAGGTTAGACATGATAAAAATAGTTAAAGAGGAGGTACATAAATGCTTGGCAGTGTCAAAACAGAAAACTCATTCAATCCAGATGGGTGACGCCATATGTTTCTGAAGGAAGTAGTGGAGAAAGCAATGAAGGCTTTGATCACAATGGCCACAGATTCTGTGGTCAGCAGTGAAGAGGAGGTGTATGCAAATGACTGTGTTTAAGACAATGTTCTTGCCTTTTTCGTAGGCTGCAGCAGGAACTTACACTCCCAGCTGCAGAGTGGATCCATTGATGAGATAACAGGAAGGTCTCTTAGCGTGGCACAATTCCAGTGAAGCCGCACCCCTTTTGGTGTCACAAGCTGAAGACATGTCATATGAGGTCTCTCTTCCGCTGAATGGCAGATAAGTGTTTTTAATCATATTAAATATTTTCTTTAATGGACTTTTAATTGTATCTGTTGCTCTGGTTGTGCCCCTCCGCAGGACTACCCCATCCCTGGCACCTCTAACCTTGTAAGTAAAGAGCAATCAGTCCAAGCTTTTCATAGGATTTACAGTGCAGAAGGAGGCCATTCAGCCCATGGAGTCTGCATCGGCTCTTTGAAAGAGCACCCTACCCTAGCCCACACCTCCACCCTATCCCCATAACCCAGTAACCCCACCCAACACTAAGGGCAATTTTGGACACTAAGGGCAATTTAGCATGGCCAATCCACCTAACCTGCACATCTTTGGACTGTGGGAGGAAACCAGAGCACCCAGAGGAAACCCAACGCACACACGGGGAGAACATGCAGACTCCGCACAGACAGTGACCCAAGATGGGAATCGAACCAGGGACCCTGGAGCTTGAAGCAATTGTGCTAACCACTGTGCTACTGTGCTGCCCTTTTCTGCTGACCAGTTCCAGTGGGGGCATCACAATGGGCTCCCCCAGAATCCATTCAGGAGAACCACAACCTCTGGATTCAAGCCTAAATGAGATCCCCAGAAGTTGCAGTTCTATTACTGCCTGTTACATTCTTCGCTGCTAATATACCAATCATGCACAATAGATTGTGAAACAATAATGTGGGTTCTTTATTCAAAGATAAGGCTCTGAATAGATAATGTTCACTGGGAACCGGTGAGGCACAGTAGTGCTGAAAGACTGCCAAAAAATCATGGGACTGGTAAATCACATGCTCTCAAAGTTTGTAATGACTGACAGTACTTTGAGATATGCATCCTTAAAGCTATATACACATCACATCACAACACTCCTTTTTTATTAAGCTAAAGGAATGCCCTGAAAGATTCAAACTATTCACTTGACAACAAAACAAGTTAATATTGTGTCTGAATGTACTTTATCACAGAGCAATCGATTTACAAGTCTCTGAAAAATATCGGTAATTGGTTTATCCGTCCAGATTTAGTTATGGTAATATTGGGTGGGGGTTGCTGTATATTTTCAGAATACTTGAGAGCGATGTTTTGTTTGTGTTGCACCTTAGACTGTGTTCTAGTCCCAACAGGATAGTTCAGTTTTTCTGGTTGTGTTATTGTTCAGATTTGGCATCTGTTATGTCGCACTGTCATATCATTTGGTGGTAGTACTTGATACGATCTTGATTCTGGAGATGGATGTTGAACTCAAACTTTCAGTCCGAAGTTCAGGTTTCAATAGTCCATTGACCGCATGTCCGTCACGGGCAGCTTTCACCTAGACCTATTTTTTGAGTAGTGCATCACGCACTCCTGGGAATACCAATCAGTGCGGACTGGGGAGGTTTGTCTGCACTTAGCTGCCAAATGGCAATTCTGTATTGGTTCCGCAGTACAATGAGGTTTACATGTTCGGAATGGATATGCACATTTTGTTTAAATTGTGCTGCTCATCTTGTTGGCTGATGATCTCCATTACAGGGTTAGGTGATCTGCTCCCAGTGTACGCATGGAGTTTCTTTTTTAAAAAAATATATTTTATTAAAGTTTTCAAACACAATTTTTTCCCTTACAAATCAAAGAAATAAAAATACAAGTAACATGATAACTGCAATATAACAGTGTGTAACTAACATGGTAAACTAACCAAATAACACAAAGTAATACTCCCCCCGCCCTCTCTCCCCCTCCAAAAACCCCAACAGTTTACCCCCCCCTCCCTCCCCCCCCTCCCCCTCCCCCTGGGTTGCTGCTGCTGGTCATCTATCTTCCCTCTAACGTTCCGCTAGGTAGTCGAGGAACGGTTGCCACCACCTGGTGAACCCTTGAGCCGATCCTCTCAGCGCAAACTTCATCTGCTCCAGTTTTATGAACCCCGCCATATCGTTTATCCAGGCCTCCAGTCCAGGGGGTTTCGCTTCCTTCCACATGAGTAAAATCCTACGCCGGGCTACTAGGGAATCAAAGGCCACGACATCGGCCTCTTTCGCCTCCTGCACTCCCGGCTCATCCGCAACTCCAAATAAAGCTAACCCCCAGCCTGGTTTGACCCAGACCTTCACCACCTTCGAGATAACTCCCGTCACTCCCCTCCAATACCCCTCCAGTGCCGGACACAGCCAAAACATATGTGTGTGGTTCGCCGGGCTTCCCCCGCACCTCCCACATTTGTCCTCCACTCCGAAGAACCTGCTCAACCTTGCTCCCGTTATGTGTGCTCTATGCAGCACCTTAAATTGGATCAGGCTAAGCCTGGCACACGAGGAAGAGGAATTTACCCTACTTAGGGCATCAGCCCACAAACCCTCCTCAATCTCCTCCCCGAGCTCTTCTTCCCATTTTCCCTTCAGTTCGCCCACTAACTCCTCCCCCTCTTCTCTCATCTCCCGGTATATCTCTGACACTTTGCCCTCCCCGACCCACACCCCCGAAAGCACCCCGTCCTGGATCCCTTGTGTCGGGAGCAGCGGAAATTCCCTCACCAGTTGTTTCGTGAACGCTCTCACCTGCATATATCTAAAGAAATTTCCCCGGGGCAGCTTATACTTTTCCTCAAGCACGCTCAAGCTCGCAAACGTCCCGTCTATAAATAAATCTCCCACTCTCCTGATTCCTACCCGGTGCCAGCTCTGGAATCCTCCATCCAGCCTCCCTGGGGCAAACCTATGGTTGTTCCTGATCGGGGACCACACCGAGGCTCCCAGCACACCCCTCTGTTGCCTCCATTGCCCCCAGATACTTAATGTTGCCGCCACCACTGGGTTTGTGGTAAATATTTTTGGTGAGAGCGGTAGTGGCGCCGTCACCAGCGCTTTTAAACTCGTCCCTTTACAGGACTTCATCTCCAATCTTTTCCACGCCGCTCCCTCTCCCTCTATCATCCATTTACGAATCATCGCCACATTGGCGGCCCAGTAGTAGTCGCCCAAGTTCGGCAACGCCTGTCCCCCTCTGTCTCTACTACGTTGTAGGAACCCCCTCCTTACCCCCGGGACCTTCCCTGCCCCTACGAAGCTCGTGATGCTCCTATCTATTTTTTTAAAAAGGCCTTAGTGATCAGTGTAGGGAGACATTGGAACACAAATAGGAACCTCGGGAGGACCATCATCTTAATTGCCTGCACTCTGCCCGCCAGTGACAGCGGCTGCATGTCCCACCTTTTGAAATCCTCTTCCATTTGTTCCACCAGTCGTGTCAGATTAAGTCTGTGTAAGGTTCCCCAGCTCCTGGCTATCTGAATCCCCAGGTATCGGAAGTTTCTTTCCACTCTCCTTAGCGGTAGGCCATCTATCCCTCTACTCTGGTCCCCAGGGTGTATCACAAAAAGCTCACTCTTTCCCATGTTAAGCCTATATCCCGAGAAATCTCCAAACTCCCTCAATATCTGCATGACCTCTGTCATCCCCCCCACTGGGTCCGTCACATACAGCAGTAGGTCATCCGCGTAGAGTGACACTCGGTGTTCCTCTCCCCCTCTAATCACCCCTCTCCATTTTCTGGAGTCTCTCAGCGCTATGGCCAGTGGTTCAATTGCCAACGCGAACAGTAATGGGGACAACGGGCATCCCTGTCTTGTTCCCCTGTATAGTCGAAAATACTCCGACCTTTGCCGACCTGTGACCACACTTGCTGTTGGGGCCCCTTAGAGGAGTTTAACCCAGCTGACAAACCCGTCCCCGAACCCGAACCTCCTCAGCACCTCCCATAGATACTCCCACTCCACCCTATCAAATGCCTTCTCTGCATCCATTGCCGCCACTATCTCTGCCTCCCCCTCTACTGGGGGCATCATTATCACCCCTAATAGCCGTCGCACATTGACATTTAGTTGTCTCCCCTTTACGAACCCTGTCTGGTCTTCGTGCACCACACCCGGGACACAATCCTCTATCCTCGTTGCCAGCACCTTTGCTAGCAACTTGGCGTCCACATTTAGCAGTGAGATAGGCCTATAGGATCCGCACTGCTGCGGATCTTTATCCCGCTTCAAGATTAGCGATATCGTCGCCTCCGACATTGTCGGGGGTAGGGTCCCCCATTCTCTGGCCTTGTTAAAGGTCCTTACCAGCAGCGTAAGGACAAGTCCACATATTTTCTATAAAATTCCACCGGGAACCCATCTGGTCCCGGGGCCTTCCCTGCCTGCATGTTCCCCAGCCCCTTGGTAACCTCGTCCACTCCAAACAGCGCCCCCAGGCCTTCCACCTCCTACTCCTCCACCCTCGGGAACCTTAATTGGTCCAAAAACTGCCGCATCTCCTCTTTTCCCTCCGGGGGTTGGGACCTATAAAGTCTCTCGTAAAAGGTCTTAAACACCTCGTTTATCTTCCCTGCTCTCCGCACCGTAGCTCCCTTGTCATCCCTAATTCCCCCTATCTCCCTCGCCGCTGTCCTCTTTCGCAGCTGATGGGCCAACAGGCGACTCGCCTTTTCCCCACATTCATATCTCATCCCCTGTGCCTTCCTCCACTGTGCCTCCGCCCTCCTTGTGGTCAACAGGTCGAACTCCGTCTGGAGTCGTCGCCTCTCCCTGTATAGTCCTTCCTCCGGGGCCTCCGCGTATTCTTTATCTACCCTCAAAATCTCCCCCAGTAGTCTTTCCCTTTCCTTGGCCTCTATTTTCCCCTTGTGGGCCCTGATGGAGATCAGCTCTCCTCTGACCACCGCCTTTAGTGCTTCCCATACTACTCCCACTCGGACCTCCCCGTCGTCATTGGCCTCCAGGTATCTCTCGATACATCCCCGCACCCTTCCGCAGACTCCCTCATCCGCCAGTAATCCCACATCCAGTCGCCAGAGTGAACGCTGCTCCCTCTCCTCTCCTAGTTCCAGGTCCACCCAGTGTGGGGCATGATCTGAAACAGCTATGGCTGAATACTCAGTTCCTTCCACCCTCAAGATCAGTGACCTTCCCAAAACAAAGAAATCTATCCGGGAATACACCTTGTGAACATGGGAGAAGAAGGAGAACTCTTTGGCCTTCGGCCTAACAAATCACCACGGATCCACTCCCCCCATTTTGTCCATAAACCCCCTAAGCACCTTGGCCGCTGCCGGCCTTCTTCCGGTCCTAGATCTAGATCTATCTAACCCTGGGTCCAACGCGGTGTTGAAGTCCCCCCCCATTATCAGGTTTCCTACCTCCAGGTCCGGGATACGTCCCAGCATCGCTTAATAAATCCCGCATCATCCCAATTCGGGGCATATACGTTAACCAACACGACCTCCATTCCCTCCAGTCTGCCACTCACCATCACATATCTGCCTCCGCTGTCTGCTACAGTGTTCCTAGCTTCGAATGACACCCGTTTCCCCACCAGTATGGCCACCCCTCTGTTCTTTGCATCCAGCCCTGAGTGGAACACCTGTCCCACCCATCCTTTCCTTAACCTAACTTGGTCTGCCACCTTCAGGTGCGTCTCCTGAAGCATAGCCACGTCTGCCCTCAGTCCTTTCAAGTGCGCGAACACTCAGGCCCTTTTAATCGGCCCATTTAGGCCTCTCACGTTCCACGTGATCAGCCGAACTGGGGGGGGCTACCTGCCCCCTTCCCGTGTCAACTAGCCATCACCCTCTCTAGGCCAGTCCCACGTCCCGGTTCCGCGCACCCACCCGTTCCCCCGGCGGCGCATTCCAGCCCCGACCACCCTTTCTTTTACCAGTTCCTCTTTGATTTCTGCAGCAGCAACCCAGTTATCCTCCCCCCCTCCCCGCCCCCCCCCCCCCGCCCCCCCCCCCCCGCTAGATCCCCATCTAGCATGATTGCTCCCCCCATATTTCTTCCGAAAGTCAGCTGACTTCAACTGACCCCGGCTTCTCCTGCTCTCTCCTTGACCCCCCCCGTGTGGGGAACTCCCATCTACCATGCGCCTATCTTCCCGCCATCATCTTTCTGGCGCGAGAACAAGAACAATAAGCCCCGTGTTCTCTATAGTTGTCCCGCCCCTTGTGGCGCAGCTCCCTCTGCCGCCCCACTCCCATTCCCCATCCCCCGCCTATGTCTCTTCTTCCCCCCCACCGGCGCCCACATTTCTTAGTGTCCCCCCCTCCCCAATTTACATCTCTATATACATCGGCATTGTCATTTCCCCTCTAACATCAGTCCCTCAGTTCTGATCCAGTTTCTCGTTTTTAATAAAGGTCCATGCTTCTTCCGCCGTTTCGAAGTAGTGATGCCTCTCCTGGTGCGTGACCCACAGTCGCGCCGGCTGCAGCATCCCGAACTTCACCTTCTTCTTGTGTAGCACCTCCTTGGCTCGATTAAAACTCGCCCTCCTTCTCGCCACCTCCGCACTCCAATCCTGGTACACCCGTACCATTCTCCCATCTACTACTTCGTACCTTTTTGGCCCATCTCAGAACCACCTCTCTGTCATTGAAGCGATGAAATCGCACGATCGTCGCCCTAGGTGGTTCTCCCGCCTTTGGTCTCCTCGCAGGGACCCGATGAGCCCCTTCCACTTCCAAGGGGCCCGAGGGGGCCTCAGCTCCCATTAGCGAGCGTATCATCGTGCTCACGTAAGCCCCGCCCACCGCTCCTTCCACTCCCTCGGGGAGACCCAGGATCCGAAGGTTCTTTCTCCATGATCTGTTTTCTAGGACTTCAATCCTTTCAATGCACTTTTTGTGGAGCGCCTCGTGCGTCTGCGTTTTGACCGCCAGGCCCAGGATCTTGTCTTCGTTGTCCGTCACCTTCTGCTCCACCACGCGGAGCTCCAACTCCTGGGTCTTTTGTGCCTCCTTAAGCCCCTCAATTGCCTGTAGCATCGGGGCCAGCACCTCCTTCTTAAGCAGCTCCACACACCGTCTCAAAAATTCGTCTTGGTCCGGCCCCCATGTCACCTGGGCTCTCTCCGCCACCATCTTGCTCCTTTTTTCTTCTGCCCCTGTCCTCGAGGATTCTTCGCGATCTGGCCGCCACCGCCGATATTTTTCTTTTTCGTTGGGGGGTCTCCCTGTTGCCTCACCCCACACCGGGTTTCGTCCCGAAAAAATTCCCCGTTGGGGCTCTCAAAAGAGCCCGAAGGTCCGTTCGAGCTGGAGCCGCCGAAACGTGCGGCTTAGCTGGTCATCGCTGCAACCGGAAGTTTACGCATGGAGTTTCTGACGAAGCTCCTTGTTGTCTGCATTGTTATCTTGATGATACCATGGACAGTGACCAAGGACAGGTCCCTGCACACCAGAAAGCCTGGACCTATGGTGTCCATGACTTAAAATGTCTGGGGTAACCAGGGTGAGTTTTGGTAGTTAACTGTAGTGGATCCCAGAGTTGGAATCTCCGAGTCTTTGTACGCGGTGAGCTTGGTGTGGGTTGGTCAAATCATCACTTTCCACTTCAGTGGGTACTTACATTTGAGTGTTTGACTGATCTTTTTGTGGGCTCAGCTCCACTTACCCGCCCGCTCACCATAAGCCTTAATTCATTTACTGTGCACAAATCTATCTATCTTTGCCTTAAAAGCATTCAACGAGGTAGCCTCAACTGCTTCACTGGACAGGGAATTCCACAGATTCACAACCCTTTGGGCGAAGATGTTCATCCTCAACCCTGTTCTAAATCTGCTTCCCAGCTTCCCCCTTATTCTGAGGCTATGCCCCCTAGTTCTAGTTTCACCCACCAGTGGAAACAACCTCCCTCCTTCTATCTTATCTATTCCCTTCACAATTTAACGTTTCTATATGATCCTCCTTCATTCTTCTAAATTCTGATGAAGACAGTCCCAATCTACTCAGTCTCTCCTCATAAGCTAATACTCTCAATTCCGGAATCAACCTTGTGGATCTCCTCTGCACACCCTCCAGTGCCAGTACATCCTTTCGCAAGTAAGGAGACCAAAACTGTACACAGTACTCCAGGTGTGGCCTCACCAGCACCCTATACAGCTGCAACATAACCTCCCTGCTTTTAAACTCCATTCTCTAGCAATAAAGGACAACATTCCATTTGCCTTCTTAATTACCCGCTGCACCTACAAACAAACATTTTGCAATTCATGCAAAAGGGCATCCAGGTCCCTCTGCACAGCAGCAACCTGCAATTTTTTACCATTTAAATAATAGTCATTTTGCTGTTATTCCTATAAAAATGAATGTCCTCACATTTACCAACATTGTACTCCATCTGGCAGACCCTTGCCCACTCACTTAACCTCACTATATCCCTATGCATACTTTCAGTGTCCTCTGCGCACTTGACTCTACCACTCATCTTAGTGTCATCTGCGAATTTTGACACATTACATTTGGTCCCCAACTCCAAATCATCAATGTACGTTGTAAACAATTGTGGTCCCAACACTGATACCGAATGCTCACCACTAGCCACTGATCGCCAACCAGAAAAACACACATTTAGCCCACTCTTTTCTTTTTGTTAATTAACCAATCCTCTATCCATGCTAATACATTACCCGTAATGCTGTGCACTTGAAAAAAAAAATGAAATGAAAATCGCTTATTGTCACAAGTAGGCTTCAAATTAAGTTACTGTGAAAAGCCCCTAGTCCCCACATTCCGGCGCCTGTTCGGGGAGGCTGGTACGGGAATTGAACCGTGCTGCTGGCCTGCCTTGGTCTGCTTTCAATGCCAGCGATTTAGCCCTGCGCTAAACCAGCCCCTTTTGCCCTTATGCAGCAGCCTTTTGTGCAATACCTTGTTGAATGCCTTCTGGAAATCCAGATACACCACATCCATCGGTTCCCCGTTGTCCAACGCACTCGTAGTGTCCTCAAAGAATTCCAATCAAATAGTAAATATGAGCTGCCTTTCATGAACCCATGCTGCGACTGCCCAATGGGACAATTTCTATCCAGATGTCTCACTATTTCTTCCTTGGTGATAGATTCAAGCATTTTCCCCACTGCAGAAGTTAAGCTAAATGGCCTATAGTTACCCGCCTTCTGTCTACCTCCTTTTTTAAACAGTGGCGCCACTCATGTATTTGCTTTGTTTGTCCCCTTCTTCCGCACTGTAACCAATCACTGTTTGTCAATGTGCCATTTGTCAATGTGCTCTGTCGAATGTCTACTTTGTACGTACTGTGTACGTTCCCTTGGCTGCAGAAAAATACTTTTCACTGCACTTTGGTACATGTGACAATAAAGCAAATCAATCAATCATTTGCTGTTTTCCAATCTGCCGGAACCGCCCAAGAGTCCAGCGAATTTTGGTAAATTACCACAAGCACATTTTCTATTTCCCGCACTATCTCTCATAGTACCCTGGCATGCATTCCATCAGGGCCAGGAGGCTTGTCTACCTTTAGCCCCATTAGCTTGCCCAACACTACCTCCTTAGTGATAATGATCATTTCTAGGTCCTCACCTGCCATAGCCTCCTTGCCATCAATTATTGGCATGTTATTTGTGTCTTCCACTGTGAAGGCCAACACAAAATACCTGTTCAATGCCTCGGCCATTTCTTCATTTCCCAATATTAAATCCCACTTCTCATTCTCTAAAGGACCAATGTTTACTTAAGCCACTCATTTTCGTTTTATATATTTGTAGAAAATGTTGCTATCTGTTTTTATATTCTGAGCCAGTTTACTGTCATAATCTATCTTACCTTTCTTTATCGCTTTTTTCGTGGCTTTCTGTTGACATTTAAAGATTTCCCAATCCTCTAGTTTCCCACTAATTTTGCCACTTTGTATGTATTTTCTTTCAATTTGATCCCTTCCGTTATTTCCTGAGATATCCATGGATGATTATCCCTTTTCCTACAATCCTTCCTTTTCACTGGTATATACTTTTGCTGAGCACTGTAAAAAATCTCTTTGAAAGGCCTGCACTATTCCAATTGTTCCACCACAATGTCTTTGCTCCCAGTCTACCTTAGGGAACTTCTCCCTCATCCCATTGTTGCTTCTTTGTTTAAGCACAAGACACTGGCATTGGATTTTTCCTTCTCCTCCTACATCTATGTTTTAAATTCAACCACACTGTGTTTGTTCCTTCTGAAAGGATCCCTAACTATGAGATTATTAATTATTTCTGTCTCATTAGACAGGACCAGATCTAGGATAGCTTGCTCCTGTTCTATTACCATTCATGGTAATATGTTGCGTTCTTTGTCTTTTCTTCCAGAATGATCCAAATCTTTGTTGTTGACAAATAATCCACCAATCAAAAGATTGAAACAAAACTACTTTATTATGAAACTATTAATTAAATGAAGTTCGCACACTCTACTGAGCACACCCTGGGACCTTCCATCACAATGCACACATGCCCAGGAGTGGTGCCCACACATGTCACCTGCCACAAATCCCCCGCTCCCTCCCCTATGCATCAAACGTGCGGCTCACGATGCCCTCTCTTTGAACCCGTAGAAAACGTTAGCACATAATAGGCTGGAAAGGACTCAGATGGACGGGGGGGTGCCAGACATCCCGAGTCCTCACCCCCCTAAGAGGAAGCAGTCCTGGAGATCGCGGGGTTGACCGAGGAGAGAGCAGTCACTGACAGCAAGGTTGGCCTGCACCGCAGATCTGAGGATCCACTGCCCCTTCTCCCAAATGACCTGTCCTAAGTGAGTTGTTCATGTCAGACGAAATGGTCTCTCCCTCTCACTGACCACATATCCACTCTCATAGATCATAGAATCCCTACAGTGCAGAAGGAGACCATTCGACCCATCACGTCTGCGCTGGCCCTTGCTCCAATAGAACACCCTACCTAGGCCCAATCACCACCCCTATCCCCATAACCCCACCTAACCTTTTGGGCAATATTAGCATGGCCTATCTACCTTATCTGCACATCTTTGGACTGCCATGATGTGGTGATGCTGGCGTTGGACTAGGGTGGGCACATGTAAGATGTCTTATAATACCAGGTTAAAGTCAAACAGGTTTATTTGGAATCACTAGCTTTCTGAGCTACGCTGTTGGAAGACTTCTTACTGTGCCCATCTTTGGACTGAGGGAGGAAACCGGAGCACCCGGAGGAAACCCACGCAGACACAGGGAGAATGTGCAGACTCCACATAGATAGTCACCCAGGCTGGTATTGAACCTCTGTCCCTGGCGCTGTGAGGCAGTGGGCCTCCGCTAACCACTGGGCCACCGTGCCCAAAGTGTCTAGGAGCGTCTCAAAGATCACCATCTGATGCGGCCACCCGGGGTCACCCCAGACACCCCACATCCCCGCCACCCAAGAGAACACCTCGGGGGAGAGCTCTGAGGATGCCACCATCGATGCGCCACAGCTATCACCCCCACCTTCCACCAGCGTAGGGACACACACCTCGGTAGGCGATATTAGTGGATAGGCTTCTGAAGCACAATCTAGTGAGCACCGTACAGATGCTGATGCACATCAGATGGAGCCAGAAATATCCAAGGGAGACAGCAGCCAGAGGTCTGCTGGGTCCCAGGACTCAGTTGTGTCCCAGTCAGATGCCAAGTTCTGGGCAAGGTCATCCTGGAGCTGTTGCAGACACTATGGCACAGCCGTGAGATTTAAGGAGGGGATGACAACAACACTCCAGCAAGTGCACAGCCAATTGAAGGAGTCCCAAAGGTTATGGACACAGGAGATGGCGGCGGCATGCATGGCACCAAGGCCAACACTGCTAGGGTGGCGGCTGCAGTGGAAAGCCTGCAGTACTACATCAGCACCATGAGTGGTGGTATCCAAATTGTGACTTAGTCAGTATGACCATGGCTGAGGGCATTACTGAGGATCAACGCTGAGGGCATCAACACCATAGTGCAGGCACTGGGGAGCTGCCGGGGCCGAATGTTGTAGGGGCCTCTAGAGCTCACTCCAGTTGCCACTCCGTCCCATGGAGTCAACCACACAGGCTCATCCGGGAGGAGGGAGTGCTGGAGGCCGATCAGGTGCCTTCCACCAGGGCGACAATAGTGGTCTCCAGCTTATCCGAATCCCCCCCTCCTGACACCAGCATGTCTGAAGGTCAGCAGGCAGGTCAGGGTGGCACAGCAATGCCAGTGTCATAGGTAAGGCGGCAGAGGTCTTCAAGCTCCAGGTCATCCAGAGGACGCCCAAAGGCCACAGGCCGCTAAAAGCAGCAGACTGTCTCCACCTCTGATGTACATCCTGGGGACATACCTAGATGTAGCGGCAGACCACGGAAGCTGAAGAAGATTAAAGATCACTGAGTTGGCACTGGGTGGGGGGGGGGGGGGACCAACTGTAGCTAGGGATAGTTAGGGTTTCAAATTTTCACAATTAAAAAGTTTTACACCTGATACATGTGAAGCCTCTGTCACGCTATTCCTCACAGCGAGCCTGCCTGCACCCCATCCCAGTTGCCCCTGCTCCCCCTCGGCCCGAGCTCCCTTGGCACAGCAGCCATAGATCAGGAGTCTCGGATTCATACCACATGCAAGTGATGGGTGTGAGCGAGCTGTCAGCAGAAAGTCAGGAGTCAGACAATGGTATAGACTGAGGAGCACCCGAGCTCAGCTCACAGCGGGTTATCATCACCTGTCCTCTGTCTATCCTGAGTATGACTTCATCATCGCATTCACTTTGTATTAACACTTCAATGTTTTGGCCATTGGGTTGATGCAAGGTGACTTTTTGGAACGCTTTTGTTGCAATAAATACTATCACAAGCTTGGTTATACTGTCGACTAGCTCAGCTGCTGTGAAGTCACAATCACTCTCATTGTCTCTGCATGTATTTATGAATTGGTAAATGGTCTCTGTCAGTAGTTGCCTGAAAGATCAGGGACGTCATTCTCCGACCCCCTAGCGGGTCGAAGAATGGCCGTTGGCTGCCGTGAATCCCGCCCCCGCCGGTTGCCGAAGTCCCCGGCACCGGATATTCGGCGGGGGCGGGAATCGGGCCGCGCCGGTTGGCGGGCCCCCCCGCTGGACTCTCCGGCCCGGATGGGCCGAAGTCCCGCCGATAAATTGCCTGTCCCGCCGGCGTGGATTAAACCACCTTTTGAACGGTGGGACAAGGCGGCGCGGGCGGGCTCCGGGTTCCTGGGGGGGGCGCGGGGCGATCTGACCCCGGGGGGTGCCCCCACGGTGGCCTGGCCCACGATCGGGGCCCACCGATCTGTGCCGTGGGGGTCTCCACCATGGCGGAGGCGGAAGAGACTCCCTCCACTGCGCATGCGCGGGAAACTGTCAGCGGCCGCTGACGCTTCCGCACATGCGCCGCCCTGAGATGTCATTTCCGCGCCAGCTGGCAGGGCAACAAAGGCCGTTTCCGCCAGCTGGCGGGGCGGAAATTCCTCCGGCGTCGGCCTAGCCCCTCAATGTTGGGGCTCGGCCCCCAAAGATGCAGAGCATTCCGCACCTTTGGGGCGGCGCGATGCCCATCTGATTGGCACCGTTTTGGGCGCCAGTCGGCGGACATCGCGCCGATGAGGTGGGAATCTCCAATCTTCCAGCCACCTGTTTTGTGGTGGCGAGAGGCGGCGCACTGCTGACTGACAGTGGGATTCTCTCTTCTCACTGCTGCCAATGGGATTTTCCATTGAAGCCACCCCACGTTGCTGGGAAACCCGCGGGTGACAGTGCTCTGCCGGTGGGACTAGAGAATTTCGCCGCCAGCGAACGGCCGGAGAATTCCGGCTATGAGTTCCAGACGGTGTATGCTGAGTTGAGCTTCATTCTTATTTCATCTTTGATTGTTGACCAATACTTTCTGGATTTTTCAGGTGGCAGTCAAACAGATATGATTGTGTTCAGTCTATGCAGGCCTTCATTGCCTGCAGCATAATTTTAATGGCTTGTTTATGTGGTTTGGAAATATCAAGGTCCAGCAGACACAGCTCAATGGGTTGTCAGAACAAAGTAACTTCAGATCGGAGATCCAAAGCTTTCCAATGGAGTATTGGAAATGTTGTGGTAATCTTTCAGCTTTTGAAGGTTTCTCAATGTTATCTAGATCTTTCAGGTTTCCTCCAATGCTTTAAAGTTAATTTGGCTCTGAGGTGTAGTAACTTTAGTGGCCACCTCCTTAGCTGGTCATAAGTTACTGCTTAACTGCAATGGTTGTGCTGTTGAACTCTTCCTGTTTTTCCTGGTTTAATTCTAAGTTGCCCTCACAAAAAAAAAGATTTTAGACGAGAAAATTGCTGCAGCACTCCCAAAGTGAAAGCAACCAATAAAAAAATAGTTTCTTCCAGCTGTTACGGACTAATGCTGCATAGATTCTTCTTGCCAGTCCAGTCTGCAATATTTAACTTCAACAGCAATGGATTCTCCTTATCTGTCGACTTCTACTTAAAGTGAGATCACACTTCAGACTCCACTATTTAATTCATTTTCCTGCTTAAACTTTACAGCAGGTAGACTTTTGCTAACTCAGGGAGTGGTGGTGGCGGCCTAGTGGTATTGTCACTGGACTGATGATCCAGGAACCAGATTCAGATCCCATCACAGCAGATGGTGGAAATTGAATCTGACCATAAAAGCCATTGTTGAATGTTGTTTAAAAAACCCCAGCTGTTTCACTAATGTCCTTTAGAGAAGGATATCTGCAGTGCTGGTCTGATGTACTTGTGACCCCAGATTCCAGATCCACAGCACCAATGTGCTTGATGTTTAAATGCCCTCTAACCTAGCAAGCCACTTGTTGTGTCATGAGGCTAAGAAACAGGAAAGAAAGGACAGACAACCTGGCATCAACCTAGGCACTAGAAACAATGACAGCAAACTTCCTTACTAACATTTGGGAACTTGTGCCAAAATTGGGAAAGCTGTCTCACAGACAAGCCAGAACCATATTTTACAGATAACGTCCCAGACACCACTATCACCATCCCTGGGTCTGCCCTGCTGGTGGGACAGCAGAGATGGTGCACTGTGGTGTAAAGTTGGGAGGGAATTGCCTGGGACTCCTCAACATTGACTCTGGACCTCATGAAGTTCTGTTGGTTCAGGTCAAATATGGGCAACGAAACCTCTTGCTCACTAACATAAACCGTCCACCCTCAGTTGACCATAGCATTTACAGTGCAGAAGGAGGCCAATTGGCCGATCGAGTCTGCACCAGCCCTTGGAAAGAGCACTCTACTTAAGCCCATGTCCCATCTTATCGCCGTAACCCAGTAACCCCACCGAACCATTTGGACACTAAGGGGCAATTTAGTATGGCCAATCCACCTAAGCTGCACCTCTTTGGACTATAGAACAAAATCAGAGCACCTGGAAGAAACCCACGCAGAAACCCTCGCAGACATAGGGACAACGTGCAAACTCCACACAGCCAGTCACACAAAGCTGGAATTGAACCCGAGTTCCTGGGGCTGTGAGGCAGCAGTGCTACCCACTGTGTCACTGTGCCACCATGAATCAGTACTCTATGTTGAACACCATTTGGAGGAAGCACTGAGGGTGGCAAGGGCACAGAATGCACCCTTAGGTGGGGGAATTCAATGTCCATCACCAAGAATGGCTCGGTAGCACCACTACTGTTGGAGCTGGCGGGGTCCAAAAGGACATAACTGCTAGACTGAGTCTGCAGGTGGTTGATGTGTTGGGTGTTCTGGATCACATACAGTTCACCAACACTTGAGGTAGTGCAACACTATTTTATTAAAGGGTTAACTATTTAAACATACTTGAACAGTGGGTAAATACGATACCAGCTTTAACTAAAGACCTTTGCCTTGTCCTAACCAGTTGATGCACTCAGCACATGGTGAATGTCTGCGTTGCAGGCGGTGAGCTCTGTGCTCCTAGCTAGCTGTTACCCGAAAGAGCGGGAACTCTGATGCCCCCTGTCTTTATAGAGCGTGTTCTCTCACTGGTGATTGGCTGTGGTGTTGTGTATGTTGATTGGTCCCACTGTGTGTCCATCAGTGTGTGTCTGCACCATGATATACTGGTCTATATTATGATATCCCCCCTTTTATATAAAAAAAAATGTGCCTGCGTGACAATAAATAGTGTGTGGTGAATGTTCCTGACTACGTGTGTGCGAAATATTTACAGGTCTATGTACATAAAACTAAGTTATTTACATGGGAAGGTACCTGGTGCAGAAAAAAAGTGTGTCACTCAAATAACGAGATGAACACTGTATACAAACCACTTGAACGATTAAACGGAAGAACAGAACAGACCAGAGAGTCCATTAGTGCAAAGTTCACAAATCAAGTCTCTGAGGTGGGTGACGAATTCTGGTTGACCATCTCAAGGGTGGGTCAGGAGCCACCAGCTGAGGAGCGGGCTGGACTGCATCAGAGTGAGGAGGATGCAGAGTAACCGGAATCTCTGCACAGTCCAGGTCAGGGACAACAGGAGGGCGTGGCACTGGCGGTGGATCATGTAGCGAGCATGGAACGAGATGAAGGGCACGCCGATTACAGCGCAGAATGGAACCATCCGGTAGACGAACCAGGAACGAGCGAGGAGCCACCTGCCGAAGAACCACAGCAGTTGCAGACCAGCCACGATCCAGAAGATGGATGCGGACGTTGTCATCTGGAGCCAGAGCAGGGAGATCAGCTGCACGAGAGTCATGAGCCGCCTTGTGCTGTGTACGAGACAGTTGCATTCGTTGAAGGACCAGAACGTGGTCGAGGTCTGGGACGTGAATGGACGGCACCATCGTCCTCAGGGTGAGACCCATGAGCAGCTGGGCTGGCGACAGGCCAGTGGACAGAGGGGCCGAGCGATAGGCCAGCAGGGCGAGGTAGAAGTCGGATCCTGCATCGGCAGCCGTGCAGAGGAGCCGTTTGACTATGTGGATGCCATTCTCCGCTTTGTCATTGGATTGGGGTTACAGGGGACTGGATGTCACATGCACAAAGTTGTACCTCCTGGCAAAGTTGGACCATTCCTGGCTTGCAAAGCAGGGGCCATTGTCCGACATCACAGTGAGTGAGATGCCTTGACGAGCAAACGTGTCCTTACAGGCACGGATGACTACAGACGATGTGATGTCGTGCAAACGTACCACCTCCGGGTAGTTTGAAAAATAGTCTACAATCAGAACATAGTCCCTGCCCAGCGCGTCGAACAGGTTGATGCCGACCTTGGACCAAGGGGACGTGACCAACTCATGGAGCTGTAGTGTCTCACGTGGTTGGGCCGGCTGGAACCGCTGACAGGGGCTGGTTTAGCACACTGGGCTAAATCGCTGGCTTTTAAAGCAGACCAAGGCAGGCCAGCAGCACGGTTCAATTCCCATACCAGCCTCCCCGAACAGGCGCCAGAATGTGGCGACTAGGGGCTTTTCACAGTAACTTCATTGAAGCCTACTCGTGACAATAAGCGATTTTCATTTCATTTCAGGTGGGGCAGTTGAGCACTGTGCTGTCGATGTCGTCATTGATGCCGGGCCAGTACACTGCTTCGCGGGCCCGTCGGCGGCACTTCTCCACGCCAAGATGGCCCTCGTGTAGCTGTTCTAAGATGAGCTGGGGCATGCTGTGCGGGACAACAATGCGGTCCAGCTTCAGGAGGACACCATCAACTACCGCCAGATCGTCTCTGATGTAGAACTGCGGGCATTGGCCCTTGAGCCACCCGTCTGTGAGGTGGTGCATGACACGCTGTAGCAGGGGGTCAGCCGCAGTCTCGCGGCGAATTTGGACGAGGCGTTCATCCGTGGCCGGTAGATTGGAGGCCACGAAGGCCACATGGGCGTCAACCTGGCAGACGAATCCCGCTGGGTCACACGGGGTGTTGACTGCCCTGGACAGAGCGTCGGCTATGATCAGGTCTTTGCCCGGGGTGTATACGAGCTGAAAGTCGTATCGACGGAGTTTGAGCAGAATGCGCTGGAGGCGAGGCGTCATGTCGTTCAAGTCTTTTTGTATTATATTGACCAGCGGGCGATGGTCGGTCTCGATGGTGAATTGGGGAATGCCGTACACATAATCATGAAATTTGACTACACCGGGCACTCCTTTTCTATCTGCGCGTAGAGCTGTTCCGTGGGGGTCATGGCACGTGACGCATATGCAGTGGGGGCCCATGATGAGGCCTCATCGCGGTGCAGGAGCACTGCCCCAATGCCAGATTGGCTGGCATCGGTCGAAATTTTTGTCTCTTTCGCTAGATCAAAAAAGGCCAATACCGGGGCCGTGGTAAGTTTGGTTTTAAGTTCTGTCCATTCGCTCTCGTGGGCAGGAGGCCATTGAAGTCTGTCGTCTTCCTGACCAGGTTCCTGAGAGCTGTGGTATGAGAGGCGAGGTTAGGGATGAACTTCCCTAGGAAGTTGACCATACCCAGAAATCGGAGGACCGCCTTCTTGTCCTCTGGCTTTTTCATGGCTGTGATGGCAGCCACCTTGTCCGCATCCGGCCGCACGCCCAACTGGGAGATGTGGTCCCCTAGGAACTTGAATTCCGTCTGGCCGAAGGAGCATTTGGCTCTGTTGAGGCGTAGGCCCTGCTCCCATATGCGTTTGAACACGCGCTGGAGGCGACTTATATGCTCCTGCGGGGTGGTGGACCAAATGATTATGTCGTCAACATAGACGCGAACACCTTCAATGCCTTCCATCATTTGTTCCATGATCCTGTGGAATACTTCTGACGCTGACAGGATCCCAAACGACATCCTGTTGTAACAATATCTGCCAAAAGGGGTGTTAAAGGTACACAGTTTCCTGCTGGATCTGTCTCGTTGAATTTGCCAGAATCCTTTCGAGGCGTCAAGTTTGGTGAAGAGCTTGGCCCGAGCCATCTCGCATGTGATCTCTTCGTGCTTGGGGATTGGGTAATGCTCCCTCATTATGTTGCGATTCAGATCCTTTGGGTCAATGCAGATTCTGAGCTCGCTGGAAGGCTTCTTTACGCACACCATGGAACTGACCCAGTCGGTTGGTTCAGTAAGTCTGGAGATCACTCCTTGGTTTTGGAGGTCCTGCAGCTGCTACTTGAGGCGGTCCTTGAGGGTTGCTGGGACTCTGCGAGGTGCATGCACCACAGTTCTGTTTGAGTATGATCTTGTACGTATATGGGAGCGTGCCCATGCTTTCGAAGACATCGCGGTGCTGGTCGATGATGGCGTTGAGTTGCGCCCTGAAGTCAGCATCCTGGAAGGCAGACGTGTCATCAGGAGAGAGAGAGTGAACTCTTTGAACGAGGTTTAGCAATTTGCACGCCTGTGCGCCAAGCAGAGAGTCCTTCGAGGAGCCCACGATCTCGAAAGGAAGGATGGCTTTTCGTGACTTGTGCGTCACTTTGAGTTGGCATGAGCCGGTAGCAGGAATGATGTTGCCATTATAGTCCAATAGCTGTCAGGACGATGGGAGAATGGTTGGTTTGACACGAAGGCTTTGGAAAGCAGACCACGCCATGAGGTTGGCGGAGGCACCAGTGTCCAGGCGGAATCGTATTTGGGACCGGTTGACCGTCAGGTTGGCACACCACTCATCGTCTGGATCGATGCTGTACACCAACAGCGGCTGGTGTCTTTGCTTCGGGGACAGCCTGTTTTTCGTTACGACACCGACTCGGAAAGGCACCTTCGGGTCCTTGGTGTCACTGCTGTGTGGGAGGTCGGAATCGGACTCGGTGACCATGGGTTGAATTGCCCGAACATTCCTGCGAGGCTGGCTGAAGCGATATGAATTGAAAGGCTGAGCTGCTCGACAGCAGGCAGCATAGTGGCCAAGTCTTCCACATCGTAGGCATTGTCGAGATTTTGCGGGGCATTGCTGCTTTAAATGGACGGAGCCACAGTTGCCACACGTCGTGATGTCAGCACGTTCGCTGCGCCACCATGCATGCGCAGTGCGGTCCTGCGTGGTGCGCACCTGCACATTACGTTCCTCCATGTCGCCGTCCCCTCGTTTGGTGCGTACAAGCGCGGGAGTCCGCAAAAAGCATGCGAAATGGCCGCCCTCATCCAGGCTGAGGCCCTGGAGGTGTTCAATCACTTGGACCCGTTCCGCCTCGTGGGGACCTTGCCGCGCCGTTTCAGCTGCTTGTATATGGGAGTACCGACTGGTGGCATTTTCATGTAGGACACAGGTCTCGATGGCAGTTGCTAGGGTGAGTTGCTTTACTTTGAGGAGCTGCTGACGTAGGGGGTCCGACTGAACACCGAAAACGATCTGATCGCGTATCATGGAGTCGGAGGAGGGCCCGTAGCTGCAAGATTGAGGTGCGTTAAAAGGATTGGAAAGGTTCGTCCTTACCCTGCAAATGCTGCTGGAACACGTAACGTTCAAAACTTTCATTCACCTCTACGCTGCAGTGAGTGTCAAATTTGAGGAGAACCGTCTTGAACATTGTCTTGTCTTCGTCATCTGCAAAAGTGAGAGAGTTGAAAATATGGATGGCATGGTCCCCGGCCGTGGAGAGGAGAAGAACAATCTTTCTGGTGTCCGAGGCGCCCTCCCTGTCCGTGGCTTCGAGGTAGAGCTGGAAGCGCTGTTTGAAAATCTTCCAGTTGGCCCCGAGGTTGCCGACGATGCGGAGCGGCGGCGGCGGGCTGATGTTGTCCATGTTGCAGAATGACGGAATGCTGGCGGAAGGCAGATCACTTGCAGGTAGGTCTAAGAAGTGCTAGTATGTAACCACTCCTGGTATCATGATGTGTTGGGTGTTCTGGATCACATACAGGTCACCAACACTTGAAGTAGTGCAACATTATTTTATTAAAAAGTTAACTATTTAAACATGCTTGAACTGTGGGTAAATACGATACCAGCTGTAACTAAATACCTTTGCCTTGTCCTAACCAGTTGATGCACTCAGCACATGGTGAATGTCTCTTTTGCAGGTTGTGAGCTCTGTGCTCCGAGCTAGCTGCTACTCGAAGGAGCGGGAACTCTGATGCCCCCTGTCTTTATAGTGTGTCTGCTCTCACTGATGATTGGCTGCGGTGTTGTGTATGTTGATTGGTCCCACTGTGTGCCCATCAGTGTGTGTCTGCATCATGATATACTGGTGTATATTATGACAGTGGTGAGGGAACCAACAAGAGGGAACCAACAACGTGCCTGCCACAGATGCATCTGTCCTTGACACTATTGGTAGGAGTGACCACCGCGCCGCGTGATCACGCAAAACCGCTTCCCATCCTACACCACCCGTTGCCTTGGGAAAGCGGGCAGCATAATCAAAGACTCCTCCCTTTTGCCTGGGTTATTCTCACTTCGAATTCTTCCATCTGGCAGAAGAGACAAAAGTCTGAGAACATGCACTAACAGGTTCAAAAACAGCTTCTTCCCTGCTGTTACCAAAACCCTGAATGACCCTCTTATGGACAGAACTGATCTCTCCACACATCTTCTCTACTGAGTAGTACTAGGCTCCGTATGCTTCACCCGATGTCTATGTCTATGTATTTACATTGTGTGTCTATAGTATGGCCTATGTTTTTCATGTATGGAATGATCTGTCTGGACTGTACGCAGAACAATACTTTTCACTGTACCTCGGCACACGTGAGAATAAATCAAATCAAGTCTCGTCTTCATATTGAGGCTGTTGCCCATCATGTTCTGTGGCACTATCATCATGTTAAATGGGATAGGTTCATGACAGATCTAGCAACTCAATGCTGGGCACCCATGAAGGTTTGTGGACCATCAGCAGCAGCAGAATTGTATTCAGTCACAATCTGTAACCTCATGGCCCCACATCCTCTACTCTACCATTACCACTAAGCCTGGAGATCAACCCTGGTTCAATGAAGAGTGCAGCAGCAGCACATGGCATACCAAAAAATGAGATGTCAACCTGCTGAAGCTACTTGCTGCCAAACACCATAAGCAGCAATTGATAGACAGAACTAGGTGATCCCACACCAACGGATCAGATCGAAGGTCTGCAATTCTGCCCCCTCCATTTGGAATGGTGGTGGACAATTAAACAACTCACTGGAGGAGGAGGCTCCACAAATATCCCCATACTCAATGATGGTGGAGTCCAGCACATCTATATAAAAGACAAGGCTGAAGTATTCACAATAATCTTCTGCCAGGAGTGCCGAGTGGATGATCTATTTCGGTCTCCTCTAGAGGTCACCAGCATCACAGATGTCAGTCTTCAGCCAATTCAATTCACCTCATGTGATATCAGGAAATGACTGAAGGCACTGGATACTGCAAAGTCTATGGGCCCTGACAACATTCCGGCAATAGTACTGAAGACTTATGCTCCAGAACCTGCTGCATCCCTAGCAAAGCAGTTCTAGTACAGCTAAAACACTGGCATTTACCTGGCAATGTGGAAAATTGACCAGATATATCCTGAACGCAAAAAGAAGGATAAATTCAACCCAGCCAATTACCACCCTAACCGTCTATGCTCAATCATCAGTAAAGTGATGAAAAGAGTCATCAACAGTGCTATCAAGCGGCACTTAATTGGCAATAAACTGCTCACGGCGCTCAGTTTGGGTTCCGCCAGGGTCACTCAGCTCCTGACCTTACTAAAGCCTTGTCTTTTATATAGATGCCTTGGTTCAAACATGGACAAAAGAGCTGAACTCCAGAGGTGAGGTGAGAGTGACTGCCCTTGACATCAAGGCAGCACTTGATCGAGTATGACATCAAGGAGCCCTAGCTAAACTAGAGTCAATGGGAATCGGGCAGGACACTCTCCACTGGTTGGAGGTCAGCCATCTCAGTCCCGGGACATCACTTCAGGAGTTCCTCAGGGTAGTGTCCTAAGCCCAATCATCTTCAGCTGCCTCATCAATGACCTTCCTTCCAACATAAGGTCAGTTCCCGCGTGGAGATGTTCGCTGATGATTGCACAATGTTCAGCAACATTCGCCATTACTCAGACACTGAAGCAGTCCACGTGCAAATGCAGGAAGAACTGGACAATATCCAGGCTTGGGCTGACAAGTAATATTTGTGCCACACAAGTGCCAGGCAATAAGAGACAATAATGCCTCTTGACATTCAATGGCGTCACTATTGCTGAATACCCCACTATCAACATCCTGGGGGTTACCATTGACCACAAACTGAACTGGGCTAGCCATATAAATACTGCGGCTACAAGAGTAGGTTAGAGGCTTGGAATCTTGCAGTGAGTAACTCATCTCCTGCCTCCCCAAAGCCTGTCCACCATGTACAAAGCAGTGGGTAGCACTGCTGCCTCACAACTCCATGGACCCTGGTTCAATTCTGGCCTCGGATGACTGTCTGTAAGGAGTTTGCACTTCCTCCTTGTGTCTGCATGGGTTTCCTCCAAGTGCTCTGGTTTCCTCCCACAATCCAAAGATGTGCAGATTAAGTGGATTGACCATGCTAAATTGCCCCTTTGAGCCCAAAAGATTAGGTGGGGTTACTGCGTTATGGGGATAGGATGGAGGAGTGGGCTTAAAGTAGGATGCTCTATTGGTTGGTTAGCACAGTTGCCTCACGGCACCGAGGTCCCAGTTCGACCCCAGCTCTGGGTCACTATCCATGTGGAGTTTGCACATTCTCCCCGTGTTTGCGTGGGTTTCACCCCCACAACCCAAAGATGTGCAGGGTAGGTGGATTGGCCATGCTAAAATGCCCCTTAATTGGAAAAAATGAATTGGGTACTCTACATTTTAAAAAGATAGGGTGCTCTTTCCAAGGGCTGGTGCAGCCTCAATGGGCTGAATGGCCTCTTTCTGCTCTGTAAATTCTATGATTCTATGATTCTAAGTCAGGAGCGTAATGGAATGCTTTCCACTTGCCTGGATGAGTGCAGCTCCAAAAACTCTGAAGAAGCTTCACTCCATCCAGGACAAAGCAGCCCTCTTGATTGGCATCCCTTCCACAAGCATTCACTTCCTCCACCACTGATGCACAGTACATAGAACATAGAGCATACAGTGCAGAAGGAGGTCATTCGGTCCATCGAGCCTGCATCGACCCACTTAAGCCCTCAATTCCACCCTACCCCGTAACCCAATAACCCCTCCTTACCTTTTTGGACACTAAGGGCAATTTAGCATGTCCAATCCACCTAACCTGCACGTCTTTGGACTGTGGGAGGAAACCGGAGCACCCGGAGGAAACCCATGCAGACACGAGGAGAACGTGCAGACTCCGCACAGACAGTGACCCAGCAGGGAATCGAGCCTGGGACCCTGGCACTGTGAAGCCACAGTGCTAACCACTATGCTACTGTGCTGCCCACAGCAGTAGCCCAAGTAGCAGTAGTGTGTACTATCTACAAGATGCACTACAGAAACTCACCAAAATTCCTTAGGGAGCACCTTCCAAACTCACAACACTACCATCCGGAACAAGAAGGGCAACAGGTGCACTGCCACTACCACCTGGAAGTTTCCCTCCAAGTCACTCACCATCCTAACTTGGAAATACATCACCATCCTTCAGTGGAACAAAATCCTGGAACTCCCTCCCTAATAGCATAGTCGGTGTATCTATACCACATGGACTGCAGTGGCTCGAGAAGGCAGCTCACCACTACCTTCTCAAGGCAAATGAGGGATGGGCAACAAATACTGGCCTGGCCAGCAAAGCCCACATCCCGTAAAAAGTGAATTTTTAAAAACTCTCCAAGATTTGAACAATCTTACCACGGTCCGGTGCTTGCTGGCCACACCAAAGAATGATCTCAGAATGAATGTGCGGTGTGTATTGAATACCTACAAAGCTGCAGAACCTTACAAAAGGTGAGTCTTGATAAAATAGTTTCACTTTCACACCAGCTTTTTTCTCCTGCTGTGTGCAAATGTTTGAGGCTCTTACATTTGCAATCACACCTTCAACAACATGCTTCTACCGCTGCCACCATATTCCATTCTTTTTTCCTTCAATGTAAACATACCAATTATATGGAAGGGTTGGTGAAACAATAATGTTGGTACTTTATTTGAACATTATTCTACATACAGATAATGTTCACTGGGCAACTGTAAGGCAATATCTAACCTTGTCCACTGCCGTTTACAAGTCATGGCACTAATACATCACATTCTGTCAAGGTACATAATGAGTGACAATAGTTTTAAGATATTTTCCTTCAAGGTTGCACATCTTATCACAAGCACCACGATCAATAATGATGACTTTCTCAACGTTCGCTACTATTACGACAGCAAGATCTGATGGAATATTTCAGTTCTCTTTGAATATGGAAGCGGTGCCAGAGGACTAAAGGTTGCAAATGTTACCTGACCCATTCAAAAAAAGTGAAGGTGTTAAGCTCGGCATCCATAAGTCACTCAATCAATTGTGGGGAAACCTTTTTAGAGTCTATAATTAGGGATAAAAGTCATTATCACTTGAAGGAACATGTGTTAATAAATGAAAGCCAACGTAGATTTGTTATAAGACAAATTTTTTTTATAAATGTTTTATTGAAATTTTTTTCCCAAACAACAATTTTTCCCCTCTTACAAAGCAAACGCAACAATAACAATACAGAAATTTTAAACAATACACAAGTAACAAAACCCCTTTATCTTTGACCTAAACTAACCCCCCCCCCTCCCCCCCCCGGGTTGCTGCTGCTGGTCATCTGTCTTCCCTCTAACGTTCCCCTAGGTAGTCGAGAAATGGCTGCCACCGCCTGGTGAACCCTTGAGCCGATCCTCTCAGGGCAAACTTTATCTGCTCCAGTTTAATAAACCCCGCCATATCATTTACCCAGGCCTCCAGTCCGGGGGGTTTCGCCTCCTTCCACATGAGTAGGATCCTGCGCCGGGCTACTAGGGACGCAAAGGCCACAACGTCGGCCTCTTTCGCCTCCTGCACTCCCGGCTCTTCCGCAACTCCAAATAGAGCTAACCCCCAGCCTGGTTTGACCCGGGCCTTCACCACCCGCGAAATCACTCCCGTCACTCCCTTCCAATACCCTTCCAGTGCCGGGCATGCCCAAAACATATGTGCGTGGTTTGCCGGGCTCCCACCACACCTCCCACATTTGTCCTCCACTCCAAAGAACCTGCTCAATCTTGCTCCCGTTATGTGTGCTCTATGTAGCACCTTAAATTGAATCAGGCTAAGCCTGGCGCATGAGGAAGAGGAATTTACCCTGCTTAGGGCATCAGCCCACATACCCTCCTCTATCTCCTCCCCTAGTTCTTCTTCCCACTTTCCTTTTAGTTCGCCCACCGACTCCTCCCCCTCTTCCCTCATCTCTCGGTAAATCTCTGACACCTTGCCCTCTCCGACCCACACCCCTGAAAGCACCCTGTCCTGTATCCCCTGTGTCGGGAGCAACGGAAATTCCCTCACCTGTTGTCTAGTAAATGCCCTCACCTGCATATATCTCAAGAAATTTCCCCGGGGCAACTTATACTTTTCCTCCAATGCTCCCAAGCTCGCAAAAGTCCCATCTATAAATAAATCTCCCACCCTCCTAATTCCCAACTGGAACCAGCTCTGAAATCCTCCATCCATTCTTCCTGGGGCGAACCTATGGTTGTTCCTGATTGGGGACCCCACCAGGGCTCCCCGCACCCCTCTCTGTCGCCTCCACTGTCCCCAGATATTCAATGTTGCCGCCACCACCGGGTTTGTGGTAAACTTTTTAGGTGCGATCGGTAGCGGCGCCGTCACCAGCGCCTCTAAACTCGTCCCTTTACAGGACTTTCTCTCCAGTCTTTCCCACGCCGCTCCCTCACCCTCCATCATCCATTTACGTATCATTGCCACATTGGCGGCCCAATAGTAATCGCCCAAGTTCGGTAGTGCCAATCCTCCTCTGTCCCTGCTTCGCTGCAGGAACCCCCTCCTTACTCTCGGAACTTTCCCTGCCCACACGAAGCTCGTGATGCTCCTGTCTATTTTATTAAAAAAGGTCTTGGTGATTAGTATAGGGAGACATTGAAATACAAATAAGAACCTCGGGAGGACCATCATCTTAATTGCTTGCACCCTGCCCGCCAGCGATAGAGGCTGCATGTCCCACCTCTTGAAGTCCTCCTCCATTTGTTCTACCAACCGTGTCAGATTAAGTCTGTGCAAGGTTCCCCAACTCCTAGCGATCTGAATCCCCAGGTATCGGAAGTTTCTTTCCACTTTCCTTAGAGGCAAGCCTTCTATCTCTCTACTCTGGTCCCCTGGATGTATCACAAATAATTCACTCTTCCCCATGTTTAGCCTATACCCCGAGAAATCCCCGAACCCCCTCAAAATTCGCATAACCTCTATCATTCCCCCCGCTGGGTCCGACACGTATAACAATAGGTCATCCGCATATAACGAGACTCGGTGTTCTTCTCCCCCTCTAATCACCCCTCTCCATTTCCTGGAGTCTCTCAACGCCATGGCCAGAGGTTCAATTGCCAACGCAAACAACAATGGAGACAGCGGGCATCCCTGTCTTGTTCCCCTATATAGTCGGAAATACTCCGATCTATGTCGACCTGTAACTACGCTTGCCGTTGGAGCCCCATAAAGAAGTCTAACCCAGCTAATAAACCCGTTCCCAAACCCAAACCTCTTTAACACTTCCCATAAATACTCCCACTCCACCCTATCAAATGCCTTCTCTGCGTCCATTGCCGCCACTATCTCTGCCTCCCCCTCCACTGGGGGCATCATTATCACCCCTAATAGTCGTCGCACGTTAACATTCAGTTGTCTCCCTTTTACGAACCCTGTCTGATCTTCGTGCACCACCCCCGGGACACAGTCCTCTATCCTCGATGCCAGTACCTTTGCCAACAATTTGGCGTCCACGTTCAACAATGAAATGGGTCTATAGGACCCGCACTGCAACGGATCTTTATCCCTCTTCAAAATTAACGATATCGTCGCCTCCGACATCGTCGGGGGTAGAGTCCCCCCTTTCCTGGCCTCATTGAACGTCCTCACCATCAACGGGGCCAACAAGTCCACATATTTTCTGTAATACTCCACCGGGAACCCGTCTGGTCCTGGGGCCTTCCCTGCTTGCATGCTTCCCAGTCCCTTAATAACCTCGTCCACCCCAATCGGTGCCCCCAGGCCTACCACCCCCCGCTCCTCCACTTTCGGGAACCTCAATTGGTCCAGGAACTGCCGCATCCCCTCCTCTCCCTCTGGGGGTTGAGACCTATACAGTTCCTCATAGAAGGTCTTGAACACCTCATTTATCTTTCCTGCCCTTCGCACCGTGTCTCCCCTTTCGTCTCTAATTCCTCCTATCTCCCTCGCTGCTGCCCTCTTTCGCAACTGATGAGCCAACAGGCGACTCGCCTTTTCCCCATATTCATACCTCCTCCCCTGTGCCTTCCTCCACAGTACCTCCGCCTTTCTGGTGGTCAGAAGGTCAAATTCCGTCTGGAGTCGTCTCCTCTCCCTGTACAATTCCTCCTCCGGGGTCTCTGCAAATTCCCTATCCACCCTTAAAATCTCCCCCAGTAATCTTTCCCTTTCCTTGGCCTCTGTTTTCCTTTTGTGGGCCCCAATGGAGATCAGCTCTCCTCTGACCACCGCTTTTAGTGCTTCCCATACCACTCCCACAGGGACCTCGCCGTCGTCATTGACCTCCAGATATCTCTCAATACACCCCCGCACTCTTGCACACACTCCCTCATCCGCCATCAGTCCCACATCTAATCGCCAGAGTGTTCTCTGCTCCCTTTCCTCTCCTAATTCCAGGTCCACCCAATGTGGGGCATGATCCGAAACCGCTATGGCTGAGTACTCAGCTTCTTCCACCCTAGAGATCAACGACCTTCCCAAAACAAAAAAATCTATCCGGGAGTACACTTTATGGACATGGGAGAAGAAGGAAAACTCCCTAGCCCTAGGTCTAAGAAATCGCCATGGATCTACTCCCCCCATTTGGTCCATAAACCCCTTAAGTACCTTGGCCGCTGCCGGCCTTCTTCCGGTCCTTGAGCTGGATCTATCTAGCCCCGGGTCCAGCACCGTATTAAAGTCCCCTCCTAAAATCAAGTTTCCTACCTCTAGGTCCGGTATACGCCCCAGCATCCGTCTCATAAATCCCGCATCGTCCCAGTTTGGGGCATACACGTTAACCAACACGACCTCCATTCCCTCCAGCCTGCCACTCACCATTACATATCTACCTCCGCTATCTGCTACGATGTTCTTTGCTTCAAATGCGACCTGTTTCCCCACCAAAATGGCCACCCCTCTATTCTTTGCGTCCAGTCCTGAGTGGAACACCTGTCCCACCCATCCTTTCCTTAGCCTAACTTGGTCCGCCACCTTTAGGTGCGTCTCTTGGAGCATAACCACGTCTGCCCTTAGTCCTTTCAAATGCGCGAGCACTCTGGCCCTTTTTATCGGTCCGTTCAGGCCTCTCACGTTCCACGTGATCAGCCTCACTAGGGGGCTACCTGCCCCCCTCCCGTGTCGACTAGCCATTACCTTCTCTAGGCCAGTCCCATATCCCGCCTCCGCGCTCCCGCTCGCTCCCCCAGCGTCGCACACCATCCCCGCCCACCCACTCTTTAGCCATTTCCTTTTGGATTTCCGCAGCAGCAACCCAGTTGTCCCCCACCCGCCCCCCCCTCCCTCCCCCCCTCCCCGCTAGATCTCTTTCTAGCATGATTGCTCCCCCCATATTACTTCCGTAAGTCAGCTGACTTCAACTGACCCCGGCTACTCCTGCTCACTCCTCGACCCCCCCCCATGTGGGGAACTCCCATCCGCCTTGCGCCTGTCTTCCCGCCTTATTCTTTCTGGTGCGGGAACATCCCTTTACCTGACCCGCCTCTTATGGCGCAGCTCCCTTTCCCCTCCCCCTCCCCTTCCCCATTCTCCAACTATGTCCCGTCTTTCCCCCCTCACCGGCGCCCACATTTCCCCAATGTCTCCCCCGTTCCCTGTTTACTTCTCAATTAACTTCCACCGTAACATTAACAATAACATTTCCTGCAGCATCAGTCCCTCAGTTCCGATCCAATATCTCTTCTTTGATGAAGGTCCATGCTTCCTCCGCCGTCTCGAAATAATGGTGTCTCTCCTGATACGTGACCCATAGTCTTGCCGGCTGCAGCATCCCGAACTTCACCTTCCTTTTATGCAACACCTCTTTGGCTCGGTTGAAGCTCGCCCTCCTTCTCGCCACCTCCGCACTCCAATCCTGGTATACCCGTACCACTGCATTCTCCCATCTGCTACTCCGCACCTTTTTAGCCCATCTCAGGACCTCTTCTCTATCCTTAAGGCGGTAAAATCGCACGATTATCGCCCTGGGTGGTTCTCCCGCTTTTGGTCTTCTCGCCGGAATCCGATTTGCCCACTCCACCTCCAAGGGGCCCGTAGGGGCCTCAGCACCCATCAGTGAGCTCAGCATCGTACTTGCGTACGCTCCACAGTCCACTCCTTCCACACCCTCAGGGAGACCCAGTATCCGAAGGTTCTTCCTTCGCGCTCCATTTTCTAGGGCTTCGATCCTTTCAGTACACTTTTTATGAAGTGCCTCGTGCGTCTGTGTCTTAACCGCCAGGCCCAGGATCTCGTCCTCAATATCTGTCACCTTCTGCTCCACCACGCGGAGCTCTGTCTCCTGGGTCTTTAATGTCTCCTTGAGCCCCTCAATTGCCTGTAGCAACGGGGTCAGCACCTCCCTCTTCAGCAGCTCCACGCACCGTCTCACAATTTCATGCTCAGGCCCCCATGTCGCCTGCGCTTTCTCCGCCGCCATCTTGTACTTCTCTCTTTCTGACCCTTTGGTCGACGATTCCTCGCGCTGCAGCCGCCGCCGCCGGTTTTTTCCTCCTTCGTTTGGGGGGGACTCCCTTCTCACACGCCCCACACCGGGTTGCGTCGTCGAAAATTCTCCGTTGGGGCTCTTAAAAGAGCCCGAAGGTCCGTCGGAGCTGGAGCCGCCGAAGCGTGCGGCTAGCTAGGCATCACCGCAACCGGAAGTCCCTTCAGTGGCCTTGATGAGGTCTTTTCACAGTTGTTCCCTCTGCTGCTAGAATTCACTTTTGATACAGGCCCTCAGGTCAGCTTGCAGCTTTAAGCTTGCCCTTCCCCCGCCTGCATGCTGGAAGAGGCCCTGTTTATCCTGCAGTTACAGCCAAATCTTTTACTGTTTCTGCGTGTGTCTGGCAACCAAGAGACATACCCTTCCTGGGGGACACTGTCGGGGGAATATTGCAGCCTTCTTGCCACACCGGGAAATGTCAAACAAATGCCGTGGGGGCCCTGTAAAAGAGCCCAAAAGTCCGTTCCAAGCAGGAGCTGCCGAATATGCGACCTAGCTCTGCATAGCTGCACCCGGAAGTCTTGTTATAAGACAAATGATGGCTGAACAGCTTTATTATATAATTCAGTGAAATAACAGACAGGGTTGATGAAGGTGGTGTGGTTGATGTGTGTATAAAAACTTCCTGAACACATTTTATAAAGTGCCACATTATTGACTTTTTGGAAAAATTGACGCCCCTGAGACTAAAGGAGTAGAGACAGTTTGGATACAAAGCTGCCTGTGAATCAGAAAGCAGAGAGTAGTGGGGGAATGTTTGTTTTTACAACTGGATGGAAGTATATTATGAAGTCCCAATGATTAGTATTAGGACCACTGTTCTTTTTGGCAGGTATTCATGATGTGAACTTGGATGTTGAGGTTATTATTTTGAAGTTTCCAGATGTCCCAAAGCTCAGAAATGCAGTAAATAGTGAGGCACCCAGTGGAACTGCAGGGCTGTTGACACTTGCAATTGTCCAGCAGCTCTCAGAATTGGACATTCCTCTTGATGGCATGAGGTCCCCACTCAAAGGGCAATCGGCCGTTAAATGGCTGCGGGCCGCACCAGCCCAAGGCTGCACCAGCCCAAGGGGAGGTGCACTCGTCCCTGAATTTGGCTTAATTTTAATGCAGGGGTGCTGAAACAAAGAGCTGGAATTGCACCCAGGCCTGGAATTTGAAGGCAGCAGGACAAGTTGATAAGAAAATTAAAAACTTGGCTTTATGAACAGATGCATGTATGAATAAAATATATTATAGTAAACGTTTACAAAGCACAGGTTAGATCCCAGCTGGAGTATTGCGCCAATTCCTGGGCACCACATTTTAGGAAGAATGTCCAGGCCTTGGAGATATTCCAAAGGAAATTTGAAAGAAACAGTTTCCAACGAAGAGGATAGGGAACGAGAGTACGCATGCTTAATATAATCAGCAAAGGAACCAGAGGTGAAATGGGGAGTTTTAGTTTGCTCTGATCTGGAATACACTCTGAATTTCTGGTGAAAGCAGGTTCAATGGTAACTTACAACAGGAAATTGGACACATATTTAAATATATAAATTAGAAGCAGGTGTAAGCCACTCGGCTCCTCAGGCCTGCCCCGCCATTCAAGAAGACTATGGCTGATCAGATTGGAACCTCAGCTCCACATTCCCATCTACTCCCATTAACCTTTCACCCCCTTGTTAATCAAGAATCCATCTACGTCTGCTTAAAAACATTGAAAGATCCTGCTTTCACTGCCTTTTGAGAAAGAATTTCAAAGTCTTGTTTCACCCTGAAAGACAAAATATTGACAGGTTTACAAGGAAAGAACTGATACGGACATGATGTGCTGAAGAGCCCCCTTTTGTGCAGTTTGATTGAAAATCCAAAGGCACTATTACACAGATACTGTGCTGCTAACAGCAGGCACACTATATTCCCTTCACAGATGACACATTACAATAGAAAGCAGTTAATTTCCAACAGCATCCAACTGCCAACTTTTCTTGGGTCCCAAAGTAGGCATTAAAGGCTTGGAAACATTGAAGTTCTTACTTTTGGTATTCCAGTGCACTGATAGTCAGCAGCCACATGCTGGTAAATATAAAAATGGTAAACAAGTGTTCAGCGAGTTAAGGCTTTGCTTCAATCTTGCTTTTTTGGTATTGCAACATAGACATAAAATCATTTTGAAAATCGTAGTTTGAAGTATTGGACGTTTAGCTGCTGTTGTATAAAGAGTCAAAGGTGCTGCTCCTTTCCCACAAACACCTTTAATTTACTGCAACAGACTCTGCAAAAAACTCTAACATCACATCACCTGCCACAAATGCCACCTGAAGCCCCTTTGCATGTCAGTGTCAATTCTTGGAAACTTAACATAAATGATACAACTAATTGGAATGTCTCTTAACCCATTACTTACCCCTTCCTTGGAGAAAAAAATAATTAGGTGAAAACAAAATTACAAGAAACTCTTAAACACACATGCAATTTCCCCCCCTTCTTTTTTTTCATTTTTGGAAAAAAAACAGTCACAGAAACAGGCGCCCTTCATTAACAATATCCAAAAGTTTCTGTGAGCTAGCCCCTCTTTTGTAAAACAGTCTGACAATTGATAGCTACTGTCAACCCATTTAATTTTTGTTATCTCCCCTCTGTCCAACATTTGCTTCAAATTAACGATGTCTATCCTTAACCTTTTTTCATTGACATTTTTTGCAGAGTGCACATTTTCCCACAGGGATTTATTGTCAATGTGACATTCAATAGGTATATTACCCAAATCCCCTAATCCCAAAATTTCTGTCAATATCATACTTATATAAAAAGCCATATCCACCGCCTCTACAAGGCTTAACATCTCAGCAGCCAAAGTGCTTTTGACCACTCTCCTTATTTTCTTTTCTTCCCAACACTAGAGGGCAACATTTGCCATTGTTCCCCAAAAGGAAAATGATAAAACCTCCGGTGCTTGAAACCCCATCACATAAATTTGCATAGGACGCATCACTATAAACTATGAGTTTCAAGTGCCTCAAGTCACCTAAAACCGGGAACCTCAAAACACACTCCTGCATTTTTAATTTGACCAACACTTTATTTGCTCTTATTATGTCTTCCACTTTGGGAACATTCATTTTTGTACTCAACTCTAAGACATCAAAACTCACGTCCGACCTAGTCTGTCTACCTAACCAATTCAGTTGCCCAATTAAATTTTGCAGTTGCTCTTTTTCCATCTTTGAAACCATTGCGTCTTTTTGTGAAAGCCGGCCACGGCTAATTGCTATTGGGCTGATGCTTTCCAAATAAGATTGCTAACGTAAAGTTGCCCCTAACTTAGTCTGTCCGATTTCCAGTCCAATATATTTAAATGCACCAGAAGCCTGACTTCCAACCCTGAATTCTTTCCTCAAACCAGAGATTACAATAGCTTCGAAATCACTAGTCCCACCCCACAAAAAATCATCGACATGCATCATAAAGATGCCAGAAAGATTTTGTTTATAGTGCTAGTAAAACATTGCCGTATCTGCTTTCAACTGGCAACAGCCTAACTTTAACAAAACTGACCCCAACGAAAAATACCAGACTCTAGATGCATCATTTAATCCATATACATATTTGTTCAACTTCCAGAGTACCCCTTCTGTGTTAGATGCCTCTTTAGGAGGGCGGAGAAAAATGTCTCTCTGGAGCTGATGCCCCTACAAGAAGGCAGCTTTTATATCTATAGATTTGCATTCCCATGCCTTTGTGGCTATTAGAGCCAAGAAGATCTTTAAAATAACCTTTCCTGCCGTAGGTGAATCTACCCTTAAATTCTGATCTTCTAAGTTTTCTTCAAATCCCCTCGCCACAAGCCTGGCTTTTGCCTTATAAGTTCCACCTGGAAGAAACCTTTCCGTGTAAATCCATCTGTGGGATAGAGCTCTTTGTCCCCTATCCGGTACTTCTGTGTATACCCCAAATTCACCCCAGCAATGCAGTTCTTGCTGTTTGGCATCTTTGATAACTTTTTCATTGAGCTTATTGGAAGCCACCAAAATCTCATGTGCATGTAGGCTTCTACTCCTATTAGTATTTGTAGTCTTACTCATGTTCTGAGACCTTGATAAACTACGTCCCCTCTCCCGCCTGGTATCTCGTTCTGTACTACTACTGCTTGATCTTTCCCTTCTGCTGTGTGATGTCCTTTCAATAGTTCTTGACCTTTTCCTGTGGACCTGTTCACTATCTGATGTACTATCTGAACTGGCACTGCGTTTCTGTGCCCTCCATTTTTGAACTTCGTGTTCCCAATCCATTGTTTTGACTCCCTCCCCTGAATGCTGTACATTCAACCAATGTTTATACTTTCCAGTGGCCTTCCGTGCTCTACTAATAACAGTTGCATCCTGCCATTGACTAGACCCTTCAGGCAAGTATGTCACTTTTGTACCAACTTTTGGCAGTTGTCCTTTTGGAAAAATGGCCTGTTCTAAATCATCAGAAGTGTTGCGTTCCTCTACAGAAACCCTGTCTATATATGTTAACTGTAACACATGCATACCAGATGACTCTGGTTCCTCGTCATGTCTGTCTGCTCTGCCTAAATTTGAAAATTTGTAATCTGTGCCCATTATCCTTGATGAGTGTACCCTAACAGTTTGATTGCCATGTTGCAAAATAATTATTTTGCCATCTATGCCTATGATCTTCCCTTGGCCTTTCCATTCATTAAAATTGTCTCTCTTATAGTATACTATGTCTCCTTGCTGAAAAACGGCATTTGATGTCCGTACATTATGCCTCAAAGCTCTACGAATTCTTTCAGAGACTTCTGCTTCCAAAAAAGCTTTTCTACTGCTATGTAATGCATTTAAATGCTCAGAAAAGGCAGAGCTAATTGTAGTCCCTTCCCAAGCTGGAGGCTGGTCATCCAAAATGGACGGAATTTTAGGATTTCTACCAAACACGAATTGATAGGGACTATAGCCCCCAACCATCTGCAATGAATTCTTTGCAGGTACTGCCCATGCTAAAGCTGAATTTAGCTTGCAGTTTGGGCTATCTGCCAAAATTTTCCGGAGCATGTCATCTATTACCGCATGGTTTCTTTCACACACACCATTACTAAATGGGCTTTCTGCAGCCGTATTCAGAACTATGATATTCACGTTTTCACACATATCCCTAAATTCATCATTCGCAAATTATCCCCCATTGTCCGTAAGGAATTTTGCCGGTGGGCCCATTCCTGTCCCTATCCGTTTTTCCACAATTTGATCCAGAATTACTCTCTTTCTTTACTTCGTACATTGTAAATCGTTGATTGACTAAGTCTGGTTGCTAAATCTACAAAATGCAAAATAAATATATTATTGGCTTTATCCCAGATCTTAAGGTCCATGGACACAATGTCGTTAAAATCCCTGGCCAAAGGTAGGGTTACTATCGGTCATGCTGGTGTCCTTCTGTACTTGCTCCAAACTTCACAGCGATCATTAACCTGTTCTATTAGCTTAGTATAGTCTTCATCCCTTACCCCTGCATCCGTTAATAAATTTTTCAGCCTCCGAGGAGACGGATGCGCAAATTGCCTATGCAGTTTTGATACAACAAGCTTTTTATCAGCTAAAGTCCCATTCTCAACTGCCATTAACACAGCCTTTAGAACTGTACTTGAAATATTATTTGGCAGTAATGGAATACAATTTTAAGTCCACAGTCTTTCCAAAAACTGTTGCCTTATCCTGTTCCATATCCAATTTCATGTGTGCTTTCTTCATCGATGATACAACATCCGTGCTCCGGCAATATTGCAAGGGATCACTCTTTTCAGCGACTTCAGAATATTATCATCCCCAAACCTGAAACTTGTGGAACTTTCAAATTCCTTAACCTTGTTACAAATTTCAGCATTCAAGGAGTCCAGATAACATTTCAACCAGTCAATTCCACACACAGTAAATGTGCAGCCACTGTCCAATACAGCACAGTTGAAGGATTCTGCAACCAACACCCTCATTACCGGCGTAAAACTGCTTGTTAATGGGACAATGTCTTCTCTCTGGTCACTATCTTTTTCCTATTCTGACTATTCCGTGTCATGTGCCACTTCAAACACTCCATTATTTTTTTTATTTAAAAAATAAACTTAGAGTACCCAATTATTATTTTTTTATTTTCCAATTAAGGGGCAATTTAGCGTGGCCAATTCACCTAACCTACACATCTTTGGGTTGTGGGGGTGAAACCCACGCGGACAGTGACCCAGGGCCAGGATTTGAACCGAGGTCCTCAGCGCCGCAGTCCCAGTGCTATCAACTGTGCCACATGCTGCTCCAAAACACTCTATTGGACAGTTGGAAGCATAATGGTATTGAGAGTCACATCGAAAACATCGATTTATCATGCCCCATGCATTTCTGGGGTTCACCTTCCTATTGTAGGTTCTAACTGGGTTTCTGTCTGCATGATTTCCGGGTCCCGATCTCTTCCTATAGTCTTGGAACATGTTTGTAGCCGTACGATTTCGCCATCCTGTTAGTAGTGTATCTTCCATATTCTGCTTTATTGCAGGCTGACCTATTTGGGTCATCAGAGCCATCGGAATCGAATGTTTCCCCAGAAACATACCTGAAGCCCCTTTACATATCAGTGTCAATTATTGGATACTTAACATAAATGAGGCAACTAATTGGAATGTCTCTTAACCCATTATTTAACAATAAGACCCTTGCAGCTTGCTGTTTGGTATATGAGTCCAGTATTAACTCGGGGAGAACTGAACAGACATATGCACAAACCGTGAGGCCAGGTTCCTGTGACACGAGACAAATTAAATTGGCAAACACATTAAAGACACTAGAGTCATTGATAAATTAGTTCGCTTTTTACATCTTGCAATTGCTCTTTGATTCAGATTAAAAGTAATCGTACATAACATGCAGGTGCCTGCAAAAAGATAAACAGGTAAAACAAACAGCAGCTCAGCAATTGTAAACATGCCCAGTCAGACTCTATTTCTGAACTTCTTGAAACAAATGGGCGATCTCATACATCTGTCTTCCCGCCTGAAGTAGCTAGCTGGCAGCTGGTGACAGATGCACACCATTGTTCTTCTGCTCTTTCACACATTGCAGCTGCTGCACAGTGAGGCCTCTGTCCAGAGCAATACTAAGCTGCATGAAGCTGCTTATAATGGGTAATTTTATAAAGAATGCCCACCCCCAACCACAGCCCTCTCCCAACTGGTCCAAGCATGGTTTTGTCTTCTAAATTAAATCTAAAGCTGGCCCTGGTTCTCCTGTATGCTTTGGTATATGAGACCTCTGTTTGACCATTAAAATTGTGCAATGGTGTCATCCATGATTTCTCTGTCTTGACCAATATTCAAGGAGCCAGACATTCATCTTTCCCTCTGTGGTCAAGAACTGTGTCATGTTTGATTGCCTCAAAATAAAAGCATTGGCTGAGGTTTTCCGACCCTGTCTTGGTGGGACTCGCCATAGGAGATTTGGTGGCACAGCTAAAAGTCCATTGACTTTCAGCGAGACTGGATGTTCCAGCGGCAAGCGGGGCTGTAAAATGCCATCCATCATGTGTCTCCCTACCAGCCGCTGTGCATGGGATACATTTATTTTCTGGAGAGTTTCATATCATTCGTACAGTCCAAACTGGAGTCAGATGCGGTATTTTCAATTATTCCATTATGTTTCCACATAATTCAACTCAGAGATCCTGCAATTGGCCTCTAACAATTTTTTTATATGCCTAACAGGCATGGTGCAGCCCTGTTTTGCCCGCTGCCCACCAGATGCGCCAGGGACAGGAGGGGGGGGGGGGAGTCCGAGGTGCTGCAGTGTTCTGACACCTCCCTGCGGGAATCACCGGCATGGGCCACATCACCTTTCCTCCCTCAGGGTGCCCGATGGCACCTGGGCTACTCCACAGTGTGGGGGTGCGAGGAGAGCTACCCCTTGAGGGTCTCCTGCCACCTGGCGCTGACAGTCCTGGAGGCCCACTCTGGTCTCGACCAGGGTCTGCATGCTCGCAGCTATGGTACATAAGTTGTGGACCATCGCCGTCTGGGACTGCGCCACATCACCTATTGATTGTGCCACCACTTCTGGGTCTGTATCACATCAGTCAGTGACTGTGCCATCTCTCTCTGGGACTGGGTCATGTCCCTCTGTGTTCTGCGGCAGCTCAGCCAGCGCCTGGGCAATGTTCTCAGCCATGGCCTTCTGCGACTGGGCCATGCTCAGGAGCACCACTATGATTTCTAGGTGGTTCTGGGACATGGCTGCCTGTGAGGCGGCAACAATCTACTGGGCCTCGGCCAGTGCCTGCACAGAATGTCCCAGGCCTTGGACATGCTGATTCATAGCCGAAACCCTCACCCCCAATGCCTCCAGCACGGACACCACCCATGCTGTATTGGCCTGGGTGACACGCATGGTTGGCATCACCTCCTGCTTTTGCACATGGTTGGATTCCTCCAACTGCACCTGCAGATGCTGGGTGCTCACCGACAACCCCCGAATGCTACCAGGACTTGATGGTCTGAGCTATAAGGAGAAGCTGGATAGGCTGGGACTTTTTCCCCTGGAGCGTAGGAAGCTGAGGGGTGAGCTTATAGAGGTCTATAAAATAATGAGATGCATAGATAAGGTAGATAGTCAACATCTTTTCCCAAAGGTAGAGGAGTCTAGAACTAGAGGGCATAGGTTTAAGGTGAGACAGGAAAGATACAAAAGAGACCAGAGGGGACATTTCTTCACACAGAGGGTGGTGAGCATCTAGATGGGCTGCCAGAGGCAGTGGTAGAGGCGGGTACAATTTTGTCCATTAAAAAACAGTTAGACAGTTACATGGGCAGGATGGGTATAGAGGGATATGGGCCAAATGCGGGCAAGTGGGACTAGCTTAGTGATAGAAACTGGGCGGCATGGACCAGCTAGGCCAATGGGCCTGTTTTCATACTGCAAACATCTATGACTCTGTGGCCCTAAGTCACTTTTCACTCAACGTTTTTGTGAGAATGTTCATTCATTATATTTGAGATAATAAGAACCTTGTAAGTGTGATATGCCTGTTTGAGTTCTGTGAACATTGTCCATTGGCGCAACATTACTGTTTACTTCACACAAAAACTAATTAACAAGGGAAAATGTGTGCCACCAAGTCACACACACAGATACTGAAGTCATGACCAAAACCTTGGACAAAGAGGTCAATTTTAAACAGTGTCTCAAAGAATGAAAGAGATTTAGAGAGGCGCAGAAGTTTGGGGAAGGAATTCCAGTGGCAGAATTCTCCATTGGCCGGCAGCAAAATCGCAAAACGTGATTGGGCCGAGAATCGGTTCCGACGCCAAAATTGCGACAGGTGCCAATTTGACAGCAAATCACGATTCTCCGTCACTTTGATAGCGACGCCAATGCATTCCGGAACGTATGTACAGCAAACACTGTTTGCATCTCATTAGTGGGCCTGACCTGGTATTCTCCGGGGCCTCCGTGATTTTCCTCCTCCGATGGGCCGAGTTCCCGATGGCGCGGTTCACGTCTGCTTTTAAAAATCATAAAACAAGCGTTGTGGCTGCTGAGGTAGAGAGAGGGTGTACAGAAAGTGTCCAGCATCGCCATAGTTTGCTGATAGTTGTGCCGCTCGCCTAGGAGCTTCTGCCAGGGCTGGGTGAGTAGCGGGCTGTGGGATCGGGGTGGATGGACATGGAACATCATTGCCGCCGCCGGCAAGGTAGCCATGCAGCTGTGCACAACGCTGACTGCCCGCTGTGAACTTAGTGCCACGGGTCGTATAGGTGTCCCCTCCAGACCACCCCCCTTGGTGACCTCTGACCCAAGTCGACCCATCAGCTTTATGGACATGCTCCAGCACAACCAGTGCCATCTTGTTGGCTGGGATAAGTGTGTGTGGGGATTGTAATGTGTATGTGTGGCTGCAGCTTTTCGGCTTCCCAGGTGTCAATCACGAACACGGCGAATCCCGTACCATTTTTCATTGGAATCGATTGAGTTCCACACGGTGCCGGTCCTAGCCCCTTAACAGTAACGGAATTGGTGCAGGTACGGCGCCAGATTTTCTGTCATAAAAGTTCACAAATTCTGCATTGGCGTTAACACTTAGGGCAAGATTTTCCGTTGCGATCGGGCGGAGAATCCCTTCCAACACCCAAATCGGGGGCAGTGCTGGTTTTCTAGTCTCCGCTCCCTCCGAAATGGCATCATCGCGTCACGCGCACATGCGTTGGAACGGCGTTGGAGTGTCATCGGAAGGCCCTCCCATGAAGCTCCCCCCGATGGGCCAACTGCGCGGTTGACGTGTGGTCTTAGCGGTCGGGAACCCGGTGTGGCAGCCACGGACAGTATCCAGTGCCACCAGAGTCAGCCGGGAGCTGTGCTGCCGCGAGGGCTGGGGGGCCTGGTGGGGGTGGCCATGGGGTGGCCAGGGTTGTCCTGTGGGGCAGTATTTGGCAGGTCGGGTCTGCACATGGCCGACGCCATGTTGTACGGCGTGCCCGCTGCAGGTCATTGGCGTGCACATGCGCGGCCACGGACCCAGCCATTCTCCGCCTGTTTTTGGCACGGGAGCCAGAGGTTTTACCCGGCATCGCTGCTAGATCCTCACCGGTCCCAGGATCGGTGAATGTTCGGTGCCGATTTTGGCATCGTAAAACGCCACAGTTCCCACACCGGCGTCAGCACTTAGCCACAAAATCGGAGAATTCAGCCCTTATTCTCATAAATGGAGAATCCCGCCCCAGATCTTTGGACATTGGCAGCTAAAGACATGGCTAATAGTAAAACTGAGACTGGAGAGTTCACATCTGTTGAAAATCGCTTATTGTCACAAGTAGGCTTCAAATGAAGTTACTGTGAAAAGTCCCTAGTTGCCACATTCCAGCGCCTGTTCAGGGAGGCTGGTATGGGAATTGAACCGTGCTGCTGGCCTGCCTTGGTCTGCTTTCAAAGCCAGCGATTTAGCCCTGTGCTAAACCAGCCCCTGGTTGAGAATGAGAATGGAGAATGTTGGAGATGGTTATTGCCTGAAACTGGTGTAGCACAGATATTGTTAGTCATCTATTAACCCAAGGTTGAATGCGGTCCAGATCTTACTGCATATGGGCAGGGAATGCTTCATTATTCGAGGAATTTCAAATTGAACAGCCCCATGTCTGATCTTATGATGGAAGGTAGATCACGGATGAAACAGCTGAGCTTGGCCTAGGCCACTGCCCTGAGGAACTCCTGCAATTGAGATGATTGGCCTCCAACAGCCACAAATATCTTCCTTTGTGCTTGTCCGACTCCAGCCAGTAGACAAAACTCCCCCTGCGTTCCATTGACTTCAATGCTATGATGCTCTCATGATGCTGCCTTGGTGTCAAAGGCAGTCACTCTTGTCTCAACTTTGGGATTCAGCTTTTTTGTCCATGTTTGGACCAAGGCTCTAATGAGGTCTGGAGCCAAATGATTCAATGTAACCCAAAATGAGCATCGGTTAGCAGGTTATTGGTGAGTGTTAATTCAATGGCCTCTTCTATCCTTTTGCTGATGATAGAGTAGACTGATGGGCCACAATTGGCCAGATTGGATTCATTCTATTTTCTTGTGCACAAGGACATTCTTGGGTAGTTTTTCATATTGTCGGGTAGATGCCAGTATTGTAGCTATGCTGGAACACCTCAGCTAGGGGAGAGGCCAGTTCTGTAGCAAACGTCTTCAGCACTATAACCAGAATGTTGTCGGGGCCCATATCTCAGCTGTTTCTTTATATCATTCAGAGTGAATTGAATTGGCCGAAGGCTGGCCTCTGTGCTGGTGGAAACCTCAGGTAGATGCCAAGATGACACTCTGCACTTCTGGCGGAAGATAGTTGTGAACATTTCAACTGTGTATTTTTGCACTAGTGCGGGGCTCCTACATCATTGAGAATGGGGATGTTCATAGAGCCTCCTCCTCCTTCTCTTCGGAGGGCAATGAAAGACCCCAGAAGGAGAGCAGTGAAAGATCACAGAAAAAGGGAAACAAAAGACGATAAATGACCAAATGAAGGACAAGGAAAGAAATGCAGAATGGAAACAAATCAACACTTTGTCAGAGGCAGACCTGACCAACAGTGAAGCCAAAAGGGTTTGGTCGAAATTTAGACAAGTAGAAATGAAGGTCCCATTTGTGAAATGTATATATCCATGTTATAGCCCTGCTTGGGACTCATCCAACTGGGGTTGATTGTTCCCTAGTGCTGATTGGGTTGTGAGTTAAGCAGCACTAGTATAACAGGTCAGCTGCTGTAGCAGCTGACAGAAAGGAGGGAGAATCCTGAGGTGTGGAACCAAGTTCTGTGTAAATGCTGCTGTGATGCTGAATAATCGTCTTTCTTATGAACTCTTCGGGCTCCTCCTCCTTTGAAGTTTATTTCAGTCCAGCAAGAACATGATGGATTCCCCTCGGGAAGAAATGCAGAAATGAAATACTACAAAGGAAACTAGGAACTATTGAACATAAGGAGGAATCAGCAAAAAGAATTAAAGCTTTAGAGAGGACATTAAAACAACAAAATGAAATGACTGACAACAAACTTTTAAAAAGTTGCACAAAATTACAAAATGAAGTTAAGAAGGATAAACTAATGAAACAATTAGAAACAAGCTGAGCTCTGAAAAAGCAACCCAGAAAATAAGAACAATTGACTGAAGCATTGAATCGGGAGAATAAGAGCTTGAAGAAGAGAAGCTTGGTGATGAGAATTTGGCTGAAGAGGTAAAAATATTGGGAGCAGATTTCTGTGCGGCACGCCGTCGGGATTCTCCGTTTTGCCGACTGATCAATGTATTTCCCATTGTGGGGCATCCCCATGCCGTCGGGAAACCACCGGGCTGCCGGCAAAATGGAGAATCCCGACGGTGGAGAATTCAGCCTATCGAAACTGACAGCAGAATCAACAATTCAGACAGAGGAAGAATTTGAGATTCTCTGTCAGAACCTGAGTCGCCTCCTGCATGCCCGGTCCGTAAAGTCCTGGTACGATGTGTGGCGGCGGTACACATGGGGCCTCATCGGACTGTAGCCATCTGGGATGGCCATGTCCCGATTACAAAATGGACACTTTGCAAAGATTGCAGGGAAAATGGACAGTACTGAGAAAACAAGCAGGTTCAGGGTTTGTCTGCATATTGGAGCCGAAGCTCCCAGACAAGACCAAAACTGCAGACCCATTAGCATACTAATGGCCCATCTCCGGGAACAAAAGAGTAACATTTGAGTAACCGATACTAAGGCAGACACCCCGGCGCCAGAGGAGACCAGAACAAAGCAGGCCAACGGCCACCTAGCACACGCCCAGCCATCAGGGCACCCACCCCTCTATTCAGGAAATCGATAGGAACGATCGGGCAGCACGGTAGCCTTGTGGATAGCACAATTGCTTCACAGCTCCAGGGTCCCAGGTTCGATTCCGGCTTGGGTCACTGTCTGTGCAGAGTCTGCACGTCCTCCCCGTGTGTGCGTGGGTTTCCTCCGGGTGCTCCGGTTTCCTCCCACAGTCCAAAGATGTGCAGGTTAGGTGGATTGGCCATGCTAAATTGCCCTTAGTGTCCAAAATTGCCCTTAGTGTTGGGTGGGGTTACTGGGTTATGGGGATAGGGTAGAGGTGTTGACTTTGGGTAGGGTGCTCTTTCCAAGAGCCGGTGCAGACTCGATGGGCCGAATGGCCTCCTTCTGCACTGTAAATTCTATGATAATCTATGATCGAGAAACGGCCCAAAAACACGCGAAGCCCCTTTGGGTCTAAGAAGGAACCCCCAAGAGAGAATTGTTCTCTTGGCTCCGGCTCTCACCAAGGAGAGACCTGTCCAACAGCTGCACCAGAACAAGTAAGTCCAAGGTCAACGTACGCTACCAGACTGACGACCTTAGCTGTTCCCCTTCACCACTTCGACCCCAGCAGCCTCAGAACCGAACAACGGTCATTGTTCCTCTGACTGAGTGGGCGCCCGAAGCTAAGTATAGGCTTTAGCAGTAGTGATAGTTTAGTCTGTAGTGTTTGTGCATGATTATATTTAACTGTGTGTGTAAATAAGCATTTGACTTTGAACTTACTAACTAGTGTATCGAGTCTTTGATCAGTATTCGGTTTGAACCTTGTGGCGGTACGAAAGATACTTGGCGACTAGAGCAAAACGTAATTGGAATTAAGGAAGGCGACCATATTGACCGCCATATTCAGAGCCAAATAAAGAGAGAAACACAATTAGCAACAGGACGTCTCCGTCGCCATGGCACCACCACCTCCTCCTCCTTCTCCTTCTCCTCCTCGTCCTGTCGGGCGGGCGGCCCTCCAGCCTGGGTGGCTGCCACCTGCCTCTCTGTGGCACACTCCTCTGTGGCAGCCTCCGCTGCCTCCCTGGCACACTCCTGCTCCTGTCCCACAGGGCAACATGTAAAGGGCAGCTCCCACCACTGCGGCCAACATCGCTGGGTAATGACCAAACATTACGGTCTGCAGGGGGTGGGGGATGGACGACATATCATCATTGTACATACCCCCCTCCGCAGCCAGTTGCCATGGGCTGCATGGTCGCGACTGTTGCCACCTGGCACCTGGCCTGGCAACCCCCCCTCCCCCTCTGGCACTCACCCTTCCCGGTACTCACACTCCCCAGCTCCCCCCTCCCCGGCACTCACCCTCCCGACACTCACCCTCCCCAGCCACCCCCCCCCCCCCCCACCCCCGGCACCGACCACGATCACCGACACGCACCCTCCACCGGCACCCGCGACCCCCCGCTCCACCTATGGCCATGCCGTCACTTCTCTGGCGGTCGCCCCACGCCAACCACTACCACCGCGCTGGCCGGCGTCAGCCAGCACGACTGGTTGACGCCATTAAAAAGTTTGTTTGATTTACGACGGCGTGATCAGTTGTCATGTCGGCGGGACTTCGGCCCATCTGGCCCAGAGAATTAGAGCAACCCCGGGGCCCATAGCGTTGCCCTGGCCCTCGCTATTCTGCGACGTGCGCGGTGCGATTCCGGTCGGTGCGAATATTTGGCTGCCGGAGCATATCGCGGGCGGCGTCGGAGCGGCGGGGCGGGATTCACGCCGCCCCCTGGCGATTCTCCGACCCGCCGGGGAGTCGGAGAATTTTGCCCGAGGTTCTTAATCGGAAGAGATGGAGGTGGATTCTCCGATTTGGAGACTATGTCCCCACGCTGGCATGGGAACAGTGGCGGTTTACACCAGGAAAACTGGAGCAAAACGGCCACCGGTTCCCTGTTTTGCTGGGGGCTAGCGGGAAAGCAGCGCAGAGCACTCGGCTCTAGCTGCCGATACGGCCTGGAGAATTGCAGGGTCCATGGCTGCGCATGCGCATGGCAGCGGACTGCAATGGCCGTGCCATGCTTCATGGCAGATGCCACTCATGGACGCGGGCCTGAAAAATAGGTCCCCACTTCGGCCTGCTCGCTAGCCCCGGACCACCCCATGACAGTGCCCCATCCCCAAATAATGTCCCCCCCTACCTGCGGTTTGGCCCACCCCCAACTGTGGCGGCGTTGGACTGAGTTCACAGCCGGCAGGCTGACTCCCGACGGATGAGACCACACGTCGAGAACTCGGCTGGTCGGGGTGGGGGGGAGCATCAATGGGCGGGCCTCACGCAATGGCCTGAGGCCGTGGATACGTGGCGCAGTGCACTCTGTGAGTACGCCGCTTTGGAGAGGGCGGCGCATCGCGGAAGCGGTGCCGCCCCGATTCTGGCGGGAATTTAGTTTGTCCGGCCCGTCGCCGAATGCGATTTTGCCGTCGGCGACTAGGGAATCCAGCCCATAGGCTTTTAATTTCTTCAAAATTATTTCACAGTCTTCTTTCTCCTCGGCGGATTGGTAGGTGAATGATCAACATTTTGCTACCACTTCAAGGGTTGTTAAATTCAGCAAAGTGCACGCCTGAACATATTTTGGCTTGCCGCAAAATGCTGCTAACCCTCATGAGTCACTCTTGTTTAAACTTCTCCCAGTTGTCTGCCACATTTGCATCGAAGATTAATGGGCCAATAATTCAAATTCCTTGCACCATGCTGCCAGCCCTAACATCATGTAGGTTTCTGTGTTTCGCTGTAACACTGACTGCAACAAGGGCACGTTGAGTGAGGGGAAATGAAAGGCAGATGCAGTATACTTAGGATAAATGCAAGGTTAGCAACCTTGGTGGAAAAATGGGAGGGCAGACTATTATCTGAATGGCCATAAATTAGGAGAGGGGAATATGCAACGAGACCTGGGTTACCTCGTACACCAGTCACTAAAGGTAAGCATGGAGCTACGGCAAGCGATACAGAAGGCCAATGGTACATTGGCCTTCATAGCGAGGAGCAGGGAAGTCTTTCTGCATTTATACAGGGCCTTGGTGAAGCCACACCTGGAATACTGAGTGCAGTTTTGGTCTCCTTTTCTGATGAAGGATGTTCTTGCTCTTGAGGAAGTACAGCGAATGTTTACCAGACTAATTCCTGGGGTGGCAAGGCGGGCGTATGAGGAGAGATTGAGTCAGTTAGGATTGTATTCGCTGCAGTACAGAAGAATGAGGGGGGATCTCATAGGAACATATAAAATTCTAACAAGACTCAAAAGGGTAGATGGAGGAAGGATGTTCCCAATGGTGGGGAGGTCCAGACCTAGGGGTCACAGTCTGAGGTCGACCATTTAGGGCTGAGATGATTAGAAATTTCTTCACCCAGAGAGTGGGAACTTGTGGAATTCTCTACCACAGCAAGTAGTTGAGGCCAAAAAACTATGGGCGAGATTTTCCGTTGGCCGACACCGGAATCAGGAAAGGCGATTGGGTGGAGAATCGGTCTTGACGCCAAAATCGTGGCGGGTGCCGGGTTCAAGCTAAATCGCAATTCACTGACACCTCGACAGCGGCGTCAATGCATTCCACTCCACACATCCAATAAATTCCATTTGCATATCATTAGCAGGCCTGACGTGGTATTCTCTGGGATCTCCATGATAGTCCGCCTCCACCGGAGGAAATTCCTGACAGCAAGGTTCACTTGTGCTTTTAAAAATCGGGAAACAGGCGCAGTGGCCATTGAGGGAGAGAGGAGGTAGGACACAGAGGGGCAAGTTTGTGGGCTGCCAGTCCTGACACTGGCCAGGCTGCCCTGGGGGAGGAGTGGAACGGGCTTGCCAGTGTTGGTGGTGGGGAGGGACGAGGGGGGGAGTGAGAAGGGGGTTGACCAGGGGATAGGCCGTGAACCGTGGTGACCCTCCAAGGGACTGGGACAATGTCCAGGAACAGACGGCCATTGCCACGGCCTGCATGGCAGCCACCTTGCTGCGCACCGCACTGACCTCCCACCTTAGTCCATGGTTCTGCAGAGTGCCACTGGCCGTATGGGTGCCCCACCCCACTATCCCAACACCTCAGCCCCCACTCGCCATCCCACCAGTACCGCACTCCACGCCCACCCACCACCCCCGTGCCACACACTCCATCATACCATACCCCCCCCAACGGATGGCACCCACTGGCAGGTCATCATGCGGCCAGCCAAAGGGCAACGCTCACACTAGCCCTATAGGGAGCTGCCGGATGGGGAGCGCGGAGGGTATCATTGGCAAGGGCAGCATCAGTCAACGGTACCCCTGGCAGCAGGGACGGCTGCCAAGGACAGAGGCCCCCACAGTGCTGGGCACTGACAGGCCAGGGGTGCGGGAATGGGGGAGGAGGGGGTGGGGGGACATGCGGTGGCAGGGTTCGCAGTGCCAGCAAGGGCCACCTTGTAGCCCAATGGACCTAATTGGGCATGGGGGTGCACACCATGCTAACATGTCTGCCCTGGGTGATCACTGCACACGTGCTGGCCATTCTATCACACATTCCCATAGAATCCCTGGGGTGGTGATGGTGAGGACTGTTTGGAGTGGGGGCTGGTGGGGGGTGGGACACCGGAGTGGTAAGCACTGGCAGAACCGCAGTCCCCGGGCCAATCCCACCCACAATGTCGTCCATTCCCCCCCCCCGTGCTCCCTCTGCAGCCAGCCCACCCCTCACACCCATTCTGACAGAGTACCGAGGTTACAACATTTTGCACAGGTGTTTAACGTGAACAAGTATATACAGATTTGTGCCCTAGCCCTAGAGTGGAGGCAGCCTGCTGTGATTCCCGCTCTGTACCTGAGTCCCTTTTGGCGCACATCATCTGGGGTAACTGGGCCTGCATGTGCCCGGCTTTTTGGGTGTCCCAAGTGGTATCATCCCGTCCTGTTGTCCCCGCTTCCCACCAGATGCGTCTGGGACGGTGGTGGTGGGGAGTCCGAGGCGCTGCGGTGTTCCAGTACCTCCCCTGCGGGAGTCATCAGCGCAGGTCCTATTGCCTCCTTATCCCTCAGGGACCCCGATGGCCCCCGGGCTACTCCATGGGGCAGGGGTGTGACCAGAACTAACACCTGAGGGGTTAGTTCTGGAGGCCCATCCTGGAGGCACCCTGTCGTTACTACCAGGGTCTGCATGCATGCACAGGGAGTGCACCATCTCCATCTGGGACGGTACCACATCACGCTTCGACTGTGCCACCACCTTCTGGGTTTGAGCCACATCAGCCAGTGACTGCACCATTTCCCTCTGACACTGGGCCACCTCCCTCTGTGTCTGCGCCACTGGGCCAGCACATGAGGAATGCCACCAACACTCTCAGCCATGGCCCACCATGACTGGGCCACGCTCAGGAGCGCTGCTGCAATGTCCAGTTGACTCTGGCACAGGCTGTCTGTGAGTCAGCAGCCCTGTCCTGAGCCTTGGCCACTGCCGACAGGCCTTGGGCATCCTGACTCATAGCTGAAACCTTCGCCCCCAAGGCCTCCAAAGCGGACGCAGTGTTGGCCTCGGTGGCAAGTATGGTCAGCACCTCCTGCTGCTGCACGCGGCTGGACTGCTCCAACTGCACCTGCAGGTGCTGGATGCCCGCCGACAGCCCTTCTGTAATCCCTGGCTCTGCGACTGCATCTCGGTCCAGAATTCCGAAACTCATCTGGATGGCCCCCTCAGGATTTCCTACCTCCACCTGATGTACCGACGAATGTGAGTGGTTTGCACCAAATAGTACCTTAGGATCCTCTTCACTAAAGTTCCCAACTGAGCTGAGTGTCGCTGGGATGGTGGAGGTTGTTGGAGACAGCTGTGATGAGAATTCAGTGACATCCCTGGACTCAAGCTCCAGGGTATACTGGGATGAAAGTCAATGGCTCCTTTCTATGTCGGTGTTGACCTCGTTGCTGGTCAACACACAGAGTTCTAGCTGTGGCTTGGGTCGAGGGATACCAGAAGGGTCTGCGCTGTCACCAGCAACTCCTGCAGTACACAAGACAAGATGCCTGATTGCATTGCGGGCCAGGGAGAGTGAGGGGGTGGGGGCTTGTGGGGAGGAGGCGGGGTGATGGTGCTGGTGAAGAGGGGGTGTGGGGCTGGTGTGGGGTGGGGGTGGAGTGCATGTGTGGTGATGGTGGGTGTGGGGGCAGTGGTGGGGTCGGAGTGACACACGTGCCATGGGGAACCGCAACTCAGTGGGGTCACACTTCCTCACCCGATGCTGGCCTCCGCCCAGGCCACTGCCCTTTCCTCGGGCCCTCCGACCATGTCCAGTGCCCTCTGCTCTGCTGCGGTACGGGACCTCATGTCTGGTGGTCCCCCTCCAGCCTTCTCCCACTCTTGATGGTTGTGCTTCGCCTGCGGGGGGGGGGGGGGGGGGAGGTAAATCAGAAATAAAACACAGTGTTAGACAGTCCACGTCATGCAGCCCAGGGGGTGGGTAGCTGGTAGCTTCATTAGCCAGGGCTCCTGGCTATGGCGGCCGGTATGGGTGCCGGCATGTGGTCCAGGGTGGGGGTTCGGCGGTCCTCCGGGTAGGGGGGAGGGGGGGGGGGGATAGAGTTACGGGTGTGTGGGACGTGGATCGGTGCCAGGGGCACAGTGCTGCCTACACACACTGGCTGCCTTGAGGAGGCCGTGGAGTTTTTTCTGGCACTGCCAGCTAGTCTGTACGGTGCTACCCAATGCTGCTGACAGCCTCTGCCACCTGCGCCCAGGCCCAGCGAACGGCGAGGCTGGCAGCCTCCTTCCCACCTCGGGGTACAGTCTGCCTGCCTCTCCTCCAGGTCGTCCAGCAGCATCTCCAGTTCAGTGTCGGTAAATGTTGGGGCTGCGCTCCTCGCTGCCATCTTGTTCGGTGGGATGGTGTGAGTGGGGAGTGCAGTGCGTATATAATAATACTAATAATCGCTTATTGGCACAAGTAGGCTTCAATATGTCAGCCTCCTGAGTGTCAATCGCGAAACCGGTGAATCCGGCACCATTTCTGATTGGAATTGGCTGTGTTCCACTTGGTTCCACTGCTACCACTTCACGGCCGTTGAATTGTTGCAGGTGCAGCGCCAGTTTTGCTGTCATAGAACTTCACTAATCCTGCCCCGGTATCAACATTTAGGGTTGGATTCTCCGATTTTGAATCTATGTCCAGAGGAAGTGTCTAGTTTTGCAATACAAATGTCGACGGCGCTGCCTCACCGATGCTCCGCCCGGTGGGGGGCACCCAGCGGCGCTGGCTAAAACTCCCGGCGTTCCCGACATAAATGGCCCGTGAGTTGCTGGGTCCGTGGCTGCACATATGCACGCCGATGACGTACAGCATTGAGATACCCTCAATTACGACTCGAGAGAGATGATTGGTAATACAAAGGCTTTAATTAGCAGAGAACCAGTCAGCTACCGAGAAGTGTGCTCACTGCACACTGCCCACTGGACATTGTCTTATATATGGCTCCCTGGGGGGTGGAGCCGGAGGCGGAGTCCCCCAGGGTTACAAACCCGGTCTTAAAGGGATCATTACATTAAAGGTGCAGTAACCATTCATCACAAGCATGGTACCCGGCCGGCCAAATAGTGCCCCGCTGAACCCCCCCTCGCCATCCCTGGACCACCCCCCACCAGGCCCTCAGCCCTTTCGGAAGACTGCCGGCCAGCAGCACGGCTACCGCACTCCCCCCCACCACCATCACCACTGTGGCGCCGCTGGACACAGTCCGCAGCCGCCACACCGGTTTACGAAAACTCAGACCACATGCGACCCATGCATTCGTGAACACGGCCCATCGGGGCAGAGCATCGGGGGGGCCACCATCGCAACGGCGTGCGGCGTGCTCCTAGATGACGCCAATTTGGAGGAGGTGAAGCTTCTGAAAAATGGCGCCAACCCCAATTCTGTCGCAAATGGGGATTCTCCACCCGATCGGCGAATACAATTTTGGCGAATCCCACCCATGCTCTCAGGAATGGAGAATCTGGCTGTGTTTGTTTTCAAGAAGGAGTTAGATCTAACACTTGATGCGAAAGGGATCAAAGGATATGGGGGAAGGCGGGATTAGAGTCGGATGATCAGCCATGATCATAATGAGTGGCAGAGCAGGCTCGAAGAGCCGATCAGCCTCCTCCTGCTTCTATTTTCTATATTTCTATGATCTTTATCAGAGTTTGAAAATTGATATTTTAAAATAATTAGTAAATATTTTTATACATATGTTTCAATATAAAAATGAATGTGCACTTAGATTAAAGGCTGCAGACTTTGTTAGATCATGTAGCAAATACATGATAACGGGCAGCATGGTAGCATTGTGGATAGCACAATTGCTTCACAGCTCCAGGGCCCCAGGTTCGATTCTGGCTTGAGTCACTGTCTGTGCGGAGTCTGCACGTTCTCCCCGTGTGTGCGTGGGTTTCCTCCAGGTGCTCCGGTTTCCTCCCACAGTCCAAAAGATGTGCAGGTTAGGTGGATTGGCCACGATAAATTGCCCTTAGTGTCCAAAATTGCCCTTAGTGTTAGGTGGGGTTACTGGGTTATGGGGATATGGTGGAGGTGTTGACCTTGGGTAGGGTGCTCTTTCCAAGAGCCGGTGCAGACTCGATGGGCCGAATGGCCTCCTTCTGCACTGTAAATTCTATGATCTATGAACTGGAAATGTATTACAAGTTTAAGGGAACACCCCATATAAGATGCAACGGGACTAAAGTTTTCTCTTTTGGCATTTGAATGTTAAACAATTACCTGCAGAAGAATGCAGCAGAAAATCAGGTAAATTGAATTGTGATTTCTGACCCTCTTCGCCCAATTTCCCTCTGTGCTCCCCACCCAAGTTCATGCCCAACTGCGAAGGACTATCTGCCCCCTACATCAATCTACCCTGGCTGCTGCCTCTCTGTGATTCCTGTTAACAAATGAAATGTATTTTTCTGGTTTAAAGATAGCTTTGCACAACCTGAGGGAAAAACATCTGGGGTGTGATTTAATGGCTGCGTTTTGCTTAAGCGAGAGCATGACGAGGCCGTTAAATTGCGGGAGAGGACAAAATCACGATCCGTACCGGGCACCGATCTGTTTGTGATCTAACTGGTCCGCTCCCGTTTGCGAAATCAGGATCCCGTCGTAGCTTGGAGAGAAACCAATGAATTACCACTTAAGCCCAATCCCCATACAATTAACGGGAGCAGCCCCCTATCTAACGGCCTCCCGTGATCTAACCGCCTCCCCAGCAAGTGGTCGCGTGGGCGCCGATTAGTACTCCTTTTTAAAGACGTGAAGCTGGCAAAAGGGCTGCTGGGGGGACCCGAGGAGGTGAGTGGCAATCTTCACTCCTGGGCAATGAGCCCGGGGGCACTGGGCTGCTGCCCCTGTGCTCGGAGAGGGGTGTAGGAGCCCCCGGGGGTGGGGGAGGAGGGGGAGCAGTACGAGATAGTTAATCACAAGGTAAGTTAATCATTCCCACCCGTTAGGACCCATGTGGGCTAAAACATGGCTACAGTGTGATCTGACTAAGGATAACAAATCTTCAATGATTCCTGTTGTTGCCGCCTCAATGGTGAGACCCTCAATCAAATTTCAGTTGATACTTGCAGGATTGATTGTACTTTCCCTACTGTACAGTGAGACCCATGCTAGTTGGTAGTGCCACCTGGGCACCTTGATAATACCACGTTGCTTCCCAAATGGCTCTACACCATATAACATGTATACATGCTTAGTTTCATGTAGGTGGCATAACAGGTGGCCTTCTCAAGGGGATTGGGGCACCCTCACCATATGTTCCCTGTAAAGTGACCTCAAGACAATGGGGAGGGTGAGGGGGGAGGATAAATGTTTTTCTCATCTCGTCTGTCTCTATTGGCAGTTACTGATGCAACAAGGATTGGGAAGAAAGCTGATGGAGATGGATTAGAAACCTATTACAGTCTTCCTTTCCAATATAGCATGAATTCTTCCCAAAATAAGTAACATGGCTGCGCTCACAAGCCAAGCAGGGCAGAGTTTTAAATCAATGTTCTGCACCCCTGTGACACTGCTGCAACAGCTGACAACTCTGTAATTGCCCCTGTACAATCATTCTGCCATTGCTGCTTAATTCGCAAAATCATAGAATCATAGAATACCTACAGTGCAGAAGGAGGCTCTTTGGCCCATCAAGTCTGCACCAGCCCTTGGAAAGAGAACCCTACTTAAACCCTTATATCTTTGCAAAATTATCTTTAACAGTATTTTGATGCATCTAACAGCATACATCATTCATTTAATGTTGAGATAAAAAAATCAGTTCAGCTGTACCGTACCGATAGCCATAGTAGAAGGCTGTCACACTCAAGAGAATTTTTAACAGCCTACAGATACAATTTCCTGCATATTGAAGGACAATTTCCACCAATCTTCTCTGGTACTTAAGAGGCTGTGACAAGAGATAGCACAAAGGAACAGATCTGGCAAGCAGCAGGCAGTCGTCAAAAAGAAAAATTAGTTGTCTGCCACCTGACTGGGCAAATACATAGATAGCATTTACAGTCCCACAGGTCACTGCTATCTCATACCCATGGCACATCAGTCACCAATTCAACATTCCAAATTTCCTGAAATGTTTTCCTCTTCAATTGTTAGCACAATATCACTTTAATACAGACGTGAAAACTGCAGCTGTGACACACATACTGGACGCGATCCTACGGCCATGCTGTTGAAAGTCGGGAGTCCCTGCCCCCAGGATCTACCCAACTCGCAACCCCTCGCGAGATTCAAAACAATCTCGCGAAACATTGTGAGGTGAATGCCGCCCACAATGGGCTGGATAGCCTTTGGGCGAATCTACATATCACAGCGAGACAGCTATCCTCACTCTGATATGCAGTTCCTCGAGTACCTCAAGCTTTGCGATTCAACCCCTTGACCTCAGAGACAGCAGGCGAACGCTGTTTGGTACTGATCCCCACAAATGGGGACCAGATGGAACGTCACTCGTGGGTGTCCCTAAGGGGATCAGAGGCCCCCAGCTGCTTGCCTTTTGGGCATAGTGGGGCCCGGCACTGCTGGTACCATAGTGTTACCCAGGCAGTGCAAGCTGATGCGCAATCAATATACTCGAGACGAAGGTATTCAGTAACTGAGGCTTTAATGCACTAGAACTGATCCCCAGCAGCTTCGTTACAGAAAGTGAAGGCTGCTGGGACGGCACCATCTCTTATACCCCGCCTTCAGGGCGGAGCTATTTCACACAGCCAATGGTAGTCTCCAGGGTCTCAACCAACGGCATCGGCCTCTCAGGTACCGCAATACCTGGCACTATCACATTCACCCCCTGTTAAGAAGGAGTCCGGCGGGGGGGTGGTGGCCAGTGAAAAAAAAATAGCCCTTCACATGGTAGGACCAGGTATTGAGGCACAGTACAAATCGGAATTGATCAAAATGAGGAATCGATCAAAATGTTCATTTATTGTGAGAGTCAGGATGAAGCAATAAGTCGCTCTGGTGGCCTCATCGTCCTCCTGGAGCGTCGTAGCTTCGGTGGTGATCCTGGTGTAGGTCTTGGCGGTTGCGACTTCGGGAGCATAGTTTCGGCCTCCTCGGCAGCTTCGTCACCCCTGGGCGGTGCTGTTAGGGCAAGCGGTTGGCCTGGGGGGGGGGAAACCTGTAGGGGGCGCCGATGAGTGACCGGGCCAGGGCCGGAGTGGCGGGAGTACTGAGCCCTCCCACTGCTGCGGGGGTGGTGGAGGTTGGGGTAATGGTTCGGGTGCGCGTGGGGTTCCGGCGGGCGCTAGGTCCCAAAGGGAGACCGTGTCTTGTCTGCCGTCAGGGAACGCCACGTAGGCGTACTGCGGGTTAGCGTGCAGCAGGTGGACCCTCGCAACCAACGGGTCCGACGTGTGCACACGCACATGCTTCCGAAGCAGGATGGGTCCGGGTGTTGCTAGCCAGGTTGGGAGCGAGGTCCCGGAGGAGGACTTCCTGGGGAAAACAAGGAGACGTTCATGAGGTGTCTGAATGGTAGTTGTACAGTGCAGAGACCGGATGGCATGAAGGGCCACCGGGAGGACTTCTTGCCAGCGGGAGACTGGGAGATTCCTAGACCGGAGGGCCAGTAGTACGGTCTTCCAGACCATTCCGTTCTACCTCTCTACTTGCCCATTTCCCCGGATGTTGTAACTGGTCGTCCTGCTCGAGGCGATGCCTTTGCTGAGCAGAAATTGACGCAGTTCGTTGCTCATAAAGGAGGACTGTTGCTCTTTCTAGCTTTAGTCTATTTGCTCTGTTTAGGTCACCTTTGCTCATGAGTTGCCAGGTATCTTTATGATACCGCCACGTGGTTCAAGTTCAGGTTATGATTAATAACACAGCACACCGCTTAGTAAGGATTAAAACAACGGTCATTTATTATATACAACAAGCAATATTAATACCCTAATACTACTTTCTATATAACAAACCTATCACTACTGGCCAATACTTAACTTAGGAAGAGCCCACCAGGTCAGGGAAATGAATGGCTTGTCCAATCAAATCTGGCCCGTGGGATTCAAAAGGCTGCTACAGGTCGGTGGCTAGGTGTCTCTACCGGATAGCGATCGTTGGATTCAAACTTACGATACACGGTGGCTGGTCTTGCGAAGGTCTCGAGCAGGCGAAGAGGAGAGAGAGAGATCTGAACTTGGACCTTCACTTTTATAGGGCCCAGGGGCTTCCCGCCTCCCGGGGCGGCCCTTGACCCTGAGTCCCAAGTGATTGGATTCTGTCCCCAATCTCTGGGGTCGATGTGTCCAATGGTGAGGCGATTCCTCGATCGGGGGGTGGTCGCTCACTTGTCTTTGTTTCGGCCACTGCCGGCGCCGACAGGTCTGGCCCGGTATTCAATTGCTAATATGTTGCAATTGTTCCCGGGGATAGCCGATTTAACTGTGGATGTCTGAGTAGATTAGGTGTAAACAGTCCTGAATGCAACTGCGGATACCTGGGTTGATGGGCTGTTGATAGCCCTGAGTATCGATCTGGGCTACGTTCCCAAAGCTGAATATGCAAACCTGTCTGCAGCTGCCTGCTTGTGTCTTCTTGGCTGCTTTTCCCAGCAGTCTTTCGGGTTAGCCATTTTAAACTGGGTTTTGGCCAGATTAATCGGAACGCAGCCATTTTACATGGCTACATTCCCGCCTTGTGATCCTAACGCGAAGCGTGAAGGATCACATAAATTTTGTCCTCTTCGTTTCCCGACTGGGGGGGGGGGGGGGGGGCACCTCCCACATGGCCACTACTCTGACCCTAGCTATGCACAAAAATTTACCTAAACAATTCTTGAGGGCGCTATGTCAGGCAGGGGCATGTATCTATAAAAAAATTAACTGGGAACCTCTAATTTTACCTAAACACTCTATACTCCTAAACATTGCATTATCCTATCTTCCTAAAACATACAACAACAATCACAACAATTAATATACTCTTTCCTGGCTTGGCAGTCAAGCTCAGGATCATACATTTTTTTTATGAAACGTTACGTATATCTCTTTATTTACAGGAATAATGCACGTGAATACTCTTTATTCTTTATAGGTCGCGGGGGTCTGGGGTCTGGTCATAGCCGAATATCGGGGATCGGATCCGATATACCGGGGTTTGAGCGCGGTACGCTCTCCTTTTCCACTTGCGGAGGCGCATGGTCTGTGCTGCACAACTGAGTATAGCCAATGCCAACAGTGCCTCACTGATGTATGATAGGGAGTACCAAGTTATGAGCTTGGCACACCAGGATAATGCAGCGTGGTTGGTGACTGGGCCCTCGGTACTACGGGGCAGTGAAGCGTTAACGGCAGGGGGGTTTGGAGTAATGGGGTCCGCGTTCCCGCGCAACCAAAGGTCCATAATAAGCATGTTGAGCACGAAGAAAGAAGTCCTCATGGCTGTCTTCTTTCTTTTCCTTTCCTGTTTTTGCTGGTTTTCTCCGGACTTGGAGCTTCTGGAGTTCTGTAAGACAAGCGTAGTGTGTGTAAATACTTCGATTTAATATCTGGTGTGTTAGTGTGTCTGTCCTTCTTGGGGCCAATTAAACCCTTATAATTGGTCACAGCATGTGACTCTCCCCATCCATTTTTTTTTTCAAAACAGATGTTTGGACACGGCACACTTCCCAATGGTGGACCAGTGCTAAGTTTATCATCCCAATGTTCTAGGATGTAAATAGCATGTGGCAGCAACCCAAAGGTTGCCTAAATAAAATAAAACTCTTTTTGAAAGAAAAGGTCGAATGAGGTGCGTGTGGGCTGCGACTGGTAAGATTTGGGTGGAGTCCCCGGGTAGGACGGCTACCAATACCGTATCTTCCCTACCCGAGCGTTTTTGACCAACGGGGGGGGGGGTCCCCAGGCAGGGCGGGTCTCACGCCGTTTCAACCACTGCCTGAGCGACCAAAGAATGGACAAAAATGTAGTCACCATGGTGGGGTTACTGAACTGATTCTACCATCAAATCAGAAGAGTAGTTACGATCGGGTGTCTGAGGCAAGTCCTCAGAGGTATCGGCCGAATGGGCGTGTGGCCGCGGTAGGGGTCAGTGGGAAAAGTTAAAAGTTCAGGTGAATGGGTGTGGGGCGGTGAGAGAATTCTCCTGTAGGACGAACAACATTTAACAAACAGACAGACAACATAAAACATTCTGCAGGTTCCATCAGAAAGGACAACTCTTTTCACCAAGTGTCTCCTTTAAATCATCATGTGGACACCTCAGTTCTCGGTTGCGAACAGGGTCGCAAAAGGATTGGCGGAGTCAGGCCCGAGGTCGTCACCTTCTCCCAGGTGCCAAACTCTGGAGTGGATCAGGGCGGAAAGGGCTGTGTGGTGTGAGTTGGGATGGTCCTCGTCGTTGCGGACGAATCTGCAGGAGTTGTCGCGGTGCCAATGAGTGGTGTCGAGTTGGGTGGGGACAAAGTCGGGGTCGTCCGTGTAGTTTGGTGGTCGGTGGTGGGGTTTATTTAAGTAGGTGATGAGGAAGGGGTCACTGGAGTCGAGGTCGGAGTTGCTGGGTGTGGGACCAGGATGATAGGGAGGCGTGCTGTGGCTGTCGTCAGAGTCACAGTCGTTGTCTGTGCTGCTGCAGTCTGTGGGCGTTCCGGGGCGGAGCGTAAAGTTCGTGGGTGGAGTCGGTGGCGAGTCCGTGTCTGGGCTGGATGTGGAAGGGGTGGGTGTGGTGACGTTGGATGTGGGCGGGGTTTGGTCGGCTGCGTCAAGCATGACGTGGTGGGGGTGGTTTGACTGTGGTCCATAAACCTTGAGCTGGTTTATGTGAAACCATGCAGTCTTACCATTTTGGTATTTAATTTTATATACCGACGGGCTTATTTTGTCCGTAATTGAATAGGGACCCGAGTATTTTGGAGACAGAAACGTGCTGGGGTTGTACACGGACATTACTTGCTGTCCTATGTTGTACTCCGTGGCATGTACTGCCTTAGCAAAACAGGCCTTGCTCTGTTTTCTTTTAGTTCCCAATTTAACAGTGGCTGCTAGCTGAGCCGTTTCTATATTTGCAAGTAGTTGTTCCACGGCCTTCTCGTGGGTGAGGGCCATGACTTCGGGGCTGGTTAGGTCAAAACCTAGCAAGTATTCTGTCCCTTTCATGGGGCATCCGGTCATGAGGGTGTGTGGGGTGAAACCTGTGGAGGTGGAAACAGTGTTACGCAAAAACATCAGCGCAAAGGGGAGGAGCGAATCCCAAGTGGTGTTGTTTTGCTGGACCATTTTTCTAAGGGTGGTTTTTAGGGTCCGATTCATGCGCTCCACTATACCACTCGACTGAGGGTGGTACGCAATGTGAAATTTTTGGGTTATGCCAAATATCGTGAGGATGTTCTGCATGACCCGTCTCGTAAAGTGAGAACCTTGGTCCGATTCAATACTGCGGGGGAGTCCCCATCTTGTGAAGATGTGGTGGGTTAGGATTTTGGCTGTGGCTTTCGCGGTGTTGGTGCGGGCTGGAAATGCTTCCACCCACTTTGTAAAAGTGTCAATGACCACCAGAACATATTTATAGCCATTCCTACAAGGGGGCAATGGACCTATAAAATCGATCTGGAGGTTAGTCCAGGGGCCGTTAACGGGTCGGGTGTGGCTGAGATGTGCCTTTTTGGCATACCTATCTGGGTTGTTTTGCGCGCAGATGAGGCAATTTTCGATGTAATGGGATACATCCTCTTTAAGATTTGGCCACCAACAAAGCTGCTTGAGGTGGGCTGCGGTGGGTTCTATTCCCTGGTGTCCATGGCCGTCATGGAATAGACAGATCATCTGATTCCTATCTTGTACAGGAACCACGTAAAGGCTGTCTTTTAGCACCACACCATCATGTGTTGTTGTGGTATTCCGGAACCTCTCGTATGAGGCTGGAAACTTCCCTTTCACGATCTCAGTGAGAGCGCTATCCTGCTTCTGGGCCGCTACTAGATCCTCGATCCTAGTCTGCGCGACCTGAACTGCACTCACTGGCGCACTTACTAGGGCGCTCTCGGGGGGGCTTCCAAAAGTACCCATGCCTGGATCCTGCCTTAGCCAGCGCGTCGGCTTTTACATTTCCAGGGGGGGCAGAACGATGGTGGCTGCGGACTTTTATAATGCCAAAAGTCCTGTACTTGGCCTTTTCCAGAATATGGCGGAGTATTGGGGCTGAGGGGAGGGGTTTCCATCCGCTGAAACAAATCCTCTTGTTTCCCAGAGGGGCAGAAATTCAGTGAGGCTGTTGCAGACGTACAGACTGTCTGAATATATGTCTGCGGGGCTGGGGAAGGAATCTGGGTGGTCTACAATGTAGGCAATGGCCGCAAGCTCTGCAGCCTGCGCGCCTAAGTGCCCGGGCAATTTTAATGCGATTTCTTCCTCCATATAAATCCCACAACCTGTTATGCGTTGCCCATCCAGGATTGTGGAAGATCCATCCACATAGATCCTAATGGGATCACACGTGTCCAGGTGAGGGGGGTTCTGAGATGGAGTGGCTAGTTTTCTGGGGGGTGTTTTAGCTAGAAAGGGGCCTGTATTATGGTGGGGCGAGATGATTTCACACTCATGGGGGGTTCTGGGGTATTGTAGATTGTCCGCTAAGTATGTGTGAGTCTTTGTCCGTTTTACTTTGATGTCCCGTCCACCTAGCAGCTCGGATTTGGCTGACGGTACCGTCTTTAAGTCGTCCGTCCAGTAAAAGTTGTGTGGGGGTGTGCTCGGTCAAAATGGTGATGGGGTTCAGTCCGGTAATGTATGAGAAGTACTGGACTGCCCAGAAAACTGTGAGTAGGTGCCTCTCACAGGCTGAGAATCCCTGCTCCACAGCATCTAAAATTCGTGAGGCATAAGCTACGGGTCTTAGCTGGTCGTGCCGTTCCTGCAGGAGCACGGATAAAAGGGTGCAGTCTGTGGTCGCTACCTCTATGGCAAAAGGGGAAAGCGGGTCGGGAACTTATAGTGCGGGGGCGGCTATGAGTGCCTGTTTTTGTGATTCCACAGCCTCCGTATGCGGCGGAAGCCACTCCCAGGGGGCTCCTTTCTTTAGGAGGTCTGAGAGGGGCGCTGCCTTGCTGGCAAAACCGTCAATGTGGTTTTGGCAGTAGCCAACCAGTCCTAAAAATGACCAGAGGGCTGACATGTGTTGGGGAAGGGGCAATTTAGCGATCGAGTCAATTCTTTTGTGCTCGATCTCGCATTTGCCATGTGTGATGATAGTACCCACATATATCACCTTTTCTTCCGCTGCTGCGGGGGTGACTTTATTGAGTTCCCGATAATCAATGGTCAAGCGCCATGATCCATCGGGTTTCCTCACTGGCCAAATCGGGGCATTATTAGTTGAGGCTACCGATCTTAGGACGCCCTGCTCTAATAAGCTTTCTATGACCTTTAGGATTTCTCCCTCTGCTTCTAGGGGAAATCCGTACTGTTTTTGGGGTCTAGGATCCGGTCCGGTTATCTGTACGGAACCGGTCATCCGTCCACAGTCGTGTTTGTGGGTTGCAAATGCTGCCCTGTTCTTTTGCAGGACTGCCCTAACCTGCCGGTCCATGCTGAGTGTGGTGGGGTTGAACCAAAACTCGCCTACGGCGCTGATTTTGTTCATGTAGTCCCCTATATTGAGTGTTGCGGGGGCTCTAGCGGATTTCGCCATCTTCCAGACACACTGGTTGACTGGATCGAAGGAGAGGTGGTGTGAGTTCATAAAATCGAACCCTAAAATGTGCTCTGCTGGTGGGGGCAGGTCGACTAACACTACGGGGTGTTTTGTATTAATATTTCCGATCTGGATGGGTACAGGGGTTGTGATGTGTCCCTGTTGTGAGTGGCCTGTGAAGCCGCTGAGGGTGATAGTGGATGTGGTGGGCCACGTGTCCTTACCAAGGGTGGAGGAATTTAAGGTTGTGCGGGGCCCTCCTGTGTCCCAGAGAAACTCGATCGGCTGTCCCCTAAACTTTTCTGCGACTACGGGTCGTCCTGACCTATCCAAAAGGGTATAGCAGACCCAGCTGGGGGAGCCTATACACCATCATGCCGTTCCGATCGCGTCTGTCTGATCGGGCTGGGCGCTAACGCTATGTATGGGCTCTGCCTTTTTCTTATTGGGAGTGCCTGTTTGTTGGGCTCTCTGTGGTTTCTTAGGGCCATTACATTCCTTAGCAAAATGTCCCAAGTGTCCGCAATTGTAGCACTCTTGCGGTTTGGAATTGTGGAGAGTGGTTCTTACTGCCTGCACGTCTGCGGTGGCTTGGTTTTCCTGCTGGGTTCTAGCTGCTGATTTACCGTGAGCCGCTTGTTCCCAAATGCGGGACAATCTCTTGACCACCCACTTCTCATTATGAGCCTCCTCCGAGGGGTCATAATTGCTACAGGCATTCTGTCCTGCTTCCGTGGCATGGGAGATAAGGGTACGGGTCCACTTGGCCATATTGTCTGAGGACAAATGGGCACGATCTACGTTTCCAAAAACGGCTTCAAAATGAATCCACAAGCGTCCTGCAAACGCTGTGGGGTGTTCAGACTTTTTCTGTCTGCATTTATTCAGACCGTCTACGGGGTCGCCCCGGTTGTACCCGATCGCATCCAGGATCGCGGTATGCATTTCTGCAAGGGTGCCTCCTCCTACATTCTGTGGGTCGGGAAGGGCTGCTGCGACCGATGGGTCTAAGCTGAGGACCGTGAGCTTTACCTGCTCTTTCTCATCCAGGCCGTACATGGTCGCCTGGTGTTTGACGGTGGCAAAGAAATGGTGTGGGTCTGAAGCGGGGAGGAACGGTGTGATTTTGACACACGCGTCCCGTAAGTGGGTCACTGTGAGGGGGGTGGAATATAAGACTTCTGCCTCGTCTGCTGTGGCGGTGCGGTGGGTTGTTACAGGGTTCATGGGAGCCTGTATTATCTGTTGTGTGGGGTGTGGGGGTGCTTTCCTCCTTTGGGGTTTTCCCTGCGCACATGCTCCCTGAACATATCTCTGCGCTGTCTCTTGCAATTCTTCCCAATCAGGGCCGTCTTCCTGGTCTAAACTTTCCCCAAAGGTTTCTTGAAATCCCTTTTGGACAGAAAGCAGTGTTTTCAAGTCTGCAATCTGCTTTCGGCACTTTGCATGGTCTAAAGTACTCTGCTTTTGTTCCGTGGTTGTGGCGTGCAGCGCTCTCAAGGCTGCCTTGAGATCACTGCATTGTTTCTGGAGCTTCTCTAACTGGTTTTCTGTTTCTTTCTTTACCAGGACTGCACGCTGCAGGTCCTGATAAGCCTTCTCATATTGTGACTGGAAACTACTCAAGTGCGCCAAACAAGATTGGTGACCCTGTTTGGCGTCAGCCACCTCTTCGCCTTTTGCTGCTAATTTCCCTTTCAATTCCAGGTTCTCTTTCTCAATTTCGCATATATTGTTTTTACTTATCCGATGTATGCCTTCTATTTCCTTGCGGAGCATCCTGACGACCTCCTATGTGCCTCGCAATTGTGCCAGACAGGACACAATTGCCATCGGCTTGCGCGCTTATGCTAAACTCTTTGTGAATCTCACTCAGGTTCTCCTACCAAGTATGCCCTATACTTACAGGACCTGAGTTGTCGTTATTGCAGAAATCCTTCCACACGGGCCATCCTTTGCCCTGCAGAAATTTGCGGATTTCCACTTCCCAAACGGGACACTGTCCCGCACCTACGCTGCTGACTGGTGCGACAGCAAAATCTTCGGGGTTCATGAGGCACTGCATCGCTTGTATTGCCTGCATGGCTCTCTCTTATCTGCTCGTTACGTTCGAATTTGGAACAGGGGGCTAAGGTGGTGTGGTAGATGCGGGTACGGCTTGCGCTAATTTCCGAAATACCAACTGCCGACAGTTTTGACGCAACAAAAAATCTATCGGTTTTGCCTTATAACCCTGTTAGTTACGCATGCATGTACACACTTCCGAATTGTGAATTATTAACCAGAACCGCTTGAACACTTGTGGGTTTTTTTTTGTTTCCGATTGGATTCTAATTTAAAATGTTGGGGTTCTCCCGGAGTGGTTTTCCACTTCTAAGTCGGGTCCCATCAGGATGTCGCCAATTATGTCTCTACCGGATAGCGATCGTTGGATTCAAACTTATGATACACGGTGGCTGGTCTTGCGAAGGTCTCGAGCAGGCGAAGAGGAGAGAGAGAGATCTGAACTTGGACCTTCACTTTTATAGGGCCCAGGGGCTTCCCGCCTCCCGGGGTGGCCCTTGACCCTGAGTCCCAAGTGATTGGATTCTGTCCCCAATCTCTGGGGTCGATGTGTCCAATGGTGAGGCGATTCCTCGATCGGGGGGTGGTCGCTCACCTGTCTTTGTTTCGGCCACTGCAGGTGCCGACAGGTCTGGCCCGGTATTCAATTGCTAATATGTTGCAATTGTTCCCGGAGATAGCCGCTTTAACTGTGGATGTCTGAGTAGATTAGGTGTAAACAGTCCTGAATGCAACTGCGGATACCTGGGTTGATGGGCTGTTGATAGCCCTGAGTATCGATCTGGGCTACGTTCCCAGAGCTGAATATGCAAACCTGTCTGCAGCTGCCTGCTTGTGTCTTCTTGGCCGCTTTTCCCAGCAGTCTTTCAGGTTAGCCATTTTAAACTGGGTTTTGGCCAGATTAATCGGAATGCAGCCATTTTACATGGCTACAGGACCCCCTATCACTGTGTATGTATGTGGGGAAACCGAACAGTGTAAAGACACCCTGGAGGGCCTTGATGACGGTGGTTGTGGTCATGTCTGGGCAGGGGATGGCGAAGGGGAACCGGGAGTATTCGTTAATCACATTCAGGAAATATGTGTTGCGGTCGGTGAAGGGGAGGGGACCTTTGAAATCCATGCTGAGGCATTCAAAGGGACGGGAAGCCTTTATCAGGTGCGCCCTCTCTGGCCGGTAGAAGTGCGGTTTGCACTCTGCGCAGATTTGGCAGTCCCTGGTGACTGTCCTGACCTCCTCGATGGAGTAGGGCACGTTGCGGGTCTTAACGAAGTGGAAGAAACGAGTGACCCCCGGGTGGCAGAGGTCCGCGTGGAGGGCGCGGAGACGGTCCACTTGTGCGGTGGTACAAGTGCCGCGGGACAGGGCATCAGGAGGCTCATTGAGCTTCCCCAGACGGTACAAGATCTCGTAGTTGTAGGTGGAGAGTTCTATCCTCCACCGCAAGATCTTGTCGTTCTTAATCTTGTCCCGCTGTGCGTTATCGAACATGAAGGCGACCGACCGTTGGTCTGTGAGGAGTGTGAACCTCCTGCCGGCCAGGTAATGCCTCCAATGTCTCACAGCCTCTACTATGGCCTGGGCCTCCTTTTCGACCGAGGAGAGGCGGATTTCGGAAGCATAGAGGGTACGGGAAAAGAAAGCCACGGGCCTGCCCGCTTGGTTGAGGGTGGCCGCCAGAGCTACGTCGGACGCATCGCTCTCGACCTGGAAGGGGAGGGACTCGTCGATAGCGCGCATCGTGGCCCTTGCAATGTCTGCTTTGATACGGCTGAAAGCATGGCGGGCCTCGGTCGACAGAGGGAAGGTTGTAGACTGGATTAGGGGTCGGGATTTGTCTGCGTTGTTCGGGACCCACTGAGCGTAATAGCTGAAGAACCCAAGGCAGCGTTTCAGGGCCTTGGGGCAGTGAGGGAGGGGGAACTCCATAAGGGGGCGCATGCGTTCGGGGTCAGGGCCTATAACTCCGTTCCGCACTACGTAGCCCAGGATGGCTAGGCGGTCGGTGCGGAACACGCATTTATCCTTATTGTACGTGAAGTTAAGGATTTTTGCGGTCTGGAGGAATTTGCGGAGGTTGGCGTCGTGGTCCTGCTGATCATGGCCGCAGATGGTGACGTTATCCCAATATGGGGACGTTGCGCATAAGCCGTACCGGTCAACCATTTGGTCCATCTCTTGCTGGAAGACCGAGACCCCATTAGTGACACCAAAGGGAACCCTGAAGAACTGTTAGAGCCGCCCATCTGCTTCGAAGGCAGTGTACTTGCGGTCACTATTACGGAGGGGTAGCTGGTGGTAGGCAGACTTGAGATCCACCGTGGAGAAGACCTTGTATTGCGCGATCCTGTTTACCATGTCGGCTATACGGGGGAGAGGGTATGCGTCCAGCTGCGTAAACCTGTTGATGGTCTGGCTGGAGTCAATGACCATCCTATGTTTCTCCCTGGTCTTTACCACCACTACCTGAGCTCTCCAGGGACTGTTGCTCGCTTAGATGACTCCTTCCCTCAGCAGCCTTTGGACTTCTGGCCTGATGAAGGTCCGATCCTGATGGCGACGGGTTTGCAATCCGGGGTGAGGTTTGCAAACAGGGAAGGCGGGTCGACCTTAAGGGTCGCGAGGCCGCAGACAGTAAGGGGACAGACAGTAGGGCCGCCGAATTTAAAAGTCAGGCTTTGCAGGTGGCATTGGAAGTCCAGCCCCAGGAGGGTAGCCGCGCAGAGTTGCGGCAGGACATACAGGCGGAAATTATCAAATTTCCGACCTTGGACAGTGAGGTTCGCCAGGCAGTACCCCTTTATTTCCACCGAATGTGACCTGGAGGCCAGGGAGATCCTTTGGCTTACAGGGTGGGTCACGAGTGAACAGAGCCTTACCGTGTCAGGGTGGACATAGTTTTACATGCTCACGGAGTCAATCAAGCAGCGGCCATTGATGACGACCGTCATTGTAGCCTTCACGAGTGTCTGGGGGCGACTTTGGTCCAACGCCACCGATGCCAGATGAAGCAGCTGCGAGCTCTGGTCAGGCAGCGTGTAGTCAGCCGAGCTGGGTGCCTGGGGCCCCATCCAAGATGGCATCACCCACGGATCGCACATGGTGTCCGGGGAACCCCAAGATGGTGGCGGGGATGGACAAAATGGCGGCGCCCACCCATCCAGCGCGGTGTCCAGGGCGCAAGATGGCCGCGCCCTTGTGTCGCGCGTGGCCCCAGGGAAGGAGCGCTGGTCGGTCGGGGCCTGGGGGGGTTTTGCCGCGGCAGTCCGGAGCCGCCGGATAGCGCGACATCGGCGCGGGCCTGACAGGCCCCTACGTAGTGGCCCTTCTTGCCGCACCCTTTGCAGGTGGCGGTGCGGGCCGGGCAGTGTGCGTGCGGATGACATGCCTGCCCGCAGAAAAAGCAGCGGGCTCCGACGGCGTTAGCGGGTCATCCGGTAGCGCAGGCCAGCAGGGTCGGGGGAAGATCTGGGGGGCTGCCGCAGCGGGGTGCCATGCGGGCCAGGGGGCGGACGTGCGGTCGGGCGCGTAGGCTTGCGCGTTTAGGTAGGCGATGTCCATGGACCCAGCCAGGGCCCGTGCCTCTCTGAGCCCAAGTGTGTCCTTCTCCAGGAGCCTCCTGCGGATATCAGAGGAGCTCATACCTGCCACAAAAGCAACTCTTATTAAAAGTTCAGTGTGCTCGTGCCCCGAAACTGGTGGGCAACCGCAGCTTTGGCCCAGCACCAGTAGCGCCCGGTAGAAGTCTTCCAGTGATTCCCCGGGGCTTTGCTGCCTCGTAGCGAGCAGGTAGCGAGCGTAGACCTGGTTAACAGGACGGATGTAATGTCCTTCCAGTAGTAGGATGGCGGCATCGTAGTTCGCCGCCTCCTCGATAAGGGGATAGATCCTAGGGCTGACCCTTGATCGCAGGAGATGCATTTTCTGGCCTTCAGTGGGCTCACCTCCGGCCGTCTCCAGGTAACCCTTAAAACACACCAGCCAGTGTTTAAATATAGCAGCCGAGTTCTCCGCGTGGGGGCTGAGTTGGAGGCACTCCGGCTTGATACGGAGATCCATCCTACCAGCTTAGTTGTAGTGCATTAAATTGATGCGCAATCAATATACTCGAGACAAAGGTATTCAGTAACTGAGGCTTTAATGCACTAGAACTGATCCCCAGCAGCTTTGTCACAGAAAGTGAAGGCTGCTGGGACGGCACCATCTCTTATACCCTGCCTTCAGGGCGGAGCTACTTCACACAGCCAATGGTAGACTCCAGGGTGTCGGCCTCTCAGGTACCGCAGTACCTGGCACTACCACACAAGCTGAGCACCATGGCAGTGCCATTTGGGTGCCAGCCTGGTATTACCAAGGTGCCCAGGTCGCACAACCAGCTAGCATGAGCACTGGCAGGGTGCCAGGTTGGCAGTGCCAAGTTGGCATTTTCTGTGCGTGCGCGATCGGGCTGGCATTGCCCGGTGTTGATGTTTGGGGGGGAGAGGTGTGGGGGGGGGGGTGGAGAGCTGGGCTGGGGTCACTCCCATATTGCGTTTGAGCTGGGAGGAGGCCAAGGGTTGTTTGAGGGCCTCGGAGATCAGGGCGGCATTTAAAAATGGAGTCCTGATCTCTTGCTACAATGGGGAGTTCTGGCGAGCGGATCTCCCCATTGTAAAAAACGGGGCTATGTGTGGCCTCGGCCACACGTCCCTGTTCAGGCTCTTTATTCAACTCAAGCCGCATTGAATAGTCGGCGACTACGGGCTTTTCACAGTAACTTCATTGAAGCCTGCTTGTGACAATAGCGATTAATATTATTATTATTATTATTATTATTATTATTATTGTGTTTCTCAGTACTGTGACTGCCGGAAAACACGTGGCCAAATGAGCTCGCTCGGGGACTTTGTTCCCTTTTGGGAAGATCGTATCCATGACTGATCTACTCACCCAAGGACTGTGTGATTACACAAAAAAAATCATGATTTAAGGGGAAAATGTGGAGCATATGCAATCTATTCAAATGGCAGTTAGATATTTTCCATGTGTACTTGGCCCAAAGGCAGGTCATTGGCTCCGTGTCTGTCAATGCTTCATTCTGCCTGTTCTTGGCAGGTTTCCTCACTGGTGGTTTGCCATTGTCATCCACGCTCACAGGCAGAACGAGGTGGCAGCTCCCAAGTCTACCTCAGCTTGAACAGGCATCAAACCTGGCTATTGCCATTATTCGGAACCACACAGCACACTAGCCATCCAGCCAACTGAGCTAACCAGCCCTCAGGCAGATGTTTAGCCTCATTTTGTTTTGGGAAGCTTGAGTCCGTTCCAATGACACAATGTGAATTGAAAGGAATAATCTATTACTTTGGCCAAATGTCCACATTTGAGTGTTTAATCTGTTGATAATCAACATTTCACAATTTCCCAGTCTGGTCATGACCAGGTGATAAATGACAGAGAGCAGTGGGTGACAAGGGTCTACATAACCCACAAGACCCAATCGGATTCACAAGGTAATGTCACCCTAATAGCCAAGATAATTTGTTTTTCAGTAAAGCCACCATTCATAGATCATTTATTTAGTTGATACCGCACACTTTACCAACATCAGTGCTTACTGTTGCGTTATGTACTCTGGGATAACACAGGCTGCAACTGGATGCAGCTTTAACCAAAAGATACTCCAGAACTTGAAGTTAGTTCAATCTGATTTATTGAACCAGTAGCAAAGTTAGCACAGTTCTCTATGAGTTCGACTCTCTGCTAACCTAAGTGTGGTTACACTGACTGAACCAGACTAGCTCTTAGCCACGTGCTGGAGGTGTGATACTGTACATACACCCTGACTCACTCTGTAGTTGTTCATCAGTGGAAAGAGGCAGAGTGTGAGTGCCTCGTGCCTTTTATAGTGAGATACCACCCCTGAGTGTCCTGCCTGCTCATTGATCATGTCCTGTTCTCTGTGTTCATTAGCTGCCTGTCTGTATATAATTATCTGCATGTCTGCATATCATGACATCTCCCCTTTTAAAAAAATGTTTTGTTGGCATATGGGAACGTACTTACATGTGGTGGCTTATATTAACATATTTACAAGCGGTGGCTATACGTGAACGTATTTACATGTGAAGTCAGCTGTCTAATGTGAGAAAACAGAACATAGAAAACAAAACAAATGTTCATAAGTCCAGTCTCTGGGGCTTGCTCTGATCCTTGTCGACCGCCGAAGAGGTGGTGGTGGGGACGACGGCGCCTTGACAGGCGGGATGGAAGCCTGACTGATGGTGCAGACCTGCACAAGGCTGCATAGTGTCCAGGCTTCCCGCAATTTAAACATCGTCTGTCTCTTGCAGGGCAGTGTTTCTTTAAGTGGGTGTTGCCGCAGTTCGAGCACGTCATGACGTCGGCGTCCTGACGCTCCGCACGCCGTCGCACATGCGCAGTGTGGGTGTCGGCCACTTGGTTATCCCGTTCGCATTGCGCATGCGTGGTGCCCCGGGAAAAGCCCACGAAATGGCCACTTTCATCAATGCTGATGCGCTGCATCCGAGAGATGGCCTGCACACTCTCTGCCTCGTGGGAGGCAAGTTTCTCATTTCCAGCCGATTTGTACTAGGCATAGCGATTTTTGGCGTGCTCATGCACTGTGCATGTTTCAATCGCGACTAGCAGGGTCATGTGCTTGATTTTCAGTAGCTGCTCTCTCAGAGGATCAGATTGAACTCCAAAACGATTTGGAGTCTGATCATGGGGTCAGCAATATCACCAAAGTTGCAGGACAGCGCTATCAGGCGGAGGTTAGTTAAGAAGGAGTTGAAAGATTCATCTTTACCTTGTAGACGCTGTTTGAATATGTAGTGCTCGAAGATTTCATTGGTGTCCACTTCACAGTGACTGTCAAACTTGTCCAGGATGGTCTGAAACTTTGTCTTGTCCTGGCCTTCAGTGAAGTGAAAAGAGTTGAAGAGTTTGATGGCTTGATCATCTGCTGTTGAGAGGAGAAGCGTGATCTTCGTTGCATCAGACGCACCCACGAGGTCTGAAGCTTCGATGTACAGCAGAAACTTTTGCTTGAATGTCCGCCAGTTGGCACTGAGATTGCCGGAGGTCCTGAGCTGGTGAGGAGCCTGAATCTTCTCCATGGTGCCGGGATACATTCGCTGGTCGTCACGGAACGGACTGAGGTAAACCACCTAGATTAAGCAGTCTCCTGGTAGCATGTTGTGTTATGTACTCTGGGATAACACAGGCTGCAACTGGATGCAGCTTTAACCAAACGATACTCCAGACCTTGAAGTTAGTTCAATCTGATTTATTGAACCAGTAGCACAGTTAGCACAGTTCTCTATGAGTTCGACTCTCTGCTAACCTAAGTGTGGTTACTCTGTCTGACTGAACCAGACTAGCTCTTAGCCACGTGCTGGAGGTGTGATACTGTACATACACTCTGACTCACTCTGTAAATTTTCATCAGTGGAAAGAGGTGGAGTGTGAGTGCCTCGTGCCTTTTATAGTGAGATACCACCCGAGTGTCCTGCCTGCTCATTGGTCATGTCCTGTTTTCTGTGTTCATTAGCTGCCTGTCTGTGCCTGTCTGTATATCATTATTGCATGTCTGCATACCATGACACTTACTGTAATTTAAGAGTAGCGCTGAAGAAATAATTCAGCAGAAGAAAAGTACTGTTGAAACCATTGGAAGTAAAAAGAAGAATGCCCTAATGGTAGAGGTCTGATCGATGAAGGAGCAAAAGCAGAGTCTGCACTGCAATCAGAATTTGATGGTCTGTAGCTTAAATTCAATGACAAATTGTTGCACACAAGATTTACACAGTGTCTGTTTTGCAACAGCAAGTCTAGATCCTTATGTAAATAAACCATTTGAGCTTGCATAGGAAAGATACTGCTGTCACTTAAGTAATTACTTAAGGAGCCATGTTAGTATTTCCTGTGTTTAAAAACTATCATAACTCTATTGCAGAAGCAATTGCAAAAGGAATTGTGATGCTACGAACAGGTTGTTTCAAAATAAACCAAGTATTGTTCCTTTCAAAACACTAAATACTTGGCGCAGTTTTATTTATAACTTACTTACCAGTTGGCTTCAGGCAAGTGCACAGTTGGCATCAACTTGCCATAGATTAACGTGACATGAGTTCCTGGTTGGGAGGGAGTATCCTTGCGTACTTTGACCGCTGCATACCACTGTTAGCATTTAGATCACATCCATTATTGGAGGCCTAGTCACAGGCTTTCAGAATCTGGTGCATGTGAAAGTTATGCATTTGTGCAGAATTCACCATGCAATACGTACAGGAACTAGTGATCGCTTGTAATAGATTTTGTCACATAATATAAATTACAGCATCACGGGCCAAAATCTTCCATCCTCGTTTAGGGCTGGGATTTCCCAGTGCCTCTGCAAGTGAATGGATTTTTCGCTGGAATGCCAAATTTGCCATTGTCGCTCACAACGGGACCCACCAAGTCCAGGCCAGAGAATCCTGCCCACAGAATCTTTACAGTGCACAAGAAGGCCATTCAGCCCTCCACGTCTGCACTGACTCTCTGAAAATACTTAGTTCCACTCCCCTGCCTCATCACCACAACCTTGCACATTCTTTCTTTTCAGAAAGCAATCTAAATCCCTTTTGAATTCCTTTCCATCCATCTATCACCTTGGCATAGTCCATCTCCAACACTCCTCTTCCTGAACTTCTCATTTCAATTTCTGGAGATAAATACAACTCTTCACACTCCACATCCTGTAAGGACTCCATCCCATTCTCCCAGATCCATCGCCTCTGTTGCAACTGTTCCGATGATGCCACTTTCCAAAACAGTGCTGCTGACATGATTTCATTCTTCCTTAATCGTGGTTTCCCACCTACTGTGGTCAATGGGGCTCTCAACTCTTTTCGACCCATCTCCAGCACCTCTGCTTTCACCTCTTCCCCTCCTTCCCCTCACTTTTCACCCCACCAGCCTCCGCATTCAAAGAATCATCCTCTGCCAGTTCCGCCAACCCCAGCATGATGCCACCGCAAAACACATCTTCCGCACACTCCCCCTGTCAGCATTTCGCAGGAACCATTCTCTTCGGGATATCCTGGTCCACTCCTCCATCACCCCCAACACCTCACCCTCTTCCCACAGCACCTTCCCATGCAATCACAGAAAGTGTAACCCCAACCCCATTACCTCCTCCCTGCTCATCATCTCAGGCCTTCAACACTTTTTTCAAGTAAGGCAGTGCTTCAAGTGCACCTCCTTCAATCTGGTCTATTGTATTCACTGCTCCCAGTATGGTCTACGCTACATTGGAGAGACTAAACGCAGACTGGGTGAGCGCTTTGCAGAACAGCTTCCGTCCGTCCGCGAGCAGGACCCAGACTTTCCTGTTGTTTGCCATTTCAAACTCACCGTCCTGCTCTCACGTCCACATGTCCGTCCCTGGCTTGCTGCAATGTTCCAGTGAAGCCCAGCGCAAACTGGAGGAACAGCAACTCATCTTCCGATTAGGCACGTTACAGCCTTCCGGACTTAACATTTAGTTCAAAACGTCAGACTGTAAACTCTCTCCTCCACCTTCACCCCATTTTTATTTCTATCAATTTGTCTTTGTTTATTCCATAGATCTCCCTCACCATTGTCCCCCTACCCCATCCCACTTGGGACATCTGTTCCCAGTTCCCAGTTGCCCTTTGACACACTGTTCTCCTTTGTTCTGCCTTAATCACCCCCATTTAACTTCCTTTTGTCTTTCTGTCCATGACATCTTTGTCAATCTCCACCTATCGCTGGCCGTCTACCCAGCCCCGCTGCTCCACGCACCCCCCACAACAGTGTAAATCTGATCCTATTTCCAGTTCCTCTCCAGCTTTGACAAAGAGTCATCCAGACTTGAAACGTTAGCTCCTTTCTCTCTCCACAGTTGCTGCCAGACCTGCTGTGATTGTCCAGAACTTTCTGCTTTTGTCCCTTTTGACAACCTTGATTATACCTGCCTTTATCCTCTCAGGAAGTTTCTTCCAGACTCCAATCACTCTCTGGGTGAAAAATGTTTTCCTCACATCACTTCTCCTTTTTCCCATGATGTTGAATCTGTGCCCTCAGGTTCTTTGTGTTGTCATGTGAGAGTACCTTTAATGAAATGAAATGAAAATGAAAATTGCTTATTGTCACAAGTAGGCTTCAAATGAAGTTACTGTGAAAAGCCCCTAGTCGCCACATTCTGGCGCCTGTTCGGGGAGGCTGTTATGGGAAATGGGTGTTTATAAATGGGTGTGTATATAAATATCTGTAGTGAGAGTACCTTTAAGAAATGGGTGTTTACTACTGCAGTGATGTCAGAGAGTGGGTGGAGCTGGCTGTCTGTCAGCTTTTTACTTTCGTTTGAGGCTGTTTGCTGCAGGGTGTGTTTTAGTTTCATTTTCAGTGTTGGAGCTGAAGCCAGACCAAGCCGGTGTACTGCTGTTCTCTCTGCCATCAAAAGACTATCTCTTGATCATTTGGTGAATTCAAAATTATAAATGTTTTCAGTAGTGACTTTAACCTGATGTGCTTCTGATAAAGGTTTTGTTTTTAAGTCGTATGGATGTTAAAAAGGAAAGCTTAAAGGTTTACTTAGTGTGGTAGTCTTTGGGGGTTGTATTTGAATTAATGGTTGCTAAGATGTTCACTGTATGTTTTAAAAAGGTTAACTTGAGTTCATAGAATAAACATTGTTTTGCTTTAAAAAGTACTTTTCCATTTCTGCTCTACCACACCTGTAGAGTGGGCCGTGTGCTCCCCATACCACAATCTATTAAAAGTTTAGGGTCAGGTGAACTACATGATACACTTTGGGGTTCTCTAAACCCTGTCACATAACAGTGTACTCTTGACTATTAAAGACCTCCAGCCAAAAAACAAAAAGGAAATTAGGCTCTTCCTGTGGATATGGTAACATGCAGTATAAGAATCTGTGTTTTCATTTTTTGTCTCCATACGTGTGAAGGATAGAACAATAGCAGATTTTGATCCGCCTAAATTCATAGCTGCATATGAAGTGACAGTAAGAGTACAGTGCTGGTTCCAAATTCCTTGGGCTAGGAAGAAGGAAATAAATCCAGAGCTCTTGCTCCTCGTCACTGTCCAATGCCTCTTCTGGGGAAGTGCATTTGGTGACTTTGTGCAGGGTTCTCCACTTTTGGATAGAAAAGGCACTCTTTCTTCATTAAGGAGGGGATCTCAGACCGTTGCTGATGTTCCTAGGACCTATGACCAACTTCTACATGATGGCTCCAGCAAACCACAGCCAGTAAGCCAGATGGGAGGGAAAACCTTCATAATTCTCAATGGTGAGTGGGGGGAGGGGCGACCAGCAGCATTCCTGGGGGAAATAAAATTCCAGTCTAAGCAGTGAGATCATAGAATTTACAGTGCAGAAGGAGGCCATTTGGCCCATCAAATCTGCACCGGCTCTTGGAAAGAGCACCCTACTTAAGCCCCACCTCCACCCTGTCCCCGTAACCCAGTAACCCCACCGAACCTAAGGGCAATTTAGCGTGGCCAATCCACCTAGCTTGCACATCTTTGGACTGTGGGAGGACCCGGAGGAAATCCACGCAGATATGGGGAGAATGTGTAAATTCCGCACTGACAGTGAGCCAAGCTAGGAATCGAACCTGGGATCCTGGAGATGTGAAGCAACTGTGCTAACCACTGTGCTACCATACCGCACATGGTAGTTCGTATTGCTTGGCCCATACATAAAGAAAGGTCATTGCTCAGGTACAAGAGGGCAACAAACACCATTGGCTACATTCCAGCAATTCCTCAGGGAATTGGAGGCGCATTTATTTGGGTGTTTCCCGGTGCTCGGAGCCATTTTAAATGGCGTCCCAAACCCTCAACCCCCCTGACGCAATCCCCAAATACCCCCAAAGCTCAAAATCACCTATAAGGGAGTCCTCAGGCATACTCACAACCCCCAGCACCCGCACAGGATACCCCTGGACCCAATCCACAGGAGAAATGCCAGCTTGACATCGCCAGCCTGGTACCCTGGCAGTGCCCCAGCCAGCACCATTAGGGACCTTAGCAGTGCCAGGCTGGCACCCAGATGGTGCCAGAGGGCAAGCATCTGGGGGCCCCCGATTCTCTGGAAGACCCCCACTAGTGCCATTCCATCTGGTCCCCATTTGTGGAGACCAGCACTAAACAGCATTTGCCCAAGATGTCCCGCATGAAGGGGTTAGATCCCAGCACCTTGGGTAGATCGTGGAAGTGCATATTAGATTGAGACTAGCTGTCTCGCCCTAATATGCAGATTTGCCAAAATGTGGTCGACCCACCAGAGGTGGGATTCTCATTGTGACGTCCCTCACATTGTGAGATCGTGTTAGATCTCGCAAGATGTGGCGAGCTGGGTGGATCCTGGTATGCCTTTCCGGCATAACTCGGCCGGTAGATCACGCCCTGGGGGTAAATAATATCACAACTAACCCAAGCTCATGGGCCTGCTGTGTCAAGTTTCTAAAAGAATGAGAATAAAGCTTTCCTTCCGTCACATGGTTTTCAGAAAGAAATACACTTTAATGTTCGCCCAATCTTTTCCACTGAATGGTGACTGCTCAGAGACCTATATTTATATAAAGAGTTATTTCACTCCAAGGACATGAAAGATCATTTCACTGCTCAAGGTCCAGGATGTAATAATTCGGTTCAGTGAAATTAAAAATGATAATTCACTACAGTTCACTGCACTACAATTATTAGTAGATAGATTATCCTGGAAGAGACACTGGAGCATTAAAATGTACGGTGAAAACTCACATTCCGAGAACGAGCTCAACTGCCATAGCTTAGTGGTCATGACACGATTAATTGCATCTGTCTATTAATGATTGGAATGGATGCCACAGCCAGACAAAGGGGGATCTCCAGCAAATTAAAACACTTGGCGGAGCCTCATGCTTCAATTATCTCGCTGTCCCCTATTCTAGCATGAAAAACACTTCAGCTTTCATTATCACCACAATGGTCTGATTCAAGAATCTGTGGAGAACTTAACAAAAAGCAGAATAAATAGATTGCAATTCCCCTGACAGCCGGCACCTCTTCAGTGTATGTTATGCACACTCATGCAGCATTGAGGAAGAGTGATATTATCTGTAATACATCAAAATATATTATTTTCTTGCAATATTAAATTCAACAAAACTCCGTCTTATTGAAAGACGAGTCTTGTGATCTCGCAACAAAGATCTTAATTTATGAGTTAAAGAACTGATTGCAATTTCCCTAGGATGTTCTTAAGATATAAATGGGGTGAAAGTGTTTACTGCCAGTAGCGCAAAATGAGTTGGTGGAAAACCCAAGTCTTTCGGGGTCTATTTTAGCTGTTCCCAACAGGTGGAAAATGCATGGCAACACTGCTTTATGGCTAGTCTGATTTTCCTTGAAAATTGGGTTGGACTTTATTTAATTTATTCTTTCATGGAAGTGGACATCGCTGGTTAGAGATCAGCAACTTATTGCTCATTCCTAATTGCCTGTGATGAAGTGTTGGTGAGCCCTCTTCTTGGGTCCTTGTGCTGCAGGTACACCCACAGTGCTGTTCAGAAGGAAATTCTAGGATTTTGATTCAGCAACGGTGAAAGAACAGCGATTATGGTTCCAAGTCAGGGGATAGGATTCTCTGGTCTCCGACGGCGAAATCGTGTTCGGCGATCGGCTGGAGAATCCTCATTGCCGCCAAAATCGGGGGCAATGCTGCTTTTGCGATGCGCCGCCCCCTACAAGGACGGCACCTGAGGCACTCCCTCGATGCTCCACCCCCAATGGGCCGAGTTTCCGACGACGTGGGACACGTGTGCTATTTTCTTCCGGGAACCCAGCGTGGTGGCTGCGGACTGAGTCCAGCGCCATGTTGCACGGCGCGGATACTGCAGGCCGCCGCATTGCGCATGCATGGCCACGGACCCAGCTATTCTCCAGCCGTATCCGCAGGTAAAGCTGGGGGCTCTATGCTGCGTGTGTGCTAGCCCCATCCCCCACCAAACAGAGAATCGGTGCAGATTTTGCTCCGTTTTTTCAGCCGTAAAATGTCACTGTTCCCATACCAGCGTCAGCACTTAGTCTTCAAATTGGAGAATCCAGCCCAGGATGTTGTGTGGCTTGGAGGGGAACTTCCAGGTGATGGCATTTCCAAGCATCTGCAGCCCTTGTCCTAGGTTGTATAAGTTGTGGGTTTGGAAGGTGCTGTTGAAGGAGCCTTGCTGAATTGCTGCAGAACATCTTGTAGATGGTACACACTGTCGCCACAGTGGTTCAGTACTGGAGGGAGTGAATGCCAATCAAATGGGCTGCTTTGCCCTCAATGGCATCAACTTCTTGAGTGCTGTAGGAGCAGCAGTCTTCCAGGAAATTTGGGAGTATTTCATCACAATCTTTACTTGTTTAAACTTCCCGGGCAATTGCCATGCAATCCTTACTCTGGGGATGATGCGGGGGAGAGAGTTTCCCAACACCTCTTTGGGGTACCCTCCGTTCCATGCTCTGGAGGTTGGATGTTATGGCAGCGCCAAGAAAAGCACGGCTATACAATGCAAATCACGTTGTATAAGAGGCCTCAGTGGCGAACGCACAGATAAGGCCACACATAGCCCTGTTTTGAGCACTGGGGAGCTCTGCTTGCTGGACCTAGACGGTGAAGTGAGAGATCGGGATGCCATTTAAAAATGGCGTCCGATGTCCAAGGCCCCCAAACCGACCCCCACTCAGCCCGAATGCACTCTGGGAGGGTCCCCAGCTCCTCCCACACATGTGCAAAAAATTCAGTGCCAACCTGGCAACCTGGTACCCTTCCAATGCCCATGCCCACTGGCAGTGCCACCTCAGAACCTTGGCAGTGCCAGGGTGACACTGCAAAGATTCCAGGCTGTCACTGTCAGAGAGCCCAGGTGGCACCCGCAGTGCCAGAGCACCACCCTGCCCAAAGGGAATCTGATCCCCTGGGAGACCCCTACGAGTTTTGTTCCTTCTGAAATGAAATGAAAATGAAAATCGCTTATTGTCACAAGCAGGCTTCAAATGAAGTTACTGTGAAAAGCCCCTAGACGCCACATTCCGGCGCCTGTTCGGGGAGGCTGGTATGGGAATTGAACCGTGCTGCTGGCCTGCCTTGGTCTGCTTTCAAAGCCAGCGATTTAGCCCTGTGCTAAACCTGGTTCCCATTTGTGGAGACCAGTACGAAACAGTGCTCGCCTGAGGTCTCCAGGGCAAAGGGGATAAATCCCAAAGCCTCAGATACCTCAGGAATCTGCACATTAAAGTGAGACTAGCTGTCTCGCACTGATATGCAGATTTGCCAAAAAATAATCCTGTCCACGTGGGCGGGATTTACATCGCAACGTCTCGTGAGATCACGTTGGATCTCGTGAGGCGTTGCGAGCCGGGTAGATATCAGGAGCGGGGTCTCCCGGCTTCTTACAGCCATGCTATGCTGCAGCGAGCTGCTTTTCAGGTGCACCGTGGCTATTGGATCACACCCTCTATCAATGAAACTCAGTCTCGTGGGTGCACAGCAGTTATGCTAGTTGCTGTTCAACCTCAAAAACCCAAATCTCAAGCTGTTCCACCTGGATTTTCCACATGGATCAGGACGTGCACTCCAAGGGACTGAGATGTCCGACCATACCTTGATTGTTTGGACTATTAATGAGTTAACAGATGCAAATTTAAGACTTCAATAAATAAAGACTCACAGGCTACAGATCAATTAGCTGCTTCCCTTGTGTTGACATCGCTTTACTTTATCGGGAGATTAACAGAAATATTTTACTTAACTCTTATTCTCTACATACCGCTGACTTTATTTTGCTGAAAGATTCAAAAACCTTTCATGTTGCTATCTCTTTCTATTTAATATTAACTGTATCCCTAAATTTGATTCATTAATTGAAGACTGGTTCTATTGGTTATCCCTCATTAATTTTATACTAATTAATTGATTGAGTTTTAATTTGCAGTTGATTAATTCAATTAAACTTTAATAAAAATTAAAAGCTTACCAGAGTACTCACGCCATGGCACTCCTCGTGCTGTGCTGTTACTTTGTGATGTATCCTGCCTCTCGACACTCCACTGCCGCTGCCAGTGTTTCTCTTGTTATCTTTATCGCTCCTCTCGCCAGCTGTGCTTTGCTGCCCTGCTGCTGCCACTGCCATTTTTGAGTGCTCCTCTCTCCAGCTGGACTTTGTAGCTCAGGATTTAATGGAGGTGGGACAGAGTGTACCAGAAGCCAATCTGTTCCTGGGAAACAAGTATTTCATTGAAATATTTTAATCTAAATATTGTATCTAAGGTTATTTATTGTGTTTCTAGTTTTAACAGAGGCCAGCTGAAGGGAGGTGATGACTGCATAATGTAAGATGTAATTGCCTTTACAGCACTTCTTATGGGTCAGGAGGAGTAGGATCACTTCCCCCCCGCCCAAGACATCAAACAGCTTGTTAATCTTCCCATGATGGAAGCTCCCCCAGCCTCTGCAGCCCAATGTCTTCCCATTGTTTTTCCAAGGACTGCAATCTCCTCCATGCTTCCACAATCTCCCCCATCAATCTCCTCCACATCCCAACTCATGATCTCTCCAGTCGCCCATCGATGTTCCCAATCTGCATCTAGTTTCTCCATCTCCCTAATTGGTGTCCCCCATTACTTCCTGTCTCTATCCGCTGTATCAATCTCCCCTCTCCATTTTATGAATTCACCAGCATCCTTGATCTCTCTAGCCTCCAAACTCCATTGTATCCCATTGATGTTCCCACCCCGCACCCCAATCTCTCAGGCACCCCATCGTTGACCCCAACTAACTCCCAACCTCACACTCCATCCTCTAGATTATAATAATCTTTATTAGTGTCACAAGTAGGCTTACATTAACACTGCAATGAAGTTACTGTGAAAATCCCCTAGTCGCCACACTCCGGCGCCTGTTTTGATACACTGAGGGAGAATTCAGAATGTCTAATTCACCCAACAGCACATCGTTCGGGAGTAGTGGGGGGAAACCGGAGCACCCGGAGGAAATCCACGCAGACGCGGGGATAACGTGCAGATTCCGCACAGACAGTGACCCAAGCCGGGAATCAAACCCAGGTCCCTGGTGCTGTGAAGCAACAGTGCTAACCACTGTGCTACTGTGCCGCCCAGTAACTTTTCTCAGTAACTTCATTGCAGTGTAATTTAAGCCTACTTGTAACACTAATAAAAATTATTATTATTATTTCCTGCTTGCAGCTTAGTTCTGCAAGCTTATTGATTGGCCTGTCTGATGCTGGTGGCTGTGCCTGAGAAATGGATTCCATTAATAATAATATAAAAATCTTTATTTTCACAAGTCGGCTTACATTAACACTGCAATGAAGTTACTGTGAAAGTCATATCATAGAATTATATCATAGAAATTACAGTGCAGAAGAAGGTCATTCGGCTCATCGAGCCTGCACCGGCCCTTGGAAAGAGCACCCTACTTAAGTCCATGCCTCCATCCTATCTCCGTAACCCAGTAACCCCACCTCACCTTTCTGGACACTAAGGGCAATTTATCATGGCCAATCCACGTTACCGGCACATCTTTAGACTGTGGGGGGAAACCGGAGCACCCGGAGGAAACCCACGCAGACACGGGAGAACGTGCAGACTCCGCACAGACAGTGACCCAAGCCGGGAATTGAGCCTTGGGATCCTGGAGCTGTGAACCAACTGTGCTAACCACTGAGCTACCGTGCCACCCATTCTGAATGGTGATTCAACAGTTTTGTATCACATTCTAACTCGTTAATATAGAACTTGTTATGATTAGATGGCACCTTTGGAAATGCCAGTGAGGTGCATGGGGACCATGGCCTCCAATTTCTTAACTGTGAAAGCAGGCGAGTCAGTCCGTGAGGAAAAAGGGTGCGACTTTGAGCTGCCTGCCACAACTCAACTGGGGAGAGGAGGCTGTGCTTCATCACAGGGATGGGTGGTCGGGAGCCACTGAGGGAAGGACAATGGTCACTGTAGGAACGTCGAGGGTCACTGTGAGGAGGATAAGGGTCACTGTGGGGATGACAAGGGTCAATGCAAGGACAAAGGTCACTAAGGGGATACCGAGTGTCACTGCGAGAAGGGAAAATGTCACTGTGGAGATGTCAAAGGTCACTGCAAGGAGGATAGGGGCCACTGCAGGAATTGAGGGTGATCTTGGGGATGTCGTGGGTGATCCTGGGTAGATCGAAGGTAGCTTCAACTGGTTGTAAGAGCGTAGTGAATGTGGAAGAGGCAATTCCATCACTGGTGCCAATTGTTGCTTGAAGGTCAGAGACCCAGATGAGGATGCAACCTTTCCAGGGACATCTGTAAAGCTTCAGGAGCATGTGCTCTAGTAAAAGTAGGAGTGACGCAGAAGGAGGAGTGGTCCAGATGCATGAATAACAGAAGAACATCAAGGGATTCAATCTGCAGTTAGACTAATAGTTGAGGACAATCAGGAGGGAGTCAACTGGGGCCAGTCAGACGACAATCACTGCAGCATCCCAGAGTCTAACTGGTCTCACCTCAACTACCTCCAAATGTCTGAGAACAATGATTGTGAATATCTTGGGAGGCTGTCACTGACCTGTGCGCTCTGCTGGTGGATAACCTGCAGCCCTTGAGATATGGAGCAAAGCCAATGTCAGTGGCTTTGATCATGACATTGGCATTAAACTTCTATACTAGGTGCTCACCCCAGGCCTCCACCGCAGAGATGTGCGGCTTTTCTCAGGAATTAATGAAGTGCCAAATCCCCTATTTAAGATGGGGGAGAGTTTGTGCAATACAGGACAGACTCCGAGAGCAAGGCCAGAAGGTATGTGGGCTTTGGGGCATTGTTGGCTTCCCACACGTGCAGGGGGTTATCAAAGCACACAGGTAAAAATCAGGGCTTCCTGGGATAAGACTGTGGCATTCATCAACAGAATGAGGTACAATTGGTGTGCAACGGCTGCAGATGTATAATCTGGATATGTGCTTGATTCCCAGTGAGGTCCCATGTTGCTTATATTCTACATAACCCCCAGCCCTCTGAGCCCACTGTACTCCTGCAAGGCAGCATGGGATAGCCGTTCAAAATCTGGCTTAAGACACCCTCACACTCCACCTGCTGAGTCATATAATGAATGCTCTGCATCAACACGGGTGATAAATGAGCAGATCATCAACTTGTTGAAAATTAGTTTCTGCTGCCAACACTGCTCTATAATATGCGCATCAGTGGGTCTCCAGGATGATCGTAATCAGCTGTTCATTCCACCACCTAACACAGCAAAGGGGAAGGGTTGCAGACACTGATCTGGAGAAGCCATACTCATCCGATGAAGAGGAAGGGGAGGAGGGACCAGAACAGGCAGGTTGGCAGGTTGAGGCTCCTGCACCAGATGCAAAGGAAATGGAAATACACCCGAGGGAGGCCTGTCATGGAACTGTCATAATATAATACCTTGTACTTTTATTTACTGTACATGACTTACTTCATCAAATACTCATAAGGGTTTGGGTAAACAAGTTATGGGTTCATTTATTAAGACTAGGTACATGAGAACAGTTATACATAGGTATATCTCTTGAAGGCATCAGAGTTGTATGCACACTCTGCTCAAAGCAAAGATGAAACTCAGACTGGACCACAGAACACTATTCCCTTCCAGTGATGTCATGCTAATATCCCTTAAAGGTATATTACAAGAAGACCAGAGTATAACTCATTCACACTAGATTCCTGCAGGCAGAATGCCTTTAACAAGTCCTGGGCTAGACAATGCACCCAAGGGTTCTTTGTATCTCCTCTAGGGATAATCTAACCATTTTCCATTGACAAGCCACTCCATACTTGCCACTGCAGAGAGGGCATGACTCCACCTTCACCCATATAGGCTTGCTATTTATTCTGCAGGCACTCACACGGCTAACCAGGAAACAACATTAGCTCCATGTAACGCCCATGTATAAAGGGAATAAGACTCTTTAAACACCATTACCATAAATTATCATATAAAGTTTGATTATCGATGCCATTTTGGTGTTATTTTTCTTAGGCTCACGATAACTGCGCCATGGTGTGACTGTGACATCTACAGCTGAAGCAGAGGCAGGCTGTTGAGTGTGATGCTCCATTGCTTGAGATGATCTTGGTGGCCATCCTCTTGTTCATAGAATCTACAGCACGGAGACAGGCCCTTCGGCCCAAACTGGTCCATGCCATCTGAAAAGCCCATCTAAGCTAACCCCACTTGCTTGCATTTGGCCCATATCCCTCCAAACCTTCCCTATCTATCTGTCCAAATGCCTTTTAAATGTTGTCAATGTTCCTGCCTCAACTATTTCCTCCGGCAGCTCAATCCACATATGTATCACCTTCTGTGTAAAAACATTGCTCCCAGGTTCCCATTAATTCATTCCCCTCTTAACTTAAACCTTTGCCCTCTAGTTCTTAATTCCCCAACCGTGGGAAAAAGACTGTGAATTCACCCTATCCATGCCTCTCATGATCTTATACACATCTATAAGTTCATCCTGCGCTCCAAAGGAAAAAGTCCTAGCCTGTCCAATCTCTCCCTATAACTCAGTCCCTTGAGTCCTGGCAACATCCTTGTAAATCTCTTTTGCACCCATCTCTTTTGATGGGAAGCATGGTAGCACAGTGGTTAGCACAGTTGCTTCACAGCGCCAGTGTCCCTGGTTCAATTCCCGGTTTGGGTCACTGTCTGTGCGGAGTCTGCACGTTCTCCCCGTGTCTGCGTGGGTTTCCTCCAGGTGCTCCGGTTTCCTCCCACAGTCCAAAGATGTGCAGGTTAGGTGGATTGGCCATGCTAAATTGCCCTTATTGTCCCAAAAGGTTTGGTGGGGTTATTGGGTTACAGGGATAGGTTGGAAGTGTGGGCTTAAATGATGTGCTCTTTCCAAGGAACGGTGCAGACTCAATGGGCCGAATGATCTCCTTCTGCATTGTAAATTCAATGATTCTATGATTCACCCTCTCCAGTTTAATAATATCTTTCCTATAGCAAGGCAACCAAAACTGAACACAATACTCCATGTGCAGCCTCAGCAATGTCCTGTACAACTGCAACATAACGTCCCAATGTCTCTATTCAATGCCCTGACTGATGAAGGCCAGCATGCCAAAAGCCTTCTGCCACCTTTAGAGAACCATGCAAGTGAACTCCAAGGTCCCTCTGTTCCACGATACTCCCAAAGGTCCTACCATTCACCGTGAAACTCCTACCTTGATTTGACTTTCCAAAATGCAACGCCTTATATTTATATGTATTGAATTCTATTTGCCATTTCTCGGCCCACTTCCCCATTTAATCAAGATCCTGCTGCAATTTTTGATAACCATCCTCACTGTCTACAATACCACCTATTTTAGTGTCATCTGAAAACTTACTGATCATGCCTTGTACATTCTCATCCAAATCGTTGGTATAGATAACAAACGACAATGGGCCCAGCACTGACCGCTGAAGCACGGCACGAGTCACAGGCCTCCAGTCCGACAAGCATCCTTCCACCATTACCCTCTGCTTCTTACCATCAAACCAATTGTATATCCAATTTGCCAGTTCTCCCTGGATTCCATGTGATCCATGTGATTCCAGAGCAGACGATCATGTGGAACTTTATCAAAGGCCTTACTGAAGTCCATATAGGCTACGCCTACTGCCCTGCCCTCATCATCCTTCCTGGTCACTTCTTCAAGGAACTGTAACAAATTTGGAAAGCATGATCTCCCATGCACAAAGCCATGCTGAATACTCCTAATCAAACCCTGTCTTTCCAAATGGCTGTATATCTTATCCCTCAGAATCTACTCCAGTAACTTACCCACCACAGATGTTAGGCTGACCGGTCTATAATTCCCAGGTTTTTCTTTGCAGCCCTTCAGAGAGACCTGGGCATGCAGGTCCACAGATCTTTGAAAGTGGCAACTCAAGTAGATATGGTAGTCAAGAAAGCATATGGAATGCTTGCCTTCATTGGACGGCTGGAGTATAAAAACTGGCAAGCCATGCTACAGGATTATGAGGAGTATGGATAGAGTGGATGGGCAGGCACTCTTTCCCAGGGTGGAGGGGTCAGTCACCAGGGGGCATTGGTTTAAGGTCCATGGGGCAAAGTTTAGAGGAGATGTGCAAGGCAGATTGTTTACACAGAGGGTGGTGAGTGCCTGGAATGCGTTGCCAGGGGAGGTTGTGGAAGCAGATACATTAATGGCGTTCAAAAGGCATCTTGACAAACACATGGATAGAATGGGTGTAGAAGGATACGGCACAAGGAAGTGCTGAGGATTTTCGCCAAGGTTGGTATCATGATCGGTACAGGCTTGGAGGGTCGAAGGGCCTGTTCCTGTGCTGTATTGTTCTTTGTACTTAAAAATGGGCACAACATTTGCAGTCTTCAAGTCCTCATCCGTGGCTGATGATTGTGCAAATATCTCAGCAAGGGCTCCCGCAATTTCTTCGCTAGCCTCACACAGTGTTCTTGGATATACCTGGTCAGGGCCAGGAGATTTATCCACCTTCATACATTTTAATACATCCATCACCTCCTCTACTGTAATGCAAACTGTCCCCAATATATCGCCACTAACCTTCCCAGGTTCCCAAGTCTTCTTGTCTTTCTCCTTGTTAATCACAGAGGAGAAATATTAATCGAGAACCTCGCCCATCTCCTGTGGTTCAACACATATGTGTCCACTTTGGACCTTGAGGGGTCCTATTCTCTCTCTAGCTATTATGTTTCCTTTACTTAAATGATCCCTTTGGATTCACCTTAATCCTCTCAGCTAAAGCTACCTCATGCCTCCTTTTTGCCCTCCTAATTTCCTTCTTGAGTATACTCCTGTATCCCCTGTACACCTCCAGGGAATTCCTTGATTCCAGCTGCTTGTATTTGAGCCATGCCTCCTTTTTCCTGGCCAAAACCTCAATATGTTTTATCATCCAGGATTCCCTACTTCTGCCAGCCTTGCCCTCACCCAACCAGGAACATATAGACCCTGAACTCTAGCTATTTCACTTTAAAGGCCTCCCACTTGCCAGAGGTCCCTTTGCCCTCAAACAAGTTACTCCAATTAACCCTTGCAAGCTCCTGTCTAATTCCATCAAAATTCACCTTGCCCCAATTTAGAACTTGCGCCTGTTGCCCGATGCGTGCAGAAATCTTTGACCTCAGTTACTGGAGGAACCTGGGTCACTGAAAGAGGGGCAGAGAGGGGCACTGAGAGGAGCCCCAGAAGAGACATGCTGGTGCTCCTCCTCTCTCTCGGTGCACAATGGGACATATAACATAGTCCAGGCGCCTACCTATTGCCTCGCCACTGCCATGTACAGCCCATGGCCAGAATGATGGCGTGCAGGTCTGAGCACATATCTGGCAGTTACTGGCTATTCTGCTGAACTTGGCTCTCCATGGTGGTCACCAACCATCCAATGACAAAGTCTTACACACCTAGTACATCGCAGACTGTCAGGTTTATATGACTATCAGCAGATCTAGCTTGTCTGCTACGATGACCCATGTGCTTTTATGGAAAATTTTGTTGGGGTGATTAATCCCTTTAAGAACCGGAGACTGAATTCTCGGCCGGCATGATTCTCCGTAGTGCCGGCAGCACATCCATGCCCGCGGGTTTTCCGACGGCGTGGAGTGGCCACAATGGGAAACCCCATTGGCAAGTGGCGGGAACGGAGGATCCCGCTGCTGGCAAGTGTGCGTCACCCAGGAAAACACGGCTGGAAGATTGGAGAATCCCACCGCAAGTTTATCGAGGAGTTGATTTGTGGGGCAGCACCTGACTTCCAATATATTATCGTATGATCATATGAGAGACAGACCGACAGAGCAACAAAGAGTGATGGGGTGTGAGAGTTTTCAATGCACGACTCCATTAGAACCAGGAGAATTCTGACTCAAGGTGGCCATGTTTAAAACATTTCTAATTCCTGCGTTAAACTGGAAGTATAGAACCATGAACAGTTGGAGAAGATTTGAAGGAAAAACATGACCAGAAGCAGAAGGCCCAAGAAATTGTATCCCTTATATGAATCTTTGAGACATTACTGAGGCATGGTAGTTAATCTTCCAGTTTCAGATTTGGATTTCTGACTTGGATTTTTTGGGGTTGAATGTATCGATATGGAAGGAAAGATTAGTTAGGAAATTTGATTTAAAGTATAAGTAACTGTGTTTATTGTACTTTAACATATATAACTGAATATTTAATTAGTGTTAGGAAAACAAAGGTAGATTTAAGGGATTTATATATGTATTGATAAACATTAGAAATAAGGTGTGATATCGTGACCCCTTTAAAGGTCGAGCTCTCGCAGTCCATGTGAACATCTTGGGGCTTATCACGTGGAAGCATATGAACCACGACCAATGGGGAAAAAGCACAGTGCCCAAGGAGAGGGTGCCCGACAGAGTTGACCCATCCAATCGGGGGCTGAAGACTGGAGCCAGTATATTGAACCGTTCCGTTATTATTTTACAGCAAATTAAGTGGCGAGGGAGGATAAACAGAAAGTTATCCTATTAACTCTTTGTGGACCCCAGAACTACATAATGAAATTGATGTCGCCGGAGGCTCCCAACATCGTCATTCGACCAGATAGCAACACTGGTCAGGGAGCATTCCAACCCCAGACCCTCAATGATACCACAGTGAAATATTCCACCAAAAAGCCGAGCATTGTGCTTTCGGCACAGCGCTCAGTGACATGCTGTGTGACCATTTAATATGCGGTATTAACAAGATAAATGTGTAAAAGAAGCTTTTGGCTGAAGCGAAGATAACCCGAGACAAGGCGATCGAAATTGCTCAGGCAACTGAGTGCACTGAGAAGGGCGCATCAGAGCTTCAAAGGGTGTAAGAGGGCGATGTGGACCGGCTGTGGGGTGGCATGGCTACAAGGTGCACAGCTGGGTTGACAGGCACAGAGGAAGATCAACAACAATCCCAGGAACAGGATGGTAGCCAGTTGTCAGGTAAGAAAATGGGTCATCAGCCCAGCAGTCAAGATGACTGCTACGGATGTAGAGGAGACCACCCCAAGAAGCCTGCCGCTGCAGAGTTTATTTGTTTTTGGTGCAATAGCAAGGGCCACATCCAGGCACATTGCTATGCCAGGCAGTGCACGCTGAGGTATCCTCAATAATGACGCTTAGAGATTAAACTGTAACGAAGGCTTTATTAGACTAATAACTATACTACAGCTAGAGACGAGAGCTGACTGCTACACAGACCATGAGGCAGCCCTTTATGTATGGCTCCCAGATGGGCAGAGCCAGAGGCGGAGTCCCCAGAGTTCCAAGCCCGGTCTTAAAGGGGACATCACCTTACATGATGATAAGGCAGTAACCGTTCATCACACACGCCAAGTCAGAAAAAAAACAAGTCATGTCTCCAGTGAACAAAGTAGAGAGGAATTCAGATGAAAAACCTAAAAGGCACAGACTAAACATGGTGGAAGTGAGCAAAACAGCTCACAGCACCAGGGACCCGGACTTGATTCCCAGCTTGGGTCACTGTCTGTGTGGAGTCTGCACAGCCTCCCCTTGTTTGCGTGGGTTTCCTCCAGGTGCTCCAATTTCCTCCCACAAATCCCAAAAGATGTGCTGTTAATTGAATTGGACATTCTGAATTCTCCCTCATTCTACCCGAACAGGCGCCGGAATGTGGCGACTCGGGGATTTTCACGGTAACTTCATTGCAGTGTTAATGTAAGCCTGCTTGTGAAATAATAAAGATTATTATTATTATTATGATGCCAGTGACATATCAGAAACAGAATGCCCAGCGACAAATGGTCATTGTCGAGGGACATTGGCAAAGTCTCATGGGACGAGACTGGCTGTGCCAAATCAAGCTGAACTGGATAGAGAACTTCAAAATTTTGGGCCTGTACTGCGCTGTAATGTTCTATGTTCTATATATTTCAGTAAGCTCAGGGTAGGTGGTAAAAGAGGGGTAGGGGTGGCATTGTTAGTCAAGGACAGTATTACGGTGGCAGAAAGGACGTTTGATGAGGACTCGTCTACTGAGGTAGTATGGGCTGAGGTTAAAAACAGGAAAGGAGAGGTCACCCTGTTAGGGGTTTTCTATAGGCCTCCGAAAAGTTCCAGAGATGTAGAGGAGAGGATTGCAAAGATGATTCTGGATAGGAGCGAAAGCAACAGAGTAGTTGTTATGGGGGACTTTAACTTTCCAAATATTGACTGGAAACGCTATAGTTCGAGTACATTAGATGGGTCCATTTTTGTCCAATGTGTGCAGGAGGGTTTCCTGACACAGTATGTAGATAGGCCAACGAGAGACAAGGCCATCTTGGATTTGGTACTGGGTAATGAACCAGAACAGGTGTTAGATTTGGAGGTAGGTGAGCACTTTGGTGATAGTGACCACAATTCGATTACGTTTACTTTAGTGATGGAAAGGGATAGGTATATACCGCAGGGCAAGAGTTATATCTGGGGGAAAGGCAATTATGATGCGATGAGGCAAGACTTAGGATGGAGAGGATGGAGAGGAAAACTTCAGGGGATGGGCACAATGGAAATGTGGAGCTTTTTCAAGGAACAGCTACTGCGTGTCCTTGATAAGTATGTACCTGTCAGGCAGGGAGGAAGTGGTTGAATGCGGGAACCGTGGTTTACTAAAGCAGTTGAAACACTTGTCAAGAGGAAGAAGGAGACTTATGTAAAGATGAGTCATGAAGGTTCAGTTAGGGCGCTCGAGAGTACAAGTTAGCTAGGAAGGACCTAAAGAGAGAGCTAAGAAGAGCCAGGAGGAGACATGAGAAGTCTTTGACAGGTAGGATCAAGGATAACCCTAAAGCTTTCTACAGGTATGTCAGGAATAAAAGAATGACTAGGGTAAGAGTAGGGCCAGTCAAGGACAGTAGTGGGAAGTTGTGCTTGGAGTCCGAGGAAATAGGAGAGGTGCTAAATGAATATTTTTTGTCAGTATTCACACAGGAAAAAGACAATGGTGTCGAGGAGATACTGAGATTCAGGCTACTAGACTAGAAGGGCTTGAGGTTCATAAGGAGGAGGTGTTAGCAATTCTGGAAAGCGTGAAAATAGATAAGTCACCTGGGCCGGATGGGATTTATCCGAGGATTCTCTGGGAAGCTAGATTAGAGATAGTCAACACGGTTTTGTGAAGGGTAGGTCATGTTCACAAACCTTATTGAGTTATTTTGAGAAGGTGACCAAACAGGTGGATGAGGGTAAAGCAGTTGATGTGGTGTATATGGATTTCAGTAAAGCGTTTGATAAGGTTCCCCACGGTAGGCTACTGCAGAAAATACGGAGGCATGGGATCCAGGGTGATTTAGCAGTTTGTATCAGAAATTGGCTAGCTGGAAGAAGACAAAGGGTGGTGCTTGATAGGAAATGTTCAGTCTGGAGTCCAGTTACTAGTGGTGTACCACAAGGATCTGTTTTGGGGCCACTGCTGTTTGTCATTTTTATAAATGACCTGGAGGAGGGCGTAGAAGGATGGGTGAGTAAATTTGCAGATGACACTAAAGTCGGTGGAGTTGTGGACAGTGCAGAAGGATTTTACAAGTTACAGAGGGACATAGATAAGCTGCACCGCTGGGCTGAGAGGTGGCAAATGGAGTTTAATGCAGAAAAGTGTGAGGTGATTCATTTTGGAAGGAATAACAGGAAGACAGAGTACTGGGCTAATGGTAAGATTCTTGGCAGTGTGGATGAGCAGAGAGATCTCGGTGTCCATGTTCATAGATCCCTGAAAGTTGCCACCCAGGTTGAGAGGGTTGTTGAGAAGGCGTACAGTGTGTTAGCTTTTATTGGTAGAGGGATTGAGTTTAGGAGCCATGAGATCATGTTGCAGCTATATAACACTCTGGTGCGGCCGCATTTGGAGTACTGCGTGCAATTCTGGTCGCCGCATTATAGGAAAGATGTGGAAGCATTGGAAAGGGTGCAGAGGAGATTTACCAGAATGTTGCCTGGTATGGAGGGAAGATCTTATGAGGACAGGCTGAGGGACTTGAGGCTGTTTTCATTAGAGAGAAGAAGGTTAAGAGGTGACTTAATTGAGGCATACAAGATGATCAGAGGATTGGATAGGGTGGACAGTAAGAGCCTTTTTCCTCGGATGGTGATGTCTAGCACGAGGGGACATACATTTAAATTGAGGGGAGATAGATATAAGACAGATGTCAGAGGTAGGTTCTTTACTCAGAGAGTAGTAAGGGCGTGGAATGCCCTGCCTGCAACAGTAGTGGACTCGCCAACACTAAGGACATTCAAATGGTCATTGGATCGACATATGGACAATAAGGGAATAGTGTAGATGGGCTTTAGAGTGGTTTCACAGGTCGACGGAACATCGAGGGCCGAAGGGCTTGTACTGCGCTGTAATGTTCTATGTTCTATGATAATGTTTTCCAGGAAATATACATAAATATGATGATGTATTCCAGAATGACTCAGGTTGAATAAAGGGAATAAAAGCCAAGATTTACACCAACCCTGAATCCACACCAAAGTTTTTCCAGGCAAAGCCAGTCCCTTACATTTTACATCAAACAGTGAACACTAAATTTAAATACCTGGAGAAATTAGGAATTATCAGACCCATTCAGTTTTCTGAATTGCGGCTCCCATCTTCACCGTGTTAAAACCGGACCTCTCAGTTAGAATATGTGGGGGTTACAAACTTACAATAAACCAGGCAGTCCAAGTTAACAAATAACCAATTCCACAAATTAAAGAAGTGTAGTTGGCGGAGGCCTCATGTACACCAAACTCAGCCTCATGCATTCTATTTGCAGTTCGAACTGGATGAAGATCCTGAATGTTTGCAACAATTAACACGCATAAAAGTCTGTTCCATTACATCAGATTACCTTTCAGCATCTCTCAGCCTGTGCAAAATTCTGATGCACAGTGCAGAATCTGATCCAAACATTCCAAAGGTTGTGGGCTACCTGGATGACATTCCAGTAACAGGAACATTACATGAAGAGTGCCTTACAAAAGCAGAATAGGTGCTGAGAAAATTACAGGTACGAGAATCTGACTAAAGCATGAGAAATGCACTTTTCAAGTGAGGTCATTAACCTAGGGTTCAAAGTGGATTCAAAAGGCCTGCACCCACTTGAAGACAAGGTGAGAGCCATAAGAAAAGTCCAAGCACCTAAGAACGTGACAGAACTAATGTCCTTCGCAGGGATGGTAAACTACGATGGTTGTTTTATCTCCAACCAAGCAACGATGTTAGCACCACCAGACATGCTCTTAAGAAAATACCAGTGTTGGCATTGGAAGGAATCATAGGAGCAGGCTTTCCAGCACGTCAAGCAGGCCTTACTGTCCTCAAGTCTATTTGTCCACTTTGAGCCGGGCAAGCCAATCATCGTAACTTGCAATGCATCGCCGTATGGAATAGTGGTGGTCCTATCCCACAAAATGGAAGATGGCTCAGAGAGGCCAATTACCTTCGTCTTCAAAACTCTTCCCGATGAAGAGTGGAAATATGCACAGATCGAGAAAGAATGCCTTGCCATAATGTACAGTGTCAAGAAATTTCACCAGTAAGTCTATGGGCAATACTTCACAATAATAATTAACCAAAATCTTCTGTTGGGGCTCCTCGGGGAAGACAAGCCCATACCTCCAATCGCTTCTGCCAAGGTACAATGATGAGATTTGTTGCTGGCGGCCTACGATTACATCATTCAGTACAAGCAAGGCTTACAAATTTCACATGCTGATGCGGAGAGTCGGCTCCTACTTCCAAAGAACATGACACCACCACTGGTGTCTCAAGAAATCATCATGATATTAAACTTTCTTAACACTTTGCCAATATCATCAGGTCAAATAAAGAACTGGACGCAATGGAATCTAGTCCTGCCCAAAGTGATCTCAATGGGAGGCACCATGATAAATCTGATCAGTTAAGGCCTTACCTCATTCGCAAAGACAAACTCAGTTGCGAGGATGGAGTCATACTCTGGAGTTCCCGAGTGGGGTGATACCACCCCCTGCAATAGAGCCACTGTTACAGGAATTGCATAGTGCCCATCCAGGCCAAATGAAAATTAAAATGCTAGCTCGGAGCTACATTTAGTAGCCTGGCATAGATAAGAAAATTGAACACATGGTGCACCAGTGCGACCCCTGCCAGGAACAGCAGATATGGTCACACACAGCCAACCTCCTTGGGAGTAGCCTGGTCGCCTATGGACAAGGCTACATTCAGACTTCACAGGCCCTTTCTTGGGCAGAATGTTCCGCGTCTTGGTTGACGCTCACTCAAAGTGGCTGGAGGTCAAGAAATGGGAATGAAAACCTCGCTGGCCACAATAGAAGCCCTGCTGTGAATTTTTGCTACTCATGGTCTCCCTGAAGCAATAGTGTCTGACAATGGTCCTGGTGTGATGGTCGGTTCTCAGAGACAATCTTCCACAGATAACAGCATTGCTACCTCAGAGTTGGAGGAGTCGGTTGGGGGACTTAGGCAGTCTATAATACCTAAAAAATCGCCGACAGAGTAACATTGTGATGAACTTTTATGGACCTCAGACCGTTCACTGGGGAAGAGTTTCAGCACTTTGTCCAAACAAATGGCATTGCCAGACCAGAACAGTGCCTAACACCCCACCTCAAATGAGTTTAGAGAGAGAGCTGTGCAAAACATCCATGAAGAAGCAGTTGAAAACCGCTATCTCTTAGATTGGCCAACTTTCTTCTATCTTATAACATGACCCCCCCCCCCCCCCCCCCCATGCCACCATGGGCATCACACCGGCGGAATTACTCATGGACCATTGCCTCCAGACCTGATTGGATTTCATTTTCCAAAATTTGGCAGGGAGCATGGAGGTACTGCAGGCCTCCCAATGGAAACAGCACATTTTTCATAAAGGAAACAGGTCATTTCAAGTGTGCGCCCTGATCATTGCCAGGTTCTTTGCCTCAGGTCCACTTGGCTACCAGGCAGAATTGTATTAAAGTTAGGATGTGGTGCATTTGAATGGCAGGATAGTGCAGAAGCACATTTACCAAGTCAAAATCCGGATGACCACAACCCCAATCTTGGAACAGTTGGAGCCAGCAGGCAGCACCCGTGCCCTTGTGGTGGAGCCAGAACAGAGAGAATCTAAAGGTTCTGAGGAGGCCCCGTTGACGACCCTGGAGGGAGCTGGAGAAGGGACTGCTCCTGGTGTGATGGTCGATTCTCACAGACAATCTTCCACAGATAACAGCATTGCTACCTCAGAGTTGGAGGAGTCGGTTGGGGGACTAAAGCAGTCTATGAGACCTAAAAAATCGCCGACAGAGTAACATTGTGATGAACTTTTATGGACCTCACCGCTTGTGTTTCCGTAAGTTTTTATTGTACATGGTAACTGTACATAACCTGTTCAGTAAAAAAATGTTATTGAGGAACTTAAGGGGGGAGGGATGTGGTAATGCAGAAGCAGCCCATTTGAGGGGTGAGCCCTCGTGGTCCACATGACTGGCTTGTGACCTATCACACAGGAGTGCGCAAACTCCGACCAATGGGGAAAAAGCACAGGTCCTGGGAGTGGGGCCCCAGGCAGAGTAGGCCTTGGAGCTGGGAGAGCGAAACACTGTTTAGTGACTCTGTGCCTGTGCATAGTTTTCCTTTATTTTTTATCAATAAACCCTTGTCATAGAGTGATCTCCACGTCTTCATATGTGCGGCTTGGTTTAATCCAGCTTAAGGTGGTGCATAGGGCGCACTTGACCAAAACTAGGAAGAGTGGTTTCTTTCCTGGGGTAGAAAACCGGTGCGAGCGGTGTTCTGGGGGGGCGGCCAATCACACACATGTCTTGCCCCAAGCTGGTATGCTTTTGGGTTTCCTTCTTCAACACCATGTCAGTAATTCTGAATATTGATCTCTGTCTTGACATCTGTTGACCATTTTTGAGGTGTCAGACTCATCGAGGCTGCAGACTGGAGTGAAGGCAGATGTCCTTGTCTTCGCTTACCGCTCAGAGGTGAGTTTTGCTGGGGTGCAAGTTTTCTACTCCACCCAGCGCCTCGGTATGATTGGGTGACCTAGTGGAATTCTTGTACCTGGAGAAAGTCAAGTACACCGCTCGGGGGTCAGTTGAAGAGCTTCTACTGGAGATGGCAGCTATTCATTACCTACTTTCAAGAATTGGTTATCGTTAGTTGTTGAGGGGGCGTGGTTTGGGGTATGTTTCATTTTGTTTGTTTTGGGTTTCTTTATTCTCTTGGTGGATGGGTGGGTATGGTTAGTTGAGGTTTTTGTTATGTTGGTTCTGTGTATCATCTGCTGTGGATAATATGGGTTTTATTGTAAAATTTATTGTAAAATGGAAAATCTCTAATGAAAATATATATTTCTCAAAATCAATAAATCCTTGTTCCATTGTACTGGAAGTCTCCCTAGTATTGCCTCGAACTACCATATAAGTTATAGTTTTAATTGTGTTTAATTTAATGTTTCTGTGCCTGGAAGGATAAAAGTTACATTCATGCTGGACAAACATGATGGGTGCAAGAGGGTTGGTTATAATAATAATAGCTTATTGTCACAAGTAGGCTTCAATGAAATTACTGTGAAAAGCCCCTAGTCGCTACATTCCGGAACCTGTTCGAGGAGGCTGGTACAGGAATTGAACCTGCGCTGCTGGCATTGTTCTGCATTACAGCCAGCTGTTTAACCCACTGTGCTAATCCAGCCAATAAGTTACAGCTGTGCTTAGAGAAGGCTACAGTGTGAATGATAGATAAGCCAACAGTGGCCGCTTAGCAACTGGGGCCTTGCAAGCTCGAGAAGCTTTTAAGTTTTAGTTCAGCTAATTGCATTGCATTTGGAGATAGGTAGTGAGAGAGAAGTTAAGTCTCACAGCTCTGCATGAAGCAATTGGTTTTAGAAGGCTAAAAAGGCTAGAAGAAAAAATATACTATGGAGTAATGGTTTAGAAAACAGATGCGGGAAATATGAAATCCAGCTAGTTAAGAAAACTGGAAAAATGAAGAGAAGTGACTCAGAAGTCTGGAGTTAAGTGAATGGAGACCAAGGTATTGTTCACAGGAATTCAAGAAAGAGTAAACAAAATGTTCTGAGTTAAAGAGACAATTGCAGTATCCAGATTTAAAGTGGAACAGCAGCTTTCAAAGGTAAATCAAATGTCTGATAGTGTTTTCATGCAGTCTTGGAATCGTGAGTCAAAGCAATTGTAAGCAGTTTACACAGCAGTCAAGACAAATAAATCCTAAAGGGGGTGGTGTAAAATCCTGGATTGGATTCACTGCTAAAAGTGGACCAGAAGCTTTGTTTAAAAGTGTCATTTGGAAAAGCTGGTCTGGATATTGGAATGCAAACCACTAAGGGAAAGCATTATTTTTATAAGAGATTTTAAGGCATGTTTTTGGGAGTGGGCTTTGGAAAATCTCATCTGGCAATCATCTGGGGGATTCTGAAAAGCAATCCACAGACACTAACTTCTGTTCAAAGGGGAGTCTGGATTTGCCGACAGTCATTTGTGTGCTTAAAAGGGACGATTGTAGATTAAGATGTACTTTGTAATATGGGGTAATCCTAAAATATGCGTGTAATTGTTAAGATAAGAGGAGAGTAAAGGAGAGTAAAGTATTGTGTATTGTGTAATAATCCAAATTTAGAATTCCTACAGTGCAGAAGGGGGCCTTTCAACCCACTGAGTCTGCACCGACCCTCCAAAAAGCACCATACCTCGGCCCACTCCTCGCCCTACCCCGTAACTCCATAACCCCATCTAATCTGCACATCCTTGGACACTAGGGGCAATTTATCATGGTCAATCCACCTAACCTACACATCTTTGGACATGGCAGGAAACAGGAGCATTCGAAAGAAACCAACGCAGACACAGGGAGAATGCGCAAACTCCACATAGTCACCCAAGGCTGGAATTGAACCCGGGTCCCTGGCACTGTGAGGCAGCAGTGCTAACCACTGTGCCATCGTACCGCCCCATGGTTAATAAGTTTTCATGATTAATAAGTTTTTTAAATTTTTGTTAAAATTAATTAGCGGTCCAGTGATTCTGTTCATCCATGTTTTATAAAAAAAAGTAAAAGTCCCCTTTTCAGCCAGGGTTCCGTTCTGGGAACTTCACTTCCAGTTATAATGTCGACTGAGGTCGTAACAAGAGTGTTGTTATTACTCTTCCTATTCTTTAATTTTTGTGTAGGGAAAAAAAATGATTCAAACTGTGAACGGGGCTTCATTCTTTTAGTAAATAATAACAATAATCGTTATTGTCACAATAAAAATACCTGGGTTTCTGGGTTCTCGAATATATTGAATAAAAAATAATTACCTCACTGGTCTCTACTGAGATTATAACACTGTGATGTGCTCACTAGATTGTGACCCTGGGCGAGATTCTCCGACCCCCCAGCGGGTCAGAGAATGGCCGTTGGCCGCCGTGAATTCCGCCCCCGCCGCCCGCCGAAGTCTCCGAAGGGAGAAAAGTCGGCGGGGCGTCAATGGCGCCGCATACCTCGGAGAATGGCACGGGTGGGCGCAAGGCAATGGATTTTGGGGCTGCCGATATCCTCCCGTCCGGATGGGCCGAAGTCCCGCCGAAGTGATGACGGGTCACGTCGGCGTAAATCAAACCACCTTTCAATCGGCGTCAACCAGTGCTCAAGGTTTATGGCGACCAGCGTGGAGGTGGGTGACGGCCTGGGAGGTCGGCCACTGGAGAGGCGATGGCGTGGCCGCAGTCTGAATGTGTGGGGGAGAGGTGTGTGTAGGGTTTTGTGTGTGTGTGTGCGGCGGCGGGGGGGGGGGGGGGGTTAGAGTGGGCTGGGCTCCGGGGGAGTGCCGGGAGGGGGGGTGAGTGCCGGGGAGGAGGATGGGGTCCATGCCGGGGAGGGGCATGGGGGGGCGGGGTCCATGCCGGGGAGGGGGATGGGGTCCGTGACGGGGAGGGGGATGGGGGAACGGGGTCCGTGCCGTGGAGGAGGATGGGGTCCGTGCCGGGGAGGAGGATGGGGGGGGGTCCGTGCCGGGGAGGGGGACGGGGTCCGTGCCGGGGAGGAGGATGGGGTCCATGCCGGGGAGGGGGATGGGGGGGACGGGGTCTGTGCCGGGGAGGAGGATGGGGTCCGTGCCGGGGAGGGGGGATGGGGGGGGGTCCGTGCCGGGGAGGGGGATGGGGTCCGTGCCGGGGAGGAGAATGGGGTCCATGCCGGGGAGGGGGATGGGGGGGACGGGGACTGTGCCGGGGAGGAGGATGGGGTCCGTGCCGAGGTGGGGGATGGGGGGGGGGGTCCGTGCCGGGGAGGAGGATGGGGTCCATGCCGGGGAGGTGGATGGGGGGGGGGGGTCCGTGCCGGGGAGGGGGATGGGGTCCGTGCCGGGGAGGAGGATGGGGTCCGTGCCGGGGAGGATGATGGGGGTGGGGGTCCGTGCCGGGGAGGGGGATGGGGTCCGTGCCGGGGAGGGGGATGGGGTCCGTGCCGGGGAGGGGGAGGGGGATGGGGTCCGTGCCGGGGAGGAGGATGGGGTCCGTGCCGGGGAGGGGGAGGGGGATGGGGTCCGTGCCGGGGAGGAGGATGGGGTCCGTGCCGGGGAGGGGGAATGGGGGGACGGGGTCCGTGCCGGGGAATGACGTGGGGGGGGGGGGGGCAAGTGAGTTGGTCCACCTGGCCAGGTGCCAGCCTCCAACAGTTGGACCCATGCGGTCCATGCCACCTGGCTGGGGGAAGGAGGGGGTAATGGGCAATGATGACATGCCGTCCCCCCCCCCCCCCCCCCCCCCCAGGCCATCATGTTTTCCGATCAGCCAGCGATGTTGGCCGCCTTGGCGGCAGCCGCTAATGTCCATGTTGCCCTGGATGAGGAGGAGGAGGAGGAGCATGCCAGAGAGGCGGCGCAGGCTGCCACAGAGGGGCAGGCAGCAGCCGACCAGGCTGGAGGGACACCTGACCGACAGGACGAGGAGGGGGAGGAGGACGTCGCGGCCCCACGGCAACGGAGGCACGTGAGGGGGGTGTTGATGGCGGCCCAGGGGGAAGGGGGCAGACTCACCTGGGACTGAGGTAAGACCACCCCTCACACACAAACTTGCGCTCAACGTACATGACACCCCCGCACGCTTTGGACAGAGCACAAAGGCAGCTTCTGTAGGTGTAACATTGACTTTAATAGCGAAAGGAGTTCATGCACGTGCACTAGCCCCTAAACCTCATCTGTGCCCTGCACCCGTGCCAACTTACTCAGTGTCTAATTGTTTGGCCTTACGGATCCTATGACTACGTCTACGTGGTTCCCCAGACGGTACAGCAGAACTGGAGGTGGACTCCGGTGATTCCTGCCCTCTGACACGGGATCCCTTTGGCGGCCGTTTCCTGGGGCGTCCTGGCCTAGATGGGCCAGGCTGCGGCCCGGGCGACTGGGATGGCGAGCTGCCAGCCTGTCCTGCCCGTTGCCCACCCGATGCACCTGGGACGGAAGGGGGGGAGTCCGAGGTGTCACGGTGTTCCGGGACCTCCCCTACAGGGGGACCCGGGACGGACCACAGCACCTCCTCCTCCCTTGGGGTGCCCGATGGCCCCCAGGCCTCTACATGGGTGGGGGATGCGAATGGACTGGCCATCCGACGCCCCTCCGGCATCTGGCGCTGCCAGTCCTGGTGGCCCGTGCTGGTATCGACAGGGTCTGCAGGTTTGCTGCCATGGAGCTCAGGGAGTTGGCAATCCCTGTCTGTGACTGTGCGACGCCGGCTCGCACATGGGCAATGGCGCCGATGCCCTCAGCGATGGCCTGTTGAGACTGGGCTATGGCGTTGAGCGCCTCTGCCATCTGCCGCTGGCGCTGGCTCATGGCCTCCTGTGAGAGGGCAGCCATGTCCTGGGCCACAGACGCTGCCTGCACGGAAAGCCCCAGGCCTCGCAAACCGTTCCCCATGTTTGACACCGTCGCACCCATTGCCTCCACCGCGGACGCCACCCGTGCGGTGTCGGCCTGGGTGGCACGCATGACCGGCACCACTCCCAGCTCCTGGACGCGGGTGGACTCCTCCACCTGCGACTGCAGCCGCCGCAAGCCGGCCGTCACCCTCTTCGCTCGTCTCCGGGTCGGTGGTTGCATCGGATCTATGTGTGGGTGTGGTAACTCCAGGAACACGGGATCCATCTGGGCGGCAGATGTTCGCTTGGGCTGGGCTGCCCTCCGACCGCCCGGCGCCTCTGCTGCTCCTACCTCCACCTGCTGTACCGGGACGGCTGTGTTGTGCGCACCAGTGAGTGTACCAGACGCCTCATCACTAAAGTGCCCAACCGAGGTGAGCGTCTCAGCGTTAGTGGAGGGTGTTGGTGACAGCAGTGGCGTTGTGTCGTGCGCATCGTCCCACTCTGAGTCCATGGCACTTTGGGGTGGCAGTTCGTCTCCGCCCATCCAATCTGTGTCACTATCCTGTATTTTAGTTTCCTGGGTAGTGGTGTCCTGGGTAGGGGTGTCCTGGGTAGCTGTGTCCTGGGTAGCGGTGTCCTGGGTAGTGGTTTCGTGGCTCGGCTGTGACGGGGGCCTGTGGCTGCCCCTCTCGTCGCTGGGTGGCACACGCCTGCGTCATCGCACCCGCACGAGATGGGGGCGTCATCTCCCTGTTGCTCCAGGTCTCTCCGTCTCCCATGGTCTCCGAGGGGCATCGTGTGGGCGTCGCATGCCAGAGGGTCCGGGTCTCTCCATCTCCAGTGATCTCCGAGGGGCATCCTGTGGGCGTCGCATGCCAGAGGGTCCGGGTCTCTCCGTCTCCCGTGGTCTCCGAGGGGCATCGTGCGGGCATCGCATGCCAGAGGGTCCGGGTCTCTCCATCTCCAGTGGTCTCCGAGGGGCATCATGCGGGCGGTCTGCATCTGCGGGGATGGGTGCCTCGACGTTTGCTCCTGCGATACACAATGAAGCATGCATGGTTAGACACGCAGACAGTGATCAGGTGATATGGGGGAGGGGGGATATGGGGGAGGGGGGATATGGGGACGGGCTGTCGGTGGCTCACTTGCTGGTGGGCCCCCGCCCTCTGCATCAGCAACCTCCCGGTCCTCAGGTCCGCCAGCCAGTTCCAGGGCCCGTCCCTCATGTTCGGTCAGTGGCCTCTCATCAGCGGGGCCTCCTCCAGTCCTCACATGCTCCCTGGTGTTGTGTGCACGTTTCTCCTGTGGGAGGGGGGGGGGGGGTGGTGGCAGGGGTAAAAGGCAACAGTGTTAGACAGGTATATGAATGCACGCCATCGGTTGCGCGTGTATTGCAGAGGTTAAGGTTAGGGCTGGATTCACTTGGGGAAATGGGTGAGGTGGATATGGGGGAGGGGGGATATGGCGGATATGGGGGAGGGGGGATATGGGGGAGGGGGGATATGGGGAGGGGGTGTATGGGGGAAGGGGGATATGGGGGAGGGGGGATATGGGGGATATGGGGGAGGGGGATATGGGGGAGGGGGGATATGGGTAGGGGGATATGGGGGATATGGGGGAGGGGGGATATGGGGAGGGGGGATATGGGGGAGGGGGGATATGGGGGAGGGGGGATATGGGGGATATGGGGGAGGCGGGATATGGGAGAAATGGGGGAAGGCGGATATGGGGAGGGGGGATATGTGGGAGGGGGGATATGGGGGATATGGGGGAGGGGGGATATGGGGGAGGGGAATACGGGGGATATGGGGAGGGGTATATGGGGGATAGGGGGAGGGGGGATATGGGGGAGGGGGGGATATGGGGGATATGGATATCGGGCAGTGGGGGAGGCTCACCCTGGCTGCTCTGACAAGGTCGTTCACCTTCTTGTGGCACTGGGTGCCTGTCCGTGGTGTCAGGGCCACAGCGGTGACGGCCTCTGCCACCTCCCTCCACAGACGCCGGCTGTGGCGTGGGGCGACTCTGCGGCCGTGCCCGGGATACAGGGCCTCCCTCCTCTGCTCCACTGCGTCCAGGAGCGCCTCAATGTCACGAGTCTGGAACCTCGGGGCTGAGCGGCGGGCGGCCATCCGGTCGGGTGTTCTGGTTGGGTGGGGGGAGCAGCACGTCCTTAATGAGCCGTCACGCCGTGCGGCGTCAAACCACGTGAGCCAGCGCGGATAGCGTCACGTCGCTGCTAGCCCATTCCGGGCCGGAGACTTTGCAACGTTTTTGGCGGCGTGATGCAGGTGGGATTTGCGCTGTTTTTGTTGCCGGTCGGCGGACTTTGCGCCGATAACGGAGAATTTCGCCCCCTGTGTCTAAACGTGATCGCATTCCCACTAAGGGGACTGTTTCTGCACTGGTGGAGAGTGTGGGGGATAGGTCTGACAGTGCATCCTTCGAGGCTTCAACTCCCTCTTCCTAAAAGAATTACAAGATCAAGGACAATGGAGCAATCTGTCCCTCCAGAATGTAAAAATCTGCATTGGAGAATTAGGTTCTGTTATTCAGATTCCCATTTCCTATCCCTCTCTGATGCATGTCACCTTTCTGCCCAAAACGCCGACACCAAGCTCAAGGTCTCCTCGCTCTTTTCTCTCTGCACTCCTGCCTCGTCATCCTACTCTCTGGCCTCTTCCATCACTCCTCTGCTGTTGTAAGCATCCTAATATCAGACACTCCTCTATCCATCTTTGCTTATGCTCTGGCATTACATGTCATTTTCTCCTGCAATCAAAGTGCAGGATGATCCTGAGCTCATTGGACAACAAACCCCCTTATCGGAATGCAACCTTCTGACAGAGAATGAAGCCTCCCAGGTAAACTGTTCACACTCCCACTCTCATAGCATTTGGACAACAATAAAAGCACGAACCTGCAACATCTTATCAACTTGCATTCAAGCCGAAGGATGTATCTGCAGCTGGACCTTATACTGCCTTCACTTGCTGTCAGCTCTGTTCTCCTTGTTTGGGGCTTGCAGCCCTCATGAGTGCCATATTGTTCTAACTATAACATCATACTCACTCTGACAATCTGGAATAAAACATTGACCTTTTTCTGCATTGCATCTGTTTGTGCCTGTGGACCCCATGGCTGCTAATTTCTGTTCCTCGGTTACAATTTCTGTCCATTCCTCAGCATCTTGGAGGAGAACCTGCAGGGAGGCATCACTAAGCCATGGGGACACTCTTTGTTCGCTCTTAGCCATGTGCCAGTTGGATAGACCCCTTTGGAAGGACAAATAGGTTGATTCTGGAGGCCTGTTTAGGAGCTTGGGGTTTAGAGGCAGAGAGGAAGGCTGGGTCTGGAAGTCTGTTCAGGAGTTGGATTCCGATCTACAACTGCAGACTTGAAGCTCCTGCCTTGGAGTCACTGGAGGCATGCCTGGGTGCCACTTCAAAATGGTGCTCAGACCTCCGACCCAATAAACCCACGCTGGTTTGGAGACATGTTTCCTGTCCCCGCTGGCTGCCACATAATGGTCATTAACCCGCTGTGCTTATCACTGGAGGAAATGCTGACCACTTCCGGGTCTGCACCAAGACAACTAAATTCGGTGCTGGCACTAGTCATGGTGACCTGTCATTGGAAATTTTCTTGTGAAGCCCATTGATATTTATTCTGATGGAACTTCGAACAAAATGGTTAGAAACAAAATTCATTTTAATAAATGATCTGAATTTATTGCCTTTATTCTGACAAACAATGGTCTAATTGCTTTTTGGCATTGATTTGATTCCCATTTGTCAGCAGCTTCCAATGGTTCAATGGGTAAATACAATACAAGGAAAGTGTGACATTTGACCTCAGCAAACCCATTTACAGAAGAGAAACATTGACCAGTGTTCTTACTGTTGCTGGAAATAAAAAAAACAAAAAGGTCATGGTGACTTTATACAACACAATGATTAACACACATCTGAACTGCTGGATCAGAGTATGAGGCTGTTCATTGGACAGAAACAGAATAATTATAGGAATTATTTTATAGAAGGGAAGGAAAACATAGCACAGTATAAAAACTTTAGCTTTAAGTCCAGGTATTCTTGTACTCGTCCTATATGAGCAAATATTTACCCACCATGGGCTAGATTTTCTCTCGGAGATTGGAAACAGAAAGCGGGATCTGTTGCTGAAGTCCACTTTCGGTGGGAGACTGGTTAAAGCAAGTCGGGGCAGTGATGGAGGCAGGTTTTAGACAGCCAGGGCTGCAGCCATTGCTGGCATCGCTGGTTGGCTTGAAGGAGAGTTTGGGCCAAAGCCAGCACTACACCATAGTGCATTGTTTATATGTCTCCAGATAATTTACTCTGATATTCTATTTTTCCTTTCTTTGCCCTTTTCTTGGTGTTCTAAAATCTTCCAAATTTCCAAGATTGTACTCCTCTGTACAACATTTTTGTTCCTTTTGTCCAGTACTATCTTTAATGTCTCTTGACATCCATGGTCAGATCATTTCTCCCTTAAGGTTTTTATTCCTTCAGAAAATCTATTTTTGTTGCAAATTATGAATTAATTCAATAAATGTTTGCTATTGACTGACATCTTTTAATGTTAGTTCACAATCTACTTTAGCCAACTTAACCCTCATACCTCTATAATTTGCTTTGTTCAGGTTCAAAAGCTGAGTTTCTGACTTAACTAAATCACTCTCAATCTCAATATAAAATGTTATGATTATGGTTACTCTTCCCTAGAGATCCCTTTAAGGCCATTTTGTTAATTGACCCTTTCTCTTCGCACAATATTAGATCTAAAATAACCGGTTTCCTCATTGCTTTGTCTAATAATAATAATCTTTATTAGTGTCACAGTAGGCTTACATTAACATGCAATAAAGTTACTGTGAAAATCCCCACACTCCGGTGCCTGTTCGGGTACACTGAGGAAGAATTCAGAATGTCCAAACCACCTAATAAGCACATCTTTCGGGACTTGTGGGAGGAAACTGGACACAGGGAGAATGTGCAGACTCCGCACAGTGACCCAAGCGGGAATTGAACCCGGGTCCCTGGCACTGTAAAGCAACAGTCCTATCCACTGTGCTACCGTGCCACCCTACATACTGATCTAGACAGCATGGGTGGGATTCTCTGCTGGTGGGATTTCTCTGTTTTGCCGGCGCCCAGGGGTATCCCGACGGTATGGGGCTGCCCCACAATGGGAAACCCTATTGACCTGCCGGTGTAACGGAGAATCCCGCCGGCAGGTCGAGGCTGAAAATTGGCGTGGCGGGGCGGAGAATCCAGCCCCATATCTTGTACAAATTCAGTGAACACCTCCTCCAAACTGTTACTGCAAATTCGGCTTGCCCAACCTGCATAAAAATTAAAACACCCCGTGAATACTGCATTATCCTTGTTACATACACCTTTAATTTCCTGATTTTCTGTCTGACCGTATATTTATCATAGAATTTACAATGCAGGAGGCCATTCAGCCCATCGAGTCTGCACCGGCTCTTGGAAAGAGCACCCTACCCAAGGTCAACACCTCCACCCTATCCCCATAACCCATTAACCCCACCCAACACTAAGGTCAATTTTGGACACTAAGGGCAATTTATCATGGCCAATCCACCTAACCTGCACATCTTTGGACTGTGGGAGGAAACCGGAGCACCCGGAGGAAACCCACGCACACACGGGGAGGATGTGCAGACTCCGCACAGACAGTGACCGAAGCTGGAATCGAACCTGGGACCCTGGAGCTGTGAAGCAATTGTGCTATCCACAATGCTACCGTGCTGAGGGGAGGTGGTAGTACAGTGAATTAGTAATCCAGAGACCCAGGGTAATCCTCTGGGGACCTTCATACAAATCCCACCACAGCAATAAAACCTTTGAAATTAAAAGTCTAATGATGACCATTGTCGATTGTCATAAAAACTGAAACACGGGCAAAAAAGCTACTGCTGATTACCACTGTGTTACAGTAAGAAATTGTTATATATCATAATTTATATTTTTTGTAATAATGTTATTTTGTGTTCAAATACATACAGGCAGTATGTCTGCTAAGGCTGTGATTAGGAGTTGTCAAGATGAGGTGCACATTGAGTTTAACCATTTAGTTGTTTACAGAGAAATAGCTAATGGAATATTGTTTATAGAAAGGAGACTCTCGGGTGTAGATAATTTATGAGGGAGTTGTGTTTAGTCCTAGTAAAGCAGATCTTGCAACATCTTAGGGGGATACAGATGATGTAATTAATCAGAGGAGCCAGGTTTGCCTGTGGTTTTTGCAGTTTTGCCACAGGATTTGAGTCTACTAAAACAAGGATTTTCAGGTTGTTCCTGAAAGGGTCTCTCTCCAAAACCTACACAGAGACCAGCAATAACCCTGATTGCTAACTTTATTTATGAGTGGATTTTGAACTGTATTTTGTTGCATTGTTGGAATATATATAATGGCTGGTGTAGATAGTGAGTTAAAGTTTTTCCTTTTATTTAAGAACTGTTTAACTGTTAATTGTGAAGCTATTTCCTGAATGCTAATGTGGTTAATTCTGTGTTTAAATAAAAGTTTGGTTTAACATAAAAGATAACTAATGGTCAGAGTCATCACTCCTGGGGCAAAGTATCCTTTCCTCACAGTTTTACAAATTGCAAATTGCTTGGGGTTCCTCGTCCGGTATCCTAACAAAATTTGGGCTCTGGTCCGGCATCCTAACACCACATATCATCCCCCTCAGCTAATGAATCATTACTCCTTATCTTGAACATTACTTGGAGGAAGCACTGATGGAGGCAGGGGCACAGAATGTACGCTGTGGGGGACTTCAATGTCTATAACCAGGAGTGGCTCAATAATACCACCACAGATCGAGTTGGCCAGATCCTAAAGGACATAGCTACTAGATTGGGACTGCAACAGTGAACCAACATAAGAGAAAAACATACTTGACCTCATCCTCACCAACTGCCTTCTACAGATGTATGTGTCCATGACAATATCATGTGACCACCTCACTGTTCTTGCAACTGTAATGCCATGGCCTGGCATATCCCCCACTCTATAATTATCACCAAGCCAGGCGATCAACCATGGTTCAATGAAGAATGCCAGATGGCATGCCAGGAGCAAAAGCAGTCATACCTAAAAATGAGGTGTCAACCTGCTGAAGATACAATACAGGAAACCTTTCATGCCAAATAACATAAGCAGCAAGTAACAGACAACGTCTAAGCAACCCCACAACCAATGGATCAGATCTAAGCTCTATAGTTCTGCCACATCCAACTGTGAATGATAGTGGACAATTAAACAACTGGAGAAGGAGGCTCCACAAATATCCCCATCCTCAATGATGCAGGAACCCAGAACATCTGTGTAAAATATAAAGCTGAAGCATTCGCAATAACCTTCAACCCAGAAGTGCCGAGTGGATGATCCATCTCTGCCTTCTCGGAGGTCCCTAGCATCACAGATGTCAGTCTTCAGCCAATTCGATTCACTCCACATGATATCCAGTAATAGCTGAAGGCACTGGATACCACCAAGGCTATGAGCCCTGATATTAATTCCGACAATAGTCCTGAAGACCTGTGCTCCGGAACTTACTGTGCCCCTAGCCAAGCTATTCCAGTACAGCTACAACACTAACATCTACCCAGCAATGTGGAGTATTGCCCAGGTACATCCTGCACACAAGAAACAGAAAAAATCCAACCCAGCCAGTTACCACACATCAGCCCACCCTCGGTCATCTAAAGTGATGGAAGGGGTCATCAACAGCGCTATCAATGTGCACGTACTCAGCAAAAACTTGCTAAAGGACTGGGTTCTGTCGGAGTCACTCAGCTCCTGACCTCATTACAGCCTTGGGTCAAACATGGATAAAAGAGCTGAATGCCAGAGGTGAGGTGAGAGTGACTGCTCTTGAGATCAAGGCAGTATTTGACCGAGTATGGCATCAAGTAAAGCGAGCAAAACTGGAGTCAATGAGTATCAGGGGGGAAACTCTCCACTGGTTGGAGTCATACCTGGCACAAAGAAAGATGGTTGTAGTTGTTGGAGGTAAATCATCTCAGCTCCAGGACATCACTTTAGGAGTTCGTCAGGGTATTTTCCAAGGTCCAACCATCTTCAGCTGATTCGTCAATGACCTTCCTTCCACCATAAAGTCAGATGTGGGAATGTTCGCTGATGATTGTGCAGTGTTTAGCACCATTTGCAACTCCTCAGACACTGGAGTAATTCATACCCAAATGCAGTAAGATCTAGACAATATCCAGGCTTGGCTGACAAGTCTCTCGTAACATTTGCGCCACACAAGTGCCAGGCAATGACCATCTCTAATAAGGGAGGATCTAACCATCGTCCCTTGACACTCACTGGCATTACCATCGCTGAATCTACCCCTATCAACATCCTGGTGGTTACCATTGACCAGAAACTGAACTGGACTAGCCATATAAATACTGTGACTAGCAGAGCAAATCAAAGGCTAGGAATCCTGTGGTGAGTATCTCACCTCCTGAGCCCACAAAGTTTTCCCACCATCTACAAGGCTCAAGTCAGGAGTGTAATGGAATACTCTGCACTTCTCCAGGGTCTCAGGTTCGATTCCCGCTTGGGTCACTGTCTGTGTGGCGTCTGCACATTCTCCCTGTGTCTGCGTGTGTTTCCTCCTGGTGCTCCGGTTTCCTCCCACAAGTCCCGAAAGACGCGCTGTTAGGTAATTTGGACATTCTGAATTCTCCATCTGTGTACCCGAACAGGTGCCGGAATGTGGCAACTAGGGGCTTTTCACAGTAACTTCAATGCAGCGTTAATGTAAGCCTACTTGTGACAATAAAGATTATTATTATTGTCTGGCTAAGTGCAGCTCCAACAACAAGAAGCTAGCAGCCATCAAGGACAAAGCTTTTTGAAGTATGGGAAGGACATGTGGGTGGATAGCAGTAAGAGAACTGAGCGTCCAACATCCACCACAAACGCTAACACGCACATACCGGCAAGAGCCACTGCATTACAATCTTTTGTGCAATTTTTCCATTCCATGAATTTGGTGCCAATTGTCGAGTATTCAGGTTTATATTTCACTGTTTCTGTTCATCGTTCCAATAATGCTTTTCCTGATATGTGTGCTAAATTAATGTAGCATTAACCAGAAATTATAATGTATGAACTGACAACAGCCAACTCGTTTAGCTTGACATAAATTCCCCTAACCCTGCTGGCTGTTTAAGGAACAGAAAGCCACATTAGCATAGATGAAACAGTTTTGGGAGCTCTATTTAGCAAGACTCAAAGCATTGCGATAATACGCATTGCACATATGCCAATTTCATCATCTTGAAACCTTAAATTGTTTGTTCACGAAATGATCACATGTGACAGCAAGGTGGCTCTTGCACAGCTCAACAGTATAATTCCCTCCCAAGAGGGCCAGGTGGTGCTTTAAATAAAGCATAGGGTTTCTTAGAGTAAGAAACTTATAGACAAGAATTCATAGGAGTCTGAAATCTAATAGTAATGTGGCAATGCAGTCTAAATAGTGAAATGAAAGGCATTCCTTAAGTATTAATGCTGCACCAACACTTTTCCTTCAGGTATTTTGTGTAACAAGGGAGGCAGATTTAAAGCAAAACAGGAAGACCCATCAGAATCCTTTCAGGAATTGTGGCTGGGTCAGGAGGAAACCATCCAACATGTACAGAAGATTAAGGGTCAATGCTGGGTTGCAGGATTAGGAAAAGCAATAGTTGCTTGTTTCAGCTGTGGCCAAGGGCTTAATTTGTTTTAAATAAATTCCATCTGTTATATTTCAAAGTCTTCCTTCTACTTCCTTCTGGTAGCCCCTGAGGACTACTCGATTAGTTTGAAAACCAGCTGCAATTATGATAAGCCTGGTCAATCCCTCTTTTGTGGTTAAACACATCCAGCCACCTACTAATATACAATTTCCTGTAATATGACATGGATAGAAGTTAAAAGGCAGAATTAAATGTTCAGAATGTAAACTATAATTTTGCAGATACGATTGTTTCTTTATGTTGTTGGTTTGTTGACATTAAATGTACCCCATTAAAATATGTCACCTCATGAAGAACCCAAACTGCCCAATAACAATAAGGATTTTGTAGTTGCTTCAAGCATAAAGATAAAATAGGACGATTGAAACATCTTACTGCCTGTTTAGGAACCTGGAAGTTTCTTTCTGATGCATTATGCAGGTATTCAAAAGGGTGTCTGCAAAAGCTTTGCCGTATGATTTAAGAAATGTAGGGCGTGCATACGCAATAAAACTGGAAAAATCATGCAAAGAAGGTTGGTTTACAGATAGGAACAAAAATGGTGAGTGCTAACGGATGTTACTTTGATTGTTTTTGAAGCACTAGAAGTGGTTTATCCCGAGGTCAATGCTGGGCCCACTTCTGTTTGCAGAATATGTAACGTAAATGATTTGGAATTGAACAGAAGGAGCACAACATCAACACTTGCTGATGGCATAAAATTGGCAATTTTGACAAGATCAAGGAGGATTGTGAAGTGTTTCAGGAGGATGTTAGCTCAACAGGCAGACAGGTGACAGATTCAATTTAATGTGAAGGAGTATGGAGTGATACATTTTAGGGAGAAGTACAATAAATGGCAGTATTCACATAAAGCTAAGCTGATGAAGGATGAGAATGAACAGAGAAATCTAGGGATTCAACGTACATAATTATATGGAAGTGTAAGTTCAGGTCCATTAGACCACAATAAATCCAATAACATTTTGAATGTTATAAACAGGAACATTGGCGACAAGTGTAAAAAAAATGATGATAAAACTGTGCAGTTTTTGGCGTGTTGAATGCATGTTGACCAAGATGTTGTCAGCAATGGAAAGCTTTGTAGCAGGATTCCCCGTTTAGACTAAGTGTTGACCCCGGCGCAGGATCCGTGGACTTCCACGACAGCAAAACTGGCACCTCACCTGGACCGATTCAGGAACCATTGAGGGGCTAGCATCAGCACCTCATGGAACACAGCCGATTCCAATGAGAAACGAAGAGTCACTGGTTCCGTGATTGACACGTGGGATGCTGACAAGCTGAAGCTGCATATATACATTACACTCCCCACAAACACTCAGCCCAGCCAACAAGATGGCACTGGTTGCGCTGGAGCGTGCCCATCCGCTGATAGGTCAGCTGGGGCCAGAGGGCAGCTGGGGGGGGGGGGGGGGGTGGCTTGGGGGGACCCATATGGCCTGTGGCCCTAAGTTCACAGTGGGCAGTCAGCGGCATGGCTGCCTTGCAGGCCGCGGCAATGGTGTTCTGTGCCCATCCACCCTGATCCACAGCCCACCGCCTGACCATTTTGCGATTTGGCTTGAAACCAACGCCTGCCACGATTTCGGCATCAAATCCAATTCTCCGCCCAATCGCGTTTCCTGATTCCGGTACCAGAGACAGAGAATCTCACCATGGTTTTGCGATACCGGATTTTTCCATGGTGACATAGAAAGCAAAGAGGAGATTTGGCAGAAGGTTTAAGAAGTCGAAAAGGTTTTGTTAGGATGAATAGGGAAATATTATTTTCTTTTGTTGGAGAAGCATTGAGGATTCATCAAGTTAAAGTAATCACTAAAATAGTGAGGGGAAGCGTCAGGAAAAAAACATTTATCCAAAGGATTGTCGAAGGATGGAACGTTTGCCTGTGCATCTTTTAAGGGAGGCAGGGATAAATATTTGTAAAAGGGCAGGTACAGCCTATTGGAGGACAGTGAGCTTGTGGATTTATTTTGTAAAAAGCTGGCACTGACAGATATGATGGACAAAATGCCAGCGCTGGAATCCCCGAGTGTTCTATGGTTCTAAGAAATGAGGAGTCATTCAAGTGAGGGTGTGTGAAAAGAGTGACTTCCTGTACCACAGTGTTCTGGTCAGTTCGCTCCCCACCAATAAATTTGTGGAAGGTTTTCCTCAATGATAAGTCAGCACAGAATTCCATCTCATTTCTTAGAACCAGTCACAGCTTCAATGAATAACATCCATTCCTTTGGCCACCCTGTTCACTTCAGCCATGAATCGGAATCCCAAAAGTTGTGTTGTCTGTTCGCTGCCACAGATAGACATCGCATCATGAGTTGGTGAAAACCTGCAGTGGAAGGGAGGGATCCAGTTTTCGTGATCCACTGAAAGAGGTAGAACGAGAAAATAAGTTCTGCTGGTGCAGTTTGAGGACCAAAATTAAAATGAAGAAACTCCTAGGTAATAATCAGAACTTCTGAGGAGTGGCAATCGATTGGGTTCCCCATGTTGGGAGCTGCACATTTCTCACCCATTCTTCTGACCTGGGCCTGGTGAGAAACGTGCGGTGTTACTGATTGCTGAGGTATTGCAGTGCAGGGCAGCCGTGTTGGGGGAAGTGAAACCACACCCTCTTTTAACAGCACCAGCTGCCTCTTTGAGAAGCCAGGGAGAGTGTAATTGTGTAAGGTAAGTGGGTAGGATGGTGGGCGGTGGGAGTGAGAAGGATCAGGTGGGGGTTGGGTGGTACGAGGTGTAGGATAGTTTTGGGGTCAGGTAGGTGGTTAGTCAGGAGGTGGGAGGTTAATCGGAGGGGATGGGAGGGTAGTTCGGGGGTAGCAGGGTAGTTTTGTATAGGGGGTAGTCGAGGGTGTGGGAGAGTGGTCGGGGGAAATGGGGGGGTCAGGAGTTGTCGGAGTGTGGAACGATTGTGGGTCTTGGGGAATGGTCGGGGGCGGGGGGGGGGGGGGGGGGTATACAGGGTTCCAGTTGGGATTCAGAAGTCATTTTATTGCTTTTAACTTTTACTGGGAAACTATTTGCTAAGAGGGTTGGAACTATCAAAAGTGTCCAATTTGAATGAGAGAGTTGGACAGTTCTCCTCCCCCGATGGGCCAAGTTCCCAACAGCAGGGTTTACTTGTGCTTTCAAATATCGTGGAACCGACGTTGATGAAGGCGAGAGAGATGAGGTAGGACACAGAGAGGAGCGACTGTGGGCTGCTGGGCCGGACACTGGCTGGGCTGGCTGGGGTGGGGGGAAACTGGGGCGGTGCCCAGGCACAGGCCGCTATTACCATGGCCATATTGCTGTGCACCCACTTACCACCTAACTTGGTCCCTGGTTCTGCACAGTGACACTATTGGTATGGGCCCCCCCCCCCACTCCCCCCCCTCCACTCCCCCCCTCCCCCCTCACCCCCCCACCCCACCAGCCCCCCCCAAACCCAGCCGCCACCCACCGGTGGCCCATCCAGGGCAACACCCACAGTGGCCCCCACGAGGGCCGCAGTGTATACGCCTGCGGAGGGCAGAGCCAGCCACCAGTACCCCTGGCATAAGGAACGGGTGCCAGGGCCAGAAGCCCCCATGATGCCGGCTGCCGACAGGGCCAGAGGTTCGGGGATGGTGGGGGGGTGGGGGGGGGGGCATGGGAGGCAGAGCCCACAGTGCCAACCTAGTGCACCGGATTGGGCACGGCTGTTTGCACCATTCTAACATATCGGCATTTCATACCCTGCAGCCAATGGATTTTGGAATTCAACCAGCAATGGTGGCCTTCCTGCTAATCGCTGCAGCCCTGGAGGATTCCCTGCGGCTGTTCGAGCGGGTGCTGCTCAAGGAGGAGGGGGAAATTGCAGCAGCAGAGCGTGCAGCAGTGGAGCATGTAGCAGTGGAGCATGCCACAAAAGCACAGGTGGCAGCCACCCAGGTTGGAGAGCAGGCCGCCCAACAGACCAAGGAGGAGGAGATGCCAACGAGGCGCCGCATGACGCCTTGCGGTACCAGCATCACCTGTCATTCGAAGACCTGCCGGACCGGGCATGCCGTCGAAGACTCTGGATGAGCAGAGAGGCAGTGCAACATTTTTTTTTAAAAAATTAATTTAGAGTTGCCAATTCATTTTTTCCACTTAAGGGGCAATTTAGCGTACCCAATCCACCTACCGTGCACATCTTTGAGTTGTGGGGGCGAAACCCACGCAAACACGGGGAGAATGTGCAAACTCCACACGAGCAGTGACCCAGAGCCGGGATCGAACCTGGGACCTCGGCACCGTGAGGCAGCAATGCTAACCACTGCACCACGTGCTGCCCTGGCAGTGTGACATATTGGCAATGCTGGCTGGTCCAGACTGTGTTGCTGGTGGCGTTGACTGTCTCTGCTACCTGCACCTAGGCACGACGAACGGCGGCAGCTCGCAGCCTCCTTCCGGGCCGGGATACAGGGTCATAGATTATCATAGAATTTACAGTGCAGAAGGAGGCCATTCGGCCCATCGAGTCTGTACCGGCTCTTGGAAAGAGCATCCTACCCAAGGTCAACACCTCCACCCTGTCCCCATAACCCAGTAACCCCACCCAACACTAAGGGCAATTTTGGACATTAAGGGCAATTTATCATAGCCAATCCACCTAACCTGCACACCTTTGGACTGTGGGAGGAAACCGGAGCACCCGGAGGAAACCCACGCACACACGGGGAGGATGTGCAGACTCCGCACAGACAGTGACCCAAGCCGGAATCGAACCTGGGACCCTGGAGCTGTGAAGCAATTGTGCTATCCACAATGCTACCGTGCTGCCCCGTCATCCACCTCTCCTCCACCGTGTCCAGGACGGTCTCCAGCTAGGTGTCGGTGAAGCGTGGAGCTGCTCTTCTTGCTGCCATCTTGTTGGCTGGGATGGTGTGTGTGGGGAGTGAAGTGTGTATATGCGGCTGCAGCTTGTCAGCCTCCTGAGTGTCAATCGCGAAACCGGCGAATCCAGCACCATTTCTCATTGAAATCGATTGTGTTCCACGTGGTGCCCATGCAAGACCATTAATAATAGCGGAATCAGTCCAGGTGTGACGCCAGTTTTGTTGTTATGAAAGTCCACAAATTCTGCGTTAGCGTCAATAATTAGGGCGGGATTCTCTGTTGCCCGACGTCGATATTGTAATCGGCGATAGGGCAGCGAATCCCTGTTTACGACCAAATCGGGGGCGGCACCTTTTTTCAGAAGCTCCTCCCCCTCCAAAATGACGTGTTTGAGGAGTACTCCACACGCCGCTGGTGGGATGGCTTCAGGACGTTACCTGAAGACCCTCCCCTGATGCTCCGCCCCCGATGGGCCGATTTCCCTCCGCGCGGTTCACTTGTGCTCTCAGTTTTCATGAACACGGCGTGGCGGCTGCGGACTATGTTCAGCACCGCCACAGTCGGGGGAGGGGGAGGACACGATCTGGCAGGTCTGGTCCACGCCCGGCCAGTGCCATGTTATACGGCACAGCTGCTGCGGGTCATCGCCGTGCGCATGCGCAGCCACAGACCCGGCAATTCGCCGGCCGTTTATTTTGTGAAGTCTGTGTGTTTTACGTGGCGCGGCTTCTAGCCCCTCACAGGCTGCAGTGTCGGTACTGGGGCGGCGCTGATTTTTCCATTGTAAAACTGGACTTCCTCCGGACATAGCTTTAAAATCGAATAAGTCAGCCCTTAGTCTCAGAAACAGAGAATCCCGCCAAACAAATTTGAATGTTTAATATAGGTTGATAGAACCTATAGGTGGCAGAGCTTTGTATTGATGGGACATTGGCAGCATTACTGTGAGGTCAATATTTTGCTAGGGGCGGTGTCCACTTAAATTGTGCTGGAATCGGTATCCTATCAAATGGTGTTATGGGCCAGGGTTTAGAGAACACCAAAGTGTATCATGGAGTTCACCTGACCCACAACTTTTAATAGATTGTGGTATGGGAGCACACGCCCCACTCTACAGGTGTGGTACAGCAGAAAATGGACAAGTATTTCTTTAAAGCAAAACAATGTTTATTCTATGAACGCAAGTTAACCTTTTTAAAACAAACAGTGAACAGCTAAGCATACCATTAATTCAAATACAACCACAAAGACTACAACCCTAAGTAACCCTGTAAGCTGTCCTTTTAACATCCAAAAGACTTAACAACCCTTTAAACAGGAGCACATTAGGTTTACATTCAATACTGAGACCTTTTACAATTCTGGGTTCACCAAATGATCCATAGATAGTCTTTGGATGGCAGAGATCAACAATACAGCCCTTTGTTTTAACTCCAGATGCAGCTCACTGAAAAACACAGACGCACCCAAACTTTTTCTCAAACTGAAACTAAAAAGCAGAAGTAGAGCTCAGCTCCATCCACACTCTGACATCACTCCAGTAACATGAGTAGCTCCATTTCTTAAAGGTACATTTCTTAAACACTCATTTCTTTAAGGTACTCTCACATGGCAATGGGCAGTAAATAGTGTTTTAAATTAATTAAGGGGATGGGAAGAAATTATATTACGACACCCTGGGCCAGTCAATTCAGCCCTACTTGACCTGGAGTTGCAACAGAGTTGTAATGAACTCTTAATTTAAAAAATACCCAAAGTCTTTGGGTACTGCCAAGTTTGTAAATTTTAACACAATTAACTTTTATTAATAACAGTAACTATTCTTAAATAGACAACAAATACAAGTGGTTAACTACTATCTAATTTCTAACCCCTGTCTATGAAGTTATGAGGAGTCCACACTGAGTTGTATCAAGGAAACGTAGGCTTATTTACACAGTTCCCGGTAACCCCAACCAGGTCTTAACGGTCGCTACTGAACTGGCCGACCTTATATATAATATGGATAGAGCTACTCAGCCCCCTTTACAAGGAAGCTCATACTCCACAAGGGACACGGTTCACCCCCACCCTGTAAGACCCTTGCGGTGGGTTTTGACACCCCCTCTTTAACTCTCCCCACCCTCTACGCACGCACAAGACAAGCAAATGCAGAGGGGAAATTTTTTTAAATATTAAAATGATAATGGGTAAGTAAGACTCTTTGTTTCAGATGGACGCCTTCCAGTTAGATCTTTCTTCAGTCAAGGTCTCCAGTTGGATGTCTTTGCTTTCAGTCTGTAATATTTTTCGCTGTAGACTCATCAAGGTCCAGAAGCTTCTCTGCAGACTCAGAAAGAGCAGGGAGAAAACATTTGAGAAAAAGAGAGAGAGGAGCAAGATCAACACACAATCTCTCCTCTCAGAGTCCAGGAGCTTTCTTTCTGGGCCCTCTGAAAACCTCACCTAGCAGTACTCGATCGCTGTCTGTTGTCGGGCAGAATACCGGCTCTGCCAAATCTATTGGCCACCAAACAACCAGTCGAACCGAATCCCTCCTATCTCTCAAGTGTCTAAAGTCTGAGTTCTTCTGTTCACAATCTAAAACTTCATAGCACAGTGTTCTATTTTGAAAATTTTGAGCACCTCACTTCCTCCGCTTGCCTTAAACGTCTCCATTAATGATCCATGGAAAACTAATGATAACAACAAACTAAAAGAAATAAGGGAGGCAACAGAAAGGGCCATTACATAGGAAAGGGAAAATTCATAAGCAGTAGTAGATTAATTCAGTAAAAGTAAGCAAGAGGGGGGTCAAAGGAAAATGTTTATGGTTGTCGGAAGTCAGTCATCTCAGCTCCAGGACATCACCACAGGAGTTCCACAGGGTAGACCCAAACATCTTCAGCTGTTTCACCAATGACCTTCCTTACATCATAAGGTTAGAAAAGGGAATGTTTGTTGATGACTGCACAATGTTCAGCACCATTCGCAACGCCTGAAGTACTGAAGTAGTCCATGTCCAAATGCAACAGGACCTGGACAATATACAGGTTTGGGCTGACAAGCAGCAAGATTAACATTTGTGCTGCACAAGTGCAAGGTAATAATCGTCTCCAACAAGAGACAATCTAACCATTTCCCCTTGACATCCAATGGCATTAACATTGCTAATTCTCCCATTATCAACATTGTGGGGGTTACCAATGAACAGAAACTCAACTGGACCAGCCATATAAATACTGTGGTTACAAGAACACATCAGAAGCTAGGAATGCGGTGAGTAACTCACGTCCTGATTCCCCAAAACCTGCCCACTATCTACAAGGCACAAGTCAGGAGTGTGATGCGTTACGTTCTACTTGCCTGGATGAGTGCAGTTATTGATCTCCAGATTCAATGATTGCAGGGATTTGTTTTACGTGTACAGTGGCAATGCCAAGAATCTCTGTTGTTGGTCTTCACTGCACAAAAGAGTTGTTGTTGTTTGTCATACGTGTTTTCAGCAGAATGACCTGATGGATTTGCAGCTTTATCACCTTCAATACTATGCTGATCCCCCTCAGCACAGTTATCTGGGCTGTCATCGTCATCCTCTATATTGTCTTCAAAACGTAAAGCAAGGTTCAGAGTCTCCTGCTTCATCTGGCCTCTCCTCAAAGAGAAACGAAAGACCTACAATGTCCTCCTGTGGCTGTTGGGTTAGAGTTTTGTCTATAAAGACTGAGTCACAGCGTTCTGACTCAACTTGAGTTTCTTCTGCAACTGATGAAAAGCTATAAAAGCTTCTCTGCTCAACAAAGAAGAATGTTGATTCGGAGTGAGCTTGATACCAACAAAATGTAGCCATCATCTCTCCACACATCTTGAGTGGAATACCTTCTGCACCGTGAGGTGGAAGGGTAGACATCTGGAGAAATTCAGATTTTAGTCACGGCATGGTATTGGAAAGAATGGACACTCCTACTCCTCTGTCCAGTTTAAAATTCGCCTTTTGGCCGTTACCCATGATATCTGCATACCAGATAGACGCTTGAGTTTCTGCCATTAGCCAGAGAAGGCTCCATTCATTTCTTCAAAATCAGCTATTTCTTGAATGCTTCTAGATTGGAAGGGGCTGTCTTTAAATTTTAGGCCCAAAGAGTAAAGTTTCCTATTGCTGCGGCATACCATTTTTAAATACACCCCCTTGCTGGAGGCACAAGGCGCCTTCTCAAGTGTAATTATGGAAGGTCAATAAATTCAAGCTTTGGCAGGGATGTCCACATTCCATGGATAAATTAACAAAACAGGGGCGGAATTCTCCCCCACCACGCCAGGTGGGAGTAACGCCCGGGCGCCGCGCGAGTCCCAACGCCCGCACGCGATTCTCCCACCCCCTCCAAACCGGCGCGGCGAGAATCACGGCTGGCCGCTGGGAGAATCGCCGCTTGCCGTTGGTAATGGGCGAGCGGCGATTCTCCGGCCCGAATGGGCCGAGCGGCCTGCCCAACACGACAGCGTCCCGCCGGCGCCATCCACACCTGGTCGCTGCCGGCAGGAACAATGCGGGAACGCTAGGTGGGGGGGGGCCTGTGTGGGGGCGAGGGGGGTTCCTGCACCGGGGGGGGCTCAAAAGGGTGCCCACCGATCGGCAGGCCGGCGTCTCTGAAGGAGGACCTCCTTTCCTCCACTGCCCCGCAAGATCGATCCGCCATCTTCTTGCGGGGCAGCCGCGGGGAGGACGGCAACCGCGTACGCGTGGGTTGGAGCTGGCCAATCCGCGCATGTGCGGGTGACGTCATTTACGCGGCGCCGGTAGCGTCATTTACGCGGCGCCGCTTTTACGCGGCGGCAAGGCCCGGCGCGCGTAAATGACGCGGCGCCGCTCCTAGCCCCCCGGGGGCGGGAGAATAGGGGGCTGGGAAAGGCCTCCGACGCCGGAGTGAAACACTCCGGTCTCCACTCCGGCGTCGGGACTTAGTCTCTCGATGGGAGAATTGCGCCCAGGATGTTCGGGTTAAATCCTTGGGGCAGGTGTGTGCTGTTGGATGTGTGATGAAGGTGTTGTGCAATAAACAGAGTGAATGGTGGGTTGTATGAGATGTGGGGCACTGCTTGCACGCGGTGCTGATCACGTGACGCTGGGTGCTTTGTGGGAGAGGCCCAAAGCGGGTTTGGGGCAGGCGCGGAGCTGATTGCGATTCACCTGCTCTCTGGGTGTGATCCAGATAATCATACTTAAATGAACCATTCGGCTCATCTAAAGATGCACAGCTCATTTGAGACTGCATTCTCCCAACTCTCGGGGTCACCGCACCAGTGAGGGCTGACTCAGGTACGGATTAGTATGGGTCTTCACAAATGGAGACCTGAGGCGCGATTCTCCGTTCCCGCGAATTGCCCAGTGAAAGCCGTCGAGGTTCACAACGGCGCGAAACGGCCCCGATCTCGACTAATTCAGGGCCCGAAAATGGGCTAGGATTGGGGCCGCGAGAAACTCGTGGGGCGTGGCGCAAAAGCAGCATCGTCAGCGCGTGCCGGGCATTGGCGCCGCGTGAAAGCGGCACCGCGTAAATGACGCGGCCGGCGCCGCGTAACTGGCGTTACTGGCATCACACACGCCAACCCGCGCGTGCGTGGTTGCCATCCTCCCCGAAGCCGCCCCGCAAGAAGATGTCGGATGGATCTTGCGGGGCGCGGAGGAAAGGAGGTCCTCCTTCAGAAAGGCCGGCCCGCCGATCGGTGGGCACCGATTGCGGGCCAGACTCCTTTTGAATCCTACCCCGGTGAAAGACCCCCCCTCCCCCCCCAGGCCACCCCCCCCCAGCGTTTCCGTGCTGTTCCCACCGGCAGTGAACAAATGTGGATGGCGCCGGCGGGAAGCCGTCGTTTTGGGCAGGCCACTCGGCCCATTCGGGCCGGAGAACAGCGGGTGTAGCGGAGAATCGCCATTTTGGGTGTCCCGGGCGATTCTACGGCCTGCGCTGCGCAGAACTCGACGGGGCTGTTCTCGCCGCTTGGGTGAATCGCGGGAGGGCATCGGACCGGCGTCGCAGGGAAAAATGGCGCGGCAGGCGATTCTCCCAACTGCCGCGAGAGTGGAGAATCGCGCCCCTGGTGTGATAGCTGTGCCAGGGGTCTTGAAGGCAATTGGAGCCCCCCAAGTAGTCAGGGACAGGGCATGGGACCCTGGCAGTGCCAACCTGGCACCCTGGCATGCCAGCCTGTGTACAAGGTTGAGGAGCCAGCAATAACTCCATAGCTAGGTGTGCTCACTTGGGGGGTAGGGCGATACCCCAATTCCCAAACGATGGATGGGTGTGGGTCAGGGTCACCCTCAAGGCTTGGTTGGGGGGGAGTGCTCACAATAACTTTTAGTGATGTGGGGGAGAGGTTGACCCTCGGGGGTTGAGAGTTGGAGGTGTTGCCCATGTCTGCAGGAGGGTCACATTGTTCGTTGGTGGGGAGGTGGAGGGGACACTCAACCTCACTTTCAGATTGGGACACCTTTCCAAATTGGCGCCCAGTCTCTGAGGAGCCGGTCTTGCAGGCAAATTTAGTTGCCCACTACAGAAAAAAATTCTAAATGTGGGATTTACCGGTAAGAAACTTCCCAAATTCCGAAGAAATTATTGTGTGTCGGTAAATACCGGTCTGGATCTCACCAAAACAGCCAATGCAAATCACCGCGCCAAACTTGCCCAAAATGGCACTGTGGATGCGATCCAACGGCCACGCTGTGACAGAAAAGCACCTCGCCGAGGCGCAGCATGGCCGATGGACAACAAACGCTGGGAGACCCCGCTCCCGGGATCTACCCAGTTTGTCACGCCTCGCAAGATCCAAGGGGATCTCACGAGACATTGCGATGTAAATCCAATCCATTGTGGGCAGGATCACCTTTTGTCAATTCTGCATATTAGGGCGAGACAGTCAGCTTCACTCCAGCGTGCAGATTCCCGAGGTTCCTGTGACTTTGAGATTCATCCCCTTCACCTCGGAGACCTTGGGCAAGCGCCGTTCAGCACTGGTCCCCACAAGTGGAGATAAAACGGACCGGTACTTGTAATCTTCATTTTATTATTGTCACAAGTAGTCTTACATTAACACTGCAATGAAGTTACTGTGAAAATCTCCTAGTCGCCACACTTTGGCGTCTGTTCGGGTACACAGAGGTGAATTCAGAATGTTCAAATCACCTAACAAACACGCCTTTCAGGACTTGAGCGAGGAAACCAGAGCACCCGGAGGAAACCCACGCAGTCACGGGGAGAACGTATAGACTCCGCAAAGACAGTGACCCAAGCGGGAATCGAACCTGGGTCCCTGGCGCTGTGATCGGAGGCCTCCAACTGCATGTCCTTTGGATAGTGTGATGCCCTGACACTGCTGGTGCCACCTGGACACCCTGACAGTGCCAACCTGGCACTTTGGCAGTGCCAACTGGGTGCCAGCCTGGCACTGCCAAGGTGCTATGGTGGCACTGCCAACTGGCATTTGCACTGCAAGGTTGGCACTGCTAAGGTGCGAAGCTGGCATTTCTTGTGCTTGCGTGATCTGGCTTGAGGGTGCCTGGCTGGGGTGTTGGGGGGAGTGCGGGTGGGGCCGCGGACCCTCCCACAGTGCGCTCGGGCTGGAGGGTGGCCGGGGATCACTTCGGGGGTTCCGGAGATTGGGACGGCATTTAAAAATGGCGTCCCAATCTCTCGCTACACTGGGAAATACCGGCGAGCGGAGCTCCCCACTGTACAAAACGGGGCTATGTGCGGCCTCGGCACATGGAGTCGCAACACGAGTCTCATTGAATAGTCATGTGTTTCTCGGCACTGCGAGCACCGGGAAACACGTGGCTAAATGCGCTCGCTTGGGGACTTTATCATTTTTTGGCTGATTCGTGTCCATGATGTGCATTCAGGTACATTCTCACACCTTGTGAGGCACATTCTCACACCTTGCCCACCTGAGTGAGGTTGTTAACCTTCTTTGAGCACTGTTGTCATGATCTAAGTGTCACACGTTGAGCAGTAACTATCTTTGCTTTAACCTCCTTTCAGACTGGAGCTAATTTTTTATGACTTCCTACTGTTCTGGCAGAATCATGGTTTCCTTCCTGGTTCCCCCCCCCCTTCCCCCCTCTGGCGTTTGTGCCATGGGGTAATCTCACTAAAGTCAGGAGAACCTTCTACCCTGACTGCTTCAAAGTAATTATCTTCCCTCTTAATAAAACTTCCCCCTTACAGGTGCTTAATCTGTAAAATGGAATAATCCCGAGCAAATGGTTTCTTCAAAACACTCCTTGGGACCCCTGTGGTGCACAGAGGCCACCAGCAGCATAACAGAGTTCAGGGGCGGGATTCTCCCCTACCCAGCGGGGCGGGGGGTTCCGGCGTAATGGAGTGGCGGAAACCACTCCGGCGTGGGGCCGCCCCAAAGGTGCGGACGTCTCCGCACCTTTAGGGGCCAAGCCCTCACCTTGAGGGGCTAGGCCCGTGCTGGAGTGGTTTGCGCGCCACCGGCTGACGGGAAAGGCCTTTGGCGCCACGCCAGCCGGGGCCGAAAGGTCTTCGCTGGACGACGCATGCGCGGGAGCGTCAGTGGCTGATGACGCATCCCCGCGCATGCGCAGGGGAGGGGGTCTCTTCTGCCTCTGCCATAGTGAAGACCATGGCGAAGTCGGAAGAAAAAGAGTGCCCCCGCGGCTCAGGCCCGCCCGCGGAGGCCAGGCTACCGTGGGGGCACCCCCCGGGTCAGATCGCCCCGCGCCCCCCCCCCAGGACCCCGGAGCCTGCCCGCGCCGCCTTGTCCCGCCGTTCAAAAGGTGGTTTAATCCACGCTGGCGGGACAGGCATTCCAGCAGCGGGACTTCGGCCCATCGCGGGAATGACCCCGCGGACCGGCGCGGCGTGATTCCCGCCCCCGCCGAATCTCTGGTGGCGGAGACGTCGGGACACAGCGGGGGCGAGATTCACGCCAGGCCCCGGCGATTCTCCGACTCGGCGTGGGGTCGGGGAATCCCGCCCCAGTTCAGTGTGGGAGCTGCTCATGCCCAGTTTGCTATCTTGAAACTGTGGTGAGTCCATGAATTTACCTGCTGTCCACCTTTGTTTCCAGTTGGTGCGGGCAAGCTGCTGCTCATGTGCTTAAAATTGAGGACCAACAAATTTCTGTCTCTCAGGGCATTCATCGTTCTTCGACATTCTGCTGCTGCATTGCCACATGGTTCAGATATTTCTTGAAAAGTTAATACTCGCAGCGTCCAAGAAATTTGTTTTAAAAATCACTTAAATCTGGAAATGGGAATAAACACCTTTACAAAGCTTGTTCCAAAAACAATTTTGGCCACAACATTTAGTGTTTTGGGCACAAAATTGCATCCATGCAGAGCATGATTTCTGATGCTCGAGGCCATTTTGGTTCGACTTTTAGAGCTGGAGGCATAGGTCAGAAATCTACTCTGGCTATTCTATAATAATAATCTTTATTGTCACAAGTAGACTTATACTGCAATGAAGTTAATGTGAAAAGCCCTTAGTCGCCACACTCCAGTGCCTGTCCGGGTACACGGAGGGAGAATTCCTCTGCGGAAGAGAGGGAAGAGGGAGAATGTGCTGAACCTGAACATTCCAGTTAACACTTTCCAATGAACCTCACACAGCTGAACATACATTCAGCACGACGAAGGACTACTCCCTCCCAAGTTCTATTTAAAGAGATCATCAACTATTTTCAGGTTAGTTACTGATTAATTTCTACTGGCAGTGCATCAATTAGTAGAAGTGTTTTAGGGTTTGTCCTACGCTGTGAATTTGCGTAAGTACACAGAGATTGGTGTAGAATATGGTGAACACTTTGGTTCTGACTTTAAGAATTCCGACTTTAAGGGTTCTGGTCAGATGACTTGCTGTCAAACATGGATGCAATAGTTTTTATCTTCCCTGACCTGCAGATTGACAGGGAGAATGAAGGACCAGCTTCTTGAAGAGATGGGGCCGGGGGGACAGGAGAAGGACCAAGCCAGGTCCAAGGTTCAGCACGGTAGCACAGTGAATAGCATTGTGGCTTCACAGCACCAGGGTCCCAGGTTCGATTCTCTGCTGGGTCACTGTCTGTGCGGAGTCTGCACGTTCTCCCCATGTCTGCGTGGGTTTCCTCCGGGTGCTCCTGTTTCCTTCCACAATCCAAAGACAGGCGGGTTAGGCGGTTTGACCATCCTAAATTGCCCTTAATATCTAAAAAGGATTAGGAGGGGTTATTGGGTTATGGGAATAGGGTGGAAGTGAGGGCTTAAGTGGGTCGGTGCAGACTCGATGGGTCAAATGGGCTCCTTCTGCATTGCATGTTCCAAGTTCTATGTTCTAAGGGTCTTCAGGTAGCATTTCTCCTAACTTAATCTCAGTGAAGAAGTGTCTCAAATTCCTGAAGTACTCAGCAGAGTGAACATTTTTAAATTCATTCATGGGATGTCGGGTTCAGTCGCTAGGCCACACTGCTGCCACAGCGCCACTGCGAGTGCCAGGAAACATGCGGCTAAATGTGTTCGCTAGGGGACTTTGTTCCCTTTTGGGAAGATCGTGCCCAATGTCTATCATTGCTGAGGTAATCACCAGTCATGTAAGGAATGATCACTTTGGGCAAGATACTGGAGAACTACTTGTGATCGCAGAACTGTAGCCAGAGCATGTTTATTGAAGTTTACTGCTTAAGCAACAAGCACACGGAGGTGATGATACTAACAGAGTAATCAAATAAGAAGCAAATGGTGCAAAGTGGCAGGCACTGTAAAATTACAGGGCTTAATTTGTTAGAAGCTTATTAAGTTAAAAATTACTTTGATGTGTTATTACATATGTCCAAGTGATGACAATTGTGAGAAGATCAGTATTTTCTATCAATTGCTTGGTAAGGCCAAGCTAGAAACTGACCAGGTAAGTATAATGCACCAAGCAAGCATTAGTATTATATAGCATCAAGCACAATGAATCCTGGATATGATTGGTGAAAGATTAAGAAAAACAACCTACATCAACTGAAATAAAAGATGGTTGTTGATATCAGGAGTGTCAAAATTGCACGTAGAAACTGAGAACACATCAGGGGTGAACTGATGAGCGCTGATGAGATTGTTAGTAACCCCACAGGATACAAGTTCCTAAATGGAAAAGGTCTGCACAATAAAACAATGCCTTGCTCACCCACAGAACAAGGATCCCGTCTCCAATGTGGATTGTCTGGTTATATAAGCACAAGCATAGGTCACTTCAAAGAAGGCTGAAAGGAAACCCCAACTTGGGAGTCCCAAGTGCGAAAACAAACCACTCAGTTTTCAAGTCGATGGTTTAGATTAGACATAAAAATGGAACATATCTTCCTGTCCCACTCAAGTTTTGATCCAATCATGATCCACTTGATTCTATTTTTGGGAATACCAGGTACGAAAAGAAGTCACAACCTATATGCAAAAGAGCACGGTTTAATTCATTGTGTGATGTTGTTTGTTTCAAAATGACATGCAGGGCCACAGGCAGCCATCTTACCGATCTTGGACTGATTGGTGCTCATAATAATAAACCTACTTTGTGAACTGCATCTTTCCACTTACCTTTTTGTTTGTCTACATTACCGTGCATTTTTGCAAATGTCCTCCTCTGAAGAAGGATGGCCTTCAATCCGGACCCTGATGGCGTATTCACAATCCGTGGGAGGTAACCGAATTAACATGGAAGTGACAGGGGGTGGTACCACTCATGGCTTATCTTGGTACACCTGCCAACAGAGAATGGTGTTGAAAGCGGCACAGAAAAGCTTCTCATTTATCTACTGACACCACCAGGAGCAAACAACTGGAAAATTGCTTCTGCAAGATGGCTATCTCTCCGATTTAACCTCCTTGAAGGTAAAGGATGAATTGTCTTTCAAGTGAATGCGAAAACGAGAAGGAAAAACCGCAAAAGTGAGTTCTTCGAGCAGCAGTTTGTTCTTCCTTACAAGAGCTAATAAGAAAATTGGTCTCGATGTAGTTGCTGTTTTTTTTTACATGCCCTGACTGGAACATTGTGTTTTGATCAAACAAGTAGAAATAACCACACCTGCTATTCCAAGTGATATCCCAAAGGTGGTGTGTAGTGATTCAATGAATCATACCAATTTCACAAGAATCAGGGATTGTCAATCAACTGTGCTGGTTTTACTTCACAAATAGTTCTTGTCATCCCAGACTCCACAAGTCACCCTCAATGTACCTTGCCTTGTAAAAAACAGCAAAGCAGGAAATGTAATGATTATTAAAAGGAATAGTGCTGAATTTATAATGGGACTTCTATTCTTTAACAATTAAAGCTGAATAGTAGGCACTGATGATGTGAAGGTGCTCTTAGATCTCAAAATCCTTTTGGGCTAAAACTGTATAAGGAGCCAAGAAAAACCTTCAGGAGTGACTATTGTGCAATCTGTGCCCCAGAGACAGTGTTCTGTTGTGTATGTTGGAGAAACTCTGATTGTTGCTTCTCAAAACATTTGATAGTGGTTTTATTGAAAACTTGAGCTCGGTTACCCAACTCTCTGCTGGTAATTTTTCTTCCAAGTCTTTGTTTCTTCAAACTTTGCCAAACAGTCCTATTTAACAAGGTATGTGCATTTAACCAATATTTATCCTTTTTTTTCTGAAGGCAGGAGCTGTGATTTATCTCATTGACTGTGGTAGAGTCCTGGACCCTTCCTGGGCAAATTAATTGAAAATCCAGCAGCGTCAAAATAGGTCATTAATCGTGTAACTGAGGTAGTTGTGTAATCTCTCCTGCTGTTTCATGCTCGTAACCAGGAATCTTTCAGTGAACAAACGTTTGGGCGAGAGTTCATTTTTTGAGTATTGATGGTTTGCTAAGAAAACAGGTAGTTTTTTGACCATTTGCTCTCGTTGTAAATATCTCAAACCAGAGGAATTCTCCGTACCTGAGGGCGGGATTCACCGTTCCCCGGCGCCGATTTTGTAATCGTCGATCGGGCGGAGAATCCCTTCTGATGCCGAAATCGGGGGAGGCGCCTGTTTGACGCAGGATTTGTATCCTCCGCCCCCCTCCGAAACGGCGTCATCGTGAGGGGTGGGCTGGTCTGGGCTGGCCCCAGAGGGGGCACAGGGTGGGGTGCGGAATGGGTCGACGTTGGGGGTGGGCTTTGCTCGGGGACCGCAGAGCATCCTTGCCCTCCCTCGCCTCCTCCTCATCGGACAAGGCCTGGCATTCATCCTCCTCCTCCAACATGTCGCCCCTCTGCTGAACGATGTTGTGGGGGACGCAGCAGGCCGTCACGATGCGGCGACTTTCCCAGCGTCATACTGGAGGGCCCCCCCAGAGTGGTCCAGGCACCTGAACCACATCTTCAGAATGCCGAAGCACCACTCAATCATGCTCCTGTCGCTGTATGGGCATCATTGTAGTGGGTCTCCGCGTCGATTTGTGCCCTCCAGATAGATATCATCAGCCACGAGTGGATAACCCCTGTACCCCAAGAGCCAAACCCCCAGCTGGGCGGGGCACCTCGAAGAGGCCAGGAAGGGTCAAGTGTACCAGGAAGAAAGCATCGTGCACACTGTCTGGGTATCTGACACAAATCATCACTGGCATTTCATGCCCCACCCCCTCCAACAATCCTCACTGGTATTCCATCACCAACCCCACCCCCAGCCCCCCCAACAATCCTCGCTGGCATTTCAACCACCCTCCTCTGACACTCTTCACCGGAAATTCACCACCAACACCACCCCCTGTATCTGTATCCCAACAATCCTTGCCGGCATTCCACCGCCAACACCACCCCATCCCTCCAACAATCCTCGGCACTATTTCACACCCCCTCCCCCAGCAATTCTCGCCGGCATTCCAACCTCCCCCACCTCACATTCATCGCCAGCACTCCCCCTCCCTCAGTGTCTGCTCTTGCCCCTCCACCATGCATAAATGCACTCCCCATGGGGTTCCACTAGCGCCTTTCCCTGTACTGCCCCCTGACACAGTTTGGCACTGTGCCAACATGACAGTGCAAACATGGCAGTGCCAACATGGGGCAATGTCAGGGCGCTTCCCAGGCATGTCACTCTCTCCCTGGGGGCTTTATTTACCTCTGCACTCTCGAAGGGATCTCCTCAACTTAACGTTGTTTGACCATAAACCTTGGCAACGTGATGTCACATCGCCAGGTATGACTATTTAGTGAGGGGAGCTCATGTGGCGGAGACTTGTAAATACCATTTAAATTAGTTGTCATCTATTCAAATGCGGTTCACACTCTTTGTGGTTGTGAAGCTCGTGATGTCGCCGGTGAGGGACGTGAAAAATCGGGAGGGGTGATCTCTCTGGAGAGAATGTCATTTCCCGAATCTCGCAGGGTTTTCCACCAGCATCGTCGATCCCGCCTACGGCAATGCAGGCTCAGAATCGCCTCCTGTGGGTTTAATGGTCTCAATCTGTGTGGCATCATTCTGTGATTCTAGAACGAGAGTCATTTCTCCTTACAAGGATGCACTGCAACCATTGATAGCCTGGCCAGATTATTGGACGTGGTCAACTGCAGGTGGGATGCCCTTTTCCACCGAAGGGCTCGGTGGGTCAGCCACAGGGCAGCCAGTGTCGTCTGGGTGGAGGTGGCAGCAGACGTCAGCTCGGGGAGCATCACCAGGAGGACCGGCACAAAGTGCCGTAAGAGGATCAATGATGTCCACTGGGGCACAAGGGTGTGCTGGCACCGGCCCCCTGGTACTGGCCCAATTCGCCCCCCTCCCCGACAACCATGTGCCTGTCACCGCTCCCGCACAGCACCATACCGTATTCTGGCCCACCCATGGCCAGCAGAGCTGCCCATGCTCGCTCCCATTCCCCCCAACATCCTCCATCCCCACCATCCCCCCATCCTCCATCACCCACCACCACTGAGCACTGGGACAGCAACCCCAATGCCCCTGAGCTCATTGCCTGGGAGTGAAGATGGCTACTCACCTCCTCAGACCCCACAGCAGCCAGTCCGCCAGTTCACGTTTTTAAAAAGGTGTACTAATCGGCGCCCATGTGACCACTTGCTGGGGCGGTGGTTAGGTCACGGGAGGCCATTAGACAGGGGGCTGTCTGTGTGCGGACTCGACCTGCCAAATACGGACGCTTTAAGTGGTGATTATTGGTTTCCCGCCGCCGGTTAGATAGCAAACCGATTGGTGCCTGGCGCAGCTCTCGATTTTGGCCTCTCTCGCAATCTAACACCCCCGTAGCGTTCTCACTCAATTGCGATGCGGCCGTAAATTCGTGTCCTAGAAATGGGTGAGTAAAATATTAAAGCTAATGGACAGAATGGGGGTGTGTGGCTTAAATCAGCATTCTTTACATAGACACACATTGTAAAAGGAACAAATTAAATAAATTGTAGGCAGATACTCAACATGGAGATTATGACTTCTTGATGAACAATACTGAGACATGACGGTAAAATGGTCCGGACTGAGAACTAAGTAGATCAGATTCTAAAGTCTACAGGAAAAAATATGGAAAATGGTAGAGGAAAAGGAGCGATTAAGGATCAAATCACTTCAATGATAGGAGAGGATATACCAAAAGGTTTCTTATCCCTAACCAAATAGATTCTGTTCTTGACCTCTTCGGGCCAGCACTGTAACATTGTGCTCAATACTGCCACCTCTCCTCCTCTCTTTCTTTCCCTGGGCGGGATTCTCCATTGCCCAATGCCAATATCGTAATTGACGATCAGGCAGAGAATCCCTTCTGAATCCCAAATCGGGGTGGCATCAGTTTGACTCCGGTTTTCGAGTCTCCGCCCCCACGAAGCCACCGTCATCACGTCACGTGCCGCATGCTGTTGGAACAGCGTTGGCGCATCATTGGAAGGCCCTCCCCCAATGCTCCGCCCCTGATGAACCGAGTTCCAGACCGCGCGGTTGACATGTGATCTGAGCAGTCGGGAACCCAGCGTGGCGGCCGCGGACTGTGTCCAGCACCGCCACAGTCGGCCGGGACCCGTGCCACTGGCCGGGACCCGTGCCGCTGTCCGGGGGGGTTTCCGCGAGGGCTGGGGGGACTGGTGGGGGGTGGCCAGGCATTGTCCTATGCGTCCGTATTTGGCAGGTCGAGTCCGCACACAGACAGCGTCATGTTGTACAGCGCGACCGCTGCAGGTCGTCGCCTTGCGCATGCCCGGACCCAGCCATTGTCCAACCATTTTTGGCACGGGAGCCGGGAGTTTTACCCGGCGCCGCTGCTAGCCTCTCACCGGTCCCGGAATCGGTGAGGGTTTGGCTCCAATTTTGGCATCATAAAACGCCACAGTTCCCACGCTGGCACTTAGCTGCAGAATCGGAGAATCCAGTCCCCTATCTTTCCTGATCACCTTGTGTCAGTAACATCCAATACCCAGTTCTGTCCTTTATTGCACCCAGCCTTGGTTATTGTCACAATATTACCCTCACGCATGACAACCTTCACCTGCAGCTCCCCGACCTTATTTACAACATTCTGGGCATTCATGCACTGTAAAGCTAATTTAGACATTACTGCATTCCTCTTACTTTGACGCCCCTAATACGTGAGTATTTCATACTCTAGTGCTGTCTGTCTCTCCCAATTATTGGTGTACTTTGTTTTTCCTCTATGTGTAATTATAGACCAATATGCCTACCATTTATAGCTGGGAGATTACCACCGTCTATAATTAAGCATAAAGTGACTGATCACCTTGAAAATCTTTAGCTGATTGGAGAGAGCCAGTATGGATTTGTAAATGGTATGTCATTGCTGAAAAACTCGATTGAGTTTTTTGAAGAGTTGACTAAATTACTGTACAGGGAAGATGTTAATGTATGTTATTTATATGGGCTGTTAGCTAAAGTTCATGCTCTTGGAATTGAAAGCAACTGGCTCAGAAATTGGCTGAGTGCATGAGACAGAGCACAGTAATATTGGTCTGGTACTTTCCGATTGGCAAGATGTGGCTTGTGATGTCCTGCAAGAATCTGTGGTTTAGCGACAAATACTCACTGTATTTAATAACGTAGGTAATCGGCTGGAGAGCCACACATCCAAATTAGCTGATGACATCAAAATAGGAGGTGTAACAAGGAAGCATAAAACTACAAAGATTAAGTTGCATGAGCAAATTTGTGGTGGGGTTGGAGGGGCGTGGTAAATGGATTTCAATGTAGGCAAATGTGAGATCAGCTAATTTTGGACCCAACAAGGGCAGAACAGAGTATGTTTTCATAGAATTTACAGTGCAGAAGGAGGCCATTCGGCCCATCGAGTCTGCACCGGCTCTTTGAAAGAGCACTCTATCCAAGCCCACACCTCCACCTTATCCCCATAACCCAGGAACCCCACCCAACACTAAGGGCAATTTTGGACACGAAGGGCAATTTAGCATGGCCAATCCACCTAACCTGCACATCTTTGGAATGTGGGAGGAAACCGGAGCACCCGGAGGAAACCCACGCACACACGGGGAGAACGTGCAGACTCCGCACAGACAGTGACCCAAGCCGGGAATCGAACCTGGGACCCTGGAGCTGTGAAGCAATTGTGCTAACCACTATGCTACCATGCTGCCCTGTTTTAATGGTGAAAAGCTAGAAACAATGGGCATCCAAAGAATTTTGGGGTCAGTGTACAAATATTGTATAAATGTCATGAACAGGTACAGAAAATAGCCAAAAAGGCTCAGGGAATGCTAGCCTTTATACTTAGAGGACTAGACTACAAGGTGTTATGACCACATGAGGAGAGGTAAAAAAAATGACTCCACGGGTTTACCACTTCATGTCTGACCATAACAGGGTTTTGTTGTGAATTTGACTATCTATGCTTAACCATTTGCATCCTGATTGCAAAGAAACAAGTCAGTCAGGCTTTCTTGAGTTTATTACAAAAAGGGGTTGGGTTTACTGAGTTAAAAACCCACCCAAGTAAGATATTTATAAAAATTAGAAAGGTAAAGTCATGTATCAATCTTTGCAACCCTTATACACACCACAGGAGCAGACAAATGCACAAGTTAGACTGGAGGTAGTTACTTTCTAGCCAAATCAAATGTCAATGCAAAAAGAAAAAAGTAGAGAGTTCATTGATTCGGAGTCCTTTGCTGGTACCTGTGGCTAAAGCATAAACTTTCCACGGTGGCCTTGAAAATTCAGAGGAGTTGAAGCCTGTGCAGACTGCAATTTCTGGAGAAAATCTCTTTTCAAAAATGTAATCCATCTTTTCCAAATCATTTTTGGACCTGAGATTCTTTTCAATGGCAATTCAGTATCACTGTGCCAGATTTTTAACTAGAATCAAGTTGTGGCCTTAACGTGGGAGAGAACAAACAGGACCTCAATGCTGCTTCATTGGCAGCTTTTCCAGACTATTGTTTTAGCAGCATCCATGCAGTATTAATAGAGATTTTTTAAAATGGCTATTCTAAACGCCTGACCTGACTCCCCATAATGATTTCAGTAGGCATTTCCTTGGCTGATATCAGAATGGACTATGGCTTTTTTTCATGGCTGGGATTAGATTGTGTAATGTCCCAACCATTAACTCCTGAATATCCATTATCCATCTTGATGAAATAAAGAACGTCTTTGCATGTAGCTCTTGTCCGAGTGTAATTTCTGTTTCTGCTTGAGACATAGTCTTATAGAAATGCAAATGTGAGGTCCAGTGCAATTTCAGAAAATCCTTTTGGGCTGGTTCTTAATATCAGCAAGTCTGAAATTCCATGAAGCTGTCATGTCATGTCTGAATTGTAATTCACTTTGGAACTGGTTAACGTGCAATACCAGGCGTCAGATGACTTGTCGCCTCCATCTTAAGTCAGTGTCTTTTCTTATAGATAGGGTAGATAGAGAGAAATTATTTTCACTGGTTGGGGCATCCAGGACTCGGGGCATAGTCTAAAAATTTAGAACCAGATCTTTCAGCAATGAAATTCGAGGTGGCAGACGTTTTGGAGCTTTTTTCCATAAATGGTAGTTAATGCAAAATCACTTGTGCCATGATATGCAGACATGCAGATAATGATATACAGACAGGACAGACAGGCAGCTAATGAACACAGAGAACAGGACATGACCAATGAGCAGGCAGGACACTCAGGGATGGTATCTCACCATAAAAGGCACGATGCCTCTTTCCACTGATGAACATCTACAGAGTGAGTCAGGGTGTATGTACAGTATCACACCTCTAGCACGTGGCTAAGAGCTAGTCTGGTTCAGTCAGACAGAGTAACCACACTTAGGTTAGCAGAGAGTTGAACTCATAGAGAACTGTGCGAACTGTGCTACTGGTTCAAAAAATCAGATTGAACTAACTTCAAGGTCTGGAGTATCTTTTGGTTAAAGCTGCATCCAGTTGCAGCCTGTGTTATCCCAGAGTACATAACACATCATGCTACCAGGAGACTGCTTAATCTAGGTGGTTTACCTCAGTCCGTTCCGTGACGACCAGCGAATGTATCCCGGCACCATGGAGAAGATTCAGGCTCCTCACCAGCTCAGGACCTCCGGCAATCTCAGTGCCAACTGGCGGACATTCAAGCAAAAGTTTCTGCTGTACATCGAAGCTTCAGACCTCGTGGGAGCGTTTGCTGCAAGGAAGATCGCGCTTCTCCTCTCAACAACGGGTGATCAAGCCATCGAACTCTTCAACTCTTTTCACTTCACCGAAGGCCAGGACAAGACAAAGTTTCAGACCATCCTGGACAAGTTTGACAGTCACTGTGAAGTGGACACCAATGAAATCTTCGAAGGCTACATATTCAAACAGCGTCTACAAGGTAAAGATGAATCTTTCAACTCCTTCTTAACTAACCTCCGCCCGATAGCGCTGTCCTGCAACTTTGGTGACATTGCTGACTCCATGATCAGAGACCAAATCGTTTTTGGGGTTCACTCTGATCCTCTGAGAGAGCAGCTACTGAAAATCAAGCATATGACCCTGCCAGTCGCGATTGAAACATGCACAGTGTATGAGCACGGCAAAAATCGCTATGCCTAGTACAAATCGGCTGAAAATGAGAAATCTGCCTCCCACGAGGCAGAGAGTGTGTAGGCCATCTCCTGGATGCAGCGCCTCAGCATTGATGAAAGCGGCCATTTCGCACGTTTTCCCGGGGTCCCACGCATGCGCGTGCGAACGGGATAACGAAGTGGCCGCCACCCGCACTGTGCATGTGTGACGAAGAGTGGAGCATCAGAATGCTGACGTCATGACGTGCGCGAACTGCGGCAATGCCCACTTAAAGAAACACTGCCCTGCAAGAGGCAGGCGATGTTTAAACTGCGGGAAGCCTGGACACTATGCAGCCTTGTGCAGGTCTACACCACCAGTCAAGGGCCAGTGCTCCCAATTCCGACGACAGCGCGTTCAGAGTGTGCAACAACGATTACAGGATTCTGACCCTGGCAGCAGAACGGATCCAGAGGAAGAATGCGTGGACTCCGCCTACTGTGTGGGCATCATTACCAAATGTGAATATGCCACATCCAACTCGTCACAAAGTCAATCCATCCTCGCTGTGGATTCTGCAGACGAATGGCGTGCGGTGATGCAGGTCAACCACTACTCCATCCAGTTTAAGCTGGACACAGGTTCTTCTGCCAACCTCCTCTCACAGGCAGATTTCAAGAAGCCCCCCAAGGTCCTTCCAGCAGCCTGCAGGCTCCTGGACTACAACGGAAATGCCATCACGGAACTGGGATCCTGCCATCTACTCGTCTCCAACCGGAGCACCCATGCGCGGTTACGTTTTGAAATTGTCAAGCCAGACAGGGCATCCCTACTTGGTGCGCATGCCTGCAAGCAGCTGAACCTCGTGCAGCGGGTTTACACAACGATCCAATGAGGATCTTCAGGCCGGCATTGACGACATCCTCGCTCAGTATCCGGATGTGTCGACAGGATGGGCACGCTGCCATATCGATACAAGATTCTGCTACGACCTGATGCCAAGCCAGTGGTCCATGCACCACGCCGGGTCCCGGCTCCGCTGAGGGAGCGCCTGAAGGCACAGCTCAAGGATCTTCAGCAACAGGGCATCATTTCCAAGGTAACCGAACCGACTGACTGGGTCAGCTCGATGGTATGTGTTAGAAAGCCTTCGGGAGACCTGCGCATCTGCATTGGTCCCAAGGATCTCAATAAGAATATAATGCGTGAACACTACCCCATCCCGAAGTGGGAGGAACTCACCAGTGAGAAGGCACACGCACGTTTTTTTCACCAAGTTAGATGCGTCACATGGATTTTGGCAAATCCAGCTGGATGAGTCCAGCTCTGCACCTTCAACACACCGTTTGGCAGATACTGCTATAATCGCATGCCGTTTGGCATTGTTTCGGCATCGGAGATCTTCCATCGCATCATGGAGCAGATGATGGAGGGCATTGAAGGGGTTCGGGTGTACGTGGCCGACATCATCATATGGTCCACGACCCCTGAAGAGCATGTTTCCCGTCTCCAGCAGGTATTCCGCCGTGTCCATGCCAATTGGCCTGAAGCTGAACAGGTCCAAATGTTGCTTTGCATGTCGACACTCAAGTTCCTAGGTGACCAGATCTCTCAGCAGGGCGTGCGCCCGGACACAGACAAGGTCAAGGCCATCAAAGCCATGAAGGTCCCTGAAGACAAGAAGGCGGTGCTGCGCTTCCTGGGCATGGTCAATTTTCTGGGCAAGTTCATCCCAAACCTGGCCTCACACACCACGGCCCTACAAAACCTGGTAAAAATGTCCACTGCCTTTGAGTGGAAGGCAGCACATCAGGAAGAGTGGTTGGAGCTGAAAGCCAAGCTCCCCACTGCACCCGTCTTGGCATTTTCGACCCAAACGGGGAGACAAAGATCTCGACAGATGCGAGCCAGGATGGCATCGGTGCGGTGCTGCTTCAACGCGACGACACTTCATCCTGGGCACCGGTAGCCTACACATCGAGGGTCATGACGCCCACCAAAACAAGGAAGCACAAATAGAGAAGGAATGCCTGGGTCTTCTCAAGTTTCACGACTATGTCTACAGCCTACCGACATTCACTGTCGAGACGGATCATAGGCCTCTGGTCCACATTATCCACAAGGACCTGAACGACATGACGCCTCAGTTGCAGCGCATCCTCCTCAAACTCAGAAGGTACGACTTTGACTTAGTGTACATGCCTGGCAAGGAGCTCATCATCACTGATGCATTGTCCCGCTCCATCACATTGCCTAGCGAACCGCTGGAAATCATCCGGCAGATTGAATCACAGGTGCAGCTGTGTGCTAGCACCCTCCCGGCGTCTGATGAGAAGGTGGTTTGTATCCGCGAGGAGACAGCCAAAGATCCCCTCTTGCAGCGTGTCATGCACCACCTCACCAATGGCTGGCAGAAAGGGCAGTGCCCTCAATTTTACAATGTAAAGGACGACCTGACGGTGATTGATGGTATCCTCCTCAAGCTGGACCGGATTGTCATTCCACTCAGTCTCCAGAGCTTGGTGCTCAGCCAAATCCATGAGGGACACCTGGGCATTGAGAAGACACAGAGCCAGGCAGACTGTCTACTGGCCCAGTATTAGCCAGGACATCTCAAACATGATCCTCAACTGTGCGACCTGTCAACGTTTCCAGCCAGCGCAGAGCAAGGAGTCGCTCCAGCAGCATGAAATCGAGACCTCCCTGTGGTCCAAGGTTGGCATCGACCTCTTTCGTGCGAATGGTCGTGACTACATGTTGATTATTGACTATTTCTCCAATTACCCTGAAGTCGTGAAGCTCTCAGACCTCACATCTCGGACTGTCATCAAGGCCTGTAAGGAGACGTTCTCCAGGCATGGTATCCCACTCACTGTCATGAGTGACAATGGCCCGTGCTTCAACAGCCACGAGTGGTCTATGTTTGCCAAGTCATACCATTTCAAACATGTCACTTCCAGCCCACACTATCCACAGTCCAAATGGAAGGTTGAAAAAGGGGTGCACATTGTGAAACAGCTCATCTGCAAGGCTGAGGATTCTGCTTCTGGCATCTACCTCGCGCTGCTTGTGTACAGGGCGACCTCACTGTCCACTGGCAAGTCGCCGGCTCAGCTCCTGATGCACAGGGACCTGTGGATGACACTTCCAGCCATACACCTGCCCAACCTGGATCACATCCCAGTGCTGCAGAAGGTGCAGCAGCTCCGAAACCAGCAAAAGCAGGGTTATGATGCTCATTCCACCGATTTGCCCGTGTTATCCCCGGCAGACACTGTCAGGATCAAGATACCGGATGGTGGCTGGTCTGCTCCAGCTGTCGTTGCTCGACAGGCTGCGCCCCGCTCGTATGTTGTACGTATGGCTGATGGTTCTGTTGTGCGACGAAACAGACGGGCACTGCGTAAAGTTGCCTGCCCGCAACCGCTTCCTTCTCCGTTTCCGTCCGTTGGTTTGCCATCTCCTGATACCTCGAACTACGAGGCCACCAGTCAGGCTTCCATCCCGCCTGCCAAGGCGCCGTTGTCCCCACCAACACCTCTCGGGCGGTCGACAAGGATCAGATGCAATATTCCCCGCTGGGTCACTGTCTGTGCGGAGTCTGCACGTTCTCCCCGTGTGTGCGTGGGTTTCCGCCGGGTGCTCCGGTTTCCTCCCACAGTCTAAAGATGTGCAGGTTAGGCGGATTGGTCATGATAAATTGCCCTTAGTGTCCAAAATTGCCCTTAGTGCTGGGTGGGGTTACTGGGTTATGGGGATAGGGTGGAGGTATGGACTTGGGTAGGGTGCTCTTTCCAAGAGCCGGTGCAGATTCGATGGGCTGAATGGCCTCCTTCTGCACTGTAAATTCTATGTATCTATGTATCCAGAGGCTGGATTTATGAACATTTGTTTTGTTTGCTATGTTCTGTTTTCGCACATTAGACAGCTGTCTTCACATGTAAATATGTTCACATATGCCACCGCTTGTAAATATGTTAATATATGCCACCACATGTAAGTACGTTCCCATGTGCCAACAAAACATTTAAAAAAAGGGGAGATGTCATGATATGCAGACAATGATATACAGACACGCACAGACAGGCAGCTAATGAACACAGAGGACAGGACATGACCAATGAGCAGGCAGGACACTCAGGGGCGGTATCTCACGATAAAAGGCACGAGACACTCACACTCCGCCTCTTTCCACTGACGAACAACTACAGAGTGAGTCAGGGTGTATGTACAGTATCACACCTTCAGCACGTGGCTAAGAGCTAGTCTGGTTCAGACAGACAGAGTAACCACACATAGGTTAGCAGAGAGTCAAACTCACAGTGAACTGTGCTAACTGTGCTACTGGTTCAATAAATCAGATTGAACTAACTTCAAGGTCTGGAGTATTTTTTGGTTAAAGCTGTATCCAGTTGCAACCTGTGTTATCCCAGAGTACGTAACACATCAACTTGTAAATTTTAAGACTGAGCTTGACAGACATTTGTTATCCAAAGCTTTGTAGTTAGGTTGCCGATCTGCCATGATCTTATTGAATAGTGGAGCAGGCTCGAGGGGCCAAATGAACCACTCCAGTTCTTAAGTTTCTAAATTCATTCCATTCCATAATATAAACAAGCCAATCATCGAATCCTGCAGTCAGGATAAGAATTGGTTATGTCGGGGTATGGAGCTGATTTTGGGTCCTGCTCTCGGGTTGCAAAAAATGGCAGAATTCTGAGTCCCCTTGAAATCAACACATTTAATTAGAATTTTAAAGCAAGTGACCATCATATCCTGCCCCAAAATGGAATTTGTTAATAAACACACCTCCTGACGAATCAGGAATTAACCTTCTCATTTGTTTGACTTAAGATGCACACTAAATTTACCAATTGACGTATTGGGTCAGCTCTGAAATTTGGCTTGAAGAATTACAGGGACTGTAATAAGAGGGAGCTGAATTAACATTGGATGACAGTCATGGACCCAGTTTGCAAGCGTTTTGTCACTTATAATTGTGCCCATTAATTTCTGATCCCTTACTCTGAGTTCTGAACTGCAAGCCATTATGCCATTTCTCCATCCTTGTTTTTATTACAACTGTTCACCAGCTGCAGTGTATTATGATTTACATTATGTATACTATGGCATGCAGAGGTTGCGAATGCACGTTGGGACATACAGTACAGTATGTTTCACAACATACTGTTTCAGAAAACCACCTTGTTAACATTCTAGGAATTCATCATCCACAGCAGTAGTGTTAATTAGGTTTACCCAGTCTATCTGTAGATTGAAATCTCCATTACTGTATTATCATTGGTACCTACATGGACCATGATCCTCACCCTCCCACTGGGCAGCACGGTAGCACAGTGGTTAGCACAGTTGCTTCACAGCTCCAGGGTCCCAGGTTTGATTCCCAGCTTGGCTCACTGTGCGGAGTCTGCACGTTTTCCCTGTGTCTGCATGGGTTTCCTCCGGGTGCTCCGGTTTCCTCTCACAGTCCAAAGATGTGCAGGATAGATGGATTGGCCATGCTAAATTGCCCTTAGTGTCCAAAAAGTTGGGGTGGAGTTACGGGGATAGCGTGGAGGTGTGGGTTTGGGTAGGGTTCTCTTTCCAAGGCCTGATGCAGACTTGATGGGCTGAATGGCCTCCTTCTGCACTATAAATTCTATGATTCTATGATCCTTGTTACATGCACCTCTAATTCCCAGATTTATGCTGTGCCCTACATTGCCGCTACTGTTTGGTGGCCAGAAACAATTCCTATCAATGTTTGCTGTCCCTTGCTGTTTCTTAACTCCATCCAAACTGATTTGACATCTTGATCTTCCAATCTAAGATCCTCTCTCATTAATCTGTTGGCATCACCCTTTATTAAAAGTCCCATCCCACCTTTTTTCCCCCATTCTTCAGAAATGTTGAATACTCTTGAACATTCAGTTCCCAGCCTTGGTCACCCTGCAATCATATATTCACAATGGCAATTACATCAATCCTGTTTACTTCCATTTATGCCATCAATTCATCTACCCAGTTGTGAACGCTGTGTGCATTCAGGTAGAGTCTCTCAATTCTGTCTTTTTATTATTTCCACAACTTCAAACCTCATCTTTTGGCAATCTTTCACTCCCAGCCACACTCAGATTGTCAATTTCCTGATTGCCAACTTGTTGTCTCTCTCTTTTTCTTTATCACATCTTCCCTCACTTCCACTATTGAGTATAAAGCCACCTTGTTATATGCAGAACATTGGTCCCAGCATGGTTCAGGTGAACAGTGTCCCAATAGAAGAATTCCCATTTTCCCCACTATCAGTGTCCCATGAATTTAAACCTATTTCTCCCACACCAATCTTTGAGCCACACATTCATAGAATATAGAACCATAGAATTTTTCAGTGCAGAAGGAGGCCAATTAGCCAATTGACTCTGCACCGACCAGCTGAAAGGGCGCCCTACCTAGGCACATAACCCCGCACTATCCCTGGGCACTAAGGGGCAATTTAACATTGGCCAATCCACCTAACCTGCACATCTTTGGACTGTGGGAGGAAACCGGAGCACCCGGAGGAAACTCACGCCGACACGGGGAGAACATGCAAAATCCACACAGTCAACCAAGGCCGGAATTGAGCCTGGGTCCCTGGTATGAGATAGCTAACCATTGTGCCACCATTTAACTCTAATCTTATTTACCTACTCAGATTTGCTTGTGGCTCAGGTGATAATCCAGAGATTATTAATTTGAGGTTCTGCTTGTTAAATTTAATCCCTTGCTGCTTATACTCTCTAAGCAGAACCTCTTTCCAGTCCTACCTACGTCATTGTTGCCTGCACAGTGCACAACAACTGGATCCTTGCCCTCCCACTGCAAGTTCCTCTCCAGTCCAAAGCCTGGCACACAGGCTTCTAGACTGGCTGCAGAGAACTGTGTCTACCGCCGCCCCCCCCCCCCCCCCCCCCCGACCATACTGTCCCTCATTACCACTACATTCCTATTGACTTCCCCAGCTTGAATGATTCCTGTACTGTAAGACCATGGTCAATTCCCTCAAACCACCCTGCAGCTCCCACTTTTGTCCATACATGCTGCAAGAACCTTGAATCTGTTATACAATCGCAAGGCTGAGGATATTCACTTGTACCTTCTCAATCCCCTTACCTGCATCACTCAGTCACATCCACTATCCCTTACCATGCACAAAATCAGGTGACTCAAAAATACTCCTAAAGGGTATGACCACCTTCTACAACAAAGTATCCAGGACACTTTCCCCCTCTTTAATTGCCGTTCCTCCAGTCGCACACACTTATAGCAAACATGTTTGCTTTGAATCACACAGGTATCCTTGAACTCACACATTTTGCGGCTGCCACACTTCACCTGCATTTATAGCATTTACCTTTATAGTGCTTAATTATATTGCTGATCAAATTTTAATTAATGTCTCTAGTCCTGCCTGAGCCTATATTATTATTTCAATAAATGTTCTACTTACGCTAATTGAAATTCCCTAGTTAAGACAAATTGGAAATACTTACAAGCTAATCGAATAAGCTTTACTACGATTAGTAAACCTCACTACCGGTAATAAAACCTTATAGTTACTAAATTTACCCGAGTTTTGAAAGACAAAAACAGAAAATATGTAATGCTTGAGAAAAGCATTGACATGGTACTCTAATAAGGCCTCCTTCTGCACTGTAATACTATTTATGACCTGGTTATAAGCCGTATAGTATTTATAGAGAGTTCCACTGAATATGTTATACAAATCTCTAAATCACCATCAGATAGTGCATTTCCACTTTCAATACATGTCTATTGTCTGAAGATGATGTAAAAACACAACACAGCTTTCACCTGACATGGAGATATATCCACATAAAGGAGCACGCACACTGCAGGCTGAATCCACAACATCAATGTGAGCCAAGGGCATTCCTTTAATTGCCCAATAGAGGCTCATAACCTACAACACAACCAAATATACAGTCATCGCTGTCTCTTAATCTTCATTATCAGAACTTATTTCAACAAAAATCAATGTTGATTAAAGAAATTGCAAGCAAAAGTCAGCGGCCAGATTCTCACCATTCCTGAGACTGTGTTGTCACCGGCGCAGGATTTGTAGACTTCTACGACAGCAAAACTCGCGCCGCACTTGGATCGATTCAATGTCCTTTAAGGGACTAGCACCGACGCCACGTGGAACACAATCGATTCCAATGAGGAACGATGCATGCATCGGACTGTCTAATACTGTGCGATTTCTGTTTTTCCCCGTCAGGAGAAGGCCTCTTACAACTGTTGAGAATGGGAGAAGACTGGAGGGGGACAGTCAGACCTGTGGGCCCTCACCGCAGCATAGCAGAGGGAACAGGTTGTGGTCGGCAAGCCCGAGGAAAGGATAGTCGGAGGGGTGGAGGTTGGCATCGGGCGAGGAAGCGAGACCCCGTTGCATGTCACCCCCTCCCATGGGCAGCACGGTAGCATTGTGGATAGCACAATTGCTTCATAGCTCCAGGGTCCCAGGTTCGATTCCGGCTTGGGTCACTGTCTGTGCGGAGTCTGCACATCCTCCCCGTGTGTGCGTGGGTTTCCTCCGGGTGCTCCGGTTTCCTCCCACAGTCCAAAGATGTGCAGGTTAGGTGGATTGGCCAATGATAAATTGCCCTTCGTGTCCAAAATTGCCCTTAGTGTTGGGTGGGGTTACTGGGTTATGGGGATAGGGTGGAGGTGTTGACCTTGGGTGGGGAGCTCTTTCCAAGAGCCGGTACAGACTCGATGGGCCGAATGGCCTCCTTCTGCACTGTAAATTCTATGATGATGATGATGATCACCACCGCCACCCCCGCTCCACCACCACCCCTACACCCCATCCCCCCTTCCCAACACATTTCCCTCACCCCTCCCAACACCCCCGCTACCACTGCCCCCCCCCCCCCCCCCCCCTCCCACCTCACAATGCAATCATGCGGTTTGTCTTGTGTCTTGCAGGAGCTGGTGTTGATTGGGCAGGCCCTTCTGGTGTCCCTTGACCCAGACCTCAGCAACAGCCAGAACCCTAGGTGCCGTCTTCCACGCTGAATTCTGACAGCTTGGAGGGAAATGGCCACAACTCGCCTGGGAGCTGTCTATGCTGCCCACCATACAGGACTATGTGCCGAACCTTTGACAGGACTGGCTCCGTCTGGGTCCACTCACGGATCTGTGATGCCGTGACAGGCAAGGTGTCCATAAAATTTAGGGTTGCAACTACCTCACCGGTCGTGGGGGTCGACATGGGGCCGGTCGATAAAGGCAATCGGCTCAGTGCGTCGGCATTTGCTATCTGCGTTCCTGGTTTGTGCTCCAGAGAATACTCGTATGCACCAAGCAACAAAGACCAGCGCTGGATCCGTGCGGAAGCAATGGACGGTATTGGCTTATCCTCTCTGAAAAGTCCCAGCAGAGGCTTATGATCAGTCACGATAGTGAAATGGCGGCCATACACGTACTGGTGGAAGCTTTTCACCGCAAAAAACACTGCCAGGCCCTCCTTCTCGATCTGCGCGTACATTTTCTCCGCTGCAGTCAATGTACGGGAGGCGAAAGCTATCGGTCGCTCGGCCCCGTTCTCCATCTTGTGGGACAGGACGGCCCCAATACCATAAGGGGATGCATCACATGTGACGAGCAAAAGCATTCCAGGATCATAGTGGGTTAGTAACCCAGACGACGACAATTGTTGCTTTACCCGCCGGAAAGCGGTTTCTTGCGGCTGACCCCAAACCCAGGTGTGATTTTTCTTTCGCAGAAGGTGCAAAGGGGCCAGCGTAGTTGCCAGATTGGGGAGGAACTTCCCGTAATAGTTTACGAGACCGAGAAAAGAACGAAGATGCGAATTGTCAGTCGGGGCGGGGGCCTGTTGAATCGCATGCACCTTCTCGGCGACGGGGTGCAAACCTTCGCGGTCCACCCGATAACCTAGGTAGACTACTTCCTTTGCCTGAAATACGCACTTTGTGCGACGTAAACGGACTCCAGCCTCCGAAAAGCATCTGAGGACAGCCTCCAGATTTTCCAAATGTTCCTGCTCCGACGTCCCTGTCATCAAAACGTCATCTAAGTAGACAGCAACACGTGGTAAACCTCTCAAAATGCCCTCCATAACACGTTGAAAAATAGCGCAGGCAGAGGATACTCCAAAGGGCAACCGTGTATATTCATACAGGCCCCGGTGTGTATTAGTCGTTACATATGGTCGGGAGGCAGGGTCCAGCTCCAACTGTAGGTAGGCGTGACTCATATCTAATTTTGTGAAGGAAAGTCCGCCTGCAAGCTTCGCGTAGAGATCCTCTATGCGAGGCATTGGATATCGGTCAAGTCGGGAAGCCGTATTCACTGTAAGTTTATAGTCGCTACACAAGCGAACTGTGGCATCTGGCTTCATTACAGGTACAATTGTGCTGCAAAACGGACGGGCCTGATAATACCCAAACTCTCCAAACGAGTGAGCTCCCCTTCTATCTTCTCGAGCAAGGCGTAAGGCACCGGGCGCGCCCAGAAATAGCGCGGCGTGGCTCCTGGTTCGGCTTGGATACGGGCTACAGCCCCTTTTATTTTCCTCAAACCAGGCTGGAATACATCTGGGTTTCGTCCTAGCACCTCAGTCAACCCTTCAGAAACTGTTTGGAGGATGTGCTGCCATTGCAACCGCAAATGGCGCAACCAGCCCCGACCCAACAGGCTGAGCCCATGGCCGCGCACCACGATAAGTGGGAAACGCCCCTCCTGGCGTCCATAAACAACAGGGGTCATTGTAATTCCTGCAATGACCAGTGGTTCCCCCGTGTAGGTGGCCAACCTGGCCTGTGAGTCGGTTAATGTAAGGGTCTGTATACCCTGCTTGATGCGGTCAAATGTCCTCTGGGCGATCACGGAGACCGCTGCGCCAGTGTCCAACTCCGTCTCAAGCGGGTGACCATTGACCCGTACTGTCACCTTAATGGGGACCACACGGGGAGCTGCCACACAATGCAGCTGCAGGCAGTCGTCCTCTGTCTCCACGTTCTCAGGAGTAGTCACCGCAGGTTCATCCACATGGAAGGTACGGCCCCTGGGCTGGTCCCAGTTTCGGTTGGAATGACGGCTTGGCGCCCCCATGACCGGTGTCCGCGACGGGGTCGGCGCCTACAAGTTTGACACGGACATGGCTCCTCATCCATTGGTTCTGGAGAAGGCTCCCTTCGGGGAGGAATGTCCGAAGGCCACTGGCGTCGGTCCGGACGTCGCCTAGCCCAAGGTACCGCAGGAGTGCGGGGGGACGTTTTCGGATGGAAGGGGTTGCGCCCCAAGGCATGCACTTCCATTCCCTGTAGCTCCTGCACTCCTCGTTCTGCGCTCTCTCGGGACAATACTCTTTGAATGGCCTGTTGAAATGTCAATGTTGGCTCAGCTAACAACTTTCTCTGGGTGGCCGCATTGTTAATACCGCAAACCAAACGGTCGCGTAACATTTCTGACAAGGTCTCACCATAGTCACAGTACTCCGCAATCCTGCGTAGCCTGGATAGAAAATCAGCAAGGGATTCTCCAGGGGTCCTCTCAGCGGTATTAAACCGGTAATGCTGGACTATCGTGGACGGGGTTGGGTTAAAATTTTGCCCCACTATATTCACAAGTTCATCAAACGTTTTGGTGTCCGGCGCAGCTGAGTACATAAGGCTCCTAATCACCCCAAACGTATGCGGGCCACAGGCGGTGAGCAATATGACCACCTGGCGCTCGTTTTTGGTGATATTGTTTGCCCGGAAATAGTAACGCATCCGTTGTGCGTACTGGTTCCAGCTTTCCAGCGCAGCATCAAAAACATCCAAACGTCAGTACAGAGGCATGGTATAATAGAAAACAACTTCCAACCTGTATCCAACAAAAATACAGGGAGGTGGCTTCAGCAGTGTAGACAGCTATTCACTTTAACCCTCGTCGCCAGTTTTGTGAGGGCCACAAAAAATCCAGCACGAGTTTTAAGGATACAAAGTAATAACATTCATTTACAATAACATATATATATATATATATATAACAGCAGCAGCAAGGGGCCCCAGGTCCCCAAGAAACTTTTCATAAAATTCTACCGGGAAGCCATCAGGGCACATGGCCTTCCCTGTCTGCATTGCCCTCATACTCTCCATCACCTCCACCAGTCCAAAGGGTGCTCCCAACCCCTTTACCAGGTCGTCCTCCACCTTGGGGACTCCAACCTGTCCAGAAAACACCTCATTCCCTCCCCCCCAAGGCTGGGGCTCCAATTCATAGAACCTCTAAAAGTCCTTGAAAACCACATTCAACCCCACCGGATCTAAGACCACTTTTCCCCTCCCATTCTTCACCTTTCCGATCACCCTCACTGCCTCCTCAGTTGATGAGCCAGCATCCTACTTGCCTTCTCCTCATACTCATAGACTGCCCCTCTGGCCTTCCGCAACTGCACCACTGTCTTTCCCGTAGACACCAGCCCGAACTCCATCTGGAGTTTCTGCAGCTCTTTCAACAGCCCAGACTCTGAATACCTCCCATCCACCCGGAAGATCTCATCCACCAGCCTAGCCATCACTGCTCGCTCCGTCTTGTCCCTATGCACCTGTATCGATATAAACTCCCCCCTGACTACTGCCTTAAATGCTTCCCATAGCGTGGAGGCCAAAATCTCATCCGATCCTTCAGCTCCACATATCCCCAAATGGCAGCCCTCACCTTCTCATCTGCGAACAACCCCACATATAATCTCTACTGCGGGCGCTGGGTCCCTCTCCCAGTCCACTTGCAAATTCACCCAATGCGACGCGTAGTCCGAAACAACAATCACCGAAAACTCAGCAGAGTCTTATCCATCATGAAGTAATCTATCCACGAGTACATCCTGTGCACTTGGGAGAAGTGCGGAAATTACTTCGCCCTTGGCCTCCCAAACCTCCACAGGTCCACCCCCCACCATGCGCTCCATGAACCCCTTCAACTCCTTTGCCACTGCCGACAGCCTCCCCAACCGCAGACTCGACCAGTTAAATCTTGGCTCGATAACCAAATTAATCCCCTCCCCCCCCATAATCAACCGGTGTGAGTCTAGGTCCGGGATCTTCCCCAGCACTCGCCTCATGAGCTCAACATCATTCCAATTTGAGGCAATTTCACTAAGACGACTGGCATCCCCTCCAATTTCCCACTCACTGTCACAAACCTTCTCTCTGAATCTGCTACTATATTCCCCACCTCAAACGTTACCTGGTTCTTTATCAGCACCGCCACCCCACATGTCTTCATATCTAATCTGCATGGAAGACCTGGCCTACCTACTCTTTCTTTCACCTAGTCTGGTCCCCAGTTTCAAAAGCGCCTCCTAGAAAAATGGCACATCCTCCTTTCAGATCCTCAAGTGCGTGAACACGCCCAACCGTTTGACCATCCCATTCAGCCCTGTCACATTCCATGTGATCAGCCCCCGCTCACCGCGCCAAACATCCTATCCCCCACTGATTCCCCTCCCCACCTCACACATTTCCATGGTGCAACTAACAATAACAATAAGAAAAAAAAGCGCACTCACCCAACACGGTCCTCCAGCCTCCCACCAAAGAAGCCCGCAAGAAAGAAAAACGATCTCTGACTGTCATCCCAAACGAAACAATACAATAAAAAACAGGCAACCAAAAGGGGACAGAGAGAACCAACATCTCCTTATACCTCCTCCAAAGTTCAATGTCCTCCTTCTCCTGCCAGTCCATTGTCTCTCACATTGCCTCCTCCAGTGCTCCAAAGTACTACTCATGACCATTGTGGATCACCCAGAGGTGGGCTGGGTACAGCGTCCCGAACAACCTCCATCTTATAGAGGGCAGCTTTGACTCAGTTGAATCCTACTCTCCTCGTGACCAGGAAAACACACAGGTTCTGGTATACCCGGAGCTCATTACCCTCCCAGGTACATCTTTTCGTCTGTCTGGCTCAACACAAGATCTTCTCCTTATCCAGGAGTCTATGTAACCTCACCACCATGGACTTTGGCGGCTCGTTCGCCAGCGGCTTCCTCATCAGCGCCCTGTGCTGGTCAAAGTCCCACTCCCCCATCAATTTTTCCAGCATTCTGGCTACATAAGAGCCTGCGTCCGCTCCCTCGATGTGTTCTGGCATCCCCACAATCCTTAGATTTTGCCTTTGGGGGAGGTTCTCCACATCCTCCACCTTCTCCTTAAGCTGCTTCTGAGTCTCGTGCATCATCACGATCATGGCCGCCAACGAGGTAAGCTGCTCCTCGTGCTCCCCCACCACCTCCTCCACATTCTGGATTGCCTGGCTCTGGGTCTCCAGCCTCAGCTCCACCCAATCTATCCCCGACTTTAGCAGGTCTACCACCTTCACCAGGTTCTTCAGAGCCTCCCCCCTCTGCTGACTGAACTTTTCCTTCAGAAAGTCAACCAGCTGCTCCTTCGACATTTGGCTGGTAGGGCCGACTTCTTGATGAATAAGAGGATCGGGGTTATGGGGAGGAGGAAGGAGAATGGGGATGAGAAAACATCAGCTATGATTGAATGGTGGAGCAGACTCGATGCGCCGAGTGGCCTAATTCTGCTCCTATGTCTTATGGTCTTGCTCTCCGCCATCTTTCCCTGTGTCGCCCAGAGTCTCTTGCAACTCCTTTCTTCTATACCCACTTCTGGTTCACAAATCCATTCGTCGGTGGAATAAAGTCTTTCTTCGCCACTCCTGCACGCTTTTCCTTCAAAACATCCACCTGGCAACTGGGGAAAAGGACCAAAATATCCACCTCGAGGAGGAGCTGCCAAATGTGCAACCACTCACACTATGGCCGCCACCCGAAGTCCAGGCCGCATCCACTCCTGATGTACCATCTGGAGATCCACCTAGACATAGCATTAAGGCCTGTAAGGTTGGCACAGGTGCAGGACACAGTTTAGCGACAGGGGCTTGGGCACAAGCCTGTGTATATGTCTTCACATTAAATAACTGAGCACAATGTTACAACCTGCCTCAGTGGTCTGTCGGAAGGGTGTGATGGGTGGGCTGACCTGGGCTTGCCACAGAGAGGGAGCGGGTAGGGGAATGGGCAGGCATTGGGGGTGAGCCTGGGCCTGGGCCAGGGACCGCAGTTCAGCAAGCGTTCACTGCTCCGGTGTCCCACTCCCACCCCCACTACCTCTCCCCCCTACCTTCCCCATTTCTGCCACCCCAGTGGTTCAATGGGACCGTGAAACGGAATGGCCAGCTCACGTGCAGGGATCTCCAGGTGAATGATGTGAAGTGCCACAGTGGGCAGGAGTCAGACGTCATCATCCCAACATTTTCATCATCACCAGATCTCACCGCAGAGCGGGTTGTCAACATGCTCCATCCCATGGAACATGCTGCCAACCCTGTGCCCACACCCTGGAGTGCGGCAGGTTCGTATCATCGGGGACGGGGGGGCTGCAGGCAGGGGATGGCACCATGATCTGGCAGATGTGCCGCACTGTCCCTCTGCTCAGCCAGGGTCTTCGACGGCATGCCTGGTTCGACAGGTCCTCGAACGACAGGCGGTGCCAGTACACTCGAGGCCTCATGCAGCACCTCCATCTCCTTGGCCTGTTGGGCGGCTGGCTCTCCATTCTCAACCGGCTGCCTCATGTTCCACCGGGGCAGGCTCTGCTGCTGCAGCGTCCTCCTTGAGTAGTTCCTGCTCACAGTGGAGGGGGATCATCGCGGAGACCCCGGAGAACGGGTCAGGCCGCTAATGATATGCAAACAGCATTTACTGTACTTGCGGAGTGGAATGCATGGACGCCGCTGTCAAGGCACTGGAGAATTGTGATTTGGTGTGAACCCGGCGCACATCACGGGCGACATTCTCCGACCCCCTGCCGGGTCGGAGAATCGCCGGGGGCTGGCGTGAATCCCGCCCCCGCCAGTTGCCGAAGTCGGCGGCACCGGATATTCGGCAGGGGCGGGAATCGCCCTGCGCCGGTTGGCGGGCCCCCCCCCGCTCGATTCTCCAGCCCGAATGGGCCGAAGTCCCGCCGATAAATTGCCTGTCCCGCCGGCGTAAATTAAATCACCTACCTTACCGGCGGGACAAGGCGGCGTGGGTGGGCTCCGGGGTCCTGGGGGGGGCGCGGGGCGATCTGACCCCGGGGGGTGCACCCACGGTGGCCTGGCCCGCGATCGGGGCCCACCGATCCGCGGGCGGGCCTGTGCCGTGGGGGCACTCTTTCCCTTCCGCCTCCGCTACGGTCTCCACCATGGCGGAGGTGGAAGAGACTCCCTCCACTGTGCATGCGTGGGAAACTGTCAGCGGCCGCTGACGCTCCCACGCATGCGCCGCCCGGAGATGTCAGTTCCGCGCCAGCTGGCAGGGCACCAAAGGCCGTTTCCGCCAGCTGGCGGGGCGGAAATTCCTCCGGCGTCGGCCTAGCCCCTCAATGTTGGGGCTCGGCCTCCAAAGATGCGGAGCATTCCGCACCTTTGGGGCGGCGCCATGCCCGTCTGATTGGCGCCATTTTGGGCACCAGTTGGCGGACATCGCGCCGTTTCCAGAGAATTTCGCCCCACGATTCCATCATCAAAACCAAATTCCCGCCCAATTGCCTTTCCTGATTTCGGTGTCGGCCGACAGAGAATCCCACCCTAGATTTCTCCAATTATGTGAAAGGAATTAAGGACAAACTTCAATTTTTCTAAAAACGTTTTATTAATTAAAATGCTTCGACTTGTCTTAAAATCATACACAAATTGTGGATGTTTTTTGTTTTGGGGAACTGAATATGTGATAAAGATCTAGGTACTTTTGCATTGATGGTCCACGATTGGCAACATCAATCCGATAAGTTCCTGGGATTCCAGAAGAAACCTGTATTTTATTGACTCTTCAACCAGCCGCAAACAGGAATGGTTTCACCGCCAAATGTGAAAACATGTTTTCTGGTCATGGCCGATCACTGATCTCTTAGTTCATCCCTTCCATTCTGGATGTCCCCTTCATGCTCACTATCTGTTCTTCTTTAATCACTTACCTTAGAAGGATAGGTGATGGAGCAACTCAAAATTCAAATCATCTTTTCAAATATTCCTTCTAAATTGCACAGAAATATACATAGAAATATACATAGAAAATAGGAGGAGGAGGCCATTTGGCCCTTCGGGCTTCCCAGCTCTGCCATTCATTATGATGATGGCTGATCGTCAAGTTCAATATTCTGATCCACCTTCCTTCTATATCCCTTGATCCCCTTAGCCTCAGGAGCCATATGTAATTCCTTTTTGAAATTACACAATGTTTTGGCCTCACCTACTTTCTGTGGTAATGAATTCCACAGATTCACCACTCTCTGGGTGAAGAAATTTCTCCTCACCTCAGCCCTAAAAGGTTTACCCCTTATCCTCAAACTATGACCTCAACATCTGAACTCCCCCACCATCAGGAACATTCTTTCTGAATTTACCCTGTCTACACCTGTTAGAATTTTATAAGTTTCTATGAGATCCCCTCTCACTCTTCTAAACTCCAATGAATATAATCCAAACCGATTTTGTCTCTCCTCATATGACAGTCCCGTTATCCCAGGAATCAGCCTGGTAAACCTTTGCTGCTTTCCCACCATAGCAAGAACAATCTTCCTCAGATAAAGACACCAAAACTACACTTAATACTCCTGGTGTCACCCCATCAATGCCCTATACAATTGCAGTAAAACATCCCTATTCCTATACTCAAATCCTCTCGCTATAAAGACCAACATGCAATTTGCCTTCTTTACTGCCTGCAGTAGTACCTGCGCACTTACTTTCAGCAACTGATGCACGAGGACACCAAGGTCTTGCTGAATATCCACCTCTCTCAATTTACACACATTCAAATAATCATCTACCTTCCTATTTTTGCTACCAAAGCAAATAACTTCACATTCATTTCCATCCAATTGATTCAAATCCCACTGAAGCATCTCTCCATCCTCCTCACAGCTCACCCTCCCTCCCAACTTTGTATCATCTGCAAATCTGGAAACACTACATTTAGTTCCCTCATCAAAATCATTGATATATAATGTGAACAGTTATGGTCCTACCACAAATCTCTGTGGTACCCCGCTAGTCACTGCCTGTCAATCGGAAAAAGACCCATTTGTTTCAACTTTTTGCTTCCTGTCTGCTAACAAGGTTGCTAGCCTTCTCAAGACACTACCTGCAATCCCATGTGTTTTAACTTTACATATTAATCTGCTCTGTGAGACCTTGTCAAAAGCCTTTTGAAAGTCTAAATAAACCACATCCGCCTAGTCAACTCTACTAGTTACATCTTCAAAGAATTCTTGTAGATTTGCCAAGCATGATTTCCCTTTCGTAAATCCATGCTGACTTTGTCTGATTATACCACTGCTTTCCAAATGCTGTGCTAGAAATCCTTGAAAATGGACTCCAGCAACTTCCATACTACCAACGTTAGGCTCACTGGTCTATAGTTCCCTGTTTTCTCTCTACCTCCCTTTTTGAATAGCGGGGTTATATTAGCTACCTTCCAATCTGTAGGAACCATTCCAGAGTCTAAATAATTTTGGAAAATGACCGACAATGGATATACTATTTCTAGGGCTGCTTCTTTTAGTACTCTGGGATGAAGATGATCAGACCCTGGAGATTTATATGCCTTCAATCCCATTAATTTCCTTAAAACCATTTCTTTACCAATACTAATTTCCTTCAGCTCCTCACTGAAACTTGTGTTCCTCAGAACTTCCAGTACATTATTCATGTCTTCCTTTGTGAAAACGGAAGCAAAATACGAATTAGTTCCTCAGCCATTTCTTTGATTCTCGTTATGAATTTTACTGTTTATTTATAATTTTTCCAATTAGCAGGGGCAGGTTTAGCACACTGGGCTAAATCGCTGGCTTTTAAAGCAGACCAAGGGAGGCCAGCAGCATGGTTCAATTCCCATACCAGCCTCCCCGAACAGGCGCCGGAATGTGGCGACTAGGGGCGTTTCACAGTAACTTCATTTGAAGCCTACTTGTGACAATAAGCGATTTTCATTTCATTTCATTTCATTAAGGGGCAATTTAGCATGGCCAATCCACCTACCCTGTACATCTTGAGTTATGGGGGTGAGACTCACACAGACACTGGGAGAATGTGAATTCCCCGTTTCTGACAGTGAGGGGCTTACATTTTGATCAATCTTTTTCTCTTTACATACCTATAGTAACTTTTACAGTCAGTTTTTCCCCGCTAGCTTACTTTCATATTGTATTTTCCCCTTCTTTTAAAAAAATATATATATTTATTAAAGTTTTTTAACAACACAATTTTTCTCCCTTACAAACTGCCTGTAGAACCCCTGCGCAGACCCTCTCAAGGCAAACTTAATCCTCTCCAGCTTTATGAACCCAGCCATGTCGTTTATCCAGGCCTCCAGGCTGGGGGGCTTCGCCTCCTTCCACATTAGCAAGATCCTTCGCCGGGCTACGAGGGACGCAAAGGCCAGAATTCCGGCCTCTTTCGCCTCCTGCACTCCCGGCTCGTCCACTACTCCAAATATTGCTAGCCCCCAGCTTGGTTTGACCCGGACTCTCACCACCTGAGATATTGCTCCCGCCACTCCTCTCCAGAAGCTCTCCAGTGCCCGGCATGACCAAAACATACGGACGTGATTCGCCGGGCTCCCTGAGCACCTGCCACATCTGTCCTCTACCCCAAAAAACCTACTCAACCTCGCCCCCATCAAGTGCGCTCTGTGAACCACCTTAAATTGTATCAGGCTAAGCCTGGCACACGAGGAGGAGGAATTAACCCTACCTAGGGCATCAGCCCACAGACCTTCCTCAATCTCCTCCCCCAGCTCCTCCTCCCATTTACCCTTCAGCTCTTCTACCAGCGCTTCCCCTCTTCTTTCATCTCCTGGTGTATTGCCGACACCTTGCCCTCCCCGACCCATACCCCCGAGATCACCCTGTCTTGAATTTCTTGTGCCGGGAGCAACGGGAATTCCCTCACCTGTCGCCTCACAAACGCCCTCACCTGCATATATCTAAAGGCATTTCCCGGGGGTAACTCGAACTTCTCCTCCAGTGCCCCTAGGCTCGCAAATGTCCCGTCAACGAACAGGTCCCCCATTCTTCTAATCCCCGCCCGATGCCAACTCTGGAACCCCCGTCCATCTTCCCCGGGACAAACCGGTGGTTACCCCTGATCGAGGACCACACCGAGGCTCCCACTGCACCCCTGTGCCGTCTCCACTGGCCCCAGATCCTTAGCGTTGCCGCCATCACCGGGCTCGTGGTATATTTTGACGGCGAGAACGGCAGCGGTGCCGTCACCAATGCCCCCAGGCTCGTTCCTTTACAGGACGCCATCTCCATCCTCTTCCATGCCGCCCCCTCTCCCTCCATAACCCACTTGCGGATCATCGCCACATTTGCTGCCCAGTAGTAGCTCCCCAGGTTTGGCAGCGCCAACCCTCCTCGGTCTCTACTGCGTTCCAGGAACCCTCTCCTTACCCTTGGGGTCTTTTTCGCCCACACAAACCCCATAATACTCCTACCTACTCTCTTAAAAAAGGCCTTAGTGATCACGATGGGAAGGCACTGAAACACAAACAAAAACCTCGGAAGGACCACCATTTTGACCGACTGCACTCTACCCACCAGTGAGAGCGGTAACATGTCCCATCTTTTGAAGTCCTCCTCCATTTGCTCCACCAGCCTCGTCAGATTCAGTTTATGTAGGGCCCCCCAACTCCTGGCTATCTGGATCCCCAGATACCGAAAACACCCGCCGCCCTCCTCAGCGGTAGGTCCCCTATCCCTCTTTTTTGGTCCCCGACTGTAATACAAAGAGCTCACTCTTCCCTACATTGAGCTTATAGCCCAAAACCTCCCCGAACTCCCTTAAAGTCTGCATGACCTCCACCATCCCCTCCATTGGATCCGCCACGTACAACAACAGGTCATCCGCATATAGCGACACCCGATGCTCTTCTCCCCCTCGGACCACCCCCCTCCATTTATTAGACACCCTCAGTGACATGGCCAAGGGTTCGATCGCCAATGCAAACAACAGGGGGGACAGCGGGCACCCCTGCCACATTCCTCGGTACAGCCGAAAGTACTCCGTCCTCCGCCGGTTCGTCACCGGGGCTCTGTAAAGGAGCTTAACCCAACTGATAAACCCTCCCCCGAACCCAAACCTACGCAGCACCTCCCAGAGGTACTCCCACTCTACTTGGTCAAAGGCCTTTTCCGCGTCCATAGCTGCCACTATCTCCGCCTCTCCCTCCCCCGATGGCATCATTATCACATTTAAGAGCCGCCGCACATTAGTGTTTAATTGCCTGCCCTTTACGAATCCCGTCTGGTCCTCGTGGATCACCCCCGGGACACAGTCCTCAATCCTCGTGGCCAGCACTTTTGCCAACAACTTAGCATCCACATTGAGGAGCAAGATCGGCCTGTACGATCCACATTGCAGTGGGTACTTGTCCCGCTTTAGGATCAAAGAAATTGTCGCTTCCGACATTGTCGGGGGCAGGGTCCCCTCCTCTCTCGCCTCATTAAAGGTCCTCACTAGTAGCGGGGCCAACAGGTCTACGTACTTTCTGTAGAACTCCACCGGGAACCTGTCCGGCCCCGGGGCCTTCCCCGCCTGCATACTCCCCAAACCCTTGCTCAGCTCCTCCAACCAAATTGGTGCCCCCAAACCAGCCACCTCTTGCTCCTCCACCCTCGGGAATCTCAGTTGGTCTAGGAATCGTCTCATCCACTCTTCCCCCGCTGGGGGCTGGGATCTGTACAGCTCTTCATAGAAGGCCTTGAATACCTCATTTATTTTCGTCGCCCTCCGAACCGTGGCTCCCCTTCCATCTTTGATTTCCCCTATTTCCCTCGCTGCCGTCCTCTTACGGAGCTGGTGTGCCAGCATCCAACTAGCCTTTTCCCCATACTTGTAGGTTGCCCCCTGCGCCTTCTTCCACTGTGCCTCCGCCTTCCCTGTGGTCAACAGGTCAAACTCCGACTGGAGCCGTCGTCTTTCCCCAAGTAATCTTTCCTCCGGGGCCTCTGCGTATCTCCTGTCCACTCTCAAGATCTCCCCCACTAACCTCTCCCTTTCCATGCCCTCTGTCTTCTCCCTATGAGCCCTGATGGAGATTAGCTCTCCCCTGATCACCGCCTTCAACGCCTCCCATACCACCCCCACCCGCACCTCCCCATTGTCGTTGGCCTCCAAGTACCTTTCGATACACCCCCTCACCTTCCCACACACCACCTCATCTGCCAGCAGTCCCACATCCAGCCGCCACAGCAGGCGTTGGTCCCTCTCCTCGCCCAGCCCCATTTCCACCCAGTGCGGGGCGTGATCCGAAATGGCTATGGCCGAATACTCCGTCCCCTCCACCCTCGGGATGAGCGCCCTGCCCAGAACAAAAAAATCTATCCGGGAGTAGGCTTTGTGCACGTGGGAGAAGAAAGAAAATTCCCTGGCCTGCGGTCTTGCAAACCTCCATTGGTCCACTCCCCCCATCTGATCCATAAACCCCCTAAGCACCTTGGCCGCCGCCGGCCTCTTTCCAGTCCTTGATCTGGAGCGGTCCAGTGCTGGGTCCAGCACTGTATTGAAGTCCCCTCCCATTATCAGGCCTCCTACCTCCAGGTCCGGAATACGCCCCAACATGCGCTTCATGAATCCAGCATCATCCCAGTTCGGGGCGTATACGTTTACCAACACCACCCACGTCCCTTGCAACCTACCACTCACCATCACATATCTCCCTCCATTAACCACTACGATAGTCTTGGCCTCAAATGACACATGCTTTCCCACCAATATTACCACCCCTCTATTCTTCGCGTCCAGTCCCGAGTGGAATACCTGTCCTACCCATCACCTTCTTAACTTGACCTGGTCCGCCACCTTCAGGTGTGTCTCTTGGAGCATAGCCACGTCTGCCTTCAGTCCCTTCAAGTGCGCGAACACTCGAGCCCTCTTCACCGGCCCATTCTGGCCCCTCACGTTCCACGTTATCAGCCGGATTGGAGGGGCTCTCACCAGCCCCCCCCCCTCCCGCCACCTAGCCATCTCCTTTTCTGGGCTCGTCCCGTGTCCCCGTCTCCCTCACGCTCCAGTCCCCCAGCCAGGGGACCTCCGTCCCGACCACCTCTTCTGTGTCCCATTCCCTTTCAGCCAGTGCAGCAGCAACCCTTTTTCCCGCTAGACCCCTGTCTAGCTTTTTTGCTCCCCCCATATCACTCCCATAAGTCAGCTGACACCTGCTGACCCTGGCTTCCCCCGCCATCCCTTTGACCTCCCCGTGTGGGAGTCTCCCAATCAATATGCGTTCCTTTGTTCTCCTTCCCGCCTTTCTTCCCACGCACGTGAAAAGCCCCACGCTTTCCAAAGCCTGCCCCGCCCCCTCTGGCGCAGCTCCTGTCGCAGCCTTGTCTCTCTCCCCCAGCCCATGTAACATTTCCTGCGCGTGATTGACCCCCTATATACAACAATCATCACACATCAAACCTCAAACATCCCCCCTACCCTCACAAACCCTCAGTTAGAGTCCAACTTTTCGGTATGTATGAAGGTCCACGCCTCTTCAGGCGTTTCAAAGTAATAGTGTTGGTCCTTGTATGTGACCCACAGTCGCGCTTGCTGCAGCATTCCAAATTTCACTCCTTTCCGTTGCAGCACCACTTTGGCCCGGTTGAAACCCGCTCTCCGCTTTGCAACCTTCGTGCTCCAGTCCGGGTATATTCGGATCTCTGCATTGTCCCACTTGCTGCTCCGCTCCTTCTTGGCCCATTTCAGGACCCTCTCTCTATCCGTGAACCGGTGAAATCTCACCACCATCGCCCTTGGTGGCTCATTTGCCTTCGGCTTCCTCGCCAGCACCCGGTGTGCCCCGTCCAGCTCCAGCGACCTCGAAGGGGCCTCCGCGCCCATCATCGCCCCGATCATCGTGCCCGCGTATGCCACGGCATCGGCCCCCTCCACTCCTTCTGGGAGACCCAGGATCCGCAGATTCTTTCTCCTCGACCTGTTGTCCAGGTCTTCGAGTCTTCCCGCCCACCTCTTGTGTAGCGCCTCGTGCTGCTCCACTCTCACCGCCAGGCCCAAGAGCTCGTCCTCATTCTCATTAACTCTTTTCTGTACCTCCTGGATCTTCACCTCGTGGGCCTTCTGGGTTATCCCTAGTCCTTCGATTGCCGCCAGCATAGGTGCCAGCATCTCCTTGCGCAGCTCCTTGAAGCAGCGCTTGATGACTTCCTGCAGCTCCGGCCCGCACTCCGCTTTGTCCCTGGCCGCCGCCATTTTGATTTTTTTCCCTCGCTTCTCCCGCTGCTCCAATGCCGCTTTTTTGGCCGTTGCACTTCTGGTCCGGTCCATAAAAGCTGGAGGGGGACCTCTCTCTTCACTTCCCCACGGGTTGTCTTCAAAGAAATTCCATTGGGGCTCCTCCAATGAGCCCGAAAGTCCGTAATAGCGGGAGCTGCCGAATCGTGCGGCTTAGCTCCGCATAGCCGCAACTGGAAGACATATTTTCCCCTTCTTAATCAACCCCTAAGTCTGCCTGTGTTGAATTTTAAACTGTTCCCAATCCTCGGGCGTCATTCTCCGACCCCCCCAGCGGGTTGGAGAATGGCCGTTGGCCGCCGTAAATCCCGCCCCCGCCGGTTGCCGAAGTCTCCGGTACCGGAGATTGGGCGGGGGCCGGAATCGGGCCGCGCCGGTTGGCGGGCCCCCTGCTCAATTCTCCGGCCCGGATGGGCCGAAGTCCCACCGAGAAATTGCCTGTCCCGCCCGCGTAAATTAAAGTAGGTATTTACCGGCGGGACATGGCGGTGTGGGCGGGCTCCAGGGTCCTGGGGGGGGGGGGCGCGGGGCGATCTGACCCCGGGGGGTGCCCCCACGGTGGCCTGGCCCGCGATCGTGGCCCACCGATCCGCGGGCGGGCCTGTGCCGTGGGGGCACTCTTTCCCTTCCGCCTCCGCAACGGCCTCCACCATGGCGTAGGCGGAAGAGACTCTCCCCACTGCGCATGCGCGGGAAACTGTCAGCGGCCGCTGACACTCCCACGCATGCGCCACCCGGGGATGTCATTTTGGGCGCCAGTCAGCGGACATCGCGCCGTTGGGGGAGAATTTTGCCCATCGTGTCTATTGTTTCTTCTTGCTAATTTGTATGTCCCTTCTTTGAATGTAATGCTATCTTTAATTTCCCTTGTAAGCCATGGTTTAGCCACAGTTCCCTTTCTACTCTTGTGCCAAATAGGAATAAACAACTTTTGGAGTTCACCTATTCGTTCCTCGAATGCCTGCCATTGCCTGTCTGCTGTCCTTCCTTTCAGTAATGTTTCATAGCCAACTTATGCCTCATACCATTATAGTTACCTTTGTCTCAAAATCAACTATTTCACTATCCACCTTGATCAAGAATTCAATCATATTCTGGTTGCTCATCCCCAAGGGTTCTCTCACAACTAGATTGCCAACTAATCCTTTCTCATAACACAACACCCAGTCCAAGATGGCCTGTTCCCCTGTTGGCTCCTCAAAGTATTGGTTCAGAAAATCATTACGAATGTGTTGCACAGGGAACAAAAAGGCCATGCACAAGCAATGTTGCCTTGAGGACAGTCCAACAACTGTGGTTCGCAAGATGAGAATTTCGGTTCAAGGGCTCTGAGGCAGCAATGGCTGCCCTGGAGCTTAGACTGATTTCCAACAGCTGCAAAGTGCCTTTAATTGCTTGCATTCTTTTTGTTGGTGAGTGTGACCTCATGGATTACTCTAAGGCCAGGCTGATGCTTTAGAAAAATAGTCTCTGAATAAGGAGGTGTGATGTTCTTTGCTTTCTGGATAAGGATGGCTTTGATTTTTAGTGGTCAAAAAGCTAATTTATTGACACTACTTATAACTAGATTTAAACGTCTTACTAATATACAATGGTTGCTAAATAAACTATACTATAATTCTGACTACAGATCTCCTGAACATATGACTAATCTCTATCCCGCCTAATCACCTACTCCCAGAATCAAGGGTGTCATGTGACCTACGTGACTGCTCTTGATCACCATCTGGTGGTTAGATGCATTTACATAAAATTGTTAACCCTTCATTTACCATACAATATCCATATGTCACATCCCCTTCCTTTGAAGTTGTTTGGAGATTTGTCCAAACATATTTACATGATATGATCATTTTGTGTTGCCATAAGAACATAAGAACTAGGAACAGGAGTACATGGTTTCATTGTTACTGTCCATGTGTTAATATTTTTTTTATCTTTAAAGTTCACAAATTGAGTCTGTCCAGTTTATTTTTTAAACATGTGGACCTTTCAGTTGTGTTTGTTCCACTGCTGCCGTTGACTTCGCTGCTGTAACAGTATCTCGCTGTCGTGCTGTAGAAGTTGCCTTAAATAGCTCTGTGTCAAGCTCCATAAGCGGTCTTCACTTTGAGAAGCGCTCTCCGGTTCCTTCATAGGACTGAACTATCTTCCGTTAGAATGATATAGGAGTGTGGAGCTGCCTGACAAATCACACATGCCATGCAAGACCATCCTCCTGTTGGAAGCTGTACCCGCTATTGATCTCCTGGCTCTAACCTTGTTAGATCCTTCGCTGTCCTGTCCTAGTAATGTTGCTGTTTCTGTTTGCCTGATTTTCTGTACCGCATCGTTATTGTCAGGATTTGCTGTAGCTAGACACGGTAATGTGGTACATGCATCGTAAGTGTTTCCTTCTGCTGATGAGACTGGTTCTTCTGACAGGTTTCGCATTCTGCAACAAGGTTAATAATATCCTCATTGATACCTGGCCAATGTGCAGACTTGAGGAGCTCTTTGTTTACATTTTTCCATCCCGAGATGGCCTTCATGCACCTTGCTGAGGATCAGGTTTCTCAACGAAGTCGGAATTACAATCCAGTCTTGTCTGAGCAGGAATCCGTTTAGACTGCTGAGTTCCGCTCGTATGTTCCTATAGTTGGACCACGTTTCTTTGGGCCAACCATCTCACATATAATTCAACACACATTGGATTGTTTCATCTTTGGATGTTTCTTCCTTGATGAGTTTCATCTTTTTGTCAGAGACAGGCAGACATTCTTCAATGAGGGTTGCTTGAGCTTCGATTATGTGTACGATGTCGGTCAACCCTGGATCATCAGTTGTGCGTGACAGTGCATCAGCTTCGACAATCTCTTTACTAGCTCAAAGTCATACCTCTGAAGTTTCATTACCATCCGTTGGAGTCTCGGAGACATGTCATTCAAGTTTTTCTTTACAATGGATACGAGAGGACGATGATCAGTTTCCACTGTGAAGGTGGGTAATCAATACACATAGTTATGGAATTTGCCCATACAAGTGAGGAGACCCAAACACTCTTTTTCAATTTGCGCATAGCACTGCTCGGTTGGTGTCATCGCTCGCGAGGCATATGCAATTGGTTGCCATTGCCCGTCACATGTCTGCTGTAACAGCACAGCTCCTATGCCGTCTTTGCTGGCATCTGTCGAAATCTGTGTGTTACTCTTGGGATCAAAGAAGGACAGAACTGATGCTGTGGTGAGTGCTGTCTTTACGTCAGACCACTCCCTATTGTGTTCTTCAGACCAAGTGAAAATAACATTTTTCCGTATTAGCTGTCTCAGAGCCGTGGTACGTGATGACAAATTCGGAATGACCTTTCCCGGAAACTTTACCACGCCTAGCATTCGAAGAACCGTTTTTTTGTCTTTCGGAGAAGACATTTTGTTGATGGCTGCTACCTTTTCAGTGTCTGGCTGCACATCCTGAGCTGAAATTTGATCACCTAAAAGCATGAATTTGGAGATGCCATATTGGCATTTGGCTCCATTTGGTTCAAACCAAACTTTGCAATTCACTTCATGAATTGAAGAAGTTGTGCATTGTGTTCTTCTTCATTTGCTGTCCATATGATTATGTCATCAACATATACTCTTACGCCTCCAATACCTCCTATCATTTGTTCCATCGCTCAATTAAACATTTTGGATGCTGGTATGATAACGAAAGGCATTTGATTAAAGCAGTGCCTTCCGTATGGCGTGTTGAATGTACAGAGTTTCCTACTTGCTTCATCTAGCTTTAGTTGCCAAAAGCCTCTGGATGCATCTAGTTTTGGGAAGATTTTGGCACCTGTCACCTTACTCGTGATTTCTTCACGTTTGGGAATCGGGTACTGTTCCCTCTTAATATTTTGGTTGAGGTCCTTAGGATCGATGCAGATTCTTAGGTCGCCATTTGCTTTCTTCACACACACCATAGAACTTACCCAGTCAATTCGTTCTTCCACTTTGGTGATTATTCTCAGCTGCTGCACATGGTCAAGTTCCAATTTCAAATGTTCCCTCAAGGGAGCTGCTACCCTCCTTGGTGGATGAGTGACTGATCTGGCATTCGCTCTAAGCTGTATTTTTTATGCAAATTGTAAGGTTCCCATTTCATGGAAAACAGTAGGAAATTTGTTAATAGCGGCTTCAATTTGGCCTTTGCCATTGGCTGAGGTCCTGTCTGAGCTATGAATGTTCTTCACAAGCTGCAGTAGCTTGCATGCCTGTACACCCAACAATGAAGATCGCTTTGGTCTTACAATTTCAAATTTGATCAGAAATGTCTTGTCTTGGACCTGAACCATTAGATAGAAGGGGCAAAATTCTCCCGAACGGCGCGATGTCCGCCGACTGCCGCCCAAAACGGCGCCAATCAGACGGGCATCGCGCCGCCCCAAAGGCGCGGAATGCTCCGCATCTTTGGGGGCCGAGCCCCAACATTGAGGGGCTAGGCCGGCGCAGGAGGAATTTCCGCCCCGACAGCTGGCGGAAACAGTCTTTGTTGCCCCGCCAGCTGGCGCGGAAATGACATCCCCGGGCGGCGCATGCGCGGGAGCGTCACCGGCCGCTGACAGTTTCCCACGCATGCGTAGTGGAGGGAGTCTCTTCCGCTTCCGCCATGGTGAAGACTGTGGCGGAGGCGGAAGGGAAAGAGTGCCCCCACGGCACAGGCCCGCCCGCGGATCGGTGGGCCCTGATCGCGGGCCAGGCCACCGTGGGGGCACCCCCCGGGGCCAGATCGCCCCGCGCCCCCCCCAGGACCCCAGAGCCCGCCCACGCTGCCTTGTCCCGCCGTTCAAAAGGTGGTTTAATCCACGCCGGCGGGACAGGCAATTTATCGGCGGGACTTCGGCCCATCCGGGCCGGAGAATCGAGCGGGGGGGCCCGCCAAACGGCACGGCACGATTCCCGCCCTCGCCGAATCTCCGGCGGGGGCGGGATTCACGCCAGCCCCCGGCGATTCTCCAACCCGGCGGGGGGTCGGAGAATGACGCCCCAGGTCCCCACAGTAGTCATAACATTGCCATTGTAGTCCAGCAACGGAGTCATTTTCGTCAATTAGCGGTTTTGTTTTTAGTTTGCCCATGTTGTCTGACTAATGAGATTAGCTCGTGCACCGGTATCCAATTTGATTTGTAAATTGGTTCCATTAATTTTTAATGGAATCGTCCAATCATCATTATCTTGAATGATTGAGATCAGTCTTAAAATTGCCTGTCGAACTTTATCCACACTTTCAACTGTATCGACAAATAAATAATCTAAATCAAATCCATCTTGCACAGTGTCAGGCCTACTCACTTTATTGTCATGTGTTTTTCAGCTTATTTCTTGCACAGCTCTTCCCTTGTTAACTGTACTCATCTTGAGAGGGTTGTTAAGAAGGCGTACAATGTGTTAGCTTTTATTGTAGGGGGATTGAGTTTCGGAGCCATGAGGTCATGTTGCAGCTGTACAAAACTCTGGTGCAGCCGCATTTGGAGTATTGCGTGCAATTCTGGTCGCCGCATGAGAGGAAGGATGTGGGAGCATTGGAAAGGGTGCAGAGGAGATTTACCAGAATGTTGCCTGGTATGGAGGGAAGATCAGGGGCGTCATTCTCCGACCCCCCGCCGGGTCGGAGAATCGCCGGGGGCTGGCGTGAATCCCGCCCCCGCCGGTTGCCGAATTCTCCGGCACCGGATATTCGGCGGGGGCGGGAATCGCACCTCGTCGGTTGGCGCCCCCCCCCCCCCCCCCACCTACCCCCACGATTCTCCGGCCCGGATGGGCCGAAGTCCCGCTGCTAAAATGCCTGTCCCGCCGGCATAGATTAAACCACCTCTCTTACCGGTGGGACATCGCGGCGCGGGCGGGCTCCGGGGTCCTGGGGGGGGCGTGGGGCGATCTGGCCCTGGGGGGTGGCCCCACGGTGGCCTGGCCCGCGATCGGGGCCCACCGATCCGCGGGCGGGCCTGTGCCGTGGGGGCACTCTTTCCCTTCCGCCTTCGCCACAGTCTCCACCATGGCGGAGGCGGAAGAGACTCCCTCCACTGCGCATGCGCGGGAATGCCGTCAGCGCCCGCTAACGCTCCCGCGCATGCACCGCCCGGAGATGTCATTTCCGCGCTAGCTGGTAGGGCACCAAAGGTCTTTTCCGCCAGCTGGCGGGGCGGAAATTTGTCCGGCGCGGGCCTAGCCCCTTGAGGTTGGGGCTCGGCCTCCCAAGATGCGGAGCATTCCACACCTGTGGGACGGCGCGATGCCCGACTGATTTGCGCCGTTTTGAGCGCCAGTCGGCGGACATCGCGCCGATACCGGAGAATTTTGCCCCTGATGAGGGAAGGCTGAGGGACTTGAGGCTGTTTTCGTTAGAGAGAAGGTTAAGAGGTGACTTAATTGAGGCATACAAGATGATCAGAGGATTAGATAGGGTGGACAGTGAGAGCCTTTTTCCTCGGATGGTGATGTCTAGCACGAGGCGACATAACTTTAAATTGAGGGGAGATAGGTATAGGACAGATGTCAGAGGTAGGTTCTTTACTCAGACAGTAGTAAGGGCGTGGAATGCCCTACCTGCAACAGTAGTGGACTCACCAACACTAAAGGCATTCAAATGGTCATTGGATAGACATATGGACAGGAAGGGAATAGTGTAGATGGGCTTTAGAGTGGTTTCACAGATCGGCGCAACATCAAGGGCCGAAGGGCCTGTACTGCGCTGTAATGTTCTATGTTCTTCTGAAATTGTTGCGACGTAGTTTGCGTTCTACACTAAGAAGCAAAGTGATTCAGTCTGTGACACTTCGCATAGGTTTTACCGAATGCAAGCATTTTTTAAACTTGGAAGGCGTGTCCACGTTTGCACATCATGAGCGTCATTCTCCAACCCCCCCGCCGGGTCGGAGAATGGCCGTTGGCCGCCGTGAATCCCGCTCCCGCCGAAGTCTCCGGTACCAGAGATTGGGCGGGGGCGGGAATCGGGTCGCGCCGGTTGGCGGGACCCACCGCTCAATTCTCCGGCCCGAAGTCCTGCCCAGAAATTGCCTGTCCCGCCGGCGTAAATCAAAGCTTGTATTTACCGGCGGGGCCAGGTGGCGTGGGCGGGCTCCGGGATCCTGGGGGAGGCGCGGGGCGATCTGACCCCGGTGGGTGCCCCCATGGTGGCCTGGCCCGTGATCGAGGCCCACCGATCGGCGGGCGGACCTGTGCCGTGGGGGCACTCTTTCCCTTCCGCCTCCGCCACGGCCTCCACCATGGCGGAGGCGGAAGAGACTCTCCCCACTGCGCATGCGCGGGAAACTGTCGGCGGCCGCTGACGCTCCCGCGCATGCGCCGCATTTCCGCGCCAGCTGGCGGGGCACCAAACGCCATTTCCGCCAGCTGGCGGGGCGGAAATCCCTCCGGCGTCGGCCTAGCCCCTCAATGTTGGGGCTCGGCCGCCAAAGATGCGGAGCATTCCGCACCTTTGGGCCGGCGCGATGCCCGTCTGATTGGCGCCGTTTTTGGCGCCAGTCGGCGGACATCGCGCCGTTGGGGGAGAATTTCGCCCCATGATGCTCATGAAGTCATGCATAAAATGGCTGCCGCCTAGAGCATGGTTCTTTTTCAAGTGCGGCACAGCATCAATGGCGTCGGCCACATTGCTCATTTTCACCCCACTTTCACAGACCAATATTTCAGAGCACTGTTTTTTTGCAAGTTTGCTTGCTCTACATATACTAATGGTTTCTTCTAATGTTAACTTCGATTGTCTCAATAATCTCTCATGCAGTTTTCGCTTTTAGCTCCATAGACTATCTGATCACGCAGAAGTGAGTCAAAGAGAATGAAAAGATTACAGGTCTGTGCTTTAAGCCTGAGATCTGTAATAAAGCAGTCAAGTGTTTCATCTGCTTTCTGGACTCTTTGACTGAAAATATCTCTCTCAAAAGTTTCATTTAGCTGAAGCTTGCAATGCTTGTCGAATATTTTGATTACTTTACAGTGTTTATTTTTTTTATCAGTCTCATCCTCAAATAGGAATGAGTTGAAAATTTCTAGGGCTTGTGATCCAGTCATTGTTAAAAACAGCACTATTTTTTGCTGGTTGCTTCGGGATCTGAGGCGAAGATATATAATTCAAACTGCTGTTTGAAATTTTGCCAGTTAACATCAACTTTATCCGATGTCCGAAATTGCCGTGGAGTTTGCACACCTTCCATCTCGCTTTGACTGGGCAGTTCTTTGACGTTACTTGTTTCAATTAGGTCATTGAGATAGGAGCCTGGTAGAACTTTTTTTTCTTTTGTTACAAGTTTTTATTTTGCACAGAGATTTTTAAAAATGTTTCTTCTCTCGTTAAACCTTTCTATTTTACCTTAGCAAGTTCGCCTGTTACCATGTGATGTTCTTTGCTTTCTGGATAAGGATGGCTTTGATGCGTAGTATTCAACAAAGAACATCAAACTATGTTGGTTAACAATGCTAATTTATTAACACTACTTATAACTAAATTCGAACGTCTTACTAAGATACAAAGGTTGCTAAATAAACTATACAATAATTCTATCTACAGAACTCCTGAAACACACAACTACTCTCTATCCCGCCAAATCACCTTCCCCCAGAATCAAGGGTATCATGTTATCTACATGACTGCACTTGATCACCATCTGGAGGTTAGATGCATTTACATAAAATTGTTAACCCTGCATTTAACATACAATACCCATATTGTCACAGTAGGTGTTCGGTTTTCTTTTTAGAGCAACCCTGCCGTTTCATCAACTCCTTCCATGCTCCACTGCTATTCTCTCAACCCTTGCAGCCTAGACAACAACTGAAACCCTTCTTTCCACCCTAACAACTGTAGCCTTCCACCCCCCTCCCCCACCATTCATCTGGCTCAACAACCATTGTACTGCCCAAATTTGCACTCAAGGGTCATATGAATTCTGAGTTGTTAAAATGGGGTCACACTAGAAAATAGTTTGGGAAGCACTGCTTTAGGATATGTGGATGCACGGCTACACACTAAATTTTGAAGGGACTCACGGTCCCTGGTCACTGTCCATGTGGAGTTTGCACATTCTCCCCGTGTCTGTGTGGATCTCACCCTCACCCAAAAAGGTGTGCAGGGTAGGTGGATTGGCCACGCTAAATTGCCCTTAATTGGAAAGCAAAAGAATTGGATACTCTAAATTTATTTATTTTTAATCTTAAAGGGGCTGCGCAGTGCAATAATCCAGCTATGCATTGCAAACAGAAATTAAAGGGAATAGTGCGCTTTGCCTGTGGGGTTCCCTATGGAGACCGAGCAGACAACCTCCTTTAAGTAAGTCTCAGATATGTCTTGATCGGGAAAGGGTCATTCATTTGCACAACTGGAGCAGGAGGATCCTAGCCCATGGCAGTCCCATGATTCCAGAGTAGATGGACCTGGCCTAAGTGAACAAAATGAAAATCAGAGCCAAATTACTTGCATCATCCAGATGACTTCAAATTTCCACCAGAAATGACTAGTTTTTAAAACACGTGCAGCTGGAATGTCCGTTAGCGGGATCCCCCGCATCGCCGGCAGCGCACTCAAGCCCGCAGATTTCCCGACAGCGCGGGGGTGGCCACAATGGGAAACCCCATTGGCCGGCTTCCGGGACGGAGGATCCCGCTGCTGGCGGAGACGAGACGTACTCGAAAACGGGTGCGGCGGGATGGAGAATCCCACCCATGGTTTTCAATATAGATCAGCAATATTGTTTTTGAATGTGTTACACCAACTCAAGAGCTACTTCACTTCAAGGAAATCTGCTGTGGAATAAACATCTTCAGCAGCATTATTTGAAATAGGTAATATTGCCCTACCTTTAAAATAATCTCATAAGAAATATTAGATAATAATAGTAGTTTTAGTCATCCCTTCTTTATGTACTGCATAGAAAGTACATGGGCAGCATGGTAGCACAGTGATTAGCATTGCTGCCTCACAGCGCCAGGGTCCCAGGTTCGATTCCTGGTTTGGGTCACTGTCTGTGCAGAATGTGCATGGTGCCCCTGTGACTGTGAGAGTTTCCTCCGGTTTCCTTCCACAACCCAAAAGACGTACTTGATAGGTGAATTGGACATTCTGAATTCTCCCTCAGTGTACCCGAACAGCGCCGGAATGTGGCGACTAGGGGATTTTCACAGTAACTTCATTGCAGTTTGTTAATGTAAGCCGACTTGTGACACTAATAAAGATTATTATTATTAGAGCACGACTTCAAATACAAGTGGCATGTTTCTACCATTGCGTCATGCCGTGAATCACGGGAGAGGCCCAAATCGGGCTTCACGCCAGGTGCAAAACTGGTGCGATCTGGATCATGCCCTCGCTCAAGGTAATGATATTTAAATGAGCCCTTAGGCCACCTTGATAATGCATTCAAATGGTGCCTGGGAGTCATCGCTGCACCAGCTAGGCCTCAACCGGGCGCTGATTAATACTGGTCTCCCGAAGCAGAGACTTGTCGTGATGGCCACCCGGGGATCTCGGAGGCCATTGGAGCCCCCCCCCCCCCCCCCCCGGGTGGTCAGGGATAGAGCAGTACCCTGGCACTCCCCCTGGCAGTGCCAACCAGGCACCCTGATAGTGCCAGTCTGGCACTGCCAGCGTGCCCAGTTGACACTGCAAGAGTGCCAGTGGCACTGCCCGGGTACCAGGCTGGCAATGCAAGGGTTTCCAGGTGCCATGTTTATACAGCCAGTGGTTGGGGCCATGAAAGGGGGGGGATGAAGGTGGGGTACGAAGGCGCCTCAAAGGTTGAGGGGGGGGTGGTGAAGGGGGCAGATCCTGAAAAGAATCTCACCCAAAGAGCCGACAGGAAACCATCCCGCCAAACTCGCCCAAAAGGACACTTTTTTTGGTTAAATCGAGCCCAACATCTTAAGATAGTTAGTTACATTCTAGATAGCTTGCTTCACTAAATATAATGAATTTGTTGTGACACCATTTTGCAAATAAAAGAACAAATCTGTAAGTACCTCCTTATGTTCAGGAGGTACATCTAATAGCATAATTTAGTCTAGTTTAAGAAAGGAAACTCAATATTGTTGGTTATTCTACGAGGCACACTACTTTGTGGCATGCCCCATTAGTCATAAAATGCCCCTAGCCGTACCATTAGATATTGTATTCACCCTACCTGACCAGCCAGAGATATTTAAGCAGAACGGTATTAAAAATCTAAGAGGACTATATTGCTGGAGGGCAATATTTTGCTTTGCACAAAACTAGTCAGTCATAATTTGCCATTGATCTTTTATTTTCAAAATATTGCATCTTCTGTCACTGCTAAATAGCCCAAAGTTATTATACAGTTCTCAGTCTGCCAATGTTTCAAACAATTGAGAACATTATGGAAGGAGACCATTTGAGTTTGGTTAACTCCTTTCGAAGTTACAAAAGAGCCAGTTTTGAAGGCTTCCAGGATACATGGGCACAGCTTCTGGTACTAATGATTCTCAGCATACCCATTTTTAAAAGGAGCTCAGAGGAGGATGTCAAGAGGCACCTCAGTGATTTTGGTAAAAATCCAATAAAGCTTTATAAAAGTTACGAAATGGTGACGAGAGCCGAAGGAAGCGGAGTTTGTGGACATACCATCAAGCGCAGAGTTCTCAGCACGTCTACATTCGAAGGGAACTCACAGGAAGTCAATTCTCAAATTTGGTGAAAATCCAGCAACTGTTTTAAACAACTGACATGCAAAGTTCTACTGGTGCTCTAATGGTTGGACAAAAGAAAATAACACAAGTGTTACATCCCACGTTTAGTGACACTGGGATTACATATCAAGCTTTTTTAATTTAAAAACTATAAATGTATCACTTTTGCCGGCATGCCTTTATAATTTAATTCCTCTTACTTGAAGTTCTGATGCATAATGGTGCTGTTCTAACTTGCTTGGACCCATCCTTTGCGTGCAACAAGTCAATACTAATTAGAAGTGTTCCATAATTTTAAGAAAGCTTAAAAAACATTTTTGTTTTCAATACTGTCTTTACTGTATTAAACGGAATATTTACAATTTGTACAAATGTCTGAGCTCCAACAAGATACAAAATACAGTTCACAAGATGCAATAACCAGAATCCAGTTTCACCTGGAACACCATTGCACTACAAAGGACAGAATGTCTTTCAAAGAACAAATGAACATCTGGTTAGGCAACTCCACAAATGCAGCAATTCAGGCAATAACAAAAATACAACGTGAGGTCAGAGAGGATTCAAATGCTCTTCTAATAATCCAGGGTTCTACAAAGCAGTGTCCTGGAATTTTCTTGGGACTACCAAAAAACAGCTAATCGCGCCTAGTTCAATGGTGTTTTCTTTAATCCAGTCAATCATTGGTGCACTGACGATCAGTCCTTAAGTATAGGCATTCAGAACAAAAAACGTTTAAGTTCTGAAGACTGGGAGGATGCTGTTTTTGTCTTTTAAAAGATAAACAGTTCCAGATATACTTTCTCAGTAATAAATGTTAGTAAATAACTTCATAGACCGATGCTTTCTTATCTCCAGAGCCAGTGACAATATATTTATCATCCACAGAGATATCGCAGCTCAGCACCGATGACGACTCTTTCGACTGTAAGAGGAGGGGAAAAGAAAATCAGTAAATCTAAAATAACCAGAATTAATTTGCAACTATAACTTTCCATTTAAAGATCATAATAAGGTTGCCTTGAGGACAATTTCATAACGCAAAGTCTATATCTTCTCCTCATATAGGCTTTCATTCTATTCTATTTATTTTCTGTGCTGTCCTCCTCCACATTCCACAGGCAGACAAGTGAATATGAATGTTAATAGAAGGTAGCCTGAATTCAAACCTACCCCTGTCCGAAAGGGTGGGGGGGGAAGCACTGTTAAAAAACAGAGTGAATTGTTTCTATTGTTCTGTAAATCTCCATCTTAAAATAAGTGATATTAAATGGTCAAATGCCAAAACATGCATAGTTTTCTGCTGTACTCATAAAATCAGAGCACAGGAAGCCATTTTAGCCTGTCATAGCTGTGTCAGCTCTTTGAAAGAACCAATCCCCTGTTTTTTCCCCAAACCTGGCAAACCTCTTCTTTCAAGAATGCTTCCTGAGGTTTCTACAACCATGCTTTCTGTAAGCAAATAACATTCTAATCATCACCACTCTGGTTCTTTTGCCAGTTAGCTTAAATCTATGCCCTTTGAACACCTTGATTAAATCTCCTTTTAAGCTTTTCTCCGAAGAAAATCGTCCCAGCTTCTCTAGTATCTTCACATATCCAAAACCTGTGGGACGGGATTCTCCATGGCGCGACGCCAATATCGTAATCGGTGATCGTTGGAGAATCCATTCTGACACCAAATTGTGACCGGTGGCGGTTTGACGCTGGACAGCCATGCTCCGTCCCGCGGAAGTGGCATAATCACCTTGCGTGCCGCACGGCATTGCAACGGTGTTGGCATGTCATCAGCAGGCCTTCCCGTGATGCTCCGCCCCGGATGGGCCGAGTTCCCGACTGCACGGTTGACGTGTGGTCTGAGCGGTCGGGAACCCAGCGTGGCGGCTGTGGACTGTGTCCAGCGCCGCCACACTCGAGCAGGATCCGTGCCGCTGGCCGGGGGCGCTTCTGCGAGGTCTGGGGGTACTGGTCGGGGTGGCCAGGGGAGTCACCTGGGGATGGCGGGTCGGGTCCGCACGTGGCCGGCGCCATGTGGTACGGCGCGACCGCGGAGGTCGTCACCGTGTGCATGTGCGGCCATGGACCCGGGCACTTTCTAGCTGTTTTTGGGGCAGGAGCTGGGTGTTTCACCTGGTGCCGCTGCTAGCCCCTCACTGGTCCTGGAATCGGTGAGGGTTCGGCATTGATTTTGGCGTCGGAAAACACCCACAAATTCTCCGTTTCAGCCGACACTTAGCCGTTGAAATGGAGAATCCAGCTCCTCACCTTTGTATCATGCTGGTAAACCTCATTTGTAGTTTCTCCAAGGCCATGTCATCCTTGTACATTCAGAAATGCAAGACATGATAATGAAGTATTGAAAAGTCACTTAAATAATGTAAATATTAAGACAAATTTTCCTTGGTGTATTGACTTCTTAAAAGGCCTTTGAGTTTTTTTAAGTGATTGATCCATCAATTTAAGCCTTTTCCAAATTATGTTTCAGATAGTCCGTACTCCCTCTAATACATGAATAGGATGGGAATAGAGGGATACTGGAAGTGTAGAGGATTTTAGTTTAGACGGGCAGCATGGTCGGCGCAGGCTTGGAGGGCCTGTGCCTGTGCTGTACTTTTCTTCGTTCTTTGGTGAGCCTTCTTGAAATACTAAAGTTCATTCTTTGTAATGGTTTGATACAACTTTTTACTGGGCAAATTCAGAGGATAGTTACGAGTCAACCATTTTGGATTAGAGTAACAAAAAGGTCTAACTGGCTGAGGACGGCACATTTTCCTCCCTAAAGATCATTAATGGAGTAGTTCAGCCTTCATGAAAATCCAACAGTCTCGTTCGTTCTCACTTATACCTGTACCAGTGTAAACGGTTCAAAGTTATCACAATTACAATTAACAACTAACCACACTTTATACACTTAAGATCTACACTACTCTCAATCAAGACCATTTTGCTCAACATTTTTCTCAGCAAATTCAGAAATGTAGGTGAGACAGAAATTTTCGAATAAAATTACCTGGAAGATGCTGGCTCCATAAGGCGTTCTCCATGCATTTAGAAGATTATCTTTTCCAGTGCTTACAAACCATTTACCTGTGTAAATATATCACAAATTGTGCAATTTACCATTCACTGTCAAATTCAAATTTAGAGTAAATCAATAACCTATAGCCCATGGTCTCCATCCTGTACCAACTCCATTTCCTCTATTGGTCAATAAGATTAAAGAGCTTAAAGTTCCTGCATAGCCACATTACAAACAGATGCCCTCAAATAGTCAGTAGGTACATACAGACGCTCTTGACATGATATTTACATCCAATTACAATCTGTTTGTAAGCAGTGTTGACATTTTTTGCAAATTTCCTTGATGAAGTGTCTTCAATGACATCCTAAACATGAGGAAACAAGGTCACATACACTATAATTTTGGAAACTACACAGATCTTTCAGCTGCTGGATAGCAGTTATAGTACAGGTATCTTCAAAGCCGATCGCGCTAGTAATGACTTTATTTTGTCCTACTCTGGTAATTATTCACTGAAGTATAAACAGCAAATTTTATTCTCTGAATTTTAAGCATTTCTTTCTTCAAATTTTAAACTATATATAATATTGTTTAGTGTGTTTGATTTGAAATATTTAATACATAAATAATACATCAATGGAAAAGCGGTTAGGCTTAGACGATTAATGCTTGATCATGCATGTCAAACCAGTATGCATGCATGATCTTCTCTGGGTGCATCCCATACTGGGCCAATCTCTCAGCAATCTATGTGGAATTTTAACTGAGAAGTAGGATTAATTCAGCACAAGTAGCACAAGTGTCACTAAGGTTTTCAATGTTGAGTTTCATGAGTTCAATAAACCTCTCTCTCCCCATCCCCCCCACCATGCACTCCTAAACAGCAACAAGGAACAGTCATACTGTTTGATTTTTCTTACTCCTAGTCCAGATTAATTATAACGCAACAGGATATTAACTATAGCACAATAACAACTTATATTCATATAGTGCCTTTAATATAATAACATTCTCAAGGTGCTTAAGAGTATTATCAAATAAAATTTGACATGGAGCCACATAAGGTGATATTAGGGCAGATGACCAAATGTCTGGTACATTATCAGGCCCTGGAGATTTATTGACCTTCAATCACATCAATTTCACCAACACCAGTTCCCTGATAATACTGATTTCCTTCAGTTCGTCCCTCTCGCTAAACCCTGTGTTTCCAAAATTTCTGGCGCGTTATTTGTATCCTTTTTTGTGAAGACAGAACCAAAGTATGCATTTAGTTGGTCAGCCATTTCTTTGTTCCCCATTTTAAATTCCCCTGTTTCTGACAAGAGAATACATGATAAAAGGTAGGACCCTAGGAAGCACAGAGGATCAGAGGGATCTTGGTGGGCATGTACTCTGGTACCTTAAGGTAGCAGGGCAGTAGATGCAGTGGTTTAAAAGACATATGATATATTTGCCCAGGCATAGAGTTTGAGAGCAGGGAAGTTATGCTGGAACTGTATAAAACGTTGATTAGGTCACAGCTAGAGTATTGTGTGCAGTTCTGGAATCCACATTATAGGAGGGAGGTGATAGCACTGGAAAGGATGCAGAGGAGATCTACCAAGGCTGGAGAGTTTTAGTTATGAAGAGATTGGATTGACTGGTTTTTCCTTGACGTAGAGGAGACTGAGGGGACCATGATTGAGATGTATAAAATTATGAGGGGCAGAGATAGAGTAGACAGGAAGAAACCTTTCCCCTTGGTAGAGGGACCAATGACCAGGGGGCATAGATTTACGGTAAGGGGCAGGAGGTTTAGAGGGGATGTGACAAAAAGCTTTTTCACCCAGAGAGTGGTGGGAGTGTGGAATTCACTGCCTGACAGAATGGTAGAGGCAGAGACCCTCATAACATTTAAGAAGTATTTAGATCTGGGCACTGGAGATATCAAGGCGTACAAGTGCTGGAAAATGGGATTCCAATACATAGGTGGTTGTTTTTGACCAGCGCAGACCTCCAAGACTGTAAGGGACCAACATTTGTCTTCGCCAATCTTGTTCTCTTCACATACCTATAGAAGCTTTTACAGTCAGTTTTAATCTTCCACTCAAACTACTCTTGTACTCTATTTTCCCCTTCTTAATCAACCTTTGTCCTCTTTTGCTGAATTCCAAACTGCTCCCAATCGTCAGGACTGCTAAATTATCAGACCAATGTGTATGCCTCTTCCTTGGATTTAATACAACTCTGATTTCCCTTGTAAGTCATGGTTTGGCCACACTTTGCGTTGTAAATTTTGTGCTAGACAGGAATGAATAATTGTCGCAGTTCATCCATGCGCTCTTTGAATGTTTGCCATTGCCTATCCACTGTCATCCCTTGAAATCATGATGTAGAGATGTCGGCGTTGGACTGAGATGGGCACAGTAAGGAGTCTTACAATACCAGGTTAAAGTCCAACAGGTTTGTTTGGAACCACTCACCTGATGAAGGAGCAATGCTCTGAAAGCTACTGATTCCAAACAGACCTGTTGGACTTTAACCTGGCGTTGTAAGACTTCTTATTGATCCCTTTAAGTAACATTCCCCAATCCATCATAGCCAACTTGCACCTCATACCATCTTAGTTTCCTTTATTTAGATTCAGGACCCTCGTCTCAGAATCAACAATGTCACTCTCCATCTTGGTGAAGAATTCTAAAATATTATGGTCACTCATCCCCAAGAGGCATTGCACAACTAGAAAGTCAATTATTCCTTTCTCATTACACAGTACTAGGATGGCCTGTTCTCTAGTTGGTTCCTCAACTTATTGGTCCAGGAAACTATCTCTTATACACTCCAGGAATTCCTCTTATATGGTATTGTTACTAATTTAATTTGCCCAATCTATATATAGATTAAAGTCTAGCATGACATTGGAGTGGTGCTGAAGGATGACAACATGGTCAACTGTGTCAATGGCTGCAGATGGGGCAAGAAGGAATAGTTTATCTTTGTCCCAGTCACATAGGATATCATTTGTGACTTTGATAAGAGCCACTCTGGTACAGTGGAAAGGGCCAAAGTCTGATCGGTGAAATTCAAACATAAGACTTCCAGGAAAACTGGGCATGGATTGAGGAGCCAACAACACTTGGGTGAAGAGAGGGAAGTTGAAGTTTGTAAGACGGTGGTGATAGCAACAGATTTGAAAGAGGGGTGGCAATAAGCAAAAAGAGAGAACCATTGTCAACGTCAGCTTACATGAGCCGGGAAGAGAAGTAGGACGGTGGGAATATGGTCAAGGGAGCATTGGATGAGCTCAGAGAGAATGGTACGAATTCGAAGCTGGGGCAGGGAGTAGCCATATGACTCTCAGCCACAGCGAAGAGAGCCGCAGACAGCTGATCGGATCATTTCAAGCTTAGAGATAAAGAGGTTTATTAGAATCTCTCACTTGTTGGAGGGGAGGGTGGAGGAGATGGGGAGGGAATTTTAGGAAGGCGGTTTGCAGGCTGTCATATCTCTTCAAGTCTGTGTCCCTTTGACTTCTAAGAGTGAAGATGTGGACTGTACTAGGAGCCAGGGAGAGGGATATTAATAGCTTTAATGGGGATTATAGCATCAATGATAGAAGTGAGGGTGTATCTAAGCAAGCAGAAATGTCATGGTAAAGTTACGAGACAAAGGCGAGAAGAGAGTTCAGATTTTGAAAGAGTAATTGTAAGTGAATTGAGATCAGAGTTTTCGACCATTGTGGAGGTGTGCATTTTAGATCCTCAGAAATTTGATGGGGTTGAGCCAGTCTTTGGAAGTAACATGTTAAGCATCAGCTCAGAAATGTCCAGAACCACGGGGGAACCCTGTTGTGGAGTTGGGAACCTTCATTAAATTCAACTTCACATGTCATAATTAAATGCTGTATGATTAAGTTAAATATGTTTTTAAATACTTGATTGATGATAGGTCTTTGTTCTTAAAAGGTAACGTGCCCTTCTACATCAAAGAACATTGAGATTTAAATTTGACTGTGTGAATTGTCCCGTGATTTAATCATTTATTGACCGTGACAGCTCAAAGCTTTAACTGAGAACAGAACTCCTTGATTGATTGCCAAGACATCTATTTTACTGTTTCAAAGCTTGAATGAACTTTAAATGAATTCAGCTCTGCAGGTTTTTTTTGACAATTGTGCAATGGAATCTCATTATGAATGCTTGGCTGAGATCAAATTCAAAAATAGATACAGCTCAGCAGGGGTTGTTGACACAACTTGACTGTAAGTTTATTTGTCTTGTCAATTTTATGAACTAAGAGGATAATGGTTATTGAAGTCGATTTTGAATGACTGTTTATTTTGACAGATTTATGATCTCGTATTTGGATAATAGTATTTAAAGTGACTTTTGAAGAACGGTTTATTTTAACAGTTGTATTTTCTTTCAACAGTCGTATGCGCTCCTCAAAGACTTCCCAATGACTTAGAATTATAGAATCTCTACAGTGCAGGAGGCGGCCATTCAGCCCATTGAGTCTGCATGGCCCTCTGAAAGAGGACCTTACCTAGAGCCCATTCCCGCACCCTATCCCAGTAGCACCACCTAACACGTACATCCCTGGAAACTAGGGGCAATTTTATCATGGCCAAGCCACCTAACCTGCACATCTTTGGATTGTGGGAGGAAACCGGAGCACCCGAAGGGAACGCACACAGAAACAGGGAGAAAGTGCAAACTACACATAGATAGTTACTCAAGGCCAGAATTGAACCCCGGTCCCTGGCAGCAGTGCTAACCACTGTGCCACCATGCCGCCCCTTCATGAGTTCTGTCCACAGGGTCAGAACTATGAGGATTTGGACATAAAGGAGATGTCAGAGAAGGACAGAGGGCAGTTGTAAACTTATCTCAGAACAAGTCATGTTTAGGATGATAGAAGAATAAAAGTAGTGAAGTGTTCGAATAGGGTTTGGGAGGGCACAGTGATTGAGAAGGGAGAAATTAAAGGAGACATGACAGTAGGAAAGAGAGGTCTAGGAAGAGTAAATAAAAGGGGAACAAAAGTGGAAATAGAAGTGATGGGCTTAGGTCTGAAGCAGTTGGTAAAATGTGTTCACAATTGGGCGCAGGGTAAACTCAATTAGGATGCATAATACCTGGTTGTAAACTAGGAATAGATAGGAGGCAATAGCCTGACTGGGATCAGCTAATATGGCACAAATTATTATTTAAGTCTGAACCCTTTTTAAAAAATATATATTTATTAAAGTTTTTTAACACAATTTTTCTCCCTTACAAACAATAACCCCCCCCCCCGCCACCTCGTAACAAAAAAACCCGAGAAATCGCGCAGAGCAAGATATATACATGGCAAAATGATATATTTACACAGCTTTGTACACTGGTCCTCACCCGTACGTGCCAGTTTCCCCAACCCTTCATGTTATCTCTTGCTCATCCACCCTCCCAGGCAGTCCCCCCTTCCCCCCCCCCACTCCCAGGACGTCCCCTCCCCCCCCCCCCTCCCAGGATGTCCCCTCCACTCCCCCCCCCTCCCAAGGTTGCTGCTGCTGCTGACCGACCTTCCTCTAACGCTCCGCGAGATAGTCTAGGAACGGTTGTCACCGCCTGTACAATCCCTGCGCAGACCCTCTCAAGGCGAACTTAATCCTCTCCAACTTTATGAATCCAGCCATATCATTTATCCAGGCCTCCAGGCTGGGGGGCTTCGCCTCCTTCCACATTAGCAAGATCCTTCGCCGGGCTACTAGGGACGCAAAGGCCAGAATGCCGGCTTCTTTCGCCTCCTGCACTCCCGGTTCGTCCACTACTCCAAATATTGCTAGCCCCCAGCTTGGCTTGACCCGGACTCTCACCACCTGAGATATTGCTCCCGCCGCTCCTCTCCAGAACCCCTCCAGTGCCCGGCATGACCAAAACATATGGACATGGTTCGCCGGGCTCCCTGAGCACCTTCCACATCTGTCCTCTACCCCAAAGAACCTACTCAACCTCGCCCCCGTCAAGTGCGCTCTGTGGACCACCTTAAATTGTATCAGGCTGAGCCTGGCACACGAGGAGGAGGAATTAACCCTACCGAGGGCATCAGCCCACAGACCTTCCTGGATCTCCTCCCCCAGCTCCTCCTCCCATTTACCCTTCAACTCTTCTACCAGCGCTTCACCCTCTTCTTTCAACTCCTGGTGTATTTCCGACACCTTGCCCTCCCCGACCCAGACACCCGAGATCACCCTATCTTAAACTTCTTGTGCCGGGACCAACGGGAATTCCCTCACCTGTCGCCTCACAAAAGCCCTCACCTGCATATATCTAAAGGCACTTCCCTGGGGTAACTCGAACTTCTCCTCCAGTGCCCCTAGGCTCGCAAACGTCCCGTCGATGAACAGGTCCCCCATTCTTCCAATCCCCGCCCGATGCCAGCTCTGGAACACCTCGTCCATCTTCCCCGGGACAAAGCGGTGGTTACCGCTGATCGGGGACCACACCGATGCTCCCATTGCACCCCGGTGCCGTCTCCACTGGCCCCAGATCCTTAGCGTTGCCGCCACCAACGGGCTTGTGGTATACTTTGTCGGCGAGAGCGGCAGCGATGCCGTCACCAACGCCCCCAGGCTCGTTCCTTTACAGGACGCCATCTCCATCCTCTTCCATGCCGCCCCCTCTCCCTCCATAACCCACTTGCGGATCATCGCCACATTTGCTGCCCAGTAGTAGCTCCCCAGGTTTGGCAGCGCCAACCCTCCTCGGTCCCTACTGCGTTCCAGGAACCCTCTCCTTACTCTCGGGGTCTTATTCGGCCACACAAACCCCATAATACTCCTGCCTACTCTCTTAAAAAAGGCCTTAGTGATCACGATGGGAGGGCACTGAAACACAAACAGAAACCTCGGAAGGACCATCATTTTGACCGACTGCACTCTACCCGCCAGCGAGAGCGGTAACATGTCCCATCTTTTGAAATCCTCCTCCATTTGCTCCACCAACCTCGTCAGATTCAGTTTATGTAGGATCCCCCAACTCCTGGCTATCTGGATCCCCAGATACCGAAAGCTCCCCTCCGCCCTCCTCAGCGGTAGGTCCTCTATCCCTCTTTCTTGGTCCCCCACCTGTAATACAAAGAGCTCACTCTTCCCTACATTGAGCTTGTAGCCCGAAAACTCCCCAAACTCCCTTAGAGTCTGCATGACCTCCACCATCCCCTCCATTGGATCCGCCACGTACAGCAACAGGTCATCCACATATAGCGACACCCGATGCTCTTCTCCCCCTCGGACCACCCCCCTCCATTTATTAGACTCCCTCAATGACATGGCCAATGGTTCGCTCGCCAATGCGAACAACAGGGGGGACAGGGGGCACCCCTGCCTCGTCCCTCGGTACAGTCGAAAGTACTCCGACCTCCGCCGGTTCGTCACTACACTCGCTATCGGGGCTCTGTAAAGGAGCTTAACCCAATTGATAAACCCTACCCCGAACCCAAACCTACGCAGCACCTCCCAGAGGTACTCCCACTCTACTCGGTCAAAGGCCTTCTCCGCGTCCATAGCTGCCACTATCTCCGCCTCTCCCTCCTCCGATGGCATCATTATCACATTTAAGAGCCGCCGCACATTGGTGTTTAGTTGCCTGCCCTTTACAAATCCCGTCTGGTCCTCATGGATTACCCCCGGGACACAGTCTTCGATCCTCGTGGCCAGCACTTTTGCCAGCAACTTTGCATCCACATTGAGGAACGAGATCGGCCTGTACGATCCACATTGCAGTGGGTCCTTGTCCCGCTTTAGGATCAAAGAAATTGTCGTTTCCGACATTGTCGGGGGCAGGGTCCCCTCCTCGCTTGCCTCATTAAAGGTCCTCACCAGTAGCGGGGCCAACAGGTCTGCGTACTTCCTGTAGAACTCCACCGGGAATCCGTCCAGTCCCGGGGCCTTCCCCGCCTGCATGCTCCCCAAACCCTTGCTCAGCTCCTCCAACCCAATTGGTGCCCCCAAACCAGCCACCTCTTGCTCCTCCACCCTCGGGAATCTCAGCTGATCTAGGAATCGTCTCATCCACTCTTCCCCCGCTGAGGGCTGGGATCTGTACAGCTCTTCATAAGAGGCCTTGAATACCTTGTTTATTTTCGTCGCACTCCTAACCGTGGCTCCCCTTCCATCTTTGACTCCCCCTATTTCCCTCGCTGCCATCCTCTTACGGAGCTGGTGTGCCAGCATCCGACTAGCCTTTTCCCCATACACGTAGGTCGCCCCCTGAGCTTTCCTCCACTGTGCCTCCGCCTTCCCTGTGGTCAACAGGTCAAACTCCGTCTGGAGCCGTCGTCTTTCCCCAAGTAATCTTTCCTCCGGGGCCTCTGCGTATCTCCTGTCCACTCTCAAAATCTCCCCCACTAACCTCTCCCTTTCCATACCCTCTGTCTTCTCCCTATGAGCCCTAATGGAAATTAGCTCTCCCCTGATCACCGCCTCCCATACCACCCCCACCCGCACCTCCCCGTTGTCGTTGGCCTCCAAGTACCTTTCGATACACCCCCCCACCTTCCCACACACCACCTCGTCCGCCAGCAGTCCCACATCCAGCCGCCACAACGGGCGTTGGTCCCTCTCCTCTCCCAGCTCCAGTTCCACCCAGTGCGGGGCATGGTCCGAAATGGCTATAGCCGAATACGCCGTCCCCTCCACCCTCGGGATGAGCGCCCTACCCAGAACAAAGAAATCTATCCGGGAGTAGGCTTTGTGTACATGGGAGAAGAAAGAAAATTCCCTGGCCTGCGGCCTTGCAAACCGCCATGGGTCCACTCCCCCCATCTGATCCATAAACCCCCTAAGTACCTTGGCCGCCGCCGGCCTCTTTCCAGTCCTTGATTTGGAGCGGTCCAGTGCTGGATCCAACACTGTATTGAAGTCCCCTCCCATTATCAGGCCTCCTATCTCCAGGTCCGGAATGCGCCCCAACATGCGCTTCATGAATCCTGCATCATCCCAGTTCGGGGTGTATACGTTTACCAACACCACCCACGTCCCTTGCAGCCTACCGCTCACCATTACATATCGCCCTCCATTGTCCGCTACAATAGTCTTGGCCTCAAATGACACCCGCTTTCCCACCAATATTGTCTGAACCCTTTTTTAAAATCAAAATGTGTCAATACCACATTACTGCTGAATTTTAGTTTTTTAGAGAATTTTTCCTCCTTAATTTACAAAATAAGTGCACCATTGTGACATTTATTCCTTAAAGACAAAAAAAAAAGAACCATTTATTTGGAGCCAACCTACAGAGGCCGCTTTGTGTATGAAACAGATATTGAAGTATTGACAATGCTGGAAACAGGATTTTGCATTAAGGCCATGCAGGGATCTGAAATTATTTTCTTCAGCAGTGAAAGGGAAATACCTTCTGACATTTTTTCAATAATTGACTATATAACATTTCAAATAACTACTGTGGCTAAGAAAGTGGTCACAATTGACCTCAAAATTTGCTGGGCTCGAAGTGGAGGAGAGATGAAAAACTATAAAGAACCAGGGTTCTTACTCCTAACTGACATCATAAAGGACAGGTGAATATGTAGTTGAATAATCTGCTACCTATGAATGATTGTAGGCGGCACGGTGGCGCAGTGGTTAGCACTGCTGCCTCACTGCGCAAGGTCCCGGGTTCGATCCCAGCCCCGGCTCACTCTCCTTGTGGAGTTTACACATTCTCCCCGTGTCTGCATGGGTCTCACCCCCATAACCCAAGTATGTGCAGGGTAGGTGGATTGGCCACGCTAAATTGCCCCTTAATTGGAAAAAAAAAATTGGGTACTTTAAATTAAAAGAAAACTGTAAATGTGTGTGTGAAAAATGATTGGGCAAAATACCAATGGTACCCCAAGAACTGAATCTTAACATAGAGTCAATGACTTTAGGAATAGGATAATTTAACCACAGCTAATGATCCTTACCACAATAAGCAAATTTTAGGGACAGAACACAGCTTTCATGGAGGTGCAGTTGATATTTGTCTGGTTTGGTAACGTGCAGCACTTCTACATTGCTGCTCTCCATCCCCACAGCCAGCCATTCTCCAGTAGGGCAATAACCAAGAGAAAAGATCTTAAAACAAATGAAAATGAATTTTTAATTAGAAATTATGCTCTAAAACTCCTAGATATTACAGAAGTACCGAACAGTGATAGGTGGACAAAATGGTTATAATATCAAGCTTTATTTGCTCCTTTTCAGCAATCTAGCCAACAGTTTTAGTTCAGAATTGTAATCTTTGTGTAATTCCATGATTTAGAAACAAGGACATCAATAAATGAATTATCGTAATAATATTTGAAATGGATTCAACAATTACAGAAGAATTTTGTTCCTGGTTTGAAAAAGGGATAACTTCGAATGAATCCAGAATTTTGCATAGGTGATCCTTGTTCTTGTAAGCCAGGGAAAAGTAGGGGAACAAATTTATGAAGAATCACAGCTGGGTTTTTCTTGTGCTCAACCAGAATCCTCACCAAGCAGAAGTCACTGGATATTAATCAGAAGTTGGAACTCTGGTTGGTTTCTTCCTCCTCGCTAGCCAGGAGAAATTGAGGTCACCTGTAACATTTCCACGACGTAACATCTCTCTACTAATGTTTCAGATCCACTAATGCAGAGCAACGGACTGTCCTATGTGGCCTTGAACCACTTCATATGTCGCAACTACCATGAGCCAAAGTACCTAATCATGTTAATCTATTGTTTGCCCAATGCTTCACTCTAATTCACCCCGTGGAAAGCTCTTTGAACTTTTTCAGTTCTGAACAACGGCAACATTTATGTACAGAACATAAAAAATTCAGTTTCTTCATTTAAAATTGATCACATCCCCCCCATTCAACTCAGCTATACCCAACCTGTGACTGAAGGAAACATTGAGGGGGTGGGACAGGAGAGGCAATAGATCCACTTCCAGATTTGTATCTATATTCTGAAACAGCAAAAACAGCAACCCAGGGGAAAACTTGCGAAGTTTTCCCCTCTCCTTTGGACTTGCACAAATACTGGGCTTAATGTTTTCCAGCATCGGAGATTGGGAATTTGGTACTGAGGAGTGCAAGAGGTGAGGAATAAATCAAACCACCTGGTCATTCACTCGTGAACTGGTTTGGAACAAGTTATTATTTGAATCACTTCCTTTATTCCACATTCCCTCACCATTCCCATATTTCGAGCCTGCACCAGCCCTTGGAAAGAGCACCCTACTTAAGTCCCATGCCTCCACCCTATGCCCTTTATCCACGTAGCCCAACCTAGCCTTTTTTTTTAGACACCAAGGGCAATGGCTTCCTTCTACACTGTAAATTCCATGATTCTATGATTCAGGATAGGCATGAGATTACAGCATATCATTTTGAAATACTATTTTGAATCTGCACAAGCTATTACAACAATCTATTACAATAATCTATGGACTGTGGTTAAGCATCTATTCTTTTAGCTTCAGACTAATCTGTTGATGGATTATTCAAAGAAATCCACTTCCATCATATTAGCATTTTGATTGATTCAAAATTGTTGCCTCTGGAGGTGACATTCCCTCGGTGATAGTCCCCCGGTCGTGCGGCGCTCCCTCGGTGCTGGACCCCCGGCAGTGCGGCACTCCCTCAGGACGGGCCACCCAACAGTGCAGCACTCCCTCGGAGCTGGTGCCCCGGAAGTGCGGTGCTCTCTCTGAGCTGGTAGAGCCCGCCCCCCAGCAGTGCAGCACTCTTTCAGTGCTGGCGTCCCAGCAGTGCGGCACTCCCTCGGTGCTGGCCCCCCGGCAGTGTGGCACTCTCTGTGTTGGCTTCCCAGCAGTGCAGCATTCCCTTGGTGATGACCCCCAGCAGTGCTGTGCTCCCGCGGTGCTGGCCCCCCTAGCAGGGCTGCATTTTCCAAAGTCACGGAGCCATGGTGGGATCTGTTGAGATGGGCCAGGGACCAGACTGTGATCAAGTTCCCCACATTGCAACCTGATTACCGGCTGCTTGGAGGGGATGAAGGTACCTACTCATCTTCCAGCAATCACCTTGTGGATACCAGCAGGAAGAGCTGGGACTCCTCACAGAACATCTCTTCCAAGATCCATGAACTCCAAGTTGCACCAGTAAGCTTAAAAATCATTTTTTTAAAACTCAAGCGATGATCTAATTAATGCATTTGCAAGTTTTTATCTCTACATATTTCATATACAAACACAGAAAAATCCTGATTGCAGTTCTGGGCTGCAGGAATAAACCATGAACAAATGGTTATAGAAGTGATCAAGTACATTAGCCATGTGATTTACTTAATAGATCGTAGCATATTTTATAGACAGAAAACGGCAATCAATCGGCAGATGATGCACTTATAAAACAGTTAAGATTGAAAACATTAACTTATTTTGACCATGATTTATAAAATCAGTGAAGTAATAGAGTATCATCTGCTGTCACGTGCTGATGACCGCATTTAGTAAAAGAAATACATCTACTTTCTCACAGGTGTTTATTTTTCAATTATAGTTGTGATTCAATTAGAGACATACAAATTAGCATCAGATTTCCAAATACCTGCGATGTGAAGTCATGCTGCTGTAGTTGCCTTCCTTCTCTGAGATCCCAGGATCTTACGGTGTTGTCTAAACCTCCCGTCCAAAGCTTGGTGCCGTCATTTGAAATGTCAATACAGCTGGCTCCATCTGTGTGACCTTGGAATTGCCTGATTAAGCAAACAAAACAGAATAAAGATTTCCTCCACAAGCCTTAGATAAACACAATTATACTGTTAGTTTTGGACTCCAGATCAACATGTTTCTTCACTGTCTGGTATTGCATTTGGTTAAACAACTGCAGCAGGACATAACATTAGTTCATGATCTATGATGTGCAAATATTACGCAAGTGCAACAGGCCCAAAGCAAAATAGCTTCTCTCTGTAAAGCTACTGAGTCAAAATTCCGCTGTACCAAATACATTGTTTACCTCTTAATCAAAGTGCCACACTCATTTATTGTTAAACCCTTTATTTTGCTTAGGTATGTATCTCACATAATTATTACTTTTTGAAGATATATTTTATTCCAAACACTCAAACACGTCATCATAGCACAAAATAAACATAATACATAGTTTTTTCAATTTTCCCCCCTTTTAATCCCCAAACTCCCTCCTTCCCCCCGCGACAAACAATTCCTCAAACATGGACAGAGACAGCCTCCACCGCACGTAAAACCCCTCCTCTGACCCCACAAGGGCAAACTTTATCTTCTTCAGCCTAAGAAATCCGTACAAATCCCCCAACCAAGCCGCGACCCCCAGCGGCACTGCCGACCTCCAGTTCAATAGTATCCGTCACCAGGCAACCAGAGAGGTGAAGGCCACGACATTGGCCCCCTTCCTCTCTTGCAGCCCCGGCGCCAGTGCCTCCGACACCCAAAAGATCGCGACCATAGGTTCCATTGGGGCGTAATCCTGACCCCACAACCACCGACAAACTCCCAAACACCGCCTCCCAAAAGCTACCCAACTTTGCACCCCCCCAAAAACATGTGGACATGGTTTGCCTGCCCCTTCCGCACATATCTTCTACTTCCAGGAAGAACCCACTCATCTGGGTCCAAGTATCTCACACAATTATAAAGATTGGATAGAAGAGGGGCAGAAATGGTTGTTGGTGGTCCCTGGTTATAGATGTTTCAATAAGATTAGGGAGGGTGGTAAAAGAGATGGGGGGGGGGGGGGGGGGGGTGGCATTGTTAATTAGAGATAGTGTAACAGCTGCAGAAAGGCAGTTCGAGGAGTATCAGCCTACTGAGGTAGTATGGGTTGAAGTCAGAAATAGGAAAGGAGCAGTCACCTTGTTAGGAGTTTTCTATAGGCCCCCAATAGTAGCAGAGATGTGGAAGAACAGATTGGGAAACAGATTTTGGAAAGGTGCAGAAGTCACAGGGTAGTAGTCATGGGTGACTTTAACTTCCCAAACATTGAGTGGAAACTCATTAGATCAAATAGTTTGGATGGGGTGGTGTTTGTGCAGTGTGTCCAGGAAGCTTTTCTAACACAGTATGTAGATTGTCCGACCAGAGGAGGGGCAATATTGGATTTAGTACTTGGTAATGAACCAGGGCAAGTGATAGATTTGTTAGTGGGGGAGCATTTTGGAGATAGTGACCACAATTTTGAGACTTTCACTTCAGTAATGGAGAGGGATAGGTGCGTGCAAAAGGGCAAGGTTTACAATTGGGGGAAGGGTAAATACGATGTTGTCAGACAAGAATTGAAGTGCATAAGTTGAGAACATAGGCTGTCAGGGAAGGACACAAGTGAAATGTGGAACTTGTTCAAGGAACAGGTACTACGTGTCCTTGATATGTATGTCCCTGTCAGGCAGGGAAGAGATGGTCGAGTGAGGGAACCATGGTTGACCAGAGGGGTTGAATGTCTTGTTAAGAGGAAAAAGGAGACTTATGTAAGGCTGAGGAAACAAGGTTCAGACAGGGCGTTGGAGGGATACAAGATAGCCAGGAGGGAACAGAAGAAAGGGATTAGGAGAGCTAATAGAGGGCATCAACAATCTTTGGCGAATAGGATCAAGGAAAACCCCAAGGCCTTTTACACATATGTGAGAAATATGAGAATGACTAGAGCGAGGGTAGGTCCGATCAAGGACAGTAGCGGGAGATTGTGTATTGAGTCTGAAGAGATAGGAGAGGTCTTGAACGAGTACTTTTCTTCTGTATTTACAAATGAGAGGGGTGATATTGTTGGAGAGGACAGTGTGAAACAGACTGGTAAGCTCGAGGAAATACTTATTAGGAAGGAAGATGTGTTGGACATTTTGAAAAACTTGAGGATAGACAAGTCCCCCGGGCCTGACGGGATATATCCAAGGATTCTATGGGAAGCAAGAGATGAAATTGCAGAGCCGTTAGCAATGATCTTTTTGTCCTCACTGTCAACAGGGGTGGTACCAGGGGATTGGAGAGTGGCGAATGTCGTGCCCCTGTTCAAAAAAGGCACTAGGGATAACCCTGGGAATTACAGGCCAGTTAGTCTTACTTCGGTGGTAGGCAAAGTCATGGAAAGGGTACTGAAGGATAGGATTTCTGAGCATCTGGAAAGACACTGCTTGATGAGGGATAGTCAGCACGGATTTGTGAGGGGTAGGTCTTGCTTTACAAGTCTTATTGAATTCTTTGAGGAGGTGACCAAGCATGTGGATGAAGGCAAAGCAGTGGATGCAGTGTACATGGATTTTAGTAAGGCATTTGATAAGGTTCCCCATGGTAGGCTTCTGCAGAAAGTAAGAAGGCATGGGATAGTGGGAAATCTGGCCAGTTGGATAACGAACTGGCTAACTGATAGAAGTCAGAGAGTGGTGGTGGATGGCAAATATTCAGCCTGGATCCCAGTTACCAGTGGCGTACCGCAGGGATTAGTTCTGGGTCCTCTGCTGTTTGTGATTTTCATTAATGACTTGGATGAGGGAGTTGAAGGGTGGGTCAGTAAATTTGCAGACGATACGAAGATTGGTGGAGTTGTGGATAGTGAGGAGGACTGTTGTCGGCTGCAAAGAGACATAGATAGGATGCAGAGCTGGGCTGAGAAGTGGCAGATGGAGTTTAACCCTGAAAAGTGTGAGGTTGTCCATTTTGGAAGGACAAATATGAATGCGGAATACAGGGTTAACGGTAGAGTTCTTGGCAATGTGGAGGAGCAGAGAGATCTTGGGGTCTATGTTCATACATCTTTGAAAGTTGCCACTCAAGTCGATAGAGCTGTGAAGAAGGCCTATGGTGTGCTAGCTTTCATTAACAGAGGGATTGAATTTAAGAGCCGTGAGGTGATGATGCAACTGTACAGAACTTTGGTAAGGCCACATTTGGAGTACTGTGTACAGTTCTGGTCGCCTCATTTTAGGAAGGATGTGGAAGCTTTGGAAAAGGTGCAAAAGAGATTTACCAGGATGTTGCCTGGAATGGAGAGTAGGTCTTATGGGGAAAGGTTGAGGGTGCTAGGCCTTTTCTCATTAGAACGGAGAAGGATGAGGGGCAACTTGATAGAGGTTTATAAAATGATCAGGGGAATAGATAGAGTAGACAGTCAGAGACTTTTTCCCCGGGTGGAACAAACCATTACAAGGGGACATAAATTTAAGGTGAATGGTGGAAGATATAGGGGGGATGTCAGAGGTAGGTTCTTTACCCAGATAGTAGTGGGGGCATGGAATGCACTGCCTGTGGAAGTAGTTGAGTCGGAAACATTAGGGACCTTCAAGCAGCTATTGGATAGGTACATGGATTATGGTAAAATGATATAGTATAGATTTATTTGTTCTTAAAGGCAGCACGGTAGCATTGTGGATAGCACAATTGCTTCACAGCTCCAGGGTCCCAGGTTCGATTCCGGCTTGGGTCACTGTCTGTGCGGAGTCTGCACATCCCCCCCGTGTCTGCGTGGGTTTCCTCCGGGTGCTCCGGTTTCCTCCCACAGTTCAAAGATGTGCAGGTTAGGTGGATTGGCCATGATAAATTGCCCTTAATGTCCAAAATTGCCCTTAGTGTTGGGTGGAGGTGTTGACTTGGGGTAGGGTGCTCTTTCCAAGAGCCGGTGCAGGCTCAATGGGCGAATGGCCTCCTTCTGCACTGTAAATTCAATGATAATCTATGATTAATCTAGGACAAAGGTTCGGCACAACATCGTAGGCCGAAGGGCCTGTTCTGTACTGTATTTTTCTATGTTTTATGAGGTCAATCTAATTGAACTCAGAGGAAGATAACATCGAATAGCACCTTTAGAATTTAAAAGTGATCCCTAGGGAATAATGCTCAAATCAGGCAAGCATCCTTTGTGTACTTTTATTCATTATTACTTCACCAAATCAAGACCAGGTACCTTTGGTTCTGACTGTTAAAATGAGAGGGGAATAGATTTGTGATTTTAGTGTTAACTAGATATCTAATAGCAGTTCATGGCCTACAAAAAGATACACCGTTGAAGGTAGAAGTATTGCATGTTTGATATTCATATAACTAGGCCAGCAGCACGGGTTCAATTCCCGTACCAGCTAAGAATTCTGAATTCTCCCTCTGTGTTCCCAAAGAGGCGCTGGAATGTGGCGACTAGGGGCTTTTCACAGTAATGTCATTGCAGTGTTAATATAAGCCTACTTGTGACAATACAGGTTATTCATTTATTTAATTTATTTAGTTATAACTAACAATATAAACCTGCCCTAGTAAAGGCAAAACATAACACCACCCACCAGTCATCTGGCATTTAAATGAATTACAAAAAAATACTTGATTACAATATTCACAAGGAGAATATCACTTTCTTAGCATATATCTATCATCATATTTTCAACAACCTTCCAATGTAACCATTATTATGAACAACAGGAATCCAGTTTCCCCAATTCAGCACTTACCTGACTAAAGTCTGATTGTGCAGATCCCAGACAGCGATATTACCATCACTACAGCAGGAGAAACAGACCTTGGAGTCAGGGCTGATAGCCAAAGCATAGCAGGCAGGAGCAGAGGATGTCAACTCTGCCTTTATACGTGGAGTTGGAGCTGCCAGGTCCCAAATAGATAACGTGCTGGCTTCCCCACCAACAATCAGGGTACATCCATCTGGTAATAACTTGCATGACCGGATGTAATTGTCTCTGTTCTGTGGAAAAAAAGTGTGACATTCTATGTGCTACTATTTGTTCTGCAAAGTATATTCAGGCCTTTTGTTGAGCAAAACATACCAAAAACTCAGCAACTTAGAAAAACTGCCAGTAATTTGTCACAAGGCTGAATGTTTGGATAATCATGAACTTTCAAATATGGGCATGCTCGAGCTAACAGTGTGTTTTGTACACCAGCCAAATTTGTGGTTTAATTGAGGCTGATAATTTTGTGCTGAGTTACAGCCAGTGTGAATTTGTACCATCTTCACTTTGTGAAGAAACAAAGACTTCACCTGATCAGGCAGAGTTGAATAAGATTTCCTAATGCTCCTTAAACCACATTTCTATGAACCAAAAATCCACCCACAAGTTTACCTTGAATTCCAACACATCCACAAAGATGTTTTAATACCAGTCCAGCTCTCCCAACTATAAACAGAAAAAGTTATTAAGTTGTAAAAGTTACTTGATTTCTTCAAGGAAATCGTGGTGGTCCCTTTGGAGTTTCTTGTGATACTGTGTGGTCAGCCACATGTAATTACAATACATTCCTCATCTGTATAATGGTCAAAGCTGAAATCTGGCTGAAAAAACAGATTTCTGGATGTGTTTGTTTCACCCTTGTACCATTACAATTAGTACCACATTACCGAGCAACTCTTTCCAACAAAGCAGGTATTGAAGTCCATCAATTACCAATTAAGGATGGTTAGTTGATTTTTTAATTCAAAATTTCTAAAGCTAATTACAAAGGTTCAAATTTGTTGATTGTAAGCTGCTCTGTAAGCACAGAAAAAAACACTTTTGCATTTTATATTAAAGCTTCTAAACAATGATAATTACTGGAACAGGAAGCTAAACTAGCTGATGAATCATCAGAGGGTCTATAGAAGGTCACACTTTTCAAACCACACAGTCAATAAGTGGTCAGAAGACTACGGGCAAAATTCTCTGGAAACGGCGCGATGTCCGCCAACTGGCGCCCAAAACGGCGCAAATCAGACGGGCATCGCGTCGCCCCAAAGGTGCGGAATGCTCCGCATCTTTGGGGGCCGAGCCCCAACCTTGAGGGGCTAGGTCGGCGCCGGACGAATTTCCGCCCCGCCAGCTGGCGGAAAAGGCCTTTGGTGCCCCGCCAGCTGGTGCGGAACTGACATCTCCGGGCAGCGCATGCGCGGGAGCGTTAGCGGCCGCTGACGGCATTCCCGCGCATGCGCAGTGTAGGGAGTCTCTTCCGCCTCTGCCATGGTGGAGACCGTGGCGGAGGCGGAAGGGAAAGAGTGCCCCCACGGCACAGGCCCGACAGCGGATCGGTGGGCCCCGATCGCGGGCCAGGCCACCGTGGGGGCACCCCCCGGGGCCAGATCGCCCCGCGCCCCCCCCCCCCCAGGACCCCAGAGCCCGCCCGCGCCGCCTTGTCCCGCCGATAAGGTAGGTGGTTTAATTTACGCCGGCGGGACAGGCATTTTAGCGGCGGGACTTCGGCCCATCCGGGCCGGAGAATCGCGCGGGGGGGGCCCGCCAACCGGCGCGGCGCGATTCCCGCCCCCGCCGAATCTCAGGTGCCGGAGACTTCGGCAACCGGCGGGGGCGGGATTCACGCCAGCCCCCGGCGATTCTCCGACCCGGCGGGGGATTGGAGAATTTCGCCCATGATCTGAGTGACGGAGAGGCTGAGCGAGTAGTGAATTAGGTTTACTTAGGGGGGAAAAGGTGCTTAAGGTTTATTGCAACTCGTAAAGTGTGTTAAGCATTTGTCAGATTTATCAGTACTACTAAAATGGATTTGTTAGTTACAGGAACAGACGGGCGTTTCTGTGGCTGTAGAAATGACTCTAGGATGGTGTATTGCCTCCCTGGTGCCAGGGTCACTGAGGTTACTGACTGACTTCAGAACATTCTTCTGGGGGAGAGTGAACAGCCAAAGGGCGTAGTCCGCGTCGGTTCTAATGACCTAGGTGGTGAGGAGGGGTTGCGGAATGAGTTCCTGACAGCAGATTTCAGAGAGCTAGGAAAGAGATTGAAAAGCAGGACCTCTCTAAAGCAGTAATCCCAGGATTACTCCCAGACCACCATGCAAGTGAGCATAGGAATAGGAGAATTAAGCGATTGAACACATGGCTGGAGAATTGGTGTAGGCAGGAGGGCATCATATTTCTGAGGCGTTGGGAACAGTTCTGGGGCAGGTGGGACCTGTATAAAATGGACTGGGATTGGGACGAACATTCTTGCAGGGAGATTCGCTAGTGCTGTTGGGGAAGGGGCAGCATGTGGCGCAGTGGTTAGCACTGGGACTGCGGCGCTGAGGACCTGGGTTCGAATCCCGGCCCTAGGTCACTGTCCGCATGGAGTTTGCACATTCTCCCCATGTCTGCCTGGGTTTCACCCCCACAACCCAAAAGATGTGCAGGTTAGGTGGATTGACCATGCTAAAATGCCCCTGAGTTGGAAAAAAAATAATTGGGTACTCGAAATAAAAATAAAAAATGCTGTTGGGGAAGGTTTAAACTAGATTGGCAGGAGGATGGGAATCTGGGAGGGAGCTCAGATTGGAGGGAAAGAAAACTGATAAAAGGAAGTTGAAAAGTAGAAAGCAAAAATAGAAGAGAGATGAAGCATAGGCAAGCATAGGATCAGAATAGAAAATAATGTCAAAAAAGCAGAATTAAAGGCACTCTATCTGAATGCACATAACAGTCACAAAACGATTGATGCTTTAAATGTACAAATTGAGGTAAATGGGTATGATTTAATTGCCCTCACGGAGAAATGACCAAGATTGGGAACTAAATCCAACGATATTTGGCATTTAGGAGAGATGGGCAAAAAGGAGCAGTGGCACTCTTAATATGCCCTATTCCTCCTAAATGCCAAATATCCTTGGATATTTAGTTCCCAATTTTGGTCACCTTGTTGTACAAGTCCACTAGTAATAGAGAATCAGATTGAACGGCAAGTTGGCTCTGGTGAATTGGGAAAATACACTGAACAATTTGACAGTATACAGGCAATGGCTGCAATTTAAAGGAATACTAGCGGTCTACAACAGATATATATTCTTCTAAGGCATGGATACCCAAAGAGAATGGGGCATCAACAATAGTTAACAAAAGAAGTTAAAGATTGCATTAGATGGAAGTGGTTTATAAGGATGCCAGAAAAAGTGGTAAGCCTGCGAATTGGGGGCAATTTAGAACCCAGCAAAGGATGACCAAGAAACTGATCGCGAAAAAGACAATATTAATGCAAACTGGCAGGGAACATAAAGGCGGACTATATAAGCTTCTTTAGGTGTGTGGAAAGGAAACTATTAGCGTGGGACAAATGTGGGCTCATTATCGATGGGGCATGAGAATTTATAGTGGAGAAGCTAAACAGTTACTTTGCGCCTGTCTTCACAGAAGATACAAAAGTTTTTTCCAAAATACGAGGCAATCAAAGGATTTTTGAAACTGAGGAACTAAAATTAGTACTTGAAAAATTAACTGGATTGAAGGTTGAGAAATCCCCAGGACCAGATGAGTTTAATGCCAGAGTTCTGAAGGAGATGGCTAGAAAGATAGTAGATGCATTGGTGGTTATTTTTCAAAATTTTATAGGTTATGGAAAGGCTCTTGCAGACTGGAAAGTAGCAAATGGAACCCCACTATTTAAGATGGTAGGAGAGGGAGAATGGAGAACTACGGACCTGTTAGTCTGATGACAGTAGTAGGGGAAATGTTAGAATCTTTAAGGAGGATGTGATAACCGGACATTTACAAAAGAATGGGAAAGTTGGACAGAGTCCACATGGATTTATGAAACGGAAATCATATTTGACAAATTTGTTGGTTTTTTTGAGGATGTTATTTGTAGCATTGATAAAGGATAACCAGTGGATGTGGTGTATTTGGATTATCAGAAGGCTTTTCATAAAGTGTCACATAAGAGGTTAAGAAATAAAATTTGATGCATGGGATTGGGGGAAATACTCCAGTATGGACTGAGAATCGGTTAACTGACAGAAAGCAGAATGTAGAAATAAACGGATCATTCTCAGAATGGCAGGCTGCTTCTAGTGGGGTACCGTAAGGATCTGTGCGAGGTCCACAGCTGTTTACAATCCATATCAGTGGGAGGGATTTATTGGCTGTTCATGCCGGCAGGAAATTCCGGTCCCATGCCTATGCACAGGTTTCCCGGCGGCAAGGAGTGCTGTCACCAGGAAATCCCGTTGACAATGGCAGGGTCGGTAGATCCCGCTGGCGGGCCGCCTTGGCCACTGAAAAACATGCGGCGGGATGGTCAGTGAATCCCGCACAATGATTTGGATGTGGGGACCAATTGTAATATTTCCAGAATTGCTGAGTGGGAACACAAGTTCTGAGGAGGAATGAAATGAAATGAAAATCGCTTGTCACAAGTAGGCTTCAAATGAAGTTACTGTGAAAAGCCCCTAGTCGCCACATTCCGACGCCTGTTCGGGGAGGCTGGTACGGGAATTGAACCGTGCTGCTGGCCTGCCTTGGTCTGCTGTAAAAGCCAGCGATTTAGCCCAGTGTGCTAAACCAACCCCAGGTTGCAAGGAGTCTTCAAGAGGACTTGGATACGCTAAGTAATAGGGCTGGAACATGGCAGATGGAATGTAATGTGAATATAAATGTGAAGATATTCACATTGGTAGAAAAAAACAGAAAAGCTGGATATTTCTTAAATAGTGAGAGGTTGGGAAGTGCAGGTATATAAAAGGGACCTGTGCGCTCTTGTTCAAGACTCACTAAAGGTTAGCATGTAAATACAGCAAGCAATTAAGAAGGCAAATGGTATGTTGGCCTTCATCACAGGCAATTTGAGTACAGGAGCAAGGATGTCTTGCTGCAGTTGTATAGAGCCTTGGTGAGACCTCACCTGGAGTGGTGTGTACAGTTCTGGTTTCCTTATTGAAGGAGGGATAGATTTGTCATAAAGGGAGAGCAACAGAGGTTCACCAGATTAATTCCTGGGATAATGAGATTGTTTTATAAGGAGAGACTGGGACTGTATTCCCTCAAGTTTCAAAGAATGAGGGGTGGCCTCACTGAAATGTACAAAGGTTTACAGAGCATGACAGAATGGATTTAGCTAAGGGGCGGGATTCTCTAATCCCCCAACCGTATGTTTCTCAGCGGCGCACCGTTCGCTGCCGGTGGGATTCTCTCTTCCCGCCGCTTGTCAATGGGAGCTCCCATTGGAGCTACCCATGCCGTCGGAAAACCCGCAAGCGGGCGGGCGTGCGCTGCCATTGGGAAAGAGACTCCGAACGGGCAGAGACTTCCAGCCCAGATATTTCCCTGACTTCGGAGTATAAAACCAGGGGTCATTATCTCAGGATAAGGGGCAGGCCATTTAAGATTGAGGAGGAGGAGGAGGAATTTCTTCACTCAAAGCGTTGAAGTGGCATTGAGGAATCCTACCCTGGAGGTCCCCAGGTAAGAACTGTACAGCAAATAACCGGCAAGTTTAAACTTCCGTTGAAAATTACCCTGCAATGGAAACCATCCAAAAGTAGGATATCAATTGCAAACTTTGGATAGTTCAGACTGTTTTACAGTAATAGTTACCCAGAAAAAGTTAGAAGTATTAAAAGCACTTCCACCTCCTGGGTAATTACAATTAATTAAGTGCCAACCCCCATGGCTCCCTGATGGGACACCGCAGCACCCGCAGCATCTATACCCTCTCCCTGTGGGACTCTCCAACTCGGCACAGGGCTGCCCCCTACCCCCACCAACTACACCATGACTCCCAATGTCCCCGAACCCCCACTGCTGATTACCCCCCCACTAATCCTGACTAGGTCCACACTCCTGTGGAACACTCCCCACACCTTGACACCCCAGGGGACACCACAACTGACCTTCACTCACTCAGATCACCCTCCCACCCCACTCATCACCCCCTCTGGCCACGTGACCTCCCCACTGACCAATCACCCCCATTATCCACCTGATCCCTTCCAATGGCCACCACACCTGAACCACCTGCCAACCCCCCACAGACCATCCCATTTACCACCGACCCCCCTCAATGCCTACTCCCTTACTGATCACCTGATGCCACCCACTGACCAGCCACCCAAACATCATTGACCAGCTGACGCCACTCAACTACCTGATCCCCTAGCCTGACCCACTGACCACCCATCCCATCCCAACCCAACCTCATAATCTTAACCACATACCTTACCAACCTACCCTTTCCCTGGCTCCTGAAAGTAGCTTGACGTTTAAACTTTGCAGCAGCTACGGTTTTTAAAAGGGGGGCGTGGCTTCCTGACCTCCAACTCTCCAGTCTGTAACACAAGGCCTCGGGAACCCGCTACACTATATTGTTCTCGCCTGACTTGATTCAGAAAATCAGACGAGAAAGGTGTGGCTTATTTCTCAGTAAGAGCGGGAAGTGGGAATTTTTCAAAGTTGGTGTTAAAAATGTACACCAGCAAACAAAGCTCACTGCTCTTTATTTGTGAAAAGACAGCTATCTAGAATTGTTACAACTGTACAGTATTTCTTTGATTAAATCTCAAAAGAAGGAACTGAATTTCAAACATAGTTTACATTCACTTACCAAGCAGTCCAGCTGGGACACTGGACTCTTGCTGCCGGGCTGGCTGATATCCCAGACCTTCACACAGCCCTTCCCACCAGTGTATACATGTCTTGTGGGATTGCTGATGGTAACTGCGCACACAACCTCACCATGGCTCAGTGTGTTGATCTGCCGAGCATGTCTTGGGATTCCTGGTCCAATTAGAGCATCGGAAGGAAAAGGTACGGGTTGCATTTGTCCATCCGCAGTAACGTGAAATGAATAGGCTCTATTTAGCAGAAGTTGAAAAAAAACAACTGAAGGATTTGGGCCAACATCTGCTGAATACTAACCACAGTTCTCAAGGGCACGATTTAACGAGGGAAAAAAAAAAAAAGAGTCCCGTTTTGGGCATGTTTAGCGGGGTGTTTCTCGCTGTTTGTCACGCCGACACCGCACTTTCCTTCAGTTTATGCACTGAAGAGCTCATGCCGCCCCGATCTCTGGATTCCCCCCCCACGGCCTCCATACCAACCCCCCCCACCCCCACCCCACACCAACACCCCAACTTACCTGTTAGGGGTTCTTGAGGCCCCCTCACCCCACCTTACAAGGACAGGTCACCCCCTAGGCCCAATCCCTGGTGGTGCCAATTTGGCACCAGGCACCTTTGCATTGCCAGTCTGGCAATGCTCCTGCCAGCTTGGCAGTGCAAGCAGGACACCTTGGCAGTGCCAGGCTGGCAGTGCCAAGGTGATTGGGTGCCAGTGAGAGTGCCAGGGTACCACCTGCCCAGAGCCCAATGCGCTGGGATCCCCCCCTAGGCGTCGGTATGCAGACTTGGCCATTCGATCCCAGGCCTTGGGAGAATCTAGCACAGACATATTTAAGTGAGCCTACCTCTTGACTTAAATATACAAATCTGGATCCCGCCCAGTGAGGGTGAAATCTAGATCACAACGTCTCGCGAGATTGTATGAGCTGTTCTAAGCATCACAACTCTCACGAGAGGCCTCGTTGCATCCCGAGTTGAGCGCAGCGAGGTTGTTCAATCAGGCCCAATGTGTACTGCTTTCTGTTGCAAGTGACCACCTCCAGTCTGCATGCCATAAATGAATGGATTACAATAATAGTACTTTTTAAAAAATTATCTAGAAATACAGTTGCTACGCTTTGTGTTAATGTGCAAGGGTTGAGATTTCCTGGACTCAAATGGCCCAAAAATCTCAAAATGCAAGTGTTAGTGCAAATCATTGAACTGTCAGAATATAAAACCAGATCAATATTTTGCACGCAACCCTCTTGTTAACTCAACAAAATTTTTGCACTTCAAAACCTTCAATTGGCCAATAATTTGAACAAAACAATGATCCTAACACAGCAATGCGGTAATTCAATGCTAAATGATATTCACATATTGTATTAAGCAACCTTTGATTTATGCACAGACCGTACATTTATCTGTAGACAATGCAAGTACCTAATCAACAGATCCAAAAGGTAAAATCAGTATTTTACTTTCATTTATTTGAATTGAAATGGTGATAAATACTTGCAAAGTGAACATTCGTGATTTTGCTGCCACAAAGAAGAAAGCAAAACAACTAACTTTCACTGTTAATATTCAGAAAGGAAAACTAGGCTCAGATGGAGTGTTAGTACAAACTTTACAGATATTAATATGTTTCTAACAGAAGCAGAAGAAGAATTTTCTTCAGTCACTTACGGTTTTCCACCAGGAATCCCAGTCAAATTTGGAGGCATTCCAGGCACACGCATGTGCGGATGAGGGTCAAACCCAACCTGTAATTAAAACAACAGTGGATAAACCAAGTGTAATATGGTTACAAAAATTCTAAAATGTGTTAAAACTTGTAATCCATTCTTGGGGCCACAAGTTGGGCTGTCTCCAGTCCCTTACATGTTGGCATTCAATTGGATCTATGAGTCTCCTGATGGAATAATAGAGCCTATTTTAGCAATGCAAAAATGGGAAGTCCATTATTAGCACTGCTCTCCCAAACTCCAAAGCAAACAAAGACTCACAGAAGAGGGATATATATATCATGTTTTTATGAAAGAGAAACCAAGTAGTAACATATACAGCTTTTCTACATTACAACTGTGACTCTGGCCCAGATCTTTGCAGAATCACAGAGACGTCACACCTTAACCAAAATGGTGCTGGGACTTCAGATTGGAAGTCCCACTCCAAATTCCAACAGATCCCATTTTTACCAGGGAAGTGGGTAAAGGGAGCAGGACTTGATTCACAAATGGCACTGTTTAGCACTGGTCATACAAACGTGGACCCAGCATAACAGCACCTGGGGAGGGGGCGTATCTCCCAGGCCATCAGAGGCCCCTGGGTGGATGGGCACTGGCACTACACCTGGTACCCTAGCACCTTGGCACTGCCAGCCTGAACCAGGCAAAACTATTTGAACTCAGTGTTGAGTTCAAACAGCTCCATTTTTGTTGGAGTAAGGTCCATTTCCTGCAGCGATTGACTAATGATGTTTAAGAATAGACATGAATGTGCATAAAAAGTGGATAAGGTCTGTGAAACTATGAGGTTGTCAAGTTACTTAAACTCCTCACTCTTTAAATTCTGGAAAAAGCCCAGCTTGCTGTGTTTCTAAGTTGAAACAAAATCAATGCTTGCAATTTCAACAGCTGTTTATCAACATAGCCTGGGGCTGTGTTTGGCTGTTTCCACAACCTATCTTAGGCGAGTGGGGAGCCTGTAGGTTCGCAATTTGATTGACAAATATAGGGATGGATGTGGGTAAGGAGATGAAACCATCACTATAACTAAAGGTCATCAAATAAGGGACAATAATTTTATGGCACCTTGCATGACTCCCAAAAATATCACTGCTTAATTAGTACAAAACCACTGTGTTTTCAATAACATTTCACCTCATTGCCTGGATAGTTTTTTACATTTAATTTATAACCTTTTTGCATTCAATATGTCTAATATATCTATTTCAGTTTCTCCCTCCAATTGTCAGCTCTTGCCGTGGTAAGCTTTCATGTGTCAGCAGCTTTCTGGTGCTTCCCCAAAGTGGCCATGTTTCATGTATGAGCCCAGTGAGTCCTTGCAGGGCATTTAACCAAAAGCATTCTCAATTTGGTTCAGCATCCACAAACACTGGTGCCTTCCATCAATTGTAAAGAAGATATACCCTGGCTGATTTTTCTCTCAGCCTGAGATTAATTGAAGCACCCACACTCCCACTTGCTAACTCACAACCAAGTTAGCAAAGCAACAATGGAAATAGCTCCAAATGGGCAATACAGTTGGTCTGGGTATACTTAGGTTTAGGGGTGGAAGTGGTCATGTTTACTATTCTTAATTAATTATGGACTAATACATCCTGTTGGAAAGGTATGGGCTCGCAAAAATTGAGCAAGGTTAGGATTAAGGTGAGCTGTACTGCTTGTAATTTCAAATAACTTGCTATGTATATTGCACAGGCCCCAAAGAGACCAGAATGTTGCGAAAATTGACAGTCTTGATGTCGGCAGAAAATTTTCCCTCGTCTCTCAGCTGTACCCTGGGGTTCTAGTTTCTCCAACTAGTGGAAACATCCTCTCCACGTTTACTGTATCTCAGTATTCTGTAAGTTTCAATGAGATCCCCCCACATCATTCTAAACTCCATTGAGGACAGACCCAGAGGGTGCAATTCTCTGGAACAATTTCTAAGTGTGGTAGCGAGCGGGAATTGCCTTGAGCTTCCCAGCCCACAGCCCAGCGAGACCAGCAACGCAATTCAACATTAATTGGTCCACGTAACGAGGCCTCATGGGCTTCAAGCAGCAAATAACGGCTCGCCAGGTAATTCCCCTCCATCCAAAGGTGGACCTCAGGGCCCCAAGGGCACAGATCGGGAGGAGGGGGCGCTGAGTGCCAGGCCAAACTCGTCCCATGGAGTGGCGACGGTGGCCACCAGCTCCCCAGAGTTCCAGCCCTTTGATGAGGCTGCGTCTCGAGTTCAGCACACGGGACAGGGCGGCACGGCTGTGCACATGCCGCTGAGAAGTGAGCCGGGGCCCTCTGGCCCCAGAAGACGCCTGCCAGGGGCATCGAAGGCCATGGGACGAGGTAGGCAGCTGGCAGCCTCCACCTCAGATGTGTATCCTTGGGAACACTTAGATGTGGTGGTAGACCTAGGAGGCCAACCGCGTTGAGGATCACTGAGCGGTTTGGGGGTATTGTACAGCACATTAAACTCCTTTTTGCACAACCATTATGATGCCTCTGTCACTTTCTTCCGCAATGCAGACCGACCTCCAGACCCTTTATCCACCTCACCAGGCATCCCCCTCTCCCCGTGACGCTCATCCACCTCCGGCCCTGGGCATGTGTCCGGAGCTGTGTCCCACCCCCTGGGTGTTCGGATGTTGCGTGTGTGGTGTTGCCTCCTGCATTCTTCAATCACAGTGTCCTGGCATCAAGGGACTGGGGTGCTAGGCAATGACTCCCACATGCTACATGGCCCGCCCACCCACAGGAATCCACTTGGCATCTGTGAAGTGCTCATTTAACAACGATTGCCAATTCCAACTAACAATAGCCTTCAGCCGCATGGCCAGAGGCCTCAGCAGTCGGTGGGGGTTATGGGTGATCAGTGGGGCAGATGGGCAGGGGCAGGGGGTTGCCCCCACAACGGGTACACACGGGTTGGCATGGTGGTGCTGCAAGCGGTTGCCACCCCCAACCCCCATGATGGCCCACTCCTGCGGAGGGTCCCCCATTTCCAGCCGAGCTTCCCCCACCCCCACCGAGCACTGGGGTGGCAATCCTTGCCTGTGAGCAATCCTGCCTCTTTGCCTGTGAGCAAAGATGGCTACTCACCTCCTCGGCTCCCCACAGAAGCCCTTCCGCCAGGTTCACGTTTTCAAAAGGAGTACTAATCGGCGCCAGCGTGACCATTTGCTGGGGAGGCCACTGAATGACAGGAGGCCGTTGGATATGGGGTCGCTCTCGTTGATTGTGTGGATATAGGGCTTAAGTGGTGATAGTTGGTTTCTGGCCACGCTATGGAGAGATCCCGATTTCACCTATGGGAGCGGGACGGTTGCATCGCAAACTGTTGGGCACCAGGCGCGGATCTCGCTTTTGGCCTCTCCCGCTATTCACTGGCCTCATTGCACTTGAGCGAGAGCGTAACGAGGCCGGAGAATCACACCCAGAGTCTTCAACCGCTCCTCATACGACAAGCTCTTCATTCCAGGGCTCATTCTTGTGAACCTCCTCTGGACCCGCTCCGAGGCCAGCACATCCTTCCTTAGATAGGGGCCCCAAAACTCCTCACAATACTCCAAACGGGGTATGACCAAAGCCTTATACACTTCAACAGTACATCCCTTCTCTTGAATTCTAGCCCTCTCGACATGAATGCTAACATTGCATTTGCCTTCCTACCTGCCAAGTGAACCAGCACGTTTGATTTAGATGGAAGAGTTTGGAAAAGTGCATACCCCAGATGGGAGGGGTCTTTGATTATGCTGCCCGCTTTCCCGAGGCAGTGAGAGATATAGAGAGAGTAAATGGATGGGAGGTGAGCTTGTGTGATGTACTCTCTGCAGTTTCTTACGGTCTTGGGCAGAGTAGTTGCCATACCAAGCTGCGATGCAGCCGATTGGATGCTATCTAAGGATGCTTTCTATGGTGCATCTATAAAAATTGGTAAGAGAGAATCCTGAACTAGGGTGAAGTCCCTTTGTGCTTCTGATTTCTGAAGCCTTTTCCCATTTAGAAAATAGTCTGGGCCTCCATTCTTCCTACCAAAGTGCATAACCTCACACTTTTCCACGTTGTATTCCATCTGCCACTCTCCTAGCCTGTCCAGGTCCTTCTGCAGCCTCCCTGCTTCCACAACACAACCTGCCCCTCTACATATCTTTGTATCATCTGCAAACTTAGCAACAATGCCTTCAATTCCTTCTTCCAGATCGTTAATGTATATCATTAATAGCTGTGGTCCCAACACTGACCTCTGCGGAACACCACTAGTCACCAGCTGCCACCCTTAGCCTACTTGGCCATTCAATACAATCATGGTTGATCTTAGGCTTCAACCCTATTTTACAGCCCATTCGCGTTATCCCTTGACTTGAGACCAAAAATCTGTCTATTGCAGTTTAAATGTATTAATCCGTGGGCCATCCCTCTGGGGAAGAGAATTTCCATGATACACAACCTTTTGAGTGAAGTAATTATCCCTCACTTCAGTCATAAATGATCAGACATTAATCCTGAGACTGTGCCCCATGCTTTAGATTCAACAACTAGAGGAAATAGTCTTGTTTTTAGTCTTTCGAGATGTGGGTGTCACTGGCTAGGCCAGCATTTATCACCCATCCCTAATTTCCCTTGAACTGGGTGGTTTGCTAGGCCATTTCAGAGGGAAATTAAGAGTCAACCACATTGTTATGGCTGTGGGTCTGGAGTCACATATAGGCCAGACCAGGTAAAGGTGGCAGATTTCCTTCCCTAAAGGATATTAGTGAACCAGATGGGTTTTACGACAATAGATTCATGGTCATCATTAAACATTTAATTCCAGATTTCTTTTTTATTGAATTGAAATTTCACCATCCGCCATGGTGAGATTCAAACCCAGGTTCCTGGAGCGTTACCATGTGTCGCTGGATAATTAGTTCAACAACAATACCACTACACCACCGTCCCCCAAATGTGAGTAAGGACGTTGCAGGGTCACAAAAGCATATTGTGCAACTGTCGTTTCTGTGCCTAAATCGATGCTCTCAATGTCTATTCTATAAAGCCCCTTCAGAACCTTGTATGTTTCAATGAGATTACTTCACATTCTTCTAAACGCCAGAGAAAATAGACCAGGGGCTGGATTCTCCATTTCAGGGACTATGTCCCCACGCCATCGTGAAAACTGTGGTCTTTTGCGCCATACAGCGCTGGTTCCGATTCTCCGCCCCGTCGCTAAACGGGATTTTGGCATCGGGGTGCGGAGAATCCAGCCCCTGATTTTCTCAGTCTCTCAGCATAGGACAACCCTCTCATCCCAAGGCCCAATTTAGTGAACCTTCATTGTTCCACCTCCAAGGAGGAGAGACAAAAACTGCATACAGTACTCCAGATGTGGTCTCACCAAAACGCTGTAGAACTCGACCAAGACTTCTTTATTCCTGTACTCCAACCCCTTTACAATAAAGGCCAACATTCCATTTGCCTTTTTAATTCATTGCAGTAACTGTAACTGTATGTTAACTTTTTGTGTTCCTTGTATCAGCACAACTAAGTCTCTTTGAACATCAACACTTAAAAGTTTCTCACCTTTTAATTAATTTTTTTAAGCTCTTCATATTCTTTTGACCAAAGTGAATAACTTCATAATTCCATACATTACAATTTATCTGCCGCCTTGTTACCCACTCACTTAACCTGCCTATATCGCTTTGCAGCTTTTGTGTCCTCCCCACAGCTTACATTCCCACTTGGGTTTGTGTCATCAGCAAAGTTAGATACATACTCTCCATCTCTCGATCCAAGTCATCAATACAGATTTTAAATAGTTGAGGACCCGGCACTGATCCTTGTGGTGCTCCACTAATTATTACCTACCAATTTGAAAATGTCCTATTTATGCTCACACTCTGCTTCTTATCTGTTAACCAATCCTCTTTCCATGCTAGTATATTACACACAACTCTTGTGCACTTATCTTGCCTATTAACCTTTTGAGTGACACCCTACTAAATGCCTTTTGGAAATCCAGGTATACCATATCTACTGTCTCCCCTTTATCTACCTTACTAGTTACATCACTAAAAAACTCCAATAAATTATTAAACACAATTTCCCTTTAGTAAATCCATGTTGACTTATTCCAATCTTTTACACTTTTCTAAGTGCATTGTTAACACCTCCATAATAATCCATTCCAGCCTGTTCCCAGCAACTGATGTTGAGCTAATTGACCTGCAATTCCCAGTAACATTTACCAACTTCCAATCTGACAGGACCATTCCTGAATCCAATGAATTTTGGAACATCACAGCCAGTGCACCCATTATCTCTGCATCGGTCTCTTTTAGTACCAGAGAGTGTTGGCCATCAGGCCCTGGGGTGAGTTGCATTTTAGTCCCCTAAGTTTCTCCAGTGCCTTTTCTCTGTTGATATATATTTTCCTAATTTTCGGCTCTTAGTTTACCATCTATTTCTGCAATGGAACTTGTGTCTTCTCCTTTGAAGACAGACACAAAAATATTTCCAAAAGAGAAAATGCTGGAAATCTCAGGTCTGGCATCTGTAAGGAGAGAAAAGAGCAAATGTTTCGAGTCCAGATGATCCTTTGTCAAAGCTTTGTCAAATATTTGTTCCATGCCGTTGTCATTTCCTCATATCCCATGATAATTTCTCCCATCTCTGATTCTAACGGACCAATGCTTACTTTAGCTACTCACTTCCTTTATATGTACTTATAAAACAGATTGTAAGAGCTTTTACATTACTGGATTGTTTACGCTCATTCTTTTTTTCCCACTTTCTATCAACTTTTTGGTTGGCCTTTGCTGGTTTCCCAATCACTCAGACTTGTTACTGTTTTTGGCAATATTCGCCTCTTCTTTTAATCTAACACTATCCCTAACTTCCTGAGTGAACCACAAATCGGTCTTTCTTGGTAAATTTCTTTTCAATGGAGTGTATTTTTGAACCAGGGGCCGGTTTAGCTCAGTTGGCTGGACGTCTGGTTCCTGATATGGCGCAACTGAACAGCCCGGGTTAAATCCCAGTACCAGCCCCGCATTCTCAGCCTTGCCCCTTGTCTCAATTGTGGTGACTCTCTGGTTAAATCACCACCAGTCAGCTCTCAAAAAGGGGGAGCAGCCTATGGTCCTCTGGTACTGTGACGACATTTACATTTATGAATTGTATCATTAAATGCTTCCCACTGTTCATTAACAGTCACACCTTTTAGTCTATTTACCCAATTCATCTCAAGTCAGTTCTCTCTCAGACCTATGTAATCGGCTTTAAGTTTAAGATTCCTGTTTGTGACTGGAGCATGTCACTTTCAAATTTAACCTAGAATGTGAATAGTGTTGTGATCACCTCAGGGGAAAAAAGGATTAAACTATAAGTGCTTTATTATCTCTAGTATGATGTTCAATTACGTACAGTAGCCATACCTACTCAGTGCAATCCTAATATATAGGATCCTAATATATTTAAATCTAGCTCATTACAAAAAATAAAAAAGCATTTTTAAAAGTCTTGTTGAAACATGTCCTTTAGGAGATGAAGATGGTACAGAGAAAGAGTTTGCTTCATGTCAATGGCCTTGCTTCTGCCACTGCGCTGATGAACTGGAACAGGAACATTAACTGTTCCTTTCTCCATAGATGCCCCATGACCTGCAGAGTGCTTCTGGATATTTTGTATTTATTTGAGAATATTACAGTTCTCTTGAGTTACATTTTTATGCAACAGTGCTGCAAATGTCAATAGTATTTCAAGATGTCGGAAGCATTGTTATTTCCTCTGGAGGTATTAAGAACTATTGAGGAGGTTATTCACCCCCACAATCTTTGAAAGCATCAGTGACAGTGCAGTCATAAAAAGCAGTCGCTCCCTTGATTGATAAGCTTGATGTTGTAGGGAGAGGCGCTTTGCAAAACCTTTGAGGATCCAAATTTGGAATTTCTCCTCAGTGGTGTCAAAAATTCAGATAAAATTTGTTATGTTCATATAGGGAAGAATGACCTTTAATTAAAGCGTTCCCTTATACAGTACTATGCCCTTTCATATCATACATATGGAAATAAAATAATTGAGCACTACTGCTTTAACCTGACCCATTTAATACAGAGCTCAGTCCAACCTAAATCCTTAATGTTCGGCTAATTCACACCCTCAATTATAGTAGCTTGGAGAAAGGGAGTGCTTGGGGAAAGGTTCCACCGATGTGGGGTAGTGGGGGAAAGAGTGTGAAGAAAAGGAGTTCTCAAATTCTTTAACAGAGATTGAAGGGATTCATATTTTAATTTTCATTTTAACATCGAGAACATGTTAATTGCAGCTCAACAATAGATGCAATCCTTGGGGTGAAAGTCCTCAATGATTCTCTCTTAACCACAAAATTGGTTCAAAGCCTGGTTTCCCATATAAACAAGATGGAGTCAGAGAAGCCCCGAAGATATTAATTTGTCACTTTTTACTGAGTGAAATTTAAGCAATATTTCACCTGCATTGAATTGTCATATTGAACAGTGCAAATTCATTAGAAAATGCTTTATTACTTTTAAATTGCTTTGTAACTAATTTCATGATCATTGTTGCAATAAAAGCCCATAGCAAAGTGTTAAAGGTATTTAATGCACTGCTGTACTATCCCCAAGATATTAAGAGTTATTTATTTATTTTTTACAAATTTTGTGTCTGGAATTTCTTTACTAGTATTGCTTCATTGGCAAGTGTTCCTAATTATTATTTTTAATAACATCTAGCCAAGTAGCTCTTAGCATTAGAACATTAAACTTGTCAGATATTCATGGATGATTTGGAAATTTCATTTACATATATTTTTATAAATGGCAAAAATAATATAATTAAACCATGAACATCAAGTGTTTATGCAGTTTCCAATGGAACCTGCAGTTCAATTACCTCCTCCCATGTTTCTCATCCATCTCAAATATTTTCATGTTTCGCTCTGTTTACACTAATTGGCTGGAATTCCAATGTTCCTTCCTTAGGGAGTGTGCTACACATACATGTAACCATACATGCAGAGAGCTCCTTTCCCAACAGTTAAGTTTAAATATTTAGTTTGTACGCTGCAATATCCATGCTCCAAGCGATCAAATTAAGGTTTATAAAAGTGGCACCGATACTTTCTAAACCCAGTGTGACACTATACTGGAGGTGGACAGTGAAACATTCTAAAACTATTCTTTCGCACTTCATCAGTGTGGGTGGGTGTGAATTTGGTTTTATAATGCAACTTAAGCATGATATCTCTTCACAGTCATGTTAAAATTGCAGTGTGAATTTTTACATATTTAACAGCCAGACCTATTGAGAGCCTAGGATTTCATGACCGAGCTTTCCAAATCATTGATAATGCTTATTAAATCTTTCAATGTTAGATACAAACTCAATTTTAACTATATTGTCGTGAGAAACTGCATGCGGCTAAAGATAAATATTAGGAAACAAAAACAGTATGCGTGAATGCATTCATTCTGGACTAAGTTGTATTTTATTATTTCTAGCATCACCACTTCCAACCAAAAACTCAAGAGTATATTGAGGAATAAAAAGAATAACTTTGAATCAGTCAGAGTAACACATCTTTTGTGGTACAGCGAGTCCTCAACATTGACTCTATGTTGAATGAAGTCTTACGGCAGTAGATAAAATACATGCTGAAAACCTCCTGTTGATTGCCCTCAACGGTAAAGATTGTATTTGAATGACGTATCTATCACCAAGGGTGGCTCTATAGCACTGTTGCATCCTTTCCCTGTCAATTTGACTTTTCCAATATATGTATGTGCAAATGAAAATCTCCCATGATTATCACCAACATGAGGGAAAAAGCTTCTTGACCTCATCCCCACCACCTTTCTGTCACAGAGCATTCCATTGCTATTACTGGTCAAACCACAGCACAGTCCTTGTGGAAACAAAGTTAAGTCTTCATACTGAGGACCCCTTCCATCAAGTGTATGGCACTACCATTGTGTTAAGTGGCAAAGATTCTGAACCATTCTAAAATCTTAAAACTGGGCATCCATGAGAGTTTGTGGCCCATCACCAGCAGAAAAACTGTATAACACTACATTCTGCAGTCACTTGGCCTGGCATATCCCTCACTGTAACATTACAATCAAGGCAGGGGATCAGCCCTAGTTCAATTTGGAGTGTCGAATAACATGCAAGGATCAGCACCAGGCATATCTAAAAATGAATGCAACCTGGTGAAGCAACAACTAGGACTACATGCATGCTACGCATTGAAAGCTAAATATTCCCACAACCAGCTAATTAGTTCAAAGTTCTGCACCCCTGCCACGTCCAGGCTTGAATTGTGCTGGACAATTAAGCAACACATTGCAGTAGGAGACTCCCATTCCCATCCTCAGTGATGGTGGAGCCTAGCATGTCAGTGCAAAAGACAAGGCTGAAGCATTTGCAACATTCTCACCCAGAACCTCTTGAGTGGACAATCCAACTCGACCTCCTCTCAAGGTCTCCATCATCACAGATGCCAGCCTTCAGTCAATTTGACCCTACTTAAAATCAACCTCTTTCGCCAAGCTTTTTGTCACCTCTCCTTAAAATCGCTTTCCTTGGCTCAGCAACATCTTTGTCTCCTTACACCTCTGAATTGCCTTAGGACTATTTTCTATGCTACAGGTGTGATACATCTTACAGACCAAGAATACAACCTATTGATTTCTAACCTGTCCTCTAATTCAGTAACTTCATTGCAGTGTTAATATAAGCTTACTTGTCACACTAATAAAGATTATCATTTTTACTACTGCTGCTACTTTTTGAATGAAGGGAAGAGACTTGATGACTGTGTGGGATACATGACTTACCATTGGGGGCCGCGCATAGGCAACTACAGCTGCTGCTGCCGCAGCACTCATCTGAGGTGAGATATTATGCAAGCCTGGATAACCCCCTGGGCTGCTTAGTTCTCCATTTATGCCCGAATGAGGCACTATCCCAAAAGGTGAAGGGTAAGGTCCTGGTACTGCCAAGGGTGGCCTTAACGCTGAGGCTGTAAAGTAATGGTGAAATAAGGTTACTTTATTTTAGTATTTGCCAAATCTAGATTATGCTTCAGATTCAAAGACAAATCTACACGACACAACCATTAAAACATTTATCTTTGCAGTACGGTTTACAAAATAATCACAAAAGTACAATAACCTTTCCATAATATAGATCTACTGAATAGGGTCAAATTTAAATTACCATTATAGATTATGTTTTACAGCATTCCCATCTCAAATTAGTCTTTGAACACCAATAAGACTACAAACGTTAAAAAGTCATTTTATCCGATGCTTTACCATTTTTAAACAAAGGATAATAAATTAGTTACGTAATGAGTCCATCCCTGGAGGCTTGCAGAGGCCTGGACGTGGTCCTGAAGGTACACTTGTGCCAGGAGTTGGCATGTCTCCTCGTGGAGTTGGAGTACTAGATTTCATCACTGGAGTGCTGGCCTTTTCATGCTACATTAAAATCATATTTAAAGTATACATTAACATTCGTGAAATAATAGTGATATATTATTTCAATTACATAACATTGCAACATTGACCATGTGCTTACAAAATCCTTTTTTTTTTCAACAAAAGGTTAAGCAACCGGGCCCATTCTCAGCAAGGATAAACCAGCTACAATTAGTAAGTTCCAGTTGTTACCTGAAGCTGCCGGTGCCCTAGAGATGGAATAATACTGCTTAGTTCAGGAATTCCTGACCTCAGTGTTGCGAGATCGGAAGTTGCCATTTGTATTATACAGCAGCTTTCAATTTGCCAGATCAGCATCAGGTAAGAGCCAGGGCTAATACTGAAGGGTAGCTGGGTTTGGTGTCTCAGTGCAGTCTGGGAAGGGAGAGAATAATGCCAACACAGACCAAGATAGATTCGGGGGGAGGCAACAATGGCCCCATGAACCGAGAGGGATGGGAAAATTAATCAACATTTTAAAATAGCGTAAATTAAATTCAACACAGGATGTACCTGTACACATCTACAGTACACATTCTGTATATTGCAGCATGAATGATACATATCTGAATGAATACTTTCCAGCTATTTTGAGATTTCAGATTAGATTGCGAATGGAATCGAGAAGGTTAGTTTGTTTTGAGCTGACATTACTTGGGCAAAACTTCTGGTTGCAAAGTAAAATAAAGTCCTGTGTAGTTGATTCACTGTTGCAGCTTGCATTAACGTGCTTTTAGGCCAGGCACACATTGATCATTTCAGATCACAACTGCCTCCTCTCAGTCATGTTTATAGATCAATGCAGGACTTTCTCAACCATGCTTTACAAGATGGAGGGGAAGGGGGGTGGGAGGGGAAGGGTCACGTGATGCGAGCGGCTACGTTTGTGTGAGCTCTGGCTCTGCTCTTCTTTCAATCCTTTATTTTTTTCCCAGCGCAGATTTCATAATTGTGTTTTTTTTGGCATATATATGGATGATCCTGATTGGAGTTTTGCGATGAGGAACTGAGTTAAAACATAAAGAGTTCTCATTTGACCATGGTGGTCAGTGTTGGCTGGGGTGGGGCCCAGCTGGCAGTGGAGTTGTTGCTGGTGAGCGGGCCTTTGCCTCGGCAGTGCTGTGTGCATTGGGATGATGGCCGCAATTGAGAATATTGTTCTCATGAGGATCTCAGCTTTGTGCAGATCTTTAGAGCTCACTTTGAAGATTTGCGAGGTATCCGTGGGAGAATGGTGGAGCGCACAAGAATCCTTGCATTCGATGAACACCTACCCTGGTGAGGGCCCACCTTCGATTTGTTGAGACCCTACTGCATGATGTGTCACCTATGCGGAAGGGCATGGGATGTAGGGGCTGGACAAGGAATGTCCATGAGCCTAGTCTCTGTCGAGAAATGGGAGGGGAATTCCCGATGGAGTTTGAAAATTGGCTGCCATGCTTTAGTAATCTTGATTTGGAGGTTGGGCATATCAGGTTCGATGGAGCAAAGTGTACCCGGTTTTCAAGGCCTAGAGCTGGTTGAGTCCCCCAACCACTCGCTCTATATTATCCTGTTCTCGTCGTAGGGGTTGGAGGTGGCAGAGTCACCCCGCTGGCTGGTGCCAAGGCTGTGGATCTCTTGGGCACCGGCATGGCGTCAGTGAAGGTGCTTTGTTTGATGGTATCCTTGAGAGATCCTGAGGAGTGCGCAATGATCCTGTCATGGTTTTATCGAGCAACATAGATGGTGTTATTATCCTGCAATTTTTCAATAATCCTTGGCGTTACTCCCTTATGATTCTGCTGTTGATCATCTGTTGTTGTCTTTTCTCCTGCAAGGGCGTGTGAGGTGTGTGTACGAGGGAGAGAGTCACCTTTTATCCGGTTCTAGCAAAGACCATGAGCGGGATTCTCCCCTACCCGGCAGGGCGGGCGGTCCCTCCGCACCTTCAGGGGCTAGGCCGGCTCCGGGGGGGTTGGCGCCGTGCCAGCAAGCGTCAAAGGGCTTGCCGCCGCGCCAACTGCCGCCGAAGGGCCTCCGCCGGCTGCCGTGAGTTGGCGCATGTGCAGGGGGGTTTGTCTCTGCACCGACCAAGGCGGAGGTCCACAGCAGCCGGTGCGGAGGGAAAGAGTGCCCCCACGGCACAGACCCGCCAGCGGATCGGTGGTCTCCGATCGCAGGCCAGGCCACTGTGGGGCACCGCCCGGGGCCAGTCCCCCCCCCCCCCCCCGTGTCCCTGCCGAGGAACCCGGAGGCCGCCCGCAGAGCCAGGTCCCGCCGGTAAGTACCTGGTCTAATTTACGCCGGCGGGACCAGCCTAAAACGGAATCGCCGGGGGTCGCTGCCAGCGGCCGCCGACCGGCGTGGCGCGATTCCCGCCCCCGCCAAAACCCCGGCGCCGGAGAATTCGGCAGCCGGAGGGAGAGGGATTCACACCGCCCCCCCCGGCGATTCTCCTGCCCGGCAGGGGGTTGGAGAATTCCGCCCCATATTGATTTGATTCTTTGAAATGTGGGGCGGGATTCTCTGCAAACGGCGTGATGTCCGCCGACCGGCGCCAAAAACGGTGCGAATCAGTCCGGCATTGCGCCGCCCCAAAGGTGCGGAATCCTCCGCATCTTGAGTGGCCGAGCCCTCACCTTGAGGGGCTAGGCCCGTGCCGGACTGATTTCCGCCCCGCCAGCTGGCGGGAAATGACTTTGCCGTGCGGCGCATGCGCGGGAGCGTCAGCGGCCGCTCACGGCATCCCCCCGCATGCGCAGTGGAGGGGGTTTCTTCCGCCTCCGCCATAGTGGAGACCATGGCGAAGGCGGAAGGAAAAGAGTGCCCCCACGGCACAGGCCCGCCCGTGGATCGGTGGGCCCCGATCGCGGGCCAGGCCACCGTGGGGGCACCCCTCGGGGCCAGGTCACCCCGCGCCTCACCCAGGACCCCGGAGCCCACCCACGCCGCCTTGTCCCGCCGGTAAGAGAGGTGGTTTGATTCTCGCCGGCGGGACAGGCATTCCAGCAGCAGGACTTCGGTCCATCGCGGGCCGGAGAATCGCCAGGGGGGGCGGGCCCACCAACCGGCGCGATTCCCACCCCCGACGAATATCCGGTGCCGGAGAATATCCGGTGCCGGAGAATTCGGCAACCGGCGGGGGCGGGATTCACGCCAGCCCCCGGCGATTCTCTGACCCGGCGGGGGGTCGGAGAATCCCGCCCGTGGTCTCTGCACAGTATTACTCCTTTCTTTAATTATGTGTTGTAATCCTTGTGGTTATGGGAAGAGAGAGCTTTTTGGACATTTCTTATCACATTTATAATGGAGATGAGTGGAGTCATGGCAGGGTGAGGGGTGTTGGTTGGTGTGGTTGGGCGGTAGAGTTAGTTTAGTGTTCATGGAGATTGAAGATTGCCCCCTTTTCGAGCTAATTCTATCGGGTCTTTATTTTGTTTTTTCTTATTTTAAATCTAAGAATCCGTGCTTGACTCCTTCGATGCACGAGCAGATTACGTATCCTGGGAAGACTATGTTCCTGCTGATGATCCTTGAGGTTGGAGTGCATTTGGAGTCCCTTTTTTTCCTTAGAGCTAGAATAGGAAGAATTGAGTGGCAGCGCACGCTAAGGTGGGTTTGGTCAATCCTTGTCTGATTTATTGAAGAGTTAAACGGTTTGCCATGCCTGTACATTGTTGGAATCCTTCCCTCGTGTGGGGATATGTTTGATGGGGGTGTTAGGCACCCTCCTGCAAGTGGTCTTATGTGGTGTCCTCCTCGTTGTGGTTGGATTTTCCATGTGGAAGCAGTGTTTGTGTCTCTGTTGAAGCAACATTGTTATTTCCTTTAATATCATGATGGGGTGCAGTGGCTAATATTCTGAAGTTTGCTCAGGTGTTCTTCCTATTTTTTTTTTCTTCTCCTTTTCATCTGGGTGAGAAGTGTGCTGCTATGAATCCTGGTCTGGTGGTCTATGGAAGGTTCCCCTTATTGTACCGGAGTGGAGGATTCCCCCCGCAACTTTCATGGTGCCCAATTATTGGGTGTCCTGATGATCCTTCTTCGGTGAGGGGATCTCCCCAGCTGGGGCAGGTGTAATTTTTTTTGGTGTCGATGGGGTGGTGTAATTTATTTTGGTGTCGACGGGGGTGATGCACTGCCCTGGGTGTGATTGATGAGGTGCAGGATCAGCTGGAGTGTATGTTTTGGAGTGTGCTGGAGGATACGGTTTCCTGTGTGTCCGAATGTGCATTGGGCAAGGCCAGGACCGGTGATTTGGTTGGTATCCTGTTGCCCTCTGGAGTTTGGGATGTCCCTTCTCGAAGGCACTTATTATGGACCTCCCAAGAGTCTGGGTTTTGTTTTTTCAATGCACGGTGGCCTCGAGTTGAGCCGAGTCCTGTACTTCGGTTGATATCCTGGTGCCCCCGCCAATGGTCAGGATGCTTTCTTGTTTAAATGAGCAGCTTGTTCGCTTCTTCATTAATGGGTGATGGGTGTGTGCCGGGGGATTACAGGCTGATAGTGTGGTTCAGATTCTTTGTTATCCTGTGATCCACTCTTGGTAGTTCTAGTTCTCCTTCCTTTTTGTTTTCCTGGGAGGTGTTGGCAGCACTGGTCATTATCCGTACATGGTCCTCTCTGTCTAAATGTGTGGAATGATGCTGGTTCTGTATTGGACCCGAGACTAGGGTTATGTTGCATTGTGTGATAGAGCTGGGGTTCTCATGTATTTTCCTTTTTTTAGGCATATAAAGAATCCATTATTGGTTCCTGCCTGGGTACAGATGGGTCTGGTGTCCAAGGAGAGGAGGTTGCAGTGCATCATTGGTGCCTCTGGCGCTGCTGGAATTGAGGAAGATATATATTGGTGTGTACCCGAACCTGGCGTGAAAAATTTATCTTGAACTCTCGTGGCAATTGTGAGCATTCGCTGCATAATAAGGTGTTTACCATTTTACTGTGTTTTCATGGCCTTATCGTGTTTCTCCTTTGTTTTCCGCTTGGGCTTATAGAGGCATAAATGTATCAAATTTGTTATACTGCAGTTCACCTGTCCCCTTCTGTATTCAGGTAAGTGGAGCCTTGTTTTTTGCTTGCTGTGCCGAACCAGAATTTTGGTTTTGTTGTGTTGCTTGTTAAAATGTTAAAAACCTCAACAAATATACTTTTTTTTAAAAAAAAGGCTTTCCAATACATACTGGAAATGTAACGGCAAAGAGAAGGTAACGTATGCATTGGCATCCTGGGGTAACAATGTTAGTGCATTCTACAACAGTAAAACCAAACTTAACTATTTGAACCAATAAATATCAGCATGTGGCGTTAGATCTGAACTTGATACTAAGTGAAATGTTTGAATTTATCTAAGCTGCTAACAGAAGTGCCAGGAGATAATAAATTGCTTTCTAGTTTAATTTAGGATCAAAACATTTGACAATATAAGCAGTTTTCAATCATATGTACCACATTTTAATTGTGTATTAATTATCTTGTTTTTAAAAATCTCCTCCAAGGCTTAACAATGCATAAATGTTTTATCTTAATAGGATTTGTTTCAACTACTTCCAAAGCCAAATATCAAGACAATGGTTTACTCCCTTTTCTAAACACAATAGGGCCATTTCGCAACTTACACAAAACCATTGCAAAGTCACAATTATGAATGGGTTGCTTGGATATTCAATCTTGTTACACATAACAGAAGTCATAAATATTTTCTGCTCCAAAACATTTTTCAGACAACATATCAATTTTCAAAATTTCCAGAGTAAAATTTGTGCAACTTCTGGCATGATCTAAATGAGAAGGGTTACATCTGGTACTCACATGGCTGAGCTCTTTGGATTTGAGTGATGAGGAACTGCCAGAAGATGCTGTGGAAGCCGGGCTACTGGAAGCATCCTTCTTGAGTAGGCGAGATTTATCCAAGCCGTTCTCACGCGGTGAATGGGCAGGACTGCCACGTGGCGACGATGGGTCCTACATATACATATGCAATATCTTTTTGTCAGTTATGCCACCACAAATTAATAGAAGTACCACTTAGAAGGTTGGTTAACATAGTTCATGCAGTCCGTATTAGCTTGGATAAAAATTGGCTTAAGGACTGAAAACAGCTCATCATGGTACATGGTTGTTTTTCAGATAGGAGGACGGTAGACAGTGATGTTAAGAGGTGTGGCTGACAGTGAAGATCATATCAATCGACTGAAAGAGGAAATAGTGCAGCAGACTGGTCAGGCAAGTGACAGATGGCAATGAAAGCAGAGAAGGTGGAGGTGATGCATTTTGGAAGAAGATTTAGGGAGAGGCAATATAGACAAAATAGCATGATAATAAAAAGTGTGCACGGATCTTGGAAGGTGATAGGAAAGGTTGAGAGTAATTAGTAAAGCATGTCGGCTTGTGGGCTTCATAAATAAGAAATATTAAGTACAAAACAAGAAATGTTATGCTGAACCCATACATAAAGCTCATGTTACGTCAGAACTACAGTACTGTATACAGTCCTGGTCACCAAACCTCAGGAAGTTCTTTGAAATGGTACAGAGGAAATCTACAAGATTGGCTCCAAGGATGAGAGATTTTAGCTACAGTTTTAGGTTGGAAAAGTTGTTTCCTTTGGAAAGAGATTGAGGGGGAATTTGACAGAGGTGTACAAGGTTATGAAAAGTTTGGATAATGTTTGGTTATGGTTCAGAATGAAAAGCTGTTCCCATTAAGGGCTTCCAAAAAGTGGACCTCGGCTTGACATCCTTCGTGTTCATGTGAAGGCAAGCGTCCAGCAGAGCAACAATGCTGATTGGCTATTGTGGGGAAGATTTGCATCAGGCAGTCAGTGCTTCCAGGAAGTGGGCCTCAGCAAGACACCCTCTGTGTTCGAGTGGAGGCAAGTGCAGCAGAGCTGTGAAGCTGATTGGCTGTTGCGGGGAAGATTTGCATCAGGCGGTCAATGCTTCTGGAAAGTGGTTCCTGGAGGAGCGGTTGTCAAGGGACAATTAAAGCCCAAACTCCACTTCAGTGTTCTCCCCCCCTCCCTCCTCCTCAAACCAAAAAAAAACAGTCACTGTGAGGACCATAAGCAAGAGAAAGACAAAGGGAGAGAGAGAGAGAGAGAGAGGTGCGCTATTAGGAAATACGCAGTAGAGTGGTGAGGCTTTGGCTCGTGGCGCCTCCGCAGAATACAGATAATCCCAGGTAACATCCTCTTAACTTTCTTCTTTAGTCTTGGTGCAGTTGGGATGGCAATGAGGGCAGTGATATGCTCCTCCTGCAGGATGTGGGAGCTCAGGGAAAATTCCGTTTTCCCTGATGACTACACCTGTGGGAAGTGCACCTGGCTGCAGTTCCTGAGAGACCGAGTTAGGGGGCTGGATACACTCAGGATCATCTGGGGTGCTGTGCACTTTATAGATAAGAGTTTTAATGAGGTGTTCACTCCTAAGGTGCAGGCAAAGAGTAACAGGGTGACCACTAGGAAAGGCAAAGGGAGCAGGCAGAGAGTGCAAGAATCCCCTGTGGCCATTCCTTTTGTAAACAAGTATACCGTTTTGGATACTGTTGGAGGCGGGGGGGGGGGGGGGGGGGGGGGGGGGGGGGGGGGAGAGAAGAGAAATGACCGTTCAGGTGAAAGCAGCAGTTGCCACATCTGTGGCACTATGACTGGCTCGGAGACACAGCGGGAAAGGATATAGGTAAACAGGACCGTAGTGATGGGAGACTCGATAGTTAGGGGGACAGACAGGAGATTCTGTAGCCGAAAACAGGAGTCCAGGATGTTGTGTTGCCTCCCGGGTGCCAGGGTCAAGGATATTTTGGAGCAGCTGCAGAACATTCTCAAGGGGGAAGGTTTGCCTCACAAATTTGTTCGAGTTCTTTGATGAAGTGACCAGGAAGGTTGACGGGGACAGGGCGGTAGATGCAGTCAATATGGACTTCAGTAAGGCCGTTGATAAATTTCCATGTGGTAGGCTGCTCTGGAAGGTTGGATTACATGGAATCCAGGGAGAGCTGGCAAATTGGATATACAATTGGCTTGAAGGTAGGAAGCAGAGGGTAATGGTGGAAGGATGCCTGTCGGACTGGAGGCCTGTGACTTGTGGTGTGCCTCAGGGATCAGTGCTGGGCCCATTGTGGTTTGGTGAGAATGTACAAGGCATGATCAGTAAAATTGCAAAAAATAGGTGGTTTTGTAGACAGTGAGGAAGGTCATCAAAAATTGCAGCAGATTCTTGATCAGCTGGGGGAATGGACCGAGAAATGGTAAATGGAGTTCAATACAGATAAGTGTGAGGTTTTGCAATTTGCAAAGTCAAATCAAGGTAGGACCTTCACGGTGAATAGTAGAACCTCAGGGAGTATCGTGGAACAGAGGGACCTTCGAGTTTAGGTGTATGGTTCTCTAAAGGTGGAATCACAGGGCAGTGAAGAAGGCTTATGGTATGCTGGCCTTCATCAGTCAGGGCATCGAGTATAGAAGTTGGGAAGTTATGTTGCAGCTGTACAGGACGTTGGTGAGGCCTCGCCTGGAGTATTGTGTTTAGTTTTAGCTGTGACGACACACCCCATGATGTGCATCTGGCAAGCTGGAGGCACACAAATGAATACAGCCCCCAGGTTGAAGGGGGTCATGCAGATCACTTAGAGTGAATTGCCAGGGGGGGGGGGGGGAATTCCATGACGGGAGGGGTGGAATATCTGTGGTCGGTGGGGATGGTGCATTTCAATTTTTATTCAGTTATATCAGGGTGTCCTTTAAAAATGTCGCCTTGGTCATTTAAAACCACAAGTTGTTGGTGGGGCAGGCTCTACGACCATGATGCAGTGGGACCCACCCATTTCCTTTTGTGACAAAGGGTTTAAAAAGACAATAGCAAAACCTGGCAGTGCTGTTGGCAGTCTACCCTCCGTTTTTCCCACCCAAGAATGGGCAAATGGTGGCACCATAGTTAGCACTGCTGCCTTACAGGGACTCGGGCTCAATTTCGGCCTTGGGTGACTGGCTGTGTGGTGTTTACACTCCATCCCAGCATAGCAAAATGGGAGACGAGACATTGAAATGGCTTCTGGAAGATGTATGGACCGGCATATATTTTACCATGATATATATGACAATAGATGGGGAAGTCATTCGACAGCACAACATCACGTTAAAATCAATACATTTACACGAACATGGAAAAACAAAACCATGAAAAAGACTTCACCAGAACTCCAACATTAGCGGTTAAAACAAATGATTATGTGGAGAAGTTCCAAGGTTTGGCCCCTGTGCTGAATAATTTGCTGATCTCAGCAAGGAGGCAATTAGCTTCAGTGCCTGGAACAAAATGTGGGGGTAAATATCAGTCAGGGTTTCTGCTCATGTTACTATTAAGTGCTGAATAGTGCTTGTGGGTAGAGATCAATTGAAAATAGAATCAAGCTCAGCTGCAATGTCCTTTGTAATCAAATATGGTCAAGAACTCCTCGGTTAGACTTCTATTCATGGACTACAGTTCCACCTTCAACATCATAATTCCAACCAAACTCATCAAAACTCCAAAACCTAGGACTTGGCTCCTCCCACTGCAAGTGGATCCTCGACTTCCTGACCCACAGACCACAATCAGTAATGATAAACAACGACACCTCCTCCATGATAGTCCTCGATATCAGGGCCCCACACACCCCTTCTATACTCCCTACACACACATAACTGTGTGGCAAAATGTGCCTCCAACTATATCTACAAGTTTGCTGATGAGTAATACTACACTCCGTATGCTTCACCCAATATCTATGTCTATGTATTTACATTGTGTATTTATCATCTGTTCTATGTTTCATGTATGGAATGATCTGCCTGGACTGTACGCAGAACAATAAATCTAAATATCAAAAAGGGCAGTGATAAATAGGCGGTTTCCTGAGGAAAACTAGTCTCAAAACATCTGTTCAAGTGACAATAAATCAAATCCAATCCAATAACTTTCCAAAAATCTGAAGTCTGGGAATTTGGGCTTCCAGTACTCATGGAACCATTGTTCAACACAAATAAGCATATTTAAAAAGATGGAAAGAGGGAAAGGGCTATTATGTTGCATGAAAATAATGTAATATGCTTATTGTTTTGTATTAAATTTCATTGTCCTTTATTTTAAGGGAAATTCTACGTAACATTTCAACACAAAAATATTTAAACATTGCAGCAAGGTGATTAATTTTAGTATTGAATAGTATGATACGCAAAATTAAAGAAATACAAACCTCATTAGAAACATCCACTACTAAATTGTCATCACTTTTATCTCCATCACTGTCCTTTAAAACAAGATAAATATTTTCAGATATACTTAAAAACAAGGAATAATGGCTTGATCAACCAAGTGGCAACAGCGTGCATTCATCAGATACAAAGTGAACCTTTTAACTCAAGACTACAGGCAGTTACTAAGTGGACGGAGGTTAGAAAATAGCAGGCAAATTTTAATATGAGTAGGTGCTCAAGATTGGGTGTGGATGGGTGCAGTGGTTAGCACTGCTGCCTCAAGGCTTTGAGAACCCGGGTTCGATCCCTGCTCTGGGTTGTTCGTGTGGAGTTTGCACATTCTCTGCATGTCCGCGTGGGTCCTAACCCCGCAACCCAAAGATGTGCAGGGTAGGTGGATTGGCCACATTAAATTGTCCCTTAATTGGGAAAGAAAAGAATTGTGTACTTTCAATTTATTTTTAAAAAGATTGGGGCCGGGATTCTCCCCTATCCGGCGGGGCGTGGGGTCCTGGCGGGATGGTGTGGTGTGAACCACGCCGGCGTCGGGCCGCCCCAAAGGTGCGGATTTCTCCGCACCTTTAGGAGCCAAGCCTTCACCATGAGGGGCTAGGCGCGCGCTGGAGTGGTGGGCGCGCCGCCGACCGGCAGGAAAGACCTTGGCACCACGCCAGCCGGGGCCGAAAGGACTTCGCCGGGCGGCGGACGTCCTCGCATGCGCGGAAGCGTCAGCGGCTGCTGACGTCATCCCCGCGCATGCGGCCGGGGGAGGGTCGGAGAATCCCGCCCTGGGTGTGGATAGAATTAAATAGGGGATACTTCTGAGCTGTAGGAACCTGCCCACTTCTGGACTTACTTTGATGAAATTGGCAGCCTCTGTTTTAACATATTCTGCAGGTTATAAAGTGTATTGCTGGTTTTCCCAAATGGGAAACCTAGCAACTGATGCGTGGGGAGAAGGCAAGCACCTTCACAGCACTGTTTGTGAGCCAGAAATAGGTGTGCTTCCTCTTAGCCTCCATTCATGTTAATATTCAGGCCAGTGTATTTTCAGCCCTCAATTCTTTTGGCTCTTTTCTCTCCTCCTCCCCCTTACTCAGCCCAAATTGTTTCTCCCGCAAAAATGTTTGCCGACGCAATTGCGCTTTTGCTCATCACTAATGATATTCTAAGTGCGTGTCCCCCATGCACATACAACATTTCAACAAAAAAAAAAATTAAACAGGGAGAAGCAGTTACCACTGCCATGGAGGTCAGTAACCAAAGTCTTTGAGATAACTGATTAAAAAATCCAGAAAGGGAGACGAGGGAAAATTTACTTTTTGAACAGAGCAAGTTGCTATGACCCAGAATGCGCTACCTGAAAAAGGTTGTTGTAACAGATTCAATAGAAACTTCTGAAACAAAATTGAATATAGAGTTGTGAGGAAGAGAAGGTGAGTGGGACTAATTCAATAGCTATTTCGAAAGACATGATGGGCCGAATGTTTGATACATAATTATACGATTCTAGGAAATTAGCAGACAAACTAACTGAGCAAATTTCTCACATTTAGTATTTATATGGTGTTTAATTTTTCATTTAATTTCTGGATATTATATAGACTATTAGTGAGCTTTCACCCTTGTCGATGTACTAACAAAAAGCTACTTTCTGCACTTGAAGGCAAGCCTGCATGTTTCTCAAGCCTAGACTGCATGCACTTACATAGTGGCTCATGGAATCCTTATCATCAACCTTCCTCTTTTTCACATCATTAGAATAATCAGGCCCATTCCTGCGCTTATCTGTGCCTCGCAGACCATCGGGTACCAACAGGGAATTGCTCTGTGAAGACATAACAGCTGCGTTCAAAAGAACATTCCTTTCAATTTCCCTGTACAATCCTATGAATGCTCATGATACTGAAAACAAAGATATTATAAATACAGTATTTACTGAGTATTCAGTGCCCATAGCAATTTATTAATTGAAGGTAAAGATGGATATTTGCTTAAAAATAAATAGACTTATTGTCATGCTCCCACTGAAGCTTCAAGCCTACATTTTAAATGTTTAACCTGCAGAATACACTGCTGACAAAATACTCATGGGCAACAAGCATTTAACATTACCCATTAATTAAGATTTCACTACCGAGCCCATAAAGTCTGATAGCTTGTTTACAGAAGCTCCTTGCCAAACACCAACTATTTAGGGGATTTTTTATTTAAATCTGCAGTTATATTGCCACTTTTCCACTTCATAATAATGCAAATGTGGCGGTACAAGTCGAGAGTCAGATGACTAATTAAGGTAGATGTGATAGTCCCCGCAGTGGGATTTCAAATCACACTACCAATTTGCAGGTGTACAGCAAGGCATTGGATTAACATACATAATGATGTAATGACATCAGTTCCAGAAGAACCAAGTCTAAGTGGCAATATAACCCCAATCTTATGTGATTTGTGCACATGTAAAAAATAAACTGATTCTCAGATTTGTACATTCAATAACAATTGCAGCCAAAATCTATTCCCTCCAAAAAAATTAGCTGTTCATTTAATGGTCTGATCTTTACTCAAAGTCCTGCAGCCTTCCATCCGCGAAGTGGCTCCCTGAGTTTATGCAACTGGATTAAATGGGGTTCTTTTGTCCTGGCAGCAGACCCAAAAATAGGGTTTATTAGTCAGTATACTCCAGAATAAATGAGCCAAGTTGAGCTCTGTCAGCACCAGGTGCTGCAGTTCACCATTCAGCCCAAGTTAAAAAATATCTAAAGCCAATTTGGAGAAAACAAAGAAGGTAAAGAGGAATGTTTGTGATAAGAACAATGCACAATTTTAACTTCCGTTTGTATGTTTTTTAAAATTAAAACAATGCATATCCACCATCATTTTACATCTAACTGCTGGCTTACATATTGCAATTTCAATGGTTACACGGTGCAATTTAACATGCCCAGTTCTCATCTACATTCCATGCAACAGTGAGCCATTTAAAGAACTGGGTTTGGATTAGCATATCCAAGGGAGCAATTGTTCAGTGATGTGTTAACGGTGTGAGCAATGTAGAATAAAATGTGTGAAAAACAGCCTAAATGCTCAGATAACTCCTGTTTTGAAAAATTAAAACAAGAGAATGTCGACTCACCTGACATTCACACACTGTTTGGAATGCACTGAGCTCTCCCCCTTTTTCTCTCTATTTTATTGAGTCAGTAAATAATAGAAATATTTCACTCATTAGCTAAAAGGACAAGGTTCTCACTGGAGTGTGATAAAGCTAGCTAAGTGCCAGACTCACAAAAATAAATAAAAGCTTTCCTTTAACATATAAAGCCACCAGTGTAATTTTCTAGCACAGCTAAAGATGATATAGAGTTACAAGCACAAGACACAACAAGATTGCTCAATACCTCAAGCTTCATTCTGTCAACTTCAAAAATCCTCTGCCTACTTCAGCGACTGCTTCTCCAAGGCTAATACTAAGCTGTCTTTTATTGACGGTCAGTCAAGCTAAAGAACAGCCAGAGGTCTCACGTAAATTGTACAAGAACCAAATGAAATTTAATTCAGTGTAACCTCCTGTGTAACCTTTACTACTGGTTTGCAGCCAAAAGGCACAGCCTTCTGGAATCCTGACAACACTTAAATTTAATTTCCAATGGGCAATCTTCCTTATTGCGCATCTAAAATGTAAACTGGACAACCACTAATAACATTAGTCGTGAACTTCAACAACCCTCACCGACCCTCCACCCCCCCCCCCTCCCCCCCCCCCTCCCCCACCCCTCCTGCCAAGCCCACCCCACCCCATTCACACACAAAAAAGGACAATTCATTTGAAGTTTTACAATGCAAATGCAAGCCCTTATACATTTTGTGGAGTATACAGAGGATAATTGATGCCTGGGGGCAATTACGTTGTACTAATCTAATGGAGAGGTTTAGACGATGCCCTGAACCACAAGATTGAAGCTTCAGTGGTTTTGAACTGTCAGCTGAATCCAATGATTAGATTGCTGCTTTGAAATCATTCCAGGGTTTTTATTAAAAAAATTACAGGGAGGTTTTGTTCAGTTTTTGTGTTGACAGCATCTAACTTGGTTGGCAGATGTTGACTGCCAATACATTCAACCTCACTGAAGCCTGATGACGCTCACTGAAAGATTAACAACTGTGACAATACTGCAAGTATAGTGCAGAATAACATGCTAATGAGAACTGGCAAGTTCTGTGGCCAGTTATTATAATTTACCAACTGGAGCTGAAACAGATCTGCGGTAAGAAACTCCAGACAGAAATTCTAGACCATCTGAGGGGCATTGGAAGAGGAGCTGCTGTGGGCTAAATGCACATTACAATTATCTTCACCCCCATTAATTGATCTACCCCCTCCATTCCCAATGTACTAGTCCCTAAACCTTAAAAAAAAGTAGGGAAATAATTAATCTAGTACAATAATTAGAGCACGCTTTTGATGCTACGCACAAATTCACCTTTGAACCATTTTTGGTTATAAAAGGTTTATTAAGTGCTCTGGCATTTTATTGCACATTGCAGCTTAGTACTTTCTAAAGGCTGCTTTAGGCCTATTTTGTTAATGTAACAACTTTGACCTTAGGATTAACAAGATTTAAAGCCCAGTTTATAAAATTCCCTGCAGTCTATCAAAATCATGCAGCTGTGGCAGGTTTTGGCTGCAACATACACTCAATCTTCAAGACCAGACATCTTCTCATTTCATGCTAGGTCATAGTATTTTGGGGTAGGCCAAGCAATGATCCGAAGGCATTAATTTCATTCGTAATGTCAAATAGGCATAACTTCAAAACCATCACATAGCTCAGTGTCATTGAGCAAAGCACTTCATAAAAACGGGGCCTCATTCTATATTGTTAATAACCTGACCAAAGTGCTTAACTTGTTTTATTACTGAAAAGATAGCCATGTTGCCAAAGCTTTTCACCTTGCACTCATCAGGATAAATGCAAGAATGACAAATTTTATTCAGGATAAACGCAAGAATTACATATTTTAAATAATTACAGCCATTAATACCATAGGAGAAAAGGGTGCTGATTGGTTGGCAAGTCGACTCTGATTGGCCGAGGCATTGCCATGGAGAAAGCAACAGGGAACAATAGGTTCCCCATGTTTCTGGGCAATTATAAAAAGGTGCAAAGCCTGAACATATTTATTCTGTTTGCAGAAATTGGATCCCTGCATATAGCTGTATATCGCTTCAGAGAAACATAAATTAATTACCTTACAAGCTTGACTTATTATGTTGAATTGGCTGTGTAGCTATTAGCGCAATCAGGATTATCCAGCAAGTGCTGTCCAATTGCAAATTGTATTTAACAGTAGACATTTTGTTTTCGGTTGACAAAATCTCCCGTGGAAAGTAAACATGAAATAAAATTGTGTTCATGTGCAGCTTTCCCTCTCCTTAGATACAGAAAGATAAAACTTTATTTATTGAGATCGCTTCAGCAGATCTGCATACAGTAGCACCAGTTGAACCTCACTTTATAGTCAAACCCATTTGCTGTTCTCTCAACTTCATGGAGCTCTCAACCAACAGCTGGGGCTTGCCACAAAATACAACATTTTCATTAGTTAATCTGCAAGTGATAAATGTAGACCAAGGAGTACAAATTTGATTAAGTTTTAATACAGTGAATTATTTTAAGATTGATACAATCATTCATCTGTAGATCTGTTTATGATGTCATTATAAATAGTGAACTGCAGGGCTGTGTGAGATTACCAAGTGGGATGAATTAGTTCAATTCTTCAGCTGAGAATGCCCTGCGACATTCTCAGCAACCTTAAAGTCAACCAAAAAGAAAGATTTTCATGCCATAAATTTGTGTTGGTTTCAAATATGCCTGGAATTAACATGTTCTGTTCCACACAGTTCCAAGGTTGAAGGGTTGACTTGAAACTAAAGTGAAGCAAACTATTAAATTTAGTTCAACTAAAACCTGCAATAAAATACAGCATCCTTCATTGTTCCATGCAATGAATTTTCACAATACTTGTATTTTTAAACAACTTATCTCCTGGACACTGGATCACTGTATCAATATTGGACAATAATATTGTTACAGGTAGTTTTGCTAATGGTGGTGGCCATTAATTAGATTTACAGTTCCATGTGTAGATTTTAAAATCTTTAATGTCGCCGGGTGCTGGAAGCGCGAGGTGATAATGAAACATTAAATGAAATTAGGCATCTGGGACATGAGCGAAGGGGACAATAAAATGTTTGTCACCTTAGTCACGAGAGATAGAACGAGAGCTCACTGTTCAAAAGCAACAACCTTACATCTTTCAATGCACTTCAATAGTGAGACAGATCGCGAGATGCCATTTTTGTGAAGGTAAGAGTAACAGCACGTCTAGGACAGCACCTTACGGATGTTTGAGTTCCAATGTGCATACAAGTGGCTGCACCATTTTTGCATAAATAATGACGAGTGACAACAGCCTCACTTTTAGTTTGACAGCAAATTGCGCGCTGATAAATAGCATAGCCAATACTGGTCTTGATATATAGGCTAATTTTCTAACTTTTCCAACATACAACAATGATTGCATCAGACATGATCTAACTGAATATAAAACACTAACCAAGGCAACGCTGAATGGAGCAGTGCCCATGTGAACTGTAACGAGATAAGCACTCCACTTTACTGTAAATTAGAATCAGCAAACTAGAAATGGCCTTGTAAATCCCTCTGCTATTTCATATATTTCACATGGCTACTTGCAGCAATTGATTCCAGGCACAATTCTATGATTCTTATCTTACTCCTTCTGCATTGCCTTTTGGGAGAGGTTTCATTTAGTCCCCTCATTCTCAAATGGTGGCCCTTTGTTTGAAGGACACAAATCAAAATTAGAATTGGTTTTGCTTTTCACCTCTTACATAACCATGGACTATGATCATATAAAGTTAGCAAGACATAAATATCAAAAATGAATCCAAAAATTCAGTCCTGAGGTATGCCATCTAAAGTACCAAATAAATTAAATATGCAACTTCTAAAGTGCAACATTTTGAACTTTCAGAATCACAGAATAATACATTGCGGAAGAAGCCCTTCAGCCCATCGAGTCTGCACCGACACATGAAAAACACCTGACTTGTCTACCTAATCCCGTTTGCCAGCACTTGGCCCATAGCCTTGAATGTTATGATGTGTCGAGTACTCATCCAGGTATTTTTTTTAAAGGATGTGAGGCGACCACTCGCTCCAATTTTAATTTTGTCTCCATGGCTTCCTGGGTTGAATTCGCCATTTCACAATCTGGAAACGCAAATCAGGCAGAAAATTGCGCAAAACTGAGAAATCAAAATCACCTATTCCAATGCCATGCTCCGGTCCCTTGCTGGCAGCGATATCCCACACTGGCAGACATAGGCAAAACCGTAATTTGTATGGAATTTAAATCTCTTTAGCAGCTTGGACACAGTATGCTCAATCCTTCCGCGATACTCCACTCCTCTTAGGTGGACTCCTCGCAGGTGCGAATTAGGGCAAGTATTCACGGGGCCCCAAGTATTGACAAGAGGTTGCGGAGGGGAGGTGGGAGGCTAAAAAAACTCTGAAAAAGCCTCATAATTGTCAGACTTGATGGGGACTGGCTGTCCGGGCTGGGGGCAGTAGCAGGGAGCTTGGGGTGCCCCCCTCAGGATCGGGGTGGTATGGCTGAGGTGCTGCCCATCAGGTGTTGACATGCCTCAGAAGTGCTGCCCCATTTTAAGCTGACTGCCTCTGCCACCAGCTCCCAGATGGTGTTCAGGAGGGCAGGCTCGAGTCTGCGGCCCATTCTGGGGAAGAGGGTGTCCCTCCTCTCTTCACTGGCACGGAGCTGTATGTCGACCGTGGTCTCTTAAACCCGTCTTCTGTGAGCCAAATTGGTGACTGCAGGGAGTGTATGGCAAGTGGAATGCTTAAAAACTGCTCCAGCTGCCAAGCTCTTTAGCGCTAACACTGGCCCCAGTGGTTAGAACGCCCATTGAGCCAGGAATTGCTTTGAATTCATGTCATTAGGGTGCTGATGCATTAGCAGGTCCCGACTCCCTTTCCGAATAGCGCCCCCAACAGGAACGCGAATTGCACATTTTCAGTCTCGGCGTCAACACTTAGGGTGAGATCCACCAGCCGGGTTGCGCCCTCACTTGAACGCAGTGCAGCCGGTGAATGCCGGGAAAGCCCACTCGCAGGTTTCTCAGAAGTCTTCACACCTCGCTGGATTCACCCAAGTCCCATGAGGTGTCCGAGTCAGGATCCCTCCCACAAGGTGCTAAACCAAACGGTGCATACCAAAGCAGGTTTAAACGGACTTTGATGAATTTACCCAGAATCCATTGGCATCGCGGGATCCACCGGCCTCCCAGCGAGGAACGGTATCCAGGGAGTCCCCTGGGCCATCGGAGACCCCTGGATGGTCAGGGCCAGTGCAAGGTTTCTCCCAGGCCCTCCCCCTTGGAACGAAGGCACCTTGGCACTGCCACCCTGGCAATGGCAAGAGGCCCGTATGGTACTGCCAAGCTGGCAGAACTGCCCAGGTGGCACTGCCAAGGGTCCAGGTACGAGGGAGGCAATGCCCATGAAGAGGGTGGAGGAGGGTTTGAAGGGTGGGGGTGGGACCGGTGGGGGTCCCAGAAGGGAGTGCTGTAAGGGGTGTGTAAAGGGGGCCCCCAGGGACACCCATGAGTGTAAGGGGTGACACTGCCCATGTGTGGAAGGTGTAGGGCCAAGCTCACTGAGAGATCGGGGTACCCTTTCAAAATGACGGCTCGATCTCGGAGTTCAGCTCCCCAGTGCTGAAAATAATTCAAGTGTGGGTTAAACTGGTGAGAAACACCCCAGGGCCCAAAAAAGTGACTAAGGCTGCAATTCTATGGCCTTGTTATGCTCTCGCTCAAGCGAAACGAGGCCGGTGAATAGAGGAGATGCCAAAATCGAGAACCGCGCCAGGTACCAAACGGCTTGCGATGCAACCGGCCCACTCCCTTAGGCGAAATCGGTATCTCACCGTAGCGTGGCGAGAAACCAATCGTCACCACCTAAGCCTCATTTCCAGAGAATTAATGGGAGTCACCCCATATCCAATGGCCTCCTGTAATTCATCGGCCTCCCCAGCAAGTGGTCACGCAAGCGCCGATTAGTACTCCTTTTGAAAAACGTGAACCTGCCGGAATGGCTTCTGTGGGGAGCCGAGTAGCCATCTTTACTCACAAAGAGCCGGGGGCGCTGTGCTCGGCGGGGGTTGGGGGACCCTCCACAGGGCTGGGCTGCCATAGGAGGGTGGGGGAAGAGGCACTGGAGGGGCAACAGGGGGGGAACCGCTCACGGCACCACCATGCCAGGCCCTGGGTTTTGTTTACCTGTTCAGGGGGTAACCCTTGTCCCTGCCTGTCTGCCCCACCGACCACCCATAACCTCCACAGACTGCCAAGGCAGCAGGCCATGCGGCTGAAGGCCATCGCTAATAGGGAATTGGCAATCATGGTTAAGTGAGCACTTCATACATCCCAAGTGGATTCCCGTGGGTAGGTGGGCCATGTAGCATGTGGGAGTCATTGCCTAGTATCCTCACACACATGGTCACTACCCACACACATGGGCACTACCCCACCCCACCCCCCAAGTGACGACACCCCACTATGGGATCCCTGGGGGGGGACCCCTCTTCAGGCCCCTCCACAGCATCCCCTCCCTTCCAGGACCCCCACCCGTCACCCCCCAACTTCCCTGAGGCCCCAATGTATCTGCCCTGCACAACCCCATCCTTCAAACCACGTCCACCTCCTTTCGTGGGCATGGACCCCCTCTGGTCCTGACCCTTGGCAGTGCCACCCTGCACCCTTGTACTGGCACCCAGGCAGTGCTCCAGCCAGCTTGACAGTGCCATCCGGGCACCTTGGCAGTGCTAGGTGGCAGTGCCAAGGTGCCATGAGGGCAGTGCCAAGGTGTCCACGTTCTAGGGAGAGGGTCAAGGGGCCATACTGCACTGACCCTGACCACCAAGGAGCATCCCAAGGCCTGGGAAACCCCCCTGGTTGCTGTTCGGCCTGGTCCACATTCTTGTGGAACAGCACTGACCGGCGCCTGGCTGCAGCCTCCCTGTGGAGGCTGGAGAATCGAGGGAGGTGAGTGTATCCCGGGTAGGTATGCCGTCAGTAGGTTTACAACCTACTTTGCGAGTGTCATTTGGTAACGTCCCTTTTGAACGGAGTTCCGAATCCGACAGGTGCGGAGGCTGCCAGGAAGCCCGAGAGCGGCCTCTCCTGGGTTTCTCCGGCCGTGTTGTGCTCTCGCTTGAGCACAATATGGCCAGAGAATTGTGCCCCAAGTGTCATTTGTGGCGAGGTTTCCTGGAAGTTATCCGGCCAGTTTCCCACCGCTATCCAATCACACTTAACGTGCAATCCAACGGCCACACTGCGCCTGAAAAGCAGCGCACCATGACGCAGCGTGGCAAAAAGGCCAGGAGACCCCGCTCCTGGGATCTATTCAGCTCGCAACACCTCGCGAGATCCAATGCGATTTCGTGAGACGTTGCAATGTAAATCCCACCCATTCTGGGCAGGATCAGGTTTTGGCAAATCTGCATATTAGAGCGAGACAGCTAGTCTCACTCTAATCTGCAAATTCCCGAGGTATCTTGCGGAACGGCGCTCGTGGGGGCCTCCCAGAGGATTGGAGGCCTCCAGCTGCATGACCTTTGATCAGGAACGTGCCCTGGCACTACTGCCAGGCACTGGCAGTGCCACTTGGGTGCCAGCCTGGCCCTGCCCGACTGCGAGAGCTGAAAAACACGTGGCTCAATGAGCTCGCTATGGGACTTTGCTCCCATTTACTTGAATCGACCTCTTAGTAACCTTTTTGGGCCATTGGGGGTTTCCCTGGGCACCCTCCTTCTTCAGGCCCACCCATACCCCCTTGTAAGCTCCCTTTCTAGGCCCTCCCACCCTTCAAACCCCCCAGAAGCCCCTTCTTACCTGCCCTCAACCCCCCACCCGTTATACCTCCCCAACCTCCTTTAATGGGCATGGCCCCGCTCAGGCCCTGACCTGTGGCAGTGCCACCCTGGTAACCGGGCCACCCTTACACTGTTCCCGTCGGCTTTGCAGTGCCACCAAATCACATTGGCAGTGCCAGGGTGGCAATGCCAAGGTGCCCTCATTACAGGTGGAGGGCCAGAGAGCCATCTCGCATTTTTCCTGACCACCCTGGGGCCTACGATAAACCGAGAGCCTCCCGGGTGTTGTTCTATCTAGTCCATGTTTGTGTGCACCAGCACGGAACGGTGCCCGGCTGTGACCGCCCTGAGGAGGCCAGCAGATCCAGGAGGCTGCTAGATCCCGGGTGAGCTCACTCAAGTAGGTTTAAAACCTACTTAAGCGAGCGTGGCTTGGTCACACCTACTGTGGCTGGGATCCTGATCTCGACGCCTCACGAGATCTGGTAAGGCATGCTGGCTGTCAGGAAGCCCTTGGAAAGCTTCATCCAGCATCTACCAACCATGCCTCGCTCCCATTCGGGCGCAATGCAGCCGGTAGCTCGCACTCTTAGTCTCCCCAATGAAGAATCCTACCCTCTTCTCTCTTCAAAGCTCAAAACTTACCCTGTACTACTAAATATTATTCCTATCTATGTGAACTCAGAATATAAATGGCAAGGTATTGCAAACCAAAGTTCCAATCGCAGTCTTGACTCAATATTTAATACTCCATTTACTAGAAAAGCTGACCTTGCCTCAAAGTTAAGAAACTACTGAGAAAGGTGAATTAAAATTCCATAATTTGCCTGCCGAGTGCAGCAGAGAACACTGGGCCATCAGGTTGGCTCTGGCTATCGTAACTTCTTTCCTGGTTAAGTGCATGCAAATGTGCACGTTCTGAGGGACTGCTTTATACTGGAACTTACCCGCAAGGCAAACAGGAAAGATTACATCACAATAGAACATGGTTATATCATGGAGCTACTTGAGTCGCACAACTGAATATAAAATATAGCTTTTTAAAGACACATGTGGGCAAATACATTGCGCGCCTTTTGCACTATATTTTGATATCAGCTCAAGGCAATTGAAAAAATAATTCAGAGTGGGACTCAGCTGGTCTGGAAGTTCCTTGCAGACAATGTGACAATGGTATGACCTAGTCCATCCCACTGACTGATAAGGGCAAAAAGGGGGGGGGGGATATAAAGACTTTCATCTGCTCTGCAATGTTGAAAGAAAAAGCAATTTAGAGAACAAGAGACATCAACCTACTATAAATCACTTAAGTTCATTTGTGCACAAGAGCGGATGAAGATTACTTCATTATTTAGCAACGTGTCAAGATAATTTGTTGTGTAATGCAGGCAGGAGACTTTCCCTCAAGCACTGATACATGTTGCATTAACAGAAACAAAATAAATTTTAAAGTTTACATAATGCAATTCCTTAAAAGTAGCTCAATGTTCCCATTACTAAATTAGCCAAGCAAACCAAACACATAATTTTTCTAACGATTACTTAAAAAGCATTTTAATACTTAACATACCATTACTTCCTGTCATTGTGAACTGTGTGGTTTGAAGCCTACATAATGGCTAATCTGGACCCTCAAGCTGACTTTCTTGCCAACAGAATTCAAAAGAAAAGCCTCAAGTGGCAAACGCAAATCATCGTTTGAAAAGAAAACCCAATCGTGCATCACAAGCAAGATGGCAGGCTCCCTAATGTGAATATAATGTCTCTTATTCAGATATGTTTCCTCAGCTGCCACACCAATCCTCCTGGGACCAATACTTTCCAGGCTGTAAGAAATAAAGGAAGCATGTCTGAAAAACAGACTTGATGCCCATGACAACTCATTTATCCTCACTAGCCTAACCCAAGCATAATGTGGTTAATGCACGAATAAGCTCAGTGTTGATAAATAACTTGGTGTGCTGCACATTTAAACAATTAGATAGTCATTAAGCTCCAAATAATATTATGTGATAATTCTATGCTGCACCTGGTGCAAATTATGACATTTTAATTCACCTACATACTCATTATGATACGCTTTATGCATGTGTGGCTAACTGCATCTTAATGAAAGAAACAGAATATGGGAAAGAACAGAATATGTTCAAGCGTTAAAAGGATGTAATTTTCAAAGATGATCTTGATACACATGAGGAGAGCAATTAGGACAGCACAAAACAAGCTCAGGATTTTCACTGGCAGATCATGGGACACATTACAGTATGAAGCTGTGAAAGTTGGTCAGAATTTTTAAAAAGTAGCTTCTGTAAAATGTCATGGGTAATTTGCCATACAAGCAGAAAGCAAAAAGAACACAAACCAAGGCAAACTAAATTTCCTTCAGCATGCAGAGAACCTAAACTAAGTCCCACTATATATATTTTTGAAATGGACTATCCACTGGTAGAAAAGTGATTCACGCCATCAAGAGGCACTGGGTTAAACTTAATTCAGGCCATTTTTCAAGAACAAATGTTTGGCACATTCTGATTACCTGGGTGCAATTAAGGCCCCACATTGATCAGTGTGTCTCATTTGAATGGAATGGGTGAGCGACTAGAACTACGCGCACTTTGAAGTAGCAGCTGGCATAATTGGAAAAGGGTGGAAGTGGGAGTGTGTGCTAGTCACTATTAGATATTTTGCTTCGAGACACCTGCAAACCAAGATTTTTCAAAATGGCAGGAAGCAGAGCAGAAATCCATTTGCCCCGGATTTGGTATGTTGGAAGGGAGAAGGAAGACCTTGTTGCACTTAGCAGCAGGAATATCGCTAGGCAGGCTTTTGTAGTCAGAGTCTTAGTCCTTAGTCTATCAATGACCTTTCCCTCTGTTACAAAGTACAGAAGTCAGCAATTTGCTGATGATTGCAAAGTGTTCAGCTCCATTTTCAATTTTTCAGATAATGAAGCAGTCCATGTCTACATCCAGATTGCGACTAAGTGGAAAATAAAATTCCTGTGACATAAGATGGCAATGGCCATCTCCAACAAGATAGCCTAAGCACCTTTCTCTGAACTTCAATTACATTAATATTTCCATATCTTTCATCATAAAGATTTTGAATGCCTCTACTGACCAGAAACTTAACTGGACCTGCCACAAAAATACCTAGAGAATGTCAAAGGTCTAATCTTCTTAAAGACTCCATCAGGAGTGTGATGGGATACTATGCACTTGCCTGGGTGGGTGCAGCTGTAATAACATTCAAAGAAGTTTGACTCCATTCAAAACAAAGCAATCTATAGGATTGGCACCCCATTCAGTTCCTCCACCGTCAGTGCACAACTGCTGCACTGAATACAACCTACAGCAATGCGCCAAGACATCTTTCATCCACCTCTTCTACAATCCACCATCACTACCACCTAGAAGGACAAAGGCAGTGGGCACCATCACCCGGGAGCTGCCTGACAGGTCACGCACCATCCTGACTTCGAAATAAATTACTTCATCATTCCTGGGTCAAAATCACAGAACTGCCCACATAACAGAAATGAGGGAACTCTTGCACCACATGGACTGCAACAGTTCAAGAAGGAAGCTCACCACCATCCTCTCAAGGTCAATTAGGGATGAGCAATAAATGCTGGCCCAGTCAGCTCAGCCAATATCCCATGAAAAGCAGGCAAGCGTAGGTGGAGGATGAAGGTTTAACCACACCATATTCCCAAAGCCAGTTGGATGGGCATCATGTGCATGGCAGGAGAAAAGTTCCTGCAGAGGCTAAAGAATATGTCCCACAAGCTTTTGGTCATCTAATTGTCTTTCCCACTTCACTCAAATTTATTTCTCCATCTCAATGAGTGATAAAATGCTGCTGCTTTTAGTAGCCACTTACCGGTCATTATTTGTATTCATTCTTGGACAAAAGCATTACTGGCAAAGCCAGCACTTATTGCTCTTCTGAAATTGCTCTTGTGTTGGTGGTGGTGAGCCACTCTCTTGAACAACTGCAATGCCACGTGATATAGGTGCACCCAAAATGTTGCTCTGAATGGAATTCAGTATTTTGACCCAATGACAGATCGACAATATAGTTTCTCGTCAGGATTATGTGTGGTTTGGAGGGCAACTTGCAGTTGGTGGTGTTCCCATGTGCCTGGCGCCCCTGTCCTCCTAAGTGGTGGAAATCACAGGTTTGGAAGGTACTGTTGAAGGAGCCTTAGGTGTGTTGTTGCAGTGTACCTTATAGACGGTACACACTGCTGCCGCTGTGCACTGGCAGTGGAGGGAGTGAATGTTTAAGTTGGCGAAGGGATGTCTATCAAGCAGAATGTCCTTTCTTGAGATGCTGATGGACTTAAAGTCTTGTCGGAGCTGCATTAATCCAGGCAAGTGGATAATATTTTATCACAGCTCTGATTTGTGTTTTGTTGATGGGGGACAATTTGGGAAGTCAAAAGGTGAGTTACGCACCGTGGAGTTTCCAGCCATTCATCTGCTCTTCTTGTTATTACTTATATGACATGTCAAGTTTCTAATCAACAGTCAATAGGACGTTAGGGTTAACCCTTTTTCCTTTCAGTTCCACTATCTGAAAATATGCTGGAGAAGAGAAAGACTGTTAAGTCTCTTGAAGATGAAATGTCACTCAACTACAACTTAACCAGCACCAGCTCAGACACCATCACCCTGGGTGCTGCTTTTGGTAGAAGGGGATTCACAGGGAAATTTAGCATGCGCACAGTAACAAGATAAGGGAAAGAACGGCCTAGGAAGCAGCTCACTGGAGGGAGAGGACATTTTTCTAAAATGTTAAAACGATTAGCCAAAATGAAAAGATTGAAAGCTATATACAGAGATCTTTTAAGTACATTTGTCCAGCTGCTAGCGAGCTTGCACCATGTCCAGTAGCATTGTTTTCCAAGGCATCAACTATGGAAGAATTGGTCTGCTGCCCGAACACTGCAATGGGGGAAACAAAGATGGAACCTCTGCAGTCATAGTTTCCAGCAGCTCAGGCTGATCACCTTGGCTCTGGGTCTGGCATTTCCTCAAGATTGCAAAACATGAACAGAGGCTTCCAAACCATCAAATTGCTCCTGCATTCATTTTTGCAGTGCAGTGGGAATGCTGAGGCATAGCCCCATGAGAGGAGCATTTACTCCATGGAAGAGTCAACCTGGAGGCTTAAAAGAGCATGAGAGGGGGCGAAATTGAGAATGGGTGCAGAATTTACAGTGCAGAAGGAGGCCATTTGGCCCATCGAGTCTGCACCGGCACTTGGAAAGAACACTCCACTCTAAAAGGGCAATTTATCATGGCCAAGCCACCCAACCCGCACATCTTTGGACTGTGGGAGGAAACCCACACAGACACGGGGAGTAACGTGCAGACTCCGCACAGACAGTGGCCGAAGCTGGGAATCGAACCTGGGACCCTGGAGCTGAGACACAGAGCTAACCACTGTGCAGGGCAGGTGATGTTCTACTACTGCAGAATGTGAGAGTTGCTGGACACCAGTGTTATTCAGGGTAAACGCATCGGCAGTTAAATGTCAGGAGTTCAGCTCAGAGTCGAAGATTCAGCTGAGAGAATGAAATGAATCAGGGAGAGAGAAGTTTACCTGGACACTTTGTGCAGAAATGGTCACATCCCTGAAGGATCGGCAAATCTTTCGAATTGGCCACTGGTCATGGACAGGAGGGTGTAATGGTACATTAGGCAGGTAAGGGGGATTCAGCACATAGTGATGGAAGAGCCTTATGCTCCCGACTTTGGCCAACAGGTAAGAGGTGCTTTCTGCCTGTGTTGTTGTGGGGAAAATCTGTAAGATAGATAAGCAGACTGACCATGGCACCATGGTGAAGAATGTTATTCAAGTGGGGGTGGTGGGGAGTCAAGAAAATGTGGTGGAAGTGATAGGAGTGCGATAGGTCCTGTTCTCTATAGCCACAACTGGGAGTTCCTAAGGTTATGTTGCTTGCCCGGTGCAATGGTTAAACACGGCTCCTCATGGCTAGTGAAGCACTTGGAGCAGGAGGAGGAAAATCCAGTTGTTGTGGTCCATGTGGGGAACCCACAACATAGGATTGATATTCTGCGAACAGAATTTGATGAGTTAGTGTCCAAATTAAAATGCAGATCATAAAAGGTAATACTCTAAAAGGTAACGCATAAGGGGCAGCACGGTAGCATGGTGGATAGCACAATTGCTTCACAGCTCCAGGGTCCCAGGTTCGATTCCGGCTTGGGTCACTGTCTGTGCAGAGTCTGCACATCCTCCCAGTGTGTGCGTGGGTTTCCTCCGGGTGCTCCGGTTTCCTCCCACAGTCCAAAGATGTGCAGGTTAGGTGGATTGGCCATGATAAATTGCCCTTAGTGTCCAAAATTGCCCTTCGTGTTGGGTTGGGTTACTGGGATAGGGTGGAGGTGTTGACCTTGGGTAGGGTGCTCTTTCCAAGAGCCGGTGCAGACTCGATGGGCCGAATGGCCCCCTTCTGCACTGTAAATTCTATGATGATAGGATCAAGCAGATTAGAAAAATAAATACATCGCTCAAAAGAATAGTGTGGGAAGAAGCAGTTTTGATACAAGGAACACTGTCATCACTACCACAGGAAGAGTGATCTAATCTGACACTATAACAGGGTTGAGATGAGTATCCTGGCCAATCTTATAAGCAGGGCCAACGACAGGACTTCAAACTTCAGGGAGGGGGCTGGGAAAGACTTTGGGTGAAAAGAGATTTAAATATCCAAAGAGAGAGGTTGAAGCATCAAAAGGAGTATAGGAATGTGGGAAAGGAAGGGAGAGAGTAACAAAAATTGTTATATCAAGGAATAAGGTCAGTGCAGGGAATAGAAGTAAAAAAGAAATGAAGGAAACAAAGTAAAGAAAATGGCAAAGGCAGTGACCAAATATTTTGCATCTGACATCTGACTTCACAATAGAAGGCACAAATTTCATGCCTGAAATAGATGATAAACTAGGGGCTTAAAAGAATAGCTGGTTTAGCACAGGGCTAAAGAGCTGGCTTAAAAGCAGACCAAGGCAGGCCAGCAGCACGGTTCAATTCCTGTACCAGCTTCCCCAAACAGGCGCCGGAATGTGGCGATGAGGGGCTTTTCACAGTAACTTCATTTGAAGCCTACTTGTGACTATAAGTGATTTTTTAAATTAGGGAAATTAATGTCAACAGAAAAAATACTAGAGAAACTTAAGGGACCGAAATGCAATAAATCTCCAGGGTCTGATAGCTTCCACTTTAGGGGCTTAAAGGAGGAAGCTTCAGAGATGGTTGATGAATTGGCTGAGATTTTCCAGAATTCACTGGATTTGGGGTTGGCCTCACCAAATTGGAAGTTGGCAAATGTCACTCTGCTTTTCAAGATCGGACAGTAGGAGGAGACTATGTGACCCTTCGAGCCTGTTGGCCTAGTCATTGGGAAAATGCTAGAATCTATTATTAAGGAAGTGTTAACAGTGCACTTAGAAAAGCATAGTATGATTAGAACAAGTCAACATGGATATACTGAGTGGATGAGATGAGTGATAAGATGAGTGGTAAAGCAAAAAGGGCAGAGGATACCGGAAGTCTGCAGAAGGATTTGGATAGGTTAGGTGAATGGGCTAGGGTCTGGCAGATGGAATTCAATGTTGCCAAGTGTGAGGCTATCCATTTTGGGAGGAATAACAGCAGAATGGATTATTATTTAAACGGTAAGATGTTAAAACATGCTGCTGTGCAGAGGGACCTGGGTGTGCTGGTGCACGAGTCGCAAAAAGTTGGTGTGCAGGTGCAACAGGTGATTAAAAAGGCTAATCGAGTTATGTCTTTCATTGCTAGAGGGATGGAGTTCAAGACTAGTGAGGTTATGCTGCAATTGTATAGGGTGTTGGTGAGGCCGCATCTGGAGTATTGTGTTCAGTTTTGGTCTCCTTACCTAAGAAAGGACATATTGGCACTGGAGGGTGTGCAGAGGAGATTCACTAGGTTGATCCCAGAGTTGAGGGGATTAGATTATGACGAGAGGTTGAGTAGACTGGGACTGTACTCATTGGAGTTCAGAAGGATGCGGGGGGGGATCTTATTGAGACATATAAAATTATGAAGGGAATAGATAGGATAGATGCGGGCAGGTTGTTTCCACTGGTCGGGGAAAGCAGAACTAGGGGGCATAGCCTCAAAATAAAGGGAGGTAGATTTAGGACGGAGTGTAGGAGGAACTTCTTCACCCAAAGGGTTGTGAATCTCTGGAATTCCTTGCCCAGTGAAGCAGTTGAGGTTCCTTCTTTAAACGTTTTTAAGAAAAAGATAGATGCCTTTCTAAAGAATAAAGGGATTCGGGGATATGGTGTACGGGCCGGAGAGTGGAGCTGAGTCCACAAAGATCAGCCATGATCTCATTAAATGGCGGAGCAGGCTCGAGGGGCCAGATGGCCTACTCCTGTTCCTAGTTCTTATGTACTGAAGGAAAGTCCCGTTTAATAAATTTATTGGAGTTGTTTAAGGATGTAACTAGTAGAGGAAGATAAAGGGGAACTAGTAGGTATGATATACTTGGGACTTCCGAAAGGCTTTTGAGAACGTGTCACACAAAAGTTTAGTAGGCAAGGTAAGTATGCATGGAGCCAGATGTAACACATTAGCATGGACAGAGGATTGGTTAACAGAGTGGGCACAAAGTGGTGGCACAGTGGTTACCACTTCTGCCTCACAACGCCAGGGACCCGGATTCGCTTCCGACCTTGGTTAACCGTCTGTGTGGAGTTTGCAGATTCTTCCAGTGTCTGCATAGGTTTTCTCCAGGCGCTCCAGTTTCCTCCCGCAGTCCAAGATGTGCATGTTGGGTGGATTGGCCATGTTAAATTGCCCCTTAAGTGTCCAAAAGGTCTGATGCGGGATAAGGTGGGGGTGTGGGCCGAGGTAGGGTGCTCTTTCAGTGAGTCGTGCAGACTCGATGGGCTGAATGGACTCTTTCTGCATGGCCTCCTTCTGCACTGTAAGAATTCTAAAGTGAGACCTTTTCCCAAGTTGGCAGGCAGTGAATAGTGGGCCCTGTGCTGGGGACCACAGCTATTTACAATATATATTAATGACTTGGAAACAGCATGGTAGCACAGTGGTTAGCAGTTGTTTCACAGCTCCAGGGTCCCAGGTTAGATTCCTGGCTTGGATCGCTGTCTGTGGAGTTTACACTTCCGTGTCTGCATGGGTTTCCTCCAGGCGCTCCGGTTTCCTCCCGCAGTCCAAAGATATGCAGGTTAGGTGGATTTGCCATGTTAAATTGCCTTTTGTTTTCAAAAAAGGGATGGAGTTACTGGGTTACGGGAATAGGGTGGCAGCATGGCCTTAAGTTGGGTGCTCTTTCCAAAGGCCTCTGCAGACTTGATGGGCCAAATGGCCTCCTTCTGCACTATAATTTCTATTATACGAAGAGTTGGTAATGTATCTAAGTTTCCTGAAGATACCAAACAAGGTGGAAAGGTAACCTGTGGGGAGGATACAAAGATGCTGCAAAGAGAGAGAGGCAGGTTAGGTGATTGGGCAACAAGATGGCAGATGGATTACAATGTAGGGAACTGTGAAGTTATTCACTTTGGTGGAAAGAATAGAAAAGTTGATTCTTTTTTTAAAAAGGTGAGAAACTTGGTGTTAATGTTGAATGTACAAGGAACACAACATAATTAACATGTAGGTACAGCAAGCAATTAGGAAGGCCAAATGGCTTTTAGTGCCAAGGGCATTAGAGTATAGGAATAAAGAACTCTTGCTACAATTGTAGAGTTTCGGTGAGACCACATTTGGAGTAGTGTGTGCAGTTTAGGTCACCATATTTCAGAAAGTATATACTTGCATTAGAGGCGGAATAGCTAAATTGGTCCCTTGGATGAGAGAATTGTACTACATGAGAGGCTGAGTAAATTGGGACTACTTTTTCTGGGCGTTTGGAAGAATGAGAGGTGATCTCATTGAAATATACAAGATTCTGAAGGGACTTGATAGGGTGGACGCTAGAGTAAAGATGGTTTCCACTGGTCAGAGAATCTAAAATGTGGCGACATATCATTTAGGACTGAGAGGAGGGGAATTTACTGCATTCAAAAAGTTGAGAATCTTTGGAATTCTCTGCCCCAGAGGTTGTGAATGATCAGTCATTGAATACATTAAGGCTGGGAGACAGAGATTTGGGCAGGGATTCTCCGAAAATAGGGCTATGTCCTCAGGCCCGTCGGAAAACGGGCGCGAATCACTCCAGACTTTTTTCAAAAAGTCTGGAGTGATTCTCTCCGGTTTAAAGAGGGATAGCAGGGCGCAGGCGTTCGCCGATACAAGGCCCTGCACTTCCAGACGCGGATCCATGCATGAGCGCGGCGGCTCCTGCGCAACATGGCGGAGCCACACAGCAGGCCTGCGCGAAAGATAGGCCCTCCCCAGATCGAGTGTGCCCGCCGATCGGTAGCACCCGATCGCGGGCCTGGCTGTCGTGGAGGCTCCCCCCAGAGTTTGATCCCCCCCCCCCCCCCCTCCGGACGGCCAGAGTGGCCACGAGTCTGAGCTCCAGCTGGGTGGAAGCAGGTTGGAACCACGGCGGTGGAACTCAGCCCGTCGATCGCGGAGAAACGCTGCGGCGGCCTCTTTCAACAGCACCCGACCTGCGCCGCGGCGATTCTCCGGTCTGCGGAGAATCGTGTTCGGGCGTCACGGGTCTGAGACCCCACTCTCCGGCCCGCGCCGAGCGCGATTTCGGCACGGAGAATCCCAGTCTTGGTCTCTCAGGGAATCAGGAGATATGGTGAATGGTCAGGAAAGTGGAGTTGAAGCCCAAGTTCAGCCATAACTGTGTTGAATGGCGGAGCAGGCTTGAAGGGTCACATTCTACTTCTATTTCTTGTGGAGGAATATGGAATATTGTCCTCGTTAACATGCCTGATTCTCCCCCATCAGTTTTCCAGAGCCACGACTGCTAGACATCCAGGTGGGCCACAGCCCACACCAAGAGATTGCAGTCAGCAGCTGGATCCTCAACAGGCAGAATTGCTTGTAATAGCCAATCTCAAGTACCCACAGTGGAAACGATCTTTCACCTCCAGCTATTTTGAATTTAAATAAATTAATCAGCTAAGAAATTTGACAATGACGGCATGTTGCAGTAAATTGGTGGTGATGGGGCCAGTGCTGGTGACTCCACCCCCTCCCCCCCCACAACCATGTCCCTGTACCATCCGATGGGCAGCAGGCGGAACAGGTTGGCATCACTCCACCCTAAACATCCAGAAGACTGCTGGACCCATTCAGGCCTGATCGCTAGAGAGGACAGCTACCAAAAGGGACCCAGGTCGCAGGGCGAGATATACAGCAGGCCACCTCCACTTCTGATGCACCACCTGGGGAACCACCTTGACGGAGCATTAGGGCACCTAAGATTAGAAAGCTGCAGCACACAAGATAGCGTTAGGAGTTAGGGCACAATTTCAGTACATAGCAGTGTCACCATTAAATACCTGTTTACTGATGTTTTGAACTGCCTTGGTCCTCTATCTGAAGGATGTAAGGGAGGCTTGGGCTGGGCGCAGTTGAAGGGGGGGGTGGTGTGTTCGGCCAGTGATGTAGGATGCGGGGGAGGACGGCAGAGGCCTGAGCCTCCAGGACAGTCGGGGGTACCCCCAGAGGTAGCGGGTTGACCAGGCTAGAGATGTGGAAGGGCCATGTGGTATGGCCTACCTGGTGAGTGACCCTCACCGCTAACCACACCACTGTGCACCCACCCTCCCCTGCCGAAACACAGTCCACGCTTCCGTCTCTCCCGAATGTCTGTGGGCCACTGTGTTGGCATGGCCAGCACGCATGCAAGGATTATCCGGGCAGACAGTAGACACTGGAGTGGGAGTCATACTTCGTCAATCGATCCGGAGCACCAGAGCTCATTGCGGAGCGGATCATCCTCCAGCGCTTGGGCCAGCCCGGCCTATACTGCCAACCCAGGGCCAACACCTGGTGGTGAAGCTGAAGAGGGGTGGAGGTGCTGGGGTGGAGTGCAGGAAGGGGCAGAGGAGAGGGGGTGGGTGGCAAGACGGGACAGCTGAGTTGCCGGTGGTCAGGACCCCTAGTTGGCAAACCTGAAGGCGATCAGGTTGTCTCATGCGTGACGGCCCTAACGGGACCGATCCGATAGTTTCCAGCCTCGCTGCAATTCCGGCATAACTGGACGGAGAATCCCGCCCAGAAAGTATCAACCATGTGGTTGTACAGCGTGAGGGCATTTCGATGGAAGAGATAGAACAAACAAAGAAATGTACAGCACAGGAACAGGCCCTTCGGCCCTCCAAGCCCATGCCGACCATGCTGCCCAACTAAACTACAATCTTCTACACTTCCTGGGTCCGTATCCCTCTATTCCCATCCTATTCATGTATTTGTCAAGATGCCCCTTAAATGTCACTATCGTCCCTGCTTCCACCACCTCCTCCGGTAGCAAGTTCCAGGCACCCACTACCCTCTGTGTAAAAAACTTGCCTCGTACATCTACTCTAAACCTTGCCCCTCTCACCTTAAACCTATGCCCCCTAGTAATTGACCCCGCTACCCTGGGGAAAAGCCTCTGACTATCCACTCTGTCTATGCCCCTCATAATTTTGTCGACCTCTATCAGGTTGCCCCTCAACCTCCTTCGTTCCAATGAGAACAAACCGAGTTTGTTCAACCGCTCCTCATAGCTAATGCCCTCCATACCAGGCAACATTCTGGTAAATCTCTTCTGCACCCTCTCTAAAGCCTCCACATCCTTCTGGTAGTGTGGCGACCAGAATTGAACACTATACTCCAAGTGTGGCCTAACTCAGGTTCTATACAGCTGCAACATGACTTGCCAATTCTTATACTCAATGCCCCGGCCAATGAAGGCAAGCATTCCTTATGCCTTCTTGACTACCTTCTCCACCTGTGATGCCCCTTTCAGTGACCTGTGGACCTGTACTCCTAGATCTCTGACTTTCAATACTCGAGGGTTCTACCATTCACTGTATATTCCCTACCTGCATTAGACCTTCCAAAATGCATTACCTCACATTTGTCCGGATTAAACTCCATCTGCCATCTCTCCACCCAAGTCTCCAAACAATCTAAATCCTGCTGCAAAAATTGATAAATCTCTGGGCCCAGATGGACTACATCCTAGAGTTCTAAAGGAGATAGCTGAAGAAATAGTGGAGGCGTTAGTTATGATCTTTCAAAAGTCACTGGAGTCAGGGAAAGTCCCAGAGGATTGGAAAATGGCTGTTTTAACCCCCCCTGTTCAAGAAGGGAACAAGGAAAAAGATGGAAAATTATAGGCCAATTAGCCTAACCTCAGTTGTTGGCAAGATTCTAGAATCCATTGTTAAGGATGAGATTTCTAAATTCTTGGAAGTGCAGGGTCAGATTAGGACAAGTCAGCATGGATTTAGTAAGGGGAGGTCGTGCCTGACAAACCTGTTGAGAGTTCTTTGAACAGATAACAAATAGGTTAGACCAAGGAGAGCCAATGGATGTTATCTATCTTGACTTCCAAAAGGCCTTTGATAAGGTGCCTCACGGGAGACTGCGGAGTAAAATAACGGCCCATGGTATTCGAGGCAAGGTACTAACATGGATTGACGATTGGCTGTCAGGCAGAAAGCAGAGAGTTGGGATAAAAGGTTCTTTTTCGGAATGGCAACTGGTGCCGAGTGGTGTCCCGCAGGGTTCAGTGTTGGGGCCACACCTGTTCTCTTTATATATTAACGATCTAGATGACGGGACTGGGGGCATTCTGGCTAAGTTTGCCGATGATACAAAGATAGGTGGAGGGGCAGGTAGTATGGAGGAGGTGGGGAGGCTGCAGAAAGATTTAGACAATTTAGGAGAGTGGTCCAAGAAATGGCTGATGAAATTCAACGTGGGCAAGTGCGAGGTCTTGCACTTTGGAAAAAAGAATAGAGGCATGGACTATTTTCTAAACGGTGACAAAATTTACAATGCTGCAGTGCAAAGGGACTTGGGAGTCCTAGTCCAGGATTCTCTAAAGGTAAACTTGCAGGTTGAGTCCGTAATTAAGAAAGCAAATGCAATGTTGTCATTCATCTCAAGAGGCTTGGAATATAAAAGCAGGGATGTACTTCTGAAGCTTTATAAAGCATTACTTAGGCCCCATTTAGAATACTGTGAGCAATTTTGGGCCCCACACCTCAGGAAGGACATACTGGCACTGGACGGGTCCAGCGGAGATTCACACGGATGATCCCAGGAATGGTAGGCCTAACATACAATGAACGTCTGAGGATCCTGGGATTATATTCATTGGAGTTTAGGAGGTTGAGGGGAGATCTAATAGAAACTTACAAGATAATGAATGGCTTAGATAGGGTGGATGTAGGGAAGTTGTTTCCATTCGCAGGGGAGACTAGGACCCGGGGGCACAGCCTTAGAATAAAAGGGAGTCACTTTAGAACAGAGATGAGGAGAAATTTCTTCAGCCAGAGAGTGGTGGGTCTGTGGAATTCATTGCCACAGAGGGCGGTGGAGGCCGGGATGTTGAGTGTCTTTAAGACAGAAGTTGATGAATTCTTGATTTCTCGAGGAATTAAGGGCTATGGAGAGCGGGTAAATGGAGTTGAAATCAGCCATGATTGAATGGCGGAGTGGACTCGATGGGCCGAATGGCCTTACTTCTGCTCCTATGTCTTATGGTATCCTCTGACAGTCCTCATCGCTATCCGCACTTCCACCAACCTTTGTGTCGTCTGCAAACTTACTAATCAGACCAGATACATTTTCCTCCAAATCATTCATATATACTACAAACAGCAAAGGTCCCAGCACTGATCCCTGTGGAACACCACTGATCACAGCCCTCCAATTAGAAAAGCATCCTTCCATTGCTACTCTCTGCCTTCTATGACCTAGCCAGTTCTGTATCCACCTTGCCAGCTCACCCCTGATCCCATGTGACTTCACCTTTTGTACTAGTCTACCATGAGGGACCTTGTCAAAGGCCTTACTGAAGTCCATATGGACAACATCCACTGCCCTACCTGCAGTAATCATCTTTGTGACCTCCTCGAAAACTCTTATCAAGTTAGTGATACACGACCTCCCCTTCACAAAACCATGCTGCCTCTCACTAATACGTCCATTTGCTTCCAAATGGGAGTAGATCCTGTCTCGAAGAATTCTCTCCAGTAATTTCCCTACCACTGAAGTAAGGCTCACCGGCCTGTAGTTCCCTGGATTATCCTTGCTACCCTTCTTAAACAGAGGAACAACATTGACTATTCTCCAGTCCTCCGGGACATCACCTGAAGACAGTGAGGATCCAAAGATTTCTGTCAAGGCCTCAGCAATTTCCTCTCCAGCCCCCTTCAGTATTCTGGGGTAGATCCCATCAGGCCCTGGGGACTTATCTACTTTAATATTTTTTAAGACGCCCAACACCTCGTCTTTTTGGATCTCAATGTGACCCAGGCCATCTACACACCCTTCTCCAGACTCAACATCTACCAATTCCTTCTCTTTGGTGAATACTGATGCAAAGTATTCATTTAGTACCTCGCCCATTTCCTCTGGCTCCACACATAGATTCCCTTGCCTATCCTTCAGTGGGCCAACCCTTTCCCTGGCTACCATCTTGCTAGCAAAAGGGATTATTGGTGCATTGTAAAAAATGTTTTCTTTAACAAGTTACTGCCTTGTCGCTCTGTAGCTGGACATGGTGCTTCTCCAGATCCACCACTTTCTCATTCCAACCCTGACGATTCTTCTCCAGCTCTTTTTCCTTGGCTAGTTTCAATTGTTATGAAATTGTGGCAGGCTGGGTGAGATTGATTTCTGGTCCCTCAGATGCTAAGAATCACATCCATTGATACAGGAACTTTGGCCATAAGCTAGAATATCAGAAGTCCAGTCGGCAATATTCATTTTTAAAGGAAAGAGGCTTTGAAACACATAAATGCCCATTGCTATAATCAAGAGTAGTGAAAATTTGGAGATAAGAATTAAAAGCTAGTATAAAAATGCAAATCCTGAAGGAAAAGGCTAAATGTTTTTTAAAAAACTAATATCTCTTGTACAGGTACCTAGCCACTTTTTCACTGAAATCGTCAGTTTGGTCTTGAAACCAGAAAAGCTCTTGAAAACACTTATACTGCTTGCTTCATTGGATTTCACTGGTAATTTATATTAAGATAACAGCAAAAGAACTCAAGGTGATGCTACGAATCAGAATGTGGAATTCTCTGCTTCAAACTTTTAAACAGGTGGCCATAGACCGTTAAATCAATGACATGGTTATGTGGATGGTGACATTGTGGGAATTTTACTGGAGTAGTAATCCAGAGGTCCAGCCCAATACTCAGGGTACAGCTTCAAATCCCACCACTGATTAATAAATCTGGAACAATACTAGTTCCAGTGAAGGTGACCATGAAACTATATTAAAAAACCATCTCTGTAAACCAACAACCAACTCTGCAGAGTCCTCTTTACCCAACATCTGGGGCTTGTACCAAAATGAGACCTACAGACCAATCAAGCAAGAACCTGACAGTCACTGTCCCAGACCCCTCCATCACCAGAGGTGGCAACACAATAGTATGCAGTCGGGAAGAGGCTGCCTTGGGAGTCCTCAACATTGACTGCCAACCTCATGAAGACTCACAACATTAGGTTAAACAAGGACAAGGGGCTGATTACAACCTATCACCCTCCTTCAGCTGATGAATCAGTATTCTTCTATTTGGACTTGAAAGAAGTACCGAGGACAGCAAGGGCACAGAAAGAACTCTGGGAGATATTCAACATCCATCACCATGAGTGGCTCGATAGCACCACTACTGACTGAGCTGACCAAGTCCTAAAAGAATTTGCCAAACTGGACCAGCAGCAGGTAATGAGGAAACTGACAAGAAAAACCTACTTCACCTCACCCGTCCCATTGCAGATGTATCTGTTCATGAGAATGCCGGTCGGAGTGACCACTGCACAGTCCTTGGGGAGACGAAGTCCTGCTTTCAAAGTGAAGGTACTATCCATCATGTGTGCATTACCACTGTACTAAATGGGATAAATGGAGAAGAGATCCAGCAGCTGGAAACTGAGCATATATGTGGTGCTGCGAGTCATCATCAGCAGCATAAAAATTATATTAAGCCATACTCTGTAAACTTGTGGCCCAGGATATCTCGCACTCTACTATTTCACCGAACCTGGTTCATTGAAAAGTTCAGAACATGCCCGGAGAAGAACCAGACATACCCATAAATGGAGGTGCCAACCTGGTGAAGCTGCAACACTGGACTGCATTCATGCCAAACAGCAGAAGCCGCAGGTGATAGAGGGAGCAAAGTGATCCCACAACCAGCAGAACAGATCAAAGCTCTGCAGTCCTACCGCACCAAACTGTGAATGATGGTGGTTAATTAAACAACTCAAGGAGAGGTTCCACAAATATCCTCATTAGTATATCAGTGCAAAAGAGTAGGCTGAACCATTTGCAATCATCTTCAGCTAGAGGTACTGAGTGGGTGCTCTATGTCAGCATTCACTGGGTGGACCGAGCATCATAGATACCAGTCTTCAGCCAATTCAATTCACTTCACTTGTTTATAAAATAACCGAAAGCAGTGGATACAGCAAGGCTACAGGCCCAGATAATAACTCGGCATAGGACTGAAATCTTAAACTCCGAAACCAGCCACACCCCTAGCCAAGCTGTTCCAGTACGGCTAAAATACTGGAACCTACCAGCAAAGTGGAGAATTACCTAGATTTGTCCGATCCGCAAAAAGCAGGACAAATTCAATCTGACCATTTGCCAGCCCATCAGCCTACTTGCGATAATCAGCGAGGTGGTGGAGGTGCTATCAAGGAACACTTACTCAGCAAAAATGTGTTTACTGATGCTCAGTTTGGGTTCTGCCATTTTCACTTGACTCCTAACTTAATTGCAGCCTTGGTCCAAACATGGACGAAAGAGCTGAACTCCAGAGATGAGAGTGATTGCCCTCGACACCAATTGACCAAATGTGCAGTCCTTGCAAAATTGAAGTCAATGAGAATTGGGGGAAAAAACTCTCCACTGGTTGAGTAATATCTAGCACAAAGGGAGATGGTCATGGTTCTTGGAAGCCAATGATCTCAGTTCCAGCACATTGTTGTAAAGGTTCCTCAGGGTGGTGTCCAAGGTCCAACCATCTTCAGCTGCTTCATTATTGACTTGTCCTCCAGCATAGGATCCAATCCAAGTAGGGATGTTTGCTGATGATTGCGACGCCTCAGATATTAAAAGTATGCAGCAAGACTTGGACAACATTCAGGCTTGGGTTGATAAGTGGCAAGATATATTTATATCACATAAGTGCCAGGCAATAACCTCCCCAACAGGATACATCTAACTTTCTACTCTGGATATTACCATCATGGAACCCCCCCCCACCATCACAATCCTGGGAGAGTTACCACTGACCACCAATTAAATATTGTGGCTACCAGAGAAGGGTCAGAGGTTGGGAACTCTGCAGAAAGTAACTCACCTCCAGACCCCCCAATTCCTGTCCACCATCTACAAGGCACAGTGAGGAATGTGATGGAATACTCTCAACTTGCCTGGATGAGTGCAAGAATTTTGACACCATCTAGGGCAAGGCAGCCCGCTTGCCTTGGGCCACATCCACCACCTTAAACATTCACTCCCACCACCACCGATGCTCAATGGCAGCGATGTGTACTGTACATGATGCTCTGCTGCAACTCGCCAATACTCCTTCAGGAACAACTTGCAAACTTGCAACCTCTACCACTTAAAAGCAGCAGATGCATACGAACATCACCACCTGCAAGTTCCCCTCGAAGTCACACATCATTCCAACTTGGAACTATATTGCCATTCCTGCTTAGTCACTGGGTCAAAATCTAGGCACGCCCTAACGGCATGACACCACATGGGCTACAGTGCTTAAAGGCAGTGGTATTCTGCCACTTTCTCAATGATAATTAGGGATGGGCAACAAATGCTGGACTTGCCAGCTACACTCACATTCCATTCAAGAATAAAAAGAGAGAAGTGAGCATGAAAGTGAAATTAGACTAGGTCACTCGCGTGGAGTTACGTCAAATAGAATGCAATAACACAGAAGTTAACTTCTCAAATGGTACCAGATTTAGAATCCATGCAGCTTCTTCTGACATTTCTCCATGTGAAATTTATATACTCCGCCCCCCCCCCCCCCCATCATATTTGAGCACTTCAGCAAGATGTTAACTTACTTTGTAAATTCCCTTTATAATTTGACAAGTTTTAACTAAGTGACCGCTTGATCTTCCAGAAGTGCAGATGGGCAGCTCAGTTTAACCTAAATTAGAGCCTTGAAACCTGCCACTTTCATTTGACTTCATGTTGGTCTAGTGGTGATGCTTGGATTATTTTCTTCAGGATTTGTATCTGTTAATAGCAACAGCATAATTGCATATCCTTTTCAAAAATATATGATGTAATGTTTACAAAGGATACGACACAGACTGCAGGATAAACACACACCTGCATTACCTCAAAAACAAACTAAGCAAACAATGTACCAACCCTTGATGGGCTGTGTTCCCACAAGTTCTGCAGAGTACAATGTTGTTGTACTTTCTCCTGCCCACAACTTACTGCTGTCGCAGACTCGTATGCCTTTCTTTGCTTTTACAGCAAATGGTAAATGAATACCTGAGATTTTACAATTGCACCAGCACATTCATTAAACTCTCTGGAGGTAAACATGGACATCAAGTACTTTGTTAAGTGTAGTCAACTAAACCGGTGTCAGGTCCAAGCAGCTCAAACTTGATGGGTCATTTTGAATTTAATTAAATACACGAGGCAGTTTTACCAATAATAAAAGATGGCAAATCAAATTTCAAGCTCAAGGGACATTTGTTCACAAAAGGAAATCAAGTGGTTATGGCTTTGTGTGAATTCTGTAAAAATGTAATCTTTACCAGGTTTTATACACTGTACTAGACTGAGCAGTCAAATATTTCCCATTTTAGGAAACCAATGAGAAATCACAGAAGCAACATTTAGAAAGTTTGTGTCATCAGTGTGTAATAATTCCCATTTAATTTCATGAAGTACAAAAGGAAATGGCATAAATATGATTCCTGTACAAATTTACTAAATTAATGAGCTTCAGGTATACGTCTGAATGTAATAACATGCAAAGATAAAAGCAATTGTCTGGTGTAATTTTTGCAGTTAAAATGCTCGTCAATGTTGACTTTACTAATCTATTAACTATGTAAGCAGTAACCTTCATACACACTACCTCTCCTGCAGAGAAAACATACGTGTAGTTTCTCAACAGCATCATGGCCTTTCAGAGGTAAATTAAACTGTGCTGCCACCACCGGACCATGTTAACAGATCAATTTTATCAACCTTATTTTATTTTGGATTGCAGATGGGCTGTATGTTCAATATATATATGCAGATAAACAATGTAATTTTCCCATCAATAGCACGTACAGATCATTGTCAATCACAGAGGAAAAGCACAATGTCCAAGTAAACGTGATTTTCACATACAGTTATTGATATACAGTAGTTATTAGTTGCTCTAGGGTTGTGGAATCTAATCTTAAAATACAAATGGCCTCCGCAGTCTTAGGTACTACCATTTTTCTTGATGTATTTATGGAATATCAAAAACATTAGGAAATTATTCAGCAAAAATAAATAGGATGCATAAACTGCATCACAATGTTTCTTTTTATATGACAATAAAATGGCTTCAAATTTTGTCCACAATTGAAAGTTTGTTTTCACGAGTCCTCAAGAATACAAAATGCCCCTGATCTGCCTTATTCATGTAATTCAATTTCATTGACCAGGTCCTGAAAAGTTAACAATAAACAAACTGACTGGATATTTAAACTGCATTTAATTCTACACAAGTGTGAAAGGTTTACCATCTTGTTTTTGGCAGCAAGGTAAACCTTCAGAAACAGCAATGTTATTTGCAGACAGGCTCAACTAAAACACAGCAGCCATTCCAGTTAGTGTGTTGTTGATCCAGCACTTTCACAAACTGGTGGAAAAGGAGATAGTCTGTAAACAGGAATTGAATTCCCAATGGACCCTCGTGTAACTCGAAACAATGTATTTGTTTGTTTGCAAAATATGAACAGAGTTGTAGAGTTTGCATGAACTGGTCATGAATTTATACACTCCAAAGTACAAACTCAACATAATAGATATGGGAAACATACCCACAGCATGACCAAGTGAATTCTTTTTACTATTGGAAGGAGTGATGGTACATATTGGTCAAATAAAATTTGATGCACTGCAGTAATCTAGTATAATTAAGAAAGGAAAGGAATATATAATGGAGAGAGGGGGGGGGGGGTGTATCCATCCAGTTAGTGTCACTGAAAATCCAGAATAAACAGGACTCCAATAATGCTTAGAGATAGCATTAGTTACTTGACGGCAGGGAAAAAGTGACAATGTAATTAACCAATTCATATGTTTCACCTGCTCCCATTTGATAAACATTTTGCCTTACTGCCTGGTCATTTAAAAAAAAAGAAAGTGGAAGTGGGATATTCAGAAGTACTTACTGTGCCTGGATCCCTCTCTGTTTCCACAGTAACCACAAAATGTATAGATATGGTGGTTCAGATACAAAGGCAAAAAAAGAGACAAAGAAAAAAGAAAATTAGAACGCAAGCCGACAGATGCTTTCACAACAGCTTTTATTCATTCAATTCATTGCACATTTCTAATACATTTTCTTTTAAAAGTTCCACTTGTATTTTAACATTATAGGTACATCAGTTCTTTGCATACAACCCCTGGCCTTGGAACCAATGACAGAATAAATTACTGTTGGGTTATTAAATTAAAATGGCAACAAGAGTTGTTCAGCAAGTGCAATTCTTATTCATTAAATTAAAGGGATTCACAGCACATTGATCTTAATACAAGATTTTTTTTATATAAAAAGAGAAACTGTTCAATTTAACAGAGCAGAATGATTCAATATGACTACATCTGCAAACCTAGCAATATTAAGTTAATTTTCCCCTCTCCTTGTACACACTTCAAAAAAATAAAACAGCATAGACGGTTTCCTGGTGATGTTTTGTCCTTCAAACCTTTTCTGGTTATCAGTAGTGGTAAAAATGGTATGAGCAATTAGAAGATGAATAAACTATAGTAGGAATATGAGCCATTCCCATTTTCTTCTTGCTAGTGCAACAATCCACCGTACATGGTTAGTTGAGCCTGAAATATTGCAGTGTGGTCCACTTAAGTTCAGGCCAAGTCTGTTTAGGCTCAAAACAGTTTTGCCTTTACAAAAATGTCTGCAGTGTATATCCTGCCCATCTCAATATCACGATATGAACATGCCTTACAGTTTTTGGATTTAAAAAAAAACTTAAAAAGGACAGGGAGAGAAAATTAGGAATGGGGAATAAAGAAAGATATAATCAAAGCTTGTTTTTTTTTTGTTCGTTTTAGTTTAGATCAGTGGAAGTAATTAACATTATATTTGGTCCAATGCATTAACTGTGCTTTCTCACAATCTTTCCAGAATTTATTCAATACACAACACAAATGACATTTCATGCTATTAAAAAAAAACACCATTTACATCATTCCATTCATCACCAAGAGGAGAACAAAATTTTATAATACAAAATTTAAATGCCTAATCCAACAATTCTCAATGCTGTTAACGAAGGAAACAAGGATATCAGATTGGCATGGTTTCCGATTTCTTATTGGGGGTAAGGGAACAGAAGAAAAATGATGGGATTAAGAATGTTGGCTTTCAGGTAGCTGGCTATGCTGAATATTCAATACAAAAAGGACCAAACATGCTGCAAGGAAGGTTATGTGGCAAAACAATGACAACATTGTTGGACATCTTGCATGATGCAAGTGTCTCTTAGCAATAACAATCTTGACTATTTAAGCTAATCTGCAAGTGACCTATTTAGTTTGCTTTCTTGACTGCTTTGGATCTAATCAGAATAGGAAAAATGTCTTAGTTTGCACATGACTGAAGTTTGTTCAAGAAATCTAGATTTTAAGAAAACAATTTCCATAAATCTGGCGTCATACAGAGCACAAAAAACACATACTCATGGCTGCTTGCCATTACATGCATTAAAATCATAGAATTCATCTTGTAAATCAGGTTTTGATGGAAATAAATTTCTATTAAATTTCAACTGTTCAGACTATTCTCAATTAATGAATAAACTGCATTAACAGACAGAACAAACACAAAATTGATTATTGACAATGTCATTGAGCATTACTGGAGATAGATACTTTATCTGGATTTTTAAAAATCCCATTGATTAGATAACTTGCGCCACTTGTTTGCGAAAGCTGTCTTTTAAAAAAGACAAAATAATATTGCACTTCAAATTGCAACGTTCACTTTCAAACAACAGTTTATTGGTTCTGGAAAGTTTGCATAGATATATGGTGAAAAAGATGCACTGCAATTTACTGTACTCAAAGGAGCATACATTTATGCATCACGTTGAGTAAGTTGTAGACATAGAGACACTACACATCAAGAGGAGCAAGGCAGTCTGGTAGCAGAAGGCTTTTTTGAGAAAGGAGCCAAAAGGCAAGCAACCTATCCTGTATTGGTTTTGATGAATTATCCTTGAAGAGGTTTGGAATGTCATCACCATTCTGTCCCTCTACTTTCCTAATAGCTGTTTTTTTTTTTGATGGGGACGGGGTGGGGGGAGCGGTGCAGATAAGTGAGAGAATGGTCCCAGGCTAGTATCCCTTGGTCTGCTGTTATAATTCACACATCTCAGACTTTTGTACATAATTGCTTTCTTTGAATTAGATTGTACTGTTTTCCCATTGTTGGAAAGAATCATCATTGCTTACATGTTACAGTAGTTGCAGATCTTCCATGCAACAGGCCTAGTTGTGAGTTGGGTCTGAAAGATCACAAAATTATTCTTGACCCATGCCATCTCCAGAACCTGTGGACATGGGGCTCATGGGCAGTGGGGAGTGCAAACGAGGGAAACTGATACTTGCAATGCACAATTCCAATCAAAAACTATAAGCATATCACTTAAGGCAAATGTTCCAAACATTACCTGACAAACATGTGGATTAAGACACTTGAAATTACTTCAATTTTTGTAAATATTATATTTAAGACAAAGTGTTGCTGTCTCACCCGTTTTGATTTTGCAAATTTAACAGTTAGGACAGTGAATTGGACAAGGGAGGAGAAGATAAAGCAGTTGCTAATGCCAACAAGTATGCATCAGAACATTTGACTTCTTACCCAAGTCATCCAAGCCACACAATTTAAAATGAAGCTGGTGCAACAACTAGTCAATACATCAGATCAATACCCCTATTGAACAAATAGTAACTGTTGCAGAAAGTAAGTAGAGTTAAAAATTAACTATCTTAAAAATTGGACAAAAGAACAAGGGCAAAAGGAGGACAATGTGGCACAGGAGTAAGCAACATTATATTATTCCCATCTAAATCATACAATTAATTGCTGCTGCACTGATTCTCAAATGCTGTGAATGAAAGGTTCTCTCCGTGCACCCCCCCCACCCCCATGTGAATCAATTTTAATGGAACAGCCGTATTGTAATGATATGGTAAAGGGGATTGATCTCTTTCAGGTATTACCACTTCTTTTGCTATGGTATCTTATTTATTTGTCGGCTTAGGCCTTTGTTCAGTCGTTGATCTCTGACAAATACTCAGGAGCAACCAAAGAAACTTGAGATCAGTCTACAGACAGTAAACATTACAATTGCCACGAATGCTGTGGAATGCAACACCCTTGCCCCATATAATTATAACATTTGCTGCATTAATGTGAGATGGCACAAATAACATTGAGAAACAAGTTTGGAGTGGGATCCAAATCATCTAACTGCCCCTCCAGCACCAACTTAGGGAAGGATCTCCTCCAGTTTAAAGAAAACGTGTACAATGTTCCTATTTCAGAAGGAATTATGCTGCAATACTGCTCATTCTAATGCAGACAGCCAACAAAATAGTAGCATTTGCATTATGGATAATAATACATCACAGAAAACCATTAAAAAATTATTTCAGAAGATGACAGACTTGAGTTAAATCTTGGAGTAAAAGAAAAACTGATTGTTTAAGCAATTGGCTAATTATGGGGTTTTGTTTGCATCTTGCATCGATTTTGAAACCTATAAAATGAACCTAGCTGTGACCTGACTGAAATGCACAAGAAGTTTCTAATCAAGCCTGCCTTGCTTCTCACCTCTGTGGTGGTCCGATTCATGGTGCTTCTTATCATCTTTCATAGAAAGGTGGGGCTGTCCACCCAAAACACTTGATAGAGTCAAAAGGCCTGCGCTGTTACCAAGTGAGGGGATTGATGGAGGCTGAAGTCCTGAAGGGTGAGGAGTGAGAGGCACTGGAGGTCCATGGCCATGAGAGAGATGTTGAGCCTGAAGTTGCTGTTGCTGTCCATATTAAGATCATTATATGTTTGCCAGCAAAATAAGAACGAGGAGAGAAGAAAACAAAATAGTTATTTCAATGAGAAGTTAGTTCCCTTTGCAAAGTTTAGCAACAAATGTGAAGTTAAACTTTTACTTAAATAAAATGAATTAACACAGCAATTCTAAAACACTACTGCTCCATCACCTTAACTATAATGGATTTACATTTACATGGTGACAGATTTTTTACTTGACTTGAAGTCTTGGTTAGTTGCAATCACACACTGCCAATAAAAAGTTGTCACAAAGATTAGATACAAAGATTGCATTGAGCTTCTTAGTCTATTTTGAAAAGGTATATGCTTTATTTGAGCAGATGCCAAATCTGAAGTTAAAAACTTCACATTTGTTCTATGTGGTGATGTGCATCAATGTAAATACATGTAGGCTAGTTAGACACTAGAGGGAGCACCAGAAACATCACACACACACACACTCAACCAATAGATCAGTTAGATAGGACACGACCAATGGACATTCACGATACACACAGAGGTGACACGACCACAAGATGGCATTACACCAACCCATATATAAAGGACACCACACACATGATCTGCCTCTTTCCAGTGGAGACAGTCAGTGAGTAGAGACACAGGGTTGATTCAATATTACACCCACCACGTGGATTGTAGCAACTGGTTAGTCAGTCTGGGTAGCTATAGTAGGATTAGCAGTAGTGTCGAACCCGAGTAATAGAAGTGTAAATAGTTTAATAAACGTGTTGAAGTTGTCTCCACGTCTGAACCTTCCTTTGTAAAGTGCACCACAAGGAAGCCGCTTATGTTACACCTAGAACATAACAAATCATTCTAAAAATCCCATTACGACTACAGCTGCAATTCTGGAGCAAGAAAATACAAACGGAGGCCTCAATGTTTGTGCAGAAGGAGGAAAGGTTCTGTGGAAAAGTGCTGGCAGGGGCCCAATCAGAAGTTCAGTCTCTGAACCCCGCATTTTCGCAGGGAGAATTGGAGCAGGTTCTAAACAGCACATTATTGATACATGGAGACAGCTGGCCATATAAATCAGCAGCTACCACCACTTGTGAGATTTAGGTGCCTGAAACCTAAAGCGCGCAAATTAGACCAGGTAAGAGGTCTTAGCCTTGTGAATTGTTTGTAGGGTACCCTTTTGAAGCAGTACAGTAGTCCTTTGGAACACATAGAATAGTTAAGACACCTTCTGGGCTGTTAGAAATAGCCATGATTATAAGTTAAAAAAAAAACAAATTAATTGGAACTGTCCAAGCAGTCAAAGAATTGTCAAAGCTAATTGAAAATTGTCAAAGCTGTCAAAGGATTTAACTATGTTGGGCTCCAATTTTTAAAAAAAGTTTAGAGGTTTTTTTTTTAAAGTGCTGGGTATTTCACAATGTTGACTTGTGCCCAAGGGTTATTATTATAGGATTTTTGTGCTACATGACTGATTTTACAATCTAACATTATCACACCCTCTGAAAGAGCACCCTACCTAGCCTGACTACCCCGTCCTATCCCTGTAACCCCACCTAACCTCCACATCTTTCACTTAATGGGACAATTTAGCATGGCCAATCCACGTAACCTGCACATCTTTGGACTATGGGAGGAAACCAGAACACCCAGAGAAACCTATGTAGAGACAGAAAGAAAGTGCAAACTCCACACAGACAGTCACCCAAGGTCGGAATCAAACCCGGATCCCTGGCACTATGATGCAGCAGTGTTAATCACTAATTTTAATGCCCAATTTTGCTGGCTCACGGCAGGGATAATTTTTGGTGTTATGCAAACGAGTGAATAGAAGGCTGGTGAAGAAACATTTCTCAAAACAGATGCAATTTGTGCCAAAGTCACTGTTTGTACCCACTGTAGAAATTCCACCCAGTTACATCTCGAACACAGAACATCAGGTTGCAACATGTAATAAAATGTAGAGCTGCGTTTTCTCACACAAACAATGCAGCTGTACAAAACATAACATAGCACATGATAGTAACAGCCCATTAACCTAAAGGCATCAAAATAGACCACAAAACCTGCTTCCAAATATTTTTCACAAAAGTTTGTGAATTTAATTGAAATATATATATATATATATAGATATATATATATATGGCTTCTAAAACAAAATTGAATGGGATGACAATATCTAAATGATTTCTTTAAAAATCCATATTGGAACACCAGCATTACAGGATATGCTTTCTAAAGCAAGTTAACATAATTCACTTTGTGCCCAATTTGATTGAGAACCTTAGTGATAGCTACAAGCAGGGGGGGGGGGGGGGACCTAAGCTTGACTTGATGTCTACATTATGGTACACCAGGCATGCCTATTAGCACTTAATTAAAAACTGGACACCTGCCATTAGAACCATGTTCACTGCAACCCAAGTAACAACTTTGTCCTATTACCAATTACTACTACCACTACACTACTCAAGTGTTGTGTCCAATTTCTTTGGAAGAAGCGATGATGCATGTACAGGCAGCTGAACTGACAGCAATGAACAACAGGTTTTATAAAAATAGCTAGAATGTGGATGTATAACCCTTCAGCACTAGAACTCAAGAAGGAGAACAGAACTTTAAATAGCAAGTAGCAAGTGCATTAGGCTAATTTGTCACCCCAATTCAATTGTAGATAATAGGATTAAATCTGCCCAACCAGCATTCAGGTTACTGAAGGTACTGGAGGTGCAGAATTAAATAATGGTTCACAGTACTCAGATTTCAAATATTCAAGACAGCTGGCAAGTTTGTATTTGAACTACCAGGCAAACAGTACAAAATAAGACCACTTGAACTTACTACCATAGTCTGTTAAAGCCATCTGTTTGGAGGTTCAGAAAAAAGGCTATTCATGTCTATACTGTGGCATCACTTTTGGAAAGGATGTGGTGTTGTAGTACTAGCTCTGATCATAGGCAAAAATGGCAATTTATGCTAACTTTTATGCTGCACACACAAGGCACTGGAGTGGTCAGATGCCGAGATGCAAACCTTGCTTTGTTGATGGTTTGACAAAAAGATGTTCTGAGTCAGTGGTTGGAAGGAAGGGTTTTTTCATTTAAAACTTAAACATGCACAGCGATCAAATCATTATACACTATAGATTTCTGCATTAAGTGAACTTAAATATTTATTTGCCCAACTGATGCAGTACAGGTATGGCATCCTAGTGACTGTCCCTAGAATAGCAACCCAGAACATTTAACTTCAAATTCTGCTTTGCAAAACGTAAAACTAAATTCAGTATATCTACTAAATTGTCGATTAGATCCAGAAAACGTCTCTCGGCTGAATTGTAAAAGCCTAAGTGATTCCTGAAAAGTTGTATAGGTGTCCTCCCAGGCCACCCCCCAGGTGACCTCTGGCCCCAGCCATCAATGTTTGGGCGATCTTCAGCACAACCAATGCCATCTTGTTGGCTGGGATGAGTGTGTGTGGGGTTTGTAATGTGTACATGCGGCTGCAACTCGTCAGCCTCCCAAGCGTCAATCTCCCGGCAAATCCCAATTTCATTGTAATCGATTGTGTTTCACGTGGCACCAGTGCTAGCCCCTCCACAGATGCTGAATCGATCCAGGTTCGGCAATAGTTTTGCTTTCGTGAAAGTCCACAAATTCTGCATTGGCGTCAACACTTAGTCTCAGAAATGGAGAATCCTACCCGCTAAATCTCTTTCGGAGGCTGACCAGCACCAAGATTTCACTGCTTATGAATCTGTTTAAGGCAGTTACCATAATTCACCATTGGACATCATCTATCCTCAGACACACTGCAAGTTGTCTAGGTGGTAACCTATTAAGAGTTCTCCGGTTTGTTCTTCAAACATTCATCCTACATTGAACAACCCAAATAAACCGGGGCTGGTACCTCTACCGCCCGCTGCCGGTGGTAGAGCACCCGATGCGGGGAAGAATCCAGTGTTGGCCGCTGATCCCATTCCAATGCTCCGGTTCCCTGCTTACGGCAGCATCCAGGTTCATGCCCAATGCCAGTGAGATGATGCAAATGTGTCAAATTGCTGCATTTGCAACCTATTAATGGGCCAGACACCGCCTTCTCCAAACTTGCATGAATCTTCGGTCCTCTGGGCTGGGATTCACATGGGCGTGTATCGGTGCAGATACGTCCTAGCATGACCCCGGCTTAATGGACCTCGTGGTGGGCCAAGAGGGTAACTCTTTTAGGCAGTTGTCCCCAATGTCCATCAGAGGATGACTCCCTCCACAATGCAAATCCTGCCTATCTTCCCCCACCAGAAACCCCCACCCTCCATTACCCAGATCCCTGCCTAGGAGCCCCCCACTGCCTGGAAGCAGGAGAGAAGTCCAGACAGAGCAAAAAAAAATTACTGCTTTAAAAGTCTGCAATATGCTTGCTGGCTCAGACATTGAAAGCAGCACCTGTCAATTCCTTGGAAGGGAAAACTAGTCAGCTGGTTTTAAACCCCTCAGATCTTTAATCTGCACGAATGTGAAATTAATTTTATCAGGCTGCGATTAACAGCTTGCATACACAGCCAGCTGTCTGGATTATTTAATCTCATTTCCTTTCATGCTGGAGTAGATTTCAAGTAGCCTGCGGTGAAACTAACCGCAATGTTTATAACATCTAGCCATGATTGACAGCTCTTGGACCACATCGAAGGCAGTTAAGTGCTTTCTAAAGAGAAAAAGAAGAGAGAATATTGAGGTTAGATGTGATTTATTTTCCCACTGTCTCTCTAGCTTCCAGGCAGGGATCTCTGTAATGGGGGGCTTCCAGGCAGGAGTCTCAGTAATTGGGGGCTTCCAGGCAGGGGTCTCTCTTATGGAGGATTCTCTCATGGGAGGAGAGAGGGGGGGCAGCTGCCGGACATTGCGATCAGGCCGGCCGCACAAAATGGTGGCCCGATAGCAGGATTCGCAACGGAATCCTTCGCAATCCCCACCATGCATTAATTTTCACGACAAGTCGTAACGAATTGCCTCTGATTTGCACACTTGTGCGAGAGCAAATCAGAGGCGATTCATCTCCGTGGGAGAACGTAGTCTCCTGAACGGAACATTCCAGCCCAGATTTACTTTCAAACTTCAGTTTGTTCTTTCTCCTTTCCTTTGCTTCACTCCTCCCCCCTCCCACACCACCACTCCCAAACCATTATGCATTGTTGAGAGAGTACTTACAAATCCTTTGAAAAAATATATATTTTGCCACAACCGCTTAATGTTGACCTTATTACATGCCCTCAGTCTGATAATTTATGATTCAGAAGATTGATTATGCTGCAGAATAAACCCTCAAGAGGTTAATTCTGTCCTTTGAATCTCATCACAATACAGATAGCTAATACAACTGAGAAAATGGGGCAAGCAGACAGACAGGCAGGCGCGGGGGTAGAAGGCAGGGGAAAATACACCAACATCTATTAATCCTCCGTCAAATCCAATAGTGATATCTTCTTTCATCATGAAAAGGATACCTAATTTTACTTAGCAGTGCTAATTAAATTCTTATTAACATTTTTATGGATTTGGCTGCACATCAAATTCATTAGCAACAAGTCGACAAAATGAATGCTTAGTCTGCCAGGAGAGACAAATGAAACCAATCTAAAAGGAAGCATGGTTTAGGGAACTTGGATTTTCTACTAATCTAAGGAACTTTGGTCTTTCTAGAAAAAACTTTGCCAGGACTTTTACTTCATCTATTCTTAGTATAATTATCGGTGTTTTTTAGTGCATGACCCCCATTGTCCTCTACACTAGGTCATGTCCCTTTGCAGTGCAGGCAGCTGCCATAAAATGGATCAGCATTTATTTGCACTGCAGCTGCTGTTAATACAAATAGATAGACTTCTGTTGTCTATTTCCCCTTGGGAGACAGGTTGACACATTGCATGTTCAATGATGGAGCAAAGGTCCTGAGATTTGTCAACCCAATTTTATGCTGTTCTGGTTCGTCAGGATACACCAGTTCCTTTTCAAGCAAAATGATGCATATGTCAAAGCATGAATCTAATTGTACTACACAGGATAATTATGAAAATGCCATCTGATTTTTGACAGAGATGTAGAACAAAAAACAGAGCAGAACAGAATTTATAAAGCTGAAGTGTGCTTAATTAGGGGGCAATATTAGATAGTCACTGATAATTGAGTTTGGAAGGATACTTTACTTTTTTCTCTATTAAAAATAATTCTCCTCCAGTGTACTCTGTCTAGAAAATGGAAGAATGGATGTTGAGATGTTTGCAGAGAGTTGTTCTTCCAAAATGGTACAGTTAAGTACTTTTAGGCACAAGCACCTGATTTTTAAAAAATTGCCAATTTATCAAACTTTTGAAGTAGCAGTGATAATTATTATTTTTTGAACAGATTTATAGAAAGTTGTTCTTTCATATCAATTGTTTACGTCCCACCACATCAGGATAGAAACATTTTGCACAGTGACAGTTAAGTCAGGCATTGATCATTAGACATCCACTAATGCACGAGCAGCAACTTCCTGCAGCTAAATCCAACATCTCTGGCCCTCAGCAGAAACTTAATATGCAGGTTACCATCTCGGGCTTAATCACATTTTTTTTGTTCTGTTAAGAGTTCTGAGTATCTAACTTCATAATTTCTCCATCACAAAGAATGCCTACTTCCACGTCTACACTTCAGCTCATCCAGAACTCAGCTGTCCATATCTTTAAAAGTACAGCAATCAGGAGGATGCAAACAGAAGTTACTTCTTATTACAGAATCTGTACTTTCATATAGGGCCTATCAGTTTGGAGCAAGCACATAAAAGACTTGTAGTTCTAATAAATTGAGACTGATGTAAATTAAAAGGGAGATGATGAGGATAGAGAAAGGGAAAAAGAAAAAAGAGCACAGGAAAGGAAGGTAGGTGGAATGTGTGTGGAGATTGTATGTTTATGCAAGGCTCGATAGTCATGTACATGTAAAGCAGCACGATAAACGTACTCTATAAATCACATAGATGCTGTTTTGGGACAAAATTAATAAAGAGAAAATGAAGGTCACCCGACCAGTTTATTTCACCTAATTGACTGCCAATAGTTTATCAGAAGCAAACTGACTGTAAATCTACAATTGAAAAACTGATGAAAGAAAACTTTTCAAGCTGTGTCCAATTCTTTTTATCAGTACTAATCCACAGCTTTTATTTTTCAATCTCCAGTCGGAATGTAATTTTGAACCCAGATGGATTAACTGGTCTCTTTGTCTAAAGATGTCATTGGTCTTTGCCAGTTAATCCTTACAACGGCATGTCTAATTATCATTACAAAGTGTCTTAGAGAACTATAAAAATCAGCAGGGCATCTTCACACGAGCAATTAACATAAATTGATAAATGAGTAATTTAAATTTGCTAAATCCTCTCATGCGTGTAGAAAATTAAAAGAGGACAACCTCTGACAGTGGATTGTTTCAGCAAGACAGAAAACATCAAGATTTCAACACTCATTTCTGATTGCTGATATATTAAGGTGGGAAGGAAAAGAAAGCAGAAACACCAGTATTTGCTTGGATCTTTTGACAAAAATGTGAGTTTGCTAATCTGGACATAATGCTTCAGTCATGAGGATACAGTAGAGACACAAGAAAATAACTTGGTCAACAAGCATATTGACTGGTTAAATTCGGAAGTCCATTAGAAAATACAAATACTGAACATTAGTCACACATTTCCATTCACAGTATCTAGGACAAAATCTGATATGAAGTCTTGATACTTTAAGGAATGAAGCTGTATCTGTTCTCAAGTACATAAAAAAAGCATATTACCCGAAAGCACCAACACACAAAAATATACAAATAAAAGTGAATAAGATGGGTATACACACTGTAAGAGGCAGACTGGGAAGCCCACGTACCCCGATGATGCTGTTCAACTCTGCCATGGTCACTTGCTTTGCACGTTCCACAGCCTGTGCCACCTGTTGTTGATGCTCATTCACAGAAAGAAGATTCTTGTGTTAAATCACTAATCTTCATAACTAAATCCTACTGCATTTAAAATCGGAAATATATATTGTTTGTTTCATTTATCATTATACTAATGCTGTACTAAAGTGGAAATGTGTAGATCAAACATTAACCAGAAAAAAATTGGAAGTTGTGCAGTGCTGCACATTAATGCCAGCGTGCAGCACCATAGATGCGCTTAAGAGAAACCTCAGCACAATGTTCATTCTGTCTGTGTGAGCCTCAACAATAAGTGTAAGCAGAGGTCTTAACTAAACCAGGTTGCACCATCATTCAACAACCACACAGACCCAGCAGAGATCACTGGATGATGTTCAGCAGTAAGAATCCTGGCTCGTCTCTTTTGCATCACTCATTCACTGAACAGCCCATCACAAAGCAAAAGAGATTTTAAGGCCTATTGTAGCACTGGACCAATATCCTGGTTGAGATCAATTAATTCAGCACAGACCAGGAATCAACGTGGGATTGGTCTGTATACTCACACCACACCAGAAAATGCACCCCACATGTGATTGTTGGGGAGGGTAAATTTGTTCAAGGGTACAAATAGTTCTCAACAGGAGTTAGTTTTGGGCCCTGGATTAGGATCGTAAATAATTACCATCATTTTCCTTGCAAAATTGTTTATAAATTAAATGAAAACATGATGAAATGTCATGTTTCAATAGTTAGGAGGAAAACTCATTTAAAACAAAGTCAAAGTTTTCCACCTCAACTTAGGGCATGAACTACAATATTCAGCACATTAGGTTATAACTTGCGTTTGAAAATACGCCTTCCCAAAACAGTAACATAAACTCACAATATTCATCACTAATGCTAACTAACTTACAAACACAGAACATAAATGTAAGTTAACTGAATGGTCTAACGGGTTCACTTACTTCCTGAGACAGAAAGGGAATCACTTGTGCACAAATCGTATTCAGCCGTTTCGCTATTTCTGTCTGGATAAGAAGATGATAATTGATTAATGACAAAAAAAAAAAATTCAGCATTCAGTTGTCAAACATTCAGTGAATAGGGAAATACATTACAACATAGCGAATTATATTACACATGTTTTCATGTTTCATGATATTCCTGAGAAAAATTCAAATCTTGGTCAACGCCAACACAATGAGACCAAACTGAACAGAAGTTCTCTTTTTGAATTCATATAGTGCCCTTTCAAATAGTACAATTGCACTTTCACCACATGGTGCAAACGTCAGTATTTTCTTTTTAAAATATTTTTAAGACACAGATAATTTTAACAATTTTCAAGAGGATAAAAAAAACAAAGTAAATAATACCCAACCAACCAACAACCAAACCCAGCCACATGGTTTACATACGCATTTCCCCAATCCCCCATTCCTACTATTTCCCACCTCAACCAACCCCCATGCCTCCCTCTTTCCCATTAACCCCCCCCCCCCCCCCCCCCCCCCCTGCCATCTCTACTGACAGCCTAATTTTCCCCAAAGAAGTTGATAAACGGCTGCCACTCCGGGCAAACCTTAGCATCGATCCCCTCAGGGCGAACTTGATCTTCTCAAGCCTGAGAAACCCAGCCACGTCGCTAACCCATACAGGCGTTCCGAGTCCCTCCAGGCCAATAAGATCCGTCTCCGGGCTACCAGAGAGGCAAAGGCCAAAACATCAGCCTCTGTCGCCCCCTGGACTCTCGGGTCGTCCGGCACACCAAAAACCGCAACCTCTGGACTCTGAACCACCCGTATCTTCAACACTTTGACATGACATCGGCAAATCCCAGCCAAAATCCCCTAAGCCTTGGACATGCCCAAAACATATAGAAATGATTTGCAGGCCCACCCGCACAGCGCCCGCACCTGGTCCTCCACCCCTTCAAAGAACCTGCTCATTCGAGCCACACATTCGAGCCACAGTCATATGCGCCCTGTGGACCACCTTGAATTGTAACAGACTAAGCCTGGCATATGACAAGGATGTGTTGACTCTACTCAGGATATCCTCCCACAACCCCGCCTCCAATTCCCTGCCCAGTTCTTCCTCCCACTTATGCTTAACCTTCCCTATCGAAGCTTCCTTCCATTCCATGAGCTCTTTATAAATTTCCGAGACCTTCCCCTCACCCACTCCCGTTTTCGATACTACCTTGTCCTGTATTCCCTGGGGTGGCAGGTGCGGAAAGGTCAAAACCTACCTCCGCACACCCGCGCAAAGTCCCTCGCCTGCAAATGACGGAACCCATTTGCACCGGGCAGCTCAAACTCCTCCAAACATGGAAAGCCCCCATCTATAAACAAGTCCCTAAATCGCTCGATCCCAGCCCCCCAAACCTCCCCATCCAGCCCCCCTGGTGCAAACCCATGGTTACCACAAATTGGTGCCCATACTGATGCCCCCATCTGCTCCTGCCACTGTCCCACACCCTCGGGGCAGCCACTACTACCGGGTTTGTGGAGTACTGAGCCGACGAGAACGGCAGAGGTGCCATAAACAGTGCCCCTAAATTTGTGCGCCTACATGAGGCCGCCTCCACCTACTCCCATTCCAACCCGTCCCCAACTACCCACTTCCTGAGTATTGCTATGTTCGCCACCCAGTGGTAGTTTATAAAATTCGATAGGGCCAGCCCCCCCCCCCTCCCCTCAATCCCGTTCCAGCAGCTTCTTAACCCGCTGGGTTTTACCCGCCCACACAATCCCTGAAATCGCCACATTCACCCTCTTAAAGAAAGCCTTGGGGATAGAAATAGGCAGGCACTGAAATACAAAACAAAAACCTCGGGAGAACCATCACCTTCAGTGTCTGCACCCTCCCCACCAGTGACAGCGAGAGCATATCCCATCTTCTGAAGTCCCCCTTCATCTGCTCCTCCAACCGAGCCAGATTTAGCTTGTGCAGCTGTTCCCACTCCACCTTGATGCCCAAATACCGAAAGCTCCCTCCAGCCACCTTGAACGGCATCTCCCCCAATCTCCTCTCCTGTCCCAGTGTTTGAATCGGAAAGACCTCGCTCTTACCCATATTCAATTTATACCCCGAAAACCAGCCGAATTCCTCTAGGATCCCGATAATCTCTCCAATCCCCCCCCCCCCACAACAGCGCGTCAGAAATATACAAAAGCAGGTCGTCTGCGTATAGAGAGACCCTGTGCCCGCCCCCCCCCCCCCCCCCCCCTGTTCTATCACCTGCCAGTCCTTAGATGCTCTCAGCTCCATCACCAGTGGCTCTCTAGCCAAGGCAAACAACAGTGGGGAGAGTGGACACCCCTGCCTCGTCCCCCGGTGCAGCCTAATACCTCCTTATAATTCCACTTGTTCCCCCAATACTAGCCCACCCTAATGCCAGCCAAGGTGTGGTTCCATATGCAGTAACAATGAGCCCTTGGACATCCCACTCAAAAGCAACCGCACCCCCCCCCCCCCCCAGCAGTTCTGTTGACACCCGCCCCCGACCTAGCTCCTTTAATTTCACAACATTGACTGTAAATGTGTATATTTGTAACTGACTGACAAGTCTCTCAGAAAGAATGGGAAAATGCTTTTGTGCCTTTCATTACCTTTCAAGTTATCCTACAGCAATACACCCGGGTGTTAGTTCAACATCTACCTTAACAGCAGACTGGATTTTTACAGTTGTAAAGAGTCCATGGCATATCCAGAAAGGGCGGGTGGGCCCCAGATCTGGAAGTGCTAAATTCAAGTAAACCCCATTTCTCGCTGCGGCAAGATACTAATCCTGAAGTATCCGAATCATGAATTTCAACATTAAACATAAATGCACTTGAAGGGCAGCTAGAACTGTCAAGTTAGTTAAATTGCTTGTCATTTAATATTTAAAGAAAAGAGCTGCCTGGTTATGTCTGAGAGTTGGACTAGTATAGTCCTACTAGAATGTCTTCTAGTACTTTCAATAATGGTTTGCTGACATTGTGTGTTTCTTTAACATTTCAAGAAGCAGTTAGATATAACACTTAGGGCAAAGAGCATCAAAGGATATGGGGGAAAGGGGGGATTAGGCTATTGAGTTGGATGATCAGCCATGATCATAATGAATGGCGGAGCGGGCTTGAAGGGCCGAATGGCCTCCTCCTGCTGCTATTGGTTTCCATGTTTCTATAACATACCCATAATGCTATTATTTTAATGTTATTAATACTTGACATGATCTATCATTATCACAATGGGGGCTTTGATTGACAGCTCAAGGAGGCACTAAAAGGATTAGCCGTCGTTGACGTGGGGTAATGAACACAAATGTTTGATTTGTAATGAACCAAGTGCTGGAGGGGATTCAAATGTATTGAATTGGTTTTCATGAATGGGACCTTATAGTGAAGCCTGTAATAGAAATGCAGCAATCTATTTAACCTCAACATGGCTCCCAAGTTCTGGCCATGGTGGATACTGGTCGAGTAGATATGAAAGGTGTAAGGACAAAGGATGAGTTGGCACTACGTTGCATAGGAGCTACAAGTGTTATCGGTTGGCATGTATGGGCATGGGGAGTGGATGGAGGGATAAAGTCTAGAGAACCTCGCACTAAGTCCAAGGGGACTAAGGTCAGCTTTTTATACTGCCCGATCTGCATCTGCCATCAGTGGGTCTGAGTAGTTAATGTTCCACCATCCCTGCAATGAAGATCCCGCCATTTGGGACACTTTTCCAGATTTCCTGGCTCTGCATACCCACCTCAGGAGCTAAAATCCAGGCCAGTAACTCAGTTTAATTGTGCAGAATTCACGCCAAACTGTAGTGGAATTCCACCCAAAATTATGTGTTCAAGCCGAGCTCGCAACCACACCCCACTGCCTCAGTCATTCCCATTTTAAATTAAAGCACAATGCAAGCACAAGTGTACAGATTTTGCATTTGAAGATTACCTTGCAAGAAAAACCTACAAATGCTGAGAATCAAACAAAACCTGGAAACAGTTATGGTTTTGGATGAGTTATGATTTTGGATAAAACCCCTCTTCAGAAAACAGGTCCATCAAAGGTTATACCAGAAACATTAACCATTCTTTTGTCTTTTCATATATGGACTAGTTTAAGGCGTATTTCTAACATTTTCAATATTTGTTTAAATTATTTTCTAACACACACTGCAAATAATGGCCAAACTGAAAATTGACCTCACTCCCATCCCATAATAAGTTAATTTACAAATAAAATGGTGAAGCAATATCACAAGTGGTGGCATCACTGCCTTACATTTACCTCATCGTTAAGGTAGACTAGCCAGTAACATTAGGAATGATAGTAAAAGTTTCTTTAAATACATTAAAAACAAACGGGAGGCAAAAGTAGACATTGGGCTGCTCCAAAATGACGCTGGTAATCTAGTGATGGGAGACAAGGAAATAGCTGAGGAACTAAATAAGTACTTTGCGTCAGTCTTCACAGTAGAAGACATGAGTAATATCCCAACAATTCAGGAGAGTCAGGGGGCACAGTTGAATGTGGTAGCCATCACAAGGACAAAGTGCTAGAGAAACTAAGAGGTCTAAAAATTGATAAATCTCTGAGCCCAGATGGGCTACATCCTAGAGTTCTATAGGAGATAGCTGAAGAAATAGTGGAGGCGTTAGTTATGATCTTTCAAAAGTCACTGGAGTCAGGGAAAGTCCCAGAGGATTGGAAAATCGCTGCTGTAACCCTCCTGTTCAAGAAGGGAACAAGCAAAAAAAGATGGAAAATTATAGGCCAATTAGCCTAACCTCGATTGTTGGCAAGATTCTAGAATCCATCGTTAAGGATGAGATTTCTAAATTCTCGAAGTGCAGGGTCGGATTAGGACAAGTCAGCATGGATTTAGCAAGGGGAGGTCGTGCCTGACAAACCTGTTAGAGTTCTTTGAAGAGATAACAAATAGGTTAGACCAAGGAGAGCCAATGGGTGTTATCTATCTAGACTTCCAAAAGGCCTTTGATAAGGTGCCTCACGGGAGACTGCGGAGTAAAATAAGGGCCCATGGTATTCGAGGCAAGGTAATAACATGGATTGACGATTGGCTGTCAGGCAGAAGGCAGAGAGTTGGGATAAACGGTTCTTTTTCGGGATGGCAACCAGTAACGAGTGGTGTCCCGCTGGGTTCAGTGTTGGGGCTACAGCTGTTCTCTTTATATATTAATGATCTAGATGACGGGACTGGGGGCATTTTGGCTAAGTTTGCCGATGATACAAAGATAGGTGGAGGGGCAGGTAGTAGGAGGTGGGGAGGCTGCAGAAAGATTTAGACAGTTTAGGAGAGTGGTCCAAGAAATGGCTGATGAAATTCAACGTGGGCAATTGAGAGGTCTTGCCTTTGGAAAAAAGAATAGAGGCATGGACTATTTTCTAAACGGTGACAAAATTTATAATGCTGAAGTGCAAAGGGACTTGGGAGTCCTAGTCCAGGATTCTCTAACGGTAAACTTGCAGGTTGATTCTGTAATTAAGAAAGCAAATGCAATGTTGTCATTTATCTCAAGAGGCTTGGAATATAAAAGCAGGAATGTACTTCTGAAACTTTATAAAGCACTAGTTAGGCCCCATTTAGAATACTGTGAGTAATTTTGGGCCCCACACCTCAAGAAGGACATACTGGCACTGGAGCGGGTCCAGCGGAGATTCACATGGATGATCCCAGGAATGGTACGCCTAACATACGATGAACGTCTGAGGATCCTGGGATTATATTCATTGGAGTTTAGGAGGTTGAGGGGAGATCTAATAGAAACTTACAAGATAATGAATGGCTTAGATAGGGTGGACGTAGGGAAGTTGTTTCCATTAGCAGGGGAGACTAGGACCCAGGGGCACAGCCTTAGAATAAAAGGGGGTCACTTTAGTACAGAGATGAGGAGAAATTTCTTCAGCCAGAGAGTGGTGGGTCTGTGGAATTCATTGCCACAGAGGGCAGTGGAGGCCGGGACGTTGAGTGTCTTTAAGACAGAAGTTGATGAATTCTTGATTTCTCGAGGAATTAAGGGCTATGGAGAGAGAGCGGGTAAATGGAGTTGAAATCAGCCATGATTGAATGGTGGAGTGGACTCGATGGGCCGAATGGCCTTACTTCCGCTCCTATGTCTTATGGTCTAAATGAGGGTTTAGAATAATTTTATTTTAAATCCCAATGCCATTTGACTTTGGGGCATGATTTCAGTAAGCAATATTAGTTACTGAAACAATTACGGCGTTCTAAAAAAATTGACTAGTTTGACATCAGTCTACATAAAATGCTAACCCTGATCTGGCAGAAGTAGATCAGCTTAGCTCAGTTGGCTGGACAGCTGATTTGTGATGCAGAGTGAGGCCAACTGTGCAGGTTCAATTCCCGTACCGGCTAAAGTTATTCATGAAGACCCACCTTCACAATCTTGCCCCTCGCCTGAGGTGTGGTGATCCTCAGGTTAAATCACCACCAGTCAGCTCTCCCCCTCAAAGGAGAAAGCAGCCTATGGTCATCTGGGACTATGGCAGCTTTACCTTTTATAAGTACAAGTAGGATATATGGCTAAAGCTTGATTATTGATCAGTACCCAGCCAAATGATCTTTCTTGTGGAAGTGGTTGAGGTAGTGTTCTTGGCTTCAGTGCCAGTGAGTGCAAGAAAGAGGTAGCACTCCTACTAGTGATCAATATCTAATGATGCCTGATGAAACATACATATATATATATATATGTATGTCCAGACGTCAGGAGAGGTCACATCATATCCAACTGAGATGCCTCCCTATGGTTAAATATCCTACCATTGACCAACTTAGCCATCTCTTTCATGACAAAAATGCTAGCACAAACAGAACAAATTTTCAAAGGAGTTGTTCTGTTCACAAGAAGGGAGAAAATAGAGAAGAAAATATCTTCAATGTGCGTCCTTGAATGAACCAAACAGTTTTGTGAAAAGCATGTGAAATTACACAGCACCTCTCATCTTCATTCCAAAGTGCTCATAGCCAATGAATTACTTTTAATGTGCAGTCACTATTATGTAGGGAAACACAGCAGTCAATCTGTGCGCAAGGTCTCTCAATCAGAGAAACAGTACTGGTAAAGGCATAAAATATTGGCCAAAAGCTTGGAGAACTCCAATCTAATCAGTGCTTCCTTTAGAGGGTATTCACGTGTCAAGTCATATCAAAAAGAGAGAGAACTTTGCAATGAATACAATTATTGTAAGCTTGGCAACTAAAAAATGTGGCACAATCCAAGTTAAAATGATGATAATTTTGTCACATGTGAACAGATTATCTGTATCCGCAAATCTGTCAGTGCTGTGAAAGTATGCTGCTAAAATGTTGTGAAGCATCGCAATGCTCTTTAATGGCAATCTACTTAGAAACTTTTTTTATACTATCTTCAATGTGGGCGGTGGCAAAGTGTGTGTTCTCAAAACTGAAAATTGCTTCATAAGGCCTCAAACAAACTTCACATTAGGGGCGTCATTCTCCGACCCCCCGCCGGGTCGGAGAATGGCCGTTGGCCGCCGTGAATCCCGCCCCCGCCCCCGCCGAAGTCTCCGCTCCCGGAGATTGGGCGGGGGCGGGAATCCAGCCGCGCCGGTTGGCGGGACCCCCCGCTGGATTCTCCGGCCCGGATGGGCCGAAGTCCCGCCCAGAAACTGCCTGTCCCGCCGGCGTAAATCAAACCTGGTATTTACCGGCGGGACCAGGCGGCGTGGGCGGGCTCCGGGGTCCTGGGGGGGGGCGCGGGGCGATCTGACCCCGGGGGGTGCCCCCACGGTGGCCTGGCCCGCGATCGGGGCCCACCGATCCGCGGGCGGGCCTGTGCCGTGGGGGCACTCTTTCCCTTCCGCCTCCGCTACGGCCTCCACCATGGCGGAGGCGGAAGAGACTCTCCCCACTGCGCATGCGCGGGAAACTTTCGGCGGCCGCTGACGCTCCCGCGCATGCGCCGCATTTCCGCGCCAGCTGGCGGGGCAACAAACGCCATTTCCGCCAGCTGGCGGGGCGGAAATCCCTCCGGCGTCGGCCTAGCCCCTCAATGTTGGGGCTAGGCCGCCAAAGATGCGGAGACTTCCGCACCTTTTTGCCGGCGCGATGCCCGTCTGATTTGCGCCAGCTTTGGCGCCAGTCGGCGGGCATCCCGCCGTTGGGGGAGAATTTCGCCCTAGATGTGCAAAATTAACCCTGGAGTTTCATTTAATTCCAACAGTGGTGTGTACTTGAATAATGAAATGAAATGAAAATCGCTTATTGTCACAAGTAGGCTTCCAATTAAGTTACTGTGCAAAGCCCTTGGTCGCCACATTCCGGCGCCTGTTCGGGGAGGCAGGAATATAACGAAGAGGGTATGGGGAAGTAGGAAGAGACGTTCATGCATTCAAGGCAAAGCAGAACCTGGTCAAACTAGTCACGGACTGCAGAATGAAAAATGACCAGTTTAATCTGTCTTGAATGCAAAAGGGTGCTGAAGAGTTTTCGGATTTTCTTCAATATCCACCAAAAAAATGCATTATTTAATGCCAGGACTTCAGACAATGCAGCACTCCCTCAGTACTGTATCCAAGTGTAAACCCAAATTATTTATTCAAATCCTGATAACCTACTTATCACTGGTAGGATAATGATAGGAATTAATTGTCTTTTTCAGTGTCTATACAACTCCTGGTACATTTACAATGACTGTGACAATGCCATCAGGTACTTATCTTCTGCCCCAATTCAAGAGTTCAATGGACCAGGGCAAGATAATCCATTTACAAAACATTATGAACTAGTTAACCCGAAGGCAAGCTCCTGTGAACTTGCCATACAACTTCAGTAATTGAGCTCCAGTATGCAGTTGCCCCATTTTTGTGCGCACACTCAGGAACAGAGCTCTGCGCCATTGTCATCTCCTTCTCCAAAGCATATGAGAAAATGACCTTTTACCCAACATCCGGGAAACTAAGGTCCTTGTCCAACCAGCTTCCACAGCAAGGCACCTCTCCCAATCAATTAAGATCAGATGAGGTCCTGGAAAATGGAGACAATTCCCATATCTTGGGAGTCTCTTCTTGATGAAGGCAGCCATAGACGACAAAATTTATCACTGACTCCAATGTATAGGCTGAGCCTTTGACTGACAGAGAATAAGATTATCGGAAGATGGGAATCATAAAACAAAGACTTCAGGTCATGGTTTACCAGACAGCAGTGATCCCTGTGCTTCTATCTGCTTTGGAGACTTTGACAACCTAGAGCAGGCACCTCAAAACACTGTCGATGTTCCAGCAGTGTCTTTGGAAATTCCTCCAAATTCAGTGGCAGGAAAGGTGACGGCTCAACAGCAACCTTCTCTCCCAGGCCAACATACCAAGCATCAAGGCTCTATTCACTCAAAACCAACTCTGCTGGACAGGAATGTCGTTTGTATGCTTTATGCCAGATTCCCAAAATAAATGCTTTACTCAGAACTTGGTTGTGGCACAAGACTCGTAGGACAACCGGATCATTTTAGGGATGCCCTTAGATCAGCCCTGAAGAGTTCAAACAACCCTGCAGTCTCATGCAAGCCCTTGGCTTGTGTCTGAACAAAATGGAAGAGATTAATTCAAGAAGACATTAAAACACATCGAGAAGCTTCACCAAAAATGTGTAGTCAAAGTCAAGGCATCGGACAGTGCACAAACCGCCCAACAACTCATCAACCAATCTCCAAATACCACCTGCTCCACACGTGGCAGTGCCTGCAGATCACAAATTAATCAACCATCTCAAAATCAACCAAACCAGAGTGGAAGCAAATCATCCTCAACCCCGAGGGACTGCCCAAGAATAGGAATTCTTGCCATAAAAACAATTCTTTCCAAACACACTAATTATTTAGAACTGACACACCAATGAATAGTAAGTAGGTACACAAGATTTTCATTAACGCAAGTGGGTTGGATTGAAACAGAATCAGAACAATAGAATATGATAATGCAAATGATAGCTATACTCAGCTGAGCAATAAAGCAATTTGCAAGCCACTTTGTGAAGTATTAACAGCAAAACTCTTCAGAGTTAAAGATGGGAGGGAGGGAAGGGAAATTAATTTTAACTGTAGATATATACCATCAACATGGAACATTGCAACAACTTTAGATGCTACTGCCAAAATTCTGCTTTAAGTACGGACTGAATCTGACTGCAACACTCGTATATACTTTAACTCGCCACAAAATAAAAGGATCAAATCCATTGCTCGGTTTTGACTAACACTAGTGTCCTCCATAGTAGTCATGTCAATAACGAGGGTTCTATGTTGTTGCAATAGAAAGATAATGAGAGAGAAAAACCAAAATCAGCAGCAGTTGCTGGGGAGGACACTACTGTCGCCGTCATACTTGAAACAAAAGAAGATAATTTTGGTTGTTAGAAGCAAATCATCTCAGCCCCAGCATATTGTTACAGGTGGGTTCATCAGAGCAGGACTGAAGGACCAATTATCTTCACTTACATTACATACAGTCAACAGTATAATGCCACTATTTCAAAGCAAAGAAGGGAAGTTATTTCCCATGTCCTGAATGTCCTATCCCTCAACAAAAAAACCCTGGTTAGTATCAGAATGTTATTTGTGAGAAATAGCTATGTACAACTTGGTTGCAGCATTTCCTATAGTACAGCAATGACTACATTTCAAAAATTACAAGGCGCTCTATAAATGCAAGCATTTCTTTCACAAGGGGGAATGTTCACTGATAATTGCACCATGCTTCACTCCATTCAGACGTCCTTAGATATGGTGAAGCAATCCATGTCAATAGGTAGAAAAACCTGGGCTGATATGTGCATATGCTACCCAAGACTCAAGTGCGAGGCAATGACCTACTCCAACAAAAGAGCTACCGCATCCCATTAGCATTCAATAACAATCCCACCTTGAAAGCCCATCCTCGCAAAGCCTCCTCACCACTGTGATGGAATATTCATCTGCTTGCCAGGATCCTATTAAAGCCAGGAGGAACTCAAGACTTGATATACAAGACTACTACTACACTTGCATCATATGCCCATGAATGTAGGAAAACAATGAACATTTTTACCTTTTAAAAAGCATACAATATGGACAATTTACCTTAACAAAACTGACCCTTTGCAGTTTCTGGACACACGAGGGCAACTCATGTATGCATATGTCTCTGGAAATTATTAAAATGTAAATGATCTTTTGGTCAACAATCCATTGAAAGATAGATTAGGCTGTAGCAGATCACTTGGAGGAATTATCAATTACTATTGACTAGATGTTTATAGAAAATGGAATTCAACAGTCACCTTAAACTTACTGGGTGGGATTCTCCAATAATGGGGCTATGTCCCCACTCCAGCGTCAAAACACGGGAGTTTCATTCTGGACTTTCTTGAAGAAAGTTCAGAGTGATTCTCCTATCTGAAGGGGGCTAGCAGGGCCCCGGAGTAGTCCTCACAGCTCCAGCTGCCGATACGGGGCCCTGCACTTTCAGTCGGGGGTCCGCGCATGCGCACAGCGACGGCCGGCCCACGCGACATGGCGGACCAGCACCAACAAGATGCGGCCCCCCCTCCCGAGATCACGCACACCCGCGGATCAGTGGCCCCCGATTGATAGCCTGGCTGTCTGTGAGGCCCTCCCCGGTGAAGGATCCCCCGCTCCCCACCAGGGCAGCCGCGGACAGACTCCGCAGCCGCCACTGGCCGTTCCCGACAGGCAAAACCTGGTTAGAACCATGCCGTCGGGAACTCGACCAGTTTACGTCGGAGAATCACCATGGATTCAATGGCCCCCGACCCGCGCCGCGTAGACCGCGCTCGGGTGCAATTCTCCGGGGAAGGAAGAATCGCAGGAGCAGCGTCGGACCGGATTTCGGGTTTGACACCCATTCTCCGCCCCCGCGCCGATCGCAATTTCGGCTCGGAGAATCCTGCCCACCATCTGCAAACTTGAAATCGAACAGACATGGGTGTGAATGAAACAGCCTAATCATATGAAGGTTGGAATGGTCATCATTCATTCCCTCCCTTGCGTGACACTGACTTATACCATCAAATCATTTGTATGGATGAGAGTATTGATGATGCAGTCACATGACCGAACCCGGCTTGAGATAGCAAAATCATTCCAAGATGATCCCAGAGAAGTCAATCTGAGATCATAGAACAAAGCCATATCATCCAGCAAAAAGGAGAACCTTGCCTCGAAACTCACCCACATGCAGAGATGTGGGGCTAATTTGTTTTGCCTGAAGAAATAGATCTTCACTATGAGGCTCAACCACAACGTTGATCAGAAAAACCAGAATCCTTCCACCTCCATTTTTTATTCAGTGAACAAAAAGAGAATCTTTCAGGGCCACAACATTTCAACTACCTCCTTAGGAACTGATGAAGAATCAAAAGGTCTCTTCTATTCAGAAATCTAAATGCATGCTACATCTTCTGAAATAATCTTTTCTTTTGCATCTGCAAGTGTGCACATTTGTTTCAATCTATTTTTTATTTAAAGGCCTGATTTGTTCCTGTTCTTAAAAGTCACAGTACTAAAGGGGTTAAAACACATTCTCTGAAATACATCTTGCTGTGGTCATTGATGAAGGGAGAATAGGGCAATTATCTCACATTTCTCCTGTCTGTACATTACATTTCTGCTGATAGTGAGGTGTAATGAACAAACGTGACGTGGAGCTTTTGCTAATTTTAAGAAATTAATAAGGAATGCCTTTTTCTTAGAGTATTAAGTATCTGCCTCTTCTGTACTTGTAGGTGCCTATGAAATGTGATCAATGTTGCTTTTAGTTTGGTTAGTTACAGTATTTTTTTTTAAAACATGAAACCTTGACATGTGATTCTTTGCATTGGTTACTGGGAAATTCATATCACTTTTTAAAAGTTGGTCAGCCTCGACTGGCATCCGAACATCTGAAGCAAAAAATTTTAAAAGCCCAACTACCAGAAAGAATGACTGACTGCTGAACCCCTGCCTCAAACGTTGGAGGAAATATCACATTTCAGTGGTATTGCTACAATAAAGGCTTGCCTGAAGCTAAAATATTGGAGCAAATGGCAACAAAATGCTTCACTCGTCCAACCTCTGACACAAAGGGCGAAATTCTCCCCCAACGGCGGGATGCCCGCCGACTGGCGCCAAAGCTGGCGCAAATCAGACGGGCATCGCGCCGGCAAAAAGGTGCGGAAGTCTCCGCATCTTTGGCGGCCTAGCCCCAACATTGAGGGGCTAGGCCGACGCCGGAGGGATTTCCGCCCCGCCAGCTGGCGGAAATGGCGTTTGTTGCCCCGCCAGCTGGCGCGGAAATGCGGCGCATGCGCGGGAGCGTCAGCGGCCGCTGTCAGTTTCCCCGCGCATGCGCGCGAGCGTCAGCGGCCGCCGAAAGTTTCCCGCGCATGCGCAGTGGGGAGAGTCTCTTCCGCCTCCGCCATGGTGGAGGCCGTAGCGGAGGCGGAAGGGAAAGAGTGCCCCCACGGCACAGGCCCGCCCGCGGATCGGTGGGCCCCGATCGCGGGCCAGGCCACCGTGGGGGCACCCCCCGGGGTCAGATCGCCCCGCGCCCCCCCCCAGGACCCCGGAGCCCGCCCACGCTGCCTGGTCCCGCCGGTAAATACCAGGTTTGATTTACGTCGGCGGGACAGGCAGTTTCTGGGCGGGACTTCGGCCCATCCGGGCCGGAGAATCCAGCGGGGGGTCCCGCCAACCGGCGCGGCTGGATTCCCGCCCCCGCCCAATCTCCGGGAGCGGAGACTTCGGCGGGGGCGGGGGCGGGATTCACGGCGGCCAACGGCCATTCTCCGACCCGGCGGGGGGTCGGAGAATGACGCCCAAAGATTTTCTTTAAAAGTTTCAAGTAGCAGAAATTTCCAGTATGCGGGGAATGGGACGTTATGCCTGAAATTTGCTGATGTCAATGGAGGCCTAATTTTCTGCTAATCTCAAAGCAAATATAGGCACAGAGAATCATAAATTAATTAGGATCCAAGGAAACCATAGAGCTGTTATTAAGTATGAAAGTTTTAATGTCCTCCAAACATTATTACACAAAGTAAAACGCATTGATGATGAAATCCAATGTCAACTCCAAAGCGCCAGTGTCGTCTTTGGATGCCTGAGGAACAGAGTATTTGATGAGCAACACCTCAAACACAGCACCAAACCCGATCTACAGAGCAGCCGTCCTGTATGCATCTGTAACGTGGACAATGTACAGCAGAGACCTCAGGTCCTTGGAGAGATACCACCAATGCTGCCTCCTCAAAATCCTGCAAATCCACTGGCAGGATAGGGGGGCGTACCAATGTGAGCGCCCTCTCCAAGGCCAGTGTCCCCAGTATTGAAGCACTGGTCATGCTTGACCAGTTGTGATGGACAGGCTACATTGCTCGTATGCCCGAAACAGGACTCCCAAAACAAGTGCTCTACACGAGCTCCACAATGGCATGTGATCACCAGGAGGGCTACAAGGATACGCTGAAAGCTCCAGAAATAAATGCAACATCCCCACTGACTGGTGGGAATTACTTGCCTTAGAATGCACAAGCTGGAGAAAAAGCATCCGCAAAGATGCCAATCACCTCGAGCTTCGTAGGGTGGAACACACGGAGGCCAAGCGTAAAAGCAGAAGGGGAGCACAGAATCCAGAGTGTCCCACCCCCCCACGTCATCAAACAACATCTGTCAAATCTGTGGCAGAGTCTGTGAATCCAGGATCGGACTATTCAGCCAGCACAGAATCCACCTCCCTGGAGTGGAAGCAAGTCATCCTCAATGCTGAGGGATTGCTTTTGAAATGTATTCAAAGAAGCAAACAGAACATTTTTAAAGTAACATTTTATGTTGGTTTTCATTTGCACCAATTTCAAAGTAGCTCAATTGCAGGAATTCTGCACAGACAGCTCTTCAGCATTTTGTGCAGGAGGAGAAGGGAGGAGCCATTGTTAATAAATCCAAATGCATGGGGTTCTTGCCATACAAGGGTTGAAAGGTCCTAAATTGATTTGAAGGCAAATTATTGACCTGGTCAGGAAATCGGTTGAGCAACAGGAGACAAAGTAAGGATACAGGACAGGTACTGGCAGGATGTGACTAGTGGGGCGTCATTCCCCGCCGGTGGGAGTCTCCGTTCTGCCGGCGCCCGGGGGTTTCCCGACGGCGTGGGGCTGCCCCACAATGGGAAACCCCATTGACCGGCCGGTGTTACGGAGACTCCCGCCGGCCGGTCGGCGCAGAAATGTGGCGGGGCGGGTAGGAGAATTTCGCCCGTGGTGTCCAACAAAGATCTGTGTTGGGCTTCAACTATTTACCTCATTTATTAATAGCTTAGATGCTTGCATGGAGAGCCACATATCAAAATGTGCAAATACACAAAGACAGGCTGCATTGTAACTTTATACTTCCATCGACAAAGAGATATTAACAGATTATGTGAACAGGCAAAAATGAGGAAAATGGTTATCAATGTCCTCAAGTGTAAGGTCATCCACTTGTGACCTACAAAAGAGAGCACAGCATACCTTGTAAATGGTGAGAAGGTAAAAACAGCAGTGGTCTAAGGGTTCATACACAAAGAATATTAAAATATCATAGACAGGTACAGAAAATCATCAAGGAATAATGGAATGCAGGGCTTTATATCTTGGGGATTAGATCGCAAGGATAGAAGTCAAGCTTCAACTATGCTGAAGTTAGACCATACATTGAGTAATTGTTCAGTTCAGGGCTCTACAGCCTAGGAAGAGTATGCTTGTCTTGGAGGGACTGCAAACTAAATTTGTCAGCATGATACCTGAACAAGGATGAAATTGTGAGGAAAGATTACACAAACGAGGGATGTATCATAGAAGGTTAAGGATGATTGAAGTTGAAGATATTAAGAGGAAAGGATTGTTTCTCTACACTAATTCCTTAGATTGGGCAACGACTAGGCAGCATGGCTTGAAAATTAATGGCAGACGTGGCATGAAATTAGGAAACATTCTTACACATAAAAGGGTGGTAGTTGTTTGGGACTCTTCTGTAAATGGCAATTGATGTTCAGTCAATTGTTAGAATTAAATCTGAGATTTTTGTTAACCAAAGGTGAAAAAAGTGAGACAGCTTGTCACCATTGCTCAATTGTGTGATGGGCAGAACATATTTTTGGACTGGCGGTAGTATCCTATTATTTTGAATGACACGTGAAGCAAGCTGTTTCATGCTGCTACTATGCAATGGTCAGACAAATGGTATTTTGATTAATAGGATGCTGCCTCAGTACAAAGCATTATTCTGCCTACCACACAATTAAACAAGTGTGTACGATTTTCACTGTTCGTGCAATGCTAGGTGCGTAGGCCATATGTTTCAATGATTGGTTGATAGAATCAAACATGTTCCTTTGGCTGTTCATAATAGGCAGAATACAGACTATATTCAACCAGTTAAAGTTGCAAAGCCCAAAACAAAGCATCTTCTGTTCAATGTGATTAGGCAGTACTTGCTAAACAATCCCAAGTGCACTAATAACTACACGAACAACCAATTTAACATAACCCGTCAAGCTTGTAAGGTGGCTGATTTACACTTGCTAGAAGCGACATACCCGTTGCTTTCTCCATAGCAAAGTTTCGGCCAGAGTCAACTTGCCAACCAATTAGCACACCGTTTTCTTCTGTGGTATAAATTGTTGCGATTGTTTGAAACTTGGTCTCCTTGCATTTGTCCTATTAGTGCAAGGCTTTGGCAACATGTCTCTCTTTTCAGAAATATTCAAGTTCCATGCTACCAACTGACTGCTAACTAAAGGTATAAAGTAATATGGGGCTCTAGGTATTTGAATTAAGGTCACAGATCGACCATGATCTTGAACAGGCTCTGGGTACTTAATGATCTACTTATGTTCCTATGTAACAAATATACAAAGTGCATTAAGCTTGAAGTATTCAGCTCAAACAAACTTTAAACATCTTCTTAAAGTATTCACAACTTAGAGCAAATTATACATGTTAACTTGGATTGGTTCAGATTCAGAAGGGATCAACAGCAGTAATCTTTTAGCAAAATAATTCAGTTGCTGATCTATCTGCTCAAAATGTTTACATTGGAAGTATGTTCTCCCATGCTGTTGAAAGGCAGGAGGACAATAAATGTTTGTAAATTCTTCCCATGGGGCGAAGAATACAGGATTGTAGTTATCATCTGCTTGACTTTGGAAAAAGGTGATCTTGAGGAGATCATGAAAAACAAAATTTCATGGAAGGAGGCAAACATAGGCAGGTAAATCTAAATAATTTCTATGATTTAGTTACAATAAATGATTGCAGGTTTTTTTCCACAATTCTTAAAAAAGGGAAAGATCTCTACAAACTTCAAGAAGTCTTCCCGAGGTCTATCATGAGGTCACTGACTCCATTTCTACTTAACTGCTGACTATCCAATTTACCTTCCCGGCTCCCCACAGTAACTGGACCCATTTGCTCAGGTACTGGTCTTCTCTTCTTCCTGGAAAAACCAACACCATTGAGCCCTTTGCAGGTCTGACAGTAGTTCGAACAGGTAACCCAGTGGTTAAACTGGAAGAATTTGTGTGATGTGTGATTAGTAAAATGAATAATTTTAGAGCATAACATTGCTGCACCTCTGATACTTCCTTTAAATTTATTTTGGTTAACTGGCTACACAAAAAAGTTTTTTTTCCCCCCTGATTATTCGTTCATGGGATGTAGGTATCACTGGCTGGGTCAGCATTTATTGCCCGAGGGCATTTCAGAGTCAACCATATTGCTGTAGATTTGGAGTCACAAAAAAGTCCAGACCAGGTAAGGATGACAGATTTCTGCACTGTAGGGATTCTATGATTTCTTTCCCTAAAGGACATCAATGAACCAGATGGGTTTTTACGACAATCTTTTAATTGAATCCATAATTTCTCCATCTATCATAGATGGGTTCGAACCCAGGTCCCCAGAGCATTAACCTGGGACTATGCATTACTGGTCCAGTGACAATGCCATTGCGCCAGTGCTTCCCCTGCAGATTTCAGGCTTTCCACTTCAGCATGCATGGATCATGGGTTCACTGAGTATTGCCCACAGATAGCAGTTCATGCATCTCATACAGAGGTGGATATAATCTACCTAAAACGTAACAGAAAGAGAGCACAATCTGGTCCCTTTGAAGGAATCGATGAGCCTGGTGAGATGGCATTGTTCTGATTAATGTGCAGCTGCCCCTTATCATTTTTTCCAGAAGAATAAGTTGTGTATTGAAAGACATTCAGTTACATGGGCTGCAGAAATCCGAATCTAGCAGAACAAAGGCTTTAAAATTCTAACCTTGTTAAATAATTTTTAAGCACAGGATTTCAATGCAACTAGAAACCCGGTGTTGTCATGAAGCATTTAAAAGGGCAATTGTGCTCCAATGCAGAACTGGTGCACAAGTGCATCAATTGAAGTTAAAATTTCATTTAAAAACTGCAGACTGATGTCACTAAGCTGATGAAAAAGTATTTTGTTTTCCTAAGAGGAATAGAATAACAGAATTTAATTGAATTGCCACATTTTTTCCAAAGAGCCTTTTATATTAAATCATAATGGTTGTCCTTCAGATCAAAGGTGACTGAATAATCAGACGACAGACCAGCCTGATGACTTAATCTTTTTATCAAGGTTGTAGCATGGGATTGTCTGGCAGTGTCACTCGCAGTTTGATTTTTGCATTTTTCTCCAGCTCTCTCCGCGACAGGAATTTTTGAAGGAACTGACATACTATTGTGGTTAATTCACTATCACATGGTGCTCACCAGAAAAATGTTACATACTTGGTAATTTTATCATGGAGGATATTTTGCGCATTTCTACAAACGCAATCATATTTCAGCTCAATTTACCATTAATGGAATAATGTGCATAACAACTTTTTACTTTTGAATAAAACAAAATATATCCAAACACTAATTTCCACAAATCACTTCCCCAAATACCTTGGAACCAAACTACATAACGATCCTCTGTGGCTCATGTGTGGCTTTTCCACCACCGAGTAGAAGGTTGGACCTTTTGAGTTCCATTCAAGAGACTGGAGCACAGAATCTAAACTGACACTATGTAATACTGAGGGAGTGTTACACTATCTTTCAGATGAGATATTGGGGCAGGTGGCGTCTTGAATTCTTATGTGGACATAAGATCCCATGGCACTATTTGAAGAGGAGCATGGGAGTTCTCTCTGCACCCTGATATGTATCATTCAAGCAACATCAAGAAAAAATGATCTTGCCTTTAGCTCTATATTGTTTGTGGGAATTGGTTATGCTGCCATGCTTCCTAAAATATTGACTGCATTTCACAATTACTTAATTAGTTGCACTGATGTGGAGATGCCGGCGTTGGACTGGGGTGAGCACAGTACGAAGTCTTACAACCCCAGGTTAAAGTCCAACAGGTTTGTTTCGATGTCACTAGCTTTCGGAGCGCTGCTCCTTCCTCAGGTGAATCCTGAGGAACCACAATTAGTTGCAAAACACCAAGCTCAATTTAGGACATCCTGAGGCCATGAAAAGCACTTTATAAATGCAAAGTCTTTGTTTAAGTGTTTCTTAACAATTAGTAAAATACATAGTGAAAGAATGCAGGACGAGATCTAGAACCTGTTGGGACACTAACCAAATCTCACTTGCCAGTTGACGTGACTTATTTGATCAATCCACTACAGAGATACTGATCATGTTTTGAAGGTTTTCATTACATAGTAGCTCTTTCTCCAGTCATTTCTCCATAAAATAACAGCTTTTATAATCAAAGTTATACATTATTTAAGTCACTTCCCAACATCTGAAGAAGCGTCTAATTGCAAAGCTGACCAACATAAAAATTAATCACCCACTTTATAGCTACTTTACAGCACAAATTAGGATCACTGCTAGAGTCGCCGCGGGACCTGCCTGAAGTACTAAAAAGGAGCACGTAAAGGTGCCCTTTGAGAAAAAGAGAGCGAGCAATGGGACAAGGTATCAGTAAATATTAAGGTGCATCTTAAAAACACAACAATTGAACACTGTAGTTCAAGATTCCAACCAAATTGCATATGCCTAAAGCAGTCATTGCTATAAATATTTAAATATTATTTATTCTTTCTTTTACAGATATAAACTAATTTGAAAGCTGCACGATTGGGACTTAGCAGCATTAAGTACATTGCCCTCATTCACTCTCAAGGCAGATTGTGAACCCATTGACAAGAGGAAGCTCTTGTATCTGTCTAGCAGCTCTTAGCCCAGCATCTCAAGTACCCTTCATTGTTTATGTTTCTAATGCAGAACACTTGAAACATGCCAGAATGTTTGCATTCATTTTTAATAGCAAGCTTAAGAGCAAAGCCTATCAAAAGAATGACAAAGCAATTCCATTCATCAGTTCCTGCTTCAGGGATGATGGCCTTTTGATTTATTCACAAATGACAAGCCCCTTACTGAAGTACTTTTCTCCTTTTGAGAATCATCAGAATTAACATGAAGGAATTCTGCTGCATTTTACATGATCAACGAGTATATGACATTTTGTATTCTTGCTTCGGTTCTCACTAATTAACAGCTTAGAGCAATGACCCAGAGTTTTTCATCCAAGCTTAAATTATTTGCTGAATATACTCAATATGCAACAACTAGACTAGAAAGGACAGCTAAGAACTGCAACACAGCTTTCAAACTGATATTTTACCAGTAATTATGAATACCTTGAGCATGATTGCATTCATCTATTACAAAAAATAAGACCCAGACTTTGCAGTCAGTGGCAAAGTTATGGCACTCACCACTGACCTCAAATTAAAATATCTACCAAGATCTAGCAAGCTCTGCGTGTGTGTGTGTGTGTGTGTGTGTGTGTGGTGGTGGTGGTGGGGGGGGGGGAAGCTCAGCACACCACATCTTCAACGATTGAAGGGGCACCTATCACTGTCTTGCTCAAACCATTGAGTACAGGGCTCAGCTCGAGTGCTGGACTCGAGAGTCTAACGCGCAATGAATGAGCTAGGCTCCTCTTCTAAATGGTGCATATTCAGGCGAGAATCCATTACGTTTTCTGTGCTGCAGTGCACATGGTTTAATTGGCATTTGGTCTTTAGAGATTATGTCAGAATGGATGCATGCTTCTTGAATAAATGGCCACTTTTGTTGCGCAGATTCAGTATGGGCTTTACAAGCCTCCACTCTCCCAGAGCATTGATCATGGCATTCAAATCCCCATGCGTGCAGTCAGGACAGAAGTGTAAAGGTGAGGTTCCCTATTGTTTTGTAAGGGCCATTGGAGGGGGGGGCAAACAAGGCTGACTTGGGTCTCTGACCATAAAGAATACCCTAGTTGCAAGTGCGCATTATTATCTGAAGGGAAAGATCAACTACCCGTCATTCTCCAGGTGGCTTTGGTATAAATGTGCAGACTAAGGAAAAGTCAACGGCTGCAGAATGCATAGCTGCCTTGTATATGGAGGAAGACAATTCAACATGTACTGCCATTGACTGCTCGATTATATCACAGATACAAGGAGTGGAGAATGCAGGCTGCAGGCAACACTGCCTTCTTGATGAGAATGAGGAGAAGGGTCCATTGCCAACTGGCACAGCTCAAGGATTGTCACCCTGTCAAGATTGTCACCCTGAGGTAATCAGCCTGGCTAGAAGAACAGAAGGGCCGAAATCCATCAAGACATTGGCATGATCAAGGGTCTACAGAGATGCAGCTCATACAGAGATGCAAGAAAGACAGTGTTGCAGACACCTTCGCTTGTCTAAGGATAATATTGTTCATATTTTCCATATTCTCTACGAGGAACCCATGTCGCATTGACCCAATGTCAGTTTGCCCTGCGGGTTACTGCTGTAATCAACCTTTTGCCAGTGGATCTTTACATGGCTCCAGTGGAGAGCTTATTGGAATCTCACAATCAGCAACACACAAATGCAGATAGGAAGTGGAGTGCACGTTTTCTGCAGGCGCAACATTACGTGGCCATGAGATTTCACACGAAACATCCAGCTAATTTGTGATCACAGAAAGATCATGCATGTGAGTGCTCAAAATGCAGGAAGCCAACCTTGTAAATTTTGCGTCACTCCCAGGTGCCAGAGATATTGGAGGGATCCTAGCGCTTAGAGGATTAGCTCCTCGGTGATAAGGGCTACCTCATAAAGACACTCAGAGGAAGGATAATGCTGCTCATTCAAACATGAGGGGCGGGATTTACACCCCGCGACGCTGGAATCAGGAATAACGATTGGGTGGAGAATCACACGTCAGCTAAAAATAGTCACCAGCGCCGGGTGCCATGCTCCGGTCTCTAGGCAGCGGCGTGAATGCATTCTATGCCGCACGCCAGCGTGGGCAAACAAATTGTTCAGGAAGCACCGTTGGCATATCATTAATGGGCCTGTACCAGCATTCTCCAGGCCTCCAGCAATGCTCCGCCTCTGCCAGGAGGAATTACCAAAGGCGAAGTTCATTGTGCTATTTAAATTCGGGAAACAGGTGCCATGGCTGCTGAGGGTGTGGAAGGGGATACATATAGTGTCCAACAGTGCAATAGTATGCTAACAGATGTGCGGGCCAGGGGGCGTATGCCATGGCCGGGAAGGAGCAGCAGGGGGCAGCTAGGTGGGCCGTGGGTCAGGGTGGCCGGGCACGGATCATTATTGCGGCAGCCGGAAAAAGCGCCACGCTGCTGCATTTGCCACTGACTAGCCATGGGGAACTTAACGTCATGGGTCGTATGGGTGCATGCACCACCGCCCCCGCGCCCCCCCCCAGGTAACCTCTGACCCCAAATGACCATCAATAGGGTGGGCGTGCTCCAGCGCAACCAGTGCCATCATCTTTGCTGGGATGAGGGTCGGCAAGCATTGGAATTGCGAGAGTTCTACGAGGCATCAGTGCTAACCCATTAACAGAACCAAGATCGCTCCGGGACTAGCACCTACATTGTCCACATAGAATACACGCAATTCAGTCTTGGTGACAGCACTTAAGTCTCCCAAACAGAGAATACGCCGAAGGTCCTTAACAGAGCAGATTACTAGCCTCTTAAAGATACATTTCAGCTGTTTAAACCGATCAGGCAGGGCTCTCCAATACTTACCAGAGGATCTCCTGCATCATTTTTGTTGGCTGCATCCTGCACAACCTAGCTCTGCAAGGGGTGGGGGGAACGTTCTGCCACAGGGAGCTACATGTCTCCTCAGACAAGGAGGACGTCAATGGGGATAAATTTGAACAGAGCGAAGATTCAGAGGAGACACATGAGGATGCTATTACACGGGCACGACACCGAAGGCGTGAAGGCAGAAGGTCAATCACAACCTCATAGCTACAAGATTCCAAGAGAAATAAGGTAAAGAAAAATTGCGATGAGCGCAGTTCCCTTCATACTTTAATGCAGGGGAAACCACTACAAGTTCATAGTCATCTTCAGCATTTAGGAAAAATCATCAGACTCAATGATAATAGAGGAAGCATAAGTCGCCGCAAACTCGTAATGATGGGGTAATCCTTGGAAGCATAGTATCCTAGGAGTCACATGACCGCTGTTGGATGGGAGCACTGCAGCAGTACACATCCTCAACTGTACATAATGCAGTCCTTTCCAACAATGGTCAACAATTCAGTGGTTATGACGATCTTCAAGAGGCTAAAATGCTACTGCACACTTCGGTGCACTCATGTCATTGTGACAGCAGTTGAGCAAGCAGCTATAAGAAGAAAATGTATTCATCAATGGTCAGTGTGTGATTGTCTCAAGGCAGAGTTACATTTGGACAGAACCATCTCTCCAAATGCCAGCATTAATGCATGATTAATTTAGGGGCCACATCTTGATCCTGAAACCCATAGATGCCATTGGACACGATAACAGTGATCTGTCATAAGACAACATGGGCATAAAGCTGCGAGTTATGTTCTCCACACAGAGAGCGATTCATCAGGACCATGTGTAATTATTGGCAAACACTCAATTCAGAGGTCCGCCATTGGCTTGGCATCTGGGAGAGACATGGCACAGTCAGTGTTAACTTATTCGCTTTGTAGGTCCTGATGAGCACTCAGGAGATATACATTTGGGCAGCACGTTAGCACAGTGGTTAGCACTGTTGCTTCACTGCTCCAGGGTCCCAGGTTTGATTCCTAGCTTGGGTCACTGTCCCGTATCTGCTCCCCGTATCTGCGTGGGTTTCCTCCGGGTGCTCAGGTTTCCTCCTACAGTCCAAAGATGTGCAGGTTAGGTGGATTGGCAATGCTAAATTGTCCTGAGTGTCCAAAAAGGTTAGTTGGGGTTACTGGGTTACAAGGATAGGGTGGAGGTGTGGGCTTAAGTGGAGTGCTCTTTCCAAGGGCCGGTGCAGACTCGATGGGCTGAATGGCCTTCTTCTGCACTGTAACTTCTATGATTCATACCATTACAGTCCTCAACACTGTTGTCCATCTCAGGCATTGTTAAACTCGGGGGCGCGATCCTGTCGGGAGGGTCGCGGAGCCGTCCGTCACAGCCCTCCCGATCACGGAAATCTGCACGCAACAGCCGGCTTTTAATAATGCCGGCTGCAAGCGGCCTTCAAAATGGCCACATACATACAAAAGAAATTCGGCCGCACTGCGCATGCGTGCCGATGATCCGGCACGCATGCACAGTACGGCCACATTTTTTTTTTTTTCTTTATATACGGTCGCAGACTCTTTTTTTTTTTTAAAAACAGGTTCAGGGGGCCAAAGGAACCATTCGGGCCAAAGGGACCCAAAACCATTTCCTCCAATTTTGTCAGCAATAAACAAGGCAAGAGAAAATGGTGGGTCGCGCAGGTCAGCCAGCGTGGGCCACGAAGGTAGGCCGGAGTGGGTCGCGAAGGTTGGTAAAAATGGGTCCCCGGAAATAAAGTTTGAAAAACACTGGTCCATCTCATAAAGGCCATTACTTTCTATGAACACCAAGTCTCAAGGTGTACAGTCATGCAATTAATTTCGTATCGATTTACATTCAGTGACTTCACAGAGGAATTCCATGAAACACTGCTAGACAGCCTTTCATGAGCGAAGATCCTCACAGGCAAGTAAGTGAATGGCTTCGGCAGGATAAGCTCAAAGCTCGGACATCACACACTCACCCTGTCTAGCAGACATTTCAAATGTTACCGAGTCAAACAGAACTTCCATCACTCAGCATCATGCAGGGAGAAAGAGTGGGAACTGATATAGGGATAATGTTCAGCCTTAAACACAGAGACAAAATTATGCTACAGAGCGGCATGAAAGGCTATGGTGCATCTTACTTTTACCAAAATAATCTTACTTTACTAAAATAAAGGCCGTTGCAAAATGGACTTGGGTGAAAAAGCTCCAACATTGGACACGATAAGCACTTGTAACATCCACAAGCTGCAGACTTGGGTGCAACAGCATCAGGACAATCACTAACCTGGATGAGTAATTCTCATTAGGTCGCATGTCTGCCTGAGGTGGAAGGGTTACAGGGGTACTCCCCACCCAACGAGGGCGATTCTCCGCGGCGCGGACCAAGTGCCCGCGCCATCGCGTTTCATGAAGGCACTTACAGGGCCCGGGCACGACCTTATCTGGCCCCCACAGGGGGCCAGCACGCCGCTCCAGCATGCCGCTCCAGCATCCTTACGCGGCGCCAAATGGGCGCTACGCCAACCTACGCATGCGCAATTGGCCCGCGCCATCCTGCACATGCGCGGGGAACTTCTTACGCGCGCTGGCCCTTCACCAACATGGCGCCGGGGTGTTCTGGGGCCGCCCGCGGAAGGAGGTAGGCCCGGGGGGAAAGAGAGGCCGGCCCGCCGATCGGTGGGCCCCAATCGTGGGGCAAACACCATCGGAGGACCTTCTGCTCCCATCTAGAGGAAAGAGGACCTCTTGCCTTCACTGGATAGCATGGAGGAGAATCACCAGGGAGGCCTTACTGAACGATAGTGTAAGGTTTGATTTGCCGTGCGGCCATCATTTTCCTTTTCACAACAACACCTGGCCTGCAGTGAGTGAATGTTTGTGCAGATGCCTTTTGAATATGGCACTCTGACCTTTCACCCCATGAGACAACAGGGTGGACGAATCACTGCCCGACCAGTCACAAGATTTGACAAGCACCTCGCTGAACATAATTAATGAGCTGAAAAGCGAAAGATTGGGCACCAAGATCCACACCACCACCTCGCAGGAATCGCACCGACTTTGGCATCTACTAACGCTCTTATTTTCCAGAATGGAACTTCCACCCTTGGAATACATATGGGATTAAAATTGGAAACTGAGACAAAAAGCATTAAAAATGTATTTCAATCTATGGAATTATCACGGAATGGGGGGAAACCTGGCACTTTGTAAATATAAATTAAATTTTTCATGGTCAGTGAGGATGTTGAGCAGTAATTATAATAATCTTTATTATTGTCACAAGTAGGTTTACATTAACACTGCAATGAAGTTACTGTGAAAAGCCCCTAGTCACCACACTCCGGTGCCTGTTTGTGTACACTGACAGAGAATTCAGAATGTCCAATTCACCTAACAAGCACGTCTTTCGGGACTTGTGGGAGGAATCCAGAGCACCCGGAGCAAACCCATGCAGACACAGGGAGAAATGCAAACACCACACAGACAGTGCGGAGTTGGAATGCTATTAAAATTTCAGTACGCTTCATTCAAAGTGTACCTTTGTCAAGAGTTCTTACATCGAGAATTCTCGTGTGAAAATGGAAACTCATGTCAATTCAGTAATATCTACCCAAATTCCATCTACGAAGAATTCAACAGCACAGCATGCAGTGGAGCAAGTAATCACTTGACAGCAGCTGCTGGCTTTCTACTTTCAACTGTAAATACTTGTTCACCAGAGATTGCTGTCAACTTTACAGAATGATGACGTAAATGCAGTTTTGCCTTCATTCCAACTGCAAAACCAAGATCAATAAAGTAATTTTACGATTAACTGCAGTCAGGTACATGAATTTGGACTCACACCAGCAAATACCAGACTGAGGATGCATTGGTGGTCATCTTCCAGGATTCTATAGACTCTGAAGCAGTCCCTCCAGATCGGAGGGTAGCTAATGTCACTCTAATATTCAAAGAGGGAGGTGGAGATAAAACAGGGAATTTTAGACCAGTAAGCCTAACGTCGGTGGTGTGGAAAATTCTCAAATCCATTATCAAGGACTTTATAGCGGAGCATTTAGAAAACAGTGGCAGGATCAGACAAAGTCAGCATGAATTTACAAAAGGGAAATCATGCTTGACAAATCTATTGGAATTCTTTGAAAATGTAACTAGTAGAGTTGACCAGAGGATGTGGTATATTTGGACTTTCAGAAAGCGTTTTGCCAAAGTCCCACACATGAGATTATTGTGCAAGATTAAAGCGCATGGGATTTGGGGAAGTGTATAGAAATGGATAGAAAACTGGTTGGCAGAAAGGAAACAAAGTAGGAATTAATGGTTCCTTTTCAAATTGGCAGTAACTAGTGGGTTGCCATAGGGATCAGTGCTGGGACCCCAGTTATTCACAATATATATTAATGATTTGGACAAGGGAACAAAATGTAACATCTCAAAGTTTGCAGATGATATCAAGTTGGGTGGGAAGGTGAACTGTGACGAGGATGCAGAGATCCTTCAGGATGATCTGGACAGGTTGGGCAAGTGGGCACATCATTGGCAGATGCAGTATAATTTGGATAAATGTGAAGTTATTCACTTTGGAAGCAAAAACAAGAAAGAAGATTACTCACTGAATGGCTGTAAATTGCGAAAAGGGAGTGTGCAGTGGGACCGGGGGTCCTTGTGCACCAGTCGCTGAAGGTAAACATGCAGGTGCAGCAGGCGGTAAAGAAGGCAAATGGTATGTTGGCTTTCATTGCGAGAGGTTTTGAGTACAGCAATAGGGATGTGTTGTTACAATTATACAGGGCCTTGGTGATACCACACCTAGAATATTGTGTGCAGTTTTGGTCTCCTTTTCTGGGGAAGGATGTTCTTGCTCGAGGGAGTGCAGCGAGGGTGTACCAGGCTGATTCCAGGGATGGCAGGACTGACGTATGAGGAGGTAGATCTCAGAGACTTATAAAATTCTAACAGGACTAGATAGGGTGGATGCAGGGAGGGTCTTCACGATGGTGGGTGTGTCCAGAACCAGGGGTCACAGTTTGAGGATTCGAGGCAGACCATTTAGGACAGAGAAGAGACATTTCTTCGCCCAAAGAGAGGTGAGCCTGTGGAATTTGTTACCAGAGGATGTAGTTGAGGCCAAGACATTGAATATGTTCAATAGGCAACTAGATATGGCACTTGAGGCGAATCAAGGGCTATGGGGAGAAATCAGGATTAGGCTATTGAGTTGTATGGACGATCAGCCTAGATTATGATGAATGGCGGAGCAGGCTCGAAGGGCCGAATGCCTCCTCCTGTTCCTATCTTCTAGGTTTCTATATCATTATGCATGTTTTAACACACAAGAACTGTATTGTAATTTATACAACCGGCTTATAACTAAGAATATTGTAACACTAGACATTCATAGAATTATGGAAACTTACATTACTAGTGGAGGCCATTCAATTGATCATGTCAAGCTAAGTCCCATATTCCCCGCCACTATTAGCCTGCAACACTAAGTTATTCATCTTCAAGAACTTGTCCAACACCTTTTAAAATTATTTATAAAGCCAGATTCCACCACCTTTTAGGTAGGCCTTTCCAGTGTCTAAAAACTGGAGTGAAAATTTTGCTTCTCCCCTACATTTCACTTGTACAAAATCTCTCAATCTTTAAAACCTGTATTACGTCACCTCCCCTGCTCCAAGGAGTCCCAACGATTTCAACCTCACCTCATAACTGATGTCCTTCAGGGCAGCACAATGGTGCAGTGGTTAGCACTGCTGCCTCACAGCAGCAAGGACCCGGGTTCGATCTCAGCCCAGGGTCACGGTCCGTGTGGAATTTGCACATTCTTCCAGCGTTTGCATGGGTCCCACCCCCACAACCTAAAACATGTGCAGGGTAGGTGGATTGGCCATGCTAGGTTGCCCCTTAATTGGGAAAAAAGAATTAGGTCCTCTAAATTATAAAACTGATGCCCTACATTGCTAGTAACATCTTGGCAAATCTCATCTCAACCTTTTCCAAGACCGTACATCTTTCCTGAAATGCCGTGTCCAGAAACGTCCGCAATCCTCCAATCATTGCTGAATCAGTGACTTCGTTCTCGTCCTAGCGTGAACTTTTCAGTAATATTTCGGTTTAAAACAAGTCTCTTTTTTCTTCTTGTGCTCAAAAATGGTCACCTTGAAAAACTTGGCTCTTTCCTATCCTGCTTTCTAAAATATGGTCAGCTAATCGTTATTCATTTATTAATTTGCGTACCTATATTATCAAGTCCATTCATGCAACAGGCTGCATTACGAGATCTCGTGAGGTGTAGCAGCCTTCGGGAATCCCGGCAGAGACCTCTCCTGGGAACTACCGGCTGTGTTGCACCCCAGTTCCAGTGGGACGTGGCTGGTGGATCGCACCCATAATCAAAATCTCCCATGAAATCACTTGTTTTAGTAACAAGTCAAGATGTATGATCAACGTACCCTACCCTGAAAAAGGTACATGCAGACTTGCCCGATACTAGATTACCTGAGCCTGCTATGGGGTGCTGCACAATTTTCATTAGCAGGCATCTCACTTAGGATTCAGCCATATAAACACCACAAGAGGTCAGATGCTGGGAATTCTGGTAAGTAACTCAATCCCCAAAGCCTGTTCACCATCGATAAGGCAGAAGACACAGCACGGTGGCAGAGTGATAAGCTCTGCAGCCTCACAGTGCCAGAGATCCGGTTTAAATTCCGGGCTTGGGTGACTGTGTGGAATTTGCACTTTTTCCCCCATGTCTGCGTGGGTTTTCTCCCACATTCCAAAAGATGTGCAGGTTAGGTGGATTGGACATGCTAACTTGCCCCTTAGCGTCCAACGGTTAGGTGGGGTTATGGGGACAAGGCGGAGGAGTGGGCTCTTTCAGACGGTCGGTTCAGACTCGATGGACCAAATGACCTCTTTCTGCACTGGAATATGCATGGTTCTCTTGCTTCGACAAGTGCAGCTTCAACACTCATAAAACCGACACCATCCAAAATAAAGCAGGCCACTTCTTCAGCACCTAATCCACCACCTTAAACATTCATTGCTGCAATCTCCAGCACACACTTCTGTGTCACTGTGTGCCATCAAGATGGTTAGGTGGATTGGCCATGATAAATTGCCCTTAGTGTCCAAAATTGCCCTTAGTGTTGAGTGGGGTTACTGGGTTATGGGGATAGGGTGGCGGTGTTGACCTTGGGTAGGGTGCTCTTACCAAGAGCCGGTGCAGACTCGATGGGCCGAATGGCCTCCTTCTGCACTGTAAATTCGATGATGATAATCGATGTACTGCAGCAACTCACCAAGCCTCCTTGACAGCACCTTCCAAACCAGTGACCTCTACCACCTAGAAGGACATGCCACCTAGAAGGACATGGGCAGCAAATGCAGGAGAACACCGCCATCTGCAAGTCCCCCAATAAGCCACACACAACCCTTACTTGGAACTGTTACACTTTCTACACAGTCACTGGATCAAAAACCTGGAACTACCTCCTTAACAACACCGTGGGTATATTTACACCACATGAGACTGCAGCAGTTCAAGGCGGCGGCTCACTGACACCTTCTCAAAGGCAATTAGGGATGGGCAACAAATACTGGCCTTGTCAGCAATGCTCACATCTCATGAACAAAAGAAAATCTGGATTGTCTCACTCATGCTTGTGTTTTATCAACAGTGAACTAGTTTTTCCATAAAACCTTTCACAGTAGTAAAGTGATTACTAAGTATTACGAAGACAATTTTATACTGATAAATCATGACAGGTACTCAAGGGGTTTGCTTCCATGAATGATAAAGACGATTATACTGCTAAATGAAAATGTCTGCAAACATTACGCTAAATTTACTTGCCCATTTACAGATAAACTCCAGTCCACTTTCAGTAATGTCAGCCTTAGTGACTAATAAATCTGGAGAAAAGTTTTAAGTAACCTGGTTGATTTCTTCCAAAAATACATATGTATTTAAGAACACAAATTGCAACCAATTACTATAGACTAAGGGTCACTTTTGAAACGGACAATGAGAGTAAACATTTATTTCTACTTCCCATTATCAATTACCATGAGGACATTTTAAACACTTGCTGTCAGACACCAGAGGCACATAGGAATTTTGTTGTGTGCCAATTCATTGTCAAGGAGGTCTGATGCCACAGTGTAAATATACAAATCACAAACAGCATTTATTGCTGAAAGTGGGAAATAGGTTGCTATGTGGGTAGAAAAGTAAACTTACACAGCCCTACTAAACATTCAAAGCTCCAATTAATAGTGCAGCCTTTTGACATGAAGAATGCAAGAGCTTGGTTCTTAATTGGAGAAAAGGAAGACTTGAAGCACCTGCACAATTCATTGATCACAAAAATGTTAAACAGCCATGGTTGATTGTCCTTGCAACTTTGAACAGCACAAAACATTTACACATGTAATGAAAATATGTAGACAATATGGTTACACTGCCACAACATGAAGATCTTGCCTATTAACATACTAACAAGGTGAGCATCTTACAGCAAAAGATTCCCATACTACCTCAGAACTGGACTTCCCTGGTTTTAGTGATCATGAAATACACAGGAACAATTCCAGTTTTTAGGAAACATTTGTTCTCGTCATAGTTCACATTACATTACGGCGCTTTTCACGGAACTTCATTGTAGTGTTAATGTAAGCCTACTTGTGACATTAATAAAGATTATTATGAAACATGGAAAATTGCTAAGTGGGCTAATATTCATCAGAAAAAGGCCATAGCTTTTCAGATATTTGCCACTAACATGCTTCAACTCAAAGCTAGATGTTAAAATGTACATCTTTGTTCAAGAAAAATTCAAACAAGAAATATGTTCAGATATTTTTCAAACCACTGCCATCAACCTTCTCTTTATATAAAAAGAATGTTCACAAATTGCAGCTTCTCCAAATCTACGAACATATGGTTTGAAAAACAATGGCCGTGTTTCTTGACGGCCTGCTGTTGGCTGGATCTTCTTGCTCCGCTGCGGTCAATGGGACATCCCACTGAATCCACCCCGTGCCGTCGGGAAACCTGCAGCTGGCATGCACCATTGGCAGGACCGGATGATCCTGCCAGCACGAACAGCCGGAAGATTTTGCCCAATTAAATTTGAAAGGATCGTCATGACATATGGGAGAGGGGGTTGAAAATCGAAGGTCGTCAGGCGACCACAAGTGGCTTTTGACCCTGAGCCAATTTTCTCCTCCATTTTTTTTTTTTAAGCAGACACATGACTGAAAGGCATTCCTTCAGGATTCTTACTTCTAAAAATCTATGTCACTCAAATGAAACAGCACACCAATATATTTTAGTGTTCCATTAATTGATTGGTTAATGAGAAGCCTGAGCCAAATTGTTTGGAGTGCAACACATCAAACACTGTCCATCAGCACTCTGTGTGGTTAAAGTCTTCACAGACAAGAAATTACAAGTGCTTTCAAGATTTGATTTAAATAAAACATACTACAGCTTATGTCAGTTCTTGTTATAATGATCTTTGGGACACAAATGATATAGAATAGCTCGTCAAACCAAACTTAATCGGTGTAAGTGCCACTGCCAAAATTAGCACTCCCAGAAGCACTGAAAGATTATTTCATTCCTTGAAATTTAATTTGTTCCAGCTACAGTCTCCATAGCAACACAGACTCAATTCCCGAATCATTGAGTAATTGGAGATCTTGTCTTTCTATCACTCTAAAATGCAATGATTTGTTTCAACGGTGTTGGCACAATCAAATTTATAAGTCTCTGATGTAATATTAATTTAAGAACCTATATTCGTCCCTTCTTTGCAGAGCCATTAACACGGACAAAATCAAAATTTGGGCATTTAACGCTGTAGTAGACAATAACCTCATTCATGCTTTTGTTACCTCCAGATTTGACTAATCCAACGTGCCTCTGGATAGCTTCCCTTCCTCCACCCTCCATAAACGTAAGCTCATTCAAAACTCTGCCACTGCAGCCAATTCTTCTATCTATCAACCACACTCATGGACTTCATTAGCTTCCAGACCAGCAACAACATGGTTTAAAATTCTCATCCTTATGTTTGCATGCCTCCATGGTCTCACTACTTCCCATCTCCTCCAGCCCTATAACCCTCTCTGTGAGCTCTGGCTTCTTGCGTTTCCCTCACTTCCTTAGTTAGGCCTTCACTAAACATTTCAAAAGTACCTGATTGGCTGAAAGAACTTTTGAAGTGCCCCAAGGTCAGAAGTGCACTATACAAATGCAAGTCTGGTTTTTTAAGACACACCTTAAATATCTTACTTTACCAAGCTTTTATTTATTTGGCTCAATGTCATTCTCTTGCCTGTTTTTTCAGCCTCGGGGAGTTTCGCCCTGCCAAGGCCATACTTTAGTCGATTTCCTGCTGGTGAGCTCAGCTCGCAGCGGCTTCTCACAGTTCGGGGCACCATTTTGAACAGCAGCCCTGATCTCTGCACCCCAGCCCCCCCTTTCAGGCTAATTCCACCCCCCCCCCCCAACCTTTCTAATGGCCCCGGAAAACCGCCTGACCCTCGCCTCCAATGGGCAAGGCCACCCCTGTGCCAGGCTGAGTGCCAACTTGCCACCCAGGCACCTTAGCACTACCAGCCTAGCACCCAATGCCAGGGTACTACTCTACCCAGTCTCTAACCACCCAGGGTTCTCCAATGGCCTGCAAGACCCACTGAGGTGCCATCATGCTTGGTCCATGTTTGTGGAAACTGGTGCTATACGGCACACAATGAAGGGGCTGGTTTAGCACAGAGGGCTAAACAGCTGGCTTGTAATGCTCAATGCTGGCAGCTCGGGTTCAGTTCCCGTACCGGCCTTCCTGAACAGACACCGGAACGTGGCGACTAGGGGCTTTTCACAGTAACTTCATTGAAGTCTACATGTGACAATAAGCGATTATTATACAAAAAAAATTGAAGTTATGCAGACAAAGCTGTTGACTTCTGGGCACCAGGCGAAGGTGGCGTCTGGGTACTTAAATGAGCCTAATGGGTTATTTAAATTTAATTATCTGGATCACGCCCAGTGAGGGCGTGGTCCAGATCACGCCAAGTGTAGCAAGTTGGATGGCTCACACAAGGTTTTGCGCACGACGTGGAGACCGCTTTGGGCCCTTGCGAGTGGACTACTTGCTCCTTCTCAACGTGGTGGCTGAATCGCACCCAGGATTTCACTACAGCTTAAGCACTTTTGCATTTCAAATATTAGTTTTAGTCGACTTCCAATGGAAACATGAGAGAAATTTCTCTATCAAAATTGTTCTTTTCTAAAATGGAACTCTATGCAAATCGAAAACTGCCACAAGTTAACCATGAAAATTTGCAAACACAAGTACAATCGAGCAAAATATGCCAACCAGTTAGTTACTCGTGTTCCATTTATAAAATGGATCTAATTTTGGAAAGAAAAAGTTGTTTTATAAACACCAAAACACTTTGGCCCTGATCTTCTGGCCTCCAGATCAGAGACCAGACGTACCACCCAAGATGAGCATTGTGCTGACCTCCATGGGAATTGCCTGGGAGGTTTGAATTTCATCGTGCAATTTGCCTGCTCCCCAAGATTCTCTGCGATTATCTCCAACTCAAGAGTTAAGTGTTGGAAGCTTCAGCCAGTTCCGCAATAATTTACCCAAATAGTTATTCTTGGGTAACAATACGCATGATACAGACACACACAATTATTCACACTGACCACCACCAGCCATCCTACCCACTTACCTATTCACTAACATTCACCCTGGATATTTAAACATACCTCACAGTAGCTAGTGCTGGAAAAAAACAAGGGAGGATCTTCTGCACTGATCCTCTTTGCTGCCCTCGGCTCGGATTCCTGCGCTGAGCAAGTTTTTCTGGCTGCTGCATCGGAAGTCAGATCCTTTTAAATGTAACACAGCTTACTGACTGCTCAGTGTTAGGCGCAGCGGTTCTGACACTGATCGGGAAATTTGGCCCATACCCCTTCTCCCACTGGAAAGTAGTTAGAGAAAACTCTAACATAAATATTCTCATTACACAGCTGTAGATGTGAATATCACAGAATCATATCCAACTGACAGAAACTAAGCTGGGAGTTTCTTTCCCACATCTTTAGTACGTCACGACTCTCTTTGACATAAACGCATGACACCGTTATCACTAGTTCTAGTCTCTTTTCAGTACATCGCATTACATTCTAATCTATTCAGCTTCACCACAAGTTTTCATAGCAGTTTCATAGAATTTACAGTGCAGAAGGAGGCCATTTGGCCCATCGAGTCTGCACCGGCTCTTGGAAAGAGCACCCTACCCAAGGTCAACACCTCCACCCTATCCCCATAACCCAGGAACCCCACCCAACACTAAGGGCAATTTTGGACACCAAGGGCAATTTATCATGGCCAATCCACCTAACCTGCACATCTTTGGACTGTGGGAGGAAACCAGAGCACCCGGAGGAAACCCACGCACACAAGGGGAGGATGTGCAGACTCCGCACAGACAGTGACCCAAGCCGGAATCGAACCTGGGACCCTGGAGAACTGAAGTCAATACTGCAACCTGGAACCACATGAAGGCAAATTACTTGGCGCTCCACCCGAATTATGTTCATGTCGCAATGCCTTCTATTTGATGTTGGTCAGCAGGCTCTTTGGGTACTCGTTTGTAGAAAAAATGTTTGCTGGCCATTGAAGTTATTCAGATTTTGTACTGAAGTATTTTGGAAAGAAAAGCCAGGCACATAGTGCTCATGAAGCAGTAACCATTGGTTGGGAGTCTTTGCAGTTGAGATGCAAGATGCACAAGTCTATTTAAAAGTTTCAAGTTAAATGTCCAGTGGAAAAATGATTGGGCAAAAAAAAAACCTAATTTAAGCAGGGAGGAAATCATTATTTTGATATATAAACAAAGCACCTCTGAAAATAATTTTTTTTTTTTTTTTAAAGACCTGGGGCGCCGAGGTTCACGACGGCGGGAAACGGCCCCAATCCCGACCGATTCAGGGCCCGAAAATGGGCTAGGATCGGGGCCGCGAGAACCTCGGGGGGGGGGGGGGGGGGCGTGTCGCAGAAGCCGCGGTCGTCATCGCGCGACGCCCGAATGACGCGGCGGTGCGTCATAAATGGCGCGGTCCGCGCACAGAGGACCCGGAGGAGAAGAGAGAGGAAGAGATGGCTGAGCCCCGAAGAGCCGCACCGAGGTTCCGGGACACGGACCTGGACACCCTGCTGGATGAGGTCGAGCAGAGAAGGGACACCCTCTGCCCAAGACGTGGGCATCGCCAGCCATCCAGCACGGTGAGGCGCGGTTGGCACCGCTGTCAGTGCTGTGGGGCAGACCCCCCCGGACGGGGAGCAGTGTCCTAAGAAGCTGCACAACCTCACCCGGGCTGCGAGGGTAAGTGCCATGACGGGGGTGCCCCCCCCCCACGAGGGGGGGGGGGGGGGGGGGGAGTGGGGGGTCACGGGGCGGTGGGGCATCAGGGGTGGTTTGGGGGGGTCAGGGGGGCCAACAATTTACTCAACCCACATGAGCCCCGGGACCCCACCCGGAGCGATGCCATGGCATGCTGTCTCGTGAACCAGCAAAAATGTAGTTTATATCTGCACGCCCTGATGATACCCGCCTAATTGTGATGCTTTATCCCCCCCTCTCCCCCAGGACAAGACAGCTCACAACCTGCGTGAGCGTATGAGAACCGGAGGGGGTTCTCCTGTGCTGCACCCACCAAACATTCACGAGCAGAGGGCCCTGGACATGCCAGCTCGGAGGCGCAGAAGCAAGTGAGACAACCCTGCATGTCCTCACCGCCCCCCCCAACCTCAACCCGTCATCGTCTCCCTCACACATTGCCCACTGCAGCCTCAACCCCCTCCCCCCTCACACTGTGCACCCACCACCATACACCCGGGACACCGTGTATAACGAACCCCGAATCTTTATGTTCCCCAGGGCCAGCCGACGGAAGTCCAGGGACGTCTCGGCCAAGAGACAGCGGAACAGCACCAACCACAAGTGCACCCAGGGACGCACGCCAGAGCTTGGCAGTCGGTCGGACAGGAGGGCAAACCTCTCGGTATGGGACACAGGACCGGGACGCTCACACCACCGACAGAGACAATAGTGAGGGGCACAGGGCAGACATTGAAGATGACTCTCGCACATCACAGCCACACACTCGGTGGAATCACCTGGAGGTCAGCATGACATGGCCGGCATGGAGCTTGGGCCGGGCCATGAGTGGGAGGAGAACAGACCAGAATTCCTAACGGATGATGACCTCGAGCTTGCGGCACTGCTGTCTCCCACACCATCGCAGAGACACTCACCTCGGTTGGGCATATAAGTGATGAGGCTCCCGGGTCACGGTCTGGTGCGCACCCCACAGCCGAGCCGGTACAGCAGGTGGAGTTTGGAGCAGCCGAGGGGCTGGACGGTCAGAGGGCAGCCCAGGCCCAGCAAACAGCTGCCACACAGACGTTTCCCGGGTTCCTGGATGTAATTGACCCACCCGGACAAACGATGCATGTGGACACCCAGGGACTGAATAACGGGATGAGGGCCATCTTCCAGGACCTGCACACGCAGTTAGAGGAGTCCATCCGCGTTCAGGAGCAGGGAGTGGTGCCACTCATCGCAGCCACTCAGGCTGACACTGCCCGGGTGGCGTCCGCGGTGGAGACAATGGGTGAAAGGGTTTTGGCTATGGGTCAGGTTCTGCAAGGCGTTGGGCTTAACGTGCATGCGTCATCCATGGCCCAGGAGAGGGCTGCCCTCTCACAGGTAGCCATGCGCCAGAACCAACACGCCATTGCCGCCGCTCTCGGGGCCCTGGCTGAGTCTCACCATGCCATGGCCCAGTCCCAGCAAGTGATGGCACAGTCCCAGCAGTCAGTCGCGGAGAGCACTGGCTGCCTGGCGCACGTGATGGATGGCGTGGCGCACTCACAGGTTGAGATCGCACAGTCCTTGACAGGAATGTTGCACTCCCTGGGCTCAGTCTCAGAGAACATTCGGACCGTGGTCGATCCCGCTGCAGGCCTCCAGGACTGGCAGAGCCAGGTGTCGGTGGTGCGACGGGGCATGTCTCCGATCGCATCTCCGTCCCACAGTGATGCCCAGGGGCCACCGGGCTCCCCGAGGGAGGTGGTGGTTCTGGGGCCCGTCCCGGTAGCTCCATCAAGGGACGTCCCGGCACACTCGGCCTCCCCCTGTTCCATCCCTGGCGCATCTGGTGGGCATCAGGTGGCACAACGCCATCCAGCACGCCCGACAAGCAGCCTGGCCCATCGAAGCAGGGCCGCCCCAGGAAATGCGTGCTGAAGGGGAGCCTTGTCGAAGGGCGTGATTCTCAGCAGTCCGCCTCCACTCCTGCTGTACCATCTGGGGACACACCTAGACGTAGTGATAGGGCCCGTAAGGCAAATATGTTAGGCACATAAGAAGTTGGCATGGGTGCAGGGCACAGTTTAGTTGTAGGGGGTAGGGCACCTATGTTAATCACACAAATAAACTCACTGTTGAATTTGACTTGTAAGACTCGGTGCTATGTCCAGTGCCAGGGGGCTAGTGAGGGTGACTGAATGGCGTAGTGGTATACGAGCGGTTCAAGGTCTGTTCCGGATGTGCTGACCGTTTCCCCCCTGCCTCCCATAATCGGACACCGTTGGCCTCGGCACACCCGACGGCAGCCACCCCACACAGGCATGTGGTGAAATATCCGTCACGAAGGCTCTGACCACCGGAGTGCATGATCTTCATGTGGGAGTCGCACACCACCTGAATGTTCATGGAGTATGCGCCCTTTCTGTTCATGAACACTTCCCTGTTGTCTGCAGGCGGGCGCATGGGGACGTGCACAGAATCGATGACACCCTGGACCATTGGTATCCTGGCCACCTTGACGAATCCACGTGCCCGTGCTTCCTGCTGTGCTCGGTCCTCGGGGAATTTTATGTACCTGTCCGCGATGGCGTACAAGGCGTCGGTGACGGCCCTGATGCACCTGTGGACCGATGCCTGTGATATCCCGGAGAGGTCCCCGCTTGGCGCCTGAAGGAACCGGTCAGATAAAAGTTTAGGGCCACCATCACCTTGACAGAGACTGGTATCATGTGTCCTCCACCAGTTCCAAGTGGTGCGAGGTGCGCCACGAGGTGGCATATATGTGCGACCGGCTCCCTGCTGAATCGTAGTCTCCTCCTGCATGTGATGTCCGGTAGGGCCTCGAACGACATTCTGTCACGGTACACCCTCGGCCTTGCTGGACGCCTGTGGCGCCCTGGCACCACCATCAGTGGATCCTCCTGCCCCCCCCCCCCAAGCAGCACTTCCTCTGCATTCCTCGCCGCCAGGGGGTCAATGTTCCCCTCGGCATCCCCCTGTACATTCGGGTCCTGAGCGCCTGCGGGGCGACGACGGGCCACTGCGCAGCCATCCCCTCTGCTGCACCGGCAACCGCTGCATGTGCAGCCACTGTGGGCTGTCTGACTCTACGCTGCCGGATGGCAAACTCCAGAGCTGCGGCTCCAACCACGGCAGTGAACATCGCTGTCTAGTTGGCATACATGGTGACCTGCAGGAGGGTGGTGGGGGGCAGGGAAACAACATGTTACACGGAGGTTCTTCCACACCTCGCCAGCCGGGTTGCATGGGATACCTGTGTGCCCCGGTGGGATGGTCGCACTGCAGATACGCAGCCATCCTAACAACTGGTCACTGTCAGCATCCAACGGTCAGTTCCCACCGTACTCCTCGCCAGTGTGCCAGTCGCCTCTGCCCATCAGCCACACAACAACCTGCGGCCGTGTCCTCGTCACCGTCCTGCCATATCAGGGCGGCTGACATGTTGCATCCGCAGATGGACGATACCATCCACACTCTCCCTCACCCCCCCTCCCACCTGCACACTCTCCCTCACCCCCCTCCCACCTGCACACTCTCCCTCACCCCCCTCCCACCTGCACACTCTCCCTCATCCCCCCCTCCCACCTGCACACTCTCCCTCATGCCCCCTCCCACCTGCACTCTCCCTAACCGCCCCCCTCCCACCTGCACACTCTCCCTCACCCCCCTCCCACCTGCACACTCTCCCTCATGCCCCCTCCCACCTGCACACTCTCCCTCACCCCCCTCCCACCTGCACACTCTCCCTCATCCCCCCCTCCCACCTGCACACTCTCCCTCATGCCCCCTCCCACCTGCACACTCTCCCTAACCGCCCCCCCTCCCACCTGCACACTCTCCCTCACCCCCTCTCCCACATCCCCCCGTTGGCCGCAGCCTTCTCGGGGAAGCCGACCCGGTCTCCAGGAGCTGCGGAACAGTCCGCTCACCTCCTCACTGCTCAGCGTCAGCCAGCACGACTTTAAATAGTAGATGTGAACGGCGACGGCGTAAACTGGGTTCACGCCGTCGGTACTTCGGCCAATCCGACCCTGAGAATAGCGGGGGTGCCGGAGAACCGCCACTTTGGATGTCTCGGGCGATTCTCCGGCCTGCGCCGCGCGGAACCCGACGGGGCCGTTCGCGCCGCTTGGGAGAATCGCAGGCGGGCGTCGGACCAGCGTCGTGGGAAAATCTGGCGACCCGGGCGATTCTCCCAACCGGCCCTGATTTCCTATCTTAGTTCTGTGACCCTGCTTTTACTGCTTTGCAGCATGTAGAGCCTAATTATACAGTCAAACCACAACAAAAGGACATCTAATGAGCCACGGTCCATGCAATCCTCTGTCCTCCCACACCAGCTCTTCTATAATTTACAGGAGCTTTTCATGATTCACCCAGAGACAGCAATTGGATCGTGAAGTCAATTTCTCCTCAGCTATCAACCAATGATTTCCAACAGCCTTTCCCTTCTAATGCAAAAATCCATACTCCCATTGCCCTTGCAAAATGCTAAACAAGCAGTATTGGCAATTCACTTGAGTGCTGTAATATATTTACTGCAAATCCCCACGGCAAGACTCCTAATATAGTTTTTATTGTGTCTGCACTTGTCAATACAGTGACTGGTCACTGTCTGGATAATCTGCCAAGTGCAACTGTTTACCCAAGACAGAGATAGGATACACAAGCAGTGTAAGCTATAACTGTCAAGAATCACTGGCTCTTGTCAATGACCTTTAATTAACACTTCACTTTATAAACTTCAGACCTTATCAGCAGTGTCTTACAAGAAAGATGTAGGGGGAGAAGTGCCTGGCATTCCAGTCAGTTATCAGATTTTTTAAAAAACAATAAAATAATCTGCTGTTTAGATTTAACCAATTTCAAGCCAACAGTTAGGCTTAAATTAGTGGCTGAAGTGTTCCATGAAATTGCTCCATATAAAACTTTGTATTTAAAAACCACATAAGACAATTTTCAAATCACTTAGCTACATTATTTCACCTTGACATAATGATCACGAGCACATTTAACCTTCAATTCTCCAAAGAAACCACTTTAAGGGGTTGAAAGTTGTGTTTTAAAAAGGACCGCCTAACTCAAACTGTATATATCTGCTCAGTTGCAAACCTGGCAGAAGTGAGTGGTTAAATTCAGGCAATTGATAAATATGTATTTGCAAAATTCTTTTTTTTTTAGAAAAGCATTCATGTCAATCTCCCCATTTTGTTCTAGTGTTATAGATATAAATAAACAAAAACACCCCGCCGTGTGATTTTTGGTGGGGGAGGCGGCCCACCAGTGGGATCTACCAGTCCCGCCGTTGTCAACAGGATTCCGACGGGAAACCCATAAGCCGGCATGGAACCGGAATTTCCCGCCAGCGTGAACAACTGGTAAATCCTGCCCACTGTTTTTGAATAACAATTCACAAAGTGAAAAATACAACGTTGACCACCATGATTACAGTAATTTGTCCCAATGTAGTTAATAACCAAATGTAAACAAAAACTTGAAATCTCCATTCAGCTGCCAATGCAGACAGACTTAAAGTTTACCAAAGACTGCAATCCGACCTGAACTCTTCATGATGGTGCATTACAACAATGTAATAACTTAAGTCAATCACAAAATAAAGGTTTTTGCATTCCTAAAAACTAATTCAAAAGGTATGCAGTCAGATTCAGCAACTTTTGTTACAACAAAGAAATTAAACTGAAACGAGATGGAGTAATATTAAATGGTTCACCAAATGCAAGATTCAACTTGAGCACAATGTCAGAAAAATTAACTACACAAGTCACCTACAGCACCCTCAAGCAATTAAATTGAACCTAATGAGAAAAGGTAGATTAAAATCTCTAGTATCAGCACTAGCAATTACTCAGCCACTTTGGAGAACCCAAGGGAACCCTACCAAGGGCCACAGAGATGAAAACTAATAAAGTGAACAGACCCAAAGATACAAGAGATATGACCTACTCTGTAATTAAATGGGCCTTACAGATGCCTACACACAAATTGAGAGATCAGCGGGAGACCAACAAATTAATGAAATGGCAAAACTTCATGTCAACAATTGCAATAGGTCAACATTAGAACCATTGTGCAATTTGCAATGAAACCAATACATCTTTGAGCATTCGAATGGATAAGAGGAAACTTCTATTTAATTACTTGATTTACATTAAGATGAAAATAAAATGAGCGTAATTCTCCGTTTGAAGCACTAAATGCCAGTACGGGGACTGAATCGTGAGTGTTCTAAGTTGACAAAAGCGGTTTGGTCCCAGGGCGAATTCGATCCCATTAATGGGCTAGCACCGGCGCCACGCAGAACTCGCGTAGTTCCAATACATGCCGATCCTCATCCAAACCAAGATGATGGCACTGGTTGCGCAGGAGCACATCCATCCTGTTGGTGGGCTGGCTGGGGCCAGAGGGTGGCCTGTAGGGAGGGGAGAGCACCCATACGACCCATGGCACTGAGTTCCCAGTGGGCAGTCAGCGGCATGCACAGCCGGGTGGCTACCTGTCCACCCCAACCCCAAGGCCCACGTCCTGGCCGTCCACAGTGTTCCTGTTGCTCCTAGCAGATGCCCCCCGAGCCAGCGGCACAACTGTCAGCATACAAAAGCGATATTGGGCACTTTTCATACCCCCTCTCTCTCCCTGAGCAACCATGGCACCTTTATCCGATTTGAAATACCACAAGTGAACCTTGCCGGTGGTAATTCCGCCTGTCGGAGGCAGAGCATCGCTGGAAGCCCGGAAATTGTCTAGTCAGGCCCGTTAACAGAGTTTACATGTCTGTCGCCACTGCCGAGTGACTGCAGCATGGCACTCTGTTCAGCACCAACCTCGATTTTTTGGCCGACCCGGGATTCTCCGCCCAATCAGGTTTTGCGATTACGACGTTGGCCGACAGAAAGTCCTGCCCCACTATCTATTAAGGTTCAAATCTGAGATTATTTGCATTCAGATGGTGGAGTTTAGTGAAGTGATTTTTAACTATATATCTCGCATTGGTGGGTATAAAAAAAGTTATCTGGACTCAGTTCTGAAAATAGGAACACGACCTGAAACATTAGTTTCACAAACAGGTGATGGACATATAGCAAACAAGTCCATTGTCTTCATATGCCATACCTTTGACGACAGCTGAAAAAGCCAATCCTTGAGAGGTAGGTTCTTCCACCAGTGCCACACATAAAGCTACCAAGTGCTGCTGTGGGTTGTTTCTGGCATTTGCTTCAGCTGCCATGCCACTGTAGCCATCGGTAAACCCATAGGAGGTGTCGCCATTTTCCTCTCTCGTCAGCCCTTAACTTCCAGGTGTGATAATCAATGTCCAAGGCCTCACGTCACACTTGTAAACACTCTATTGGTCATCTGGCTCTAGTTACCTCAGAACACAAAATGTTCCTGTTGGTGTCTGAACCAAAGACGCCTCTGTTTGATGAATGTTAACAAACTTGGGAGCTCTGCGTTTTGATGATTTTGTTCTGCCAGGCTGCACCTATAATGTGGTGCAGGCAGCAAAACATTAACTCTACATTATTTCTCTCTGTACAGATGCTGTCTGACCCAAGTATTGAGTATTTTCTGTTTTTGTTACAACAGTTTGCTTGTCCCATTCCCGGAAGGATTCCTTGATTTCCAGTTGAATGGAAATACTGCCTATCCCGAATTGTGCATTGTAAACATTTCACTCATCAGTCATATGCCACAAATGCAGTAAATCTATCATGTGACGCAATAAGATTGTCCCTTCTTGCATGAACACCTTGTGTTTATTGTTAACAAATCCTAAATTAACCAGATGGAGAGGCTAATACGGTGATTATCCATCGCAGACCATCAAGGATGAGAAAAAGTTTTTTTGACGGATCAAATTGCTTGGAGGAAAAACAAATATGTCACTAGGAACACGGGAATTAGGGAAATGAAGAAGGAAGATGGAAATAGTAGGATATTTCTAAATTAAAGGACTGTAGCTTTATCAACGGCAAATCTTCTTTGGCCATTTGCCATGAACAAGTAATGTCTGTTCAGACATAGGATGTTGCATCGCTGCTGAATTATCCTGGAAGAGACTCAACAGCCAACAAGCCTTCAGGTCAATTAAAACAAAATGTACAAAGTTCTGAAGTAATACAACTGACAAATATGGTCACTGACTCCATGGTCTGAAAACATGTACTGTCCTAGTCGGACTTTCAATTAGTTTAATCACATGGTGGATCTGTTCGAACATTTACAGTACTCTGCATATTATTTCTGCTATCTGAAATTCCCAAAGAACAAATAAAAAACATGAGAGTATCAAGGTCAATACATCAGGACAAAAATTAACATTAGAAACTAGATTATAATCTCAGTATGCAAAGTTATATTCACATTGACACATCAATGTTAATCTGAACCTTAAAAAAATATAGGCAAACCCATGAATTACTGCAGGTGCCTATTTAACCAACAATGCCTGAATATGCCTTTTTTGGACAAAAGGACATTTTGGGAACATGAAATAGGGAAAAACATTTTTTCCAGCATCAATCTGCACAATCAAATCTGTATTAGCCAGTTAAACCATATGATCATAAGCACTCCACCTTCAATCATCTGTCCGTACGTTATAGTAGGAAATCATTAAACTCTGGAACATGTCGATGTCAAGAGCTGAAACATTAACAACTGTAGTTGCAAGCTGTTCTCAATCTTAGCAGTAACAAACCATCCCTTCTCCAATGTACACATCATCACCATTATAATGAAACAAAATTCATCTGGTTATGGTCAAAGAAGACTAATTTAAAGTAAGATTAAAATTAAGACAGGTCAAGTCAAAATTCAGAAGTTTCTCAAGTCAATAAGAACATGAAATAACACCCATTTTATCATTAAAAGACTGCCAACTATAATCAATATCCATCCATTTTCTTGCAACAGCTGCTTTTAAATATGCCAAAAACTCTAAAAATACTGGGAAAGCAAACTTTTCTTTTCTCATGACTCGGGTATTACACCATGAATGAAATGCACTGAAGCCTGAATAAAAAGCATTTGCTCGCAACGCTCCAACCCCGCAGGTGGTATACTCAAAGAGCAGGCAGAGTGACTACTCAGAAGACAAGCCACGAGAAGGGATGACACTTTGAATGAAAAAATTCTCCAGAGAAATGTTCACTTGCCATCTAGAGTATAAACTATAAAAGAGAGAATACGTTTGAGTCTGCTAGGAGCCAAGTTAATGCCCGGTCTCCCCCCACCCCCCTCCCCCGCCCCAGAGAGAATTTTGTCAAACGTAACGAGACTGCATAGGCTTTTTCCTACAACATAATGAGCACTTAGGCCGCACTGGTGATCAGTCAGCAAAATGCATCAGTTTCAGCCAAGTTACATCCTTGGGCCCAAACGTCATCAGTTCTGGAGAATTATGATCAGATACCTTTGTCAGCCTATATAGGAACAATAGTGTCTGAAATTTGCAACTATAAAAATTTTGCTTGCATTGAAAACACTTTTTTAAAAAAATGTAATTTAATGTAACCTACAAATCCAATTCTCCAGAGGGAACCAATTGAAGATTTTAAACAATCCATCTGTATTTTGAAAAAAGTGTTTGACTTAAAAATCTTATTTATGCACATAAATATCACTGCAGCATTTGACAGTCAAAAAGCAGGCATCCAAATGCAACATTACCCAAACCAGGAACGCAAAAGATTGCCAGGACAATTACTACATTTAAACTAATATACCAAGCCATTATTTCTCACCTTTGATGAAATTTTAAGACCATAAAAACTAACAAAGGAGCACCCACGTTGAAACTCATTTCCATTATTTTTGGCAGAGATGGTATTAGCGGAGTAAATTTAAAGATAATCTTTTTAAAGAGTAAATCAATGTCTTAAAGACTTAATATCAACTGCATCTGAAGGATTAGAAACCCCCAAAGTTACCACTTCTTCTGGATTGGTTACGCCTGCAACGAATGCTTTCTGAACAAACAACCAGGTTCAAAAGCATTATTTAAAATATCAGAGGGTTGTGCCTACCATACTGGTCCCACCCTTTATTCTGTTTTATTTGTTCTTTTAGTACTCATAAATATAGTCTGGCTTCACCTCATTATCACCAATTGAGTATATACCAGTGTCTCGTGTACAAAAACTGCTACTAGTATCACTTGGACGCTTACATACAGTAGCCTATGGCCAGCAGCTTGAACTACAAAATTGTTTCCCCCCCCCCCCCCCCCCCCCCAACAGCTTGAACTACAAAATTGTTTCCCCCCCCCCACCCCATAAACTCCATACGCACAGGGACAAGAAGGCATCTATTCACCTTAAAATCAGACCTTTAGCATTTACAGAAGCACATAAAATCTCCTGGAATATTAATCATGTTTATCAAGGGACGAGGATCATACCAGATTCCCAGCCCTGCAACAAAATTTGGAATTGAATATGTTTCCATATTTATATTTTACAGTAATCCAGATCCACCAGACAATATTACAAAATGAATTATTTACTGATGAGATAATAGCTCAATTCTAATCAGCACCAGAAAGAGAGGCGCTGCTATGGGGTAAAGATCCTTCAGCCAGCATCCTGATAGTGACTTAATAAAAAAATGCTAATGATCTTCTTCTTTCAGATGTTAGAACATAGAATATAGAACATACAGTGCAGTAGGAGGCCATTCGGCCCATCGAGTCTGCACCAACCCACTTAAGCCCTATCCCAGTAACCCAATAACACCTCCTAACCTTTTTGGTCACTAAGGGCAATTTATCATGGCCAATCCACCTGACCTGCACGTCTTTGGACTGTGGGAGGAAACCGGAGCACCCGGAAGAAACCCACGCAGACACGGGGAGAACACGCAGACTCCGCACAGACAGTGACCCAGCGGGGAATCAAACCTGGGACCCTGGCGCTGTGAAACCACAGTGCTATCCACTTGTGCTACCGTGCTGCCCAATGGCAAACGTTTTGTTATTTCTGTTTTACTTTGCAAGAAATTTGTTTCAAAATGATCTTACCTGTTTGTGCATCTCAATATTCAATCCATAAGACATTTCATAATACTGTAAAAGAGAATATTAAACTTGTAAACCAAACAATTAGAACATGTTGACAAAACATAATTAAGTGTGAGCTCAAGTAGTTTATTTTCCAGTTCAGAGTGGGAGACAATGCTAGCTAATAGCACACTGTTTTTTAAATTTTAACAAGGTACTTGTTTAGACTCACCATGACATAGTGTCGCTGCATTTCTGTCTTTTCACTTGCCAGTTTCTCACATTCCAACTTGAGACTGTAAAACACAAAAGACAACTTACTCATGCTCATCTAAGAGATAGTAAATAACAGTAATAAATAGTAATACCTGTTTGTAATAAACTATTTAGTGGGATGGGACTGGCAAGACCCAGCATTTGTTGCCCATCCCTAATTGCCCTCGAGATCAACAGAAACAATGCACTTCTTAAAGCAACACAAAAACATCTTGGTCAGAGGATACAGCAAGGGCAAAAATAAAAGTACGAGATAAATCGAAGGAAAACAATTCCTTGTTATGCACCAGATCTTAATGCAACTATAAAGACCCATGGTGCAGAAAGCAAATGCTAAGTGGCTTAGTTATAAACTTGGAACTGAGTTTTTGTACAATGGGAATCAATTGCTGCAATTTATGTTTTTAAAAACCCGTAAATGTCAAGCAACCAATTCAAGAAGGTCGAGATCAGGAAAGGCTCCTGTTTTCCTCAATAGTTGTGGCTTGTCTGAAACCCAAATGTAGCCGCAGCGAGAGCGCCGCTCTGTGGCCAGGGGTAGTAATCACTGGCTACCTACCGCAGACAAACCAAATAACACTGGCGACTCGACTGACCGGCAGCAAATAAACATACTTTTAAAAGCCCAGGCAGAGAAAGGGAGGCTTCTTTCACCTGTGATACTGCGCCTGCAAAAACTGGAACTCTTCCTTAATCCGGTCCAGCGATTCGGGGATGGTGAATTTGAAAGGTTGGGCTGCAGCCTGGTGCGGTGTCTGAGGAAAGAATTGGGGGGGGGGGGGGGGGGGGGAAGAGAACAAGAATTACACAGAGACAAGAAAGAGACCGCGGACAATGCAACTCACAGCCCAGCCTGATTTACACCACAAACTTTCCGGCACACTTTCTGAAGCAAGCAACGGGCAAACACATGGCACTGGAAGTGGGGCAAGGTCGTTGACGGAACACTGGACCTTTTGTTGGTGCCCGCAAGCTCAGCAGAACCTAATGATCTTAACTTTCAGGGGGACAGTCGCCGAGATGACATGTTTTTTTTTTTAAAACGCCATTGTCCAGATGTGGACACTGGTTAGGGTTGGTTTTGCCACCGATAAAAAGATACCACACGACACTTTGTTGGTGGTGCAACAACACATCATTCCGCTAAAGGTGCTTCCCTTTCCTTGAATAAAGATCATACGGTGAAGTAACAAAGAGGCCGGCCCGGGAGGAAGAGCTCTCCTTTCTCTTTTACTTACAGGATGCCTGCTCTGAGGAAACATCGCTGGGGTCCGGCAGCCGCTCCCAACAGTCGCTCGATCTCCTTTAAGAAATCCTTTAAGAAACGCACATTAAGAAGAATCCCCTCTAAAAGAAAAGTAAAGTGTTTACTGGAAGGGCATCCTGGATTCGGCTCCCCCAGAAAGGTGCTGTGGTTAGGAGAGCGATTTTAAAGCTCTCGGGGAGACTGGCAGATTCCGCTGTCCCGGCTCAACTCCTTGTCTTTAAGACAACAAAACCTTGCCGAAAAGGAAACAGCAGTTGCCACTTCTGCAACAAGACCACATTCCTCAAAAGCGCCCCGAGGAAAGCTCGGCTTCTTCGATTGCAGAGTATCCAGCAGAATAAATATAGAATATATGCCGTGCGAAGTTTAAACGGGTTTAATTGCTACAATGGAAAACAATGTAGCCGTTTCCCGCACACACACACACTGGTTACATTAACACGCGGTTTCTATCCCCTCCTCACGCTGATAACTAACCAAATTTAGACACGCGCAGTCCCACTCTTCGTCCGTCCCATTCTCCGCCAATCAGGTTGCCGAGAAGGCTATCTCGCCCACGTGGGGTGGTGCCGTCACCGGGAAGTGCTGTCCAATCAGAGGCGGTGGATGGGGGGGGCGGGGGAAGCAGGCTGTCAATCAGGAGGAGCGGAGGCCGGCGCCAGCCAATCGCCAGCCCGCCTGTTGTTTTTCTTCTGTGTCTTCGCTCCAACGTTCCCAATTGGGACGCGGGGACGTCAATCATGTTGACGGATGTGTGATCAAACCAATAGGACACAGGGTTGTGTCTGTTTGTCTCAGCCCCATTGGTCTAATTCCTTTCCCTCCCGCCTCCTCCCCGCCCTCCCATCGGGCTGAGCTGAGACGGTTGGAATCTAACGAGTGGCACGTCAGTCAGCCAGAGAGTGACAATGGAGCAGCCTTCCCAGCTGTCAATCAAAGTAACGTGGGTTCGAAAATCTGACAGGGGGAGAAAAAACAGACAGACAAGCCTTTGTCCCACCCACAACTAAAAGAGCCAGAACAGGAATGTTCACTAATTATAACTGTGTGGCAAAGCTTCACATCTAGGTTTTGTTGGAGTTTTTTTGTTGCATCTTGTTGGGCTGTTCCCATAGAGGGCGATTCAATAATTATGAACATTGAGAACACAACAAACGAGTTTCCCTTAAACTTATTTATTAATAATTCTAGGTCATACAGCATATATAAAGGAAGGGTAAAATTAAAGAAATTGCGATTTGTTTTGACCTGTGCCCACACACCTATTTTACCACTTTGGTAAAAACACATTTACACACATCACCAATGTCTGCACTCAAATGCACATCAAAGCGGCCCGCGTATGTTTTCATTTCGTTTTACTAGAAAATTGCATCCAGGTGTTTAGCAGGTATTATGTCGGCTTTCCCAGCCTTGATTAGATCTGCTCATTCTGTTTGTTTACAGCTCTCTAGCTTGTCAGCTAAAACACAAAAGAAATATTCACGTCGAACTAATAATTAATTATTTCAAAAATTCTAGTGTCGACGAACAGATTATATCCATTTCCCCCCCAACTGGCTACAGTGTGCTCCGGGTGCCGACTAGATTTTCGTTGTAGGGGGAAACCCTCGCGGTGACATTCTCCAGACAATGTCTTCTTTGCACGCAGGGCCCCAGTGAGCTGAAACTCTGGTATATGAAAGGGGCTCCAGACCACACGCGCGATTTCTTGCAGACGCCTTTATTTGTCTCAACAGTTTCATTGTCTGAATCTTAGTACAGTACAATATTGTAATATTCTATTCTTAAATACTTCATGGCACCTCTCACGCCAAGGCATCATAGCATCACAAAATCGAATCTTTTATCGAGATTTAGCATATAGCATTTATGCAAATGATCCCCATAATAATTGCAAATTCACTTCTAATTGATATTCGTGATATTTTATAGACTTCTTATGCAAGAATGGACTGTGGAAAGATTAAGGGATTAACAATAAACGTGCCTCATGTTTGAATTTATGCTATCCTGTGACACTGCTCGCTGGCAATGAGTATCATAGCTACCTTCAGATAAAACTGGTTTGGAGGTAGGGTGTGATTGAAGCAAGGCATGCAGATCTAATTCGATTCCCATCTGTCCTTGTTTTCAAGTACATCAGGGTACTCTTTTTGTACACAATTCCTCAGTTTGCACATTTCATGTTTTTGTCATACTTCAATGTTTTTATTAGAATTTATAGTGCCCATTTATATTGGAAACTCTATGTAAACTTCTCAAGCTGTAATTAGGTTCTCAATCTTAGCCACAGTGTTATCACACCATTTCAACTTTACAATTCCAATCAGCTTGTTCTGTTAAGAGAAGATCCCATAGCCCCGGTTTCCTCCCACACATCCCAAAAGATGTGTTTGTTCGATAAATTGGACATTCTGAATTCTCCCTCAGTGTACCCAAACAGGCGACGGAGTGTGGCGACTCGGGGATTTTCATTGCAGTGTTAATGTAATAAAGATTATATATTCAAACCAATTTTACTTCCTGCTTCCCAAATTGCCTAAATTTTACAATTTCTCTCTTAAATAACAATATAAAATCAAAGTATTATATAAAAAGGATGGAATTCGTGACATTAAAATGTGAACTATCTTACATCTGAACAACAGTTACGTCCTACTCTCCTATCCTGTTTCACCTAAGGTATACTTGGATTTGACTCCCTGGGGTGATGTTCAACTGGCAGTCACATGAATAGCAGATGGCCAGCAATTGAACATAAGGAGTGTTGTGAGGAGCATGTCAGCAGATAACTTCAGCCATCCCATTGACACCAAAGGCCTGACTTTTGCAATTCCGAAATACGTGTGCAAACAGGCGAGCCATCAATATGCCTGAAACAGGTCGAAGGCTGCTAAGTATGTAAATCCAGATATTATGCCAGTGGTAGAACATTAGTTACAATTTTTCAGATACAAATGAGGGGAGCATGTACCATAGCAGCCTAACCAGCAGTCCATAAAACAATCACTGGTGACTGCTCACTCAACAGCATCGGAAAGTTTTATTATTTTTTTGAATGAGTCCAAGAAGAAAAATAGTGCTCCTTCTGGCCCTCTAAAAACTTCTCTCCCAATGCTGCCATATTTAACCACTCCACCACCCCCTCTCCGAGCCTTCCCTCAGGCTGACCTGGATTAGCATTGGAACAGGATAACATGCCACCTCCCAAGCACCAGCAAGCTGCAACAGGGCTTCTCTCAGCCGCTGCAGCTCACCAACGGCATTCTAACAAAGCCCAGGCCTCAAAAGGGCTCAGGTATTACAACAGCAGGTGGAGCAGCTACTCATTTTGAGTACTGAGTGCTCATTCTGAACCCCCATCTTCCCCTCCAATTTTGCCATATGGAATGGAATCTTGGAATATGCAGGTCTTTAGAATGCGCAAAAAGTTTGAACAGCATCAAATTCTAATGATCAAACTCAGTCTGTTTATAATAACATTGTACACATATGCATACATCTGTCTTGTCATTTTAGAATTTTTCAAATTTCAATTAAATTTGACTTCAGCTATTCCTATGCAACAATGTTTTCCAATGATCTAGATTACCTAAACAAGAACATTGAAATGCTAATGGGGTCAACTAAGAAGGAAGGATTATACTGAGATTTATTTTACAGGGTTCGAATGCAATAATTGTGAACCCCTTATAAAATACTGTTTTGTTTATTCTAGCTAAGTTCCATTATACCCACAAAATGTGATCAGAGCTGGATGACAAAACATTTACCATATCTTCAGGCCCCATAACAATGTTTGACTATATAAAAGGTTAATTGATCTTATCCAGTAAAGAACCAGATGCCTCATTAACACTTGGACATTATCGGGGGGGCATGGTGGAACATGGCCAGCACTGCTGCCCCACAGCGCCAGAGACCCGGGCCCGACTTCAACCTTAGGCGACTGTTGGTGTGGTTTGCACATTTCTCCCATGTCCGCATGGGTCTCTCCCGAGCGCCCAACCGCCCCCCTCCCCCACAGCCCAAATACGCGCAGGCTAGATGGATCGGACATGCCCAACCACCCCTAGGGCAGTGGACCGGGACCAGGCAGGGTGGCCCCCCCAGAGGGTCGGCGCAGACGTGATGGGCCAAACGGCTCACCCCCTGCACCGCAGGGATTCTATGATTCTATTCTATGATTATACAAGCTCACATGAGATCTCCAGCTATAAACAGGTACACTGCAAAACCAGTCACATTCTCTTTAAATGGTCACTTAATATGCACCAAGTATTGCATAATGATTAGTTTATTGCTGCACTTATAATCACATAAATTAGCAAATTTTCACTGCAACAGATATAGTATATATTATACTGCAAACTTCCTGTTTCTTCAACAACCCACATGTTGCATCAAGCATTTCGCTGAAAAAATGTAATTGAATTTAGTTTACCGAAAACTCCCCACCATACGTTAACGTATCCTCCCACAGCATGGTAGCACAAGTGGATAGCACTGTGGCTTCACAGCGCCAGGGTCCCAGGTTTGATTCCCCGCTGGGTCACTGTCTGTGCAGAGTCTGCACATTCTCCCCGTGTCTGCGTGGGTTCCTCCAGGTGCCCCGGTTTCCTCCCACAGTCCAAAGACGTGCATGTTAGGTGGATTGGCCACCATAAATTGCCCTCAGTGACCAAAAAGGTTAGGAGGGGTTATTGGGTTATGGGGATAGGATGGAAGGGCAGACTTGATGGGCCGAATGGCCTCCTTCTGCACTGTATGTTCTATGTCCTTTAAGTAATAACATTTATATATTTAAAGGGCATGACACGTTCTAGGTACCTTGCAAAAATCTCCAAAAAATATTGTGGAGGTGGTGGTTTTGATACTTTTACAATATTGGTGTGAAAAAGATTGAACTGCAAAGATATTGTATGTAATCTCCTTCGAGTAGCCAACATAATTCTTACTGCTATATGTTAAGGCTATTCCAGGAACTAAGACTACTTTTGTTTACTATTTGTAATTTACAAACAATTAAGATAATACCACAGTATTTTCCATCCCCAAATTATTCTGAGAAGGTGGTTATAGCCTTCTCCTTAACCTCTGCAGTGCGCAATGTGATGGGACTCCTGTAATGTTGTTGGGTTGGAAATTCCAATGGCGGGATTCTCCTTTCCGGGGACTAAGTCCCCACGCTGGCAGGAGAACCGGCGCCAACCACTCTGGCGTCAACAGCCCCCGAAAGTGCGGAATTCTCCGCACTTCCAGGAGCTAGGTGGACAGCGGAGGGGTTGGCGGCGCTCTAACTGGTGACAAAGGGACTGCGCGAGTTCACGCATGTGCGAAGGGCCAGCGTGATCTCACGCATGCGCAGACCGGCCGGCGTATTCTGGCGTATGCGCAGGCGGTTGTCTTCTCCATGGCGGAGCCCTACAGGGGCCGGCGCAGAAGGAAAGAGTGCTGCCATGGCACAGGCCTGTCCGCAGATCGGTGGGCCAGGCCACCGTGGCCCCCCCCACCCCCCCGGGGTTGGATTCCCCGCCCCCCTCCCTCCCCCCCGCTGCCCCCCGTGGACCGCCCCAGCCGATTTACCTGCCAGGCCCCGCCGTGTGGGACCATGCCTAACCCACGCCGATGGGACTTGCCAAAAACGGACGGCCGCTCCGCCCATCGGGGCCCGGAGAATTGCCGGGGGGGGCCGCAGCCAATGGCCCCCGACCGGCGTGGCATGAACCCCACCCCCGCCCGAAACCCGGCAGCGGAGAATACGGCAGCCAGCGTCGGGGCGGGATTTGCGCGGCCCCCCGGGGATTCTCCAACCCAGGAGGTCGAAGAATCCCGCTGCATGACTTTGGGTGCGATCTAACGGCTGAGTCACACCCGACTCGCATTGGTCTCCACAAATGGGGACCAGGCAGAACAGCACTTGGGGAGGGTCTTCCAGGAAATCTGAGGCTGCTGCCTGGTTGACCTCTAGGCAGGGTGGCACCCTGGCACTGCTCGTACCACCTGGGCACCTTAGCCCTGCCAGGTTGTTGGTGCCAAGGTGGCACTTTGCCTAAGCTGGGGATCAGGCTTGGGGGTGCCCTGTCCTTAAGAGATGGGGAGCTCCTCAGTGCAGGAAATGAAGGTAAGTGTGGCCTTCCCTGCCGAGGTCCCCAAAAAATAACAGTGTCCCAATCGATAACGGGTTTGGAAACCTGCCCACAATGGGACTCTTGTTTCTCCATTAAATCGCGCCATTTGACTTAGCAACAATTAAGGAATGGTCAAAAATGTCCAAGTCAGCAAAGTATATGAATTAGAATATAGAATTCCTAAAGTACAGAAGGAGGCCATTTGGCACATCGAGTCTGCACAACCCTCTGAAAGAATGCCCTACCTAGTCCCAATCTTCTGTAAACCTACCTAACCTGTGCATCCCTGGACACTAAGGAGCAATTTGTCACGGCAAATCCATCTAACCTGCACATCTTTGGACTGTGGGATGAAACTGGAGCATCCGGAGGAAATCAAGGCAGACATGGGGAGAACATGAAAACTCCATGCCGTCACCCAAGTCCGGGAGTCCCTGGCGCTGTGAGGCAGCAGTGTGCGAACCACTGTGCCACCCTGCCGCCCATAGAGGTGAACTTGGACATAATAGTAGAAAATGATGGAAATACTCAGCAGGATAGGCAGCATCTGTAGAGAGAGAAAAACAGGAGTCAAAATTTCAGGCCAATGACCTTGGGGCTGGTTTAGCACACTGGGCTAAATCGCTGGCTTTTAAAGCAGACCAAGGCACACTAGCAGCACGGTTCGATTCCCGTACCAGCCTCCCCGAACAGGCGCCGGAATGTGGTGACTAGGGGCTTTTCACAGTAACTTCATTTGAAGCCTACTTGTGACAATAAGCCACTTTCATTTCATCTCTATGGATGCTGCCTGGCCTGCTGAGTATAGCATTTTCTTTTTTTAATTCGGATTTTCAGCATCCACAATATTCTGCTTTTGGAGGTAATAGTTGATTTGAGAGTTTGCCAGGCTGGGAGGTGCTGTCAAAATAGACTTAGTGAGTTGATGCAATAGGTAACATAGAGTGCAGCTTCAGTGCACTATTAGTGGAAGGGTGGACATTAAGCCCAATAGCAAATGGTTAATCAAATTAACTGCCTTGTCTTAGGCAGACTCCAGCTTTTTGAGCGTTGTTGCACATTGTCTTACTTAGGTAAGTGATGACTCATCAATCACACCTCTAATCTGATGGGAAAGTCAGACATGACCTCATTGAATGGCGGGGTAGGCTCAAAGTGTCGAGTGGCCTACTATTGCTCCTATTCATATCTTCTGAAAGATCAGGAGGTGGGTCACATATTAATAACAATATTTGTTCATTTGTTAAGATTCAATTAATTTGTACTCGGTGATGGTTGTGCCATTGAAGGTAAGAGGGAGGTGGCTGCAACTTTTCTTGTCAGAAATAACACAGTGGGATCATGTAGTACAGAACGGGAATAGCAGCTTTTCCACGGGCTCTGGAGTTACTCATTTTGTAATCCTTTTATCCTGTTTGCGCAGCACATGCTTGCCTAACCCAGGAGTTAATACTCTGTAGTATGTGCCTGGAAGGGTTTTCGATGTATGCGGGAGAAAAATGCCAAAGAATCCTCAGAAAGCTTGTGATAAAAGGATGGATGCAATGGGGGTGGAACCGTCTTTTCAACATGGCAACCTCATCCTCGAGCTGGCTCTCAATCCGGCATTTTTGAAAGCGCTGCTAATTATGATTGCGAACATTATCCTAGTAATAGATGAGAAACCCGACTTGTTAACGCAGAATATAAGTGCTTATGAGACCAAGCTGCAGAATACAAAAACAAAGGTTCGATGAAACAGAGAAAAGATTCCTTAAGGTCGAAAATGTTGCCTCCTCGCTGAAGCTCGCATTCAATCCTTGCAAGACCAGCTGCGTGGTATGCCAGAAATCCTGGAAGATTTGGAGAACCGAGGCGGGAGGAAGAATGTCCGGGTAGTCAGTCTGCCATAAGAAGTAAGATATCTGTTAAGTTTTTTGAGAGCTGGCTATCACTTTCCTACGTCTGGCCATTTCAAGCTGGCAAGGGCATACAGTATTCTGCCTTTGAGGCCTCGGGACAATCAATGGGCCAGGCCCATAATCAGTTGCTTTCAAAATTTCAAGGATCGGCAGAAACTCCTGGAGGAGGTGACGTATGGCAGGAACTGGCTCCATAAGCGGGCAAGGATCTCATTTTTCCAGGACTTCCCAGCAGCATCACAGCAGAAGTGTAGAGGCTTCAATGAAGTCAGAAAAAAGCTCAAAGTAGCTGGAGTGAATTATGCCCTGCTTTATCCTGCGACCCTGAGTGATATCCGATTACTCCATGAAGTCTTTCAATAATCCGCTACTGCCTTTGTCTTTGTAAAGTCCATAGAAGACAAAGAATTGTGTGACTCTAAGTCTGGGATCTTACCTAACACCCGCCTCATAAATTCCACATCGTCCCAGTTTGGAGCATATACGTTCACGAGTACCACCCGCACCCCCTCCAGCTTCCCACTCACCATTATATACCTGCCCCCGTGTCGGAGACGATTCTCCCTGCCTCAAATGCCACCCGTTTATTAATCAGAATCGTTCCCCCCCCCCCCTGCCGACAAGCCATCACTCTTTTTAGGCCAGCCTCCAGCTCGCATCCCTGACCTCCTCGAGCCCGCCCTCGGGCATCCGCCGTCCCTGACCTCCCTTTTCGCCCCTAGTAGCAGTTCCTCCCCTGTCAGCAAAGCAGCTCCTTCCCCTCCATCCCCCCTGGTAACAGCAGCAGAAACCCAACCCCCCATATCAAGCTGAAGCTCATCACCTGCTCGCCCCCCCTGTGCTTCCATGAGCCAGCTGACCTAGCTAACCTGATAGCTCCTCCCCATGGCACCAAACTGACTGTCTCCCCATTGTTCTCTCTCCTCCCCCACCCACTTGGACATACATATTCAAAGCATCTCATTCCCCAGTGCACAAACAGTAGAAAGAACAGTGGGAAAACAACTACAGAAATTCCCCCCCCCCCCCCCCCGCCGCCCCCTCCATCCAGCTCCCAGTAAACAAAGTTAACTTTAGACCTCGAAACAGCCCCATATTGCACATAACACTACTTATTCAAACCAGCACAAAAGTGATTATTAACAAATCACCATTGCAATACCCTCCCCAAGGCTTCGGTGTCTTTAGTTCACATTCAGTCTTTTTTCCCTGATGAAAGTCAATGCATCGTCCAGTGTTTCAAAGTAGAATTTCCGGTCCTCATATGTGACCCACAGATGCGCTGGGTACAGCATCCCAAACTTCAACCCCTTCTTAAAGAGGGCCGATTTTGCCCGATTAAACCCGACACACCTCTTGGCCAACTCTGCGCCCACGTCTTGATAAATGCGCAGCTCACAATTCTCCTACCTGCTGCTCCGCTCTTTCTTGACCCACCGCAGAATATGTTCTGTTTCCAGGAACCGGTGCATACGTACCACCATTGCCCTTGGCGGCTCATTCGCTCGGGGCTTCTTCACAAGTGCTCTATGAGCTCTATCGAATGCCTCAGCCCCCATCAACTTCTCCAACATGTTCGTCACATCGGCCCTCACATCCGATCCCTCACTGCCCTCAGGGAGGCTGACAATTCTCAGGTTCTGCCTTCTGGACCTGTTCTTCAAGTCCACCAGCTTCTCCTGCATTCTTTTCTGGCAATCATTCATCATCTCCACCTTGGTCTTCAACACGGTTATGTATTTCTCGTGCTCGGACACCTTTTTCTTCACCTCCTGGATCGCAAGGCCGTGGATTTCTTGATTCTGCACCACCTGATCAACCAAAGCCTTTATCGGGTCCAGCGTGTCCTTCTTAAGCCTGGTGAAGCATTCTTCAAAAAACTTCACCAGCTGCTCCGTCTACCACTCTGCCGTATCTCTGCAGCCTTGCCTCTCCGCCATGCTTTCCCGCGTTGCCAGCTCTGCTCGCGTCTTCCTTGTAGGACTTTGTCTTTTCACACGGCCACGTCTGGTCCAATTCTCCATGCACTGGAGGGGGACTTCTCCTCACCGTCTCACTTAACAACGATTCACCCAATAAAATCCAGAAAAAACAGGAGGAAAAGGTCCAAAGGTCCGTCACAGGCGGGCGCTATCAAAGTGCGAAGACGAGGAATTGGACTGACAGTTTGCAGCTTGTTGAAATATTTGGACTTTCTCCCTGTTCTAATGCCTTTTGTCTGATTGTCGCCGTCTGGGATGGCCTCTTACAACCAGGAACAGAGAAGGTCACAAAGTATAGTGGGAAAAATGGACAATGCAAGATTCAGGCAGGCTCAGAGCCTGGAAATGTATATTTGCGAGTGAGGAATACAGACGGTATTGAAACCCCAACCGATTAGCATTTGATGGACCGATTAGCATTTGGTGGCCCATCTCCACCAGACAAAGGACTGGTACTTGAGCGACCGGTACAGTCCCAGACATTTCGGCGCCACTCCCTGTACTAGGGAAGTGTAAACAACAGGGTCAATGACCGCTTGGGACACGCCCAGCCATCAAGGCACCCGCCCATTTATTGGTTCGATTCGAACATAGTGATCAGTGACCACCCAATTAGTGGGGTCCAAACTGAAGGACCGCCCAAAAGAGCGCGAAAATCCCCAAGAATGAAAAGAGAGTCCACCATGCGTTCGACCTCTTTTGGACCTCGCGCCCCGGCTACGTTCATCTCCAATCGCAGCACCACCAGAGGCAAGTTCAAGTTCAATGCCCGCTACCAGGTGGATGAGCCCAGCTGAGCAGCAGTTACTCCTACAGACCTGATAGATCCAGAATCGAACAACGGCTACTGTTCCTCTGACCTAAGCCGGGTACCTGAAGTTAAGTACAGGTTGTCATAGTCGACAGGTGTAGTTTAACTAGTAGTGTTTATGTTGCATGATTAATTGTGTGTGTAAATAAAGTACCCTTGATCTTGAACTAAGTAACTGATGTTTGGCTCTTTGATCGATAGCCGGTTGAACCTTGTGGTGGTATCATTTGATACCTGGCGACTCTGAGCATTAGAATATTGATACCAAAGGAAGGACGGCAACCTCGCTGACTGCCATTTTACAGTAGGTAAAAAAGGCAACAAGCATGTGTACTAACAAAGGTATATAAGGTAACATCGATAGATTTTGCTGCGTGAAACTTTCGGGTGTTGCGTAAACTGGAAAATAGCTTGAGCCGCACCCGTGTTTGCACCACCGCTTTATTCCCCCTTGTTCCAAATTCCCGGTAGAGATACAGAGATAATTGTAGCGATGGCCATGAAGGCAATGGAACGCCTTATGCATCCACAAGAGCCCAAGGTCTCAGCGACCAATAGATCAGAACAGTGTCCCATATGGGAGGAAGAGATTTGAAATACCTAAAGGGGAAAGGATGGTCGGAATTTTGCGCGAATGAGGAAACAGGTCCTGGCAGCACAGGACAGACTTGGTGGGACAGGCTGACTGAGATCCACAAAAAGAGTTTGAGTAAGGTTCGTAAGCTGATGGCAATCGTGTCCTGCTTGGCACAATTGCGAGGCACAGAGGAGGTTGTGAGGATGCTCCGTAGACAGCTAGAGGAGAAGGAGAGAAGTAGAGAGGGAAACATTAGTGAATGTGAGAGATTAAATGAGCAACTCCGGGAGCAGCTAGCGGCGAAGGACGAGGAGATGGATGAGTCAAGATGGCACACCAATCTTGTCTCGCCCACTTCAGCAGCTTCCAGATTCAATACGATGAGGCCTACCAGGACACGCAACGTACGGTACTGGTAAGAGAGGAAACAGAGAACCAGGTAGAATAGTTGAGGAAGCAATGTGAGGATTTGAAGGCACCCCTCCGAGCACTCCACAGTTCCACCACAGAAGAGAGGCAGAGTTTGGTGGATCATGCCCAGTGCAGGCAGCAAATTGCAAGATTGCAATCACTGCTCTCCGTCCAGAATGGGTTCAGAGATACCCGGCCCCGATTGGCAGGAACTTAGTGAAACGGGCCAACGGTATGTGAACGGAACAGAAAGCCAGAATAGATCCCCCCCCAGCCCCGAAAAGGAAAGCACCCGCAGCACCGACTGCACAGGCAGCACCCAAGCCAATGAACCCCATCACTATGCAGCGCAGGGTCACCAAGGAAGACCAACCCGATTTTGTGTACACCACCCCATTAACCATCACCCAGTTAAAAGATGGCCGCGATAAAATTGAGACTTTTTACCCCACATCAGACCCATACCACTTTTCCAAACTAGTTAAGCAACAAACTCTCATGCACGGTTTGGACGAGCAGGAAGAGGTAAAGCTCCTAGTAATGTGCCTAGACCCGTCAGTTAGTTCAGCCCTTCCCGACCCACAAAATGTAGGAGGAGGTAGCCTCCAAGATATGAAAACAGCCATTTTATACGCCATTGGCTACAATAGAGGAGATCCTACAATAGAAGGACTCAACCGGTCAGACAGAAAAAGGGAGAGCATCCAACAGCATTTGCTGGACGCCTCTAGATCCACTTTACCACAGTATTCGGTGAGTTACCCCGCGCCCATTTATCAGCAGACAATACAGCCAAATGGACCCGTACTCTAGTATCCCATGCCACAGAGGCAGGACAGAAGGCATGTGCCAGTTACGACCCCTCTGACCCGGCACACAATGAAGTGTGGGTACTGAAGTGATTATCCAGAGCTTGGGAACAGTCCGTACAGAGAAAGACAGAGCAGGAAAGAATAGACGCCACAATGAATCCAGTAAGGACACACCAAGACCCCGCATGGGTGAATGAAGGCAGAAGTAACGCACAGCACCCTAAAGCACAGGAATGTTACAATTGCGGACACGAGGGACATTACGCCCGAGAATGCAATGCCCCCCTGAAACAGCAACGGAATCAGCACACAAATGCCCCCCCTAGAAACAATGCCAGACCCATCCACAGTGTTAGTGCCTGAGCAGATAATTTGGCCATATACTGCACCGATTGACTGTGTTCGGGCTCCCCAACTTGGGTCAGCGATACCCTTTGGGATAAGTCCAGAAGACCGGTAGTTGCAGACACAGTCCGGGGACACCCAGTAGAGTTCCTTTGGGACGCAGGAGGGTCCCGAACCACGTTAAACTCCTCCACGATATACCAGCGAGATATATGGCCCACTACAGACACCATTATCCTTAGTGGCTTTACAGGTCACCTCCAGCAGGGACACATCACAGCCCCTGTGGATGTACAGATCGGCAGCATTAAAACAAAACACTCAGTCATTTTGGTAGATTTACCCCAGACAGCAGAACACATGTTGGGAATAGATTTCATGAGTGCACACAACCTTTCTTTCGACCCCGTAAATAAATGTGTGAGGAAAATGGCCAGAGCAGCACGAGCCCCCGCCACGCTCAGAGAATTAGCTCAGTCGGAGAGTACTGGTTTGATCCACAAACCATTACTACCGACAAAACGGTTAGAGACGTCTTGAAAAGACATAAAGCATCGTTTGCCCAACACAAGCACGACTGCGGCAAAATCCCAGGAGTGGTTAACATTACAGGTCCCGATCCTAAGCCCCAGAAACAATACAGCTTTCCCCAGCAAGCCGAGGGAGAGATAGCTAAAGTAATCCAGAGTTTATTGAACAAAGGAGTGATTCGACCCGTAGCATCAAAGAACAATGCCCCGATTTGGCCCGTAAGGAAACCAGATGGTTCATGGCGACTGTTATGGGTGAGGCTTTTCAGAACCCCAAAATGTATTATGGAGTTCAACCAACCTCTCCCTTTAATGGATTTGTTGCTTTTCCGAGCACACAGCTTTTTCCCTAGGTGTGGGATTACAATTATGGACACATGGGTTTTTAAACACAAAACACTGTTTATTCCATGAACTCAACTTACCATCTTAAATAAACATTGGATCTCTTAACACCCCTTACTTCAAAGATAACTCAGAAAATATTGCAACAGGAAATCATTCCTTAAAATGTTCCTTCAAACTTTCAAGAGACTTAATACCTTTAAACAAAATCACATCAGGTTAAAGGCTGCACTATTATAAGTTTAAATAGCCCAAATGATCCAGAGATAGTCTTTCATGGCAGATATCCAGTTCACTGCAAAACACAGACACACACCAGCTCTTTTCAAAACTGAAACTAAAAACCTGCAAAACTAAACTGCAAAATGGCTGACCTGACCTCAGCCCCACCCACTCTCTGACATCATTGTTTTCTTAAAGGTACATTGCTTAAACATCCATGTCTTAAAAGTACTCTCACATGACACCTCCCCCCAAGAAAAAAAAATAAACCATCAACTTCAAGATGGTTTAATTTTTCACTTTTGCACCATCCACTAAGAAATGTACACAGTAAATATACCTTTTCGTTTTTTTTTTAAAACAACACATGCAAACAGGTATAATAATATAGCCCATTTTTCTTTGTTCTTCGTCCTCCAACTGAAATCTTTCTCAATTGACAGCCTCTTTGAACAAAATCTCTGCACGATCCATCCTTTCCTCTACTCCTCGGCATTTCTCTTCAGAATCAGATACTTTCGTTCAATCTGACCACAGAGTCCCTTGCAATTCTCCAATACAGGAACATTGGTTACCACAGCTTTCAGGCAGTCAAATGCCTGTTGAAAGTCCGCTGTCCATTGAAATGTTTGACGTTTCTTTAGCAACTCCATCAGTGGAGTAATCACGCCATAAAACGTTTGCACAAATGTTCGATCAAATTCACTCATGCTAAGAAATCGCATTATTTCGCTTCGTCTTGAGGGCATCGGAAACTCCTCAAGGAAAGTGATTCGGGCTTCTCCAAATTCACTTTCGGCTAGGTTCATCACCAAACCCACCTCCTGAAGTCGATCGAAGAACTCCATACGATGTTTTAAATTTTCTTTCCATGGGCGTCATTCTCCGACCCCCCGCCGGGTTGGAGAATCGCCGGGGGCTGCCGTGAATCCCGCCCCCGCCTGTTGCCGAAGTCTCCGGTACCGGATATTCGGCGGGGGTGGGAATCGGGCCGCACCGGTTGGCGGGCCCCCCCCCCCCCCGCTGGATTCTCCGGCCCGGATGGGCCGAAGTCCCGCCGATAAATTGCCTGTCCCGCCGGCGTGGATTAAACCACCTTTTGAACGGCGGGACAAGGCGACGTGGGCGGGCTCCGGGGTCCTGGGGGGGGGCGCGGGGTGATCTGGCCCCGGGGGGTGCCCCCACGGTGGCCTGGCCCGCGATCGGGGCCCACCGATCCGCGGGCGGGCCTGTGCCGTGGGGGCACTCTTTCCCTTCCGCCTCTGCCACGGTCTCCACCATGGCGGAGGCGGAAGAGACTCCCTCCACTGCGCATGCACGGGAAACTGTCAGCGGCCGCTGACGCTCCTGCGCATGCGCCGCCCCGATATGTCATTTCCGCGCCAGCTGGCGGGGCAACAAAGGCCGTTTCCGCCAGCTGGCGGGGCGGAAATCCCTCCGGCGCCGGCCTAGCCCCTCAATGTTGGGGCTCGGCCCCCAAAGATGTGGAGCATTCCGCACCTTTGGGTCGGCGCGATGCCCGTCTGATTGGCGCCGTTTTTGGCGCCAGTCGGCGGACATCGCGCCGTTTGGGGAGAAGTTCGCCCCATGTCTGGAAGTTGGAAATAAAAGCAGATTGTCCCACTTTCTCAATGCAATCCTTCAAACGTGGGATAGGATAAGAGTCCGTTCTTGTAGCTGCATTCACCTTTCTGTAGTCCACACACAACTGTTGGGTACCATCACCATGTTTTGGTACCATCACCATGGGTGAGCTCCATTGGCTGTAACCCACTTCAATTATGCCATTCTTCAGCATACTCTCAATCTCTCTGTTAACCTGTGCCAATTTTAAAGGATTAAGTCTATATGGATGTTGTTTGATAGGAACAGCATTTCCTACATCTACATCATGTATAGCCATTTTAGTACTTCCCAATTTATCTCTACAAACTTGCCCATGTGATATCAATAACTCTTTCAGGTCAGTTTGTTTTTCCTCTGGAAGGTAACTTAACAATTCATCCCAATTTTTAAGAACATCTTCATTTTCCAATTTAATTTGAGGTATGTCAAATTCACAGCCATCTGGATTTGGTTCGTCACTTTGAGTTAGAATCAGTAAAACCTCCTTTTTCTCTCCTTCCCTTTCAAAGTACCTTTTAAGCATATTCACATGACACACTCGGTGAGTCTTCCTTCTATCTGGTGTTTTTACCACATAATTCACCTCACTTAATTTCCTTTCAATCTGATACGGTCCACAAAACCTAGCTTTTAAAGGATCCCCTACAACTGGTAACAACACTAAAACTTTATCCCCACTGGCAAAACTACGAACTTTGGATTTCTTGTCCGCTACCCGTTTCATCACATTTTGTGCAACATTCAAATGTTGTCTAGCCAATTCACCTGCTCTATTTAATCGTTCCCTAAAATTTGACACGTAATCCAATAGTGTAATTTCCGATTTCTCACCCACCAATTTTTCCACAATCAATTTAAGTGGTCCTCTTACCTCATGACCAAAAATTAGTTCAAAAGGACTAAATTTGGTAGACTCATTCGGTGCATCCCTAATTGCAAACAATACGAATGGGATTCCTTTATCCCAATCCTCTGGATAATCTTGACAATACGCCCTCAACATTGTCTTTAATGTCTGATGCCACCTTTTTAACGCTGCGATTCTGCGATTCTGGATGGTAGGTAGTTGATTTAAATTGTTTTATTCCTGAGCTATCCATAACTTCTTTGAATAACTTTGAAGTAAAATTCATTCCTTGACTGATTGAATTTCTGTGGGTAGTCCATATTTAGTAAAGAATTTAAGTAACTCCTCCACAATCTTTTTTGCTGTAATATTACGTACTGGAATGACCTCTGGAAACCTAGTAGACACATCCATTATAGTCAAAAGATATTGATTCCCACCTTTTGTTTTAGGAAGCGGTCCTACACAATCGATTAGGACCCTTGTAAAAGGTTCCTCAAATGCTAGAATGGGTATTAAGGGTGCTGGTTTTATCACTGCTTGACGTTTCTGGACAAAATTTAACTACATCTTTATGTAGTCCAGGCCAATAAAAATGTTTCTGGATTTTAGCTTGAGTTTTCCTTCTTCCCAAATGACCTCCCACTGGTACCTCATGTGCAACTCGCAACACCTCCTTTCTATACCCTACCTGCAATACTACCTGATGAACTTCTGCCCATTTTTCATCCGCCTGCATATGTACAGGTCTCCATTTTCTCATCAGGACATCATTTTTACGGTAATAACGCTCTGGTATACGCTCAGATTCCTCTTCCGTATATGCTTTCTGAGAGATCCATTTTATTTCTACATCTTTCTGTTGTAACTCCACCAATTTTCCTGAACTAAAAATATCCGCCTCATCCTCTACCTGTTCTTGTTCTTTTTCAACCATCTGATCAAAAATCGTTTCTGATAATTGCACTTCAACTTCATCTTCACTCTTTGATTTCTCCTCTTGTCTTAACCTGTGACTTTGCGACCTTGTTACTACACAATCTGGAAAAATCCCAGGATATTCTTCCTTCAACTTCCTTGACTTATTTTCCAATGGCTTATCAACCACAGTAGGCATCACTCCCACCTGCGATCCAGCTATATCATTACCCAAGATAAACTGTATTCCTGGAAAGATAGTTTATCTATTACTCCGAGTACCACTTCACCACTCTTCACTGGACTTTCCAACCTTACCTTATATAATGGAACGCTACTCCTCTCACCCTGAATTCCACATATCACCACCTTTTCTGGGAACATTCTTCCCAAACTACATAATTCCTCATCTCTTACCATTAAAGATTGACTAGCCATTGTATCTCTTAAAATTATGACTTCTTTACCTGCTCCTCCTGATACTCATGAGTAAACTTTACCCACACAAGTAAATTCTTCAAAGACATCTGGCACCTTCTGAACAATTACTTCTTGAACAGGCTGTACAATCTTTTGCACCTCCCTCGCTTCCCTTGGGCTTTCTTTACCACTCTAACAAACCCCACTGTCTTATCCTGTTTTACCACATCAACCTTCCCAGTGCTTTTCTTCAACCACCAACACTGTGACTTTACATGGCCTAGTTTATTACAGTGAAAACATCTGAAACTTTTCATTTCTTTTCCACCCTCCTAGATTTCTTTTTTAATCTGAGGTACACTCTCTTTATTGTCTCCCATCAGATCACCTTTACCTTTACCACTTGAGTATTTCTCATGTCCCCAGTTTCTATCCCTCACCGGCTGAAACTGATGTCGGAAACCAATCTATGATTTATGGACTAATTCAAAATCATCTGCCATTTCCGCTGCTAATCTCGCAGTTTTAACCCTCTGTTCTTCCACATGAGTTCTCACTACATCAGGAATTGAATTTTTAAACTCCTCCAAAAATATAATTTCTCTGAGAGCTTCATACGTTTGGTCTATTTTCAAAGCCCTTATCCACCTATCAAAATTACTCTGTTTGAACCTTTCAAACTCCATGTATGTTTGACCAAATTCTTTCCTTAACTTTCTAAACCTTTGTCTGTAAGCTTCAGGCACTAGCTCATATGCACTTAAGATGGATTTTTTCACCTCCTCATACGTTCCAGATACCTCCTCCGGTAGTGATGCAAACACTTCACTAGCTCTACCTACCAGCTTTGTTTGAATCAGTAATAACCACATGTCCTGTGGCCATTTCATTTGTTTAGCTACCTTCTCAAATGAAATGAAAAAGGCTTCCATTTCCTTCCCATCAAACCTTGGCAATGCTTGGACATATTTAAATAGATCCTCACCACGTCTCCGACTATGACGCTCTTTCTCACTATCCTCATCACTATCATCCAACTGTACGTTTCCCTTTACGTTTGCCAATTGTAACTGATTGTCATGTTTCATGGCCATTTTCTGAAGTTCAAACTCCCTCTCTTTATCTTTTTCCCTGAGCTGTATCTCCCTTTCTTTTTCTTTTTGTTCTGCTCGGGCTATTCTTTCTTTTCTCCTTTCTTCTCTCTCCTTTTCTTTTTCCTCTCTCTATCTTTCTCCTCTCTCTCTTTCTCTTTCTTTTTCCTCTCTCTCTCTCTTTCTCTTTCTCTTTCCTCTCTCTCTCTTTCTCTTTCTTTCTCCTCTCTCTCACTCTCGTATGCCAGCCGCTTTAATTCTTTCTAATGTTCCATTTGTTTAATTTGCAACTGAATTTTTGCCATTTCCAATGAGTCAAACTCGATCTCAGGCAACTTTAAATGCTTAACCACCGCCATAATTACCTCACCTTTTCGCATTTTGTCAGGTAATGTTAACTGCAATGTTCTTGCCAAATCTAATAGTCTGCTTTTCGTTTCTGTCCGTAAAGTACTACGTGTGACATTCTCCACCCCCAAAAACCTCTGAGCCTTTGAAGAGCCATTGTTCACAACACTCTCCCCACTTAAACTAAAATACCACACCGGAAAAGCAACCATCCTTCACTGTCTTTATGTTCACAAAAGCCAATCCAATAGATAGACTTTTATCCCCGTCGAGCCACCAATTGTTATGGGTGAGGCGTTTTCAGAACCCCAAAATGTATCATGGAGTTCAACCAACCTCTCCCTTTAATGGATTTGTTGCTTTTCCGAGCACACGGCTTTTTCCCTAGGTGTGGGATTACAATTATGGACACGTGGGTTTTTAAACACAAAACACTGTTTATTCCATGAACTCAACTTAACATCTTAAATAAACATTGGATCTCTTAACACCCCTTACTTCAAAGATAACTCAGAAAATATTGCAACAGTAAATCATTCCTTAAAATGTTCCTTCAAATTTCCAAGAGACTGAAGACCTTTAAACAAAATCACATCAGGTTAAAGGCTTCATGGTTATAAGTTTAAATCACCCAAATGAGCCAGAGATAGTCTTTCATGGCAGATATCCAGTTCACTGCAAAACACAGACACACACCAGCTGATTTCAAAACTGAAACTAAAAACCTGCAAAACTAAACTGCAAATGGCTGACCTGACCTCAGCCCCACCCACTCTCTGACATGACTGTTTTCTTAAAGGTACTTAAACATCCATGTCTTAAAAGTGCTCTCACATGACAGCGGCTGATCATCGATGATAGGGAATTAAACAAAGTGACTCCGTTAACAGCCCCCACCATTGCCACGAGTCCCGAGACCATGTTGAAACAGGGAGTCCAGTCAAAAGTTTTCACGGTATTGGACATCAGCAATGGCGTTTGGTCTATTCTACTGGACAAAATGTGCCAGTACAAGTCTGCATTCACTTTCCAGGAACAGCAGTACACGTGGACGTGCCTTTCACAAGGCTTCCATAACACCCCCTCCATTTTCCCAAGACAATTGGCGAACGGCTTATCAAAATTTTCCCGACCTGAATGTCTTGTTCAGTATGTGGACGACTTGCTCCTACGGACTGACACCAAGGAAGAACACATTTCGCTTCTTTCAGTATTATTAGGGCTCTTCACAGAAATTGGATGCAAAATTAACCCCAAGAAGGCCCAAATTCTCCAGGAAAAAGTCACTTATTTAGGTACGGTCATCACGCATGGTAAGCGTGAAATAGAACAAAAATGGATAGATTTGATTATAAAATTAACCTTGCCCCAAAAGTTACAGCACTCCGGTCATTTTTAGGACTGGTCGGTTACTGCAGGAACCACAGAAACGGTTTCGCCACAAAAGCAGCCCCACTTTCCGAGCTCCTTAAGAAACAGGCCCCATGGAAATGGCTCCCACAGCACACGGATGCCGTGGATGTGTTGAAATGCACCCTAAGCACAGCCCCCGCTTTGCAAGCCCCAGATCCACACTCCCCATACGCCATAGAGGTAGCGACCACCGACCGAATCCTTTCGACCGTACTCCTGCAGGAAAGGCACGATCGTTTAGGACCCATAGCCTATGCCTCACGAGTTTTAGATCCAGTAGAGCAGGGATTTTCAGCCTGCGAAAAGCACCTGCCAGCGTTTTTTTGGGCGGTGCAGTACTTCTCGTACATAACCGGACTCAACCCCATAACCATCCTGACCGAGCACACCCCGACACAACTTTTATTAGACGGCAGACTAAAAGACGGCACAGTAAGCCAAATTCGAGCAGCGCGATGGACCCTCCTCCTACAAGGACACGACATTACTGTAAAACGGACAAAAACACACACATTTCTAGCCGACAATGCAGGAACCCCACATGAGTGCGAGATCATAGCCCCCAAGCACAGCAAAGGCCCCTTTGTTCTTAATTCGGTACCGAAAAAGCCAGGCATCCAACCGTAGATGACCCAGCCCACAGACAAAGCTTTGAAAATTTATGTAGGTGGCTCCTCCAGAGTCCTTGATGGAAAAAGAATCACAGGATGTGGGATTTATTTGGAGGACATGCAGGGTTGCGCTTTAGAAGAGATTGCATTAAAGTTGCCTGGACATTTAGGTTCGCAGGCAGCCGAGTTAGCAGCCATCACTTACATTGTCCAGCACCCAGATTCGTTCCCGACCCCAGCAGACATATATTCAGACAGTTTGTACGTCTGCAACAGCCTGACAGAATTCCTACCCCTGTGGGAATCTAGAGAATTTATATCCGCTGACGGAAAACCCCAACCCTCAGCGGCATTACTCAAACACATCCTCCAAACAGCGAAAGGTCAAAACTACGGAATAGTCAAAGTAAGAAATCACCATCGTTCCTCCCCACCCGGTAACATGAAAGCAGGCGCCCTAGCAAAGGCAGGCTCACGACATGGCCACTTTTGGCAACCCCCCCGAGAGTGCCCCAGTACACGCGGTCCAGGTCTCACAGACCAACATTCAAGACTTAGCCCAAGCACAGAAAGAAGACGAAACATTAATGGAAATTTTAAAAGGAAACTTCCCAGCCCCCTATGAAAAGTTTTTAAATTCTTTAACGATCCATGAGGGTTTTGTTTTAAAAGGTGGTATTTATGTAGTCCCCACCCAGGACAGGAACAAGATCATTTGCAAATTCCATGACGGACATGGACACCAAGGGATAGATTCCACCCTTGCCCACCTCAGACCTCTCTGCTGGTGGCCTGATTTAAAAACCGACATATCTCATTACATTGAGAATTGCTTGATTTGTGCACAGAACAACCCGGACAGATACGACACACCCACCCTGTAAATGGCCCGTGGACAAACTTGCAAATGTGCAGTTAGACTATATTGGGCCCTCCCCCCCTGCAGAAATGGATACAAATATGTGTTGGTTGTCATCGACACATTCACAAAATGGGTAGAAGCTTTCCCTTCACGAACAAATACGGCCAAAGCCACAGCAAAAATTCTAACTGAGCAAATTTTCACCAGATGGGGACTCCCCTCTAGTATTGAGTCAGACCAAGGTTCGCACATCACAGGCAGGGTCATGAAAAATGTCATGACGATTTTTGGCATAAAACAGAAGTTTCACATTGCCTATCACCCGCAGTCTAGCGGCATTGTGGGAACGCATGAATCGGACACTAAAGGCCACACTTAGAAAAACGGTACAGCAGCATAATACGACATGGGACACAGTGCGCCCATTCTAACTATGTTGATTAGAAACACGGTGTCGAGTTCGACAGGTTACACCCCCCCATACCCTCATGACCGGACGGCCCATGAAGGGTACCGAGAATTTATTTGGCCTTGATTTGGCCAGCCCCGCAGTCACCGCCCTGACCCACGAGAAAGTGGTCCAAAACATGTTGGAGAAGATTAAAGCAGCACAGCTCGCTGCAGCTGTTCGACTAGGCGCTAAACAAAAGCAGAGTAAGGCCTGCTTTGATAAGACAGTACACCCAACAGAGTACACAGTCGGGCAGCAAGTACTGATCTCCCTTTACAACCCCAGCTGTGTCCGAAACCAAGATCAAGCTATCCCACTCCCTGTCATTCTGGTGTGCTCCATGTGCCTATCCAATAACCGCTTGAAAGTTCCTAAAGTGTCCGACTCCACTATCACAGCAGACAGCCCATTCCAGACTCTAACCACTCTCTGAGTAAAGAACCTATCTCGCACATCCCTCCTATATCTCCCACCCCGAACCTTATAGTTATGCCCCCTTGTAACAGCTACATCCACCCCAGGAAGTAGTCTCTGAACGTCCACTCTATCTATCCCCCTCATCATCTTATAAACCTCCATTAAGTCGCCTCTCATCCTCCTTCGCTCCAATAAGAAAAGCCCTAGCTCCCTCAACCTTTCCTCATAAGACCTACCCTCCAATCCAGGCAGCATCCTGGCAAATCTCCTTTGCACCCTTTCCAAAGCTTTCACATCCTTCCTATCATGAGGTGACCAGAACTGCACACAATACTCCAAATGTGGTCTCACCAGGGTCCTGTACAGTTGCAGCATAACCCCACGGCTCTTAAACTCAAGCCCCCTGTTAATAAACGTGAACACACTATAGGCCTTCTTCACGGCTCTATCCACTTGAGTGTCAACCTTCAGAGATCTGTGGACATGAACCCCAAGATCTCTCTGTTCCTCCACATTCCTCAGGATCCTGCCGTTGACCCTGAAATCCGCATTCAAATTTGTCCTACCAAAATGAATCACCTCGCACTTATCAGGGTTAAACTCCATCTGCCATTTTTCGGCCCAGCTCTGCATCCTATCAATGTCTCTTCGCAGTCTACAACAGTCCTCCACCTCATCCACTACTCCACCAATCTTGCTGTCATCAGCAAATTTACTGATCCACCCTTCAGCCCCCTCCTCCAAGTCATTGATAAAAATCACAAATAGCAGAGGACCCAGCACTGATCCCTGTGGTAACTGGTCTCCAGTCTGAAAATTTTCCATCCATCACCACCCTCTTTCTTCTATGTGATAGCCAGTTACTTATTCAATTGGCCAAATTTCCCTCTATCCCACACCTCCTTACTTTCTTCAGGAGCCGACCATGGCGAACCATATCAAATGCCTTACTGAAATCCATGTGTACGACACCAACTGCTCTACCTTCATCTACACACTTAGTTTACCTCCTCAAAGAATTCAATCAAATTTGTCAGGCAAGACTTACCCTTTATGAATCCGTGTTGACTATCCCGGATTAAGCTGCATCTTTCCAAATGGTCATTAATCCTATCCCTCAGGACCCTTTCCATTAACTTACTGACCACCGAAGTAAGACTAACCAGCCTATAATTACGAGGGTCATTCCTATTCCTTTCTTGAACAGAGGAACAACATTCGCCACTCTCCAGTCCTCTGGCACAATCCCCGTGGACAGTGAGGACCGAAAGATCAAAGCCAAAGGCTCTGCAATCTCATCCCTTGCCTCCCAAAGAATCATAGGATATATCCCATCTGGCCCAGGGGACTTGTCGACCCTAAGGTTTTTCAAAATTGCTAATACATCTTCCCTCAGTATATCTACCTCCTCCAGCCTACCCGCCTGTATCACACTCTCATCCTCAAAAACATAGCTCCTCTCCTCGGTGAACACTGAAGAAAACTATTCATTCAACGCCTCTCCAATCTCTTCTGACTCCATGCACAAGTTCCCATTACAGTCCTTGACTGGCCCTAACCTCACCCTGGTCATTCTTTTATTTCTCACATAAGTGTAAAAAGCCTTGGGGTTTTCCTTGATCCGACCTGTCAAGGACTTCTCATGCCCCTTCCTGGCTCTCCTAAGCCTTTTTTTTAGCTCATTCCTTGCTACCTTGTAACCCTCAAGCGACTCATCTGAACCTTGTTTTCTCATCCTTACATACTCTTCCTTTTTCCTCTTGACAAGACATTCAACCTCTTTTGTGAAGCATGGTTCCCTCACACGGCCATTTCCTCCCTGCCTGACAGGGATATACCTATCAAGGATACGCAGTATTTGTTCCTTGAACAAGCTCCACTTTTCATTTGTGCCTTTCCCTGACAGTTTCTGTTCCCATCTTAAGCTCCCTAATTCTTGCCTAATCGCATCATAATTACCCCTCCCCCAATTATAAACCTTGCCCTGCCGTATGGCCCTATCCCTCTCCATTGCAATAGTGAAAGACACCGAAATGTCATCACTATCTCCAAAGTGCTCTCCCACAAACAAATCTAACACTTGGCCCGGTTCATTGCCCAGTACCAAATCCAATGTGGCCCCACCTCTTGTCGGCCTACCCACATATTGTGTCAGGAAACCCTCCTGCACACACTGTACAAAAACTGCCTCATCCGAACTGTTCGACCTATAGAGGTTCCAATCAATAGTTGGAAAGTTACAGTCACCCATGACAACTACCCTGAGACCTCCACACCTATCCATAATCTGCTTTGCAATTTCTTCCTCCACATCTCTATTACTATTTGGGGGCCTATAGAAAACTCCTAACAACGTGACCGCTCCTTTCCTATTTCTAACTTCAGCCCATATTACCTCAGTAGGCAGATCCCCCTCGAACTGCCTTTCCGCAGCCATTAAACTATCCTTGATTAATAATGCTACTCCTCCACCTCTTTTACCACCTTCCCTACTCTTACTGAAACATCAAAACCCCGGAACTTCCAACAACTATTCCTGTCCCTGTTCTAACCATGTCTCCGTAATGGCCATAACATCGTAGTCCCAAGTACCAATCCACGCTCCAGGTTCACCTACCTTATTCCGGATGCTCCTTGCATTAAAGTAGACACACTTCAACCCACCTTCCTGCCTGCCGGTACACTCCTGCGACCTTGATACCCTGCTCAATACCTCACTACTCTCAGCACTGGCTTCTGGACTACAGCTTGTTTTCCCATCCCCCTGACAAATTAGTTTAAACCACCCCCCCCGAAGAGTCAGAGCAAATTTTCCTCACAGGATATTGCTGCCCCTCTAGTTCAGGTGCAAACTGTCCTGTTTGTACAGGTCCCACCTTCCCCAGAATGTGCTCCAATTATCCACATAAATGAAAACATCTCTCCTACACCATCCCTGCAGCCACGTGTTTATCTGCACTCTCTTCCTGTTCCTCAACTCGCTAGCACGTGGCACCGGCAACAAACCAGAGATGACAACATGGTTTGTCCTGGCTCTCAGCTTCCACCCTAGCTCCCTAAATTCCTGTTTTAAATCCCCGTCCCTACTCTTACCTATGTCGTTGGTACCGATGTGTACCACGACTTGTGACTGTTCCCCCTCCCCCTTAAGGATTCTGAAAACATGGTCCGATACGTCACAGACCCTGGCACCCGGTAGGCAACATACCATCCGTGAGTCTCTTTCGTTGCCACAGAACCGTCTGTCTGTCCCTCTAACTATCGAGTCCCCAATAACTATTGCTCTCCTGCTCTCCCCCCTTCCTTTCTGAGCCACAGGGACGGACTCCGTTCTGTAGATCCGGTCACCGTGGCTTACCCCTGGTAAGCCGTTCCCCCCCACAGGTATCCAAAGCGGTATACTTGTTACTAAGGGGAACGACCACAGAGGATCCCTGTACTGACTGCTTCCTCCCAGCCCCTCTCACCGTCACCCATCTATTTTCATTCTTCAGAGTAACTACATCCCTGAAGCTACTACCTATGACCACCTCTGCCTCCTGAATGATGCAAAGTTCATCCAGCTCGAGCTCCAGTTCTCTAACGCGGTTTCTGAGGAGCTGGAGATGGATGCACTTCCCACAGGTGAAATCAGCAGGGACACTGATGGCGTCCCTCATCTCAAACATTCTGCAGGAGGAACATTGCACTGCCTTCCCTGCCATCCCCCCTAGATAACTTGCGGTAAGAAGAAGAAAAAGAAAGAAAGAGCTTACCTGATATTCACTCACCCGCTTAGGTTAGAGGAGGTGGAAGGGTGGGGGACGCTACAAGTGTAGTGTCTCGGGTTTAGCAACCGCTCAACTTAAATACAAAGTAAAAACAAAACACTTAACCAGCAACGACTGCGTCTCCCGGCTGTCTCTCCTCTCGTCCTGTTTTCACTCACCCGGCCGTCTCTCCTCTCCTTTTTAAGTATCTGATACTTAGAGACTTTATCCTTAATGCATCTTGACACTTCTATTTCCCCAATGGAAAAAAATACTGGTTTCTGTGGAGCCCAAACAGTTAATTAGCAGGTTTTGTGGTACCATATGTTCTGGATCCTGTGTTAGTACATTGGGTACCTTGCAGTCTTGGGAAAGAGACTTGGTAACCAACGTTGATGAGGAGACTTGGGGTAGTATATGGGATTATGCCAATAAATGTTTGGTGTGCAATAGAATGAAGGAGACTCAGTACAAGATACTGGACTTCGTGCATATCACAGTGAGTTTGAGACACAGGTTTGATCCTGCTATATCCGCAATGTGAGGCAAATGCTCTGAGGACACAGTTTCAAATACCACCATGGCAACCAGTGGAATTTAAATTCAATTAATGAAATCTGGAGTTGAAAATTAGTTCCAGTAATCATGATCATGAAACCACCATTGAATTTAATATAACAACAAAATATCTCATTCATTCATGTCCTTTAGAAATGGAAATCTGCCATCTTTACCTGCTATCTTTACCTGGTCTGGCCTACATCCAATTCCAGACCTACAACAATGTGGTTGGCTCTTAGCTACCCTCTGAAATGGCCCAGCAAGCCACTAGACTCCAGAGCAATTAGGAGTGGGTGATAAATGCGGTCTATGTCAGCGATGCCCACATCCCGTGAAAGAATAAAACTAATTTCACAATATTTATTTGTACAAGATAAAGATGTTTCTGGTACTTAATTTTAGCTATTGATACTTTAATAAATAAGAATTGGAGTAGGGTGTTTAACCCCACAGCCTTTTGTGCCATTCATTGAAATCATGGCTGACCTGTGATCTTCCTCCATATGCCCATCTTCTCCTATATCCCTTAATACTCTGGATAACACAAATCTCTCAATCTCAGATTTACAATTTACATTTGTTACAATTACTTTACGTAGAAGACAATTCCAAAATTCTACCACCTGTTACAAATAGAACTGTTTCTTAATTTCATTCCTGAAAGGTAAAGCTCAAATTTTTAGATTACTCCTCTAGGCCTAGACTCCCAAGCCAATGAAAATGCTTTCTCTTTTATATGAACTCTATCTGTTCCCCTTAATATCTTGAAAACAAATCAAACCTCCCTTGTACCTTCTAAACTCAGAGGAGTACAACCAAAGATAGATTAATTTGTCCTTGTAATTTAACTCTGGATTTAGACAAAGGCTAATTATTTCACCTAAAGGAGAGATAACCCAGACTGGCTCTTCAGTGCATTCCAGTGCTCTTATTACACAGCAGACTCAAGATTAAGACACTGCTCTTCAATTTTAAATAGATTCCATGAAGTTGGAAAAAGGTATGGATGGAGTGGGGAAGGTGGTAAGTGTCAATGAATTTGCATAATTCGCTGCTCTAGGTGTTAGTATATTTGAGTAAAGCACGCATCCATCTGGGATTCTGACATTAATAGTTTCATGCACTTTCCAAAAGCTTGCCCTCGATTTGAATTTACATTTGGGGAGAAAATAGTTCAGACCTGATAAGCATGCAAGTGTAGGCGTTTATAGGGTGAGATATGCTATTTACATGACCCTGTAACTATGTTATTTATCCATCATGCAGCCAATGTAAACACTTCAACTGTATAATCAATAAGCTTCTGATTCAACCCCTCAGTGACATTGCATGCAACACGGAGTAAATTTACATGTTTACTATGTAATCAGAGAAGTCAGTCAAGGTGAAATCTGGTCATTACTAAAGCAGGTCTCTTTAGTAGTTTGAAAGAAGCTGGCAGAAAGTCTGCTGATCTCTGCATCTTTTCACCGTCACAGGTATGAGGTGAGGATCTGCATATTTATATGTATTATATAGCACATTTAAAACTCATCTGGGAATCATGAGGTAACTATTGTACTGCACTGTGAAGGTGAAATCGGTTTTAAATTTGGATTTTGAATTTAAAAAAACAAATGTGCTTGGTTTATGATGAACTCCAGATATATAAACTTAATCTGCAATTAGAACTGATTTACTTTGCACAGTAGTGCAATAAACTGCTTTACTGTAGGCATAATGAAGAGTGAAACCAGGCACTTTTGAAACCAGATTAGAGATCACCTCTTGCGATAATGCAGTGTTTGACATTTCACTACAAATGGGCTTTCAATAAACATTGCTTGGACTTCAGAGCTGCTTTTAAAGAAAATCTAAGCATCAACAAATGGGCAGGGAGATATGCAGAATGAATAAAGTCTACACATAGTTAGCATAGCAAGATTAAAGCAAAATATATCTATACAGATAAATCTTATTTATTTTCTTAAAGAATACGATGAAGATAACAAAAAATGTCTTTTGAATCCTCTTCATATCTCATTTGGGATCCTTAAATATGATTGTCATTCAATTGTACGAACAAGTGTAAAGAATTTGTATGAGAGTTCTGGAGCCAATTCATTTTCAACAATATCAAAAAGGAAGAATAGTTTATTTTCAAAAACCATGTAAAACTCATCTTTGGCTTTTTTGTCTGTCTGAACCACAATCATGCCAATTTTCCTGTCAGATATTTTCAGTGAACAATCTGGCACAAATAGTGTACACTTCATACACTGCTGCATTAACAATTCTTTGAAATGTAGTCCTGTTGGGTTCCTAAGTAACTGCTTGAAAAGTGGCAAAGAATAAACATTACAAGGTAAGCGTCTATTTACATTCTTAGGAATTAGACATTACAAAAGCCATTGTTCCTATGGTTTCATTGAAAGGTCAAAAATGACAAAGAAAAGCAAATATTTTTTCTCAGTTTTTCCAAACGGAGGAAATTATTGTTCTTTGATTTGCTAAATCAGTAATTTAATATCTATGGAAACAAAAACATAATCTAAAGCGATCACTTCTAAAAGCGCTGAATTTAAATGGCCATTTTTTTTAGCATTCACATATTTCATAACACTTCTGAGTGCCATTGGCAATCTCATTTTTCTGCAAAGCAGTAGGTGTAATCGGGTGACACATTACAGAACACAACTATTTTCCCTAAGGGGTTATCTGTCATTAAAGCCTTTATTTCTCGATTTAGTGTGCAGTTTACCTAATTATTAGTCGTTTGAAGAATGGTGGGAAGTTGTGGGTGGATAATTCAGGGCTGATTTGTTGCTATGTTCTGTGCGGGTTAAACATTTCATTAAGAAATGATGAAGTAATATGGCTGTGCATATAGATTGCTCTTTTAAGTACAATGATCTATTGCATATATTTGTAATAATTTGTAAGTTTAAAAAATGTCTAAAATTATAAATAAATTTATATGCTGTTGAATAAAAGAATTCCGAAAAATTATAGACTGGCATGACAAGAAAAGATATTGGGTTCGCGACGCCAGAAACACGGCTTGCGATCGGGCAGATAATCGGGCGTCCGCGCTGACCGTTGATTGGGCGCTATGCTCCAGTCCCATTCTGGCGGCGAAAAACAAGGAGCGGGATTCTCCCTTCTGCGAACTAAGTACCCATGCCCGCCGGAAAACGGGCGAGAATCACTCCGGACTTTTTCCTCGAAGTTCTGGGGTGATTCTCCGTTTTCCAGTGGGCTAGCAGAGCTCTGGCGTGCGTCCCGCAGCTCTGGCTGCCAGCGGGGCCCTGCTAGCCAGACCGCACAGCCGCGCATGCGCATGGCGGCCGCAAGCGGGTCCGTGCTTGCGCGCGGCAGCCCACCTCGGGGCGGGCTCCGCCGACATGGCGGAGCCACACAGCGGGCCCCGCGGAGGAAGGTACGTCGCTCCCAGATCGCGATGGCCTGCCGTTCGGTGGCCCACGATCACGGCCCTGGCCACCGTTGAAGCCCCCCTGGAGTCAGATACCCCCCGCCCCCCCACCAGGACTGCCACCGCTGCTGCGGGCCCCAGCTCCCACTGGTGGTACCACATGTATACCACGCCGGTGGGAGTTCGGCTGGTCGACCATGGAGAATTGGTGCGGGGGCCTGTCCAATGGCTCCCGACCGGTGCCGCGTGTGTGGGACTAGCGGATCCACGGAGAATCGCGGAAGTGCCATCGCGCCGGATTTCCGGCGTGAACGGCTATTCTTTGTCCTGGCGTCGGGCGCAATCCCGGTGCAGAGGGTTGGAGAATCCCGCCCAAGGTTTACGCCCTGCACCAGCGGGATCATGCCAAAACCCACATTCCCATGCATTTACATGTAATTACCGGATGGGACCCAGTATGCTCCGTGCTTCTGCAATACTCCGCCCCTCTCAGGTGGAAGTCACAGCAGGGGCGTGATTTGCTACAGGTATTTACAAATGAGGACTGGGGGGTCATGGCTGCTGAGGGAGAGAGAGAAGGTAACCAAAGGTTTGCTCGGGGGTGGCTGCCAGGATCAGGGGGAGCAGTGGGGTGCAGCCTGGTGACAGCTCCATGGATTTGGAGCGTCCCCTCGGGATCCCGGTGGCCTGGCTCAGGCTGCTATTGCTGCAGAATTTGTTTTAAACGCACCCATTTTGTACATGTTACTGGCCCCTGGCTACTCACTGTGTCCTGTAAATGTTCACAGAGTCTCTGGTCATTTGGGTGGCCACCCAGGCCACCCCTCAAAGCCCAGCTGACCCATCAACAGGATGGGCGTGTCCAAGCTCAATCAGTGGCAAACCAGGTGCTGCCACTCCTCAGTGCACTCATCAGAAGCACAGCCCCACTGCAGAGGAAGCAAGGAAATAGCAGAGCTCATCCCAAAGAAAGGGAATGTGCACCAGGGCCTTTGGCACCCTCCATGGCACATAGCGCCTCTCAGGGCAGAGGCCTCATCAGTGACAGTATCAGCTCAACCCAACCCCACCAGCTGTCCCCAAGCCCTGCCTGCCCACTGCACCCTTGCTCCAACCATCGTGCCCTCAGATAGGTTGTCACAACCTGTGTGTCACACCCAGACCCACATCACAATGCAGCTATGCTCCCAGGAGACACGGACGTCCCATACTCACCCCCATCTGTAGGGCCTGCCCACACACAGACCTCCAAGCATGAAGGCGATTGGTGGCACATGGTGACCCTCTCCACCTGCCCAACCAAGTGCCACCCGGCTGGCGAGATAACCCATGGCCCATCCATTGAGGACACCTACAATAGACCACACTTGGAAACAGGTCAGGGGCCACAGAGCATATTGCTGACATGGGTTGTGGCAGCCACTGGTACCCCTGTTGATAGGGATGGGTGGTGAGGATGGAGGATTCCCACATCACAGGCCCGGTGCCATTCACTGATGGGAACAGGGGTGCAGTGCTTGTGGAAGAATATATTGGGGACTGTCTAAAGGTGGAGCTGAAATGCAACTCAGGGTCACCAGGTAGCCTGTTGGATTCAGATGGGCAATGGAATACTCATCATGCTGACATGTCTTCTCTTTTCCCCCCCTGCAGAGAATGAATTTCAGAGTACAACCAACAAAGCTCGCTATCTACCAGGCCGCAACTGCTGCTAAGGACACATGGAGGCTGGACACAGAGGGCTTGCTCGGGGAGGACTGTGCACAAGTGGGGTCTACCCCAGAAGAGCAGGGGCGGACGATGAGGCATGAGTGCCAGCCATCCAACAGGCCGAGGAGGAGGTACAAAGGAGATGCAGCATCAGGGCCCGTGTCTCCCGTCAGCGTCTGTTCTTCCAGGAGCTGCCGGACCACTTGTGTTGCTCAAAACTTTGGCTAACCAGATAGTGGTACTCTTGGCACCATAGGGCTTTTGGAGGAGGATACCCACTCGCACTGGCTACAAAGGTAATGGTTGGCCTGAACCTTTATGGCTCTGGATCTTTCCAGGGCCTGAGCGGTGACCTGTCCTGGATTTCTCAGACATCAGCACGCGGTGCATCTATGCTGTGATGGATGCCCTATGCGCAGGAGGCACTGGAATGGGCCCCTTCACCTCCTCCTCCCTCAATGGCCCTCAGGCTACTCCATGGGACGGAGCTGAGGCCAGAGTGAGCTCCAGAGGCTACAGCGTCACCTGGCACTGCCAGTTCTGGAGGCTTACACTAGTCTGAACCAGGGCCTCAATACCCTCAACCATGGAGCACTGAGACTGGGCCACGTCCCTCAGTGAATGAATCATGTCGCTCATTGCCTCAGTGATGTCCCTCGAGGACTGTGCCACGTCCCTCTGTGACTGGTCCTGGTCAGTCTGCGCCCTTCCAATGCTCTCGATGCCCTCAGCCATGACACTTTGTGATTGGACCAAGGTCTGGAGTGCTGCAGAAATATCCATGTGGACCCGGGACATGTCAGCCTGTGACTGGGCTCCCGTGACCTGAGCTTCAGCCATGGACGTCTTAACCCATGGCTCTGACATCTTGTCCTAGGCCTTCCACCATGGACGCCAACCATTAGCACAATGGGCTAAACAGCTGGCTTGTAATGGAAAACAAGGCCAGCAGCGCAGGTTCAATTCCCGTACCGGCCTCTCCGAACAGGCGCCGGAATGTGGCGACTATGGGCTTTTCACAGTCACTTCATTGAAGCCTACTTGTGACAATAAGCAATTATTATTGTGATGTTTGCCTGGGCATTATCGGCACGCTCTCCTGCACCTGAAGACAGCTGGACAACTCCAGCTGCACCTGCTACACCCCCTCCCGTAAATCCTGGCTCTGCCTCTGCATCTCCATCAGTGGTGGAATCATACTGCACAGAAGCGCAGTACATGTCTGGAGGGTGCAGGTGACAGCAGTGATGAAATGTTGCTGTCCTCATCTGATGGTGATCCTGCACAACAAAAGATGGAAGGAGTGGTCTGAGGGTGCAGAGCGACTCACTTTCTCTACAGACATAATTTTGCATTAGGGCCTCGCTTGGTTGACACATGCCGACCACTAGATCTGAGATAGCCTCTCCTGTACATCGCCAGCTAACTGCTGTGCCCTCTGCTCCATGGGGGTGAAAGCCCAGAGGTCCAGCACAACCGCTCCGGTCTTCTCCCGGTGATTGTGAGCTGTCTTTTCCTAGAGGACACATGGTGAGAGGCACAAATGTAAGGTACATGGGGCGGGGGGGGGGGGGGGCTCTGTGTCCGGCACAGGTGCCATCCTGTTTTTTTGTTGAGACAGAGTCATCTGGAGCACATGCTGTCCATCATCTCCTTGAAAGACCAATGATGCCTGTAAACCTTGTTCCATCACTGGTGCCCCCGTCTGGGTTCCTCCTCAGCCCGATGGGCAGCTGGGTCTTCAAGGTGTGTGGTACCTCCCTGCACAAGCATGCCATCTCCAGTCTGCATTGAAGCTACTGCCTTCTCCAGAGTCTGCCTGCCTCAGCTGCTATTTGTGGCCTCTGCAGGACCAACAGCAACAGCCGTATTATTATATCTGTAAGGACTTGGAGAAGGAGAGTGATGGACAATCAGTTTGAGCTTCCAACTGGGACCCTCAAATCCCCCAAGCATCCCCCTTCTTTACTTGTCCTGCCTTCTCTCAGAGTGCTACCCAACGAGCCAGTTGTGCTGGAAAACCTCGCTCTGCACACTCACCCCTAGACCCAGACCCCTGCCTATCATTAGGGAGACCGTGCTCAGGTGCATTTCTCTCATCTTTACACTTACCCCATGGTCGTGATGATATCCCCAGTGCTGAAGACCAGCTCTTGAGTGTTCAATTGTTGGCTTCTGCCTCTTATATAAGAATTGGCAAGTCATGTTGCAGCTGTATAGAACCTTAGTTAGGCCACACTTGGAGTATAGTGTTCAATTCTGGTCGCCACACTACCAGAAGGATGTGGAGGCTTTAGAGAGGGTGCAGAAGAGATTTACCAGAATGTTGCTTGGTATGGAGGGCATTAGCTATGAGGAGCGGTTGAATAAACTCGGTTTGTTCTCACTGGAACGAAGGAGGTTGAGGGGAGACCTGATAGAGGTATACAAAATTATGAGGGGCATAGACAGAGTGGATAGTCAGAGGCTTTTCCCCAGGGTAGAGGGGTCAATTACTAGGGGGCATAGGTTTAAGGTGAGAGGGGCAAGGTTTAGAGTAGATGTACGAGGCAGGGTTTTTACGCAGAGGGTAGTGGGTGCCTGGAACTCGCTACCGGAGGAGGTAGTGGAAGCAGGGATGATAGGGACATTTAAGGGGCATCTTGACAAATATATGAATAGGATGGGAATAGAAGGATACGGACCCAGGAAATGTAGAAGATTGTAGTTTAGTCAGGCAGCATGGTCGGCACGGGCTTGGAGGGCCGAAGGGCCTGTTCCTGTGCTGTACATTTCTTTGTTCTTTGTTATTTTGTTATGGTCCTGACGCTTCTAGAGTTCAGGGAAACTGTTCAGGCTTCAAAGTTTGTTTGAAATGTGATGCAATTGTCATTATCTGAGACATGCCATCTGTGCCCATGAGAAGTCACTTGAGAGTTGTCAAGTGTTCTCACAATTAATAAGGCCAATTCCTCATTAACAATAGCCTTCAGCTGTGAAGATAGAGGCTGCTCACAGTCAAAGGGAGTTAAAGGGACCTTCAGCTTAGAACTAAGAACAGGGCTTGTCCTGGAAGTGTTTGGTAGGACAGGCATGCTGCAGCTGTAGCGGCCCCTGTTATGGGTATCCACAGTATTTAAAAATGGCTTGAAGGCTTCACAGACAAAGTGCATCTCACCATTGACCCCTTCCCCCGTGCTCCCTCACCCCATCCCTCCACCGCACAGGGGAGACCCCTGACCTGGATACTTTAGCCCCCTGACTAAGCCCAACCCCCCTGATGGGTATCCCACCCCTTCCGAGCACTGGGGCAACAGCTCCAGTGCCTTTGAGCTGCAGGCCAGAAAATGTAAATGGCTACTCACCTCCTCAGTTCCCCATAGCAGCCATTGCGCCAGCTTCATTTTAAAAAAAGGGGTATTAAACAACACCCACATGATTTCTCACTGGGGAGCCAGTTAATTCTCGGAAGGCCGTTGCATTCGACTTCAATGAGGTGGAACTTAATGCAAATGAGGGTTAATGATATGCGCACCATATTTGGGCATGATCCGGAAAGATAGCAAACTGGTTTGCGCTCGGTGCGGATCTCGATTTTGGCCTTTCCCTCTATTTATTCGACGCGCCTAGATCTGCACTGGGCGCAATGTGGTGGTTAATTTGCACCCTTAGTCTCCTATATAGAGAATGCTGCCCGCTGTCAGTAATGGTATTGAAAAATGAAAAATATTTAAACATCTGACAGCATTTAGAGTGTGAAGAAAATCAATTCCATATTTGAAAGTCTCAGCTAGAAAGTGAAACACATCGGGTGGTATTCTCCCCCCCCCCACGCCGCCCCGACACCCGCACGCGATTCTTCCACTCCCGCGAAACCAGCGGCGCGAGAATCTCCGCAAACGGCGAGGGGCGATTCTCCGGCCCGGATGGGCCGAGCGGCTGGCGAAACAAATGACAGTCCCGCCGGTGCCGTTCACCCCTGGTCGCTGCTGGCGGGAACTGTGCGGGAACGCTGGGGGGCGGCCTGTGGGTGGGGGAGGGAGGATCCTTCATCAGGGGGGAGGGCCTCCGATGGGGTCTGGCCCGCGATCGGGGCCCACCGATCGGCGGGCCAGCCTCTCCCCCCCCCGGACCTACCTCCTTCCGCGGCCGGCCCCAGAACCCCGGCGCCATGTTGGTGAAGGGCCGGCGCGCGTAAGAAGTTCCCCGCGCATGGGCAGGATGGCACGGCCCAACTGCGCATGCGCGGGTTGGCGCTGCGCACATTTGGCGCTGCGTAAGGAGGCTGGAGCGGCGTGAACCGCTCCAGCGCCGTGCTGGCCCTCTGTGGGGGCCAGAATAGGTTGTGCCCGGGCCCTGTTCGCGCCGTCGTGAAACGCGACGGCGTTCACGACGGTGCGGGCACTTAGTCCCGGGAGTGGAGAATCCCGCCCATTATACTTGTAAGGTGTCTGCTCAGCTACCTGAAATGCTTTTCACATAAAAAAGCACATCACATTCAATTGAATGTTACTGCTTCAAATGTTACTAAACAGCTGAAACACCTACCAATGAACAAGTAGAAAGCAGGGGCTGGAGTTTCCCACCAGAAGTAAAAATTTGGAGTTTGCCCCGAAATGTGATTTTGCAAATCCGGGGCCTAAATTGGCCTGGAGTTGGGGCTGCCGCCCATGTCAGCAGACCCAACCTGGAAATGGAGGCGGGCCGATTCTCGAGTGGGCCAGTTGATAGACCTGCCTTGGCCACCAATCGTTTGGAAAATTGCCAGGTCGATAACTGAGGTTGCTGAAAAGTGTTAGCTGCAGCTTGAAGTGTGAGTATTGGCCTTCACACTTTCTCTGCCCTTTCTGTGCAAGATGTGAATGCTCCTATTAAAGAAGCTCCAGCACAATGGAACCCAATGGAATAGTCAAGCCATTGCAGACTCCCTTTAATCTGTTGCCTCAGAATTCCATCACAAGAATAGTGATGGGCCAATCTGATTCTGCTCCCCGGTGCACATGCTGACGCTCTGTCAGCTGCAACAGGTTCCAACTTGGTGCTTGAATTGACTACAGCAGCCCATTTCAGGAGCTGCTCTCAACATACATTAGTAAACCCATCTGACCAGCCTTCAGATATGAAGATGCAGACTGTTCCAAAGACCTGGGTACTTCTAATTTCCCATCATCTCAAAGGAAATGAACAATTCAAGAATGTCTGTCTCTCAACAAATGTGCCACACAGCAGGAACCCATTCCAAGATAGCCTGTACACATGAAAAGTGAGGCAGCCGAGCCTTCACATGAACCATCCACCATTTAAAAGAAAACTAGAGCTCACTGCCCCTCACTTTCACGTAATCTTGCCCAGTTGATGTATAGTCATCATGAAGCAAATACACATACCAACTAACTTCTGTATTTCCTGCACTCCAATGCCAGAATGTCACAGCCATACAATAACCAGACATTCGGTGTGATGATGGGGAGGGTGATTCTACTGTGTGACACCTTGTCTAAAAAACAGTTGATGGGGAAATTCTCAGTACTGCAGAGGCTCCAGGATTTCCAAGTCTTTCTCTCATCAATTCCTCCTGCATCTCATACAGGTCCAAGTGATCTCAGGCCACCTTATCCCTCCTTCAGACATTAGCAGGAGGAGAAGATGTCCGAGAATGCTGATCAGCCATGATCATAATGAATGGCGGAGCAAGCTCGAAGGGACGCCACCTAATTTCTATGATGCATCATCACAGGAAACTAGCACACCATCCACCAGCTCCAACACCAGCACCTCAGTGGATCAATATATGCACTTCAAAAACAGTGGCACTGGGTGAAGTTCATGTGCAGGAGGAGATGTCTGAGGCAGAGACATCTGTGGACAAACCCCTCAGAGTGGGAGGAGAGGCGGCCAGACAATGCCCAGGAGATGACCCAGACAATGATAGGATCCTGATACAGTTTGGGCTCAGCATTTGGAGAAGCTGGTGTGAGGTGTGGTTATCTGTCAGAGTTCGTTGAGGTTGTGCAAACTCACGGACTGTGATTGGAGGAGTCCATGAAGCAGATGAGCATAGACATGCCTTGGGACTTTGAGTACATGACTTCCTCCAATGTGAAAGTGGCCAACCTCATGAAAAGCAATTTGTGGTAGCAGGAGTGCATGCAGGAACAGCATGATATATTGCACTGGACATTCTCCTGGGTGACCCAATGATGGTTGAAGGGGAGTCCAACTTGCAGCCCAGCAGCAGACTCTCCCAGTCAATGGTGTGATGAAATGGCCACTGTTTTTTAAGTGCATATATGGATCCACTGAGGTGCTGGTGTTGGAACTGGTGGATGGTGTGCTAGTTTGCTGTGATGATGCATCATAGAAAATAGGAGTTCATTATTTTAGGCATGGCTTACAATTGGACATTTTAAATTAAGGACACAGTTAGAACCACAGACAGACCTGATGGGAATTTGAACAGCCACGTTCGAATATACTGGACAGAGACAGACAGCCAGGGCAAGTCTGGGCCTGCCCTGTAAATAAGACAATCGGAAGATAATGGCCGGGATTCTCCAATCCCACAGCCAAGTTCTGACGCCGGCGTCAAAAGTGGCGCGAGCCATTCCGTCGTCAACGGGCCTCAAGTGGCAAGTATCCACCCCTTCCTAGGGGGCTAGAACGGTGTCAGAATGGCGAATTCGCGCATGCACGTGGGTTCCCGTCTCCGCACCGGCCCTGGGCAATATGGCAGACCCCTACAGGGGACCGGCGTGGAGGAACATAGGCCCCACGGAACTAGCCCACCCGCCGATCGGTAGGCCCTGATCACGGGCCAGGGCACCGTGGAGGACCCCCCCCCTCCCCCAGGTCTAATCATTCTACCCCCCCCCCCCCCACCAGGACGGCCCTCACAGACAGAACTCTGAAGTCCCGCCTGGTGGGACCATACGTAACCCACGCTGGCAGGACTCGGCCGAACTCAGCGGGCACTCGGCCCGTCGAATCGCCGAGGGGCCGTTTCAACGGCCCCTGACCAGCGCAGCGGCGATCCCGCAGCCGCCCGAGAATCGGCGAGCCGGTGCCAGGTCGGAGAATCCCGGCTCATCAGTCCCATTCAAATGGATCGATTGCTGTTCATTGCCCAGATGAAGCGAGACTTTCTGGCACCTAGATTTCCTGTCGTTACCACATATGGAATAATGCTACATGCAGACAATACATCTGAAGATGGACCCTTGGGTGGAGAAGTTCCTGGTGTCCTCCAGCGTTGCAATCGGCAATTCCATTGGATACTGCAAATACCGCCTCGAGAACTCATTGGCTGAGGGCCAGAGAAACTTCTAGACGGGTGCAAAGAGGGCGTTAGTAATTGGACACTCAGGAACCCTCCCCAGTGAAGACCCAATGCAGAGACAGTGGAGAAGATTCTACAGCAGACCAGAGGACAGAAGGAAACAGCGTGCAAAGGCCCTGAGATGACAAAGGCTCAGAGGATTGGGTCCGCAGTTTCTCAACATGGGTAGTATTAAGAATCTTAGGCATATTATAGTTGGGATAATTTGGGGAAATAACTGTTCATTGTGTTTGAAAATAAACTTGGGTTGAATTGCGAATTGTGTCTGTCCTTTGTTCATCTCGCAAATAAGAGCACCTGGGTAAAATGTTTGAATAATAATAATCTTTATGAGTATCTTTTCCAGTAGGCTTTTCCAGCACTGGCAAGGAGGGTACAATGCAGCTGTGTACAGCCATCTATGAAATGCTGCAGAGATCCATGGCTGAGCGCTCAAATGATCCAAAGGCAAAGAAATTCAAGGCCAAAGATATCTTGACTGCTGCTGGCAGGGCCTAGCTATGAGTGGAGTGAGGTGTGTGCTCTTCATTGACAAGGGCATAGATCTGTGTGACCACCTTCCTGGAGAGTCGCAGTCTCCCTTGGCGCTGCCTTGCTGATATGTCCAGCTAGCTTTGCCTGTTCATTGTAACTCAAAAGATATAAGGCTGGACTCTCTGTTTCAGCGGCTAACTGACGGCTGAAATGGAGAATTCCCAGGCGTTTTACGATGCCAAAATCGGTGCTGAACCCACACTGATTCCGGAATCAGTGAGGGGCTAGCACTGGCGCTGGGTAAAACTCCGGGCTCCCGCAACTAAAACATCCGTAGAATGACCGGGTCCGTGGCCGTGCATGCACACGGCGATGACGTGCAGCAGTCGCGCCGTACAACATGGCACCGGCCGTGCGCGGACCTGACTCACCAAATACGGCCCCACAGACTACCCTCTGGCCACGCCCCACCAGTCCCCCCAGCCCTCATGGAACCCCCCTCTGGCCAGTGGCACAGCTCCTTGGCGCTGCTGGACACAGTTCGTGGCTGCCAGGCCGGGTTCCCGATCGCTCAGATCATATGTCAACCGCGCGGTTGGGAACTTGGCTCATTGGGGGGGGGAGAATCGTGGGAGGGCCTTCCGATGACGCGCCAACGCTGTTTCAACGGCGTGCGGCACGCGATGCGATGACACCATTTCGGAGGGGTCAGAGACTCGAAAACTGATGTCAAACAGGCACCGCCCTCGATTTGGGTATCGGGAGGGATTCTCTGTCCGATTGCCGATTATGATATCGGTGTCAGGCAATGGAGAATCCTGCCCCTGCTACTTTATTTCCTGTAATGTACAATTTTAATATTTGTTTTAGTGTGCTATTTGTTATGAAAGTATTACAGTTGAGTTACAGATACCTTTGGGCTCAAATTCTATGACGATGTACATATTTGCATGGAAACTGTAAATCAGTAGCCCTGGTCCATATTAAAAAGGTTATTGAGCCGTTTATAAAGCCCAGAACACCGGCGAAGATAGTTGTTCCAAGTGGTAGGTAGATTTTGAAGTATGAGTTGCATACAATACAGTTGAGAGCCGTGAAAATCGGTAATAATGGGTTGGAGGCTTGGGAATTGAGAACAGGAATTCTGAGGGATTGTGAGCCTAGGGGGATGCATAACCAGGTGTGTGATTGATTGAATGGTGGTGGTTAAACAATTCAAGGAGCCACATGGCCATGGCGGTGATTGGGAATACTGGGAAAGGGTATGATGGGAGTTGAAAACGATTTTGGGGATGTTTGGCTTCACAATGAGAGGAACGAGTCCTTCTTTAGAGGTTGAATTTTCAATGTGATGCTAACCATCATGTGCAGAATCAAATCAGCAGCAGCAGGCACTTGACCATTGTAAGTGACAGAATTAACTGCTAATAATCTAGCATAATGTTTTTCGTAATTTTTAATGCTGTCAGATGCCAGCAATATCAATTTGGCGCGACATCATTTTCATACCATATTTGTCTCCCCCTTGTTTAATGATATTTAAACAACAATACTCAAAAGCAAATTAACAGCAAGAGTGCTTGGCACTTCACAATAATTCAGTGAGTTCATCCTGTGAGCAATTAAGCCACATAGACAACAAAATTCTCATGTTTGATTCTGGGTCTGTGTTAAATCAGTTGTTTTCTGGGGTTGCTGCAATTGACTTCAATCCACGAGATAGAGGGGGAAAAAAGAGCTAAGACATTCATTTCTAAATACTGTTCAACGTGGGGGACTTGCATTTGAGTAGATATGAGGTGAGGAGGGAATTGCACTCACATACAAAAGTGTCCATGTTTGAACAGCCTATTGGTGGTCACCGTCAAGGCTCAATATGAATGTTGCATACTTGGATTAATTTTTAAAAAACAAGGAGTCAACACCATCAGAAGTGGAGAGAAAAATTAAAAAAGAAAATTGTTGAGGGATGAAAATGTAGTCGATAAGTAGTTAGCAGTCTACTTATTTTAGTCAATGACACTCCAGATCCCTCATCCTGGAGTGCATTGCTTGAATATGTTTTCTATGTAATGAACATGAACTGGTGTCTTCCACCTTTTATTTCCCTCTTCCTCATTGATTTCTTGTGCATATCCTGATTTTGACCTTGACAATCAGAAGGTGGGATTTTCCATCCCTGGATGCCCAGACAGTGTTCCCCGATCGGTCAGAGAATCGGGCATTGGGGGAAATCAGGATTGCTGCCAGGCGCTGACCAAAACATGATGGTCCATCCCCCACTGACGGTGTAAAGGAGGTCCATCATGCGTGCTGGCGGGCGATGAAAATAAATGCGAATGGGTCTTAATGAGCCATTTAAATCTATTTAGTGGGTCCCTCTACTCTGCCTCCTGTGATTCTCCAGTCACCATGGGCGTGAATCACATGGGCGCGGATCACTTGTCATTCTTACCAGTGTGGCCCTGCCTGACGTAGTCCACCACACCAGGGCCATGCTGGTAGAGACCATTTAAGCTCATCCGAAGGCCACCCCTCCCTCCTCAATAATGCACTACCTGCCTACACCTCTACCAGAACCCCACCCCCATGCCCTCCCACAGGGACCCCTGTAAGAGGGGGACACCCCACAGGGAACCTGAACCCCCCCCCCCCCCCCACAGACCCCCTCCAATGAGAAAATAGACCCTTATTTGGAAGCCAAGAAACAGTCCAGACAGGCAATGTAGCTGTAATACTTACCTTGCAGCTCCACATTTCCTTTCCACCAAGGAGAGCAGCTGAGAACCAACTGTGTCTGTTCCCACCGATCCATTATCTGCAAGCCATTCATTGCTTGAGTGGTGGTCTGTGATTGACAGCTTGAGAAAACAATCTGTAGCTTTGATCCATTCATATCCTTTCACGCTTCAGTGGCATAAGTGGTGAAACCCCAAATTTTTTAGCGATTGTTCTTTGATTTTTGAGTGAACAACAGGCAAAATGTTTTATATAATTGTCCAACTTGATTAACCCAATCAACATGAAGATTGAAGTCACACATAATCATGGCTCTATTCTTTTTACATTCTCTTGTTATTTGTTGATTTATACCCTTTCCTATAGTGTGGCTACTGTTTTGATGTCTATGCACTGCTCCTTTCAATGTCTTCTTTCCCGTGCTGTTTTTTTAACTCCACCCAAATGGACCCTAAATCATTTGAGTCTAGGTTGTCTCTCACAAGTGTCCTCATTTCATCTCTTAATAACAGTGCTATCTCATCATTTTTTCCTTCCCTCCTGTCTTTCTGAAAGTTCAAAAATCACTGAATATAAAGTTCCCAGTTTTAATCACCTTGTAACCATGTCTCCGTAATGGCTATGATATCATGTCCCAGTTTTAATCTCCTTGTAACCATGTCTCCGTAATGGCTATGATATCATGTCCCAGTTTTAATCTCCTTGTAACCATGTCTCCGTAATGACTATGAGATCATGTCAATTTACCTCGTTTTGCACCATCAGTTTGTCTACCTTATTCTGAATGCTTCATGCATTAAGATACAAAGGCTTTAGGCTTGCCTTTTCCCCAATTCTTTAACCTTTTCTTCATACTGAGGCCCTATTTGCCTCTCACCCTTGATTATCATGTCTACCATTTTACTCTTCTTTCTTTTATTACTGTCCTTGTTTCTCTTTCCTGCATCACCCTGCTTCGGTTCCCATCCCTCTGCCATTCTAGTTTAAACCTTCCCCAACCACATTAGCTAATAGGCACCCTAGGGCATCAATCCCAGTCCTGCCCAGGTGTAACACATCCAGTTTGCACTGGTCCCACCTCCCCCAGGAATCTGAAACCTTCCCCCTTGCATCATCCCTTCAGCCACATATTAATTTAGTATATCCTACTATTTTTACACTGACTAACTCCCTATATTTTGCTTTTAAGACCTCATCTCTTTATTGTCATTTGTGCACCTTGACCACTGATTGTTCACCTTCCCCCTCCAGAATGTCCTGTAACTGCTTCAAAACATCCTTCACCCTCGCACCAAGGAGGAAACATACCATCCTGGAGTCTTGTTTGTGGCCACACAAATGCCTATCTATTCCTTTGACAATTGAATCCCCTGTAGCTATTGCATTTCCACACTTCATACTTCTCTCCTGTGCAGCAGAGCCAACTGCGGTGCAACAAGTTTGGTTGTTGCTGTTTTGCCCTGAGAGGTCATTCCCCTCAACAGTATCCAAATCGTATATCGGGTTTCCAGGGGAATAGCCACAGGAGTGGTGTCCAGAACTGAATGCCTAGCCCTCCTGCTTGTCTAGTGATCACGCCTTCCCTCCCCGCTTTTGAAATCGGGACCTGCAGTGTGACCATCTCTCTATACACATGCTATCCACAATAGTTTCCACCTCGCAGATGCTCCACAACGTTCCAGCTGCCACTACAGCTTCGAAACCTGGGCTTCCAGGAACTGTATCTGGAGCCACTTGTTGCACACATGCTGGCCAAGGGCTCTGGAATGGTTCCTAGCTTCCCACTTGGAGCACGCGGAGCACATCATGGCTTGGAGCTCTCCTGCCATGACTTGATGCATTAAATCAAATCTTTGGAAGATGCTTCATGTCAAATAATATCAATTACACAAGGGCCTTTCTTTCCTGGCCCTTAGAGGAAACTACAGTTAAAAATACTTACCTGACCTTACCCACTACTTACCAATCAGCTCCCTCCCTTGTAATCTTTACTGCTGCAGCAGGGCAAGACAACTCTCTGAATATATAATAAGTTACAAGGAAAAGAAAAAAAACCAAAACTCACCACTTTCCCCACTGCACCGAATTCCAGGTACCCATGCTCACTCTGGCTATGTCTCACTGAAGATGTGTTCTCTCCCAATGCTCGCGATCAAAGCTCAATGCTCATGGTCTTCCAATATCCCCTTTCTTAAATAGAATTGAGGTGAGTGGAGATGACTCACACACCATTTAAGCTTCAATGGTAATCAGCACTCATCGAGGCCCTAATCAGGCTTCAGGTGATTGACAGTTAGCAGTCACTCAGTCAACTGAGTCGGATTGCGTATCAAACTTTAACTGGACTACTGATCTTACAAAAATGAAAGAGAAAGACTTACCAGTTCAATTCCACTGTCCTCCAATTTCTCGATACCCACACTCACTTTAGCAGTCTCTTACTCAGGATGTGTTCTCTCCTACTGCTCTTGTACTATAGAATCCTGAACTTCAATTTTGTTCTTAGATGCTGGACAACTTGTACTTCCAGTTTTTATTTTAAAGTTACAGTAAATATATTTTTAAACTTTTAATTAAGATCAATTTAGTTAGTTCCGATGAAAGGGCAGTGAACTAAAACCTTCTTGTTTCTCTCTCCACAGATGTATTCACACTTGCTGAGTATTTCTGGTATTTTCTGTTTTTTTTTTTAAAGATTTGCAGCATCTGCTGTATTTGGCTTTTGAAGATGTTTAATTAGTGTTTTTTGTCATCTGTGGTTATAGGCCTCAATTATTGTTTGAATTACATGTCTTGACAATGTGAATTGAATGTTTTTACTACCTAGCTTAGCATCAGTAATTCTGTTAATACTTTTGGAGTTAAAATTAAGTTTTCACATATGTGGTATAGCTTTGTTGGAAATGTGCTAGAAGGACCACAAATTCATCCAAAATCCGGATATACTAGGTCTCAGCATAAGGGTTTCTTCCATAATGTTATTTTTATCCTTTCATGGGATGTGTGCATTACACACAATCAGATGCCCATCTCTAATTGTCTTTGAGAAGGGCTGCCTTCTTGAACTGCTGCAATCCATTTGGGGTATGTCCTCCCACTGTGCTGTTAGGAAGGCAGTTCCAGGATTCTGACCAAACAATGAAGGAATGACGATATCATTACAGGTCAGGATGGTGTGTGACTTGGAGGGGAACTTGCAGGTAGTAATGTTCCAATACATTTTCTGCCCTTGCCCTTCCAGGTGGTTGAAGTTACAGGTTTGGAAGTTGCTTTCAAAGGACGTTTGGTGATTTGACCTGATTCACTGGAGTCTTCTTCTACCCCAAGCAAACCATTGGTGTAATGGGTAGTTGGTGACAGTTAATGTTTTCACAGAGTAGGTCTTGATCGGGTAAGGAGCTGGCACTGATGTAATGACTGGGAGAAGGTGAGAATTAGTCAATGGTTGCCGTTTGGTCTAGACCTGCTCCATTTCCCACTTCCATCAACTGCTGCTTACCTTCAGAACATGCCAGACTTCTGTTCATTCCACTCCACAAACTTAAAAAAATAAATAAATTTAGAGTACCCAATTCATTTTTTCCAATCAAGGGGCAATTTAGCGTGTTCAATCCACCTATCCTGTACATCTTTGGGTTGTGGGGGCGAAACCCACGCAAACACGGGGAGAATGTGCAAACTCCACACGGACAGTGACCCAGAGCCAGGATCAAACCGGGACCTCAGCGCCATGAGGCAGCATTGCTAACCACTGCGCCACCGTGCTGCCCCCACCCCACAAATTTAAAGGAACCATAACTTCAAGGTAATTCACTTAAAACACCTGCATGCCAGGGCTCACCAGGGTTCTGGGTTCTGTTCTATTTTGTTATAATTGGTCAGAGTGTGAGAAAATAGGCTTATATATTTTGGATATAGGTGGGGGAAACACGTTAGGTTTTAATTATATGGAATATGCATCCTGCAGGATGCGGGGAGTTGTGCAGGCACAAGTGCGATGATTACATCTGTAAGAAGTGTCACCAGCTGCAGAAACATGAGCACTGGGTTGCAGAGTCACTGTGATGCATCCGCAAGACTCATGAAATAAAAGGGAAGTCGGTACTTGGATAAGAAATTTGCTGAATGACAGGAAGCAGAGTAGTGAAAAATGGTTGTTTTCAGATTGGAGGAAGCATTGTAGTGGGGTTTCCTGAGGTCAGTGTTGGACCTTTCCTGATTTTTATTTTTATTCGTTCATGGGATGTGGGCATCACAGGCTGTGCCAGCATTTATTGGCCATCCCTAATTGCCCTTGAGGGGGCAGTTAAGAGTCAATCACATTGCAGTTGGTCTGGAGGCACATGTAGACCAGGTAAGGAACAAATATTTCTTACCCTAAAGGACATTAGTGAACCAGATGGGTTTATTCAACAATTGACAATTTAGGCTTTTAATTCCAGATTTTTATTGAATTCAAATTTCACCATCTACAGTGGTAGGATTTGAACCTGGGTCCCCAGAGCATACTCTGGATCTCTGGTTTACTAGTCCAGTGACAATACCATTATGCTACCGCTTCCCCTGATACATATTTAGGACCTAGACTTTGGTGTTCAGGGCATGATTTCAAAATTTACAGATGACAAGAAGATTGGAAACATAGTAAATTGTGATGAGGATAGTAGTGAACTTCAAAGGACATTGACATGCTCGTAGAATGGACAGAGGAGTGGCAGATTGACTTCAATGCAGAGAATTGTGAGGGAATTCATTTTGGCAGGGTTAGGGTTAGTACTTATGGAAGTACACCACCCACTATATTAATCAGGACTCCTTCATGGATGACAATCACATGCACTGAGTACAGGTATCAGATCCTTTGAATGTACAGATCGTAAGCCTAATGCCTGTTTCAGGCCATATTTGCAAACTTCAATTATAATAAACAGTAATAGGCTGATGGCATATCCATCGTCTATGTGTAAAAATTTGTGGGTAGTATAGGAAAATATGTCTGGCTTCTCAAATGTACCATGTGGTAGTTTGGAATGTCTATCTGGCTTGAAAGTTGAGGACAGTGATTACTTTCAACACCTTTATTCTTCAGTGAAGGTGGTTGATTGTTTCTGGAAAACTTCATGATGCACTTGATGGTTTCCATTGACAGTCTAAGCCTCATTATGCACTGCTCTGTTGTCATGACTGCTATGTGATACCCAATGCCGGGGCAGTATCTCCTATAGACCATGCTTTGTATTTTCTTCCTCCCACTCCTGTTCCATTGTGATATAACTATGATCAATAGGAGCTACTCCCATGCACCTGGGGAGAAACCTCCTCTGTATTATTTACTTCTCATAGGGCTAGGCTGGTGCTATGGAATATTCCCTTTCAAGTTGACCTAGAACAAAGTAATTGCTTTACAATGTGACTCTGGAGGGGTGGAATATTGCACAAGTTCATCATTAATTATAATGATGGTTAATGTACTTTTAAAGGGCTAAGTTGTCTTTTTGCTCACTTTTTGGCAGCTTTTACAGAAGTACACCAACAGTCAGCTATAGACCAGCATCCGAGATAGGCCTCAGCCCTGCAGCACTCTTTCTGAGATGGACTTGTGGTGACAGAACCTGGAGTGTGACCTCAATGGAGCATGGAGGTTCAGTGAGTTGAGAGAATTTGGTGAATAGGGAGGTATTCCTTTGCTTTTTCTAGCTTTTTCACTCTGTAGGAATTGGTTTCTCCTCCACTACAGGAGAGGAAGTGAGTTATGGTGAGTATCTGGTGAGTACCTTGTAAGTAGTCAAGGTCTATTTTCCTAAGGTTTAAAATAGTACTGGAATTTGTGATAAGATTAATAAATATCTCGAAGAAAATATATAATTGAATAAAATAAGTAATTAATTAAAGCTCATGAGTATGGCAGAACAGGTGATGTGTCACGGCTGCAGGATGTGGGAACTCTAAGATACCAGTGTTATCCAGGGCAAGCTCAAGGGCAACAAAGTGGCACAAAGGTGGCATAGTGGCACAGTGGTTAGCACTACTGCCTCACAATGCCAGGGACTTAGGTTCAATTCAGACCTTGGGTGACTGTGTGGAGTTTGCACTTTCTCCCCGTGTCACATGGGTTTCCTTCAGGTGCTTCGGTTTCCTCCCACACTCTAAAAGGTGTACATGTAGATCGGCCATGCTGAATTACCCCTTTGTGACCAACGGTTAATTGTAGTTGCATGGTTTCGGGAATAGGGTAGGGAGTGGGCCTTGGTGGAGTGCTCTTTCAGAAGGTTGGTGCAGACTCGATTGACTGAATGACCTCGTTTTGCACTGTAGGTATACTGTGAACTGCAGTAAGTGTCTGTGGCTTGAGAAGCTTCAACTCAAAGTCATTCAGCTGGAGGCTGAACTGCGAACACTGCAACATATTAGGGAGGGAAGGTAAGAGTTACCTAGATGCTTTGTGTCGAGAAGCAGTCATACCCCTTAGGAGAGGGCCTTTTTGTTTTGAAAGTGGTCAAGGACCCCATTTGGAGTATTCCAAAGAACAAATAACAAAGAACAATACATCACAGGAACAGGCTCTCCGGCCCTCCAAGCCTGTACCGGTCATGATACCAACCTTTTCCAAAACCTTCAGCACTTCCTCGTGCCATATCCCTCTATACCAATCCTATCCATGTGTTTGTCAAGATGCCTTTTCAGCACCGTTAATGTATCAGCTTCCACAACACCCCTGGCAACGCGTTCCAGGCACTCACCACCCTCTGCATAAAAAAACCTGCCTCGCCCATCTCCTCTAAACTTTGTCCCACGGACCTTAAACCGATGCCCCCTGGTGTCTGACCCCTCCACCCTGGGAAAGAGTGCCTGCCCATCCACTCTATCCATGCCCTTCATAATCTTGTAGACCTCTTAGCAGTTCACCCCTCAACCTCCGTCTTTCTAATGAAAACAGTCCGAGTCTATTCAGCCTCTCCACGTAGCTAACACCCTCCAGACCAGGCAACATCCTGGTCAACATCCTCTGCACCCTCTCCAAAGCCTACACATCCTTCTGGTAGTGTGGCAACCAGAATTGTGCGCAATATTCCAAGGGCGGCCTTACCAAGGTTCTTTCCAACTGTAGCATGACTTGCCAGTTTTTATACTCGATGCTCCGTCCAATGAGTGTAAGCATTCCGTATGCTTTCTTGACTACCTTGTCCACTTGTGTTGCCACCTTCAAAGATCTGTGGACCTGCACACCCAGGTGTCTCTGACTTTCTATATTCCTAAGAGTTTTACCATTTATGGTATATTTCCCCTCTATGTTAGACCTACCAAAATGCATTACTTTACATTTGTCAGGATTAAACGCCATTTGCCATTTCTCTTCCCAAGTCTCCAACCTATCTATGTCCTGCTGTATCTTCTGACAATCCTCAACACTATCTGCCACTCCACCAACCTTGGTGTCATCCGCGAACTTCCTAATCAGACCGGCTACATTTTCCTCTAAATTGTTTATGTCCACCACAAAAAACAGAGGCCCCAGCACCGATCCCTGTGGAACACCACTAGTCACAACCTCCCATTCAGAAAAACACCCTTCTACTGCTACCCTTTGCCTTCTGTGACCGAGCTTGACCGAGCCAGTTCTGTATCCATCTTACCATGTCACCTCTGATCGCATGTCATTTCACCTTTCATACCAGTCTGCCATAAGGCACCTTGTCAAATGCTTTACTGAAGTCCATGTAAACAACATCCACCACCCTCCCATCATCAATCATCTTTGTCACCTCCTCAAAACACTCGATCAAGTTAGTGAGGCATGACTGCCCCTTCACAAAACCATGCTGTCTATTGCTTATGAGTCCATTTGTTTCCAAATGGGTATAAATCCTGTCTCTGAGGATTCTCTCCAATAATTTACCTACTATCGACGTGAGGTACTCTGGCCTATAGTTTCCAGGATTATTCCTGCTACCTTTCTTAAACAGCGGTACCACATTATTGTGAGCAGTTTTGGGCCCCGTATCAAAGGAAGGATGTGCTCGCCTTGGAAAGGGTCCAGAGGAGGTTCACAAGAATGAGCCCTGAATGAAGAGCTTGTCGTATGAGGAACGGTTGAGGATTCTGGGTCTGTACTCGTTGGAGTTTAGAAGGATGAGAGTGGGTTTTATTTAAACTTACAGGATACTGCAAGGCCTTGATACAGTGGGCGTGGAGAGGATGTTTCCACTTGTAGGAAAAACGAGAAGCAGAGGACACCATCTCAGACTAAAGGGACGATCCTTCAAAACAGAGTTGAGGAGGACTTTCTTCAGCCAGAGGGTGGTGAATCTGTGGAACTCTTTGCCGCACAAGGCTGTGGAGGCCAATTCACTGAGTGTCTTTAAGACAGAGATAGATAGGTTCTTGATTAATAAGGGGATCAGGGGTTATGGGGAGAAGGCAGCAGAATGGGGATGAGAAAAATATCAGCCATGATTGAATGGCGTAGCAGACTTGATGGGCCGAGTGGCCTAATTCTGCTCCTATGTCTTATGGTCTTATGGACTGGAGAGTGTTACAGGAGCTGATGCAATCAAGGGGATGCAGAGGACAGGATTGCAAAGTGTCAGCCTCTACAATTGTCCAACAGGTTTAAGGTTCTTTCAGCTTGTTTGGATGAGAATGGGAGCTGCTGGGTGGTTGAGCTGATTGGCCATGTTACAGGAAGGCATTTAAGTCAGGAGAGCACAAAATATTGTCATAGGGGACACTATAGTCAGGAGGATTGACACTGTTCTCTGTAGCAAGAAGTGAGAGTCCAGTTGGTTGCCTGCCTGGTGCCAGGATTAAGGCATTTGCTCTGGGCTGGAGATCAATTTAGAATCATAGAATTATGGAATTTACAGTGCAGAAGGAGGCCATTCAGCCCATCGAGTCTGCACCGGCCCTTGGAAAGTGCACCCTACCTAAGCCCACACCTTCACCCTATCCCCGTAACCCAGTAATCCACCTAACCTTATTTTGGACACTAGGGCAATTTAGCTTGGCCAATTCACCTAACCTGTACATCTTTGGACTGTGGGAGGAAACTAGAGCATCCGGAGGAAAGACACGGGAAAAACGTGCAGACTCCACACAGACAGTGACCCAAGCCGGGAATTGAACCTAGGACCCTGGAGCTGTGAAGCAACTGTGCTAACCACTGTGCTTCCTTGTCATCCAGTGGGGAGGTGAGGATCATGGTCCATGTAGGTACCAATGATATAGGCAGGATGAGGAGGGAGGTTCTGCATAGTCAGTTTGAGGTGCTAGGCACCAAATTAAGAAGCAGAAGCTCAAAGACAATAATCTCTGAATTATTACCTGAGCCTTGTCAAATTGGCATAGGACAAATAATATTAGAGAAATGAATGTTTAGCTCTAAGACTGGTGTTGGAGCAATGAGCAGTCTACACCACTCTTCATCTATGCTATTGTGTAACTCGGAAATGAGAGAGAGTTTTAAACTGAACAATGGGGACAAGGGATCAAATTTGGGAAAATGTGGTAAACCAAAGAGTAGAGATAAGGCAACAGAGAAATATGGGAAATAATAAACAGATCATGACTGGAAGGGACAGAGAGTATAATTCAGCAGATAAGGTGGACACAACAGAAATAATTAAAGCACAAAACTAAGGGCCTTGTATCTAAACACATGTAGCATTTGAAATAAAACAGATGAACTGATAGCGCAAATAGAAATTAATAAGTACAATTTGATAGCCATTACAGGGACATGGCTATAGGATGACATAGATTGGGACTGAATATTGAAGGGTATGTGACATTTAGGAAGGACAGGAAGTTAAGAAAAAGTGGAGGGTTGGCTTTGTTAATTAATGATGGCATTAGAGAGGGATAACGAAAAGTTCAGGTAACCAGGATGTTAAAGCAATTTGGGTTGGGTTGGGTTGCGAAATGATAAAGGCAAGAAATCACTTGTGGGAGTGGTGTACAAACTCTCTAATTGTAACTACATGGCAGAACAGAGTGTAAAAGAAGAGATAATGGGAGTGTGTCAGAAAGGTATGGAAATAATCATGGGGGATTTTAATCTATATATGGATTGGAAAGATCAGATGGCCAAGGGAGCTTAGATGAAGAGTTCATAGAATGTTTTTGGGATAGTTTCTTAGAACAGCACAATCTGGAGCCAACCAGAGGGCAGGCTATACAATACCTGGTATTTTGCAATGAGATAGGATTAATTGATAATCTCATAATGAAGGCAATCCTAGGTAGCAGCGATCATAATATAATTGAATTTTACATTCAATTTGCAAAAAAGACCAGTATATAAACTTAAATAAAGGAAATTTTGAAGTCATGAAAGCAGAGTTAGATAAAGTGAACTGGCAAATGTGCTTAAAGGATAGGTTGATGGAGTACAATGGAGGACATTTAAAGGGATATTTCAGAATACACAGAATAGATACATTCCAACGAGAAACATTTTTTTTAAGGGAAGGATCCAATAAAGACTGTATTAAACTTAAAGGAAAAGCAGACAGGTTGCAGGTCAGAAGATTGAAAAGAATATAATGAACAGTAAACAATGACAAAAAAATTGACGGAGTGAAAAATTAGAGTATGAGGTAAAGCGAGCTAGTAATACAAAGATGGATAGTAAGAATTTCTATAGATACTTAATTAAAAAAGAGTTAACAACATGAGCATTGCAAAGTGCATCTGGGGAATTGATAGTGAAAAGTGGGCAATGATGGATGAATTAAAGAAGTATTTTGCATCGGTCTTCACTATAGAAGACACAAGTAACACCCCAGAAATAGCTGTAAATCAGGAAATTGAAGGGAGGGAGAAACTCAGAAAAATTACAATCACCAGGGAAGTGGTAATGAGCAAATTGCTGGGTCTGTGGGTTGACAAATCAACGGATTCAGGTGGACTTCACCCTAAGGTCGTAAAATAAGTGGTTAATGAGATAATTAATGCATTGGTTTTCATTTTCAAAATTCCCTAAATTCGGGGAAGGTTCCATAAGATTGAAAAATGACAAATGCAACTCCTTTGTTCAAAAAGGGAGGGAGGGAGACAGAAAGCAGGAAACTACAGGTCATTTAGCCTAACATGTCACATACAAATGTTTGAAGTCATTATTAACAATATTATGGCAGGGCACTTAGATGGATTCAAGGCAATAAGGCAGTCTTTTAAAAAAAAAAAATTTAGAGTACCCAATTATTACTTTTTCTCCAATTAAGGAGCAATTTAGCATGGCCAATCCAACCTACACAACTTTTGGTGGGCTGGATCGTGGGCTGGATTCTCCGCACCCCGACGCCAAAATCGTGGCCGGCGCCGGGGCGGAGAATCCAGTTTGATGCCGAAATCAGGCCCAGCGCCAGTCCGCCGATTCTCCAGACACCGAAAAGCGGTGTCACCAGGATGTACAACGCGCCACCGGGGGCCATTGCCAGAGGCCCGCTCCGACATTCTCCGCCCCCGACCGGCCGAGTTCTCGACGGCGTGGAACTAACCTGCTATTGCCGGTCGGAGTACTCGTGTACGGCTGCGGACTCAGTCCGCGGCCACCCTGGTTGAGGGCGGGGTGATCGGAGGCCGGGGGGGGACCTTATCGGCGGCCGAGAGGTGCTTGTGCGGAGTTCGAGGGTTGGGCGCACGGCCAATCGGGGGAGGGGATCTCTTTTTCGGGTCTAGCTCCGCGGTCCGAGTCCGCCATGGAGTATGGCGTGGCCACTGGAAGTCGCTGCCGTGCGCATGCGCGGCCTCTGACCCGCAAGTGCGGGGGCCCATATCTGCAGCAAAAGCTGCGAGATTTACTCTGGGTCCCTCCAGGCAGGGCTATGAATTTGTGTCACATTTTTGCAGGAATTTCAGGAGTAAAACTCCACGGTTTTGACGCCGGCGTGCGGACATAATCTCAATAATGGAGAATCCAGCCCATGTTTAATCAATTTATTGGAGTTTATTGAAGGAGTCACATGTGCTGTGCATAAAGGTGAAACCAATGGATGTAATTTATTTAGATTTCCAGAAGGCAATTGATAAAGTGTCACATCAAAAGTTATTGCAGGGTTAACATATTGGCACGGATAGAATATTCTAACTAACAGGAGTGGCAGAATGGGTCTTTTTGTACAGGTGATACAAAAGTCTGAGAAGTGTGAGAACATGCACTGACAGATTCTTCCCCGCTGTTGCCAGACTCCTAAATGACCCACTTATGGATGGACCTAATCTCTTCACACATCTTCTTTACTGAGTAATACTGCAGTCCTGTATGCTTCACCCGATGCCTGTGCCTATAGGAGCAATTGAAAGCCAGGCTTGAATCTTGCATTGATAGCACAGTCTAACATCAGTGGCAGAGAAATTATTGGAAAACGTTCTGAGGAACATAATAAAAGGCCAGTATACAGGAACAGCAAATAATTCATGAAACTAATAGAATGTGATCTTTTATGGTGAGGTAAATTGATTACAAAAGTAGGTAAGTTACGCTTCAGTTCTACAAGGCATTGGAAAGACCACATATGGACTATTGTGTACAGTGTCGGACTCCTTATTTAAGGAGAAATGTAAATGCATTAGAAGCAATTCAGCGAAGGTTTACTAGATTAATACCAGGAATGGGGAAGTATTCTTATGAGGAAAGGATGGAAACATTAGGTTAGTATTAACATGAGTTTAGAAGAGTAAGAGGCAACTTGATTGAAACCTTTAAGGTCCTGAGCGGCCTTGACAGGGTGGATGTGGAAAAAATCTAGTACGAGGAGTCACTGTTTAAAATTAAGCAGTCACTCATTTAAGACAGAGATGAGGAGAAATTATTTCTCTCAAAGTGTTATGAATCTCTGGAACTCTCTTCCGCAAAAGGTAGTGAAAGCAGATCAGTGATCATTGATACATTTTTTGAGATTGGCAACAGACTGAAACATAACGTCTGAAGCACTGTCCAACAATTTATACGTGTATAACACCTATCATTTCTTTGACAGTAGAATTATGAGTTATCAGTACAGTACACAGATGAACCTTCCCTTGAGGCAGTATTTAACTGAGTGTGACATCAAAGTGGCTCACCAAATCAATGTCAATGGGAACCAGGGGGAAAATCTTCCACAGGTTTCAGTGCTGTCCTGGGTAGTGATGGTCAGCCTCCAACAACCATAACCTGGAAAATGGCTGCAGATGTTCCTCAGGATAATGTCCTCGGCCAAACCAGCTTCATCAATGACCTTCCCTCCATCATAAGATCAGAAGTGGGGATGTTCGCTGCTGATTTCACAATGTTCAGTGCCATTCGCAACTGTTCAGAAACTGAAGCAGCCCACAATAGCCCAAATGCAGAAAGACCTGGACAATATACAGGTTTGGGCTGATAGGTGGCAAGTAACATTTGCACCACACACGTGCCAGGTAATGACCATCTCCATCACAGACAATCTACCCATCTCCTCTTGACGTTCACTGGCATTACCATCACTGATACCCCCAAGATCAACATGCTCATTAACAGAATCTGAACTGGACCAGTCACATAAATGCTGTGGTTATAAGAGCAGGTCAGTTGGTGGGAATTCTGTGGAGAGTAACTCACCAAGCCTGTTCACAATCTACAAGGTGACTTGTTCAGGAGTGTGATGAAACACTCTCCAATTGCCTGGATTACTACAGCTCAAATAACACCAAAGAAGCTTCAAACCATTCGGGACAAGCAACCGGTTTGAGTTGCACTCCCTCCAACATTGGCACATGATGATAACAGCATGTGATGTCAACAAGATGCACTTGCCAAGTATCCTTTGACAGAACCTTCCAAACCAGGACCTCTACCAACTAGAAGGGCAAGGGCAACAGATGGATAAGAAGCAAATTTCCCCCTAAGCTACATACCATCCTGACTTGGAACTATATTGCCGTTCCTTCACTATTGCTGTGTCAAAATCCTGGAACACCCTTCCAAATATTACCGTGGGTGTACCTACACCAGTTGGACTGCCGCGGTTCAATATTTGGCTGAAGGGAAATTGGAGATGGGGAGCAAATGCTGGCCTAACCATTAATGTTCACATCTCATGACTGAAAAGAAAGGTGGTGGGGCTAAGTGGAGCCAGTTGGAGAGGATTGGAGTTGAGAGCTAATTGGGACTTAGTATCTTCATATGATGGGAAGGAGAAATTAAATTGATGCCCACTTGGCAGAAGAAGGAACGAACTCGAGTCTCGGAAGGATTGGGTCAGTGCATATAATTTTGACAAATAAAATACAGCACAACTTGATCTTTTCAAACGATTACTAAATTGCTCTTTGATCTTATTGACCTTAGTAAATTTAACCAAGTACTTGTGAAATCTTAACAATTTGATCGAGCAAGGCCAAAAGGTTTTGGCAGAGTTAAAATTGCAGGGGCTTAAGGTACTCAATTAAGAGAATTACCCCTACTTAACAAATTCCACTTTAAGCATTGCATCTAGGAATATCACAGATTAGAAAATTAAAGTAGCAGGCAGAGCTTTTAAACAGTTGCAGAAGTGCAGACTGAACAGCTGTTTTTGTATTGTTGCCAGCACCTTGAAATCTGCTCCATAATTTAAGCAGGACAGACTCCAGAACACCAGGAATCAATATGTTCAGAATACTGGCTATTTCCATTTTAAGATAGTCTGTGCAATATATAAACAAGGCCAAAAGAATGTATTTCTTACCTCGGTGTACCAGGGACCATTAAAAACTTCGATTGACAATGAAGCATTGATAATTCTGCAGCAGAAGAGCTTACTCGAGAGGATTAAATTAAACACAGGCTTTCTATTAACAGTTGCTTCAGCCAATCCATTTAAATATGATTGTGCTGACTCTCAGTAAGTAGGTCAAATTAATTATATCTCAGTTACATTGAAAAGAGCTTATGAAAAATACCCATGTAGCATCCATAAAAATACCTTGTTATGCGCATTTGAAATCAAAATTTTGGTGAAATGATATCAGTCTAAAAAAGATAAACTGGGATTTTTTAAAAAAACTTCGGAAAATAAATACAATATATTGTTTTCTCCCCTCTCAAAATCATACATAATCTTGCATCTGATATGTTGCACTGTTTAGTAACTGGAATAGAGAAGGAGTATACGGTCAGTAGTATGACGCTTCACTGATTTCCCTCCTACCTCCCAAATTTAATGTTCACACACTAAGAATGCAGTGCATGGGAAAATCCTGCACGTTTTATTATCGGGCCTTCCGAACAAGAGGATTTCTTTTATTTCTTCATAACTTTTTTTTCATCTCTTTCTTGCCTTCCAATATTTCTTTCCTATTTTCTGAAGGCACTGTTTTACAGCTCCATGGACATTAGCTGGTACCTTGTCTGACAATTACATTCTTTATGTTAACATTGGTAACAACAGATGATGAGCAGTTGCAGGCACAATGCAATCCTCAAACAAAATCCACCAGTGGAATTGCACATAATAATCAACAGCTGGAATGTGAGCTAATGTTTCTTTTTATTTGTTTATTGGACATGGGCGTTGCTGGCTAGCCCAGCATTTATTGCCCATCTCCAATTGCCCTTGAGAAGGCAGTAGTGAGCTGCCTTCTTGAACTGCTGCAGTCCATGGAGTGTATGCGCACTCACAGTGCTGTTCGGGAGGTAGGTTCATCTGGATGGATGTGTTTTAAAGGACGTGGTACAGTTTAACTTGGAGCTGGTGTACTTAGTGATGGCCTTTGTCCCCTATAACACGGCATGCTTGGTCAGTTCCTGGGGCCACAGCAGGCACAAGACGGTCTGCATCTCCCAGGAGCTGATGGTGTGCCACTGGTTATAATGGGCCAGGTGGGAATCCTTACCTGCGAAATGCTCAAAGGTGTCGTTGACGAATGAGTTCATGATGCTCATAGCCTTGGAGGATATGCTGTTGTCGAGGTGGACCTGCTTCATAACTCTGCAGCTGTAGGTGGGGTAATTCTCCTTCCTCAACATTCTCCTCTTAAACCCAGTAAGCCTGGATCCATGGAATACCAGCAGATCGTGGGATTTGGTCACTTGTTGTAACTGGTTGAGAGCCCTGAAACCCATAAAACATGGTAACGAACAGATTCCTGCCCATGGCAGGCCACTGTGAGATTCAATCCAGCATGGATGGAATGCGGTACCTTTCTGCTTTTATTCCGAAGCATTAAAAAAAATATTTTTTTGTTTTAACTTTATTATATTTTATTATTTATTTTGGTTGATTACTTCAACTTTATTTTTTATGGGGCCTCTGCCAGCTTCTAATGCTGTTCTCGCTGTTTCATTTTACTGGTCATAAAAAAAAAAGTTGTTTGTACTGTATTATTTTTATTTGTGTTACATTTCTATTATCAGATAGATTTTAACATGTTAACACTGTTATCCGTGAGATGAGAGAGCATCTTGATTCTGTAAGTGAAGGTGTGGAGGGCTGAAACATATTCAGACAGAGGAGAGCTTTAGTTTTGAAACTTTATTGACAGAATAGTGCAAATAAATAACGATTATTGACCTGAGGCATAGAAAAATGGATTCTGGCAAATCGGTACATAAGAGACCATAAGACATAGGAGTGGAAGTAAGGCCATTCGGCCCATCGAGTCCACTCCACCATTCAATCATGGCTGATTTCAACTCCATTTACCCGCTCTCTCTCCATAGCCCTTAATTCCTCGAGAAATCAAGAATTTATCAACTTCTGTCTTAAAGACACTCAACGTCCCGGCCTCCACCGCCCTCTGTGGCAATGAATTCCACAGACCCACCACTCTCTGGCTGAAGAAATTTCTCCTCATCTCTGTTCTAAAGTGACTCCCTTTTATTCTAAGGCTGTGCCCCCAGGTCCTAGTCTCCCCTGCTAATGGAAACAACTTCCATACATCCACCCTATCTAAGCCATTCATTATCTTGTAAATTTCTATTAGATCTCCCCTCAACGTCCTAAACTCCAATGAATATAATCCCAGGATCCTCAGACGTTCATCGTACAACACTGCACCATCCCTGCGTATCTCTACTTAATTGGCTGATTCACTGGAGTCTGGACTGTCTTCCTCTGATGATATGTGCGGCATGGAGCACAGTGGTTAGCACTGTTGCTTCACAGCGCTAGGGAGACGGGTTCGAATCCCGGCTTGGGTCACTGTCTTTGGAGAGTCTGCACGCTGTCCCCGTGTCTGCGTGGGTTTCCTCCAGGTGCTCCAGTTTCCTCCCACAAGTCCCGCTCCACCTTCCACAAACATTCAAACCCTCCACCACCGGTGAACAGCGGCACCCGTGTATCATCTACAAGATGCACTGCAGTAACTCACCAAGGTTCTTCAGATAGTGACTTCCAAACCCATGCCCACTACCATCTAGCAGAACAAGAGCAGCAGACACCTGGGAACCTCACCACCTGGAGGTTCCCCTCCAAATCACTCACCACCCTGACTTGGAAATATCTCGCTGTTCCTTCATTGTCGCTGGGTCAGATTCGGGAACTCCCTCCCTAACAGCATAGTGGGTGTACCTACATCTAAAGGACTGCAGTGGTTCAAGAAGGCAACTCATCACCACCTTCTGAAAGGCAACTAGAGATGGGCAATAAATGATGGACTAACGAGCGACACCCACAACCTGTAAATGAATTTGTTTAAAATGCCACACTTGCTCCAATGTGGACTTAATGTTAAGGGCAGTCACTCTCACCTCACGTCTGGAGTCTTTATGTTTGAACCAAGGTTATAATGGTCAAGAGCTGAGTGAACCTGGCAGAATCCAAACTGAGCATCATTGAGCAGGCAATTACTAAGCAAGTGCTACTTGATAACATTGTTGATGGCCCTATCCATCACATTACTGATGGTTGAGAGCAGACTGATGTGTTGATAATTGGCCAGATTGGATTTGTCCTGCTTTCTGTCTACAGGACATATCTGAGCAGTTTTCTACACTGCTGGGTAAATGTTAGTATTATTGCTCTACTGGAGCAGCTTGGCTAGGAGTGTGGAATGTTTGGTGCACAAGCCTTCTGTACTGTTGTCAGAATATTGTCAAGGTCCATAGCCTTTGCAGTGTCCAGTGCCTTCAGCCATTTCTTGATATCATATGGAGTGATTCGAATTGGATGTAAACTGGCATCTGTGATGGTAGGGACCTCTGGAAGAGGCAAAGTTTCTCAACCCCAATCTGAAGAAACTGAGGCCAATTCTAGTATCATTATGTCCATAGCAATTCTGATAGCTAATTCAACATGTAACCAAAATGCCATCAAAGAAATTCAATCAGTGAGATATCAGCACATTATCTGGCCTGTACTTCTTTATCAGTACCATATTGACTTTGTGTGCAAGGTAAATTGCTTGTGTCATGTGCGAGTACCTTTAAGAAATGGGTGTTCATCAGTGATGTCAGAGTGTGGGTGGAGCTGGGCTGTCTGTCAGATTTTTACATTTGTTTTAGGCTGTTTGCTGCAGGGTGTGTTTTATTTTCGTTTTCAGTGTTGGAGCTGAAGCCAGACAGAGCAGGTGTACTGTTGATCTCTCTGCCATGAAAAGACTATCTCTTGATCATTTGGTGAATTCAGAATTATAAATGTTTTCAGGAGTGAATGTAAACCTGATGTGCTTCTGTTAAAAGGTGTTTCTTTTGTCTTCTGGATGTTGTTTGGGAAGTTATTAAGGATTACCCAGTATTGTATTCTTTGGGGGTTATATTTGAATTAATGGTTGCTAAGATGTTCACTGTATGTTTTAAAAAGGTTAACTTGAGTTCATAGAATAAACATTGTTTTGCTTTAAAAAATACTTTTCCATTTCTGCTGTACCACACCTGTAGAGTGGCCCGTGTGCTCCCCATACCACAATCTAGTAAAGGTTGTGGGTCAGGTGAACTCCATGATACACTTTGGGGTTCTCTAAACCCTGGCCCATAACACTTGTAAAAGCAATTAGGGGTCATGGTTATGGAATAAATCCACATTATAAAACGTTTGGTGCTGAAATTGGCAATTCTGGTATACTTCCTGCCATAACTCTGCATGGGAGCTGTCCTTGAATGGGGGCTTCAGTTGAGCTTTTTGGTGTGGTGGAACCTCAATCTTCCTCAAGCATGAAATGGAGTGCAGGGAAAAGTCCCGGGACTCCCTACTCTGGGAGATGTTGCATAAATCTGTAGCCCAATATGCTGTGTGAAATGGGATACCAGTCTCCTGAAGCACAAAAGTACAGGCTGGTGGTCTGAAGCTCAAGAGGGTGGAAATGTTTGTATAAAATTATAGAGCAGTCTTTTGCTAGAGGGGCGGTCTGAGGCTTTGATGATTCACCCTGTTTGAGGAAGGAACCGACACCCCCTCACGCACGCATGCTCACACAGAAGTGGAAAGTCCCATTTGATTGTCTGGAGTGTGGATTGGTGCACAAAACATATGCCTCGTGGTGTGGGCATTGATGCAAATTTGGTACACTCTTTCTGACCCTGGCAAGATCAGCCTTTAAGGGCACAGATGGATATGATGTTATTGTCAGAATTATAGCCTGTGCCGGTTTGGAGCTTTTGTAATTGCAGAAAACATCTACCTTGGGCCCGATTTTTGGGAGTCGGGAGATTTGTCCTCTTAATAGTTCTGCTTCCTGCTTGGCAGTGTCTGTTGACATTATATTCACTGTGGGAATAGTGGGTCGGCCTGGAGTCAGGTCTGCCACCTCCAGTAACAGGCCTGAGGTAGAGACAGGCGGGCTGATGCTGAGGCTGCCAAGTTACGAGGCCCGTCTCCATATGCCGAGGCATCAGTGCTGCTCTGGAAATAAATGTTAGGGCCCTTTAACTCTCATCCCTTCCCTTTTACATTCCTCACCCCATCCCTCTCTCAACACCGCAGACCACCACACAGCCCCTCTCATCCTAATTTCCCGCAAACCTACCCCCCTCCTCTCACTCCCCCTTACCCCATTTCACCCCATACCATCCGATACTCCACCACTCCATTCATCCAATATCCAATATAAACTGATCTCACAAGCCCTAGTTGAAAGTCTTCAAAAGCCTATGGATCTTTGAAAATTAACAAACATTACTTGAACAGACATATAATATTCATTGGCTGGAATGTTCTGGCTGTTTCCGACGGTGGGATCTTCTGGTTCTGCCAACAGAAAACCCCTACTGTGGGTTTCCCGGCCTCAGGGGATGCAAACAAGTGAAAACCCCATTGACAGTGGTGGGACGAGAAGATCCCACTGCTGGCCAATGGAGAGTGCCACCACAAAACACGCTGCGAGAACATTGAAAAACCTGCTCAATATCTTATTTGAAAAGCTAAATAAACAAACATTACCTGACCAGCCACTCAAAAACATTACCCTCCTTGAAAATCTTTTAAAATTGTCAAAATAAACAGACATTATTTGATACTTGGAAACCTTTAACTTCTTTGAAAGCTCAATTTGTCAAAATTAATAAACTCACCTTTCCTTTGACAGCTGTGGCCACACACGTGTTGAGAAGGGTCCATTCTTAGATTGGAAGTCAATCAAGCATTCATAGCGAGATTCCGTCAAACAACTGTGTATATAAACCTGCCTGGAGTAAATCTATTACAGCTTTTCAACACATATAGAAACTCAGGCATCGATGTCACAGTTTTGATATAGGCAAACAGATGGTTGAGTTGAACTTTGAAGATTGAGTTAAAGCTTACCCATCTCCTCCAAGCTTTTAAATAGTCAAACAGATGGCTGGGCTGAGCTTCATGGAAAAATGAAAGAAATAGACAAATTTCACAAGATCTTGGTTTTATTATTATACAATGCAGAATAACTCTTTATCCAGTGTATAATGGGCAGGATTTTCCGATTGCCGACGCCAGAATCATGTTCGGCGAGTGGCCGGAAAATCTGTTTTTTCGCCGACACGTTTTTCAGATGCTCAGCCCCCTCAAAATCGGCATAATCGCTGAGCATGCCACACACCGTTGGGATGAGCTCAGGACGTCACCTGTGGTCCTTCCCCGATGCTCCGCCCCTGATGGGCCGATTTCCCGACGGTGTCGGTCGCATATCCTCACAGTTTTCGGGGACCTCGTGTGGCGGTTGCGGACTGTGTCCAGCGCCGCCACAGTCGGGGGGAGGAGCTGTTCCGTTGTCTGGGAGGGGCTTTGGTGGGGGCTGGGGGGACTAGTGGGCGGTAGTCCAGGTGTAGCGATGGGGGTTCCAGGGGGGCAGTATCTGGCACGCCGGGTCCGCGCAAGTCCGACACCATGTTATACGACGCAGTCGCCGCAGGTCGCCGCCGTGCGCTTGCGCGGCCACGGACCTGGCAATTCTCCATCCGTACTTGCAGGTAAAGCAGGGGCTTTACGTGGTACGGCTGGTAGCCCCTCACCAGACGGAGCATCGGTGCGGGGGAGGCGCCGACTTTTTCATTGTAAAACCTGACACTTCCTCCGGACATCGCCTCAAAACCGGAGAATCCAACCCAATGTCTCTCATGGACCTGAAGACTTCTCCACTTTAAAAAATATATATTTTGAGTACCCAATTTGTTTTTTTCCAATTAAGGGGTAATTTAGTGTGGCCAATTCACCTATCTTTCACATCATTTTGGGTTGGGGGGGTGAGTCCCACACAGACACCAGGAGACTGTGCAAACTCCACACGGACAGTGACTCAGGGCCGGGTCAAACCCGAGTCCTCGGCGTCGTGAGGCAGCAGTACTAACCACTGTGCCACTGTGCTGCGCTGACTTCGCCACTTCCATAATGCTTGCCAGTTGTCAGAAGTGACAACAGGCAACCACATTATTCAATGGGCACTACCATTTCAAAACGAAGCACTAAAATCACTCACTCTATTGAAAACAAACATAACTTATGCTAATCATCATGGCATGTGACGTAAGCAAGATCTTTCATATTTATCTTGCACATGGTTCCCAGCCTGCAAACCATGAGTCCTCCATTGATCATGGTACCTCTGTGCTGATGTAAGTCATGTATTTTTTCCCAAACTGGCCTGACTCCATAAAAACTGCAGAAGGTCTGAAATGGCCACTTTTGCACAGGTACCAGGCACGTGGGGCAGAAACACGCAGGCTCTTGACTTCTCCTTTATCCTGTGCCAGTGAATTTTTATGGTTCTGGAAATGGGACGAAAGTCCCAGATTTGTGTCCCACCTGCCATTTTTAAAGCTCATCCGACACATTTCACTCTGCGTCGGGACAGTGAAATCGAGACTCTTATCTTTGATAAATTGTGTTTCTTATTCCTTATTGTGCAAGACTCTGCAATTTTCTTAGTTCTAATTGATTATATTCTACATTTCTTACATTTGTCAATTTGCACATAAAACTTTTCCCCTCTATTCATATTAGCACATAAAATATGTTCCAAGAATGCAACCTCTATGTAAATTTTCATTCAACTCATACAAACACAAAAATAAAACTTTTCACTTATCAGTTCAAGATAGTTCAAAAATGATTCATAAAACAAAGCATAGAATTCATAGAATTCACAGTGCAGAAGGAGGCCATTTGGCCCATCAAGTCTGCACCGGCCCTTGGAAAGCGCACCATACCCAAGCCCACATCTCCATCCTTTCCCTACACTTTCACCCTATCCCCGTAACCCCACCTACCCTTTTTTGGACACTAGGGGCAATTTAGCATAGCCAATCCACCTAACCTGCACATCTTTGGACTGTGGGAGGAAACCGGAGCACCCAGAGGAAACCCACGCAGACACGGCGAGAACGTGCAGACTCCGCACAGACAGTGACCCAAGCCTGGAATCGAACCTGGGACCTTGGAGCTGTGAAGCAACTATGCTAACCACTGTGCTATCGTGCTGCCCATAATCAACCAATGTCCCTTCCCCATTCCAATTCCTGATCCCCCAAAATCTCCTAAGTCATGCAGAAACCAAGCTCTTCAATATACATGTGCTCTCAGTTACTGACAATAGTATCTGTACTCACTCCTTGTCTGATAACGTTCAGCCCAAATTAGGCTTTCTTCAGCCTAATGCTAATAACAGATGGTTAGCAAATCAAAGACATTTAAGCAAACCATCCTTCCTGTGATTATGGAGTTGACCATGGATCTCCTGCTCACAGTATCCCATATCCCTTCACTTGCTGTTTAATATCTCCCCATAGTGCCACAGTTGAGGTAATGTCTTTGGTCTTATTGTTTTAGATCATTGCAGGAAAAAGCAGCAGTTTTATGTCTTTGAAAGAAAAAGGCACGTGGAATAACAGTGAAAATCCTAAGGGCATTGTGAAAATAACAGAGAAAGGATGACAATAGCAGACACTGAAGAAAGAACAATACATAAAGAAAAAACATAATGGTTCATTGCAGCAAACAGAAAATGATTGATCCATTAATCAGGTGCACTCCCAAGTTCCTGATGTGCATTTCCAATGAGTGAAACTCTCTTCCGGGGTTACATTGGTAAAAATATATCCCAGAGAAAATAAAGAGAGCGGAGATACTGGGGAAGCTTGTAGCTTGGCTGTTGATAGTTGTATCACACAACGGACAAGCAAATTCTCACAAGAGACAACTGTAAGGGCTTGATGAACATAGAACATACAGTGCAGAATGAGGCCATTCGGCCTATCGAGTCTGCACCGACCCACTTAAGCCCTCTCTTCCACCCTATCCCCATAACCCAAGAACCTCTCCTAACCTTTTTGGTCACTAAAGGCAATTTATCATGGCCAATCCACCTAACCTGCACATCTTTGGACTGTGGGAGGAAACCGGAGCACCCGGAGGAAACCCACGCAGACACGGGAAGAACGTGCAGCTCTGCACAGACAGTGACCCAGTGGGGAATCAAACCTGGGACCCTGGCGCTGTGAAGCCACAGAGCTATCCACTTGTGCTACCATGCTGCCCGTGAAAAAATGGTATAATACAGGTAATGCATATGGAACACAGACCACTTACAAGCAAAGTCTGAGGGATTGATTAATCGTATTAAAAAAATCTTTTTTATTGTACTATGAGTGTATTGAGGCTTAAGTGAAAGTGACTGATTTGGGGATCACTGGGTTTGGGTTTTTCAGTGCCAGAGGGCTCATTACATACCTATTTGGAAGAATAATGAGAAGGATAAATCATCACTGTTTCTCCTGCCAACAAAAATTCTCTTCTAAAAATAAAATAACTCTGTAGATCATATAGTTCATCCTAACTTTAAAAAAAATGTTCTCAGCACAAAATAAAGGAAAAACCAACAAGAATAGAAGTGCCACAGTCACCACCATTTCTGCTAGTGACTGGCTGAATTTAAAATAAGCCTTCCAAAAATTGTTTCATCAATTTCATGTAATCTAAATGCAGAATAACAAATGCAATAAGTGATAATGCACACACTGCATTGGGTAAAAATAACACTTTAAAAGGGGTTTGTAAAAAGATGTCCACAAACTTTTATTTAGAATCTGGAAGCACTACTCGAGAGTGTGGTGGAGGCAGATTCAATCGGGATTTTCAAAAAGAAATTAGAAGAGTGCACAGGAGAAAGAAGTTGCAGAGCTACAAGGAAACGACCGGGGTGTGGGACTAGCTAAATGCATCTTGGAAGAGTGACGGCATGAACTCGACAGGACGAATGGCCTTCTGCGCTGTCACCATTCTATGATGTCAGGATTTACAGGGAGGAGCAAGAACTGGGTGAGGTGCATTTCATGTCTGGCACAACGACATCGATGAGCAAGTTAACCGTGTATTTTAACTGGATTTAGATCGATATTTTGTATGTTCATAAACAAATAAAAGACTGACAGAAACTCTTCAAGGGGACATGTCTTTGTAAGGCACTGCAAACCAAAATGTGAGTGATCCTTTTCTGAGAAAACAGAGCTGAATTGCCACCGCAAGTGTTGACATGAACAAAAAATGTTGATTAACCCCATATAAGTTCCTTTTAAGTTCTGCAGCATTTCCGTTCGCCATCATTTCCTTTACATCTTGTTGAATGGAAGCCAACAACGACTGCTTTATTCAAACCATGTTGTTTTCACTGGATTTCCAAACAGGGTCAGTGTAGGTCTGGTGGGTTCATTAAGGTTGAATCTGCTTAATTTATTTCATGCTTGTAAGAAGTTAAGTAGATGAGAGAATCCATAAATAAGATGATAGAATTTAGATTATAATATTCCAGGGCCTTTTTATCTCAGTAGATGAAAGTTTTTTTCCCCCTTCATTTGTTAGATGATAAAATCCGCTCAGTGTGATTTATGAACAACTTGAAGTGATTAGTTTCACAGCACACAAAATTCCTTGGGTTCAGAAGGATGTCCAATCTGTTACACCACAAACTGTTGACTGTATGAGAACATGAGCAGCTCTGCACTAAGGAGATTGTGTTGAGTTATTAAACACTTGTGCTAAAGCTGCTTATTGTTAATTCCCCAATGTCCTGCTGAACCGATCAGATCAAATCAGATCAGATTAGATCAAAGAGCCTGGGAACTGGGGCTTTGAGCAGATTCATTTAATCAGTAAAAAGAACCTCAGAGGAGAGAGCAGTACCAGGATCACAGAAGATTAGAACAAAAAAATATGAAACAACAATCAGATGAGCAATGTCCGTAAACCAGGAATGTTAAGCATGGGAAAAGCATATTAGTGCACTGGTAAGTAACCTTTTAAGTGCTGCTTTTCCATTGCAACTCATCTAACAAAATATATATTTTCCATTGAGTTGCTTTACACATGCATTGTGTTAACATTTCAGAGTCGAATTATTAGAAGTAATAAAAAAATGCACAAAGAAAATTGCTTTAAAAGTGCTCTCTGAACTAAATATACTTTATCTAAGTCTGCATTGTTCAATAATTGTTTCCATCAAATACAAAATCCATTGGGCGTTAATAGAGCTGGAAAACACAGCCAGCTTTAAAAAAAAAAAGTTTCCTTTGCTTTTCTCCTGTTTTTGCTTCCTTGGTGTGGAAAGTGCTGAATCATGGCAGGAGGTCACAGATTGTGGCAGACCTCTTATCCTTTGCTTAATGTGTAAGATTGGACAGTGTGATAATGGACTTTACATCTACATGAAGATCACACTCAAACCCAATTCTGCCTTGACTTGTCATGCATACCTCATGCATACCTGTACTCTTTCCAACGCCAGTCACTGGATAGTGAGCAGCAACAAGATGCCTGACAGATTTTTCCAGGACATATTTTCAGATTATTGAAAATGGTGGGAATTTTAATTTTAAAAATGTGAAGTTTTGCCTGGAATTTTCCACTCCCGTTTGAAGTGTTGGGTGCTCTGAGATACAGACGAACCAACACGGCTGCGATTGGTACAACTCAGTTTTATTCCTTTAAACTATTTATATAACAAACTTGGTACTCAGCACGTGGTGACTGTTTGAGTGTCTTGCTATGAGGTCCTTGCCCTGTGCCGTCTCCTGATGGACTGCCCAGGAAGTGTCGTGTTTCTTGTTTTGTACTGTGTATGCTCTTGACTGTGATTGGCTGTCGTGTTATGTGTGCTAATTGGTCCGTTGCTCTGTCTATCATTATGTATGTGTGTATGTGCTGTGATGTTCACTTGAATATCATGACACCGTTAGCATAGGGAAAATGTGGCGACGGGAATGGAAAATGTTCCGAGAAATGGCCAAGTTGTATTTTGATCGGCAGAATTCTCCATTCCTGAGATTAAGTGTTGACTCTGGGCAGGATTCGCGGACTTCTACGACAGTAAAATTGGTGCCGCACATGGACCCATTCAACAACAGTTAAGGTGCCATGTGGAACACAATTAATTCCAATGAGAAATGGTGCGGGTTTCGCTGGATTTGCGATTGATACTCAGGAGGCTGACAAGCTGCAGCCACATATATACACTTCACTCCCCACACACACCATCCCAGCCAACAAGATGGCAGCAAGGAGAGCAGCACCCAATTTATGGATGGCAAGTTTGAAGCGCTGCTGGACGTCGTGGAGGCGAGGCCGGCGACCTTGTACACTGGCCCAGGAAGGAGGCTGCCAGCCTTCGCTATTCGCCATGCCTGGGCGCAGGTAGCAGAGGCTGTGTAAGCACCATCAGCAACACCATCTGGACCGGCCTACAGTGCCGTAAAATGTTGCACAACCTCCTTAGGGCGGCCAGGGTGAGAGTGAGTAGACAACACCAGCCCCTGTCCCACACACCCATAACCCACACCCCCCCCGTGCCACCCGGAGGGAATCTGAACCCTCACCGTGCACCATATGCCAGCACCCATATCGGCCCCCATGCCCGGGTGCCCTGGCCATTGAAGCCACAAGCTACCCACCCCCAGGGCTGCATGCATCAGACTGTCTAACAATGTGAATTTCTTCTTTCCCCCCCTCCTTCAGCCCAAGGAGAGGTCTGCCCATAACCGCTGGGAGTGGGGGAAGACTGGAGGGGATCTGCCAGACCTGTGGCCCCTCACCGCGGCAGAGCAGTGGCCCCTAGATGTGGTCGGTAGGCCCGAAGAAAGGACAGTCTACGGGGTGGAGATCAGAGCAGGCGAGGAAGTGTAACCCCGCTGGGTTGTGGTTCCCCGCGTCACGGGTGCCACCCGCCCTCCCCAACACCACCCTCACCCTCACGCCACCCTCACCTCCTCACCACCCCCACACCAGCCTCTCACCCAAACACCACCCTCACACCCACATCACCCCCTCACCCCCACTCCACACATCCTCACCACACCCACTGCCCCCCCCCGGCCCGCGGTCTAATCAGACGTTCTGTCGTGTGTCTTGCAGAACCTACTGGTGATGGGGCGGGTCCATCTGGTGCTCCCCGTCCCCAGCCACAGCCAGAACCAGAGCCCTCGGGTGCCAAGCAGCGACGAGGATGATACCGACACAGAGAGAGCCATCAACCCGAGACCCAGGCCACCCCAGGGCTCAAGTCCAATGAGGAAACTGACTTCCTATCACAGCTGACTCCAACACCCTCCACCATCCCAGACACACACACCTTGGTTGGGTGCTTGAAAATGAAAATCGCTTATTGCCACGAGTCGGCTTCAATGAAGTTACTGTGGAAAGCCCCTAGTCGCCACATTCCGGCGCCTGTTCGGGGAGGCTGGTACGGGAAGAGCTGTTTTGAAGAGGCTCCAGGGACACTATCTGGTGAGCACCACACACATGGTCTGGTACAGCAGGTGGAGGTAGGAACTGCCGAAGGGGCGGACAGTCGAGTGTGGGCCAATCCCAGGAACTAGCTGCCATCCAGGTGGGCTTCGAGCTTCTGGAACGGACAACCCCATCAATTGTGGAGATGCAATCGCAGAGCCAGGGACTACAAGAGGGGATGTCGGCCAGCATCCAGCACCTGCAGGTGCAGGTGGAGGAGTCCAACCATGTGCAAGAGCAGGTGCTGGTCATGCATGCCACCAAAGCTAACATCACATGGTTGGCGTCCGCGGTGGAGGCATTGGGGGCGACGGTTTTGACTATGGATCAGCATGTCCAAAGCCTGTGACATTCTGTACAGCCGGTTGCCGAGTCCCAGCACAGGGCTGTCCTCTCACTGGCATACATGTGCCAGAGCAACCTGGACATTGCAGTGGCACTCCTCAGCATGGCCCTGTCACAGCGGGCCATGGCTGAGAGCGTCGGCGACATTACCCAGGCCAATGTGGCACAGACGCAGAGGGGGTTGGCCCAGTCCCAGAGGGAGGTGGCGCAGTCACTGGCTGATGTGGCACACACCCAGAAGGTGGTGGCACAGTAGCAGCATGATGTGGCGCAGTCCCAGACGGCGATTATCCACTCCCTGTGCTCCGAGGCCATGAGCATGCAGACCCTGGCCGAGTAGAGAGCAGGCCCCGAGGGCTGGCAGTGCTAAGTGGCGGGGAACCCTCAGGGGGCAGCTCTGGAAGGGCCCTCCAGTATGGAGCTTGGAGGGTTGCCCGCATTGTGGCAGCCCCGTCTCATGGAGTGGCCCGGTGGCCATTGGGCAACCCGAGGGAGGAGGAGGTGATGAGGCCTGTGCTGGTGACTCCTGCAGGGGAGGTGCCGGAATGGCACAGCACTTTGGACTCCCCCACCCCCCCCCACCCCTCCTACCCCTCGCGCATCTGATGGGCAGCAGGTCGAACAGGGTGGCACCATGCCACCTGGGACACCCGAGCAGCAGCCAGGCCGATACAGGCCAGGTCGCCCAGAAGGTGCCCGCCAAAGGGGACCCAGGTCACATGGCAGGAATCATGTAGCATTAGGGCCCTTAAGGCCAGAAAAGTAGACAGCAGTTAAGTTGGTACGGGTGCAGGGCACAGTTTAGTTGTCGGGGCTAGGGCACGTATCTGGATATTTGTATATATGAATATGTACACTTTCTAACATTGTCCACAGGTGTTTCATGTGTTTTCACATAAATCAGCCAGCACTCACAGCTACAGTGACCCGCACCCATCTCACCCCCTCCCCCACCTCCACCACCCCTGGGGATTTGATGGAATGGCCAGCTCACATGCAGGAATAACCAAGGAGGACGGTGTAAAGTGCAACCGTGGGCAGGAATCAGATGTTGTCAAGTTATACAGAGCACCAGAGCTCATCGCGGAGCGGGTTGTCATCATCCTCCATCCCATGGACCAGACCCACTGCTTTTGTCAACCCACATCCCATAGTGTAGCAGGTATGTATCACAGAGGGCGTTGCAGGCAGGTGGGGGAGGGGTTGAGATGGGAAGCAGTGTCTGTACCCATGGCCAGCCTTCTCCCCAATCGGTGAACCTGGAGGTGATCAGAGCGTCCCGTGCTCATTGACTCTGGTGCACACGTTATGCGGTCTCCAGTGGCTGCCTGGGCCCCATCTCCTGTCCATCCTCCCCCTCATCATCCTCGTCGGACTCGGACTGGCATTCCTCATCCTCCAGCACGGAGGAGGATGCGCGATGTTGTGGAGGACGCAGCAGGCTGCCACAATGTGGGTGACTCTCCCAACAGCATACTGGAGAGCCCCTCCAGAGCGGTCCAGGCAACTGAAACGTATCTTCAGGATACCAAAACACCGCCCCCCCCCACCTCCCCAACCTGCCTTCCCAATCGCAATCCCGCTGTGGCTGGTCCGCCTCAGAATCTTTTCTTTTTCCTGTAACTTGTGCATACGCACAATTACCGCCAGCGGCAGCTCCCCCGCTCTTGGCCTCTGCCTACGGGGCCTTGTCCAGCACCTTCTCATCCACCAACCTGGCCAGCATCCTCACGACATAGACCATTGCACTCGTTCCCGCCACTCCCTCCGGTATGCCCATGATCCTCAGATTCTGCTGCCTGGACCTGTTTTCCTGGTCCTCCTCCTTTGCTCGCAGTGCCTTAAACATGTCCCCCAGGATCGCCATCTCCGCTTCCAGTGTCACAATATGGTCATTCTGATCAGACAACACCTTCTGCACCTCCTGGATCATCGCCCCCTGCACTTCCAGGCTCTTCCCCACCTATTCCTAATTCCCATAAAGAGGTGGCACTATCCTATTAGTAGCCTTTGACCAGTCATTCTGCATTTCTGTACGCTGCTGCTGAAATTCATCCATTTTTGCATTTGATGCTGCAGCATGAGTCTCCTTCAACTCCTTAGCCAGGGCTCTCACTGCCTTCTGTCAAATTTTGTCACCCCCAGACATGCTCATCTGGGGGAGAACTAATTCTTCTCCACTCTCTGCACAATGTTTCCGCCGATATTCCCCAAAGTTCAGGTAGAAGGGGCCAAAACCAACGCCTTCAAGCAGAAGCCATCCGGTGTGCGACCACTCACTCCATGGCTGCCACCGGAAGTCCAGGATCGCTACTTCTTATTGTGTTCCAACTGGAAACAGATGAAGATGTGTGCGGGAGAGTGAGTGATAGTATCCCTTGAGTTGACACTGACTGAGATCCCTGTGGATGTGCAATGCGTGTGTGAGTGTATGAGTTGAGAATGCCCTGGCAGAACAGAAGAGATCATTCATCCTCTCTCAGCACTGGACAGCTGTCCACTTCTACAGGGCGTTGGCACTCACAACCGCTACCTACCGTGCTGGACCTACCGTGCTGGGTTTGTGACCTTGCTGCTAGCGTGGGCCGATTGTGTCATGTCGACATTCCACTGAATCCAGGACTCTCTCCAGGTAGGCGCCCAACAATTTGGGGGCAGATTTCCTGGCAGCCATCCTTTCCCAGCGACCTGTGAAGTGTGGTTTGTGTGTGCTGGAACGACCTTTAATTGTGGCTTCTCAATGATTGCAGTGCTGAGGTGATGACAGGGCAGGCAAATCAGGAGCTTCCCGCCAGCAATAGAGCGTGGAACACATGACAGAAAATCTTTGGCACTAAGTGCCGCACTTATACGACGGGAAATACCACCATTGCCGACAGTGGACTCAATGCCACTTTTACTGCCTGCCATCGGCTTTTGCCGATTTCCGGGAAAATCCTGCCCTATGTTGTCACTGTGACTCATTTGTTTTGGACTCCAGCTGCATTTAATATGATAGACATAACACATGAAGAGAAATAATTTAGTAGAGAAAAGCTCCAAGCTGAAAGACCTTGCATTCTTTTAAATCGTTTAAAATCGGCCTTGCATTAATGCCATATGCTAACAAAAAAATCTACAAATACTACAATTTCTAAATTGTAAAATCATTTTCACAGATGATTTTTACAAAAACATTACAGCATGAGGTTGACAATATCAGATTCCTTTAAAAATATTTTACAAACAATCAAAATATTGGATTGATTTTTATATACTGCACACTTGAATTTCCCAACTGAAAGGTTTCAATGTCTAGATTTGGTACCTGTCAACTGAACCTGCTTTCTTCACTTTGGCAAAGATTGTCAATCTTTCATGAGGAAGTCGAGAGCATGTTGTGGACAAGTGTCCTGATAAAGTGAACAAGTGAAATAGTTCAATAATACGTGTTGGCTTATCAATATGTACTATTAAACATCCATCGAGAGAAGTCTATGGTGCACAATAGAGGACCAAATCAATCAAAGAAATACCAAAGCCAGGTTTTAGGCTTATTTTTCACCCTGTGAGCAGATAAATGCATCTAATTGTGAACAATAATCTCATCACATGTTTAGCTCCAAGTTGAAATGTAATATTAGAAAATGGATGTAGATTTATTTCAAGCCTGTGAGTTTGGATATTTTCGGTTCAATGAAAGAAAAAAAAATGAACAAATAAACTTCCATTTATATAGCATCTTTCACAATTATTCAGACATCTGTGTCACAGCTAATTTACTACTTTTAAAGTGTAGTCCCGATTGCAATGTGAGAAAATGTGACATCCGATTTATGTAGCGGGTCCCACAAACAGCAGTGGGATAATGATGAGTGTATCTGTTTTGTAGTGTTGACACCAGTAAGGCCTCCTCTGTTCGTCTCTGAACAGCATAATAGGATCTTTTACTGAGAGGGCAGATGGGACCCTGGTTTAACATACAATATGGACCTTCTTATTTCATGATGTTCTAAGAATAGTACTGAAATGCCGGTCTGGATTGTTTTCTTAAATTTTGACTCTTTGGGCTCGAACCCGCAACTTTCAAGCTCAAAGGCAGGAGAGAAAATCTCCCAGCAACTCTGATGGAAGTCTGCAAAACTGAAGCTGATGCACGAGGAGTCGGTCATACGGCTCCTCAAATCTGTTCTGTCATTCAATATCATGGCTGGTCTTTGAGTTCAGCTTCACTCTTGCTCTCAATCCGCTTGTGATTCCTTTAGACTCCCAAAATCTTTTGATCTCAATCTTGAATACATTTAACAATGGAGCATTCACAGCTCACTGGGGTAGAGAATTCCAAGAATCCACAACCTTCTGAGGAAAGAAATTTCTCCTCAGCTGTGTCTAAAATGACCATCTCCTTATTATAAAACTGCCCCTCCTAGTTCCAGACCCTCCAGCCAGGAGACATATCCATCCTGTCAAGTCTTCTCAAAGACTTTTCTCCAGTCATTGCGATTCACATGTCTGGCGGTAGCGCAGCCCACCGGCGGAGTGGGTGGTTACAATGGGGAATCCTATTGACAAGTAGAATCCCGTCACCAGTGAGCGGCGCGCGGCCGAGAAACATGTGGCTGGGGAATCTGAAAATCCAGCCTATTGTGTTCCAATGAGCTCATGTCCCCCTCCAATAAACTCCAGAGACTATGGGCTCGATTCTCCGTTCCTGAGACTATGCCAGCGGAGCATGTGTGGTCTTTCATGACCAAAAAATCAGCGTCGGCGCCAACTGAAACTACCACCGCCCATGCCGAAAACAGCTAGCGAATGGTCGGGTCCTGGGCCGCACTGCTGATGGCCTGCAGCAATCGCGCTGTTCAACATGGCGACGGCCTTGCGCGAATCCAACCCGCCATCTGCGACCCCACAGCCCAGCCCCCTGGCCACCCCCTGGCCACCCCCCACCAATCTCCCAAGCCCTAGCAGAAGCCAGCCCGGCCAGCGGCCTGGATCCCGGCTAAGTGTGGTGGTGCTGGACACAGTCTGTAACTGGCACGCCAGCTTCCCGAACGTTGAGACCACACGTGGCCCACGCCGTCAGGAGCTTGGCCCATGAGGGGCGGAGCATCATGAGTGGGCCGGCCGATGATGTGCCAATGGCATTGAAACGGCATGCGGCGCACGACATGATGATGCCAGTTTGGGGGTGGCGGAGCATGGCGGATCGGCATCAAACTGGCGCCGGCCCCGATTTCGGCATGGAAATCCATTCTCCGCCAGATCACCAATTACGATTTCGGCATCAGGCTACTGAGAATCCCGACCTATATGCGCATTATACTCAACGGATGTGATTTAATGGCCATGTTGCGCTTGAGCGAGAGTGCCACATGGCCATTAGATCACGGAAAGACCATAATTGTGAACCACGCCGGGTGCTGATCGGTTTGCGATCTAACCGGCCCGCTCCCGTTAGCAAAATCAGGATCCGCTGTGGTGTGGAGAGAAATCAATAATCACCGCTTAAGATCAATCTCGGCACAATTAAGGGGAGTGACCCTCTATCGAACGACCTCCCGTGATTTAACGGCATCCCCAGCAAGTGGGCGCCGATTAGCACACCTTTTTAAAAACCTGAAGCTGGTGGAATGGTTCCTGTGGGGATCCGAGGACGTGAGTAGCCATCTCTACTCTTGGACAATGAGCCTGGGGGCACTGGGGTTGCTGCCCAGGTGCTTGGGGGGGGGGGGGGGGAGGCTCCCAGGAGGGCAGTCTCATTGGAGTGGGCCACCATCGGTGCAGCGGGAGGCTGGACCCTGGGCTGGGATGGGGGGGGGGGGGGGGTGGAGAGGGGGGTAGTGGTGGTTGTCCCAACACCTGCGGATCCGCCATGCCGCCCCATGGATCATGTGCACCTATTACTGGGACAAACCCAGCCCCTGCCTGTCTGTCCCACCAACCACCCATAACTCCCACTGTCCAAGGAGACCTTTGGACACATAGCTGAAGGTTATTTCTAATAGGTAATTGGCAATCATAGTTAAGTGAGCACTTCACACCTCCCAAGTGGATTCCCATGGGTAGGCGTGCCATGTAGCTTGTGGGGATTATTGCCTAGCATCCCAATCAGACCGTGATGCCTGGACACTGTGCCTGAACACTGCAGGAAGCAACACCATGGACGCAGTGGCCAACATCTGAGCACCCAGGAGCTGGGGCTCAGCACCGGGGACATTTCTGTGACCAGAGGATGGGTGTGTGCACCAGGCAGAGGATCAGTGTCCAGTCCTGATAACATTATGTGTGGGTGTCTGGAGTACAGGTTGTGCGGTCCGGTGACCAGGGGCCCCTGCTGCGGCTGGGGGTGCATGGGCAGGATGTGTTGGATGGCAGAGGATGTGTGGGAGGGTTCAATCGCGGAATGTAGGGTCCCGGGGTGGAAGACATCGCTGGTTGTCAGTCTCACACACTCTCCAATTCCTTACAGATATTACACGAGATGGATGATATCATGGACTCCGCGGAAGCTGCCCTCGTGGTTCGGCTGGCTGGCTAGGGGCCAGACGCCGGAGGAGGCGGCGGCAACGTTGACAGAGACTCGAGGCGGTGGCCCAAGTGAAGGTTCGTGCCCCACAGCTTGAGGACACAGCCTCTGATCAGGTCAGGGAGGGACCCAGAGGGGGAGGCCAGCGATGGCCCAATCTGTACAGGCATCGCTGGTCTTTCGAACAGATGATGAACAGCATGTGATGCAGGAGGCTCCCACTCAACAAGTGGACAGTGTCCTCACAGACTTGGCATCACGTGGACAGGGAGGATGCCCGCTCCTGGTGGCTGACCTGAACATTTACGCCTCAAAATCATTCCAGGGCTTGAGCGAGGACTTGTGTGGCATTTCACAAGCTACAGCCCACAAGTACATTCATTAGGTCAGGGATGCCTAGTTTTCCCAGGCAGCGAACTTTATAACCCTTGATGTGGACCAGGCCCAACAAGATGCTCGGGCAGCAGGATTCTCCACCCTCTCAGGGATGCGCCAGGGGCTAATAGATCACACACATGTCATCTTGCACATGGCTTTCAGGAAGTGCCCTACATAAACAGGGAGGGGTTACACTCCCTGAACATCCAGCTCTTGTGCGACCATCCGTGAAGATCATGTACATGTGTGCATGCTTCCCAGGGAGCGTGCCCGACAGCTACAGCCTGGGGCAATCGGACATCCCCGGCCTCTTTGAGGACCACCCCAAGGTGGCCGGTTGGTGCTTGGGGGATAAGGAGTAAATGCTGAGGACCTCGCTAATGACATCAGTACGGAGGCCAGTGACCAATACAGAGAACCAATACAACGGAGCCCATGTGACAACTCGTGTGTCATTGAGCAGTGCATCAGACTCCTCAAAATACAGTTCCAATGGCTCAACTTCTCTGGTGGTGCACTGCAGCACACACCCCAGAGGGTCACCCGCTTTGTGGTGGTCTGCTGTGCCCTCCACAACCTGGCACAGCAGCGGGGCAACATGCTAGAGGCAGAGGAGGAGCCACCTGTAACCACCTCTGAGGAAGAGGATGAGGAGACACCGCTTAGCCTTCTGTACTCTACCGCTGAGACTAGGTGTGCCCCCAGGATGCACATCAGAGGTGGTGGCAGCCAGCTGCATCCCATGGCCTTCAACATCTCTGGGGGCCCTAGGGCCAGGGGGCCCCACCCCACTTACTGGCGGCACATGCCTCGCTGTGCCATTTTGTGCTGGGTGCTGACTCCGAGACGTGCCATTGTTAGGGGAGCAGTTGACCACCATCGCCACCCTTGTAGGGTAGCTCCGGGCTGGCACCCACCCGGGTGGAAGGAGCCCCGGCTTCCCCTGCGTCATCTGGCTCTGTCAGCGTTGGTGGCTCCCAATGTCTGCAGCAAGGTGGTGACTTCCTCAGCGATGCTCCTCAGTGCCAGGCACATGCTCTGGACTGCCCCGGCAATGCCCAGCTGTGACTAGGACACCTACCCAATAACCAGGAAATGCTCTGGCGTGCCCTGCGAATGCCCACCTGAGACTGGGACATGATCCGCAGCACCTCATCAAGGTTCACATGGGACTGGGACTCATCCCCCAGCGACTGAGACATTCTGCCGATGCCCTCAGCCATGGCCGTCCCTGACTGAGCCATGCCTTGGAAACCTCCACTCATGTCATGCACTATGCTCTCCACTGCGGTCACCACCCTAGCAGTGTTGGCCTCGGTGCCACGCATTGCTGGCAACATCTCCTGCGCCCAGAGCATCTGGGACTCCTCCAATCAGCGATGGCCCTGGAGTGTCGCTGACATCCCCCTCTGAATATCATGGTCGCACTCCATCAACTGCATTAGCTCCAGGGCAAACCTGGTCTGGAGACTCAGCATCTGACTGGGATCCAGCAGTCCTCCGACTGCTGTCTCGACTGGGCACTCCTGCCTCCACCTGATGTGCACCTGTAACTGAGTGGTGCTCACCATAATGCGACCACTGCTGTCGCCCACTGAGGTGTGTGTCTTTGTGCTGGCAGTGGGTAGGGATGACAGCTGTGCCGCAAATACGGTGGTCCCCCCCCCCAGAGCTAACCTCCAAGGTATTCACATGGAAGCGGGGGACCACTTTGTATGGGCCGGCACCGTTGGATGGAGATGCGGAGGGAGAATGGATATGTGGTCATAACAAAGAACAAAGAAACAAAGAACAAAGAAAAGTACAGCACAGGCCCTCGAAGCCTGTACCGACCATGCTGCCTGTCTAAACTAAAACCTTCTACACATCCTGGGTCCGTATCCCTCTATTCCCATCCTATTCATGTATTTGTCAAGATGCCCCTTAAATGTCACTATCGTCCCTGCTTCCACCACCTCCTCCGGCAGCGAGTTCCAGGCACCCACTACCCTCTGTGTAAAAAAACGTGCCTCGTACATCTCCTCTAAACCTTGCCCCTCGCACCTTAAAACTATGCCCCCTAGTAATTGACCCTCTACCCTGGGAAAAAGCCTCTGACTATCCACTCTGTCTATGCCCCTCATAATTTTGTAGACCTCTATCAGGTCGCCCCTCAACCTCCGTCATTCCAGTGAGAACAAACCGAGTTTATTCAACCACATCTCATAGCTAATGCCCTCCATACCAGGCAACATCCTGGTAAACCTCTTTTGCCCCCTCTCTAAAGCCTCCACATCATTCTGGTAGTGTGGCGACCAGAATTGAATGCTATACTCCAAGTGTGGCCTAACTAAGGTTCTATACAGCTGCAACATGACTTGCCAATTCTTATACAATGCCCCGGCCAATGAAGGCAAGTATGCCGTATGCCTTCTTGACTACCTTCCCCACCGGTGTTGCCCCTTTCAGTGACCTGTGGACCTGTACACCTAGATCTCTCTGACTTTCAATACTCTTGAGTGTTCTACCATTCACTGTATGTTCCCTACCTGCATTAGACCTTCCAAAATGCATTCCCTCATATTTGTCCGGATTAAACTCCATCTGTCATCTCTCCACCCAAGTCTCCAAATAATCTAAATCCTGCTGTATCCTCTGACAGTCCTCATCGCTATCCGCAATTCCACCAACCCTTGTGTCGTCTGCAAACTTACTAATCAGACCAGTTACATTTTCCGCCAAATCATTTATATATACTACGAACAGCAAAGGTCCCAGCACTGATCTCTGCGGAACACGATTAGTCACAGCCCTCCAATTAGAAAAGCACCCTTCCATTGCTACTCTCTGCCTTCTATGACCGAGCCAGTTCTGGGTCCATCTTGCCAGCTCACCCCTGATCCCGTGTAACTTCACCTTTTGTACCAGTCTACCATGAGGGACCTTGTCAAAGGCCTTACTGAAGTCCATATAGACAACATCCACTGCCCTACCTGCATCAATCATCTTTGTGACCTCTTCGAAAAACTCGATCAAGTTAGTGAGACACAACCTCCCCTTCACAAAACCATGCTGCCTCTCACTAATACGTCCATTTGCTTCCAAATGGGAGTAGATCCTGTCTCGAAGAATTCTCTCCAGTAATTTCCCTACCACTGACGTAAGGCTCACCGGCCTGTAGTTCCCTGGATTATACTTGCTACCCTTCTTAAACAGAGGAACAACATTGGCTATTCTCCAGTCCTCCGGGACATCACCTGAAGACAGTGAAGATTCAAAGATTTCTGTCAAGGACTCAGCATTTCCTCTCTAGCCTCCTTCGGCATTCTGGGGTAGATCCCATCAGGACCTGGGGACGTATCTACCTTAATATTTTTCAAGACGCCCAACACCTCGTGTTCCCGTACCAGCCTCCCCAAACAGGCGCTGGAATGTGGCGACTAGGGGCTTTTCACAGTAACTTCATTTGAAGCCTACTTGTGACAATAAGCGATTTTCATTTTTTCATTTCATTTCACCTCGTCTTTTTGGATCTCAATGTGACCCAGGCTATCTACACACCCATCTCCAGACTCAACATCCACCAATTCCTTCTCTTTGGTGAATACTGATACAACGTATTCATTTAGTACCTCGCCCATCTGGCTCCACACATAGATTCCCTTGCCTATCCTTCAGTGAGCCAACCCTTTCCCTGTCTACCCTCTTGCTTTTTACGTACGTGTAGAAAGCCTTGGGATTTTCCTTAACCCTATTTGCCAATGACTTTTTGTCACACATTCTAGCCCTCCTGACTCCTTGCTTAAGTTCCTTCCTACTTTCCTTATATTCCACACAGGCTTCGTCTCTTCCCAGCCGTCTAGCCCTGACAAATGCCTCCTTTTTCTTTTTGACGAGGCCTACAATATCTCTCGTTATTCAAGGTTCCTGAAATTTGCCATATTTATACTTCTTCCGCACAGGAACATGCCGGTCCTGAATTCCTTTCAACTGACATTTGAAAGCCTCCCACATGTCAGATGTTGATTTACCCTCAAACATCCGCCCCCAATCTAGGTTCTTCAGTTCCCGCCTAATATTGTTATAATTATCCTTCCCCCAATTTAGCACATTTACCCTAGGACCACTCTTATCCTTGTCGATCAGCACATTAAAACTTACTGAATTGTGGTCACTGTTCCTGAAATGCTCCCCTACTGAAACTTGTGGCATCTGGCCGGGCTCATTCCCCAATACCAGGTCCAGTACAGCCCCTTCCCTAGTTGGACTGTCTACATATTGTTTTAAGAAGCCCTTCTGAATGCTCCTTACAAACTCTGCCCCGTCTAAGCCCCTAGTACTAAGTGAGTCCCAGTCAATATTGGGGAAGTTGAAGACTCCCATCACAACAACCCTGTTGTTTTTACTTGTTTCCAAAATCTGTCTACCTATCTGCTCCTCTATCTCCTGCTGGCTGTTGGGAGGCCTGTGGTAAACCCCCAACTTTGTGACTGCACCCTTCTTATTCCTGATCTCTACCCCTATAGCCTCGCTGCCCTCTGAGGTGTCCTCCCGTAGTATAGCTGTGATATTCTCCCTAACCAGAAGCGCAACTCCGTCACCCCTTTTACATCCCCCTCAACCCGCCTGAAACATCTAAATCCTGGAACGTTTAGCTGCCAATCCTGTCCTTCCCTCAACCAGGTCTCTGTAATGGCAACAACGTCATAGTTCCGAGTACTAATCCAAGTTCTAAGTTAATCTGCCTTACCCATAATACTTGTTGCATTAAAACATATGCACTTCAGGCCACCAGACCCGCTGTTTTCAGCAACATCTCCTTGTCTGCTCTTCCTCAGAGCCATACTGGCCCTATTCCCTAGTTCTCCCTCAATGCTTTCACCTTCTGACCTATTGCTCCGGTACCCACTCCCCTGCCATACTAGTTTAAACCCTCCCATGTGACACTAGCAAACCTCGTGGGCAGGATATTTATGCCTTTCCAGTTTAGATGCAACCAGTCCTTCTTATACAGGTCACACCTGCCCTGGAAGAGCTACCTGTGGTCCAGATAATGGAAATCCTCCCTCCTCACCAGCTGCTTAGCCACATGTTTAGCTGCTCTATCTTCCTATTTCTAGCCTCACTGGCACGTGGGACAGGGAGTAATCCTGAGATAACAACCCTAGAGGTCCTGTCTTTTAACTTTTTGCCTAGCTCCCTGAACTCCTGCTGCAGGACCTCATGCCCCTTCCTGCCTATGTCGTTAGTACCAATATGTACAACGACCTCTGCCTGTTTCCCCCCACCCCCCCCCCCCCCCTTCAGGATGCCCGCTATCCGTTCAGAGACATCCTGGACCCTGGCACCAGGGAGGCAACATACCATCCTGGAGTCTCTTTCACGTCCACAGAAGTGTCTATCTGTGCCCCTGACTATAGAGTCCCCTATGACTATTGCTCTTCTGCGCTTTGACCCTCCCTGCTGAACATCAGAGCCAGCCGTGGTGCCACTACTCTGGCTGCTGCTGTTTTCCCCTGATAGCCTATCCCCCCCGACAGGATCGAAAGGGGTATACCTGTTCAAGAGGGGGACAACCACAGGGGATTCCCGCATTGACTGCCTGCCCCTTCTGGTGGTCACCCATTTCTCTGCCTGCACCTTGGGTGTGACCACATTTATATAACTGCTATCTATGACGCTTTCCGCCATCTGCATGCTCCTAAGTGCATCCAACTGCTGCTCCAACTGAACCATATAGTCTGTGAGGAGCTCTAGTTGGGTGCACTTTCTGCAGATGAAGCCATCCGGGACGCTGGAAGCCTCCTGGACCTGCCACATCTCACAGTCAGAGCACTGCACCCCCCTAATTGACATTGCATTAATTAATTAGTAAATTAAATGTGAATTTTAAAAAAAAGTTACTGTTAACTATATGTTTCCCAGCACTAGATTTCTACTATAAATGTGCAAGCTAAATATAGTACTCTCCGATCTCTGGCTTAGATACCCCTCTCAATTATAATTAAGTAATTATGTTTAATTAGTTTAACAATGTTTAATTTTTAAATTTAGTGTAGATTCCCAACCAGCCAATCAGGTCACAGCTTTACTGTGATGTCACTTCAGTCCCCCCCCCCCACACAATTTGAAAAGGTAATAAAAATAAAAATTGATTACTTTCCCAGGATGCTCTCTGGTTCTCTCCCTGCAGATTAAAAGTTACAAGCCAGAAGAAAGAGAACAAAACAACAGGGAAAAAGCACCTCCTCCCACTCTGCACCGAATTACTTCACTGCACCAAATTACCAAGTTCCAATTCCCACTCTGGGTGGTGTCTCTCTCACTCAGGATGTGTCTCCTTCGCCTGCGCAAAGCTTACTGAGTGCGCTTTCTGTCTGTCTTTTATACAGACCTCAGCTAACCAGGGTGACTCACACTATTTAAACTTCAAAGGGAAGAATACAATGTACACCCTTGTGCCACTAAACAGGCCTCAGGTGACTGACAGATAACTGCCTCTCAGCAATGCGGGTGGGGGCAGCTTCAGCCAATCAGGCACTAAGCTACACACTGCACTTTTAACTGAAAAGCAGCAGAATTAGACTTACCACTTAACTTTCCTGATTACCTCACTGCACCAAATTACCAAGTTCCAATTCCCACTCTGGATGTGTCTTACTCAGGCTGTGTCTCCGTGACCTGCGCAAAGTCAGTGGGAGGGATGGGTCAGTCTGTATGGCATTCACAACTCATGTATGACAGTTCATCTGAGTGGTGGTTGGTGGATCCTCACCTCTGCGACATATGCCAACCTCTACTTTACAGGGCAGCACGGTAGCGTAGTGGTTAACACTGTGGCTTCACAGCACCAGGGTCCCAGGTTCGATTCCCTGCTGGATCACTGTCTGTGCGGAGTTCTGCATGTTCTCCCCGTGTCTGCGTGAGTTTCCTCCAGGTTCTCCGGTTTCCTCCCACAGTCCAAAGATGTGCAGGTTAGGTGGATTGGCCATGCTAAATTGCCCTTCGTGTCAGTATGAGGGGTTATTGGGTTAAGGGGATAGGGTTGAAGTGAGAGCTTAAGTGGGTCGTGCAGACTCGATGGGCCGAATGGCCTCATTCTGCACTGTATGTTCTGTGTACGTCGGCGACTGATCTGCTATTGGCCCTCCCTGCGATCTCCAAGGCCCATTCCTCATAGTGGGTAAGGACTCTGAATACCGGCGCCCCGCCACCGGTCTGGCCCCTTTCCCATCTGTTGTGGGCCAATTTCTCCTGCGGGACACCGAGGAGGCATTGTTAGCCACACGATTTGTTCATGGTGGGGGTATGTGGGGGAGGGTGAATATGGGGGGGGTGGGATTGAGAGTATCGGAGAGGGATAGGAGCATAGGGGGGATGTGGGGTGAAGGGGGGCGGCACTGTTGGACATGGGCAGGCCGGGGCAAGGTACGGCACTAGGCGAGGGCGGTGCCAGCCACATGGTTGTGGGGGGGTGGCGGGCGGGCAGGTGGGGCGATGCACCATCCGTGCAGTCCGTGGAGGTTGTTGTTGTTCTTCTGACACTGGGTGTCGGTCTTCCTGGTTATGCTGTCCGAGCTGACGGTCAGTGCCACTTCCTCCCAGGCAGCACTGGCTGCCCTGTGGCTGACCCTCCAAGCCCCTTGGGGGAACAGGGTGTGGTGATATGCATCACTGTAAATACACAAGGGGTTAATGTAGGTACACTACAACTAAATACACACTAGAGGGAGCACCAGAGACATCATGACACACAGACATTCAACCAATAGGTCAGTAAAATAGGACATGGCCAATGGGCAGTCAAGTCACACCCAGAAGTGACACTCCCACAAGGGGGCTACCCATATAAAAGGACAGGGTACACATGCTCTTTTTCTTTCCATAGGCGACACTCACAGAGACAGGGGCAGATCAGGAAACATCACACCCACTGCATGGATTAGAGCAGACTGGCTAGTTAGATTGAGTTACTTTCGAAAGATTAGCAGGAGAGTCGACCTCAAGTAGGAGAATTGTTCCTACGCTCTACGTCACAAGCGTAATGATGTCAGAGGCCCCCGGACCAAGCCCACTTAAAGGGGAAATGACACAAAATAGTGAAAAAAAAATTTAAAGCCGGAAAACACAATTCTTTGACCTGGAACGACAGCACAATGCCTCAACTTCGACCAGTCGCTGAAAGTAACCTCCGCAGAACCCTGCAACAAGCAGTTATCACCGCCCTAAGAGATGATTTTGTCCTTGACGACTACGAGCACAATGACAGCTCCGACACAAAAAGTGATGATATGGTCCTTGAAAACTACGACTTTGAAGATGATTTCATCATTGGATGTGGCGACCTCAGTACCAAATCTGAACCGCAACGAGATGTGTTGTACAGTGAAGAATCCATCACAGACATGGACGAGTTCTTCAGATTTGAGGATCCTCAGCCCAGCACAGACGACATCCTAACCCAGAAGTACAGGATTCTGCTGCGGCCTGACGCCAAGAGACAGAGAACACAGAAAGACTCCACAGCGAGACCACTGCACGACTCCGTTGAGAGCACACAGATCGTCTCCACAGTGAGACCACTGCATGACTCCATAAAGGGAACGATGCCAGACTCCACAGAGAGAGCGATACAAGCCTCCACGGTGAGCTCGTTGACAGGCTCCATGATGGAAGCAACGCAAGACTCCAGAGCGCAGTCCTTGCATGAACAAGACCATGAAGGTCTAGCAACCTCATCTGAGCAACCACGCTCAAGTGAACAGCAAGAAGACTATGACAGTCCACCACACTCACGTGAACAACAAAGCGACTATGACAGTCCACCCAGATTATTTGAGCCACCAGACGAAGTCTCTGACAGTCTACCCAGCTCACTTAACCGACAAGAAGACACTGAAGGTCTACCCACTGTATGGGTGACAAGTGACAATGGCTTCACAATTCCCATACAAGATGTGCAACATGACAGCGAGACTGACAGTTCTCCGCTAGTATGCAGAGAGACGCTCGATGATCAAAGTGAAGTTACTAGTGACTCCAGTGACACCACGTTAATTCAGACCTCATCCACTCGAGCCTCTCCACAAGAAAATGCATTCCTGAACATTTTGATTCCGGATGGGAAGCATCAAGACACCTCAGATGATTCAAATGACACCTCAGAGGATTCAAGTGAACCTGAAATGACTCCGGACGGGGAGTGTCGACAAGCCAAAGCTGATTCCAGTGAACCGGACATGACTCCAGACGAGGAGCGCTGAGGAACCATAGATGGCATGTTCAATGAAACAGCAGATGCCACAAAGGACACTGACATGAGTAACTTTGTGAAGGACTCGTAATCTCCACTCGGTGTGGCCATTAAGCACAACAAACACAACAACAAAACCTACGAAAACAACAACAAAAACAACAACAAGAAGCATACTATAGGCACCAACATCAACAACAAGCACGACAAAAACAACAACACTGGAACAATGACTGATACGACATGGTACAACTCTGCAACTGCAGGACAATGTAACAGCACAGCTCCTAACACTGGCAATAGTACAGCCATACCATGGCATGACAGCAAATCTCACCGATTCAAGTTTGATCCACTACAAACAAGCAAACCAGCTTTCAAGGCAGATGAGTTTGCTCCACTACGAACAAGCAAGCCAGCTTACAAGGCAGATGGCTGCGTCAATATCGCAATCACAAGAAACAGTCCAGGTTGGACGACACAGATTCCATACTGCATCGCTACCACAAGCACAGAAAAAAAGAGTCCAAATCAGACAACAAAGTGATCTGACCATTTACACACATCCTGATGACTTCTTGGTTCCTTATGCACAGGGACACTGATGCCGTTCACAAGGAAATGACACCATCAACATCAACACTACAATGGCAACACAAGAAAGCCACTCGACCATATTAATTCATGAACTTTGGACTCATAAATATTATTTGGTATTGTGTAATCATCACTGTCTTCATGATTTGTACATGTCATCACTAATCTATCTATTTTGTTCAATTTTCTTCAACACTGTACAGGAAATATGTAACACGAAAAAAGGGGGGATGTGGTGATATGCATCACTGTAAATACACAAGGGGTTAATGTAGGTATACTACAACTAAATAAACACTAGAGGGAGCACCAGAGACATCATGACACACAGACATTCAACCAATAGGCCAGTAAGATAGGACACGACCAATGGGCTGTCAAGACACACCCAGAGGTGACACTGCCACAAGGGGGCTACCCATATAAAAGGACAGGGCACACATGCTCTTTCTCCTTCCATAGGCGACACAGAGTGACAGGGGCAGATCAGGAAGCATCACACCCACCGCATGGATTAGAGCAGACTAGTTAGTTAGATTGAGTTACTATAGCAAGATTAGCAGGAGAGTCGAACTCAAGTAGGAGAATTGTTAACTGTTCAATAAATGTGTTAAACCTATCTCCAAGTCCGAACCTTCCTTTGTCAGAGTATACATCAAGGAAGCAGCTTATGCTACATGAAGAAGCATAACACAACACAGGGCATCTCATCTGGTCTCGATCATGTCCAACAACCTGGCCAATGTAGCCATCTGGGATGGCCACTTCCTGATTACAAAATGGACACTTTGCAAAGATTGCAGGGAAAATGGACAATACAGAGAAAACAAGCAGGTTCAGGGTTTGTCTGCATATTGGAGCCGCAGCTCCCAGACAGGAACAAAACTGTAGGCCCATTACCATACTAATGGCCCGCGTCCGGGAACAAAAGTGTAACATTTGAGTAACCGATACTAAGGTAGACACCCCGGCGCCAGAGGAAACTAAAACAAAGCAGGCCAACGGCCACCTAGGACATGCTCAGCCATCAGGGCACCCACCCCTTTATTGGATGAGATCAATATGAATGATCAAGAAACAGCCCAATTGATTGGGGCCAAATTCAAGGCCCGCCCAAAATAGCGCGAAGCCCCTTTGGGTATAAGAAGGAGCCCCCAAGCGAGAATCGTTCTCTTGGACCAAGCTCTCACCGAGGAGAGACCTGTCCACCAGCTGCACCAGAAGCAAGCAAGTCCAAGGTCAACGCACGCTACCAGACAGACGACCTTAGCTGTTCCCCTGTACCAGTTTGAACCCAGCAGCCTAAGAACCAAACAACTGCCATTGTTCCTCTGACTGAGTGGGCGTCCGAACCTAAGTATAGGCTTTAGCAGTAGTGATAGGTTAGTCTGTAGAGTTTCGTGTATGAGTATATTTAACTGTGTGTGTAAATAAATAAGCATTGACTTTGAACTAACTAACTGGTGTATCAAGTCTTTGATCAGTATTCGGTTTGAACTTTGTGGCGGTATCGAAAGATACCTGGCGACTCTAGAGCAAACGTAATTAGAATTAAGGAAGGCGACCATATTGACCGCCATATTCAGAGCCAACCAAAGAGAGCAACACCAGGTCAGCATCCCCGAATCGTGGAGCTGGTCTCTGTGGCATGGTTGTGAGCTGTGTGGGGTTTGCTCTGCGGGAGTGGTTTAAATGTTGCTCTCCCTTGTTAATGAGGAGCAGGCAGGCAAAGAGCCAGTGAATCATCCGGCAGGACCATCATTTGCAGCATGTAGCCCATGGGGCCTTGTTAAGTGGACCAATTAACATTTGATACCAGTGACTGCCTCGCCGGGTCAAGCGTCGGGAAGCTCACGGCAGTTCCCACTCGCTACCGCACTTAGAAACTTTTCCATTAAATCATGCTCAATCTCTCTTCATAGGATAATGCTCGCATCTCATGAATCAACCTCATGAACTTGCATTGTACCCAGTCTAAGGTAAATATATTCTTTTTTAGCAATGGAAGCCAAAACGCTGTACATGGTACATGACCATGGAAACCGTTGTTACCAAGCAACTTAAATAAATCGTAGTCGTTAAAATTATTTTTGGGGGTACATTGGTTCCATCGGGAAATTCAGAGCCACTGGCTTCCTTTGCCCCACAGGACAGATTTCATTAAGAATTTATTAACTAAATTGTCTGCTACATGCCCAGGGAATCAAAGCAGTCTGATGTCAAGTTATGGATGTATAACCAGAAGATCAACATGTAAAACGAGCATAATTACAAGAAAGATCTAGTAAACTGGGATAAGCCAATCAAATTATATCTACAGAATGAAAGCATGTGTTTCAAATCACCTTGCACACAAGAACAACAGAAACAAACAAACAAATTGCTCGATGAATGACATTCATTGAATCAAATTCAAAATTTGCAGTAATTTGATGTAGCTATTTTGGTTTATTGTTTCAAACACCTGCATTTAGAACAGACACTTTTGTTTCCGAATTAGTAGTGTTTAGGTGGATAGCTGATATCTTAGTTTAGTCCTGCATAACAAGAGAAAGTAGTTTGAAAAAATGTTTAACTAATTAACCCTCTTTCCTCTCTGGAAGGTGCCATCTCAGTGTTGGCTACAATGATCCACTTGTGTCACCAGGTCACTGTCGACTCCTTCACCACATATGAGTAAAGGGGCCTTTCACTAAACTCCCAGAAAACTAAGGCCCCTTTCCAATCGGTTCTCACAGCACATTTCCCAGCATCATGAAGATTCAAGGTGAGATCCTGAAAAATGTGGACGATTTTCCATATCTTGCGAGCAACCTCTGGATGAAGGCAGACATGGATGACAAAATTTAGCATCGCCTTTGGTGTGTCAGCACAGCCTTCGGCCGACTGAGGAAAAGAGTTTCTGAGGAGCAGGAACTCAAACCCAAGGTTTACTGGGCAGCAGTGATTTCGCCACTCCTATATGCTTCAGAGACTTAGACAACCTACAATAGGCACCTCAAAGCACTGGAGGAGCACCACCAGTGGTGTCTTTGCAAGATCCTTCAAGTCGAGTAAGAAGAAAGGCAATCCAACAATAGCATCCTCTACCAAGTCAGCATGTCCAGCATTGAGGTGCTAATCATTCAAAAAAGCTCCACAAATACCCATCCTCAATGATGGGAGAGCCCAGCACTTCAGTGCAAAAGACAGGGCTGAAGCATCTGCAAACATCTACAGCCAGAAATGCCAAATGGTTGATTCATCACGGCTTACTCCTGAGGTTCCCAGCAGCACAGGTTCCAGTCTTCAGCCAATTTGACTCACTCCACGTGATATCAAGAAATGACTGAAGGCACTGGATACTACCAAAGGCTGTGGGTCCTGACAACATTCTGGCAATAATACTTAAGACTTGTGCTTCAGAGCTAGCCATGCTCATAGCCAAGCTGTTTCAGTACAGCTAAAACACTGGCACCTGCCCAGTAATGTGGAAACTTGCCCAGGTATGCCTTACATACAAAAAGGAGAAATCCAACTTGGCCAATTCAGCCCCATCAGTCCACTCTCAATCATCAGTAAAGTGAGGGAAGATGTCATCAAAAGTGCTTTAAAGTGGCACTTACTCTGCAATGACGTGCTCACTGATGCTCAGTTTGGGTTCTACCAGGACCACTCAACTCCCAGCCCCATTACAGCCTTGATTAAAATGGACGAAAGAGCTGAACTCCAGATGAGAGGTAAGGGTCATAAAGCCCACATTTGACCTTGTGTGCTTAAGAAAAACCTGCGTCAATAGGAATCAGGGGAAAAACTCTCCACTGGTTGGAGTCACAACTAGCACGAAAGGAGATGGTTGTGATTGTTTTTATTGAGCTAAAGACTATGGATAGAAAACATTGTTATTTTGAATTGTGCACTATGCCCATAAGGATTGTCTTTAAGTAGAATTTAATAAAATATTGGGGCCAGAATTCCTCAAAAGTTCCACTAGTCTCTCTCTGTAATTTCAGTGAGAAATCAGCAGAAACACATTTTGTTGGATGTATACTATTTGTGATGTGGAGATGCCGGCGTTGGACTGGGGTGAGCACAGTAAGAAGTCTTACAACACCAGGTTAAAGTCCAACAGGTTTGTTTCGAATCAGGAGCAGTGCTCCGAAAGCTAGTGATTTGAAACAAACCTGTTGGACTTTAACCTGGTGTTGTAAGACTTCTTGCTATACTATTTGTAGCAGTGGCCATTGTGCCTTTTAAACCTGGTCAGGGGGCTGGTTTTCCAGTCACCCAGCTACATGTTTCTTGGCGGTGCGCTGTTCGCTGGCGGCAGGATTCGCTACTCCCGCCGCTTGTCAATGAAATTTCCTATTGGAGCCACCCCACGCCTTCAGGAAACCCGGGAGTGGGGGTGCACTGCCATCGGGAACACAGAATGCCAACAGCCAGAGAATTCCACCCAGGATCTCTCTTCATCAGGTTGTACCATGGGTTGTTTCAATATCTAGCTTGGACAAGGACACAGTTTAGTATTTCACCTGAAAGATGACACCTCCAACAATGGATAGAATGTTGTGGTAGTGACAGGGGGTTTTGGCCACTGGCTAAACAACCAGCAAGATACCAGCATTACCTCTTTTAAGGAAAGGTCACTGCGGCCGGAGTCACTCAGGCACATGAAAGTCCAGCAGCAGGCCTTGCTGGACTTTCCTGACTGGCACCTCTTCTCTACTCAGCAGCACCACTGGCGAGGTGGTGGCCGCTAGTATGACAGTCCCAATGTGTTGCTCTAAATTGTGATATGATGCAGGTCATTTAGTGTGTGATTTTTTTTCCATTTGTTGTCTTCATTCTAGCTGTTACCCAGGGGGTTGACATTAATTTGTTCCCCCTGTGGAAAATGGGCATGACTGGGTGAGCCACCTCTTTCGTATCCTGCCCGATTCTTCTCAGTGTGGTCGAAAACTTGCAGCCGACCCTCTGCCTCCTAAGAGCCACTTGGCAGGATCAGTAAAAACTGACACCGCTGGGGGAGGTACTGAGTGGAGGCCAGGTGTGAAGACGAGGGAGAATCCAGTCAAATCATTTTAACCTATTTACAGCATAGGTCAAAGTGTCATGATCAAAAGTTGTGTCAGGTGTCTGCCTATCCTCTCAGTCCAGAAATGATATACAGCTTGGAGGGATATTTATGCAACCACTGGAAGCAATAAGGAAAAGAAACATTCTCCATTTATTTGTGGCATGCACAAGTCCTTCTTTCTCTCCTGCTCCATATCCTGAAATTAATCTGAGCTTCCCCATCCCCAACATTTTATATGTGATGATGCCTCCGTGGGCTGATCAAAAAGAAAGTAATTAAAAAATGGGAACAATGAAAAATTAGATATTAAAGTGCCTTTCGCTGGAGGTATTTTTCAATCTGAAACATTAATGTCACTGCATACCTCTGAGAAATACCAATTAGCAAAAAGGCAGCAACTCAAGTAGACAAGGATGTAAAGGAGGCATATGGAATGCTCTCATTGGCAGAGCTATAGAATATAAAGGGAAGGATAATGTTGGAATGGTGAGGCCACAACTGGAGTATTGTGTGCAATTCTGGTCATCGCATTACAGGAAGGACGTAATTGCTCTGGAGAGAGTGCAGAGGAAGTTTACAAGAATGTTGCCAGGACGAGAAAAGTGTAGTTATGAGGAGAGAATGGATAGGTTGGGGTTATGTTTCCTTGGAACAAAGAAAGCTCAGGGGTGACTTAATTGAGGAGAACAAAATTATGAAGGGAAGAGATAGAGTGGACAGGATAAAATTGTTTCCACTGGAGGAGAATTCTAGAACCAAGGGACATAGATTCAAGATAAGTGGCAGAAGGTGTAGAAGGAACATGAGGAAAAACTTAATTATACAGTGGATAGTGGGTGTCTGGAATTTGCTGCCCAAGTTAGTGGTGGAGGCAGAGATCCTAAACACTTTTAAAAAGTACCTGGATCTGCACCTTAAGTGTTGGAAGCTACAGGGCTATTGGCTGGGTGCAGGAAGGTGGGATCAGAAAGGGCACCCGGGTGTCATCGGGCTGGTATGGACAAGATGGGCCGAATGGCCTCCTTCTCTGCTGTAATTTCTATGGTCCCATAATAATACCGGCAGAACTGTGAACAGTATTTGCTGCTTCCATTCATCTTTTCCTGTGCTACTTCCTTTTGTCCCTCAAACCAGTATTAATGTTATTTTTACCACATATTGCCCCACCATGTTGTTTTTCCTTTCGTACTCTCCTAGAAATAATTTCATTAAACAAAATGGGTCATCCACTCAGATGAAGTAACTGATTGTGTACATTGGGTTAGAACTGCTATTACAAGATAATAACATTTTGCCAACAGCTTCTTCTATTTCATTTAAAATTTCTAAATCCATTGCATCTAATCCTATAAACTGAACAGCAGCATAGTACATATCATGAGTAAAAGTTACTGTGCAGCACAATATAATGCGACAAATGTGGTTTTGATCAGTGAAGCTATGTTAATACTTTGTGCCTTTGCCTCAAGAAATACTGTTTTCAATTCGGGGCCAATTCGGGGCCAATTCGGGGGTTGCATTTACGTGCCCTCGCCAGGTATGTGTTTGGCAGGGAGGCACGTAAAATAGAGCGACTGCCCAACACACCACCTTTCCGGCCATCGCCCGAGCGTTCCGCCATAATATACAAGGGTGGGTGGGCACCAAAATTGGTAGCCCACCTGCCATATTTAAATAGATGATCAAGGTTCAATTCGTATTGTTACCAAGCCAATTGCGTGCGAGTGGGCAGTCCAGTTATTTAAATTAATTCTTCAAAAGCGGGAAGGAAAGTGATTTCCATCTTTGGGGGTTGCTCTTTGCAGTTTAGGGGGTTGGCCTCCCTAAAATGGAACCGTCCCCATTTCTTCCTTCCTGCCTGTTGCCTAAATCCCACCATCCCCAACTCCCTAACCGCCCCATGACACTGGAGTTATCTATTTCCAGGGATTCATGGGCCTTTTTCTGCTCCCATGTTGCAGACCCAGCAGTGCTTGCTGAGACTGACAGAGCTACCAGCCAATTTGATTGGCTGGTACTTCCCAAGGGTGCAATTTGCAGTGAGGAATCTTGAAGGGGGCATTTGAGTTGGGAGGTACAAGTGACTGGGTGGGAGGCATTCACTATATTTCAGGGTGGGAAGGAAATCAGTCTCTACTGGGGATGGGTGGGGTGGGGTGGGGAGGGGGAATGAAGCTGTCTAATCATGAGGTGGGATATTGGGATTAGGATTAACAGAGGGAGCCAGCAGCAGCCTGTGTTCTTTGTTTGTGGATCAGGTGAGGCACATCTAATCCTATAATGTCCACATTCAAGAAAGTATTTGATGAATGTACCTTATTGGTTGCAAATTAATAAACACTCTTGTTAAGGATTGCCTGCTGGGTCGCATACAGGCTCTTTTTCCTCAGGACAAACCAATCCTGTGTGGGGATCCAAAAAAGGCTTAAGTTCTTATTTGCAAATGAGAAGGGCCTCATGCTTGTTTTGCATGTTGGCATGATTTAACAATATTTTTGCCAATTAGCATTGTGCTGTGCTTTTGGCCCATAGTGGCTCATAATGCTTCCTGCCTGCCATATTGAAGGCATAGGTGAAAACAGGTGCTGCATGGTCAAATTTCTTGGCTGTTATGTTCAGCATGGTGGTCACTAATTTTCCTGACTTCTGATTCTCCTTTAATTACATTTTTTTCAGTCATTTGTAATTTCATTAAAGTATTCCACAAGTGAAAAGAAAAAGTGACTACAATTAATGAAAAGTATTATCGGTCATTGTCGTGGCTGATAGCACCTCTCCAGCGCAAAGTTTAGTCCGTGTACCGTTTGTTTTTTAATACAACTGGTTTACTAATCAGAGTATCCTACCCACCCTCCCTGTATGTTGGTACTGAGGGGAGGGCCTGTTTCTCCAACACAAAATTAGTGTTTGTACCGTTTGGCCTTGTATATATTTTTTTTACTGTTTTTGTAAAAACATACCACCATTGACCTTGTCATTCCAATCATGGAGCTGGATTTTACACTCCCCCACTGGTGGGCTTGAAGGCAAGGGGGCACAGGGCCACTGCTGGGACTACAGGCAGCCTCACCACACCATGGAGCTCAGATAAATCTGTGACCGAGGATCTCAACAAGGTTGGGGGGTGGGCTGAGGGGAAGTTGAAGCAGGTTTCAAAAGGCCAGAAGGGTTAAAGAAGGAATGAGTTTGATGGAGGTGTGGAGTGTTGGAGGGCTTGAATAAGGCCAGGGGACTTTCAAAGAAAGTTTCGAGTCAGAAGGTGGTCTTTCCACCACCTATCTGCCTGCCCCTGACATGTCTGCAATTTTACTGGGGGCAAGAAGGCAGCACACCAACCTGTGGGCATACTGAGGCTTTAAATGGCCAATTAAGGACCATCAAAGGGCTTTATTCCGTCCCTGTCAGCATTTTACCTACAATGGACTCAGCTCATGCCATGCGGGATATCTGGTAGCTTTACATGCGTGAACTGGTGTCATGCTGGGGTGGATTCACCTTCTTTTCAGTTCACTTAGACCCATCAGAGGCACCCCACCCTCCAAGCTCAATCCCCCCATTAACCCTCTTAGCCTCTTGAACTCAGAAACCCCCCTCAACCTCCTTACTGAGACGCAGAATCGCAGATGTACCTGGGTTCCTCCGTACAAGGGGGCTGGTTTAGCACAGTGGGCTAAATAGTTGGCTTGCAATGCAGAACAATGCCAGCAGCGGGGGTTCAATTCCCGTACCGGCCTCCCTGAACAGGCGCCGGAATGTGGCGACTAGGAGCTTTTCACAGTACATTCATTGAAGCCTACTTGTGACAATAAGCGATTATTATTATTATTGTGGGACTGTTGTAGCTCCAGCAGTGACCACTGCTCCCACTCATCGAGTTGACCAGCAGCACTCTATGGCCTTCTTCTGAGAAAGCGGGAGAAATCTTGCCTTAAAACAATTAGCGTTGCTCCCAATGTTAAATTGCTGCAGAGCACTCCTTTGGGATCATGGGCAGACTCCCACCACTTGCCTTGACCTTTAGCTGCTGTGCCTCATAAAATATAACCCATGATACCAGCAGAAGAATTTGACCTAATCACCCATTATCCCCATGTTCATTAATCTATATTGGCTCCTTGCCTGATAACACCACAAGTTTAAAATTCTCTGTCTTATTTTTCAGGTCTGTCTGTGGTGTTGCCCCTCCGTTGACAGCTCTGTTCTTCTCCAATTCTAGCCTCTTCAGTATCCCGAATTTTAAACTCTCCAACATTGGTGGTTGTGCCTTAAGTTGGCTAGTCCCTAAGCTCTGAACTTCCCTCCCTAACCAGCTTTACTTTTCTCTCATCCTTTGAGACACTTTTCAATACCTCCCTCTTCAGCTAAGCTTTTTGCCATCTGTTTAACATCACCTTATGTGCACCGATGACAAATTTATTTGAGAGCTCATTTGAAGCATTTTAGACTGCTTAAGGTGCTATATAAATGCATTGATGTATAGTAATGCCAGTTGCAGAACAAGGCACCCGCTATCTTGGCCAAGAGAGCTCCCTCCTACACGAACCTGGGGCGGGATTCTCCGGTCACCGACACCAAAATCGCGTTTGGCGATCGGCCGGAAAATTCATATTGGCGTCGAAATCGGGGGCAGCGCCGCTTTTACGATGCTCCACCCTCTCCAAATTGGCGTGACACCGTATGGCCGGCCTCTGGACATTACCTGAGGCCCTCCCCCCGATGCTCCGCCCCTGACAGGCCGGGTTCACGATGGCATGGGTCACTCATGCTATTTTTGGGGGGGAACTCGGCGTGGCTGCTGCGGACTGAGTCCAGCGCCACCACAGTCGTGGGACACCAAAGGTCATTGTTCCCACGCCGCCGTCAGCATTTAGTCTCAGAATCAGAGAATGCAGCCCCTGATATTTTACCATATTTGACACCATCCACCTTGTGTTAATTTGTCTTAGGTTAAGAGCAGTTTAGTAAGAACCGTTTAAAGATGGTATGCATTGGATGGCTATAGGAGATTTCTATCTCTTGGCTGTAATGCTTCACATGATGGACCATCCAATAAGCATTCACTAATAAAGCTTGAAATATGATGGTTAAGGAATCAGAGGGTGAATCTGCCCATTGAATGCTACCCCAGCAAGCTGTAAAGGCCTTCTCAAGTGCAGGGGACAAAGTTAACGTTGTAACTGGTTTAAAAAAAGGGAATGGCATGACAGACAAAAAGGATATAAACATAATCACCAACTTTTCTTTTAAATTAAAAAAGCAATTTTTCAAATGTAATAACAGAAGTGCTACAATGGAGCTGATCTAAATTCCTTTAGGACTGTATTACTCATGAATTATTATTTTAAAAGATAATTACTTTAGTATTTCTGCATCAAATTAAAATAATTTGCTTCAGGATTTATATGCCGTCTGACTGTACAGAAGACTATTTTGGCTGCTGGGAGTTGAAATCAAATAATTGGCTTTTGTCTGGATAGCTACTCTCGACTTGACTTATTTTTACTGCAATTGGCTCGGGCAATAGATCAGACATTAATCTTTAACTTCTGGCACTTGAGTTTGAATCCAAGAGATAGAAATCTCCTCACTCTATTGTCTATAGCCATGCAATGCAAAACATGTTTAAACTGTTCTTACAAAACTGCTATTAATATAAGACAAATTAACACAAGGTGGATGGTGTCAAATATGGTAAAATATCAGGGGCTGGATTCTCTGATCCTGAGACATTTAGTAAACAGTGATCTTTTACGACTGAAAAACGGCGTAAAACGGCCCTGATCCCCCATCTGGTGGGGGGCTATCAGGCACGCAGCGTAGAGCACCCGGCTCTAGCTGCCGATATGGCTGGAGAATTACCGGGTCCGTGGCTGTGCGTGCCCACGGCGCCGGCCGCCCGCGGACCCGGACTGCCAAATAGTGCTCCCTTTGGCCAGGCTCGCCACCCCCGCCCACCCCCCACCATTGCCCCAGCCCCTGCCAAAGTCCCCTCCCGCCCGTGGATCGGCTCTCCTCCTCCCTCAGCACAGCTGTGATATTCTCCTTAACCAATAATGCAACTCCCCCACCCCTTTTGCAGCCCCCTCTATCCTGCCTGAGGCATCTAAATCCTGGAATGTTTAGTTGCCAATCCTGTTCCTCTTTCAACCAAGTTTCTGTAATAGCAACAACATCATAATTCCACATACTAATCCAAGCTCTAAGTTCATCTGTCTTACCTGAAATAGCCCTCACATTGAATCTAATGCACTTCAGCCCACCAGCGCTGCTGCGTTGACCAACCACTCCCTGCCTGCTCTTCCTCTTAATCTTACTGTCCTTTGTCTGTAGCTTTAGTAAAGCATTTGATGAGGTCCCTTTTGCAGGCTGGTGCAAAAGATCAGATAACATGGGTTCATGGGTGAACTAGCTGGATGGATTCAGAACTGACTTGACCATAGAAGACAGAGGGTAGCAGTGGAAGGGTGGTCTGTAACTAGTGGTGTTCGACAGGGATCAGTACTGGAACCTCTGCTCTTTGTAATATATATGAATGACTTGGAAGTAAACGTAATGGGTCTGATTAGCAAGTTTGCAGATGATACTAAGATTGCAGGAGTTGCGAATAGTGATGAAGATTGTCAGAGAATACAGCAGGATACAGATAGGCTGCAAAATTGGGCTGAGAAATGGCAGATGGAATTTAACCCGGACAAGTGCGAGGTGATGCATTTTGGTAGATCCAATTCATGTGGGAGCTATAAAATAAATGGCAGAACCATCAGGAGCATAGAGACACAGAGAGATCTGGGCGTGCAGGTCCACAGATCCTTAAAAGTGACAGCACAGGTGGAAATGGTGGTAAAGAAAGCATATGGCATGCTTGCCTTCATAGTATGGGGTATTGAGTATAAAATCTCGAAAATTATGTTACAATTACATAGAACGTTGGTTAGGCCACATTTGGAATAGTGTGTCCAATTATGGTCACCGCAATACAAGAAGAACGTGGAGTCTTTGGAAGAGGCTTTTTCTTTGGTACAGAAAAGGTTTACCAGGATATAGCCTGGTACGGAGGGTATTAGCTATGAGGAGAGATTGAATAAACTGGGATTGTTCTCCTTCGAGAGACGGAGGCTGAAGGGTGACCTGTTAGAAGTTTATAAAATTATTAGGGGTACAGATAGGGTGAACAGTTGGAGGTTTTTTCCCAGGGCGGAAATTACAATTACAAGGGGGCACAGGTTCAAGGTGAGGGGGGGGGGAGGTTCAGTGGAGATGTGCGGGGGAAGCGTTTTACACAAGGGTGGTGGTGGCCTGGAATGCACTGCCAAGTGAGATGGTTGATCGTTAGCGACCTTTAAGACTTATCTGGATAGGCACATGAACAGACGGGGTATAGAAGGATACAGACGGTTGGTCTAGATAGGACACGTGATCGGCGAAGGCGTGGAGTGCTGAAGGGCCTGTTCCTGTGCTGTATTGTTCTTTGTTCTTTGTTCTCTCCGTCAGTTATTTCTCCTGCTGACCTACTGCTCTGGTTCCCACCCCCTACCGTACTAGGCAGTTCAATCTGTTTCTCTGCCTTCCACTTTTCTCCTTACTAGCTTTTGTTTCTGTCCCCTCTTTACTACCCTCTGACTTCCTGCATTGGTTCCCATCCCCCTGCCACATTTTTTTAAACCCTTCCCACAGCGCTAGCAAACATCTCCCCCATCAATGGCCCTGAGATTTCCAAACCAGTCTGCAGCAGCCCCTTTAAGAATCACAAGTTAGATCGCTGTACATCAGATACAACTTGGCACAGTGTCTGCTTATTGATACCTGAAAACTAGTCCTACATTGGGTGGAAAGATGTAAATAAAATCCTATTTGTTTCTGATGAGCATTGGCTGCTAATTTTGACGCTTACTTAAAAATTATGTAGGCTGGACTGCAGACAGCCAGAAGGATTGAAATAAAATCTATCTACCGACTGCCTCTGATTGCAGCGTAGACAGGGATTTTGTTGATGAAAATTGCCCCTATATTTTGAGCTTATGCTCAGAATGGGTGTTTGTGGTAACAAGGGAAGACCACACAAATATCAATATAATAGGCCAGAACTTCACAAGGGTGGGCAAGGTAGTCAGGGTCGAGCGGTAGTCGGGAAGCTGAGGGATGGGAAGGGTAGTCTGGAGGGGAGGGTGTTGGGAAGGTAGTTGGGGAGTTGGAGAGGGTAATTGGTGGGGGTGGCAGGTGGGTAACCTGGGGGGAGGGGAGGCAGTTGTATAGTTACTGAGGAGTTAGAAGTGGTTTAAAACCTTCTAACTTTTCCTGGATAACTGTTCTGCTTTAAATTGGAGTATCAGATGTTTTCCAGTGCAGGGCAGTGCCCACTGGAAGTTGAAACTTTCCAGGCAATTGCCATGCAACCTTTGTGTTCAAACGTCCAGGTGGGATCCCCAGCACAATTTCTGGGAGGTTGGGGGTGGGGGGTCCCTGCCGGCACATTTTCTGGAGTACCTCCTGGACACGACCCCCACCAGAAATGAGAGGTTCTGGGCATTGTCAATACCTCCATATATCAGATTGTGGAGTATGATACATCAAGAAGTATTTTAACATGCATGTATCTCCTTTGTGGAGTCAGTGGGCAGCCTATCTTTGAGGGCAAGCATGCAAGAGCAGCATGCTGTAAGTGGCATCTTGCTGCTACATGCGAGTTCCAAGCAATGTAAAATGGACAAGCAGGTGGCTGACCCAAGCGGTGGGAATGTAGCTCCAGAGGGTGAGAGGCTGTTCCTCAAGTTAAGTTCAACACTTAAATTTTCATGTTTTACCAAGTGCAGCACCCTGACACATGCTTCGCTCAGTGGGCCATTAAAATTATATTGGAGTACTTTATACATCAGAGAACCCTGGTACAACACCCAATTTACATGGATTATTGAGGCTCCTATCTGATTCGGTAGATGTCCTAGTTGCTCAGTGGAAGGTCATGTGAATATAACAGCTGGGCAGGAAGTGTAGTTTAGGTTAACTGGCTCGATTTTAATTCTACACTTGGACCACTTCCACTCTTGGACCTTTTCTGATTGAATTAGGATATGTTAACTACTATTATAATTCATCATAGCAGACTGCAACATTGTAACATGACAGTCAATATGTGGAAATCTGATCAAATGATTTGAAAATTCACATATATATTTTGGGAAGTTTTGGTGAAATAGATTAAAAGATCAATTAGAAAAAATAATTACATTTAATATTGGGCAAAAACAGAACAGCCAAACACAATGCATCTTCTTCATGGATGAGTAAGTCTAAGTGCTGAAACCACAATGTTTACAAACGTCTACCACATCAAAGGGAGTTAAGTGCATTAAATTTCCACCTCAGCTCTTCAACTTCACTCAAGCGTGAATGGGCGTGATTAGAATGCACTTAAATCCCTTTGATGTGATGAATGTTTGTAAATATCATCGTTTCAGCGCTTAGTCTTACTCATCCATTAAGAAGATGAATGAAGCAAGGAGCAAGGCTCACGGTTGCCTTGTGGAAGCCGTCAATCACAGCCCACTGCCAGAAATGAGTGAATGGCTTGCAGCTAATGGATCTGAGGGGTTTAAACTCTTTCCAGGAATGGACACGTGGTGCTTCCAGGTAAGTGTTACAACTGTAATTTTTTTCACTACCCCTGTGTGGACTGCTCTCTAGCTTCCAGACAGTTGTCTTTTTTCTGGTGGGCTCCTTGGCGCGGGGGGGGGGGGGGGGTGGTCCCTGTATTTAGAGGGTCCCTGTGGGGGGTTCCTTTAATTGGGGGTCCCTGGCGGGGATCCCTTTAGTTAGGGCCCCATGTGGGTGCTCGCCCTATTAAGTGAGTCCCTGGGGGTCTCCTATTAAGGGGGTTCCCTGGTGGTCTCCCTAGTTAGGGGGTTGCTCAGGGGGTGGGGGGTCCCTCTAGTGAGGGGGACACTGTGGGGGATCCTTCGAGTTAGGGGATCCGGAAGGGTTCCTTTAGTTTGAGGGTTCATATGGGGGCCTCCCTATTTAGGAGGTCCTTGGGAGGGGTCAGGTCATGCCTGTACTTGGCGGAAGGGGGGCACCCGGAATATCTGGGGTGGGGGGGCTGCTTTGCGATGCAGGGGTGTCATGGGGGGTTGATTTGCGGTGCGTGTGGGGGTTGGGGGGTAGTTATAGCCAGCTGCAGGACTTCGCTCAGGCTGCCTGCGCAGAATCCCTTGTATTCCCTACTACTCATCAATTTGTATGGCAAGGGATACTGAATTACTCAGTGACGGGAGCGCAAATCATGTGCAATTCATCTACAGTGAGAGAACATAGGGCGGAATTCTCAGTTTGCCGAAGCCGATTTTGTAATCGGCGATGGGGTGGAGAATCCCTTTTTACTATGGAATCGGGAGCGGTGCCTGTTTTTGCATGCTCCACCCCCTCCAAAATGGCTTTATCGAGGAGCACGCCATTGGGAAGGCCTCAGGAGGTCACCTGAAGGCCCTCACCCAATACTCGCCCACGATGGGCCGAGTTCCTCACCACGTGGTCCACTAATAGTCTCAGCAGTCAGGAACCCGGCGTGGCGGCTGACCAACAGTCGGGCAGGAGCTGAGCTGCCTGCTGGGGGGTGCTACAGCCAGGCCGGCGGAACTGTTGTGGGGGGGGGGGGGTGCCAGGGGGTGGCCAGGGGAGCACGATCTGGCAGTTTGGGTCTACGCACGGCCGGCGCCATGTTGAACAGCGTAACCGTTGCTGGTCGTCAGCGTGCACATGCGTGGCCATGGACCCGGCAATTCTCCAGCCATTTTTGTCGTGGAGGCCGGGCGTTTCACGTGGCATGGCTGCTAGCCCTTCACCGGTCGGAGGATCGGTGTGGGGCGGTGCCGATTCTTTTGACGTAAAACGCCACGGATCCTCCAGACATAGCCTGAAAATCGGAGAATCCAGCCAATAGTCTCCCAAATGGAGAATCTCACTTTTACAATGCATTGCAGGGAGCACTAGCTGAGCCTGCAAGTTTAATCATGTCTCACAGAGTGGAGAGTACAACACTGGAAATGAAGGTGAACACTCAATAAAGAGTGAACCAGAAAACACAACATCATTTCTTCCACAATAAAGGAAATGTCCCCAACTCCCCTGTAACCGTCAATGCGTGCCAACCATGAGGACTGTCAGTACATTTGACTCTGTGACTAGGCAACTCTCAACAAATAATGACATACATATTGAATAAACTGAAATCAATGTATAGTGACTTATTGACAAATGAAATTTAATTTTTGAAAGTTACATATCACCTTTGCACTCTCAATTCTTCTATTGAAAGGAATCTCGTTGAGCAGGAAAGTTTCGGCCAGGATACAGGGCCTCCTTGTTTGACCAGGAGGCTGTTTTATAGTCCACTGTCCAGGTAGCATCATCAGTCAACAGCAGAATTCACCAACGATAAGTTTCCTCCACTGTTAAATTGAACGCAATTTCCATGCACTCCACTTGCACTTCATCATAATCACATGAGAAATGGCAAAAAATAGAGAAAGCAGAAGTGATGCACAAATCCACGAATGACTTAGGGAACAGAACTCTGTTGACAAAATCCTGGCCACAGGTGGTGGCACTATTAAAAAAAGGGGGTCTGTGACTAATCCAAGTACCTTATTTAATCTGGGATAATTAAATCTAAACTTTAGACTGCGATAAATATGAATATTGACGGCAAACGGATGCGCGGGGGCAATTTCTAGCCCATTCGCCGCAGACACAAATCCCGTTATGGTCACCAACTCGAGAGAAAGGGCCCTAATGGGATTTGCGTCAGGGAGATCTCAGAATGAGATCCTCCGCCCCCCCCCCCCCCCCCCCACCAGCGACGTAATGAGGTTCATGGCCAGCGAGAGCAAAACCTGATTACCGTAAATTTAAATATATTTAAATATGCCGAACCAGCATAACACCTTGGGCTGGATTCTCCGCAGCCCCGCGCCGAAATGGCATTTGCCGCGGGGGTCCGGCGCTGGTCCGGCGATTCTCCGGGACCCGAGAATCGGCATTTTCGTGAATTACTCGGCGCGGCTGGGGGGCCATTGCCAGAGGTCTGCCCAGCGATCCTCCGCTCCCAGCCAGCCGAGTTCCCGACGGCATGGTTCTAACCACCTATTGCAGTTCGGGAACCTCGCATGGTGGCTGCGGACTCAGTCTGCGGCCTCCCGGGGGGCGGGAGTTCGGGCACCGGGGGGGGGGGGGGGCCTTGTGGGCGGTCGGGGGACAGATCGGGCCAGTCTGATGAAAGGGCGTGTGGCCGATCGGGGGGGGGGGCTACATTTTAGAGCTGCCTCCGCGATCCGAGTCCACCATGACGCTCGGCGCAGTCGCTGGAGGCCGTCACCTTGCGCATGCGCGGACCCAAAACCAAAGTGCGGGTGCCCGTATCCGCAGCTGAAGCTACGTGAATTACTCTGGCCCCCTGCCAGCCCCCTGAAGGTGAGAGAATTGTTTTTTCTTTGAGGAAACCCCGGGTTGCAACGCCAGGTTCTGACACCGGCGTGGGACATAGACCCATTTTGGGAGAATCCAGGCCCTTACCTTCCAGATTCGCCATATGTTCCTCCCTGCTGGTGTGATGTTACACCAGTGGGAATCACTACTCGTTTCCAAAAGCAGAAACCAGTCATGGTGGCCATGCCAGGGGCTTGGAGTTGAGTTTATTCCCGGATGGTGAGGGACATGGCTGGGCAGTTGTTTGGCACAGCCTCCTGGCACCCTGGCAGTATCAACCTGGCAGTGCAAGGGAAAGTACCAGGGGGTGATGCTCAGGGTGGGCTCAGGGGTGGGGCCTCTGGATACCTCATTTGGGTTTCCCATTATGGGGGGGGGGTGGAGGGGATGGTGCAGGGTGAGTGTGTCTCTGAGGCGGTGGGGAGGCGGAGGCTTAGAATAGGGGTGTGCCTTGATGCTGGAGAGGATGGGAGGAGGAGGAAAGGGTCAGATCACCCGACATGGTGTGGGAGCTGGGGGTACGGGGCGGCTCTGATCATTGAGTGTTGGGGGGTGGGGGTTGTTCCCCAAGTCTGCCGTGGGTTCTGGTGTTCGGGTGGAGGGGGTGGGCCGTTAACATCCTTTTGAGATCGGGGTTTCCTTTAAAAATGGCACCCTGATCTCTGAATCCCAGCTTTGCCAGCGAGTTTAAGCCATGTACCGCCTCAGCTGGCTGTGTGATCCTTGCCAGCATTTTGAAATTGCACAGAGTGTTGGTTGACCTGACGAGAAAAGGCAGCTGTGAAACCAGTGAGTTTCACACTAGTTTTCTCACCTGATCTAGAACTTTGAAAACATCCACCCCAAGAAATAAAATAGAAAACATCTCTTAGAAAGAAACCAACATCTTGGAAAAGATCTTCACTACCTTTTGTGTGTTATGATGCAATAGAATTAAGGATTCAAAAATTAAAAGTACACATGATTTCAATTTGTAATTGTTAAATATTCAGCAACGTGCTTACAAATTAAATGATGCCAAACCATTTGTGAATGCAAGCCCATGTATTCACTTCTTTTGTGGGGATGGAAGGTGGGGGGAAGGGCAGGTCTAGAAAAGTAATGTCGAAGCTGTTATGGGCCAGGGTTTAGAGAACCCCAAACTGTATCATGGAGTTCGTCTGATCCACAACTTTTAATAGATTGTGGTATGGGGAGCACACGGCCCACTCTACAGGTGTGGTACAGCAGAAATGGAAAAGTATTTTTTAAAGCAAAATAATGTTTATTCTATGAACTCAAGTTAACCTTTTTAAAACATACAGTGAACATCTTAGCAACCATTAATTCAAATACAACTCCCAAAGAATACAACACGATGTAATCTTTAAGCTGTCCTTTTAATATCCAGAAGACTTAAAAACCCTTTAAACAGAAGCACATCAGGTTATAGTCACTACTGAGAGTAGTTATTAGTTTTAAATCACCAAAGGATCGATTTACAATCTTTAGATTACAGAGAGAGAGACTACTGGCTGTGACTGCAGCTATCCAGCTCTGAAAACGAAACCAAAAAGACAAAGACACACCAAAGCTTTTCTCAAAGTGAAACTGAAAAACAGAGCCAGAGCTCAGCTCCACCTACAATCTGACATCATTGCAGTAACATGAGCAGCCAAACATTTCTTAAACACCCATTTCTTAAAGGTACTCTCACATGACACCTCTCCACAAGAAAAAAACATAAACCATCGAATTCAAGATGGTTTCATGTTCTACCTTTTCACTATCCCATAAGAAAAGCACACAGTAAATATACTTTTTCGTTTAAAAAAAAACAACACACGCAAACAGGTATAATAATATCGTCCATTTCTTTTCGTTCTTCTTCCTCCACCTGAAATCCTTCTCAATTGACAGTCTCTTTGAAGAAGAAGGTCCTTGCATGATCCGTCCATTTCTCTATGCCTCGGCATTTCTCTTTAAAGTCAGATACTTTAGTTCAATCTGATCACAGAGTTCCTTGTAATTCTCCAACACATGAGCATTGGTTATCACTGCTTTCAGGCCATCAAATGCCTGTTGAAAGTCCGCTGTCCACTGACATTTTTGACGTTTCTTCAGCAAGTCTATCAGTGGACCAATCACGTGTCAAAACTTTTGCACAAATTTTCGATCACGTCCACTCATGCCAAGAATTCACATTTTATTTCCCTTTGTCTTGAGGGTATCGGAAACTCCTCAACAACTGTTGGTTTCACATCCTGTGTGACCATTCGACTCTTTTCGGATTGTATGGCCAAGGAAAGTGACTTGGGCTTTTCCAAATTCACTTTTGGCTAGGTTTATCCTGAAGTCGATCGAAAAACTCCATCAGATGTTTCAAATGTTCTCTCCATGTCAGGCTGAAAATTAACAGAGCGTCGATATATACTGCACAATTGGGTAATCCTGAAACGACTTTGTTAGTTAACCGTTGAAATGTGGCTGGGGCGTTTTTCATGCCAAATGGCATAACTTTGAATTTGTATATACCATCTGGAGTCACAAAAGCTGAAATCTCCTTCGCCCTTTCAGATCAAGGTACCTGCCAGTAACCTTTAAGTAAATCCAGTTCGGAAATAAAAGCGGATTGTCCCACTTTCTCAATGCAAACCTCCAAAAGTGGGATAGGATAAGAGTTTGTTCTTTTAACTGCATTAACCTTTCTATAGTCCACACAGAACCATTGGGCACCATCTAGTTTAGGTACCATCACTATGGGTGAGCTCCATTGGCTGCAACCCACTTCAATTATGCCATTTTTAAGCATATTCTCAATCTCTTTGTTAACCTGTGCCAATTTTAAAGGGTTAAGTCTGTATGGATGTTGTTTGATTGGAACAGCATTTCCCACATCTACATCATGTCTAGCCATTTTAGTATTTCTCAATTTATCTCTACAAACTTGCCCATGTGATATCAAAAACTCTTTCATGTCAGTTTGCTTTTCTTCTGGAAGGTAACTCAGCAATGTATCCCAATTTTTAAGAACATCCTCGTTTTCCAATTTAATTTGAGGTATGTCAAATTCACAGTCATCTGGATTTGGTTTGTCAATTTGAGTTCGAATCATTAAAACCTCCTTTTTCTCTCCTTCCCTTTCAAAGTACCTTTTAAGCATATTCACATGACACACTCAGTGAGTCTTCCTTCTATCTGGTGTTCTTACCACGTAATGGTAATTTCCTTTCAATCTGATAAGGTCCATAAAACCTTCCTTTTAAAGGTTCACCGACCACTGGTAACAATACTAAAGCTTTATCTCCACTAGCAAAACTACGAACTTTGGGTTTCTTGTCCGTGACCCGTTTCATCACATTTTGTGCAACTTTTAAATGTTGTCTAGCCAATTCACCTGCTCTATTTAATCGCTCCCTATAATTTGACAGGTAATCTAATAATATAAGTTCCGATTTCTCACTCATCAATTTTTCCTTCATCAATTTAAGTGGTCCTCTTACCTCATGACCAAAAATTAGTTCAAAAGGACTGAATTTGGTTGACTCATTAGGTGCATCCCTAATTGCAAACAGTACGAATGGAATTCCTTTATCCCACTCCTCTGGATAATCTTGACAATAAGCCCTCAACATTGTCTTTAATGTCTGATGCCACCTTTCTAACGCTCCCTGCGATTCTGGATGGTACGCAGTTGATTTATTCCTAAGCTATCCATAACTTCTTTGAATAACCTCGAGGTAAAATTTGATCCTTGATCCGATTGTATTTCTGTGGGTAGTCCGTATCTAGTAAAGAATTTAAGTAATTCCTCCACAATCTTTTTAGCTGTAATATTACGTACTGGAATGGCCTCTGGAAACCTAGTAGACACATCCATTATCGTCAAAAGATATTGATTCCCACTGTTTGTTTTAGGATGCGGTCCTATGCAATCAATTAGGACCCTTGTAAAAGGTTCCTCAAATGCTGGAATGGGTATTAAGGGCACTAGTTTTATCACAGCTTGAGGTTTCCCTATCACTTGACATGTATGACATGATTAACAAAATTTAACTACATCTTTATGTAGTCCAGGCCAATAAAAATGTTACTGGATTTTAGCTTCCGTTTTCCTTTTTCCCAAATGACCTCACTGGTACCTCATGTGCAACTCGCAACACCTCCTTTCTATACCCTACCGGCAATACCACTTGATGAACTTCTGCCAACTTTTCATCCGCCTGCATATGTAAAGGTCTCCATGTTCTCATCAAGACATTACTTTTACGGTAATAACACTCTGGTGTACACGCAGATTCCTCTTCCGTGTATGCTTTCTGATACATCTGTTTGATTTCTACATCTTTCTGTTGTAACAATTTTCCTGAACTAAAAATATCAGCCTCATCCTCCACCTGTTCTTGTTCTTTTTCAACCATCAGATCAAAAATCGTTTCTGATAATTGCACTTCAACTTCATCTTCACTCTTTGATGAAGTAGGTCGCACATTTGTTGACTCCCATTTCGGACGGACTTTTGGACCTTTTCCCCCAACGTCTTTGCGCTTTTGAGCGCGGAACTGGAAACCAATAGTACTCAGGCACAGGACCCATACAGAATTGTATGGACCTAAGAAGCCAGAGGGACCGTAAACAGCAGAAGAAGTGGTCGAGTAAGAGCACAGTGGAGCCTGTGAGAGAGACCAGCATGGCTGGTGTTCAGCGCAAGGCGCCGACAGCCCAGCCCACAATGGAGCAGCTGCTGCAGACTATGCAGGAGAGCTTTTTGGCTCTGAAGCGTGACAACTTGGAGCCGCTACAGAAGTCGATTGACCAGATGGGAAAAAGGCTGGATGATCAGGCTGAGAAGCTCCAGCAGTTGGAGAAGTCAGTGGAGGAGCAGGCTGACTTTCAAACGGTGGCGAATGTGGAGATTTGGAGGCTGAGGGACCAGCAAAAAGTGCTTCTGGAAAGGCTGGAGGACCTGGACAACAGATCTCGCCGGCAGAACGTGAGAATCGTGGGTCTCCCGGAGAATGCAGAAGAGCTAGACACTGCCGCATATGTGGAGGGTATGTTTCAGACGTTGTTGGGAACGAGGTGTTTCCGCTCCCGCCAGTGGTGGACAGAGTGCAGGTGAGGCAGCCGTGACGAGGGATCCCCCATGAGCGATGGTGGTTCGCTTTCACAGATACCTGGACAAGGAACGGGTGCTGCAATAGGCAAAGAGCACACGAAGCTGTACTTGGGACAATACCACCCTGCGTGTTTACCAAGATTTGAGCGTGGAGGTGGCCAGGAGGAGGGGAGGCTACAGGCAGGTAAAGGAGATACTGTATAAAAACAAGGTGAAATTCGGCTACTTTTTCTGGCGCGACTGTGGGTTACGTATGAGGGTCAGCACCATTATTTCGAGGAACCCGAAGAGGCGATGGACTTTGTTAAGAAGCAAGGGCTGGCCCTGAGCTGTGGACGTTTGGACTCATGTTAGAGCTTTTAAGTATATGTGGTGTCTGTCCCATTTTGAAAAGTGCCTGCATGTTTGGGTCCGTTTTTGTCGTCTCTTCTTTCGACCTTTTTAGGGTGTTGGAAAGTGGTAGGGATGTGGGGGGGGTGGGGGTTTGCGTGCTTTTTGCGTGGTTTACCTGAATGTTTCCTGTTTGGGCTCTTTGATTAGTTGGAGTTTGGCTGGGGGGAAAATAATAAAGAAACCAGTTAAAATAGATGCTTCAGGGGAACTTTGTGCAATCTTTTTCTGTGTCTGCATGGGAAGGACAGAGAGTGCCTGTTATTTCGTATTTCTTTTTTTCTTGTTTAACTTGAATTGTGTTATTGTGGGGGTTGTTTTTGACTTGTATAGAGTGTTTTCTTAAGTAGGGTTGATCTGGGGAAGTGGTATGGATGGGTCGGGGGAGGGGTGACTGGGAACAATGGGTGGGAGACGTGCTGGCGCCGATGCTGGGAGCCCCGGGCTAGCTGAGTGCGGCTAGTCAACGGTAGCCGAGGTGGGGTGTGTGCATATAGTTAGATTAGAGCAGGGGTTAGGTGATAGGTTGGTGTTGCTAGAGGTGGGAGGGGGGGAAGTTGTGCTGCTGATGGGGATGGAAACTGGGCATGGCAACAGTGAGGTGGTCATGGGTGGAGCTGGTGAGGAGGCGGGCCAGATGAAGCGCGACACATGGCTGGGGGACTGGCCAAGGAAAGGGGATGGCTGATCGGCAAAGGTGGGGGGGGGCGAAGTTCCCCACAACCAGGCTGATCACCTGGAATGTTAGAGGGTTAAATGGGCCAGTGAAGAGGGCACGTGTGTTTGCGCATCTGCGGGTTCTGAAGGCAGACATAGTCTTGCTGCAGGAGATGCACCTGAAAGTGGCAGACCAGGTTAGGTTAAGGAAGGGCTGGGTCAGTCAAGTCTTTCATTCGGGGCTTGATTCTAAGACGAGGGGTGTTGCAATCTTGATTAATAAAAGGGTACAATTTGAGGCGGCGGGCACAGTCGTCGATGGGGGTGGCAGGTTCGTTATGGTGAGGGGTAATCTCGAAGGGCTGAGAGTAGTCCTGGTCAGTGCGTATGCCCCTAATTGGGACGATGTGGATTTTATTAGGAGGATGCTAGGGAAGATCCCCAACTTGGACACGCATAAGCTGATCATGGGCGGGGACTTTAATATAGTCCTGGACCCGAGCCTGGACCGGTCATGTTCAAGAACGGGCAGGTTGCCAGCGATGGCAAAGGAACTGAGAGGGTTCATGGAGCAAACGGGGGGAGCAGATCCGTGGAGATTTAGCCAGCCGACGGCGAGGGAGTTCTCGTACTACTCCCACGTCCACAAGGTGTATTCCCGAATTGACTACTTTGTTGTGAGTAAGGACCTGCTGGCTGGAATGGTGGGGGCAGAATATTTGGCAATTGCCATATCGGACCATGCTCCGCACTGGGTAGACCTGCAGTTTTGTAAGGACAGCTTTCAGCGTCCACCATGGAGGCTGGAAGTTGGACTACTCGCGGACGAGGCAGTGTGTGAGAGGCTGAGGAAATGCAGAATTACCTGCAGGTGAACAATACTGGAGAAGTCTTGGCAGCGGTGCTCTGGGAGGCACTGAAGGCAGTGGTGAGAGGGGAACTGATTTCAATCCGGGCGTACAGGGACAGGACAGATAGGGCAGAGACGGACCAACTGATTAAGGAAATTCTACGGACGGATAGGAGTTACGCAGAATCCCCGAGGCCAGAGTTACTCAGGAAACGACAGAGGCTGCAGGCCGAATTTGGGGTGCTGACTACAGGCAAGGCTGTAGAGCAGCTTAGAAAGGTAAAAGACGCAATTTATGAGCATGGGGAGAAGGCCAATAGAATGCTTGCGCAACAACTAAGGAAGAGGGAAGCGGCTAGGGAAATAGGGAGGATAGTGGATGGGGAAGGTAATCTAATGGGTGACCCGGCAGGGCTGAACAAGGACTTTAGGGACTTTTATAGGAAGCTGTACACTTCGGAACCACCAGGCGGACCGGGGGGGAGGGATTCCTGCTGGACGGACTGACCTTTCAAAGAGTGGAGAGGGGGTTGGTGGACGGACTGGGGGCCCTGGTCAGGATCAAAGAGGTATTGGGGGGCCTGAAGATCATGCAATCAGCTAAAGCCCTGGGGCCGGACGGGTATCTAGTGGAGTTTTACAAAACATTTGCCGGGAGAGTGGGGCCGGTGCTGGTCAGGGTTTTTAACGAGGCAAGCGACAGAGGGAGTTTACCTCTGACGATGTCGCAGGCCACCATCTCACTCATTCTGAAACGGGATAAGGACCCGGAGGCCTATGGGTCATACAAGCCGATCTCTTTGATTAACGTAGATGCCAAGTTACTGGCCAAGAGTTTGGCGACCAGAATTGAGGACTGTGTACCGGATGTAATTGTGGAGGACCAGACCGGGTTTGTAAAGGGGAGGCAGCTGGTGGCCAACATAAGAAGGCTGCTCAATGTGATTATGATGCCCCCGGAGAGTAGGGAGGTAGAGATAGTGGTAGCCATGGATGCTGAAAAGGCTTTTGACCGGGTTGAGTGGGATTATCTGTGGGAGGTACTAGGACGGTTCAGGTTCGTGGGGGGGGCGGGGTCATCGACTGGGTTAGGCTATTGTATCAGGCCCCAGAGGCGAGTGTAAGAACGAACAGGATGACATTGGACTACTTTAGACTGCACCGTGAGACAAGACAGGGCTGCCCTCTCTCCCCACTGCTGTTTGCGCTGGCCATAGAGCCGCTGGCAATTGCACTGAGAGCTTCTAGGGGCTGGAAAGGCCTGGTCCGGGGGGGAGTGGAACATAGAGTCTCGTTATACGCAGATGATCTGCTGTTATATGTATTGGACCCAATGGTGGCGATGGACGGTATTATGGCAACCCTGAGGGAATTTGGCCAGTTCTCCGGATACAAACTGAACATGGCTAAGAGCGAGTTGTTTGTAATTCAGGCGAGGGGGCAGGAGAGTAGGCTGAAGGGGTTGCCGTTCAGGCTAGTGGGGGAGAGTTTCCAATATTTGGGGATTCAGGTGGCACGGGACTGGGACAACTTGCATAAGCTCGACTGGTGGAACGAGTGAGGGAGGTGGGATGCGCTTCCGCTGTCATTGGCGGGGAGGGTGCAGACTGTTAAGATGACAATTCTCCCGCGGTTCTTGTTTGTTTTTCAGTGTCTCCCCATTTTTATCCCACGGTCCTTCTTTAAGAGGCTGAATAAAATTATTTTGGGATTTGCATGGGCAGGGAAGTCCCCGCGGGTGAAGAGGGTGATGCGGGTGAAGAGGGTATGGCTATCGGACATGGCGAGCTTTCTTGGCCTAGAGAAAGTCACGTTCACCTTGAGAGGTTTGCTACTAGGGTTCACCCGAAGGTGGCAGCCATTTATTGACTTCTTCGCGGAGGTGTAAGCATCAGCAGGGGGTGGGGGGGTGGCGGAGGGGGTTGCTAGGGTACAGTAGAGTAGAGTCGGGGAAATTGAGGCAGGTCCGTGCGTAAACAGAGCCGTGGCTTGCCCTATGTTTAATTTGTGTCTTTTTTTGTACTGTACAATGTCACTTTTTCTATATGCCTAAAATACCTCAATAAAATTGTTTGTTAAAAAAAAACACTTCAGTTGTCTGATTTTGCACTGGCTTATCAACCACAGTAGGCATCACTCCCACCTGCGATCCAGCTATATCATTACCCAACTAAACTGTAATCCTGGACAAGATGGTTTCTCTATCACTCCTACTACCACTTCACCACTCTTCACTGCACTTTCCAACCTTTCCTTATATATTGGAACACTACTCCTCTCACCCTGAATTCCACATATTACCATCTTTTCTGGCATTATTCTTCCAAAACTACATGACTCCTTATCTCTTGCCATTAAAGATTGACTAGCTCCCGTATCTCTTAAATTTGTGACTTCTTTACCTGCTCCTCCTGGTACACATGAGTAAACTTTACCCACACAAGTAAATTCTTTAAAGAGATCTGGCACCTTCTTATCAATCACCTCTTGATCAGGCTGTACAATCTTTTGCCCCTCCTTCGCTTCACTTGGGCTTTCCTTTACCACTTTAACAAACTCCACTGTCTTATCCTGTTTTACCACATCAGCCTTCCCAGTGCTTTTCTTCAATCACCAACACTGTGACTTTACATGGCATAGTTCATTACAGTGAAAACATTTGAAACTTTTCATTTCTTTTCCACCCTCCTGGATTTCCTTTTTAATCTGAGGTACACTCTCTTTATTGTCTCCCATCAGATCACCTTTACCTTTACCGCTTGAGTATTTCTCAAGTCCCCAGTTTCTATCCCTCACAGGCTGAAACTGATATCGGAAACCAAACTTTGATTTATGAACAAATTCATAATCACCTGCCATTTCTGCTGCTAATCTCGCAGTTTTAACCGTCTGCCCTTCCACATGAGTTCTCACTACATCAGGAATTGAATTTTCAAACTCCTCCAAAAGTATAATTTCTCTCAGAGCTTCATACGTTTGGTCTATTTTCAAAGTCCTTATCCACCTATCAAAATGACACTGTTTGACCCTTTCAAACTCCATGTATGTTTGACCAAATTCTTTCCTTAAATTTCTAAATCTTTGTCTGTAGGCTTCAGGCACTAGTTCAAATGCACCAAAGATGGATTTTGTCACCTCCTCACATGACTCAGATACCTCCTCTGACAGTGATGCAAACACTTCACAAAATTACACTGTTTGAATCAGTAATACCCACATGTCCTGTGGCCATTTCATTTGTTTAGCTACCTTCTCAAATGAAATGAAAAAGGCATCTACCTCCTTCTCATCAAACCTTGCCAATGCTTGGACATATTTAAATAGATCGCCACCAAGTCTTCAACTATGACGCTCTTTCTCACCATCCTCATCACTATCATCCAACTGTACGTTTCCCTTTATGTCTGCCAATTTTAACTGACTGTCATGTTTCATGGCCATTTTCTGAAGTTCAAACTCTCTCTCTTTATCTTTTTCCCTGATCTGTATCTCCCTTTCTTTCTTTTTCCTCTCTGTCTCTTTCGTATTCAAGCTGCTTTAATTCTTTCTCATGTTCCATTTGTTTAATTTGTAACTGAATTTTTGCCATTTCCAATGAGTCAAATTATGTCTCAGGCAACTTTAAATGCTTAGCCACCGCCATGATTATCTCATCTTTTTGCATTTTGTCAGGTAATGCTAACTGCAATGTTTTTGCCAGATCTAACAGTCTGCTTTTAGTCTCTGTCCGTAAGGTACTGCGTGTGACCGTCTCCACCCCCAAAAACTTCTGAGCCTCTGAAAGAGCCATTGCCAGAACACACTCCCTACTTAAACTAGAATACCACACCTGAAAAGCAACCACAATATGCTCACTCCTCACTGTCTTTAAGTTCACTAAGCCAATCCAATAGACTTTTATCCCCCTCGAGCCCCCAATTTGTTATGGGCCAGGGTTTAGAGAACCCCAAAGTGTATCATGGAGTTCACCTGACCCACATCTTTTACTAGATTGTGGTATGGGGAGCACACTGCCCAATCTACAGTTGTGGTACAGCAGAAATGGAAAAGTATTTTTTAAAGCAAAATAATGTTTATTCTATGAATTCAAGTTAACCTTTTTAAAACGTACAGTGAACATCATGGCAACTATTAATTCAAAGGACTTCCGGGTGCGGCGATGACCAGCTGAGTCGCACGTTTCGGCAGCTCCCTGTGAAACGGACTTTTGGGCTCTTGATAGGAGCCCCAACGGCAATTTTAACGGCTGAAAACACCGTGCGGTAAACCAGTAGGGTGTTCCCCCTGCCCACGGATGGAAAAAGGAGAGGAAAGTGGCCGGATTGCAGCGGATCCTTTGGAACAACGGCAAGGAAGGCAAGCAGAAACCAAGATGGCGTCGGAAGGTGGCAGTTTCATATGGGGCCCTGAACAACAAGAGTTTTTGAAACGCTGCGTGGAGGAGATAAAAAAGGAAATGAAGAAAGAGTTGTTGGCCCCGATACTACAGGCGATTGAAGGGCTGAAAGAGGAACAAAAGACCCAGGAGCAGGAGCTTCGGGTCGTGAAGGCGAAAGCAGCAGAGAATGAAAACGACATACAGGGCCTGGTGGTGAAGTCGGGGATACAGGAGGCACACCAGAAACGATCTGTGGAGAGGTTGGAGGCACTGGAAAATAACGCAAGGAGGAACAACTTGAGGATTCTTGGCCTTCCTGAAGGTGTGGAGGGGGCGGACGTCGGGGCATATGTGAGCACGATGCTGCACTCGTTAATGGGAGTGGAGGCCCCGACGGGTCCGTTGGAGGTGGAGGGAGCATACCGAGTTATGGTGCGAGGACCGAGAGCAGGAGAAGCTCCCAGAGCCATAGTGGTGAGATTTCTCCGTTTTAAGGATAGAGAAATGGTCTTTAGATGGGCGAAGAAAACTCGGTGTAGTAAATGGGAGAACGCGGTGATCCGCGTCTATCAAGATTGGAGTGCGGAGGTGGCGAGAAGGAGGGCGAGCTTTAATCGGGCCAAGGCGGTGCTTCACAAAAAAAAGATAAAGTTTGGAATGCTGCAACCGGCAAGACTGTGGGTCACATATCAAGGGAGGCACCATTACTTTGAGACGGCGGATGAAGCGTGGACTTTTATTGTAGAAGAAAAATTGGAATGATTGGACTACGAAAATGAACGTTTGGACAAAGTGGTGGGACGAGTGGGGGGGGGGGGCGAAGAGGGATTGTATGATGAATCCTGCGGTATGGTAACTTTTCTTTCTCCCACAGGTGGTGATGGGGGGAGGTGGGGAGGGAGAGGAGATGGGGCGTTGGCCATGGGAGGCGGGGCCGAGGGAGAGGCGCGGGCTTGGTTCCCGCGCTATGATAATTATGGCGGGAATAGAGAAGCAGGAAGGAGGGGGCGCCGCACGGGGCGAGCCGTGATCACGGGGGGAAGCCGAGGTCAGCCAGAGTTTGCTGACTTCTGGGAGCAACATGGGGGGAGTAATTACGCTAGCGGGGGGTCTAGCGGGGGGGGGGGGAGGGGGGAATTACTGGGTTGCTGCTGCTGGGGAAAGGGGGGAGTGGGTGCGGGAAAGGATGGGCGGGGGGGCACCGTCTGGGAGAAATACAGCCGCGTGGGAACTGGGCGAGAAGCTGGAAAAAGATGATGGCTAACCGGCAAGGGGGGGGGGGTGGGAAGCCCCCCAACTCGGCTGATCACGTGGAACGTGAGGGGGCTTAACGGGCCGATAAAGAGGACACGAGTACTCGCACACCTTAAGAAACTTAAAGCAGATGTGGTCATGTTACAGGAAACGCACCTGAAACTGATAGATCAGGTTAGGTTGCGCAAAGGATGGGTAGGGCAGGTGTTCCATTCGGGGCTGGATGCGAAAAACAGGGGGGTGGCTATATTAGTGGGGAAGCGGGTAATGTTCGAGGCAAAGACTATAATGCCGGATAACGGGGGCAGATACGTGATGGTGAGTGGCAAATTACAGGGAGAGATGGTGGTGTTGGTAAACGTGTATGCCCCGAATTGGGACGATGCCAATTTTATGAGGCGAATGCTAGGACGCATCCCAGACCTAGAGACCGGAAAGCTGATAATGGGGGGAGACTTTAACACGGTGTTGGAACCAAGGCTGGATAGGTCGAAGTCCAGGACTGGTAGGAGGCCGGCAGCAGCCAAGGTGCTTAAGGATTTTATGGAGCAGATGGGAGGGGTGGACCCGTGGAGATTCAGTAGACCTAGGAGTAAGGAGTTCTCGTTTTTCTCCTATGTCCATAAAGTCTATTCACGCATAGACTTTTTTGTGTTGGGTAGGGCATTGATCCCGAGGGTGAGGGGAACGGAATATGCGGCTATAGCCATTTCGGATCATGCCCCACACTGGGTAGACTTGGAGATAGGGGAGGAAACAAGAGGGCGTCCACCCTGGAGAATGGATATGGGACTAATGGCGGATGAGGGGGTGTGCTTAAGGGTGAGGGGATGCATTGAAAAGTACTTGGAACTCAATGACAATGGGGAGGTTCAGGTGGGAGTGGTCTGGGAGGCGTTGAAGGCGGTGGTTAGGGGGGAGCTGATATCAATAAGGACACATAAAGGGAAGCAGGAGAGTAAGGAACGGGAGCGGTTGTTGCAAGAACTTTTGAGGGTGGACAGACAGTATGCGGAAGCACCGGAGGAGGGACTGTATAGGGAAAGGCAAAGGCTGCATGTGGAATTTGACTTGCTGACCACAGGCACTGCAGAGGCACAATGGAGGAAGGCGCAGGGTGTACAGTATGAATATGGAGAGAAGGCGAGCAGATTGCTGGCACACCAATTGAGGAAAAGGGGAGCAGCGAGGGAAATAGGGGGGGTGAGAGACGAAGATGGAGAGACGGAGCGGGGAGCGGAGAGAGTGAATGAAGTGTTTAAGACATTTTATAAAAAATTGTATGAAGCTCAACCCCCGGATGGGAGGGAGAGAATGATGGAGTTTTTGGATCGGCTGGAAATTCCCAAGGTGGAAGAGCAGGAAAGGATGGGATTGGGAGCACAGATCACGGTAGAAGAAGTGGTGAAAGGAATTAGGAACATGCAGACGGGAAAGGCCCCGGGACCGGACGGATTCCCAGTTGAATTTTACAGAAAATATTTGGACTTGCTCGCCCCGCTACTGACGAGGACCTTCAACGAGGCAAAGGAAAGGGGACAACTGCCCCCGACTATGTCAGAAGCAACGATATCGCTTCTTTTAAAGAAGGAAAAGGATCCGCTACAATGCGGGTCCTACAGACCAATCTCCCTCCTCAATGTAGATGCCAAGGTCTTGGCCAAGGTAATGGCAATGAGAATAGAGGAATGTGTCCCGGGGGTGGTTCATGAGGACCAAACTGGGTTTGTGAAGGGGAGACAGCTGAACACGAACATACGGAGGTTGTTAGGGGTAATGATGATGGCCCCACCAGAGGGTGAAACGGAGATAGTAGTGGCGATGGATGCCGAGAAAGCATTTGATAGAGTGGAGTGGGATTATCTGTGGGAGGTGTTGAGGAGATTTGGGTTCGGAGAGGGGTATGTTAGATGGGTGCAGCTGTTGTATAGGGCCCCAGTGGCGAGTGTGGTCACGAATGGACGGGGATCGGCATATTTTCGGCTCCATAGAGGGACAAGGCAGGGATGTCCTCTGTCCCCATTACTGTTTGCACTGGCGATTGAGCCCCTGGCGATAGCGCTGAGAGGTTCCAAGGGATGGAGGGGAATACTTAGGGGAGGAGAAGAACACCGGGTATCTTTATATGCGGATGATCTGCTACTATATGTGGCGGATCCAGCGGAGGGGATGCCAGAAATAATGCGGATACTTGGGGAGTTTGGGGATTTTTCAGGGTATAAAATGAATATGGGAAAGAGTTGGCTGTTTGTGGTGCATCCAGGGGAGCAGAGTAGAGAAATAGAAGACCTACCGTTGAGGAAGGTAACAAGAGACTTTCGTTACCTGGGGATCCAGATAGCTAAGAATTGGGGCACATTGCACAGGCTAAATTTGACGCGGTTGGTGGAACAGATGGAGGAAGATTTCAAGAGATGGGATATGGTAGCATTGTCAATGGCAGGGAGGGTGCAGGCGGTTAAGATGGTGGTCCTCCCGAGATTCCTTTTTGTGTTTCAGTGTCTCCCGGTGGTGATCACGAAGGCTTTTTTCAAAAGGATAGAAAAGAGTATCATGGGTTTTGTTTGGGCCGGGAAGACTCCGAGAGTGAGGAAGGGATTCTTACAGCGTAGTAGGGATAGGGGGGGGCTGGCACTACCGAGCCTAAGTGAGTATTATTGGGTCGCTAATATTTCAATGGTGAGTAAGTGGATGGGAGAGGAGGAAGGAGCGGCGTGGAAGAGATTAGAGAGGGCGTCCTGTAGGGGGACCAGCCTGCAGGCTATGGTGACAGCCCCATTGCCGTTCTCACCAAGGAACTATACCACGAGTCCGGTGGTGGTAGCTACACTGAAGATTTGGGGACAGTGGAGACGACATAGGGGAAAGACCGGAGCACTGGGGGGGTCCCCGATAAGAAACAACCATAGGTTTGCCCCGGGGGGAATGGATGGGGGATATGGAATGTGGCAAAGAGCAGGTATAACGCAATTGAAAGATCTATTTGTGGATGGGAAGTTTGCGAGTCTGGGAGCGCTGACCGAGAAATATGGGTTGCCCCAAGGGAATGCATTCAGGTACATGCAATTGAGGGCTTTTGCGAGGCAGCAGGTGAGGGAATTCCCGCAGCTCCCGACACAAGAGGTGCAGGACAGAGTCATCTCAAAGAAATGGGTGGGGGACGGTAAGGTGTCGGATATATATAGGGAAATGAGAGACGAAGGGGAGACTATGATGGACGAACTAAAAGGGAAATGGGAAGAAGAGCTAGGGGAGGAGATTGAGGAGGGGATGTGGGCAGATGCCCTAAACAGGGTAAACTCGTCGTCCTCGTGCGCCAGGCTAAGCCTGATTCAGTTTAAGGTATTACACAGGGCACATATGACTGGAACACGGCTCAGTAAATTTTTTGGGGTGGAGGATAGGTGTGCGAGGTGCTCGAGAAGCCCAGCGAATCATACCCATATGTTTTGGTCATGCCCGGCACTACAGGGGTTTTGGATGGGGGTGACAAAGGTGCTTTCGAAAGTAGTAGGAGTCCGGGTCGAACCAAGCTGGGGGTTGGCTATATTTGGGGTTGCACAAGAGCCGGGAGTGCAGGAGGCGAAAGAGGCCGATGTTTTGGCCTTTGCGTCCCTAGTAGCCCGGCGCAGAATATTGCTAATGTGGAAAGAAGCCAAGCCCCCGGGGGTGGAGACCTGGATAAATGATATGGCGGGGTTCATAAAGTTAGAGCGGATTAAGTTCGTCCTAAGGGGGTCGGCTCAAGGGTTTACTAGGCGGTGGCAACCGTTCGTCGAATATCTTGCGGAAAGATAGATAGGGGAGAACAAAGAAGGCAGCAGCAGCGGCCCAGGACTTGGGGGGGGGGGAGGGATGGGGGGGGGGGGTGTGGCCTGAGACAAGGCAGTTGCCAATTAGGGCTAGTTTTTATTTTTTGTTATTTAATATTTATTTATTTGTTGTTGTTTTTGTTTAAATTTAAAAAAGGTCATTATTATCTGTATTGTTACAATGTTGTGTAAAGGATGCACAATGTACTGTGTTGGTTGACCAAAAATTTTCAATAAAATATTATTTAAAAAAAAAAAACTATTAATTCAAATACAACCCCCAAAGAATACAACACTACATAATCCTTAAGCTGTCCTTTTAACAACCTGATGACTTAAAAAACCTTTAAACAGAAGCACATCAGGTTAAAGTCACTACTGAGAGCAGTTATCAGTTTTAAATCACCAAAGGATCGATTTACAATCTTTAGATTACACGGAGAGAGACTAATACCTCTTCTGACTGTGACTGCAGCTATCCAGCTCTGAAAACGAAACCAAAAAGACACAGACACACCCAAGCTGTTTTCAAAGTGAAACTAAAAAACAGAGCCAGAGCTCAGCTCTACCCACACTCTCACATCACTGCAGTAACATTAGCAACCAAACATTTCTTAAACACCCATTTCTTAAAGGTACTCTCACATGACAAAGCCCTCGTGGTCCCAACGGATAATTGTCATAATTCCAGCAGTCCAGGAATCTAGCAGAAATTACTGGAAAGCAGTAGAAATCTGGTTGCATCAGATTTCAGCTGATTCTGAGATATTCTGGTCAGTCTTATAAGGGAGTGAATTACTATCTCCCTCATGAGCTCAGGAAAAGGAACCAGAGATGGAGATTCCCTATGCTGGAAAATCTCACCTCCCTCACCGAGTCGGGACCTGAGATCGAACTACACCTTTGTATATTGAGTAAGATAATGAGAAAGGGAAAAGTGGACCCCACCACAGTTAGGGGGCAGGAACACACACCCATGGTGCAGCCAAGATATTCAATTGAAAACAAATTGTGTTTAGGAAAAATTGGCTCGGCCGTTATATTGCTATATTATTCAGAAAGAGCTAGGAATTAATTTATGTGACAATATATCCTGGGGTGCCATATTTTACCACTGCACATCCTTTTGTGGGAAGGAGAGAAAGAATTACATTTATAACCTGGGAGATGAGTGAAGGTGACAGCAAAAACCTAGACAACATTTTTGAAAAATTCATCACACACCTCCAGCCAAAGTCAAATCATTGGATTCGCAGATATGAATTTCACCGCCAGAGGCAGGAATCATGTGAGCTTGTTGACAATTTCATAACAAGCCTAAAAATTGCAGCCAGAAAATATGAATTTACGTACACAGATGAAAGGCTACTACAAAGAACAAAGAACAAAGAAATGTACAGCACAGGAACAGACCCTTCAGCCCTCCAAGGCCGTGCCGACCATGCTGCCCGACTAAACTACAATCTTCTACACTTCCTGGCTCCGTATCCCTCTATTCCCATCCTATTCATGTATTTGTCAAGATGCCCCTTAAATGCCACTATCGTCCCTGCTTCCACCATCTCCTCCGGCAGCGGGTTCCAGGCACCCACTACCCTCTGTGTAAAAAACTTGCCTCGGACATCTACTCTAAACCTTGCCCCTCTCACCTTAAACCTATGCCCCCTAGTAATTGACCCCTCTACCCTGGGGAAAAGCCTCTGACGATCCACTCTGTCTATGCCCCTCATAATTTTGTAGACCTCTATCAGGTCGCCCCTCAACCTCCGTCGTTCCCGTGAGAACAAACCGAGTTTATTCAACCGCTCCTCATAGCCAAGGCCCTCCATACCAGGCAACATTCTGGTAAATCTCTTCTGCACCCCCTCTAAAGCCTCCACATCTTTCTGGTAGTGTGGCGACCAGAATTGAACACTATACTCCAAGTGTGGCCTAACTAAGGTTCTATACAGCTGCAACATGACTTGCCAATTCTTATACTCAATGCCCCGGCCAATGAAGGCAAGCATGCCATATGCCTTCTTGACTACCTTCTCCACCTGTGTTGCCCCTTTCAGTGACCTGTGGACTTGTACTCCTAGATCTCTCTGACTTTCAATACTCTTGAGGGATCTACCATTCACTGTATATTCCCTACCTGCATTAGACCTTCCAAAATGCATTACCTCACGTTTGTCCGGATTAAACTCCATCTGCCATCTCTCTGCCCAAGACTCCAAACAATCTAAATCCTGCTGTATCCTCTGACAGTCCTCATCGCTATCCGCAATTCCACCAACCCTTGTGTCATCTGCAAACTTACTAATCAGACCAGTTACATTTTCCTCCAAATCATTTATATATACTACAAAGAGCAAAGGTCCCAGCACTGATCCCTGCGGAACACCACTGGTCACAGCCCTCCAATTAGAAAAGCATCCTTCCATTGCTACTCTCTGCCTTCTATGACCTAGCCAGTTCTGTATCCACCTTGCAGGCTCACCCCTGATCCCGTGTGACTTCACCTTTTGTACTAGTCTACCATGAGGGACCTTGTCAAAGGCCTTACTGAAGTCCATATAGACAACATCCACTGCCCTACCTGCATCAATCACCTTTGTGACCTCCTCAAAAAACTCTATCAAGTTAGTGAGACACAACCTCCCCTTCACAAAACCATGCTGCCTCTCACTAATACATCCATTTGTTTCCAAATGGGAGTAGATCCTGTCTCGAAGAATTCTCTCCAGTAATTTCTCTACCACTGAAGTAAGGCTCACCGGCCTGTAGTTCCCTGGATTATCCTTGCTACCCTTCTTAAACAGAGGAACAACATTGGCTATTCTCCACTCCTCTCTGACACCACCTGAAGACAGTGAGGATCCAAAGATTTCTGTCAAGGCCTCAGCAATTTCCTCTCCAGCCTCCTTCAGTATTCTGGGGTAGATCCCATCAGGCCCTGGGGACTTATCTACCTTAATATTTTTTAAGACACCCAATACCTCGTCTTTTTGGATCTCAATCTGACCCAGGCTATCTGCACACCCTTCTCCAGACTCAACATCTACCAATTCCTTCTCTTTGGTGAACACTGATGCAAAGTATTCATTTAGTACCTCGCCCATTTCCTCTGGCTCCACACATAGATTCCCTTGCCTATCCTTCAGTGAGCCAACCCTTTCCCTGGCTACCCTCTTGCTTTTTATGCACGTGTAAAAAGCCTTGGGATTTTCCTTAACCCTATTTGCCAATGACTTTTCGTGACCCCTTCTAGCCCTCCTGACTCCTTGCTTAAGTTCCTTCCTACTTTCCTTGTATTCCACGCAGGCTTCGTCTCTTCCCAGCCTTTTAGCCCTGACAAATGCCTCCTTTTTCTTTTTGACGAGGCCTACAATATCTCTCATTATCCAAGGTTCCCGAAAATTGCCGTATTTATCCTTCTTCCTCACAGGAACATGCCGGTCCTGAATTCCTTTCATCTGACACTTGAAAGCCTCCCACATGTCACATGTTGCTTTGCCCTCAAACATCCGTCCCCAATCTAGGTTCTTCAGTTCCCGCCTAATATTGTTATAATTAGCATTCCCCCAATTTAGCGCATTCATCCTAGGACCACTCTTATCCTTGTCCACCAGCACTTTAAAACTTACTGAACTGTGGTCACTGTTCCCGAAATGCTCTCCTACTGAAACTTCTACCACCTGGCCGGGCTCATTCCCCAATACCAGGTCCAGTACCGCCCCTTCCCTTGTTGGACTGTCTATATATTGTTTTAAGAAGCCCTCCTGGATGCTCTTTACAAACCCTGCCCCATCTAAACCCCTGGCACTAAGTGAGTCCCAGTCAATATTGGGGAAGTTGAAGACTCCCATCACCACAACCCTGTTGTTTTTACTCGTTTCCAAAATCTGTCTAGCTATCTGCTCCTCTATCTCCCGCTGGCTGTTGGGAGGCCTGTGGTAAACCCCCAACTTTGTGACTGCACCCTTCTTATTCCTGATCTCTACCCATATAGCCTCACTGCCCTCTGAGGTGTCCTCCCGTAGTACAGCTGTGATATCCTCCCTAACCAGTAGCGCAACTCCGCCACTCCTTTTACATCCCCCTCTATCCCGCCTGAAACATCTAAATCCTGGAACGTTTGGCTGCCAATCCTGCCCTTCCCTCAACCAGGTCTCTGTAATGGCAACAACACCATAGTTCCAAGTACTAATCCAAGCTCTAAGTTCATGTGCCTTACCCGTAATACTTCTTGCATTGAAACATATGTACTTTAGGCCACCAGACCCGCTGTGTTCAGCAAGTTCTCCCTGTCTGCTCTGCCTCAAAGCCACACTATCCCTATTCCCTAGTTCTCCTTCAATGCTCTCACCTTCTGACCTATTGCTCCTGTGCCCACCCCTTCAGGATGCCCTCTACCCGTTCGGAGACATCCTGGACCCTGGCACCAGGGAGGCAACATACCATCCTGGAGTCTCTTTCATGTCCACAGAAGCACCTATCTGTGCCCCTGACTATAGAGTCCCCTATTACTATTGCTCTTCTGCGCTTTGACCCTCCCTTCTGAACATCAGAGCCAGCCGTGGTGCCACTGCTCTGGCTGCTGCTGTTTTCCCCTGATAGGCTATCCCCCCCGACAGTATCCAAATGGGTATACCTGTTCGAGAGGGGGACAACCACAGGGGATTCCTGCACTGACTGCCTGCCCTTTCTGGTGGTCACCCATTTCTCTGTCTGCACCTTGGGTGTGACCACATCTATATAACTGTGATCTATGACGCTTTCCGCCACCTGCATTCTCCTAAGTGCATCCAATTGCTGCTCCAACCGAACCATGCGGTCTGTGAGGGGCTCCAGTTGGGTGCACTTTCTGCAGATGAAGCCATCCGGGACGCTGGAAGCCTCCCGGACCTGCCACATCTCACAGTCAGAGCACTGCACCCCTCTAACTGACATTGCATCAATTAATTAGTAAATTAAAATTAAATGTTAAAAACATTTTTTTTTTAAAGTTACTGTTAACTATCTGTTTCCTAGCACTAGATTTCTACTAGAAATGTGAAAGCTAAATATAGTAATCTCCGATCTCTGGCTTAGATACTCCTATAAATTATAATTAAGTAATTATGTTTAATTAGTTACCAATGCTTAATTTTTTTAATTTAGTGTAGATTCCCAACCAGCCACTCAGGTCACAGCTTTTCTGTGATGTCACTTCAGTTTCCCCTACCCACACACACAATTTGAAAAGATAATAAAAGTAAAAATGAGTAAAAATCACTTACTTACCTTCTGAGGGTCTCAGATGTTCTCAGGTTCTCTCCCTGACAGGGGACTGCTCTTCCTCCTCCGAACGGCTCCCGAAACTAGGCCTCGATCTTTTTAAATCTCCGCTCCGACTCGCAGCCCCTGCGCTTTTTAAATCTCCGCTCCGAGTCACAGCTCCTGCTCTTTTTAAATCTCCGCTCCGACTCGCAGCTCCCGCGCTTTTTAAATCTCCGCTCCGACTTGCAGCTCCCGCTCTTTTTAAATCTCCTCTCCGACTCGCAGCTCCTGCGCTTTTTAAATCTCCGCTCCGACTCGCACCTCCCGCGCTTTCTAAATCTCCGCTCCGACTTGCAGCTCCCGCTCTTTTTAAATCTCCGCTCCGACTCGCAGCTCCTGCGCTTTTTAAATCTCCGCTCCGACTCTCAGCTCCCGCGCTTTTTAAATCTCCGCTCCGACTTGCAGCTCCCGCTCTTTTTAAATCTCCGTTCCAACTCGCAGCTCCTGCGCTTTTTAAATCTCCGCTCTGACTCGCAGCTCCTGCGCTTTTTAAATCTCTGCTCTGACTCGCAGCTCCTGCTCTTTTTAAATATCCGCTCCGGCTCGCAGCTCCTGCGCTTTTTAAATCTCCGCTCCGACTCACAGCTCCTGCGCTTTTTAAATCTCCGCTCCGACTCGCAGCTCCCGCGCTTTTTATATCTCCATTCCAACTCGCAGCTCCTGCGCTTTTAAAATTTCCTTCCAACTCGCAGCTCCTGCGCTTTTTAAATCTCCGCTCTGACTCGCAGCTCCCGCGCTTTTTAAATCTCTGCTCTGACTCGCAGCTCCCGCGCTTTTTAAATCTACTAGATCAGCTGATTTGGGGTTCTGCACACTCTGAAGTACAGAATTTAATTGGAATAGGCCAAGATCACAATATCACAAGCTACAGACAATTCCAGAGCACCTGTAGTCACGATTTATTGTTCCTCTGTGGTTCGGAATTTAAAAAGGGGGCACGTAAATGCCTTCAGGTCATCCTCGTAAGCTTTTGTAAGCTTTTCAACCTTTGTTTCTCGATCCTGAACCACATTTGTTACAATATGCTGTGGTCTTGCTCCCAGCACTGCAAGCCCGAGTCTTGGCCACAACAGCTTTTAGCTTTTTCAGCAGCTGCTACTTTCTGTTCCTTTAGGCCTTTGGTTGGGCCTGATTTGGACTCTGACAAGAGATTCACCTCAGCCCAGTTTAGTTTGATTCACTTCAGCCAGGTTCTCCCCATTATGGCTGGATAGTTACCTTTAATGACATGTAGGGACAAGTCTACGGTCCGTACATTTAGCTGCACATTGACATCAATACGGCCCCTCAATGGCACTACTTCAGCAGTATATGTTTTAAGTGTTATCTTAGGTTTTAAGACGATTGTTTTTCTTGGCGAACAGTTCTGATATAAATGTAATGGCGCTGCCAGTCTCCACCTCCATTTTCACTACTTGTCTGTCCAATCTGTAGGAACCATTCCAGAGTCCAAAGAGTTTTGGAAAATGACCACCAATGGATTTACTATTTCTCGGGCTACTTCCTTAATGATTTGGACGAGGTAACGAAATGTATTATCTCCAAATTTTCAGATGATACAAAGTTGGATGGGAGGGTGAGCTGTGAGGAAGATGAAGAGATGCCGCTGCGGGATTTGGACAGGCTGACATATACATGGCAGATCCAGCAATAATGTGGATAAATGTGAGGTTATCCACTTCGGTAGCAAAAGTAGGAAGGCAGATTATTATTTGGATGGGTGTAAATTGAAAGAGGTGGATATTCAGCAAGACCTTGGTGTCCTCGTGCATCAGTCACTGAAAGTAAGCGCGCAGGTAAAGCAGGCAGTGAAGAAGGCAAATGGTTTGTTGACCTTCATTGCTAGAGGATTTGAGTATAAGGATAGAGATCTTTTATGGCAATTGGATAGGGAATTGGTGAGGCTACATCTGGAGTATTGTGTGCAGTATTGGTGTCCTTATTTGAGGAAGGATATTCTTGCTATGGAGATAGTGCAGTGAAGGTTTACCAGGCTGATTCCTGGGATGGCGAGGCTGTCATATGAGGAGAGACTAAGTCGGTTAGGATTATATTCATTGGAGTTCAGAAGAGTGAGAGGGGATCTCATAGAAACGTATAAAATTCTAACAGGAACAGACACGGTAGATTCAGAAAGAAAGTTCTCGATGATGGATGTGTCCAGAACTAGTGGTAAGGGTAAAACCTTTTAGGACTGAGGTGAGGAGAAATTTCTTCACCCAGGGAGTGATGAATTTATGGAATTCACTACCACAAAAGGTAGTTCAGGCCAAAACTTTGTGTAATTTCAGGAAGGAATTAGATATAGCTCTTGGTACTAAAGGAATCAAGGGATATGGGAGGAAGGCAGAATCAAGGTATTGAATTTGATGATCAGCCATGATCATAATGAATGGTGGAGCAGGCTTGCAGTGCCAAATGGCCTTCTCCTGCTTCTATAACCAATGGTTACCACAAAAAGGCGCCCACTATGCCATGCCTTCCAAACCAAAGTGCTGCCTTCACTGGTTCCAGGCCCTCAGCTCCTTTACCACCACTGGACTCGTGGAGTACCTGACCAGTGAGAGTGGAAGGGGCACCAACAACAGCGCCCTCAAACTGGTCCCTTGACATGAGGCCGCATCCATCTGCCACCAAACCGACTGCTCCTACACCGCCCATCTCCTAACTATAGCAATGTTTGCTGCCCAGTACTGGTTCATCAAATTCAGCAATGCAACACCCCCCACCGCCCCGCCTCCCCCCCCCCCCCCCCCCTCCTCATCGTTGCTCCCTCTGCAGGAACACTCTCCTAACTCATGGAGCCTTCCCAGCCCACTCAAATCTCTGAATCATATTATTCGTCTTCCTAAAAAAGGTCTTGGGGACAAAAATCGGGTAGTTCTGGAACGAACCCAAAAACTTTGGCAGCATCGTCATCTTTACTGTCTGTACCCAACCCGCCAACAACAATGGCAACATTTCCCCTCCCACAGTCCTCCTTCATTCCCTCACCAACCACGCCAAATTCAACGTGTGCAGCTGAGTCAAACTCCGCGTCACCTGTATCCCAAGGTAGCGAAAGTTCACCCCCACCAACTGAAACAGCAGTTCCCCAGCCTCCTCTCCTGCCCCCGTGCTTTGATTGGAAACACCTCGCTTTTTCCCATGTTCAACTTACACCCCAAAAAGCACCCAAACTCCCCTAGCATCCCCATGATCCTATCGAAGCTCCCAACCGGGTCTGAAATATACAAAAGGAAGTCATCCACACACAATAAAACCCGGTGTTCAACCCCCCCCGCCCCCCCCATCCCCCCCCCCCCCCCGCCACCACCCCCACCCCACCGGCTCCATGCACCTCCACCCCCTCAAATTCCTAAGCACTATTGCCAATGGCTCAATCACTAAGGCAAAGAGCAGCGGGGAGAGCGGAGACTCCTATCTTGACCCCAGTGCAACCCAAAATAACCTGAGCTGACCTTATTTGTCGCACACTCACCTTAGGTGCCTTATACTACAGGTGAACACAATCCACAATCCCCTGTCCAACCCCAAACCTGCCCAACACCTCAAACAAATGCTCCCAATTGACTCGGTCAAATGCCTCCTCCATTGCCACAACCACTTCAACCTCCCACCCCTCCAAGAGCATCACAATAACATTGAGCAACCGAACATTTGGCAACAACTGTGCCCCCCCTCACAAATCGTCCTCCCCTATCACCCCCCAGCAGACACTCCTTTATCCACGTCACCAACACTTTTGCACGTACAGTCAGCAGCAGGATCGGAAGATACAACCCACACAGCTTCAGGTCATTATCCTTCTTTAGGATAAGTGAAATCGAGACCTGAGATAGCGTGCAGGAGAGCTCCCCCCTCACCCCCGACTCATTAAACATTTCCATCAGCAGTGTCCCCACCTCCACCCCAAACATTTTAGAAAACCCGACTGGGAACGTGTCCAGGCCCAGGCTTTCCCCTCCTGGATCTACCCCACACAGTACATATGGTTCCTCAGCCTGATCGGGGCCCTCAGTCCCTCCACCCTCACCTCCACAATCCTCGGGAACTCCAACACATCTAGATACCGTCTCATCCCTTCATCCCCCGTCGGGGACGCCGACTTATACAAACCCCCAGAAAAAGCCAAAAAAAAAAACATTCACCCCCTCCGCTCCAACACCACCATATCCCGCTCGTCTCTCCCAATTTCCCTCGCCACCGCCTGCTTCTTCAACTGATGTGTAAGCATCCGACTCGCCTTCTCCCTATACTCATATATCACCCCCTGGCTCTACGCAGTTGGCCCACCCCCTTCCCATAGACACCAGCCCAAACTCCATCTGGAGCCTCTGCCTCTCCTTTAATATTGCCTCATCCGGCGCCACCGAATACCTCTGATCCACCCTCAAGATGTCATGCACCAATCTCACCCTCTCCGCCCGTTCCACCTTCTCCCCATGAGGCCGAATCTAAATAAATTTCCCCCTCACCACCACCTTCCGTACCTCCCAACATTATCATACCTTCATCATCCTCAACACCGGTGCCCCAAAAGGCTGTGTCCTCAGCCCCCTACTATACTCCTTATACACCTATGACTGCGTGGCCAAATTCCCCTGCAACTCGATTTTCAAATTTGCTGATGACACCACAGTAGTGGGTCGGATTTCAAACAATGATGAGACAGAGTACAAGAATGAGACAGAGAATCTAGTGAACTGGTGCAACGACAATAATCTCTCCCTTAATGTCAACAAAACAAAGGAGATTGTCATCGACTTCAGGAAACGTAGTGGAGAACATGCCCCTGTCTACATCAATGGGAATGAAGTAGAAAGGGTCGAGAGCTTCAGGTTTTTAGGTGTCCAGATTACCAACAACCTGTCTGGTCCCCCCATGCCGACACTATAGTTAAGAAAGCCCACCAACAACTCTACTTTCTCAGAAGACTAAGGAAATTTGGCATGTCAGCTACGACTCTCACCAACTTCTACAGATGCACCATAGAAAGCATTCTTTCTGGTTGTATCACAGCTTGGTATGGAGCCTGCTCTGCCCAAGACCGCAGGAAACTACAAAAGGTCGTGAATGTAGCCCAGTCCATCATGCAAATCAGCCCCCCATCCATTGACTCTATCTGTAATTCCCGCTGCCTCGGAAAGGCAGCCAGCATAATTAAGGACCTCACTCACCCCGGACATACTCTCTTCCACCTTCTTCCATCAGGAAAAAGATACCAAAGTTTGAGGTCACATACCAACCGACTCAAGAACAGCTTCTTCCCTACTGCCATCAGACTTTTGAATGGACCTACCTCGTATGAAGTTGATCTTTTCTCTACACCTTGCTATAACTGTAACATTATATTCTGCAGTCTCTCCTTCCTTCCCTATGTACAGTATGCATTGTTTGTACAGCATGCAAGAAACAATACTTTTCACTGTATACTAATACATGTGACAATAATAAATCAAATCAAAATCAAAAATCACAGTGTGGAGGCTGAAACTTCCCCTGTCCTATTCAGCTCCACATAATTCAGATGGCCACCCTCATCCTTTCACAAACAGCCTTGTCTGCCAGGATCCCACATCCAGCCTCTACTACTGCCACTGGGCCCCCTCCTGCACCACCTGCAAATCTACCCAGTGCAGTGCATGATCCGAGATCGCAATCGCCGAATACTCCGGCCCGACCACCCCCGCAAACAACGCCTTGTCCAAAACAAAAAAAATCAATATGGGAATACACCCAGTGCATGTGAGAATAAAGCAAAAACTCTTTGCCCTCGGCCTATCAAACTGCCACGGGTCTGCCCCATCCATACCTCCATAAAGCCTAACAACTCCTTAGCTGTCGCAGAAACTTTCCGAGACCTAGGGCATGACCGAGCCAACCCTGGATCCAGAGCCATGTGAAACTCACCCCCCATAATCACCCGGTGCATGTCCAGGTCCCTAATATGCACTAAGACCTGCCTCACAAAATCCACATCTTCCTAATTTCGGGCTTATACATTCATTAGCACCACGGCATGTCCTTCAGCTTCCCAGTCACACTCAAGAACCTTTCCCCCGGAACAGTCACAATATTTCCCACCTCGAAGGCCACCATTTTATTAATCAGCACCCCCCCCCCCCCCTCTCGTCTTCATATCTGGGCACTGTCATCTCTGGATCTCTGGGAGCGTCGCGATGTTTGTTCCTGTTTTACTACTCCTTGGCGGGCACGGGAGGAGGACCGATCCACCCGGGAAGGGAGCGTCTGTTGTGTGCGCCGGCGGGAGGGAGGGGGTGATTGGTGTTGGGGGAGCTGTGGGGAGCTTCGGCGGGCACCAGGTCCCGCAGGGAGACCGTGTCCTGTCGGCCGTCGGGGTATGCCACGTAGGTGTATTGAGGGTTCGCATGGAGAAGATGAACCCTCTCGACCAACGGGTCCGATTTGTGCGCCCGCACATGCTTTCGGAGCAAGATGGGCTCTGGGGTTGCCAGCCAGGTTGGAAGTGACGTTCCGGAGGAGGACTTCCTAGGGAAGACAAGGAGGCGCTCGTGGGGCGTTTGATTAGTTGTGGTACACAACAGCGACCGGATGGAGTGGAGGGCATCCGGGAGCACTTCCTGCCAACTGGAAACTGGGAGACTTCTGGACCATAGGGCCAGTAGGACGGTCTTCCAGACCGTTCCGTTCTCCCTCTCGACCTGACCATTCCCCCGAGGGTTGTAACTGGTCGTCCTGCTCGAGGCGATGCCCTTGCTAAGCAGGAATTGACGCAGTTCATCGCTTCTGAAGGAGGACCCCCTATCGCTATGGATGTAGGCGGGGAAACTGAACAGTGTAAAGATGGTGCAGAGGGCTTTAATGACTGTGGCCACGGTCATGTCAGGGCAGGGGATGGCGAAAGGGAAACGGGAGTATTCGTCAACCACGTTCAGGAAGTACGTGTTGCAATCGGTGGAGGGGAGGGGGCCTTTGAAGTCCAGACTGAGGCTCAAAGGGATGGGAAGCCTTTATCAGGTGCGCTCTATCTGGTCTGAAAAAGTGCGGCTTGCACTCTGCGCAGATTTGGCAGTTCCTGGTGGCTGTTCGGATCTTCTCGACGGAGTAGGGGAGGTTGCGGGTCTTCACGAAGTGGTAGAACCGAGTGACCCCCGGGTGGCAGAGGTCCTCGTGGAGGGCTTGGAGACGGGCCACTTGTGCGTTGGCACATGTGCCGCGGGATAGGGCATCGGACAGCTCGTTCAGCTCCCTGGGACGATACACAATCTCATTATTATGTGTGGAGAGTTCGAGCCTCCACCGCAAGATCTTGTCGTTCTTGATCTTGCCCTGCTGCGCATTATCGAACACCGTTGGTCAGTGAGGAGAGTGAATCTCCTGCCGGCCAGGTAATGCCTCCAATGCTGCACAGCTTCTACTATGGCCTGGGCTTTCTTTTCCACTGAGGAGTGGCGGATCACTGAAGCGTGGAGGGTACGGGAGAAAAAGGCCATGGGTCTGCCTGCTTGGTAGAGAGTGGCCGCCAGAGCTACGTCGGATGCGTCTCTCTCGACTTGGAAGGGGAGGGACTCGTCGAATGCGTGCACGTGGCCTTTGCGATATCTGCTTTGATGCGGCTGAAGGCCTAGCGGGCCTCTGTCGACAGGGGAAGACAGTGGACTGAATTAGCGGGCGGGCCTTGTCCGCGTAGTTGGGGACCCACTGTGCGTAATAAGAGAAAAAGCCCAGGCAGCGTTTCAGGGCTTTGGAACAGTGAGGGAGGGGGAACTCCATAAGGGGGCGCATGCGTTCAGGGTCGGGGCCTATCACTCCATTACGCACTACCTAGCCAAGGATGGCTAGACGGTCGGTGCTAAACACGCATTTTTCCCTGTTGTAGGTGAGGTTCAGGGCGTTAGCGGTCTGGAGGGATTTTCGGAGGTTGATGTCGTGGTCCTGCTGGTCATGGCCGCAGATGGTGACGTTGTCAAGGTACGGGAACGTGGCCCGTAAACCGTGCTGGTCAACCATTCGGTCCAACTCTGGTTGGAAGACCGAGACTCCGTTAGTGATGCCGAATGGAACCCTTAAAAAGTGGTAGAGCTGCCCATCTGCTTCGAAGGCAGTGTACTTGCAGTCGCTCGGGCGGATGGGGAGCTTATGATATGCGGACTTAAGGTCCACGGTGGAAAAGACCTTGTACTGTGCAATCCGATTGACCATGTCGGATATGCGGGGGAGAGGGTACGCATCTCGCTGCGTGTACCTGTTGATGGTTTGACTATAGCCTACGACCATCCTCTGCTTCTCCCCGGTCTTTACAACTACCACCTGAGCTCTCCAGGGACTATTGCTGGCCTGGATTATGCCTTCCTTCAGCAGCCGCTGGACTTCAGACCGAATAAATATCCGGTCCTGGGCGCTGTACCGTCTGCTCCTAGTGGCGACGGGTTTGCAATCCGGGGTGAGGTTTGCAAACAAGGAAGGCGGTTCAACCTTGAGGGTCGCGAGGCTGCAGATAGTAAGTGGGGGTATAGGGCCGCCGAATTGGAACGTTAAACTCTGACGGTTACATTGAAAATCTAACCCCAGGAGAGTGGGAGCGCAGAGGTGGGGGAGGACATAAAGTCGGTAATTCTTAAACTCTCTCCCTGAACTGTTAGATTCGCAATGCAGAACCCTTTGAGTTCTATGGAATGGGATCCCGCTGCCAGAAAAATATTTTGGGTACTCGGGTGGATTGAAAGAAAACAGTGTCTTACCGTATCCGGATGGATAAAACTTTCCGTGCTCCCAGAGTCGATCAGACATGGCGTTTCGTACCCGTTAACCAGCACCGTCGTCGTTGCCGTTTGGAGCGTCTGGGGCCGCGACTGTTCCAGGGTCACCAAAGCCCGTCATGGTTGCTGCATCAGAGCATTTTCTTCAGGCCCTGTGGGGCCGTCCATGGTGGGGTCCTTGGCTGTCAGCCAAGATGGCGGTGTCCACGGATTGCACGCGGTCGGGGGTGGACAAATCCCCTCCGCATAGAGTCCGGGACCCAAAATGGCGGCACCCGTTGGTCGCACATGGATCATGGGGGGGTTGAGTCTGTGATCCCAGTTCTCCCCCAGAGATTGCGGCGACCCCCTGGGACTGGCACACTGCTGAATAATGCCCCTTCTTGCCGCAACTTTTACAGATGGCCGAGCGGGATGGGCAGCGCTGCCGGGAATGTTTCGATTGCCCGCAAAAGTAGCAGCGGGCCCCCCCCGGGTGGTCTGGTGCTCTGGCTGCGCAGGCTTGTGGGGGGATGGGGGGTGCCGGGGAGTCGGTCGCGGCGGGGATCCACGGAGCCCAAGGGGCTGCCGCGCGGTCGGGGGCATAAGCACGCATTCTGCAATGCCACATCGAGGGAGGCCCCAAGGGCCCGTGCCTCCATGAGCCCCAGCGAGTCGCTTTCCAGCAGTCGCTGGCGAATTTGGGATGAGGTCATACCTGCTACGAAAGCATCACTGATTAGGAGTTCCGTATGTTTGTTAGCCGTCACCGGTGAGCAGTTGCAGCTCCTTCCCAATATTAGCAGCGTGCTGTAGAACTCATCCAGTCATTCTCCAGGGATTTGCTGTCTCATCATGAGTTGGTGGCGTGCATAGACCTGGTTTACGGGCCAAATGTAGATCCCTCTCAGCATGGTGAGCGCCGTCGGGAAATCCTCTGTGTCTTCGATGAGCGTGTAGATCTCCCGACTCACCCTGGAATGCAGGACCTGCATTTTCTGGTCTTCTGTAGGTCTGCCGGGGGCCGTTCGGAGGTATCCCTCAAAGCACGCTAGCCAGTGTTTAAAAGTGGCCGCTGAGTTTGCTGCATGGGGGCTGATTCGCAGACACTCCGGGGCGATCCGGAGCTCCATAGTCCTTTAAAGTGTGCGTAATAAATTGTAGCACAATCAATCACTCACGAGGCGAGAAGAGATGAAGTCAATCGATGGCTTTATTATGCAGACTTGTTCCCCAGCAGCTCGGTTGCAGAATGCGGCTGCTGGGAGAACACGCGTTCTTATACTCCGCCTTACTGGGTGGAGCAAGCATGCGGCAGATCCAATCAGGAACCAGTGTCTGTCCACCAATAGCCTCTCGACATCACTGGGTACCGTACTACCCCTATTACATACCACCACAGTAAAGGAGGCGGAAAACCTTGAACAATTCTCAGAAGAGTGAGATGGCTAGATGGGTGGCCCTCCTTCATCTAAATGGGCCACAAAATTGAAATCGGGCATGTTCACTAACTACGACCCTTGAATAAGATTGAATACCTTCAATACCCACTGAAGATTTCAGAATGAGCTGCAGAAAATTCTGAATCATTCACATATTAATAATGGTAAAAGCAAAGTAAATATTTCTGCTTTGATTGGATGCAGAGGGAATGCATGGCTCTCACAGTCAGTTATGCGAGCATGCACTTCAATTCATGTGCCCTTGCTTTATGTATGCATCACTTCATTCATAGCAGTAGGAAAATGTTACACGGCTGGAAACCAGAGGAACGTGGCAGCTTTGCACATGGTCAACAAAATGTCTCATGGGCCGCTCACTCAGAATCCTGACAGGCCGCATGTGGCCCTCAGGCTGCAGGTTGCCCACCACTGCTATAAGTACTTTGACAAAGGTGCATATGAGGATTGGTGCTGTTTTTGGTCCTGTCGTATGAGCGGATTTGCCAGTAAATCAGGAGGAAAGCATCTGTAATGCTCAAGTGACAGTGATCAAGAAATTCTTGACAACACAAATAGGTTCAGTACACTTGAATTTTCAACTGTGCAGGTTCATTGCTCTCAGCTTTGCATAGATCTGCCAATGGTTAATTGCTCTAGGCTGGCTTAGCACTGCTCTCCAAATCAGCAAGCATGCAAAGCTGGCTACGATTCAATTTGACACATTATTAGTAATGATTATTGTCACAGATAAATTAGATTGAACAGAAAATAACCTTCATCCTCAGTGAATTTTAGCTCTCAGAATTAATGTGATTTGGTGAACACATATAAATAAAAATTTGATGAGTCCCCGCTGACTGCCAGCCATATCTGCTCTGAAGTATATTAATTTTATGCAGATGATGAATTCCTTAAGCATTCCACGATAATCATGCTTGATTTGACAAGGCTTTCTCATGCTATTTTAAGGTTTTAATTTTCTGTGAAGTTCTGTCAAGTGCTCATCAAGCACCCACTTATCTGCCTATATTACCTTGACAGTCAAACATGGGGTTGCATAAGAGCGGTGAAACAAAGTTCGAGCTGATTAGTATTCAGGCCATGTGACCAGAAGACGAAAAACCAATCATTGGCTGATTAGCATTGGGTCACATGACGCCTGAGGAGCGTAAATGAGTTACACAGTAAGACATCAAACAAATTTCCATCTTGAAAGAGTGATTGCCTTTTCTGCTGCTGCGATGTTTGTCAAATTCACTCTAGTCTTGTCCAATTAAGCCACATGAGCTGAATTAATAATGAAAGGATGTATTTCTTGCCAATGCACATGCAATAAACTGCACCCTGAATATGAATATACCAAAATGATTGAAAAATCACATCTGGAACACGACCATAATTGTATTTAATATTCAGTTCTTATTTCTCAGAGAGCAAAGTGTGAATTACAGCTTGCAATGAAGTAACACATTTCCTTACACATAAAAAGTGAAAATTATTCTTTGTGGAAACACATTTTAATTGCTGCAAGGATGTAGAATAAACAGTCATTCCCTTGTAACACTAACAGATATTAATGTATGATGTCAATTTATTGGAAACTATCAACCCTTCCATATTTTGTACAGTAGCTGACTAAATTAAAAACTATAAGGCAGACGATTGAGGCTGGAATTTTCCATCTCGGGACTATGTCCAATGGCGAGGGCGGGAACGGGGAGTGTTTCCTGTGTGTAGGCCGATGGGAATTTGTGTCGTATCATGTGATGCTGACCTCATTAATTATGCATTCAGGGCTTCTCGACATTTTGCACAGCGGGGTGAGCTGGATGACCCGCACCCTGCCGTCATATCCGCGCATCGTATTTAAAAGGTGCTTTTCTACCCACAGCACAAGGAGTACATGGCCCGCATATCACACGGTGCCCAACCCCCAAGTTCACTGATGTCTCCCTGGGACTCCTGCTGAATGAAGTGGAGGCCAGGAGGACCGTCCTCTACCCAGAGGATGGGAGGAGGGGATCAAGTTGATAGACAAACTCGACATGGAAGGATGTCCCTGAACTGCCACACAGAGACTTCACATGCTGTCTGGAAGGGGTGGGGATGAAGGGGTTCAAGCATTGAGGACACCAATAAGCATCACTAATGACATGCCTCTGGGAGCCTTATCCTTTTATCTGCATGCCCACACCACCCTGGAGGCTGTTGCCCAAGAAACATTAGGAACAACCTGCAGTGCAATAATCACCTGACACACAATCCAGTGGGTAATTTGTAAGACTGGAAGCATGCGAAAGATACATGAAACCCAATGGCTCACAACCCCATCTTCTCTCTTTGTACAGGGAAAGTTAGGAAAGAGATGGAGAAGGTGGGAGGGTGCTGGACTGAACGTAAGAACTAAATTGAGAAGCGGGCAGCCCAGGTGATAGTGGAGAAACATAACCGAGCCTGCCGCCATTCAGTAAGGATCCAGCAATGTCATATTGAAACTTAAGGGCCAAACGTTCTTCCATGTTGGAGGCAGTTCATGCAGTCACTCGCTCTTTCTTTTCGCACTTTTAGTTATCAGCAGGAAGAGGGCAAGAGAACAACAGGATATCCTGTCCAGTTGTCACACATAGCCACAAAGGACCGAGGGCATTGGGGAAGAGGAAGATGGTCTGCAGCCTCCACCGGCACAGACCTCAGTAGATATGAGATGTAGCTCAGGAAGGGTCTTGCTTTCTGGTGGTCACAACATGGGCACATGTTCGCAACAGGGTCAGTGTGGCTCATGGGCACTTGGAGGATTGCTGAGGGAGAGTCAGATCGTGAGCCTCTGCAATCAGCCACTCAAAAGATCCTGGTGAGGCAACAAGAAGCAGGGGATCATCACACAAACCCGCCTCCCTTCCATTGACTCCATCTACACCTCCCTCTACCTGGGGAAAGTGGGCAGCATAATCAAAGACCCCTCCCACCATACTTACTCGCTCTTCCAACTTCTTCCGTCGGGCAAGAGATACAAAAGTCTGCGAACACGCACAAACAGATTCAAAAACAGTTTCTTCCCTGCTGTTGCCAGACTCCTAAATGACCCTCTTATCGACTGGCCTGATTAATACTAGACTTCTATATGCTTCACCCAATGCTGGTGTCTATGTATTTACATTGTGTACCTTGTGTTGCCCACTATGTATTTGTCATGATATGCAAACATGTAGCTAATGAACACATAGAATAGGACACGACCAATGAGCAGTCAGTACACTCAGGGGTGGTATCTCACTATAAAAGGGATGAGGCACTCACACCCTGCCTCTTTCCACAGACCAACATCCACAGAGTGAGACAGGGTGTATCCTCAGTATCACACCCCAGCACGTGGCTTAGAGCAAGGCTGGTTCAGTTAGACTGAGTTACTACATTTATATTAGCAGAGAGTTGAACGCATTGAGAACTGTGCTAATAGTCCAATAAAACACATTGAACTCACTTCAAAGTCTGGACGATCTTTTACTCAAAACTGCATCAAGTGGCAGCTTGTGTTACTCCAAATTACATAACACAACAGTATTTTCTTCTTATTTTCTTTTATTTTCATGTACTAAACGATCTGTTTAAGCTGCTCGCAGAAAAACACTTTTCACTGTACCTCGGTACACGTGACAATAAACAAATCCAATCCAATCCAAATCCATAACCTCCACTGACTGCTGAGGTCTCTGGTCGTGCGGCTGAAGGCCATCGCTAATAGGGAATTGGCAATCATGGTTAGGTGAGTACTAGACACATGCCAAGTGGATTCCTGTGGGTGGGCGGGCTATGCTGCACATGGGAGTCATTGCCTAGCATCCCAATCACACCTTGATGTCTGGACACTGTGCTTGAACACTCCGGGAGGCAACACCACACATGCAGTAGCCAACATACGAACACCCAGGGGATGGGACACAGTTCCAGAACATGTCCATGGCCAGAGGCATGGTGAGCGCCACAGGGAGGGTGGATGGGGGGGGAGAGTGGGATGAGGGCAGGATGCCTGGAGAGATGGGCAAAGGGTCCAGTGGTCAGCCTGTATTGCAGGAGAAAGTGGCAAAGGGCCCAGGTTGACACCCAACGCTCCCTTTTCCCAATCGGTGCCCATAGGGCCTTGGGTCCACCTTGGGACGGAGGGGCAGTTGGTTCAAGCCCGGCTGTCCCTGCATCGTCTGGCTCTACCAGCCCTGGTGGTTCCCCATGGTCTGCACCATTGTGGCGATACCATCAGCGATGCTCCTCAGTGACTGGGCCATGCTCTGTAGCACCTCGGCAATGCCCTCCTGTGATTGGGACAAACTCCACAGTGCCTCGTCATTCCCATCTGAGAGCAGGACATGTCCTGCAGAACCTCATCAAGGTCAGCCTGGTACTGGGTGACATCCCCCAGCGAGTCGGACATTCTGCCGAGACCCTCAGTCATGGCCGTCACCGACTGCGCAACGCCTCGGACACCTTCAGTCATGGTGCCGACGTCGTGCACCAAGCTCTCCACTGCGGTCGCCACCCTAGCAGTGTTGACTTAGGTGCCATTCATTGCCAATGCCATCTCCCTCACCCGTAGTCTCTGGGACTCCTCCAAGCGGCTATGGATCTGCTGGACTGACGCTTACATCTTCCTCTGAATGTCCCATCCGCTCCCTATCGTCTCCATCAGCTCTGGGTTACCCACCTCCAGACGCTCAGCTTCAGGCTGTGACCCAGCTGCTCCTGGGATCCAGCAGCCTCTGACTGCTGTCTCGCCTGGGGGTTCCTGCCTCATCAGCTGTGTGGTGCTCACCAGATTGTGCCCCAGAAGCCTGACCACTACCATTTCCTATAGAGGTGTGTGTATCTGCGCTGGTGGAGGGTGGAGATGACAGCTGTGCTGCAAATATAACAGTTGCATCCTCGGAGCTCTCCTCCGAGGTGTTCTGCCCAGAGTCAGGAGAGGGGACCACCTGGGATTGGCCGATTCCGTCAGCTGGAGGACCTGCAGGAGAATGACATGTGGTCAGTGGGAGGGATGGGTCAGTCAGTAAGGCAATCACTACTCATGTTTGACATGTCCCCTGGGTGGAGCCCAGTGGTTCCTCATCTCTGTGTCATCTGCCAGCCTCCGCCTGCATGACCGATCTATCCTCGACCACCCCAGTCACCTCCAGGGCCCGCTCCTCATAGGAGGTGAGGATTCTTATGTCCGGCACCCCTCCGCCGATCTGGGCCCTCACCCGGCGATTGTGGGAGAGCTTTTCCTGCGAAGACACAGAGGGGGCATCGTTAGCCACACGCGTGGTTCACAGTGGTGGGAGAGGGGATGCGAAGGCAGGATTGGGGGGAGGGTTGGCTGGGGGTCACTTGGAGAGTTGGGGGGTGGATGCCCCATTACGGGGGTCGTGGGGGGTGTTGGTGTCTACTGACTCGTGCTGCCCGGTCTAGGTCGTTGACCTTCTTCCTGCACTGCTGGCCAGACCTCCTGGTCATACTGTTGGAACTAACAGCTGCCGCCATCTCATTCTAGGTAGCACTGGCTGCCTTATGGCTCGCCCTCTGGGACCCCCTGGGGAACAGGAGACCAGGAGACCATCGTGTCCAGGAGCCTCCCCAGGTCAGCGTCCCCAAATCTTAGGGCTGGTCTCCTCAACAGCATTATTGTGAGCTAGCTGGGGTTGGCTGAGCAAGTGCAGCTTAAGTGCTGCTCGAACTTGTTAGCGGGAGGCTGGCGAGCTTGATGCCGGCGAATCAGCTGGCCAGGTGTTAATTGCGGCGAGAAGCCCGTGAGGCCTCATTAAGTGGACAAATTAATGTTGAACTGCGTTGTCGCCTTCGCTGTTCCTGCCCGCTACCCTACTCGGAACCTTTTCCAGAGAATCATGCCTATAGTCAAAAGTTGGCCAATTAACCTCCTTGGGCGGGATTTTCCGTTAACCGACGCCGAAATCGGGAAAGGCAAATGGGCGAAGAATCGGTTCTGACGTGAAAATTACGGCATGCACAGATTTGATGCCAAATGGCAATGCTCCAGCACCTCGACAGCGACGTCAATGCATTCTGGAACACACGTACAGTAGACACCAGTTCACAGATTCTGCATTGGCGTCACCACTTCAGAAACGGAGAATTCCGCCCCTTAACTTCTACATACATCACATAATTTTCATTGATATGGACGACAGGGGAGGCGGTGACGCTGGATTGTTACTGATCTGGTAATCCAGAGACCCTGGAGAGCTGGGTTTGAATCCCGCTGTAGCAGATGGTGAAATTTGAATTACATTTTTTAAAAGTCCACAATTAAAAGTCTAATGATGATCATGAAACCATTGTTGACTGTCATAAAAACCCATCTGCCGTCCGCACCTGGTCTGGTCTACATGTGACTCCAGATCTGCGACAATCTTGTTGGCTCTTAAATGCTCTCCAAAGTGGCCTCCAAGTCACTCAGTTCAAGAGCAATGAGGGATGGGCAATAGATGCTGGCCTTGCCAACGAAGCCCTCTTCCAATGGAAAACCAATGTTAAAATTTTCAATAAAGTCACCCTTTGTGAGATATCTCCCGAACTCCTGAAAATCATTTAGATAAAATCCAGTGTGTCAATCGCTTAACATCGACCTACTGAGGTGGGCAGGAAACATTTCATTCTGATACGTTTCTTCCCCTTTTTCATTTCACATCAACTTGCTCCTCTCTCCTGATGATGGTATTGATTCTCTGCTGGGTTACCTTTAAGCACCTTGCTTAAATGGTACCTAAGCCCTGATGCAGCACAGAGGTTGGGTAATTGGTGGCCTTCCTGGCCATGGTGGGCAGTATGGGTGCTGGCAGGTGGTACAGGGTAGGGGTTCGGTCACCCATGGGATGGAGGAGGGGTGGGTGTACAGGTATGTGGGTTGGAGGTTAGTGCCAGGGCACAGTGTTGTCTACTCACCCTGGTCGCCCTGAGAAGGTTGTGTAGTTTCTACCTGCACTGTTGGCCGTTCCTGGTGGTGTTGCCATGGCGCTCACAGCATCATCCACCTGCACCCAGGCCCGGTACATGGCGGCGGGTGGCACCTCCTCCCCATCCCAGGGTACAGGGTGGCTGGCTTCTCCTCCACGGCGCCCAGCAGTGCCTCCGATCCCGCGTCGCTGAAATGGGGTGCCACTCTTCTTGCTGCCATCTTGTTGGCTGGGATGGTGTTTGAGGTGAGTGGAGTGCTTATATGCGGCTGCAGCCTATCAGCCTCACGAGTATCAATCCTGACTCCTGTGAATTGGCACCATCTTTCATTGGAATCGGTCATGTTCCATGTGGCGCCGGTGCTAGCCCATTAACAGTTGATGAATTGCTCTGGGAATGGCACCAATTTTCCTGTCGTACAATACCACTGATTCAGTCCAACACTAACTGATGCACAATCAATACTCTCGAGACAAAGAGGAGTCATATCTAATCGGCTTTAATCAGCTAGAACTGTACCCAGCAGCGGTGATACAGAAAGTGAAGGCTGCTGGGACGGCATCGGTTCTTATACCCCGCCTCTCAGGGCGGGGCTATGTACATTATACAATGGTAGACCCCTCGGTCTAGCCAATGGTCATTCACCTCTCAGGTACTGCAATACCTGGTATTACCACACTAATATCCGTTAAAAACTTGGTGCCAAACGCGCCCAAAATGACACTTATTCACTTTTGGGGTAAATCACGCCCTATATATCTCAAAAACTAATGGATGGATTTCAATGAAACACGGTAAACAGATAGGGCATGGCCCATGGAAGAAGAGATCAGTTTTTGGCAACGATGCAGATCAGGATCTGGATCCTGGAAATTTTTAGCAGATCCCTCTGTTAATAATACTCTTTAATAGTGTCACAAACTTCCGGTTGCGGCTATGCGGAGCTAAGCCGCACATTCGGCAGCTCCCGCTAAAACGGACTTTTGGGCTCTCCAGAGGAGCCCCAACGGCAGTTATTTCGACGACTTCCAGTGTGGGAAGGTGAGCAAGGTCCCCCCATCCATAGTATATGGATTGGACCAGGAATGGAGCGGTCAAAAAAGTGTTTTTGGAGCAGAGAAAAGTGCGAGGGAGAAAAAACAAGATGGCGGTGGGCAGAGATCAAGCGGCATGGGTGCAGGAGCAGCAGGAGTTTCTCAGGCGCTGCTTTGAGGAGTTGAAGAAAGAGGTGCTGGCGCCAATGCGATCGAGGGGTTAGTGGAGACCCAGAAGGCCCAAGGGGCGGTGATCCAGGAGGTGCGGGAAAAAGCCTCGGAGAACGAGGATGAGATCTTGGGCCTGGCGGTGAAGATGGAGGCGCACGAGGCGCTGCACAAGAGGTGGGCGGAAAGATTCGAGGACCTGGAGAACAGGTCGAGGAGGAAAGATCTTTGGATTCTGGGTCTCCCTGAAGGAGTGGAGGGGGCCAATGCCGGGGCACATGTGAGCACGATGCTCAATTCGCTGATGGGTGCGGGGGCCTCTCCGAGTCCCCTGGAGCTAGATGGGGCTCATCGGGTCCTGGCGAGGAGACCCAAGGCCAACGAGCCGCCAAGGGTGGTAGTGGTGAGGTTTCACCGTTTCGTGGATAGAGAGTGTGTCTTGAGATGGGCCAAGAAGGAGCGGAGCAGCAGGTGGGAGAATACAGAGATCCGAATCTATCAGGACTGGAGTGCGGAGGTGGCAAAGAAGAGAGCTGGTTTTAATCGGGTCAAGGCGGTGCTCCATCGGAAGTGGGTGAGGTTCGGAATGCTGCAGCCAGCGCGATTGTGGGTCACATTTAAGGACCACTACTTCGAAACGCCTGAGGAGGCTTGGACCTTTACAAACTGAAAAGTTGGACTCAAACTGAGGGTTTGTGGTTGCGGGAGGGGGGATGTCGGTTGTATACAGGGTTTTAACTATGCGTAGGGAATGTTCCACGGGTTGGGTGATAGATGGGGATGGGGGAAGAGGCCTGATGGGGAGACTGTGAGAGAGTGTGGGCGCCGGTGCTGGAGGGAGGGGAGGCCCGGGGATGGGGGAATTGGGATAAGGCCGCAACAGGAGCGGCGCCAGAGGGGGCGGGGCCGGCTCAGGAAAGCGCGGCCTTTTCCCGCGCTAGAGAAGGACGGGGGTGGGGGGGGGGGGGTGGAGGCGTGCACACTGATTGCTGGGGAGGAGGGGGGGTGATTCCCACACGGGGGGGGTCAATGGGACAGCGGGGGAGGTTGGGGTCAGCAGGAGTCAGCTGACTTACGGGAGTGTTATGGGGGGAACAAAAGAGCTAGATACTGATCTAGCAGGGGGAGGGGGGGGGAAATAGGGTTGCTGCTGCATTGGCCGATGGGGAACTGGAAACAGAAGAGGTGGTTGGGACGGGGGTCCCCCGTCTGGGGGACTGGAGAGTGCGGGAGGCGCGGGCATGGGAAGAGTAGATGCGAGGATTTCTAGATCAACTGAGATTCCCGAGGGTGGAGGAGCAGGAGGTGGCTGGTTTGGGGCGCCAATTGGGTTGGAGGAGCTGGTGAAAGAACTGGGGAGCATGCAGGCGGGGAAGGCACCGGGACCGGATGGGTTCCCGGTTGAGTTTTACAGGAAGTATGCAGACCTGTTAGCCCCATTGATAGTGAGGACTTTCAATGAGGCAAGGGAGGGGGGGACCCTGCCCCCGACAATGTCCGGGGCGCTGATTTCTCTGATCCTGAAGCGGGACAAGGACCCACTGCAATGTGGGTCGTATAGGCCGATTTCGCTCCTCAATGTGGATGCTAAGTTGCTGGCAAAAGTGCTGGATACGAGAATTGAGGATTGTGTCCCGGGGGTGATTCATGAGGACCAGACGGGATTTGTAAAGGGCAGGCAGCTAAACACCAATGTGCGGATGCACCTAAATGTGATAATGATGCCATCGGTGGAGGGAGAGGCGGAGATAGTGGCAGCTATGGTCGCGGAGAAGGCCTTTGACCGGGTGTAGTGGGAGTATCTCTGGGAAGTGTTGCGGAGGTTTGGGTTTGGGGAGGGGTTTATCAGTTGGGTTAAGCTCCTTTATAAAGCCCCGATGGCGAGTGTGGCTACGAATCGGCAGAGGTCGGAGTATTTTCGGCTGTATCGAGGGACGAGGCAGGCGTGCCCCCTGTCCCCCCCCCCCGTTGTTTGCATTAGCAATTGAGCCTTTGGCCATGGCATTAAGGGAGTCCAGGAAATGGAGGGGGGTGGTTCGAGGGGGAGAGGAGCATCGGGTGTTGCTGTCTGCGGATGACCTGTTGCTGTATGTGGCAGATCCAGTGGAGGGGATGGTGGAGGTCATGCGGATCCTAAGGGAGTTTGGGGACTTCTCGGACTATTAGCTCAATGTAGGGAAAAGTGAGCTCTTTGTGGTGCATCCAGGGGACCAGGGAAGAGGGATAGACGACCTACCATTGAGGAGGACGGAAAGGAGCTTTCGGTACCTGGGGATCCAGGTCACTAGGAGCTGGGGCGCCCTGCACAAACTTAATTTGACGCGGCTGGTGGAGCAGATGCAGGAAGACTTCAAAAGATGGGATGTGTTGCCACTCTCGCTAGCGGGCAGGGTACAGTCGAATAAAATGATGGTCCTCCCGAGGTTTCTTTTTGTGTTCCAGTGCCTTCTTATTATGATTACCAAGGCCTTTTTTAAGCGGGTAGGTAGGAGCATCATGAGTTTTGTGTGGGCAAACAAGACCCCGAGGGTAAGGAGGGGGTTTCTGGAGCGTAGTAGGGAGAGAGGAGGGCTGGCGTTGCCGAATCTGGGTGGCTATTATTGGGCAGCCAACGTGGCAATGATCCGTAAGTGGGTAATAGAGGGAGAGGGGGCGGCATGGAAGAGGTTGGAGATGGCGTCCTGCAAAGGAACGAGCCTGAGGGTGCTGGTGACGGCACCGCTGCCGCTCTCACCGACAAGGTACACCACGAGTCCGGTGGTGGCGGCAACTCTAAAGATCTGGGGGCAGTGGAGACGACATAGGGGTGAGATGGGAGCCTCGGTGTGGTCCCCGATCCGGGAGAACCATCGGTTCGTCCCAGGAAGGATGGATGGGGGGTTTCGGAGCTGGCATCGTTCAGGGATCAGAAGGATGGGGGACCTGTTTATAGACGGGACGTTTGCGAGCCTAGGGGCGCTGGAGGAGAAGTTTGGGTTGCCCCCGGGAAATGCGTTCAGGTATATGCAAGTGAGGGCATTTGTGAGGCGGCAGGTGAGGGAATTCCCGCTGCTCCCGGCACAGAGGATTCAGGACAGGGTGATTTCGGGTGTATGGGTCGGAGAAGGCAAGATTTTGGCGATATATCAGGAGATGAAAGAAGGGGAGGAGGCTTCGGTAGAGGAGCTGAAGGACAAGTGGGAGGAGGAGTTGGGAGAGGAGATTGAAGAGTGTCTGTGGGCTGATGCCCTGAGTAGGGTTAATTCCTCTTCCTCATGTGCCAGGCTCAGCCTGATACAGTTTAAGGTTATTCACAGAGCGCATATGACAGGGGCGAGGCTGAGTAGGTTCTTTGGGATGGAGGACAGATACGGGAGGTGCTTGGGAAGCCCGGCGAATCACGGCCACATGTTCTGGTCATTTCTGGCACTGGATGGGTTCTGGAGGGGTTTCGCGAAGACTATGTCCAAGGTGGTGAAAGTCCAGGTCAAGCCAAGTTGGGGGCTGGCATTATTTGGGGTGGCGGACGAGCCGGGAGTGCAGGAGGCGAAAGAGGCCGGTATTCTGGCCTTTGCGTCCCTGGTAGCCCGGTGGAGGATCTTACTTATGTGGAAGGACGTGAAGCCCCCCAGTGTGGAAGCCTGGATAAATGACATGGCAGGGTTCAGAAAGCTGGAGAGGATAAAGTTTGCCTTGAGAGGGTCTGCGCAGGGGTTCCTCAGGCGGTGGCAACCGTTCCTCGACTATCTCGCGGAGCGTTAGAATGAGGTCGGTCAGTAGCAGCAGCAACCCAGGGAGGGAGGGGGGAGGGGAGGGGGGGGCGTGTCTCTTTCGGGGGGGTGGGTATTTGGGCATGCGTGGGAGGGGGTTTTCCTCGGGGTACTTGTAAAAAAAAAGCATATGGGAGGGTTAATATGTGCGGGAGAAACCCATTGTATAAGTTCTGTATTATGTTTGATTGATATGTTTATGTTCTGTTCTGTTCTTTTTTCTTTTTCTTTTCTGTTACGGGGGAGGGGTTTAATTGGTTGAAAATTTTTGTTGGAAAAACTGAATAAACATATTTAAAAAAATTAGTGTCACAAGTAGGCTTACATTAACACTGCAATGAAATTACTGTGAAAATCCCCGAGTTGCCACATTCCGGCGCCTGTTCGGATACACTGAGGGTGAATTTAAAATGTCCAATTCACCTAACAGCACGTTTTTCGGAGCTTTTCGGAGGAGACCGGAACACCGGGAGTAAATCCGTGCAGACACGGGGAGAACGTGCACAGACAGTGACCCAATCCAGGGATTGAACCCAGGTCCCTGGCGCTGTGAAGCAACAATGCTAACCACTGAGAGGTAGGGTAAGTTGACTTTTTCTTCCAGAACATTGTCCGTTGTTTGGATAAAAATGTTGTTGATTTGCGTCGGCTATTTTGATGCGTTCCAGACTGGTATTTACCCAACAAGCTTGGTGAGCTTCTCACCGGTAAATCCCACACTTAGGGCGCGATCTTCTGCAAACATTTCCAAGTGCTGTAGCGAACGGGAAGTGCCGCGTGTTTCCCGGCGCTCGGCCCAAAGAGGCCGGCAGCACTATTGAACATTAATTGGTCCACTTAATGAGGCCTCATGGGCTTCCCGCCCCGAATGCTGGCTCACCAGCTGATTCTCCGCGATCGCGCTTGCTAACCTCCCACTAACAATGTCGAGCAGCACTTAAGCTGTTCTTGCTCAGCCAACCCCAGCCAGCACGCAACAATGGCGCCAATGAGACCAGCCCCAAGATTCGGGGATGCTGACATGGGGCAGCTCCTGGATGCGGTGGAGGCTAGGAGGAACGTCCTGTTCCCCCGAGAGTCCCGGAGGGTGAACCACAAGGCAGCCAGTGGAGAGCCTGGTGCACAACGTCGGCACCATGAGTGAAGGTGTCCAAGGCATCGCGCAGTCGGCGACGGCCATGGCTGAGTGTCTTGGCAATATGTCCGCCTCACTGGGGGATGTCACCCAATACCAGGCCAACCGAGATGGGGTTCTGCGGCACTTGTCCTGCTCTCAGATGGGAATGACCGAGGTGCTGCGTAGCTTGTCCCAGTCGCAGGTGGACATGGCTGAGGCACTGCAGAACATGGTCTGGTCACTGAGGGATGTGTCCCAGTCACTGAGGAGCATCGCCGAGGGCATTGACATGGTGGTGCGGGACTATGGGGAACCAGCAGGGCTGGCAGAGCCAGATGATGCAGGGCAGTCGGGGTTTGAACCAAATGCTGCTCCATTTCAGGGTGAACCCCAGGGCCCTATGGGCACTGACCGCGAGGAGGGGGCGCTGAGTGCCAAACCGGGCCCGTCCCATGGGGCGGCAACAGTGGCCATCAGCACTCCCGGGTTCCACCCCCCCCCTGATGAGGCTGCATCTCAGGGTCAGCACACGGGACAGGGCGGCACGGCTGTGTATGTGCATGTGCTGTCAACAAGTGGTGGGAAACAGATGGTTTGATCATACCATATTATGGAAACTTACAGAAATTCTCTCATGCCACATTATCTCTTAAAACTTGATAGACAGACATTTTGGTCAAATTAGATGAATTATAATTACTTAAAACCCAATCATAGTCAGAAAGGGGACAGAACCTTAAAGATTATGATTTCCTTATGAGACCGGGAGAGAACCTTTATTCTTCTCTCCGAAATCATCTTTAACCTAATCTTTGAAACCTATTCTTTTGCTTTACTTTGCAAACTGTTATTTCCTTTCGTTTCATTTTTGTATTGTGCATTTTGATCTGAAGAAATTACCACAACTGAATTGTATTTTGAATTCAACTCAACAATCTGTATTTGCGTTGGACAAACAAACTTTCTAAATTCTGTACTCGTATAAAATTTGATTTGATCAGTAGACTTTGAAGTTGACACAAATAAAGCTATACTTTACTTCACCCAAGAAGCTCAGTTTCAAGTTCTGTCGATTAATATATTAATATATAGTGCGGTGACACATAAATATATTAACAAAGTAGAGATCCATCACCACCCCACCTCCCAGTGGCACCCACCCACCCTCCGGGCGTGGTCATGCGGAGCTGTGTCCCATCTCCTGGGTGTTCGGGTGTTGGTTGCTGCATGTGTGGTGTTGACTCTCACACAGTGTCCAGGCATCAAGGTGCAATCGGAATGCTAATCAATGACTCCAACCTGCTACATAGCCCACCTACCCATCAGAATCCATTTGGAATGTGTCAAGCGCTCACTTAACCATGATTGCCAAATCCCTATTAGCGATAGCCTTCGGCCGCGTAGGAATGGGGTTGCCTCCCCCAGTTCCCCCACCCCCCTAGTGCCTTCCCTCCACCCTCCCATGGTGGCCCACCCCTACGGAGGATCCCCTACCCCATGGAGCACATTTGTGGCAAACCCAGCACCCCCCGGTCTCTTTGCCTGTGCGCAAAGGTTGCTGCTCCCTTCCTCGGCTCCCCACGGGAGCCCTTCCGCCACGTTCACGTTTTTAAAAAGGAGTACTAATTGGTGCCAGCGTGACTACTTACTGGGGAGGCCAGTGAATGACAAGAGGCCATTGGATGACGGGTGGCTCTCGTTAATTGTATGCAAATGAACTTAAGTGGTGATAATTGGTTTCTCGCCACATTACGGCGAGATTCCGATTTCGCCTACGGGAGCAGGTCAGTTGCATCGCAAACTATTTGGCGCCTGGCGCGGTCCTGTTTTTGGCCTCTCCCACTAATCATCGGTCTCGTTACTTTTGAGCAACAAGGCCGGAAGATTTGCAGTGGGTAATTAAGTTCACTGGCATGCCCTGCTCCTCAGAGATTGGGGCACCGTTTTGAAAGGGTACCCCGATCTCAAAGTGAGGTTGACGGTTCCCCTCATCCACCACCCATGAACATTGCAACCCCCCGCAGGCATGGGCAACATTCCTGAGGACCAATCTCACCCTCATCACTAAAGCTAACCGTGACACCCCCCACCACCCAAGTGTAAGGGTGACCCTGCCACACATCCATCCATCCTCATGGGCATTGGGGCATTGCTGCCGCCCAAGTAAATGTACTCCGCTATGGGGGTCGCTGAGGGCCCCCAAAGTTTGGGGTCCCCCTTCAGTCCTTACCTTCAGTCCCTCCCTTCACCCCCCACTCTTTTGTAAGCCCTTTCATACCGCCCTTAACCCCCCCCCCATCCTTCATACGTCTCCTTCACCACGCCTTTGATGGGCATGGACCCCCCTCAGGTCCCACCCCTTGGCGGTGCCAACCTGGTACCCTGGAAGTGCCAGCCTTGCACCTGTAGTGTCAACATGGCACTGCTGTGGTGCCTGGTTGGCACTGCCCAGATGCCAGGGTGCCCCGCCCCCAACCAGGTGGGGGCTCCAATAGCCTCCAAGCCCCTCAGTGTGGCCATCATGCCTAGCCTCCATTTGTGCAGACCAGTACCAATCCGTGCCCGAGTGAGGTATTGCTGGTGCAATGGTGATCCCGGGAACTGGGAGAATGCGGCCTCAAACAGGCTGCACATATTTAGATGTGCCTAATTGCAAAATATGTTTATCTGGATTATGTCCAACGGGGGCAAGATCCAGGTTGCACTGGGCATAGGGAGACGGGTGACCTCTGATCGGCTTGGTGCCCGCTGAGAAATCCGTTACGGGCTTGGTGCTTGGCACAACGCGATGGGGAAATCGCACACAAAAAGACTAATGGGTGAAAGCATTATCTCCACACTGGTAGAGTTAATGAACAAATTGCAGGCATCCTCAAACTTTGAGTTTCTCTTTATCTATTGACATCATGAAAATTGAGATTCGAAGCCATCATCACTGTAGTTTAAGCTCAGCATATTTAAATTAATACAAATGTGGATTTTTTTTCCCTTTCATAGCAACAGACTCAGATGGCATAGAAATACATTCAGATAAAATACACTGCAGATTTTAAGGATTAAAATAATAAAAACTCTCTATACAACAGCAGTGATGGTGGGTTTGTTTGTACCCAAAATTGTGGCCATAAATTTACATTCATTCTGAACTGTCCTAAATGCAGGAAACTTGTGATTCTGGGTATTATTGCATGAATGTGGATCTATGTTAATGAGATAAATGGTGTTTCAGCAGATATAAGTCAGGAAAGGCAGTGATAATGATGAAAATTCGCTCACTGTGTTGTGTCATTTAACTTTACGTAATTTGCATGTGAATTCCTCAGGAAACTGCTGGTGTCACAGCATATGCAAACATACAAAGTAGGAGCAGGAGTAGGCCACATGGCCCCTTGAGCCTGCTCCACTATTCAATATGGTCATGGCTGATCTGCTTGTAACTTCAACCACACCGATAACCTTTCACCCCTTTGTTAATCAAGAACCCATCTAGCTCGGCCTTAAAAATACTTGACGTTTCTGCTTCCACTGCCTTTAGATGAAGAGTTACAAAGACTCATAGCCCTCTGCGAGAAAACAATTACTGTCATCTCTGTCTTAAATAAGTGATCCCTTGTTTTTAAACAGTGACATCTAGTTCTAGATTATCAACAAGATGGAACACATCCACCCTATCAATGCCCCTCAGGAACTTAAAGGTTTTGATCAAGTGGCCTTTTATTCTTCTAAGTTTCAGTGGATACTAACCTAACCTGTCCAACCTTTCCTTGTAAGATAACCTACCAATTCCTGGAATTAGTCTAGTAAACCTTCTCTGTATTGCTTCTAATGCATTTACATCTTTCTTTAATAAGGAGACCAAACTGTACACAGTACTCCAGATGTGGTCTCAGAAATCCTTGTACATTGAAGCAGAACCTCCCTACTTTTGTAATCAATTCCCCTCAAAATAAACAACAACATTCTATTTGTTTCCCTAATTACTTGCTACACGTGTATACCAACCTTTTGTGATTCATGCACTAGGACACCTAGATCGCTCTGCACCTCCGAACTCTGTAACCTCTCACATTTAGGTAATAAAGTTTTATTTTATTATTCCTGCCAAAATGGATAATTTGACATTTTCCCATATTATACTCCATTTGCCAGATTTTTGCCACTAACCTATGTCCTTTTGTAAGCCTCCTTACGTCCTCCTCACAATTTACTTTCCTTCCTATCTTTGTGCCATTAGCAAATTTAACAACAGTCCCTTCATCCAAGTCATTTATACGAATTGTAAAATATTGAGGCATCTGCACTGATCCCTGTGGCACACCACTCATCACATCCTGCCAACTGCAAAATATCTATTAATGCTAACTTTTTATTTTCGGTTAACTAACCAATCTTCAACCCATGCCAATATGTCACACATACACCATGAGCTTTTATTTTATGCAATAATCAATGATGTGGCACCTTACCAAATTTCTTCTGGAACTCTAAGTACTTTACTTTTATCAGTTCCCCTTTATCTACAGCACATGTGACTCCTTCAAAGAACTCCAATAAGTTGGTTAAACATGATTTCCCTTTCACAAAACCATGTTGACTCTGCCTGATAGCCATGAATTTTTCCAAGTGCCCTGCCATAACACCTATAATAATAATGTCTAGCATTTTCCCAATGACAGTAATTTCCTGTAATTTCCTGCTTCCTGTCTCCCTCCCTTTTGGAATAATGGAGTTACATTTGCTATCTTCAAATCTAAAGGAATGTTCCTCGAACCTAGGGAATTTTTGAATATAACCTTTATACATTATTGCACAGAAAATCACCAGGAGATTTCAGACATGTGTCTTCACTTTTTGAGTAGGTTTCAAGTATCAGAATCTCACGTCAGCAAATTACATGGATAAGTCCAAACCACCTTTCATAGGTTCAAAGATCTACAAAATGAAACTATTTGATATGTGTACAACTTAGTACTTGGCAATGCTCAATCTCGATTCTATTTTTGGGTCACAGAAATTACAACATGCTTATCAGAACCTAATGCCAGTTGGCAGATCTTAACTGCCATTTCCCTTGAAAATATATTGTGCCGTACTTAACACTTGACCATATAAAATCGCAACTTAAAGTGAAATGCAGAGAAGTTGAGCACTGGCCAAAATAAAAGCAGGTATGATATATCCAGTTGTGTACTTAACACCTCAGCTTTTATAACAGTTGCTGCTTGGCAGTCTTTAGAAATCAATTATTAGAATAGTCAATCTTAACCATGTATTGTATGCCATTCACTATCTCTTCGTGGAGTTGAAATGTACTTCTCCTAATTTTCAGCAAGTACTCTTCCAGAGAGTGTGGCAGATACATAAGCTTCTATAAGTGCCCAATACTGATGACACAAACACTCAGACTTTTAGTGCATTGGCTCAAGTTCAGACTCAGGCTTTTGAGGAGACAAAGAGTCTGTGTTGTCCCTTGGAATTCATTTTCTTGTTTACTTCCTATAATAACAAGAGCACAATCAGCACTCACACCATCAAATACGGCCACTGAGCTGTTGACAGAATAACAGTCGGCAGCCAGCTTTCCACATGAAACACTGGCCTCTTCTAATACATCCCTAATATTCTCAGCCACAGCCAATTCTGGCTTCTGGGAGATAATTAGCATCAAGTTCCATCACCCCGAGTTTGATGAGATATAAGTATTTTACTTTAGTGCTTATAGGTCAACATCTGTTTTAAAAATAAACAAAAACAAAGTTAACAAATAAAGTTGATCAGAATGCAGTTATGAAGAGAAAGCAGATCTACAACAACCAGTATTTATATAGGGTCTATAATGTAGTAAAGTGTCCTATTATTTTATGTGCCATTTCAAAAATATAAGAAGTCCAGGTTAAAGTCCAACAGGTTTGTTTCGAATCACTAGCTTTCGGAGCACAGCTCCTTCCTCAGGTGAATGAAGAGGGGTTCCAGAAACAAATATATAGACAAAGTCAAAGATGCAAGACGATACTTTGAATGCGAGTCTTTGCAGGTAATTAAGACTTTACAGGTCCAGACGGAACGACTGGAGAGAGGGGCAATCCCAGGTTAAAGAGGTGTGAATTGTCTCAAGCCAGGACAGTTGGTAGGATTTCACAAGCCCAGGCCACATGGTGGTGGTGGTGGTGGTGGTGGTGGTGGTGGTGGTGGTGGTGGGGGGGGGGGGGGGGGGGGGGGGGGGGGGGCAATGTATTGCGACATGAATCCAAGGCTCCGGTTTAGGCCGAACTCATGTGTGCGGAACTTGGCTATAAGTTTCTGTTCGGCGATTCTGCATTGACGCACATCCTGAAGGCCGCATTGTAGAACGCTTACCCGAACATCAGAGGCGTAATTGCCCTTGACTGCTGGAGTGTTCCCCGACTGGAAGGGAACATTCCTGCTTGGCGATTGTCACGTGATGCCCGTTCATCCGTTGTTGCAGCGTCTTGATGGAGATGAGCGTGTCCAAGAATGCAACCGATTCTGGAGAGTAGTCCATGGTGAGTCTGATGGTGGGATGGAACTTATTGATGTCATCGTGTAGTCGTTTCAGTGATTCTCCACAGAAAAAAAATGTCATTGATGTATCTGGTGTATCCCAAAGGAATAAAATGTCATCGATGTATCGGGTCTATGCAGCAGATGCCGTAACCTGGAAACCAAGATAGAGTCCATATTCTCAACTTACACTCAGGATGCTGCAGACCAGCTGTGGAACACCGCCAAACAGATGAGACAATGATACTACGTCACCTATATGCACACCAAGAACAGGAAGCTTGAGAAACTCAGCATCACCACCAGCAGCAACCAAGCCTCCCCCGGTACCACAACTTGTCGGATTGCACCCTTCAACCAGACAAAATCGAAGTCCTCAGCAGAGGGCTCAATTTCTGCACAACCACCAAAATGGACCGCATCAGACACAGAAGAATTCATCAGGCAAATGAGGCTCTGGAGTTCTTCCACAGACCCCAAGAGGCCAACAGTGAACCCAACGAGACAACCAATGAACTGGAACAGCAGACCGAGAGATCTGCGGTGCGGCAACCGAAGAGGAAAGAGTCGAATTGGACCCCTCCGGAAGGCCGCTGCCCGAGGCTGGACATGTATACTCAAGCCGTCAGGAGTCACATCAATGCCAGATTCATCAGTTGCATTCACAAGACAGCCCCGAACGTCACCCAAGCACAACACAACGCCATCTGCGCTCTCAAGACCAACTGCAACATCGTCATCAAACCAGAAGACAAAGGAGGGGCCAACATCATACTGAACAGAACGGACTATTGCAAAGAAGTATACCGACAACTCAACAACCAGGAACACTACAGACAGTTACCCGCAGATCTGACCAAGTAACACACCCGCCAACTCAACAGACTGATCAAGACCTTGAATCCAGATCTTCAGAGCACCCTACGTGCTCTCATTCCACGTACTCCCTGCGTTGGAGATCTCTACTGCCTCCCGAAAATACACAAGGCCAACACACCAAGCCGTCCTATCGTATCAGGCAATGGGACCCTGTGTGAGAACCTCTCTGGCTACATCGAGGGCACCTTGAAATCCATCGTACAAGGAACGCCCAGCTTCTGTCGCAATACAACGGACTTCTTACAGAAACTCAGCACCCATGGACCAGTTGAACCAGGAACATTCCTCGTCACAATGGACAGCTCGGCAATCTACACCAGCATCCCCCATGACGACAGCATTGCTGCAACAGCCTCAGTACTCAACACCGACAACTGCCAATCTCCAGAAACCCATCCGCTTCATTCTGGATCACAACGTCTTCATCTTCGACAACAGGTTCTTCACCCAAACACACGGAACAGCCATGGAGACCAAATTCGCAGTTCAATATGCCAACATCTTCATGCATAAGTTTGAACAGGACCTCCTCACCACACAGGACCTTCAACCGATGTTATATACCAGATACATCGTTGACATTTTTTACCTTTGGACCTACGGCGAAGAATCACTGAAACGACTACACAATGACATCCAATATGTTCCATCCTACCATCAGACTCACCATGGACTACTCTCCAGAATCGGTTGCATTCTTGGACACACTTATCTCTATCAAGGACGGTCATCTCAGCACTTCGCTTTACCGCAAGCCCACGGATAACCTCAGGATGTTCCACTTCTCCAGCTTCCACCCTAAACACATTAAAGAAGCCATCCCCTATGGACAAGCCCTCCACATACACAGGATCTGCTCAGACGGAAGGAGCGTAACAGATATCCACAGATGCTGAAAGATGCCCTCACACGAACGGAATATGGTGCTCGACTCATCGATCGACAGTTCCAACGCGCCACAGCAAAAAACCGCACCAACCTCCTCAGAAGACAAACAAGGGACACAACCGACAGAGTACCCTTCGTCGTCCAGTACTTCGCCGGAGCGGAGAAGCTACGACATCTGCTTCACAGCCTTCAACATGTCATCGATGAAGACGAACATCTTGCCAAAGTCATCCCCACACCCCCACTACTTGCCTTCAAACAACCGCGCAACCTCAAACAGACCATTGTTTGCAGAAAACTACCCAGCCTTCAAAACAGCGACCACGCCACCACACAACCCTGTCATGGCAATCTCTGCAAGACGTGCCAGATCATCGACATAGGTACCAAAATTACACGTGAGAACACCACCCATAAGGTACGTGGTACATATCCCTGCGACTCGGCCAATGTTGTCTACCACATACGCTGCAGGAAAGGATGTCCGAAGCGTGATACACTGGTGAGACCATGCAGTCGCTGCGACAATGGATGAACGGGCATCGCGCGACAATCGCCAGTCAGGAATGTTCCCGTCCAGTCGGGGAACACTTCAGCAGTCAAGGGCATTCAGCCTCTGATCTTCGGGTAAGCATTCTCCAAGGTGACCTTCAGGACGTGCGACAATGCAGAATCGCCGAGCAGAAACGTATAGCCAAGTTCCACACACATGAGTACAGTCTCAACCGGGACCTGGGATTCATGTCGCATTACATTCACTCCCCACCATCTGGCCTGGGCTTGCGAAATCCTACCAACTGTCCTGGCTTGAGACAATTCACACCTCTTTAACCTGTGATTATCCCTCTCTCTAGTTGCTCCATCTGGACCTGTAAAGACTTAATTACCTGTGAATACTCACAATCAAAGTATCATCTTGTATCTTTGACTTTGTCTGTATATTTGTTTCTGGAACCCCGTTCTTCATTCACCTGAGGAAGGAGCTGGGTTCTGAAAGCTAGTGATTCGAAACAAACCTGTTGGACTTTAACCTGGTGTTGTAAGATTTCTTATTGTGCTCACCCCGGTCCAACACCGGCATCTCCACTTCAAAAATATAAACAATGACTGAGCCAGGGAAAGGAAAGATTCCAAATACATGAAACACAAGTATGGAGAGAATCAGAGGAGTGTGTGTCGTGCATAAATACCAGCATAGACCAATTGGGATGAATAGACAGCTTCTGTGTTGTGAATTTTATGAAATATGTGAAAGAAACACAAGAATCAATTGAAATCATTTTCAATTGGGCAATAATGAGGCAGAGCGGATTTCCTATCCATTGTAGAAACTTACTGATTTTCGTTCCAAACCAACAGAATGAAAACAAATGGGTGGATCCACATTGTGTGGGTGATGGGCGAACCGTGAAAAACACCATGGACATTGGCGGGACCGGAAGATCCCACCAGCAGCCAATAGCGCACTGCCTGCACCACTGGAGGCCATGCCACGGGGAGCAGAAAATCTTGGGGTTTGGTTCCAGATGTTGAATGAGGAAAAATATTGATGAGGACACCAAGGACAACTCATCTGCTCTTCTTGAAGATAATACAATGGGATCTTTTGTGCCCATCTGAGAGAATTTTAACAGTGAAATATTCCACTGGTATTACACTGAAATGTCAGCATGTTCTTTTGCGCTGAAATTACCAAAGTAAAGCTTGAACTTACAACCTTCTCGGATGAGAGTGCTACCAACTGAACTATGAATGACACACCGAGTGCGGTTAAATCTGGGGCAGTGTATTTTTTAATATGGCTCTTGCACCCTCCATGCCAATTCACCTGATATCCACCATGGGCAGATCTCAGCAACCATGCTGTGATGAAATAAAATACATTTCTAAATATCTATTTCAGACTTCTCTATATAAAAATCCCATTTCATACACTTAAATCTCAAGTAATTAATCCCTTACAAAACCAAACATTTGTATTTACAACCGCACATCAAAGACAGCCAATCTTTAAATAACCTCTTTGAGATGTCAATAAAATTGTGAACTTATAGTCCCACCCCATTATGATAATAAGTTGTGGAATACTCAACAGTAACAATGCTATATTGATAGCACTCAGGATTATTTCAACAAAAATCTATTGAAACTGTTAGAATCAATACTTTTCACTTAGACAATGGCAAGCAGTTTTATTTCAAAATTTGAAAGACAAGGCGGGGTTCGCCATTAGCTGATGCTGAAATTGGGAAACCCGATTGGGTGGAGAATTGGTTTTGACATCAAAATCATGGTGGGCGCCGGTTTCACTCCAAATCACAATTCGCCGTCGCCTTGACAGTGGCATCAATGCGTTCCACACCGCATGTACAGTGAGCACCCCTGGCATATCATTAGTGGGCCTGACCCGGTATTCACCGGGGCCTCCGTGATTCATTGCGTCCACTGGGGCGAATTCCTGACGGCAAGGTTCACTTGTGTTTTAAAAATCGAGAAACAGACACCGTGGCTGATGAGGGAGAGAGCGAGGGGGTAGGACACGGTGAGGCGCAACCATGGGCTGTCGGTCCTGACACTGGCCAGGCTGGAGGGGGCCTTGCCATGGCCAGGGGTGGGTGGAATTGGGGGCGGGGGAGATGGGCAGCAGAGCCTGTCCCAGATAAACAGGAGGCAGCCGGTGAGGATGGAGAGCCGACCACCCAAAAGGCTGAGGAGGAGGAGGGAGAGGTGCAAAGGAGGCATTGCATGAGGCCTCGTGTGTACTGGCAGTGCCTGTCATTTGTGGACCTGCTAGACCGGGCATGTCGTCGAAGACTCCGGCTGAGCAGGGGACAGTGCGACATATCTGCCAAATCATGGCGCACTTCGCACCGCGGAGGAATGGGTGAGGTCACCTGCTCCCGGTGTTGTCAAGGTGATAGTCACTCCGAACCTTTATGCCATGGGTCCTTCCATGTATTGAGTGGTCACCCCAGAAGACTTCCGCCAAAGCGAACCCAGGTCACAGGGTGGGAATCGCAGCAGGCCGCCTTCACTCCTGACGTACCATCTGGGAATCCATCTAGACGTAGTATTAGGGCCCATAAGGCCAGAACAGTATACACCAGTTAAATTGGCACTTGTGCAGGGCACGTATCTGTATATATGTGTTCACATTAAACACCTGTGTCCTGCCCAACCTCGCACTCCTCTATATCTTCCTCATCGGATGAGGACTTCTGTTCATCCTTCTCCTCCAACACATCGCCGCTCTGCTACGCGATGTTGTGGAGGATACAGCAGGCTGCCACAATGTGGGCAATCCTCCCAGCATCTTACTGGAGGGTGCCTCCAGAGCAGTCCAGGCACCTGAACCTCATCTTCAGGATGCCGAAGCACTGCGCGATCACGCTCCCGGCTGCTGCTTGGGCATCGTTGTCGCAGGTCTCCAAGTTGGTCTGTGGCCTACTGATAGGTGTTGTCAGCCACGACCGCAGCGAATAACCCCTGTCGTCCAGGAGCCAACTCCACCAGCCTCGAAGAAGTCAAGAATCATCAAGTGTGCCAGGATGAAGGCGTCGTGTAAACTGCCCCGGTATTCGGGTGCAGGCGTGCATGATGCGCAGCTGATGGTCACACACCAGCTGCACGTTCATCGAGTGGAAACTCTTTTGGTCTGTGCAGAACAGTCTGTCATCTGCAATTTCCCATAGGGCAACATGCATTCTGTTGATGCCCCCCTGCCCCGGGGCATCTCGGTGGTGGCCGGGAATCCCGCTGCCCGCCATAATAGTGTGCTGGGTCTACATTGAAATGGATGTTCTGTGCCGACTGCGCATACAGGGCCTCCATGAGAGCATGGATGCACCTGTGCACCGAGGTCTGTGAGAATCCGGACAGGTCCCCACTCAATACATGGGCCTGGCTGCTGCTCGGGTGTCCCTGGTGGCATGGTACTGCTCTGTTCTGCCCGCTGCCCACCAGATGCGCCAGGGACAGGAGGGGGAGTCCAAGGTGCTGCGTTGTTCCGGCACCTCCCCTGCAAGAGTCACCAGCACGGGCCCCATCACATCCTCCTCCCCCAGGGTGCCCGATGGCCCCAGGGCTATTCCATGGGATGGGGCGCAAGTGGAGCTATCCCTGAGGTTCCCCCACCACCTGACACTGCCAGTCCTGGAGGCCCGCTGCTGTCTTGAACAGGATCTGCATTCTCATGGCCATGCAGCACAGGGAGTGGATAACCTCCTCTGGGCCTGCGCCACATCACCCACTGACTGTGCCACCACCTACTGGGTCTGTGCCACATCAGCCAGTGACTGTGCCATCTCTTTCTGTGTGTATGCCATGTCGGCCAGCGCCTGAGCAATGCCGCCGACAGTATCAGCCATGGTCTACTGTGACTGGGCCATGCTTAGGAGCCCCTCTGCGATGTCCAGGTGGCTCTGGCAGATGGTTGCCTGTGATAGGGCAGCCCTGTCCTGGGCCTCGGCCACTGCCTGCACGAATTGCCACAGGACTTGGACACGCTGATCCATAGCCAAAACCCTCACCCGCCGGCCTCCACCGTGGACGTCACCCGTGAGGTGTTGGCCTCGTAGGTACGCATGATCGGCACCACCTACTGCTCCTGCATGAGGTTGGATTCCTCCACCTGCACCTACAGGTGCTGGATGCTCACCGACAACCCTTCATGTAGTCCCTGACTCTGCCACTGCATCTCCACGATCGATGGGACTGTCCATTCCTGAAGCCTGAAACCCGTCTGGGTGGCAGCTGGTCCCTGGGGTTGGCTCGGGTGTCCCAGGTGGCATGGTTCTGTTCTGCCCGCTGCCCACCAGATGCGCCAGGGACAGGAGGAGGAGTCCAAGGTGCTGTGTTGTCCTCATCCTTGGGAGTTCCAACCTTCATTCGATGTACCGGAGCATTTGTGTGGTGAACACCAGATAGTGTCCCAGGAGCCTCTTCACTAAAGTGCCCAACCGAGATGAGTGTCACTGGGATGGTGGAGGTTGTTGGAGACAGCTGTGACGGGTAATCTGTGTCATCCCTGGACTCGAGCTCCTGGGTGTCCTGGGTCTCGGGTATATGGTTCCCCTCCGTGTCAATGTCCTCGGCGCTGCTCGGCACCCAGGGCTCGGGCTCTGGATGTGGCTGGGGGCAGGAACACCAGAAGGACCCACCCCATCACCAGCAGGTCCTGCAAGACACAAGACGAGATGTATGATTGCATCATGGCGAGGGGGAGTGGAGGCGTGTGGAGCGGGGTGAGTGGGTGGTATGGGGGTGGTGTGGGTGTGAGGCTGGTGTGAGGGTAAGGTGGTGTGGGTGGGAGGGTGCTGTGGAGATCGTTTGAGGGTGATTTTGGAGGGGTGGGTGTGACACACATGCCATGGGACCCACAATTCAGCGGGGTTTCACTTCCTCACCTGAGACCGATTTCCACCCTAATAACTGCCCTTTCCTTGGGCCTGCCAACCACTTCCAGGGTCCTATGTTCTGCCATGGTGAGGTGCCACAGATCCAGTAGCCCCCTTCCAGACTTCTCCCACACCTGGCGGTTATGGGCGGCCTTTGCCTGGTGGGAGAAGGAAACAGAAAGCTCACAGTGCGACGCATGCAGCCCAGGGGTGGGTAACAGGGCTTCAGTAGTCAGGGCCCCCGGCCATGACGGCTGGTATGGGTACCGGCATGTGGTGCAGGGTGGGGGTTCAGCTGCCCTCCTGGTTGGGGGGAGGGGTCCTGGCAGGGTTACAGGTACGTGGGATAGGAGTTGGTGCCGGGGCAGAGTGCTGCTCACTCACCCTCGCTGTCATAATATACACCGTGGTGCAGACATACACTGATGGACACACAGTGGGACCAATCAACACACACAACACCGCAGCCAATCACCAGTGAGAGCACACGCACTATAAAGACAGGGGGCATCAGCGTTCCCGCTCATTCGAGTAGCAGCTAGCTAGGAGGACAGAGCTCACAGCCTGCAACACAGACATTCACCATGTGCTGAGTGCATCGACTGGTTAGGACAAGGCAAAGGTCTTTAGTTAAAGCTGGTGTCGTATTAACCCACAGTCAGAGTATGTTACAACAGTTAATGATTCAATAAAATAGTGTCGCACTATTTCAAGTGTTGGTGACCTGTATGTGTTCCACGGATTCAGAGCACCCAACACATCATGATACCAGGAGTTGAGGGATATTAGCACTTCTTAGACCTACCTGCAAGTGATCTGCCTTCCGCCAGCATTCCATCATCCTGCAACATGGACAACATCAGCCCGCTGCCGCCGCTCCGCATCGCCGGCAACCTCGGGGCCAACTGGAAGATATTCAAACAGCGCTTCCAGCTTTTCCTTGAGGCCACAGACCGGGAGGATGCCTCGGACACCAGGAAGATCGCTCTCCTCCTCTCCACGGCCGGAGACCATGCCATCCACATTTTCAATTCTCTCACCTTTGCTGATGATGAAGATAAAACAAAGTTCAAGTCGGTCCTCCTCAAGTTTAACACTCACTGCAGCGTAGAGATGAATGAAAGTGTCCTGGCTTGACACAATTCACACCTCTTTAACCTGGGGTTACCCCATCTCTGGATCTGTAAAGATTTAATCACCTGCTAATGCTCGTATTCCAAGCATTGTCTGGCATCTTTGAATCTGTCAATATATATGTTTCTGGAACATACCTCTTCATTCACCTGAGGAAGGAGCAGCGCTCCGAAAGCTAGTGACATCGAAACAAACCTGTTGGACTTTAGCCTGGTGTTGTAAGACTTCTTACTGTGCTCACCCCAGTCCAACGCCGGCATCTCCATATCATGAAAGTTTCGAGCGCTACGTGTTCCAACAGCAACAGTAAGGATGAACCTTTCCAATCCTTTCTCACGCACCTCCGCATCCTTGTGCAGTCTTGCAGCTACGGGCCCACCTCCGACTCCATGATACGCGACCAGATCGTTTTCGGCGTTCAGTCGGACCCCTACGACAGCAGCTCCTCAAAGTAAAGCAGCTCACCCTAGCGACCGCCATTGATACCTGTGTCTTACACAAAAGCGCCACGAGTCGGTATTCCCACATCCAAGCGGCTGAAACGGCGCAGCAAGGTCCCCACGAGGCGTAACGGGTTCAAGCGATTGAGCAACTCCAGGGCCTCAGCCTGGATGAGGGAGGCCATTTCGCGCACTTTTCGCGGACTCCCGCGCTTGTGCACACCAAGCGAGGGGACGGCGACGTCGAATATCATAATGCGCAGGCATGCACCATGCACGACCGCACCGCGCATGCGCGGTGGCGCAGCAAACGTGCTGACGCTACGACGTGTGGCAACTGTGGCTCCGCCCATTTAAAACGGCAATGCCCTGCCAAATCTCGACAATGCCTAATATGTGGCAGACTTGGCCACTATGCTGCCTTCTGCCAAGCAGCTCAGCCTGCCAATTCATATCGCTTCAGCCAGCCTCGCAGGAATGTCCGGACCCGAAGGCGCCTTTTCGAGTCGGTGTTGTGACAAAAAACAGGGTGTCCCCGAAGCAAAGACACCAGCCGCTGTCGGTATACAGCATCGATCCAGACGATGAGTGTTGTGCCACCCTGACGGTCAACCAGAATTTGTCGCCCACCTCAGAGACTTAATTTGTGACCTTTGTGGACGTATGGACTTTCTGATTTGTTCTGTTCTTCTGTTTGATCGTTTACATGGTTTGTATATAGTTATCTCGTTATTCTTGTGACATACTGTTTTTCTGCACCAGGCACCTTCCCATGTAAATAGCTTAGTTTTTATGTACATAGTCCTGTAAATATTTCGCACACACGTAGTCAGGGACATTCTCACCATACACTATTTATTACCACTCAGGTACATTTTTTTTATAAAAGGGGGGATGTCATAATATACACCAGTATATCATGGTGCAGCCACACACACTGATGGACACACAGTGGGACCAATCAACACACAACACCGCAGCCAATCACCAGTTAGAGCACACACACTATAAAGACAGGGGGCATCAGAGTTCCCGTTCATTCGAGCTGCAGCTAGCTAGGAGGACAGAGCTCACAGCCTGCAGCACAGACATTCACCATGTGCTGAGTGCATCGACTGGTTAGGACAAGGCAAAGGTCTTTAGTTAAAGCTAATATCGTGTTAACCCACAGTCAGAGTTTGTTACAACAGTTAATGATTCAATAAAATAGCGTTGCACTATTTCAAGTGTTGGTGACCTGTATGTGTTCCACGGATTCAGAACACCCAACACAACATTCGCCACCCTGAGGAGGTATGCAGTTTCTTACGGTATTACTGGCCGGTCTGGGTGGTGTTGCTCATAGCACTTACGATTTCTACCACCTGCCCCCAGGCAAATCGAACGGCGGCGGCTGGCAGCCTCCTTCCCGGGCCGGGGTACAGGGTCGCCCACTTCTCCTCCACGGCATCCAGCAGGTCTCAAGCTCGGCATCTATAAAATGGGGAGCCACTCTCCTCACTGCCATCTTGTTAGCTGGGATGGTGTATGTGGGGAGGAAGTGTGTATATGTGGCTGCAGCTTGTCAGCCTTCGAGTGTCAATCACAAATCTGGTGAATTTCTCAAAGGAATCGATTACAGATAGAATTTACAGTGCAGAAGGAGGCCACTCAGCCCATCGAGTCTGCACCGGCCCTTGGAAAGAGCACCCTACCCAAGGTCCACACCTCCACCCTATCCCCATAACCCAGTAACCCCACCCAACACTAAGGGCAATTTTGGACACTAGGGGCAATTTAGCATGGTCAATCCACCTAACCTGCACATCTTTGGACTGTGGGAGGAAACCGGAGCACCCGGAGGAAACCCACGCACACACGGGGAGGATGTGCAGACTCCGCACAGTCAGTGACCCAAGCTGGAATCGAACCTGGGACCCTGGAGCTGTGAAGCAATTGTGCTATCCACCATGCTACCATGCTGCCCAAACATTGATTATGTTCCACGTGGTGCCAGTTCTAGTCTCTCAATGGTCGTTGAATCGGTACATGATTTATATCCCCTCTTGCAGATAATTACGGTGGTGGGGGGAAATTGTTTTTCCTTCAAAATCTTTGGGATGAACGCACGGTGTCTTAATGGCAGCAAAACCCCACTGGCTATGAAGACCTCAGCTTTTAAACCATTGGGGCCACAGGATTTGTTGTTTGATATCTATTTGATTGTTGTAGCTTTCCCTTCCACAAGGTACTGGAGGATGGCCTGGGATATATCAGCTGCCTCTATGGATTCACTGTTGTGGAGTTGTTGAAGATGTTCCTTCCAGCATTGACAGATGGTATTGGCAACATTACGGAAGGAAACACCATCCAGTGAGTGAAGGAGATTTTGCTCATTTGAGCTTAATCTACAGGTGATCCGAGTGGCTTCAAAAAAGCTTTGTATATCATGATGGTCAAAATGTTGTTGTAGCTCTCAGCCTTACTCTGCCCACCACACGTCCTTTATCTTCAGGATTTGTCTTTAGGTATCAGCATCGAACTGTTGCCTTCTTGATTTGTAACCTTTGGTTGTTCAATCAAGCAATAAAGGCTGCTTGTCCTTGTTGTAGAAGGGCACATATTTCAGCATTATTTTCATTGAACCTGGCCTGGTGACGACAATGCTTGAACCGGTGTTCTGGCCAGCACAGGAATTTAATACAACTGACTTTATTTGATGCCATCGTTCTGGAATTTAGTTGGTGGGTGGAGATTTTCCAGTTTGCTTGTGAGCTGCACGTGAACGTCCTCTTTTCGGTCAGGCTGCTTTACGTGGCAACATTGATCTTTTTTGTATCGGACTTTTGAGTCTGGCAATGTCCTGGCCCTGAGGGGATGATCATCACCAATTGAACAAGTCTATGGTCTGCCATTAGTTACCAGCATGGATTGAGTGATACAGAGACCACTTAGATTTTTTGATGGGGAGGCTGTGGCACAGTGGTACTGCCACTGGACTAGTAATTCAGTGACCAACTCTAATGCTCTGGGGCATGGGTTCAAATCCCACCATAGAAGCTGGTGGAATTTAAATTCAATTCATAAATCTGGAATTAAAACTAGTCTCCATGTTGGTGATGGGGATCATGAAACCATTGTTGTAAAAACCTATCTGGTTCTCAAATATCCTTGAGGGTCCTTACCTGGTCCACATGTGATCACAGACCCACAGCAATGTGATTGACTCTGAACTGTCCTCCAAAATGCCAAGCAAACCATTCAGCTGTATTCAGCCACTTTGAAGTCCAAAAAGGATGAAACTGGTGTTGACCTTGACCCTGAAAACAACAATGGCAAACCCAGCCCTGTTGACCCTGCAAAGTCCTCTTTACTAACATCTAGAGACTGTCCCACAGATTATTCAAGAAACAGTCTGACATAGGCAGATTCACGGAATTAGAACAAACAATCATCTACCCTGGCTATGTCCTGTCTCGCCACCAGAAGTGGCGGCACTGTGGTATACAGTCAGATGTTGCCTTCAAGTCCTTAACATTAACTGTGGACTCCATGAAGCCTCATGCCATCAGGTCATGGGCAAGGCAGCCTCCTGCTGATTATACGTATCTACTGCCATTTACCGCCCCCCTCAGCTGCTGAATCAGTACTCCTCCATGTTGAACACCATTTGGAAGAAGCACTGGGATGCTGAATGTACGCTGAATAGTGTCAATCATCTCAAGTGGCTTGTAGCACCACTACTGACTGAGTTGGCTGAGTCCTAAAGGACATAGCTGGTAAATTGGGTCTGCAGCAGGTGGTGAGGGAACCTACAAAAGGGAAAAAACTATTTGACTTCTTCTTCACCAAACTACCTACCACAGATTGATCTGTCCATGATAATACTGGTAGGAGTGACCATAGAACATAGAACATTACAGCGCAGTACTGGCCCTTCGGCCCTCGATGTTGCGCCGACCCGTGAAACCACTCTAAAGCCCATCTACGCTATTCCCTTATCGTCCATATGTCTATCCAATGACCACTTGAATGCCCTTAGTGTTGGCGAGTCCACTACTGTTGCACGCAGGGAATTCCACGCCCTTACTACTCTCTGAGTCAAGAACCTACCTCTGACATCTGTCCTATATCTATCTCCCCTCAATTTAAAGCTATGTCCCCTCGTGCTAGACATCACGATCTGAGGAAAAAGGCTCTCACTGTCCACCCTATTCAATCCTCTAATCATCTTGTATGCCTCAATTAAGTCACCTCTTAACCTTCTTCTCTCTAACAAAAACAGCCTCAAGTCCCTCAGCCTTTCCTCATAAGATCTTCCCTCCATACCAGGCAACATTCTGGTAAATCTCCTCTGCACCTTTATCAATGCTTTCACATCCTTCCTATAATGCGGCGACCAGAATTGCACGCAATACACCAAATGCGGCCGCACCAGAGTTTTGTACAGCTGCAACATGACCTCATGGCTCCGAAACTCAATCCCTCTACCAATAAAAGCTAACACACCGTACGCCTTCTTAACAACCCTCTCAACCTGGGTGGCAACTTTCAGGGATCTATGTACATGGACACCGAGATCTCTCTGCTCATGCACACTGCCAAGAATCTTACCATTAGCCCAGTACTCTGTCTTCCTGTTATTCCTTCCAAAATGAATCACCTCACACTTTTCTGCATTAATCTCCATTTGCCACCTCTCAGCCCAGCACTGCAGCTTATCTATGTCCCTCTGTAACTTGTAACATCCTTCCGCACTGTCCACAACTCCACCGACTTTAGTGTCATCTGCAAATTTACTCACCCATCCTTCTACGCCCTACGACCATTGCTTAGTCCTGATGGAGACAAAGCCCCACCTTTACAAATCCTCTATTGCATTGTGTGGCGCTACCAGCATGCTAAATGGGATTGACTTTGAACAGAACGTGCATCTCAAAATTGGACAGTTTAACTCAGTTGGCTAGACAGCTAGTTTGTGATGCAGATTGAGGCCAACTGTGCGGGTTCAATTCCCGTACCGGCTGAGGTTATTCATGAAGGCTCTGCCTTCTCAACCTTGCCCCTCGTCTGAGGTGTGGTGATCCTCAGGTTAAATCACCACCAGTCAGCTCTCTCCATCAAAGGGGAAAACAGTGTATGGTCATCTGGTACTATGCAACTTTACCTTCCTGAGGAACTCCTAAAGTAATAGTAAGTATAGTGTCCTAGGCCCAACCAACCTCAGGGAAATGGCTTTCCCTCCATCATAAGGTTGGCTAATGATTGCACACAGTTCAGCCCCATTTGTGGCTCCTCAGATCCTGAAGCAGTCCTTGACCATATTTCGCATGACCTGTACAATATTCAGGCTTGGACTGATAAATGGTAACTAACATTTGCATCACAAAAGTGCCGGGCAATGACCTTCTCCAGAAAGAGCATATCCAAGCATCTTCCCTTGACATTCAATGGCATTATCAACTCTGAAACCCCCACTATCAGCATCCTAGAGATTACCATTGATCAGAAACTCAACTGGATCATATAAATACTATGGCTACAAGAGCAGGTCAGTGGCTGGGAAATCTGTGGAGAGTAACTCACCTGCTGACTTCCCAAAATCTGTCCACCATCTACAAGGCATAAGTCACTCTCCACTTGCCTGATGAGTGCAGCTAATACTCTCAAGAAGCTCCACACAAGCAACCCACTTCATTTTCACCTCATCCATCCCCTTAAATATTCACTTCGACGTACTGTGGCAGCAGAGTGTGTCATCTACAAAATGCACTTGAGGAACTCACCAAGGCTCTTTCGACATGGCCTTCCAAATGCACAACCTCTACCATCACAAAAGACAAGGACATAGATGCTTGGGAACACCACCAGCTGATCGATCCGCTCCAAGCTACATTGCATCTTAACTTGGAACTATATTGCTCTTCTTTCAATTTCGCTCTGTCAAAATCCTGGAACTCCCTAGGTAACATCACTGCGGATGTGCTTACATCACGGGGACTGCAGTGTTTCAAGAAGTTGGCTCACCACCACCTTCTCAAGCGCAATTAGGCACTTGTCACTGCCACCCACATTTAGTGAATGAATAAAAAAAATACATTATCCAGGAGGTACCAGTGCTTTGATCTAGCGTGTCTCCATATGATTCGCTTTTGTCTTTCTGGCAGAAGAGGGTGTTTGTAATAATGAGGACATGCTGAGCACATTATGTTAGCAGATAGATAGCATCTGCTTTGACTTTTTCCATCCTGTTTTTTCCAATGGCTCCGCTCGAATGTGAGTCATGGCTAACCCTGGCATTGAAGTTCCCCAGTTGTGCTGTCAGTGTGACTTTCCCAGAGTTTGAATAGAACATTTCCTTAACATCTTAATTGCAATCCAGCTTCAGGGCATAAACACTGATACAGTGGTATATTGATTATGGCTGATCTGCAAGTGAAGTGTGAAGAATCTTTCTAGCTCTGCGTCCAAGATCCCATTCAAGATGGCAAAACCAACTCTGTGGACACTATCTGTCTTTCCTTTCCAGTAGAAGGTATACCCCCTGATTTTACCCCCCCCCCCCACCAGCCCAAGAAGGTGGGTCTCATTGTCCACGGTGTCAATTTTGAATCTTGATAGCTCACATGATACAATTGCAGTTCTTCTTTCTAGACAGTCACTCTTAAGATTTTCCATGAGTATTCCATCACTCCAAGCTGCAAAATGTAAAACTTTCTTTCTCTGAACACCAAGATGGTAATCCACATGGTGTTATCCCCCCCCCCTCCCCCCCCCTCCCCCCACCCCCAACCCACCCACCCCCGGCCAATAGAAAGTGGGGAAACCTATTTTTAGGGCATTTTGTAGCCCCCTCCCCATTTAGGATGAGCTTAGGGTACCCAGAGGACGGCAGCTAAGTCACAGATGCTGCTGCAGCAACATACCTCTGTCCCAATACAGTTGGACAATAACATTTATGAACATATCACCTGTGTGCAGGTCCTAGATGAGGGACTCAAGGTTCACAGTCCTGCTCTTGTCATCAATTTTCCATCAAAACAGGACTTTGCAAAAGGACTCTGATGGAAGCCGGCATGTAATTTTGTTATTGAGAATGTTGAGGCACCGTCATTGTCCACACCACCATGGCAAGTTGGTGGTTAGTTTTCAGTGATGTGTCAAAACATGTAAGAAAGGTACAACAATAATCATGGGTGATTTTAATATGTATATAGGCTGGATTAATCAAATTGGCTAGGGTAGCCTCGAGGGAGTCTTCATGGAATATGTTAGAGGTTGTTTCTTGGAGAAATATGCTATGGAACCAAGCAGGGAGCAGGCTATTCTGGATTTGGTATTATGCAATGAGGAGGTATTAATTAATTACCTCATAGAGCTGGTTTAGCTCAGTAGGTTAGACAGCTGGTTTGTGATGCAGAGCAAGGCCAACAGCACGGGTTCAATTACCGTACCAGCTGAGAATTCTGAATTTCCCCTCTGTGTACCCGAACAGGCGCCAGAATGTGGTGACTAGGGGCTTTTCTCAGTAACTTCATTGCAGTGTTAATGTAAGCCTACTTGTGATAATTTTCATTCATTTTAGTGTTTTGGTTGCTGTTCCAAATCCAAGCACATCACTACTAAATCCAATATTTTCTCATTCTTTTGGTAGCCAGTTAGTGTATACAGAAGAGAGCAGTCAGGATAATTGAGAGAATAGAAAGATTGGACTATTGCTGAGATTTAACTTAAATTGAATACGTTTTTGCTGGTGAAAAGAGGTGATAGGATGCAGTTTTGGGGACTCCAAAGAGATTCAACAATGCAGACTATGCTCCGCTGTTTAATACAGTTCAGAACCACAGAATCAAATGACATTTGTGTGCTTGAAAGAGGGTGTTATAACCCATACGAGACAAAGAGGGTTGGAGCAACCAGTCTCCCCATGAGTCTAGCCGAATACAAACCCCCCACTAAGGGGGCGGGGAGCCCGAAGATATTCATGATTGAGTTCTAGATAAAGTGGGCCAGGTATGGAACTGACAGAGCAGACCTGACTGGGATCTGGAGGTGGATTCTCCGCACCCCAACGCTGAAATCTCGTTCGGCGACGGGGCGGAGAATCCGTTTTGGTGCCAAAATCGCGAGAGGCGCCGGTTTTACAATTCTCCGCCCCCTGATATTCGGTGTACTCTAGGAGTATGCCGCGCCGAGTATCCACCTCCTCAAGCCATTGCCTGAGGCTTGCCCCACGATGCTCCGTTGCCGACCGGCCGAATTCCTGATGGTGTGGGTTACGTGTGCTCACACCGTCCGGGATCCTCGCGTGGCGGTTGCGGACTCAGTCCAGCGCCTCCACAGTCGGGGGGCGGGCAGGGGAGTCTTCATTCAGGGCTGTGGGCAATGTGGTATATATTGTAAACATAATTGCTTTGCAATAAACCTAGTTTTCTTTTTACCAACTCAATTCGGACTTATTTGTGGCCCTCAAAAGAGGGTAAATCCAAAACTAAACTACAAAAACATTATTGAGGTAAAATTTGAACTTCATTGTATATATTATATTATGTAAAATAGATACAATGAGGATCAAATTCAGGCAACAATGTCCCATGCTCAAAGAAGGGCTGAAAGATGCCTGACCCGATAAATAAGGCATTTGGTTCCTTACATATGGAAATAAAAAGACTAAACTTTAGCATACCTGGTAATCCACAATTTTGATTACTTCATTATTTTCATGGAAGAACTTCAGAAGGGTGGAATCCTCAGGACAAAGTCAACATGGCAATTTTCAGAAAAGTGGAAATGATCTGAAGAATTCCTTTCATTTGGTCACACACTATCATGACTGTAATAAGCCTTGTTTTTATATTTGCGTTTATTCGAGTTTTTCCATTTTCACAATGCAACAAACCCTCAACTGGTACAGTGCAACATATATTCTTCTTTGTACATGAATAAAGAAAAAGACAGGAGAATAATGGCACAGTTGGTTCAGCTTAATCATTAAACTGAGAGCCTCAGTTTGTACAAGGTAAAATGGTGGTTGGAATAGCTAGAGGATGGGGAGAAGAGGATAAAGCCATAAAACCATGGTAAAATGATACACACCTTCAAGTGTAGTGATTGCTCATACAGCCAACTAAAATATAGGATAAGATTTTCATGCCCCATTCAGGTGTGCACCAAAGCACACCTCCCCCAACCCCAATTATCCCAGAGGCACCAGTGATGTTATCAGGGGCTGGATTCTCTGTCCCGCCGCGTGACATTTCTGGTTCAGCACACCGGTGAGTGCTCCGTTTCGCCGGCTGGTCAATGAGGTTTCCCACTGTGGGGCAGCCCCACGCCGTCGGGAAACCCCCGGACTGCTGGCAAAACGGAGCAGCCCGACGGCGGAGAATCGTGCGTGATTTTTACTTTTATACCTTTTTTCAAATTGTGTGTGTTGGGGGGAAACTGAAGTGACATCACAGAAAAGCTGTGACCTGAGTGGCTGGTTGGGATTCTAACCTAAATTAAAAAAAAAAATTTGAGTATTTGGGAACTAATTAAACATAATAACTTAATTATAATTTAGAGGATATCTAAGCCAGAGATCGGAGAATATTATAGTTAGCTATCGCATTTCTATTAGAAATCTAGTGCTAGGAAACAGATAGTTGACAGTAACTTTGCAATTTAAAAAAAAAGTATTAAAAAAAAAGACAAATTTTAATTTTAATTAATTGATGCAATGTCAGTTAGAGGGGTGCTGTGCTCTGACTGTGAGATGTGGCAGGTCCGGGAGGCTTCCAGCGTCCCGGATGGCTTCATCTGCAGAAAGTGCACCCAACTGCAGCTCCTCACAGACCGCATGGTTCGGTTGGAGCAGCAATTGGATGCCCTTAGGAGCATGCAGGTGGCGGAAAGCGTCATAGATCGCAGTTATGTAAATGTGGTCACACCCAAGGTGCAGGCAGAGAAATGGGTGACCACCAGAAAGGGCAGGCAGTCAGTGCAGGAATCCCCTGTGGGTGTCCCCCTCTCGAACAGATATACCCCTTTGGATACTGTCGGGGGGGATAGCCTATCAGGGGAAAACAGCAGCAGCCAGAGCAGTGGCACCACGGCTGGCTCTGATGTTCAGAAGGGAGGGTCAAAGCGCAGAAGAGTAATAGTAATAGGGGACTCTATAATCAGGGGAACAGATAGGCGCTTCTGTGGACGTGAAAGAGACTCCAGGATGGTATGTTGCCTCCCTGGTGCCAGGGTCCAGGATGTCTCCGAACGGGTAGAGGGAATCCTGAAGGGGGAGGGCAAACAGGCAGAGGTCGTTGTACATATTGGTACTAACGACATAGGCAGGAAGGGGCATGAGGTCCTGCAGCAGGAGTTCAGGGAGCTAGGCAGAAAGTTAAAAGACAGGACCTCAAGGGTTGTAATCTCGGGATTACTCCCTGTGCCACGTGCCAGTGAGGCTAGAAATAGGAAGATAGAGCAGACAAACACGTGGCTAAACAGCTGGTGTAGGAGGGAGGGTTTCCGTTATCTGGACCACTGGGAGCTCTTCCGGGGCAGGTGTGACCTGTATAAGATGGACGGGTTGCATCTAAACCGGAGAGGCATAAATATCCTGGCCGCGAGGTTTGCTAGTGTCACACGGGAGGGTTTAAACTAGTATGGCAGGGGGGTGGGCACGGGAGCAATAGGTCAGAAGGTGAGAGCATTGAGGGAGAACTAGGGAATAGGGACAGTGTGGCTCTGAGGCAGAGCAGACGGGGAGAAGTTGCTGAACACAGCGGGTCTGGTGGCCTGAATTGCATATGTTTTAATGCAAGGAGCATTACGGGTAAGGCAGATGAACTTAGAGCTTGGATTACTACTTGGAACTATGATGTTGTTGCCATTACAGAGACCTGGTTGAGGGAAGGGCAGGATTGGCAGCTAAATGTTCCAGGATTTAGATGTTTCAGGCGGGATAGAGGGGGATGTAAAAGGGGAGGCGGAGTTGCGCTACTTGTTCGGGAGAATATCACAGCTATACTGCGAGAGGACACCTCCGAGGGCAGTGAGGCTACATGGGTAGAAATCAGGAATAAGAAGGGTGCAGTCACAATGTTGGGGGTATACTACAGGCCTCCCAACAGCCAGCGGGAGATGGAGGAGCAGATAGGTAGACAGATTTTGGAAAAGAGTAAAAACAACAGGGTTGTGGTGATGGGAGACTTCAACTTCCCCAATATTGACTGGGACTCACTTAGTGCCAGGGGCTTAGACGGGGCGGAGTTTGTAAGGAGCATCCAGGAGGGCTTCTTAAAACAATATGTAAACAGTCCAACTAGGGAAGGGGCGGTACTGGACCTGGTATTGGGGAATGAGCCCGGCCAGGTGGTAGATGTTTCAGTAGGGGAGCATTTCGGTAACAGTGACCACAATTCAGTAAGTTTTAAAGTACTGGTGGACAAGGATAAGAGTGGTCCGAGGATGAATGTGCTAAATTGGGGGAAGGCTAATTATAACAATATTAGGCGGGAACTGAAGAACATAGATTGGGGGCGGATGTTTGAGGGCAAATCAACATCTGACATGTGGGAGGCTTTCAAGTGTCAGTTGAAAGGAATACAGGACAGGCATGTTCCTGTGAGGAAGAAAGATAAATACGACAATTTTCGGGAACCTTGGATGACGAATGATATTGTAGGCCTCGTCAAAAAGAAAAAGGAGGCATTTGTCAGGGCTAAAAGGCTGGGAACAGACGAAGCCTGTGTGGCATATAAGGAAAGTAGGAAGGAACTTAAGCAAGGAGTCAGGAGGGCTAGAAGGGGTCATGAAAAGTCATTGGCAAATAGGGTTAAGGAAAATCCCAAGGCTTTTTACACGTACATAAAAAGCAAGAGGGTAGCCAGGGAAAGGGTTGGCCCACTGAAGGATAGGCAAGGGAATCTATGTGTGGAGCCAGAGGAAATGGGCGAGGTACTAAATGAATACTTTGCATCAGTATTCACCAAAGAGAAGGAATTGGTAGATGTTGAGCCTGGAGAAGGGGGTGTAGATAGCCTGGGTCACATTGTGATCCAAAAAGACGAGGTGTTGGGTGTCTTAAAAAATATTAAGGTAGATAAGTCCCCAGGGCCGGATGGGATCTACCCCAGAATACTGAAGGAGGCTGGAGAGGAAATTGCTGAGGCCTTGACAGAAATCTTTGGATCCTCGCTGTCTTCAGGGGATGTCCCGGAGGACTGGAGAATAGCCAATGTTGTTCCTCTGTTTAAGAAGGGTAGCAAGGATAATCCCGGGAACTACAGGCCGGTGAGCCTTACTTCAGTGGTAGGGAAATTACTGGAGAGAATTCTTCGAGACAGGATCTACTCCCATTTGGAAGCAAATGGACGTATTAGTGAGAGGCAGCACGGTTTTGTGAAGGGAAGGTCGTGTCTCACTAACTTAATAGAGTTTTTCGAGGAGGTCACTAAGATGATTGATGCAGGTAGGGCAGTAGATGTTGTCTATATGGACTTCAGTAAGGCCTTTGACAAGGTCCCTCATGGTAGACTAGTACAAAAGGTGAAGTCACACGGGATCAGGGGTGAACTGGCAAGGTGGATACAGAACTGGCTAGGCCATAGAAGGCAGAGGGTAGCAATGGAGGGATGCTTTTCTAATTGGAGGGCTGTGACCAGTGGTGTTCCACAGGGATCAGTGCTGGGACCTTTGCTCTTTGTAGTATATGTAAATGATTTGGAGGAAAATGTAACTGGTCTGATTAGTAAGTTTGCAGACGACACAAAGGTTGGTGGAATTGCGGATAGCGATGAGGACTGTCTGAGGATACAGCAGGATTTAGATTGTCTGGAGACTTGGGCGGAGAGATGGCAGATGGAGTTTAATCCGGACAAATGTGAGGTAATGCATTTTGGAAGGGCTAATGCAGGTAGGGAATATACAGTGAATGGTAGAACCCTCAAGAGTATTGAAAGTCAAAGAGATCTAGGAGTACAGGTCCACAGGTCATTGAAAGGGGCAACACAGGTGGAGAAGGTAGTCAAGAAGGCATACGGCATGCTTGCCTTCATTGGCCGGGGCATTGAGTATAAGAATTGGCAAGTCATGTTGCAGCTGTATAGAACCTTAGTTAGGCCACACTTGGAGTATAGTGTTCAATTCTGGTCGCCACACTACCAGAAGGATGTGGAGGCTTTAGAGAGGGTGCAGAAGAGATTTACCAGAATGTTGCCTGGTATGGAGGGCATAAGCTATGAGGAGCGATTGAATAAACTCGGTTTGTTCTCACTGGAACGAAGGAGGTTGAGGGGCGACCTGATAGAGGTATACAAAATTATGAGGGGCATAGACAGAGTGGATAGTCAGAGGCTTTTCCCCAGGGTAGAGGGGTCAATTACTAGGGGGCATAGGTTTAAGGTGAGAGGGGCAAAGTTTAGAGTAGATGTACGAGTCAAGTTTTTTTACACAGAGGGTAGTGGGTGCCTGGAACTCGCTACCGGAGGAGGTGGTGGAAGCAGGGACGATAGGGACATTTAAGGGGCATCTTGACAAATATATGAATAGGATGGGAATAGAAGAATACGGAGCCAGGAAGTGTAGAAGATTGTAGTTTAGTCGGGCAGTATGGTCGGCACGGGCTTGGAGGGCCGAAGGGCCTGTTCCTGTGCTGTACATTTCTTTGTTCTTTGTTCTTTGCATAGCTGACGGTCACCCACCAGCTTTATGTTCATCAAGGGAATGCCTTGTGGTTTGTGAAGACCGGTCTGTCATCTGCAGGTGAGGTTAGAGGGACATGCATCCTGTTGATCATCACCTGGGCCCAGGGCACCCCAGCAATAACGGAGAACCCTACTGTCCAGGCATCCTAGTGGGCTCGGTCCACATTGAAATGGATATAGAACATACAGTGCATAAGGAGGCTATTTGGCCCATCGAGTCTGCACCGACCTACTTAAGCCCTCACTTCCACCCTATCCCCATAACCCAATAACCCCTCCTAACCTTTTTTGGTCACTAAGTGCAATATATCACGGTCGGTCCACCTAACCTGCACGTCTTTGGACTGTGGGAGGAAACCGGAGCACCCGGAGGAAACCCACGCAGACACGGGGAGAACGTGCAGACTCCACCCAGACAGTGACCCAGCGGGGAATCGAACCTGGGACCCTGGCGCTGTGAAGCCACAGTGCTAACCACTTGGCTACCATGCTGCCCATATATTGTGCTGACTGGGCATACAGGGCCTCCGTGACGATGTGGTTGCACCTGTGCATCGAGCTTTGTAAGATCCCTGACAGATCCCCACTCGGCACCTGGAAAAACCCTGTGGCATAGAAGTTCAGGAAGATCATCACCTTGACGGCCAACGGGAGGGGTGTGCTCCCCCATACCCTCGCGGTTCCAGGTCTGCCATGATCTGGCAGATATGTCGCACTGTCGCATGCTCAGCTGGAGTCTTTGATGGCATGCCCGGTCCAGCAGGTCCTCGAATGTCAGGTACTGTCAGTACACATTAGGCCTCAAGCAGTGCCTCCTTTGCACCTCCTCCTTCTCTTCCTTTTTGGCCTGTTAGGCGGTCGGCTTTCCATCCTCACGAGTTGCCTCCTGCTCCTCTGGTGCAGGATCCGCTGCTGCAGCTTCCTCCACCTCGAGCAGCTTGGTTTAGCACACTGGGCTAAATCGCTGGCTTTTAAAGCAGACCAAGCAGGCCAGCAGCACGGTTTAATTCCCGCACCAGCCTCCCCGAACAGGCGCCGGAATGTGGCGACTAGGGGCTTTTCACAGTAACTTCATTGAAGCCTACTTGTGACAATAAGCGATTTCCATTTCATTTTCATTTTTCATTTCATTTCAGCTCCAACTCATACAGATGCAGTGCATCCCCAGGGCTGCGGTGACAAGGAGGAAGGCCACAATTGCTGGTTGTATTCCAATATCCATTGTCGGCAGGGAGTGAAAGGCTGACATGTTAGCACGGTGCATAACCCTGTGCCCAACCAGGTCCACCAGGCTACCCAGTTGCTCTGGTTAGCACTGCGGACCCTGCTGCCGTATGTTCCCCATCACCTCACCCCTGGCCCCCCCTTCCTTCCTTCCTTCCTCATCCCCGCACCCCTGGCTTGATTGGAGCCCAGCAGTGTGGGGGCCTTTGGCCCTGGCGCCTGTCCCTGCTGCCAGGGATTCCGTTGGCTGGTGCAGCCCATGCCAACGGTATGCTCAGCGGCCCCGGTCCGGCGCTCCCCTATAGGTGCTACTGTGGGCATTGTCCTTGGGTGGGTCGCATGGTCCCCCACCGGCAGCTGGCAGCCGGTTGGGGGGAGTAGTATGGCGGAGGGAGGGTTGTGAGGGTTGGGACTGGGACGCAGGGGTACAGCGATGGTGGGGTGGAAGGTGGGGCTGGGGTGGTGGGGTGGAGGGTGGGGGCTGGGATGGGGAGTATGTGCTGGGGTGCGAGGATGGTGGGGTGAACAGTGGTGGCTGGGATGTAGGTGGCATCCATACAATCGGTGGCGCTCTACGGAACCGGGGCCAAGGTGGGTGGTCAGTGGGCTACAGCAATGGATGTTCATGTCTGGGCGCAGCCTCAGTCCCGTGGTGGGTCCTCCCGGCCCCATGGCTCATCTCCCCATCACCCTCCCCATCCCAGCCCGAGCAGGGCCCCGCCCCTGCCAGCCCGGCCAGTGTCAGGAGCAGCAGCAATGGTCGTGCCGCCACATGTCCTACCGCCTCTCTCCCTCATCAGCCATGGCACCTGTTGCCCGATTTTTAAAAGCACAAGTGAATCTCGCCATCAGGAATTCCCCTGGGCATCATGGAGCCCCTGAGAATACTGGATCAGGCCCACTCATGACATGCAAACGGCATTTACTGTACGTGCAGAGTGGAATGCATTGATGGCGCTGTTGAGGTGATGGAAAATTGCAATTTGGCTTGAACCCGGCGGCCGCCACGATCTCGCCGTCAAAACTGATTCTCCACCAAGCACCTTTCCCGATTTCAATGCGGTCGACAGAGAATCCCGCCCAGGGATTTTGGAGAAAGGCTTTTGGAACTGAAGTCTGATTGCTGATTTGGCATCCTTTATTTATTCTGAGACAGTTTTCTTTCACAGTAGGAGAGTTTAGAAACAGGAGTAATAATATTTTAAAAGCAGAGCAGTCTTGTCTGAAGTCAAGCAAGAGGCTGAAGCAACCCACTTGAAGCAGCTATTTGAAGGCATTCAGCCAGAGTCTGAAGAGATTCTAACCAGAGCCAGAATGTGTTCTGCATCGCAAGTATTACTCTACGCCCTGCCATTTTTAAGCTGGATTAAAAGCTATATGTTTCTTTTCTTGTTGTTCAATGGTAAATTGTATTGTTGTGTTAACAGGTAATTGTAAGCTGTTCTTCCCGGGTGTGGTTAAAAGTTTAATATTTTATCCATAATAAAGTTTTGTTTTAGAAATGCCAAAGTCCCATTTTTTCATGCAATCACTCCTGTAACAAATCATTCTTAAAATAAACTAAAATATTGGAGTTTAGGTCCAGTATCCAAGCCACTGTTGGGATCTGGCCTGGGATCATAATAAAGGTGTTATTTCCAGTATCACAAGTATAAAGAACTAATTTATCATATACCATAACTTATTCCAATCAGCAAGCTCAGCCTATGCATTGATTGGTGTGTTTTGGGGAATAATGTTTCATTGTCAGCATTACCTTCCTTGCTTCTGTGTCTTGGCAACTTCTGTTTCAAAACTCCATCCATTCATCATTATGTTGAACATGTCCAGACACAATCAATTGAAGAACCCCATCCGTTATGAAATGGCATTGACTCAGGGACAGTTGATGCTCAGTTGAATGGACAGAACGGGCCTGACGGGGCGAATAGTCTACTCATACTCCTATTTCCTACACACATCAGGGGCAAAATTCTCCGTTATCGGCGGAAAGTCCGCCGATCGGCGCAAAAAACGGCGCAAATCCGACTTGCGTCACGTCGGAAAAATGGGTCGAAAGTCTCCGGCCCGAAATGGGCTAGCAGCGACGTAACGGGATCCGCGCTTGCGCACGTGGTTCACGCTGTGCAGCGTCATACGCGCTGCACGGCGTGACGGCTCATAAGGCCGCGCTGCTCCCCCCACCCGACCGGAACACCCGAATGGATGGCTGGCCGCCGCTCAGCCCCGAGGTTCGAGTCACGGGATGTGGAGGCGCTCCTGGACGCGGTGGAGCAGAGGAGGGACGCCCTGTATCCCGGGCACGGCCGCAGAGTTGCCCCACGCCACAGCCGGCGTCTGTGGAGGGAAGTGGCAGAGGCCGTCACCGCTGCGGCCCTGACACCACGGACAGGCACCCAGTGCCACAAGAAGGTGAACGACCTCGTCAGAGCAGGCAGGGTGAGCCTCCCCATATCCCCCTTCCCCCATATCCCCCCCTCCCCCATATCCCCCCTCCCCCATATCCCACCCTCCCCTATATCCCCCTTCCCCATATCCTCCCCTCCCCATATCCCCCATATCCCCCTCCCCATACCCCCCCTCCCCCATATCCCCCTCCCCATATCCCCCTCCCCATATCCCCCATATTCCCCCTCCCCATATCCCCCCTCCCCCATATCCCCCCTCCCCCATATCCCCCCCACCCCCATATCCCCCCTCCCCCATATCCCCCCTGCCCCATATCCCTCATATCCCCCCTCCCCATATCCCCCCTCCCCCATATCCCCCTCCCCCATATCCCCCATATCCCCACCCCCCATATCCCCCATATCCCCAAGTGAATCCAGCCCTAACCTTAACCTCTGCAATGCACGCGCAACCGATGGCGTGCATTCATATACCTGCCTAACAGTGTTGCCTTTTACCCCTGCCACCCCTCCCCCCCACAGAAAAAGCGCGCACACAACACTAGGGAGCATGTGAGGACTGGAGGAGGCCCCGCTGATGAGAGGCCACTGACCGAACACGAGGAAAGGGCCCTGGAACTGGCTGGCGGACCTGAGGACCGGGAGGTTGCTGATGCAGAGGTCGGGGGCGTACCAGCAAGTGAGCCACCGACAGCCCGTCCCCATATCCCCCCTCCCCTATCTCCCCCTCCCCCATATAACCTGATCACTGCCTGATGCCTAACCATGCATGCTTCATTGTGTATCGCAGGACCAAACGTCCAGGCACCCACCCCGCAGATGCAGACCGCCCGCAGGATGCCCCTCGGAGGCCACGGGAGACAGAGAGACCCGGACCCTCCAGCATGCGACGCCCGCAGGATGCCCCTCGGAGGCCACGGGAGACAGAGAGACCCGGAGCCTCCAACATGCGACGCCCGCAGGATGCCCCTCGGAGGCCACGGGAGACAGAGAGACCCGGACCCTCCAGCATGCGACGCCCGCAGGATGCCCCTCGGAGGCCACGGGAGACAGAGAGACCCGGAGCCTCCAACATGCGACGCCCGCAGGATGCCCCTCGGAGGCCACGGGAGACAGAGAGACCCGGACCCTCCAGCATGCGACGCCCGCAGGATGCCCCTCGGAGGCCACGGGAGACAGAGAGACCCGGACCCTCTAGCATGCGACGCCCGCAGGATGCCCCTCGGAGGCCACGGGAGACAAAGAGACCCGGACCCTCCAGCATGCGACGCCCGCAGGATGCCCCTCGGAGGCCACGGGAGACAGAGAGACCCGGACCCTCCAGCATGCGACGCCCGCAGGATGCCCCTCGGAGGCCACGGGAGACAGAGAGACCCGGACCATCCAGCATGCGACGCCCGCAGGATGCCCCTCGGAGGCCACGGGAGACAGAGAGACCCGGACCCTCCAGCATGCGACGCCCGCAGGATGCCCCTCGGAGGCCACGGGAGACAGAGACCCGGACCCTCCAGCATGCGACGCCCGCAGGATGCCCCTCGCACACCACGGGAGACGGAGAGACCTGGAGCAACAGGGAGACGACACTCCCGTCACGTTCGGGAGCGACCACCCAGCGACGAGGGGGGCAGCCACAGGCCCCGTCACATCCGAGCCAGGACACCACTACCCAGGACACCACTACCCAGGACACCACTACCCAGGACACCACTACCCGGGACAGCACTGCCCAGGACACCCCTACCCGGGACAGCACTACCCAGGAAGACGAAATACCGGACAATGACTCAGAGTGGATGGGTGGAGACGAACCCCCACCCCAAAGTGCCATGGACTCAGAGTGGGACGAAGAGCACGACACAACGCCACTGCTGTCACCAACACCCTCCACCATCGCAGAAACACTCACCTCGGTTGGGCACTTTAGTGATGAGGCGTCTGGTACACTCACTGGTGCGCATAACACAGCCGTCCCGGTACAGCAGGTGGAGGTAGGAGCAGCAGAGGGGCCGGGTGGTCGGAGGGCAGCCCAGCCCAAGCGAACATCTGCCGCCCAGATGGATCCCGGGTTCCTGGAGTTACCACACCCACACATAGATCCGATGCAACCACCGACCTGGAGACGAGCGAAGAGGGTGACGGCCGGCTTGCGGCGGCTGCAGTCGCAGATGGAGGAGTCCACCCGCGTCCAGGAGCTGGGAGTGGTGCCGGTCATGCGTGCCACCCAGGCTGACACCGCACGGGTGGCGTCCGCGGTGGAGGCAATGGGTGCGACGGTGTCAGAGATGGGGAACGGTTTGCGAGGCCTGGGGCTTTCCGTGCAGGCGGCGTCTGTGGCCCAGGACATGGCTGCCCTCTCACAGGAGGCCATGAGCCAGTGCCAGCGCCAGATGGCAGAGGCGCTTAACGCCATAGCCCAGTCTCTGCAGGCCATGGCCCAGTCTCAGCAGGCCATGACCCAGTCTCTGCAGGCCATGGCCCAGTCTCAGCAGGCCATCGCTGAGGGCATCGGCGCCAGTGGCCATGTGCGAGCTGGCGTCGCACTGTCACAGACAGGGTTTGCCAACCCCCAGGGCTCATTGGCTGCAAACCTGCAGACCCCTGTCGATACCAGCACGGGCCTCCAGGACTGGCAGCGCCAGATGCCGGGGGGGCGTTGGATGGCCAGTCCGTTCGTATCCCCCACCCATGTAGAGGCCTGGGGGCCATCGGGCACCCCGAGGGAGGAGGAGGTGGTGTGGTCCGTCCCGGCTCCCCCTGTAGGGGAGGTCCGGGAACACCGCGACACCTCGGATTCCCCCCCCTTCCGTCCCAGGTGCATCGGGTGGGCAACAGGCAGGACAGGCTGGCAGCTCGCCATCCCAGTCACCCGGGCCGCAGCCTGGCCCATCTAGGCCAGGACGCCCCAGGAAACGGCCGCCAAAGGGATCCAGTGTCAGAGGGCAGGAATCACAGGAGTCCACCTCCAGTTCTGCTGTACCGTCTGGGGAACCACGTAGACGTAGTCAAAGGGCCCGTAAGGCCAAACAATTAGACACTGAGTAAGTTGGCACGGGTGCAGGTCACAGATGAGTTTTAGGGGCTAGGGCACGTGCATGAACTCGTTTGGTTATTAAAGTCAATGTTACACCTACAGAAGCTGCCTTTGTGCTCTGTCCAAAGCGTGCGGGGGTGTCATGTACGTTGAGCGCAAGTGTGTGTGTGAGGGGTGGTCTTACCTCAGCCCCAGGTGAGTCTGCCCCCTTCCCCCTGGGCCGCCATCAACATCCCCCGGGCAGAGGACGGGACCGTGCGCTGCAGTGTCACAGCCGCATGCAGGGATGGTCCGGGTGGATGGTGGTACTGTGGCCATGGGTCAGACATAGTCCAACGATGTGGAGCCAGGAGCTCACCGCAGGGCGGGTTGTCATCATCCTCCATGGCCTGCAATAGACACGCGTCCACCCGCAAGTGTGTGAGCCCGGCCCGTTGTGCCGCAGGTGGATCGGCAATGGGGGGGGGTGGTGTGCATGCGGGTGGGGTGGGTGGGGTTGGGGAGGGGGGTGAGGGTGCTGGGTGGGTGGATGGGTGGGGGATGTGGGTGGTCGGCTGTTGCCATGGTGTGCGGTCTGTGGCCATACTACCCGATTCCCACGCCCATCTAGTCAGTGAAGCGGGCGGCTATCAGTCTGAACCGTGCCCGCTGGGCCAGCCGGTAACGGTGGACAGCCACCCGACTGTGTCTACCCCGTCTGCCCTGACCATTACCCCCATCCCCCTCACCTGGGGAGGACTGCGCCTCTTCCTGCTGCTCCTCCACTCCGCCTTCCTCTGCCTGCGGCACATCGCCCCTCTGCTGGGCTATCTTGTGCAGGACGCAGCACACCACAATGATGCGGCCGACCCTATCTGACCGATACTGGAGGGCGCCCCCAGAGAGGTCCAGGCACCTGAAACGCATCTTCAGCACGCCAAAGCACCTCTCTATCACTCCCCTGTCGCTACATGGGCATCATTGTAGCAGTTCTCCGCCTCATTGCGTGGCCTCCGTATAGGCGTCATCAGCCACGATCGCAATGGGTAGCCCTTGTCGCCCAGCAACCAGCCCCTCAGCCGGGGATGGCGACCCTCGTACATGCCGGGGATGGATGACCGCGACAACACGTATGAGTCGTGTACACTGCCTGGGTAACGGGCGCAGACGTGCAGGATCGTCATGCGGTGGTCGCAGACCACCTGTATGTTCATCGAATAGGTCCCCTTCCTATTGGTGAACACGGCCCTGTTATCTGCAGGTGGCCGCACGGCGACGTGCATCCCATCAATCGCGCCCTGGACCATGGGGAACCTGGCCACGGCAGAGAAGCCCACGGCCCGGGCATCTTGGCTGGCCCGGTCCACAGGGAAGCGGATGTAGCGGTGCGCCATGGCATATAGGGCATCTGTCACTGCCCGGATGCACCGATGCACCGATGTCTGCGATATGCCGGACAGGTCCCCACTCGGTGCCTGGAATGATCCCGTTGCATAAAAGTTCAGGGCCACCGTAACCTTGATGGACACGGGGAGAGGGTGTCCCCCGCCAGTGCCACGCGGTGACAGGTGTGCCAGCAGGTGGCAGATGTGTGCCACGGTATCCCGCCTCATCTGGAGTCTCCTCCTGCATTCCCGGTCCGTGAGGTCCTGGTATGACTGCCGGGGCCGGTACACACCGGGCGCCCTCGGGTGCCTCCGTTGCCGTGGGGCCGCGACGTCCTCCTCCCCCTCCTCGTCCTGTCGGTCAGGTGTCCCTCCAGCCTGGGCGGCTGCCACCTGTCCCTCTGCGGCAGCCTGCGCCGCCTCACTGGCACGCTCCTCCTCCTCCTCCTCCTCATCCAGGGCAACATAGACATTAGCGGCTGCCGCCACGGCGGCCAACATCGCTGGATGATCGGAAAACATGACGGCCTGGTGGGGGTAGGGGAACGACGACATGTCATCATTGCCCATATCCCCTCCCCCCCCCAGCCAGGTGGCATGGACCGCATGGGTCCAACTGTTGGAGGCTGGCACCTGGCCAGGTGAACCAACTCACTTGCCCTCGCATCCCCCTCCCCGGCACGGACCCCCCCCAACCTCCTCCCCGGCACGGACCCCCCCACCCCCCTCCCCGGCATGGACCCCCCCCCCACCTCCTCCCCGGCACGGACCCCCCATCCCCCTCCCCAGCACGGACCCCCCAACCTCCTCCCCGGCACGGACCCCCCATCCCCCTCCCCGGCACGGACCCCCCCCAACCTCCTCCCCGGCACGGACCCCAACCTCCTCCCCGGCACGGACCCCCCATCCCCCTCCCCGGCACGGACCCCCCCCCCAACCTCCTCCCCGGCACGGACCCCAACCTCCTCCCCGGCACGGACCCCCCATCCCCCTCCCCGGCACGGACCCCCGCCCCAACCTCCTCCCCGGCACGGACCCCAACCTCCTCCCCGGCACGGATCCCCCCCCCCCAACCTCCTCCCTGGCACGGACCCCCCCCCAACCTCCTCCCCGGCACGGACCCCCCCAACCTCCTCCCCGGCGCGGACCCCCATCCCCTCCCCGGCACGGACCTCCCTCCCGGCACTCCCCCGGAGCCCAGCCCACTCTAACCACCCCCCCGCCGCACACACACACACACAACCCGAGACACACCTCTCCTCACACATTCAGACTGCGGCCACGCCATCGCCTGCCCAGAGCCAACGCCCCAGGCCGTCACTCACCTCCACGCTGGTCGGCGTGAACCTGGAGCACAGGGTCACGCCGATGAAAAGGAGGTTTAATTTACGTCAACGTGAACGGTCATCACGTCGACGGGACTTCGGCCCATCCGGAAGGGAGAATATCGGCAGGCCGAAAATCGGCTGCCTTGCGCAGACCCGTGCCATTCTCCGACGGCAGTGGCGCCATTAACGCCCGGCCGACTTTTCTCCCTTCGGAGACTTCGGCAACCGGCGGGGGCGGGATTCACGGTGGCCAACGGCCATTCTCCGACCCTCTGGGGGGCGGCACGGAAAAGGTTCTCCCTTTTTCATTATTATGCATTCTGATTTAATCAGCTTCAGAACTGCAAGGATCGTTGCATTTATCCTGGATCTTATGCTCAACTGACATCCACTTACATGTGCTTTGGGGCAGTGTAATAATCAGCTGCAGGTAAGGTGAAAAGGGCCAGGCCTATTTGAAAGGAAACAGACCAGAAGAGGTCTTGATTCACATCTTGATTGTCCACTTTTCACAGCCATGCAACAGAGAGCAGAGATAAGGCCAAAGGCAGTATTTATTTGTTTCTATAAATGTCATTGCATCAAGTACAGGCTAAAATGTCTTTATTGCTCACAGACGGTCTGATTTCCAGCCAAGTGTCTGACAATGACAATCACTTTATCCCTCATAAATCAAGCACACAAACACTAATTTTTTTGGCCAATGTATCAGACACAATCTCAGTCAGTGCATTTAATGTCTAGCGTATTGGTAGTGTTAAATTATATGTGGACGTACAATACTGCTCCAATGATTTTCTTCTTTATTTAAATAAATGTAGAGTACCCAATTCATTTTTTCACAATTCAGGGGCAATTTAGTGTGGCCAATCCACCTACCCTGCACATATTTGGGTTGTGGGGGTGAAACCCACACAAACACGGGGAGAATGCGCAAACTCCACATGGACAGTGACCCAGAGCCGGGATCGAACCTGGGACCTCGGTGCCGTGAGGCAGCAGTGCTAACCACTGCCCCCTCCATTGATTTTCAATGTTGATTTTTAAATATCTATGACAACTACTTATGTTTAACAAACACCTTTAAGGTAATGAAATGTTCCAACATACTTTACAGGAGCATTATAAAACAGGAATACAACACCAGGCCACACAAGGAGATAGTAGGCCAGATGACCAAAAATTGGACAGAGGTAGGCTTTAAGGAGTGTTTTGAAAGAAGAAAGTAAGGTAAATGGGCAGAGAGGTGGGGGGTGGGAAATCCATGGCTTGGGGCTGGGGCAACTGAAGGTCCAGTCACCAACTGGAGTCGAGTGTACAAGCAGCCAGAATTAGTGGAGTGTCGATATCTCTGAGGGATATATTTTTGAATAACTTAACAATCAAGAAACCAATTGCCAAAATTTTTCAGCCTTAGCAGAGATGTAACATAAGATGAGGTGGCATGTCAACCACCTCAATTTGCTTTCTATTGATATCAACCAAGCATGACTAACTGTGTCAACGGATGCAGAGAGACCAAGTGTGATGAGGAGAGATAATGTATTACTGACACAGTTACAGAATGTGTCATTTGTGACTTTGGTTACAGTTTTTTTGCGTGCTGGGCAGAGGCATAGATCTGATTTGTGAGTTTCAAACATAGCAGGAAAAATAGCATGATTTGAGAAGCCATAATATGTTCAGACCACAGCAATTTGCGATTTGTAGGGGTTGTGATTTTGCTGTGAAATCAGCCAATTACACATTATATTGAGTTAGCAACCTTTTGCAGACATTGTGTACAACTGGACTGCAAAATTTTAGACCTTTGACACTGTATTACAAGCATGTATGGGCTCATAATGGAGCTAATGGATCTGTCTGTGGAATGAGGTTAATAGATCTCACAAGGAGTAGTCCCAGGATTTTCCTGGTCCCAGGACAGGCTGGGAGGTGAAGGGAGCTGGGTCAGGTGGCTCCCCAATGTAGTCCCGCTGCTAAGGAAATTTTTGAGGTTTCTTTCCTGGGCCACCAGCATTTTGCTGGAGGTGGACTGGCAGCCCAGCACGTGGGAAGGCCAAACACGCTATGGAGGAGATGTCTCTGTGGCAGCCTGTGGACCATCAGAGCTAATAGCTCCATGCCTCACAATAGGGGGCCACGGATGGGAAAGGCCAACCCTGTAGCCCAAGAATCCCGCAGAGGAGTTTCCCCTGCAGTCAGTGGAACCTTCCACCTTTGGCCACCCAGAATTTAAACATGTACTTACGGTCTTCTAACAGTGTTGACCACTCCAAGTGAAATCCATGGTAAAATTTAGCAGTAGGTGTGTAGAATAAGTATCTTCTGATGTCAATCATCAGATAAATCTGATTTGATGCTAACTCGGCCAATTTGGAGCTGAACACTCCACCTAATGGCCTCTCCTAAACATGCCGGGCTAAACATGCAGGGCTAAACATGTGTCCATCAGCACGTAGGAACCCCTATCATCGGCACCATTTCAACAATTATCAAATACTTTCAGGTTAGCTGTGAATTAATTTATTTAGCCTCTTGTTGAGAGTGTAGATATGCTTGGTGGTTTCCAGAGTTGTTTCCAGTTACTGCTGTCTTCATGGAAGAGCTGTGACAGGTGCTGTGGAACTTTACCCTGACTTCAAGGAATCTGCACAAACATTTTGCGCCCTGCCAAGGGCACAGCAGTTGCATCCAATGAGTATGAACAGATGCAACAGAGAGAATAGAACAAGGTGCTGGACTGAGGAGAGGAATAGGGACAAGGATTCTCACTGGTGGCCACATTTGCTGAGGGAACAATCTTTTAACTGAACTCAGCATGGAATGGATTTTAGATATCTTCTTTACACTAAGGACATCCTCACTGAAATCTGCCACCTACTGCAACCACAACTACAATCTTAAATTGGGCAGGGATGTATTCGTCAGTGCCTGCGAAGGTGGCCTTGGCAATGAATGTTTATGTTTATGGCTCCTTCAAGTCTGGCGTAGGAGTTATTTGCAACATCTCAGTTTGTCTTCTACTGGGATATAAAGGAGGTCACTGAGGCTCTACTTTCCAAGAAAACTAAACACATTTCATTCTGTTTTGCTAGAGAGAAACAGCTTGTGAAGTACAGCTTCGCAAGATACAAACTTCTCCAAAGTGCATGGATGTCTTTGACTGCACAAATTACACAAGTGATTCTGGTGCACAATCCATGGACCCGTGGCAGCATAACAAATGCCATGCAGCCACAGAATGTGATTTAGCAGTCAATGGTGTTCCTTTAACAATGACTTCATTGCCTGAACTGCTGTGGAGGAGCCCTGAGGTACTCAACAAAGTGTGTGTTACATTTGTGGTGGTGCACAATCTTGTCATAAAGAGGACACAGCCCTTGCTGCCAGGCAACCAGCTGAGGGGGGAGGAGGAAGATGAGGGAGGGAAGAGCAGCTGGCGGAGGAAGAGATAATGCAATTATTACAGTCATTTCTATGTCTGGCTGTCTGCGATTGACTGTGATCCCAGTGAGCAAATCCCCACTTCCTCATTCGCCAACAGTCCCAGACCTGACCTTGCTTCTTTCAATGACCGTCACAACCTCCTCTTAGTCACAATGCTGAAATAAAAATCACCACAAAATAAATATTCCAAACCATGCCACATTGCACATAAATGCCAACTAATCACCGTTGTGCATTCGCTTTGTGCCAGTCTTCCATACGTCTTTGTCTGTCCCAGTACTCCTAGGCAACGCTATCCCAATGACGAAAAACCTACATCTATTAACCAATGCCATTTCGAAGAGTCCAGACCTTCAGAGCTGCTAACATTGCGGAAAAATGTTCATGTGACGCAGTCTCCAGGAAAAATGACCTTCTGAGGGGGCACAGGGCCATAAGATTTTTTTAAAATGTCGCACACAAGAGACCGTCTGAGACCAGATTAATATTTACTTTGAAGAGGCTGAAGGCTATGGGCGGGATTCTCCACCCCCACGCCGAAGTGGCTGCACCGTCGTGAACGCCGTCGAGGTTCACGATGGCGCGGAACGGCCCCGGTCCAGACCGATTCAGGCCCTGACAATGGGCCAGGATCGGGGCCGTGTCATCTACACGCGCCAGGCCTTGTCGCCCGCGTAAAAGCGGTGCCGCATAGATGACACGGCCGGCGCCGCATAAGGGGCGTCATCCGTGCATGCGCGGGTTGGCCGGAAGGAAGGAGGTCCTCCTTCAGAGAGGACGGCCCGACGATCGGTGGGCACTGATCGCGGGCCACCCCACATTCCAGGTAAAGCCCGGTGCAGGATACCCCCTCGCCCCCCCCACAGGCCGCCCCCCCCAGCGTTCACGCACCGCCCATGACTGCAGCGACCAGGTGTGGATGGCGCCGGAGGGAACCCGCCATTTTGGCCTGGCCGCTCGGCCCATCCGGGCCTCAGAATAGCGGGGGTGCCGGAGAATCGCCATTTACGGTGTCTCCGGCGATTCTCCAGCCTGCGGCCCGCGAAACCCGACCGGGCCGTTCCCGCCGCTTGGGAGAATCGCGGGAGGGCGTCGGACCGGCTTCCCCGGAAATTTTGGCAGCTCAGGCGATTCTCCCAACCGGCATGGGAGTGGAGAATCGTGCCCTATATACTTAGACCATATTATATTGACTAATTTAAATCTACAAATACAAGGAATCACAATTATATCATGTGCACATTTTACCTTCGTTCATAGAAATAGGACAAATTTTGGTTGCAGGTTTAATGGGAACAGGTTTTATAAATTAGTGTAATTGTTTCATGTATTGCACAGTAAGGGATTGTCAATAAAGATGATATAATGTAATCAATGTAATGCTTCAGATTAAGACTGTTAGAATTTCTTTTTGCAGCCCAAACATGTTTGAACTTTTTCAATTTAATTCAGTTAAATCAAACCTACGTTAATATACGGGACCAAATATTAAAGTGACTAAATACCTGAAGCCATATTCAACTTCTACTCGGATGTCTGCGTCAATGTTCTTTCACAGTGTTTCCCCACTCTCATTTTAACAAATAGTTTCAAAAGTAAACATACTCTGACAACCCTACCTTTGTGCTGTTCTTAAGTATGCGTACAATTTCAAATACTCTTCTGTTACATTTCTGTCAATCATTGACAAGGCATTCATAGATGATGGAAACATTCCAAATCCAAATGAAGACATGTCACTAGCCGAGGAACTGGTTTGTACCTACAGGAGGGCAAAAATTGCACACAGGGATTGATCGCTGCACTGTAATGGGGATGTTTGAGGGTCATCGATGTTGGACTTGTTTTGTTATGCTCTTGACGTAGCATAAGCTGCTTCCTTGATGTGCACTCTGATAAAGGAAGGTTCAGACTTGGAGATAGCTTTAACACGTTTATTCCTGTTAATGATTCTCCTACTTGGATTCGACTCTGCTGTTAATCCTTCTATAGCTACTCAGACTGACGAACCAGTCTGCTACAATCCACGTGGTGGGTGTTATGTGTTTCAAATCAACCCTGTGTACACACTGAGTGTCTCCACTGGAAAGAGGAAGATCATGTGTGCTGTGACCTTTTATATGGGTTGGTGTAATGCCCCCTGTGGTAGTGTCACCTCTGTGTGTGTCGTGACTGCCCATTGTTCGTGTCCTATCTGACTGACCTATTGGTTGAATGTCTGTGTCATGTCTCTGGTGCTCCCTCTAGTGTCTAGCTAGGTGTAGTGTATGTACATTAACCCTTTGTGTACTTACAGTGATGTATATCACCACAGGACTTATGTCTCATTTAAGGGAGGTCAGCAAGCTGCAGGAACAGGCTGCTCATTAGTAGGCAGTTCTCCACAGATGGACACTGGGGTTCGAGCCAATGTGTCACTGGTTGTGAGAGAAGGAATGTGAGTGATCAGGAGAGAAAAAAAAGCATTTGGAAGAGGTGATCGGCAATGTTAAGGAGAATGTGGATGTTTGAGAATAGCGGGAGCCACCAGGAGGGAAATAGCTTTTGACATTGCAGTAGAAGCAAAAGCAGTATCTTCTGTTCCTACCAGTTCCACATTTTGGTGTTAATTTTTTTAACAAAATTACCTTTTTAATTGGTGATCTCCACCAATCCCGTTAAGGATATCTAGTTAGTTGCACATTGAATATAGCAGGACCAGTAGATGTTGTGATCAGAACAGAAAAAATTGAAAAGAAGACCCTTATTTGCCTGTTAAGAACCTAATGCCTTTTATTGGTGCAGCACCCGAGCATCCCTTAATCTGCCTTTGCAAATTTAGCAGGTTGTGCACTTCTATTTTGTGCCTGTACGTCAACCAAGTTTTAAATCCAAATCTTTAATGTACAGCTTAATATCTTTTTCCAGGCTTTATTATAATTATCACCTTTCTTAACCCATTAATGACTGAAAACTTTACAAACATCTGTAAGCATATGGACAATTATTCATCCTGTGAATTTTTGTGCTGGTTAAATAAAGGGTATTTGTGAGAGGAATGGAAGGGTTTCCTGTTGTGTATTCAGGTTTGCTCCTAGTTGGAACAAGGTCACTTTAAGAGTTCGACCATGTGACGTACATATGATGTCATCAGCAGTTTGGGAGGCTGAACAGTCAGTCAATTCTCGCAGCCTGTGAGAAAATACCTCTCTAATACGGCTCTTGTTTGTATGTATCTCCATGGTCTGCAAGCCTATCCTTTAAAAATACCACAAAGAAAACTGGCAACGAGGACGGAGCCACGCTGGCAGACTCCCAGAGAAGAAAAGTTGTTAATCCATGCACAGAATCCAAAAAGGATTCAGGAATGAAAAATCTTTGCTGTACCAAAGTTGGCAATGGAGGGGTGCCGAATAATGGCAGCAACCATCGAAGGAACTGACACTTAAAGAAAGATTTTGGTGAAAACAGCATCAACAGAAGCTTGCCACATGCTCTGCACAGAAAGTACTGGAACAATGCTCCCTCTACTGTGAGTAGAAAGTAAAATAACAAATACCTTGCAACAATAGTTTAGAGCCGCGGTTACCTTGCTTGAAAGGGACGAACAAAAATAAGTGAGGGTTGCCCCAGGAATGGGTAAATGATTCTGGGGTTGGCATGGTGGTGCCACAAGCGGTTGGCCCCCGCGTGCCCCCCGAGCACCTACCCCCCACCCACCTATGGCGGCCCACACCTACTTCCCACAGAGCACTGGGTGGAAATTCCAGCACCCCCAGGCCTTTTCCCTAAGAGCAAAGATGGCTACTCACCTCCTCGGCTCTGCGCAGAAGCCCTTCTGCCAGGTTCACGCTTTTCAAAAGGAGTACTAATCGGCGCCAGTGTGACCACTTGCTGGCGAGCTGATGAATGACAGGTGGACTGTGGATATGGGGTGGTTCTTGTTAATTGCATGGAAATTGAGCTTAAGTGGTGATAGTTGGTTTCTCACCATGCTCCGGCGAGATTCCGATTTCTCCTACGGGAGCGGGCCGGTTGCATTGCAAATTATTTGGCGCCTGGCACGGTTCTCGTTTTTTGCCTCTCCCGCTATTCACCGGCATTATTCCGCTTGAGCGAGAGTGACATAAGCCTGAGAAGAGTGCCCGATATTTTTGTTACTGGAAAGAATGAAAAAGAGCACCTTCAAAATGTATATGCTACACTCCAGAGACTAGTGAGGAAAGATACATGTGAATTCTTCAAATCTTCTATTGTATACCTGGGACACATAATAGATGCAAACGGACTGAACAAGTTGCCTTCAAAAGTAAAAGCCATGACTGAACCACCTGCACCTCAAAACGTTAACTCAACTTTGTTTGTTTTTGGGCTAATTAAACTATTATGGAAAGTTTATCCCTAATCTTGCAACTATTCTCAAGCCTTTACACAACTTGGGCGTCATTCTCCGCCGGCGGGAGTCTCCGTTTTGCCGGAGCCCGGGGGTTTCCCGACGGCGTGGGGCTGCCCCAAAATGGGAAACCCCATTGACCGGCCGGTGTAACGGAGCATCCCGCCGGCGGGTCGGGGCAGAAATGTGGCGCGGCGGGATGGGGAATTTTGCCCCTGGTGTCAAAACAAGAAATGGAAATGGGCGAATTTGTGTAAAAAGTTCTTCACAAAGGTGGCACGGTTGCACAGTGGTTAGTACTATTGCTTCACAGTGCCAGGGTGCCGGGTTCAATTCTGGCCTTGGGTACTAATGTGGAGTGTGCAAATTCTCCCCGTGTCTGCGTGGGTTTCCTCTGGGTGCTCTTCCCTCCTCCCACAGCCCAAAGATGTGCAGGTTAAGTGGATTGGCCATGCTAAATTGCCCTTAGTGTCCCGAAAAGGTTAGGTGGGGTTACTGGGTTATGGGGTGGCGGTGGGGGCTTAGGTAGGGTGCCCTTTCCAAGGGCCAGTGCAGACCCAAACCTGCCTCCCATCCATTGACTCCATCTACATGTCCCGCTGCCTGGGGAAAGCGGGCAGCATAATCAAAGACCTCTCCCACCCGGCTTACTCAATCTTCCAACTTCTTCCATCGGGCAGGAGATACAAAAGTCTGAGAACATGCACAAACAGATTCAAAAACGGCTTCTTCCCCGCTGTTACCAGACTCCTAAATGATCCTCTTATGGACTGACCTGATTAACACTAGACCCCTGTATGCTTCACCCGATGCCGGTGTTATGTAGTTACATTGTGTATCTTGTGTTGCCCTATTATGTATTTTCTTTTATTTTCATGTACTTAATGATCTGTTGAGCAGCTCGCAGAAAAATACTTTTCACTGTACCTCGGTACACGTGACAATAAACAAAATCCAAATCCAAACCTTTATCGAATGAGTTGTCAATGAATAGTTTCTATTCCGAAGAAGTTTATACCACTCCTGTAACAGCTGAACAAGTTAAGACGTATACCAGAAATAGTCCACTCTTTTCAGAAGTTATGGACATGGTACTTTGTGGCAAGACCACAATGCAAACCTGAAGATGAAGCCAGAGGTTACCCAAAGACTTCAATTATCCGTACAGGCAGGTTCTCTCCTCTGGGCGATGAGGGCCATCATTCCACCATTGTTAAGTGAACTTGTCCTAAATCAACTTCATTAATGTCACTGTGGGACAGTTACGATTAAAGAGATAGCCAGAAGATATTTTTGGTGGACAGGGCTCGATAGTGAAATTGAGGAGAAGGTGGGCAAGTGTTCGGCTTGTGCACAGCTTCAAAACCTGCCACCACCAGTGCCATTACATCCATGAGAATGGCCAGAAGGCCCACGGCAAAGAGTTCATATAGATTATGTCTGACCATTCAAAGGACAATTGTTTCTTATTGTGGTAGACCTGCATTCAAAATGGCTTGAAGTCGCCATTAAAAAGACTAGGTCCTCAGAGAGAACAAGAAAAAGACTGGGTGAGATCTTTGCAAGATTCGGTTAACCTGAACAAATTGTTAGTGACAATGGGCCACAGATCATTTTGCAAGAATTCACAAATTATCTAAAGGAGAATGGAATCCAACGCATCCAATATTCTTCTTATCATCCTGCCACAAATGGGCTGGCTGAAAGGTTTGTTCAGACAATGAAGCATTCATTGAAGGTAACTCGTGAGCAAGGATCATTGTCAAAGTGACTAAGCCAATTTCTGATGGCATACAGGAATATAAATTCGACAACCCAAATTTCTCCGGCATTATTCATGGGAAAATGTCAGTTGCGCACAGTGTTTGATCTGCTGAAACCGCCTAAGGCAAGAGAGATTATTGAGAGGAAACAGCAATGTCAGGTTTTGTGATGTGAGAAATGGGCTAAACATTGTGTTTTTCATAAGGTCAATAGGTTTTGGCAAGGAGCTGTACCACCAAAGAGAAGCAAGTACCAGTCATCACATTAGCACAAGGGGACCATTCTCCTACACTGTTCAAACTCGGGATGATGTTGCATGGAGAAGACACATTGACCAACTTTTAGCAACTAGAACTAGTTTGTCAGAGACAGAGTCAACCAAGAGTCTGCAACAAACTGTGTTAAGTGAAGACCTGTGCATACCCGAGAACCTGACAATACCAGAAACAACTGTGGAAGATAGTATCTCAGTTGAGGGCATTTCAACACCGTGTCAACGTCCGAACACTACAATGGACGACATCCAAGCTACACCAAAAACACAAGAGGTTGCAGTCAACACGAAAAAGCAGGCACCTGAGGTTCGCCGACAAACAAACAGGAATCAACATCTTTTGAAACATTTAACTTATTGACTGTTATGTATGTTCATTATTCATATTATACATATTGATTGTTAACGTTGTGCTGTGTTTCATTTCAGGAATGTAAAAGATGAGGAAACTGTTGTGTATGCATATTTGTTCCTGGTTGGAACAAGATAACTTTAAGATTTTATCAAGTGATATGCTGATGATACCATCAGCAGTTTGGGTGGGCTAGCAGTCAGTCTATTCTAGTATCGTGTGAGAAAACACCTTTCCAATAAAGCCCTTGTTTGTTTGCGCCTTCATGGCCTGCAAGCCTATCCTTTAAAAATGCAACATTCCCCAATTCGTACAGGTAGTGGGATAGCAAAAACTCCCTATTCAGGTATTACAGAGCTAATTGCAGAATAAAACTCTGCCTATTCAACCCTAACATTGTGACAGCTCTTCCAATGTACAGAAAGATATGGCAATAGGAATAATGTAGCAACAATGTTAACAGTGGGCATGTTGTACTTCATGAAGATTTAGTTCAAATCTTCTGGAATCTAGATCATTGGAGATTGGACATAAGTTGGAAGATGCACATCAGGACCCCACAGATGTTTTGATGCACAAACATGTGCAAACTTTACCTGGGAAGTTTACATTTCCAAAGGGTTGATTTCCCCTGCTCAGGCCCTCCGCAAAAGTCTCCGACACTAAGCTCAGGGACATATATGCAGTACTTACCTGCAAGCTTAACCAAGAAATAATTCATTGGTTAATACCTGGCTTAACTGAGTGAATAACCAGCATAACTCAACTGAGCACCACAATCGAACCCTCTAACATCCCCCGACCACCTGACTACACCTCAGACCACCCAACTACCCACAACCACCCAAATATATCCCAGTTCACCAGACTACAACCCTCCACCCGACCCATGCTGACTACCACCCACCCAGCTACCCACCCACTCACCTACTTCATCTACTTACCCACTCCACCCATTCATCCATTTACTTACCCACTCATCCATTCATCTATTCATACAACTCACGCACTTACCTATTTGTGAGGTATTTGGGGCTTGAAGAAGCCAGCTATACCTCAAAATTCAAAGTACACAGGCATATCTGGCTCTTATTGAAACAGCTCCTTCAAGCGCTCTGCTTCGGTTTGCAGACTTCTCTCCTGGTAGAATTCTATATAGCAACTTCAAATGGACAATATATACATTGTAATTTTAAAATACTACAACACTACATTCCTCCCTTTCTTAGTAAATGAAAGACATAGCATGGAGCATGCTTCAATGATTTGTCTTCAAGATGTAAACAATAAACTTGAACATTCAACTTATCACATATTCTAACATTTTTATTAATTTAACAATCCGCTCAGGAATATATAATGAGATTAAAGATTTGATTGAAAACTGAAAATAGTTCACTTTGTTGGAGGGAAGAAATGCTCAGAGTCCGTTTGCGACCGCATGGTGTTGGTAAAACTTTTGTTTATTCAAAAAATGGCTGTGTGCACAACAGGAGAACCAGAAGATACTGCTGCTGCCTTCAGCAAGCATGAGTCTGTTCTGATTTTTACAGGGATTTCATGCATATGAATATTAAGTTTGTCACAGTTACAGATAAGCATTGACATCATTGATCAATTTCATACAATGCAATCTGATCAGTAGGTATTAGTAGAGATGTTTCCTGAGCCCCTTAATGGGAAACTGATTTACTCATACAATGGGTTTTACAAGCTACCAGATCATGTTCAGAATGTTCCCCTTAACCTGAAATAATGCCATTAGTCCTTGATGAGTCGGTAATGGGTTTGTATTCCCTGCTCTGGGTAGAAGAATGAATCTCCTGCAGACAAGCTGGGGCCATAGTCTTGTGACGTGGGTTCCCCATTATTATTAAATAATTGTCCTGAGTGCAGGTTTTCTTAAGGTTTCTGGCTAATCCAACAATTTAACCCTTGCTTATCGGTTTTCCACACCCCATGTGCGGCTTTTAACCTAGAACATCTTTTTATTAATATATATATTATTTTCTCACTAATAACTTCATAACATAATTTTAAGTATGGTGGATGTTTTCTCTCATAGATAGGATAGCTTCTCACCTGAGGAGTATTCTGATTTAACTCATGTTCATCATTTGAGTGGTTGGTGCCAGAATTGTAATTAATACTTCCGAATGGAATTTCCAGTGCTTTGAAGAATGACAGATGTGTTTCTCCGTTCTGCCACACCGGATTTCTGTTTCAGCACGCCGGCAGGATGCTCTATTTCATCGGCTGGTCAATGGGCTTTCCCATTGTGGGGCAGCCCCACGTCGTTGGGAAACCCTCGGGCTGCCGGCAAAATGGAAAATCCCGACGACGGAGAATTCAGCCCGACATGTTTCATGTGATTATTTGTGAACCGTGCTTACCCAGTGATGATTGATCCTCTTGTACTGGTCACAACAAATGGGATTTTTTTTTTCTTTATTCATTCATCGGATGTGGGCGTCGCTGGCTGGGCCAGCATTTATTGCTCATCCCTGTGGGCAATTAAGAGTCAACTACAATACTATGGACTTGGAGTCACATGTAGGCTAGACCAGGTAAGGATAGCAGATTTCCTCCCTAAAGGACATTAGTGAACCAGATGGGGTTTTATGACAATCGACAATGGTTTCAACTGCTCTGGTGGGATTTGAACTCAAGTCCCCAGAGTATGACCCTGGGCCTCTGTTTACTAGTCCAGTGACAATACTGATGTGTTTGGTACTCTGCTACACAGACGAACCAACACGGTTGTGAATGGTACAACTTAGTTTTATTACTAACATTTATTTACAGTGGTAAACTGGTTACTGAGGTTCGATCATAACCCTAGAATCTGTGGACCTATTCCTAATACTATTTTGTAGTAGCACTCAGCACATGGTGGATGTCTGAGTGGCTTGCTATGAGCTCTGTGCCCTGAGCTGTCTCCTGCTGGAATGGCCAGGCAGTGATGTGTTCCCTGTTTTGTACTGTGTATGCTCTTGCCTGTGATTGGCTATGGTGTTGTGTGTGTGTTGATTGGTCCGTTGATCTGTCCATCAGTATGTATGTATGTTTGTGCTATGATGTTTACCTGAATATCATGACAAATACCACGACGCCACTGTCTCCCCATGACAACTATGTATCCAAGCACGTTATCTCCTGGCTTGATTGGTGTAGCTCTGAATTTCATGCTTTGCTCTGCATTTACGTTTATTTGACCCTTCTGTTCTCAATCGTGTCCTCATACATGTTAACCATTAGCTAGGGAGGGAACTAATGAAGACTTGTGTGCATATGATGCACAAAACCTAGTGGGGAGGTTTTCCAATAGGCAAGTGAGGAGTCCCTCTGCAGTTGCAAAGAACGCAATACATATAGCTGGAGCTAAACGTACTGCTTTTTCCAAGGTACGCATTAGTTTCTCGACTTCTCAATTAGCTGTTAGCCAATGGAGTTTGAATTTTCAATGAGGGAAGCCCAGATAGTTTGTAAAGTTACTGAACACATCACTGTTGAATTATGGGTTTATTGTCACTTCTCACCATTTGAGGGATTCCAAACAAGAAGATCAGGTTAAGCTTTGGGATTACTGCTTTTATTGAAGTAAATGTAACTATTTCCACGACTGAGAATTTACTGTAGTCGTCAGTGACAACAAGCAGCTGTTCACCAGCGTGCAAGTCTGAAAAATCAATACTAACTTCAATCCCTGGCCCTGGAGGTAGTTCAGACATCTTGAGAGGGTCATGGAGACTTAACATTGTGGTTGCTTGACATGACAAACACTGATTGATTCTGTGCTCTACCATAGAGTCAATTCGTGGGAACCATATATTTTCCCTAAGGAGCTGTTTGGTTTGACAATTCTCTGTTGAACTGCATGTACTTTATCGACAACACATTCCCTCAATAACTGTGCAATGATAAAGCATATTTTTAACACAAGATCAGATGTGGTTGTGATAATTTAACTCATTTTGAACATTATGAAGTCCGTGTAGTGCATGAATTATTTTGTTTGCAGGCACTCTCTCAATCACGCTTTTCCAGTTTTGTGATGATACAGTCATCACACATGGTTGTAATGCTTCTTCTTGTTTTGTTGCTGCTTTGATGTCAGCTAGTTTGAGCAACGTTGACACCCCATTTAGGCTTAAGTAATTGAGGGGTTACTTGGCAACCTTTTACTCACACCTCGTAGGACAGGCTATTGGTAACAGAGATTGCAAAACACAATCCGCAGGGTTGAACTTGCTTAGCTGATGCTCAACATGGAAACTGGTATTCTTGTGGTATGAGTAGCCAACACTCCATTTGATTGGGAGGTTTGCAATGTGGAATGTTTGACAAGCTTATTAGCGGTTATTATTGATTATTACACAAATTAATTTCCACATAAAGTGATGAGAAGGTAAAATACCCCATGTGACTGGAAGATTTCTGTCTCTGTGAATAAGAATCGGCTTCATATTGCAACAATTGATGGGTTCCCTTCAACACTGAATACATAACCAAAGAATTTAATTCCGATTTCATTGCATAAGCACTTATCTTTGTTCAAGGTGAGGTTACATTCTCTCAGATGTAGGCATGACGTGAGCTCACTTTCAGTGAGATGGTAAATGAGAATGTCATCACTGATGTTCAGCGTGCCTTCATGTTCTTGAAGTGCAGATTGATTTCAGTGCATAAATACCTCAACTTCTGAATTGACTCCAAAGGTGAACCTCTTGTATCAAAAATGTTCAATGTGAATGGAGAATATGGAAGGTACTGCGATTCTTCTGCAAGCTTGATTTGATGATATCCTGCATTGCGGTCAAGTTTATCAAAGTATTCAGCATCATTCACTATCTCTCTGATGTCAATAGTTGTCAGTGTCAAGTGTCTTTCTCGTTATATGGTTTGGTGTCCATATCAGTGACCATATATCAATGCAGATTCTAAACTAAAAGCAAAATACTGCAGATGCAGGAAATCTCAAATAAAAACAGAATACGTTAGAAAAACCCAGAAGGTGGGGCAGCATCTGTGAAGAACCAGAGTTAATATTTCGAGTCCAATATAACTCTTCTTTGGAACTCCAAGTGATATATTGGACTTTAAACATTAATTCTGTTTCTCTCTCCACACATGTTGCCAGGTCTGATGAGTTTTCCAGCACTTTGTTTTTTTATTAATGCAGATTCTAATCAGGTTCTCGTGTACGGGTGAGACTCACGCGTTGGTCTCATCTCCAACTTTCTCAGTAATCTTCTTCTTTGGCGATCACTCACTAACCAGTATGATTATCCACCTAAAAAACTCCCTGTTACTGGTCATGGCTTCTGTGGATCCTTGCATGGCTGATGAGCCAGATCCTAGAGCCAAATCTTCGACTGCACTCTGGGCAGGTGTTTCCTGGAGGTGGAATTGATCCATGGACTCCACATCGCGGGTATTCCTTTCTCAGCCTCCTTTTCCGGCCTCCTCTTGCCGTCGGGTGTCCTTGAAGAATTGTGTTCCTTCAATCAGGAGATTCCTCCAAGTAGGTCTCTTCTGAGCAAGGGTCTCACAGAACTTCATGTCTATGTTGCATTTCTTGAGGCAAGCCTTCAGGATGTCTTTGAAGCATTTCCTTTGTCCTCCTCATGTTCAGGAGTCTTCTTTTAGCTGGCTGAAGATGATTTGCTTTGGCAGTCGGGAGCCTGACATCCTAAGCACATGGCCGGCCCAGTGGAGTTGGTTTTGAATCATCGTGGCCTCAATGCTCATGCTCTTGGCTCCTTCAGGGACTCAATAATATCAAGGTCAAGAAGATGCTGAAGTTCCTCCTTCAGTATTGTGTGCAGTTCTGGTCACCTCATTATAGGAAGGATGTGGAAGCATTGGAAAGGGTGCAAAGGAGATTTACCAGGATGGTGCCTGGATTGGAGGGTAGGTCTTATGAGGAAAGGTTGAGGGAGCTAAGGCTTTTCTCATTGGAGCGAAGGAGGATGAGAGGTGACTTAATTGAGGTGTAAGATGATGAGAGGGATAGCTAGAGTGGACTTTCAGTGACTTTTTCCTCTAGTGGATGTAGCTGTTACAAGGGGGCATAACTATTAGGTTCATGGTGGAAGATATAGGAGGGATGTCAAAGGTAGGTTCTTTACTCAGAGAGTGGTTGGGGCGTGGAACGCACTCCCAGCTATGGTAGTGGAGTCGGACACTTTAGGAACTTTCAAGCGGTTATTGGATAGGCATATGGAGTGTACTAGAATGATTAGGAGTAGGTTGATTTGATCTTCGTTTAACTAGTTCAGCACAACATTGTGGGCCAAAGGGCCTGTACTGTGCTGTACAGTTCTATGTTCTATGTTCTAGTCTGCTTCTTGACATGAAATGATGTTCACTGATGCTAACGCATGACTGGCGATATTTCGGTATCTGCATGCAACTTGCAGGTAAGACCTTTCCATTTCCAAAACCAATGAAGTAGTCAGCATACAATTCAAGAATGTTGTTGGTATGTGTAAGAATCGCACATGTGACGGCAATCTTGTGTAGACCCGTTGCTTTGTGGAAACTGACAGATGTGTCACATTCTCCAGGTATGACATGAAATACAGCCTTCATGCTGGTGTCTTTAAATGAAATTGGCATTTCAAAAATCCCAATAATTTTCAGTGCTTTGTCAATCTTGTAAGACAAAAATTCCACATTATTTGGTTAATAGAGAGAGAATGGGGGTACTCTGAACATTTTTGTACATTTTGTTTCCTGTGACATTAACAGATGCTCCTGTATCTATGAGAGTATCTACATCCGAGGAGACAATGGTTACTGTCACATGTGACTGGTGACTATGTTTAAAAGACAGCACAATATTTTAGGGTCATCACTTCTACTTTGGCTACATTCTCTCACCCTTATGCTATTGGCCTTGGCCTTAGCAGTTGGTTGTGTTAAGGAGTGCTTGGGTTTTTCACAGGCACTTCTCTGTTTAATACCTGCATGACACTCAGCCCAATATGGATAAGGACTGTCACAATGGAAACATGCCCCAACTCAGTTTGTGAGACTGCTGTCCTCACTTTGGTTTCCTGGCACATGAGCAATGAACAGTAGAGTTGAACTTAAAGTGTGGTGATTGGAGGCTCTGTAGCTCTGTAAATTCTGTAGCTCTGGACTCAAGTGACAGTGGCTGTACTAGCTCCAACAGGTCTGACAGCTTTCTGTCTTTCTCCAATGCTTTCCGAAGTAGTTGGCTGGAGAGACAAATTCCGATGCATTGCTGCATCTGCAACTTAAAATGCTGTTTTTGATGTAGAGAGTAGGAAAAACCTTCCACAATAATTTATAAATTGCATCATTCTTGTCACCAATGTGAGTTTCCTGGGACTTGAAACAGCCAGAGAGAATTTAGAATTAAAAATGTGAGAGCAAACATGCATCCTTTATGAAAAGATTATCCATCTGGTTCAGTTTGCAGACTCCCTCTCCTGGTACAGTTCTGCTGCTTTAAATGAACAATATGTACATTGAAATTTCAAAACACTCCAACACAATGTCATTCACCAACTCACTTACTCATTCACTCATTCAGTAACCCACATTCATTCATTTTTTAAAATTAATTTAGAGTACCCAATTTATTTTCCAATTTAGAATGGCCAATCCACCTACCCTGCACATCTTTTTGGGTTGTGGGGGTGAGACCTACACAGACACGGGGAGAATGTGCAAACTCCACACGGACAGTGACCCGGGGCCAGGATCGAACCCAGGTCCTCAGCGCCGTGAGGCAGCAATGCTAACCACTGCAACACCGTGCCGCCCTACACATTCATTCATTAAAAGACTTTAGATATTTAAAACTTCCCTGAATACAGCAGCTACTGTTGTAAAAGGGGTGTTTCCTCTCCTTTCGTTGACTCTCCTATGCTTGCAGGTAAAGGTTTCAGTTGTTCATTTCTTCAGAAGCCAGTATCAAAAGTTCCAGCTGAAAATGGGCAACATTGTTAGGTTGGAGAAAATTTCATGGGTAGTGGCAATATGTCCAGCATTTCTACTGACTGGAAAGTCTGGGCCTCAGTACCGAAGGTGGGGCTGGTCTCTCTCTGGGAGCATACTCCCCAGCTTCCTCTCTCCCAGAAAGTGTTCAACGTTCTTTTTATTTGCTGCATTTTACCACATTTTGGAGTGGACTGTTAATAGTGACTTCTATGTTTTCCAATGCATTTGCTACTTCCTGACCACCATGCTGGCACAGTGAATTTATCCAGTGAGCAGCTTGCACTATACAGTCCACCAACCTGCAATCAAGCATGCAGCCATGGCCAACCAACCACCAGAAGTCATCCAACTACTCAAATCGGTCAGCAGCCAATCTCGCAGCACACTACCAAAGCCATCCAGGAAAGCGTGCAGGCCCTGGGCTGGACTCCAGAAATTAGTGAACAAACTCCAGGGCAGGGGATGCAAGAACTCGAATGCAGATTTATAGCAAGAGTGTGCTTGAAAGGCTTTGAATTTTCAGCCTCATGGAATTGGATTGTACTGGGTGAAAAGAGGAAACAATGCTCAACTGGTGATGAAACTAGACTAACAAAACAGGTCGGTATTTTAAAGAATATATCTGTACTACGGCACTTGGTTCAAATCATGGAGACTGGTTCAAAAACAAGATTCAGTTTCAGTGAAGAGAGCATACAACGCTAAATGTGCCACCACTCCCAAATGAACTGTGAGTGATTTCAGTATCATGTTGTGGGATGAAAGAAATGAATGTTGTGGCTGGGAATTTTTCAGATGAAAAGTCACCGGAATTCACCAAGTGGTGTGTTATTTCTCCTGACAACAACCTCTGACAAATAATGGGACTCGGACGTTGTGCAAATATTGTACATATAACCCCAGCATTAAGTACTATAATGGTACTAAACAATTCTAGCTGCTACAGGACATACATTTTGCAACAGCAGAATCAATTATATACAAGATAATAGAAATCATACTGAGGATGCCAATGATGAAGTTAAGTCATTAATAATTGAAAGTTGTTTCTTACTCAATTTTGAGAGATTCACTGTGCTGGTATTAAGTATGCATAACATAGATGTTGGAGAATGTACGCCTATACATAGTACAGTAAGAATACGTGTTCACTTCTTTAATTCAATAACTTCCATACTTCAGTGCTTCTGTGTGCTGTAAACAGTGATGTAGGGACACAATACTGTATACTGACCACAGTATGAGATACCCCAATGAGCATGATCGATGTACTTTAAATTCAGAGTTTAATGGATCAGTTCATATTTCTTCATCGCAGCATGCCGATTGGACATGTGGCTCTGATACTTCTCTGGTGGTTTCACTGTCTTAATAACCTATCCTCAAGACAGCATCTTTGTGCAGTAGGATCTTTAAATTGTACATTGAAATGAACTCTGTGGTGGAATAGGCCATACAAATCCAATTTAGATTAACTGTTTCCACAGGGCCAACCAAAACGGGAAATAGCTGTTGTATTGAGGTTTCTTCTGAAATAGCTATGGGGGGAACCTCATTATTTACATAATGTAACTTAATTTGGATCCAATTTGGGTTAAGTCAAAATTATACAGCAACAGTGTGTCAATTTTTTATCTTAACCAGACATTTAAGCTACATGTCAAAAACAGTTGCAAGACAGTGAAACTGGACACAGATGCGACTCAAGATGATTGCCAGTTTTATCTGTGGTTAGTGCATACGGAAACATGAAGCTGAAACTTAAAAAAGAAAACTAACTTTCATCCGATTGTTAAACTTTATTGATGTCACCATTTTTTTCAACATAAATACACATTTCAGAAAAAGGAAGTGGCCACGACCCAGGAAAACCTCAGATTACAGCTATTTAATGTTCTGTACATTATGTTTTGAACACTGATACTTGGCAATAACTAAAGATCTATGGGCGTGATTCAGCAGCCTCACCGTGAATGACACTGCGGCCGGCCGCTTGCGAGCTTTGCAATGTTTAAGATTGAACAAGATATCGCGAGACGTCACGATCTGGATCTCACCTTTGCTGTGAGATCATAGAATTTAGAATCATAAAATTTACAGCACAGGAGGAGGCCATTTGGCCCATCGAGTCTGCAATGGCCCATGGAAAGAGCACCCTAACCAAGCCCACACCTCCACACTATCCCGGTAACTCAGTAACTCCACCTAATCTTTTTGGACACAAAGGGCAATTTATCATGGCCAATCCACCTAACTTGTACATCTTTGGACTGTGGGAGGAAACCGGAGCACCCGGAGGACACCCACGCAGACAGGGGGAGAACGTGCAGACTCGCAAACAGTGAATCAAGCCGAGAATCGAACCTGAGACACTGGAGTTGTGAAGCAACTGTGCTAACCACTGTGCCTCCATGCCGTTCCCACTGTGCTACCATGCCGCCCCCACTGTGCTACCATGCTGCCCCCATGCGGATGCAGATTAACATCTTTAAATGACCCATAAGGTTCATTTAAATATGCCAACGCCATATTCTGCCAGCGTCTGGGAACTTCAGCCCTGCCTGGGAGACCTCCCCATGGTGCCATTTAGCACTGGTTTCAACAAACGTGGACCAGGGGTAACGGCACTTGGGAGGGGAGGGGGTCTTCCAGGCCATTAGAGACCACTGGGTGCTCGAGCTCAGGGGTGTACACTGGCACTCCCGCTGGCACCTGGGTACCTTGGCACTGCCAACCTGGTACCTTGGCACTGCTAACCAGGCATACAGGCAGTGCTAAAGGCAGGAAAAGGGTGGTCAGGAATGGAGTGGGCAGATTGGTGGGGGGAGAAAAGTGGAGAGGGTTGTAGGGCTGTGAGGGGAGGGAGAGAAATGGAGGGGAAGAGGGACAGTTGAACTGGCGGATACAGCCTCGTCCTTGGACAATCTGGAAATGATGACGGCCTCTCTCGTCCTCCTGGCATGTCAGACTCTTGCAGCCACCTGTCGTCCATCCTCTGGATCCTCCTCAGGTTCAAACTCCAACTCCTCCAAGACCATCTCATCTTTCTCCTCAGATGAGGCTGCATGTTACTCTGTCTCCTACTACTCCTCCTCCAGCATGTATCCCGCTGCTGCGCCAGATTATGGAGGGCACAGCAGACCACCGCAAAGCGAGAGACCCTCAAGGGAGGAGGTGGGTTGGAGTACTGCAAGGCACCTCCAGAGCGGTCAAGGCATTGGAACCGCAGTTTCAGCAGGCACGGGTGACAACGTGGGCCTCATTATAATGGGTCTCTGCCTAGGTTTCAGGTCTTTGCACAGGCGCCATCAGCCATGACATAAGCAGGTATCCCTTGTCCCCACAAGCCAAACTGAAAATGAAATGAAATGAAAATCGCTTATTATCACAAGTAGGCTTCAAATGAAGTTACTGTGAAAAGCCCCTAGTCGCCATATTCCGGCACCTGTTCGGGGAGGCTGGTACGGGAATTGAACCGTGCTGCTGGCCTGCCTTAAAAACCAGCTCTTTAGCCCTGTGCTAAACCAGCCTCCTGGCCTCCTGGGGTGATCCTTGAATACAGCAGAAATCTCCGAGTACCCCAGGATGTAGCTGTCATGTATGCTCACAGTTTAGTAGGTCCTCACGTGCATGGTTATGAGGCAGTGGCCACACACGATGTGAGGAATTCAGGGAATGTGACCCCTTTCTGTTACTGTTGGGCACTCCCTGATACCTCGGTGTTTACAGGGCAACATGCATGCCATCGATCATCCCCTGGACCTGGGATATCATGGCAATGGGGGCAAATCCTGCAGCCCTGACATTTTGGTGGGCTTGGTCCAGCTCAAAGGTGACTATAGTCTGATGCCTGGGCATCCAGAACATCAGTCACCTCCCGGACACACCTGTGAGCTGAAGATTGTGATATACCACTCACTTCTCCACTCGAGCCCTGGAATGACCCAGTGGCATAAACGTTTAGGGCTGCAGCTACTTTCATGGCCACCGGGAGCGTCAGTCCTCCTCCTCCACGGGGTGTCATGTCCACAAGGACGTGGCGCAGCTGTCATATTATATCCCTGCTAAGATGCAGTCTTCTACAGCACCTGGTGTCCATTGAATGACCAACGACGCCTGTACACCTTGGGCCATCATTGGCCTCCTCTTTGGGTTGCTCCTCAGCCTGATGGGCAGCCGGGTCTTCAGGATGTGTGGTGTCCCCCTGCACATAGGATGCCACCTCCAGCCTGTGTTGTCGTTGTTGCCTTCTACAACATCTGGCTGCTACAAGCAACGCAAGGACAGCCTCCGTGCGATCCACAGCAACAAATATAATTTTATCTGTAAGGAATTGGAAAAGGAGAAAGACCAACAATTAGTTAGGGCTTCCATCCTGGGACCTTCAAAACACCCAAGCCTCCCATCCTTACGTGTCTCTCAGGTTGCCATCCAGCGAGCTAGTTGTGCTGGCAAACCTTGCTCTGCACACTCACCCGTGACCACAGCAGGAGTCCATAGACTCCAGACTTCTGCCATGAACATTACAGAGACCGTACTCAGCTGCCCTCTGCTCAGCCACATACTTTCCCTTTGGCTGCGAGAATCCCAGCTCTTTAGTGTTTGGTTGTTGGCAGCTGCCTGTAAGGTGCTGATGCTACTAGAGTTCAGGCACACTGTTCAGGCATCAAAGTTGCTGGACATGCAATGCAAGAAGATTGGGTATTTGTTATGAGCTCCTGTGTGCCATTTGCAGGCCAAGGGTTAATGTGAGACTGGAGAATAGCACAGGATAGCTCTGCATGATAAACAGTCCAGCGGGAACCTGCATGGGCACAGCACCATGCATTGTAGTAACTGGGATCTGTGCATAGTTAATGGTTACTAATAAATAGTCAATGTTTAAACATTATGTCTAAGACCTTTTTAAAATTCATTTACGGGATGTGGGAGTTGCTGGTTAGGCCAGCATTTGTTGCCCATTCCTGCTTGCCCTTCGCAAGATAGCGGCGAGTTGCCTTGTTCAACCGCTGCAGTGCCTGAGGTGTAGGTGCACTCACTGTGCTGTTAGAGAGGGAGTTTCAGGATGTTGCTCCAATGACAGTGAAAGAACAGCGATATCTTTCGTAGTCAGGGTGGTGAGTGACTTGGAGGGGAACCTCCAGGTTGTAGGATTCCCAGGTATCTGCTGCTCTTGTCCTCCCACATGGTGGGATTTTCACAGTAACTTCATTATAGTGTTAATGTAAGCCTATTTGTGACACTAGTAGATTATTATTATTATTATTAATGGTCGTGGGTTTGGAAGGTGCTGTCTAAGGAACCTTGGTGAGTTACTGCAGTGCATATTGTACACATGGCTGACACTGTTTGTCGTTGGTGGAGGGTTTGAATGTTTGTGGAAGGGGGAACAATCAGCCTGGCTGCTTTGTCCTGGATGGTGTTGAGCTTCTTGTTTTGTACGAGTCCATCTCATCAATGATAGATAGGCTGGATAGACAAAACCTTTTCCCCTAGAGCGCAGGAGGCTTAGGGGTGACCTTATAGAGAGCTATAAAATAATGAGGGGCATAGAAATGATGATAGTCAACATCTTTTCCTAAAGGTAGTGGAGTCTAAAATTAGAGGGCATAGGTTTAAGATGAGAGGGAAGAGATACAAAAGGGTCCAGAGCGGCAATTGTTTTGCACGAGAGTGTTGAGTGTCTGGAATGAGCTGCTAGAGGCGAGCACAATTTTGTCTTTTAAAAAGCATTTTGATAATTATGTGAGTAAGATGGGTTTCGAGGGATATGGGCCAAATGTGGACAATTGGGACTGGCTTAGTGGTAAAAACTGGCTGGCATGGACAAGTTGGGCCGAAGGGCCTGGTACCATGGTGTAAACCTCTAATCATCCTCTGGGGCATGGCATGTGTGCCCTCGAGGAGGCACTTGAGATTTGAGGAGTGTGAAGTGCTCGCACAACCAACAAGGCTAACTCCTCATTTGAAAAAGCCTTCAGCTGTGAAGCTAGTCACAGTCAATGGGGATGAAAATGAATTTCAGGATAGACGCCACAGCAGGGCTCTGTGCTGGAAGAGTCTGGTAGAACAGAGAGGCTGCAGCTGTGGTTGCACCTCTTTTGGGTCTCCACAATATGTTCCAGCTTCACGTTGGTGAAAAGGAGTACTAAACAACGCCTGTATGACTTCCTGCTGGCGAGACAGGTGAAGGGTGGGTTTATTGATGATACCTCTTAAAACTAAATAGTTAGCATGCCACTAGATTAGTTTTACATAAGTTACTTTATTAAGGATTAGGATGAATTACAGGAAGAGTACTGAGTAATCAGTATTAACCATTAAACATGTAGTTTTACAGAGCAGTATTAAGTATTCAATAGTGAAACAATCCAGGGTGCTGGTTCTGTTGTTCTGTTTCTCACAAACAAACAGCACAGAATGTTGCGATTGTACATAGCTGTCAGGATGAACGATCGTGGCATCATTCATGGGTTGCTTGTGAGTCTATTGGGTGAAGTTTAAATATTGCTGCAATTCTATTGGGTGAAGTTTAAACATTGCTTGCAATTCTATTGGGTGAGTTTAAACATAGCAGCTTCAGGGATTGGATCACATCCAACTGGGAGGGCTATTGATTTTTGAATGTTGTATATGTGCTGACTTTGTGTCTTTGTTCTGTAGAAGGACCTCGGCAGCTTTCCAGGTCTTATCTCTCATGTACATGAAAACAAGCTTGTAGAATATTAAATCGTCTTCAGATTGTTGATGTATCTGCTGCTCTTTGTACTGAGTTGAGCCACAAGAGAAAAGCCCACGTGGAAGCCGACTCAATACACAGGCCTTGAAACCGCTTCTACATTTTTTGGCGCTGCTAGCATTATCGTCCACAGGATTCTGACCAGAATGATATGCCTCCCAGGTGAGTACATTTTAATTTACCACCCAGTAGATAGAGGTTGCGTATCACATGGCCGGATCCATAAGTTGTGCGATTCGAACAAGGGGTGCAAGTTGTGAGTAGGTCAATCCTTAATAAAGTAACTTATATAAAACTTATCTAGTGGCACGCTAACTATTTCGTTTTAAGAGGTATCATCGCTAAACCGCGCCCATAATCGGGTAATTCTCAGGAGGCCACTGAATTCAACTTCAATCTCGTTAATGAGATTGAAATGAATGCAAATAAGGGTTAACGAGATTCTCACCATTTTTGAACGTGATCCAGAACTTGCCATTGGGAGCAGGCCGTGAGAATCCCAAAATGGTTCATTCCCAGCATGAATCTCAATTTTGCCCTCACCCGCTATTCACTCAATGCGCCCCAATCTGCATCGGGTGCAATGCGGTTGCTGAATATTTCCCAATATATTTTCTTAAGTAAGGAAACCAAAACTGCACACAGTACTCCAGGTGTGGTTTAACCAAGCTCCAATGCATTCTATGCTTATTTCGAGCAAGAAACCATCAAACTATTGTCAACTTCCCCAGCAGCATCGGACACATACATACCTACTAAAGGGGGGTGCCCTGAGATGAGATCCCTTAAAACCGATAGCTAGGATAACACTAGAATCATTCTACATAAGTTAGTTTATTGAGGATTGAGTCTAATCATAGAAAGTATACCAGTAATCATTATTAACCATTAAGCATGTATTCTTAGAACATAGCAGTAACAAGCATTTAAATTCTTGTGAAAAGCAGTGGCCGCAATGTTTGATGGGATTTAAGCTAGCTAAGTTGCCAATATTCTTAAGACAAACAGAATCAAACAGAAATAATGCGGTCAGCAATAATATAGCCAGCTCGGCCCAAGACAGTAAGAAACAACAGAGTTGTGAACACAGCCCAGTCTATCATGTGAAACCGCCTCCCATCCATTGACGCTCTCCACACCTCCCGCTGCCTTGGGAAAGTGGGCAGTATAATCAAAGACCCCTCCCACACGGGGTATTCTCTCTTCCAACCTCTTCCATCGGCAGGAGATATAAAAGTCTGAGAGCACGCACTTACAGGTTCAAAAAAAGCATCTTCCCCGCTGTTACCAGACTCCTGAAAGACCCTCTTGCGGACTCGACTGATCTCTTCACACATCTTCTCTACTGAGTAGTACTACAGTCCTGTATGCTTCACCCACTGCCTGTGTCTATGTGTTTACATTGTGTATTTATGTATATCCAATGGTTTTTTTCATGTATGAAACGATCTGTATGGTCTGTACTCAGAACAATACCTTTCATTGTACCTCGGTACACGTGGCAATAAATTAAATCAATCAATCTACAATTGAAGCAAGATCTCACTGCTCCTATACTCAAATCCTCTTGCGATGAAGACTTACATTTCATTGGCCTTCCTAATAGCTTGCTGCACTTGCATACTAGCCTTCAATGTTTTGTACATCTACAATTTCTAATTTCTTACCATTTAGGAAATTCTCTCTACATCTGTCCCTGCTACCAAAATTGAATACCTCATATTTTTACACGTTGTATTCCATCTGCCACGTTTTTACCCACTGACTAAACTTGGCCAAATCCTCCTGTAGCCATTTTACATCTTCTTCACAACACACATGAAATGAAATGAAATGAAAATCGCTTATTGTCACAAGTAGGCTTCAAACGACGTTACTGTGAAAAGCCCCTAGTCGCCACATTCCGGCGCCTGTTCGGGGAGGCTGTTAAGGGAATCGAACCGTGCTGCTGGCCTGCCTTGGTCTGCTTTCAAAGCCAGCGATTTAGCCCTGTGCTAAACAGCCCCTGTGCTAAAGATTCCCACCTAGCTTTCTATCATCCGCGAACTTGGAAGTATTACATTTAGTCCCCACATCTAAATCAATCCGCAAACTTATTGATCATACCTCCCACATTCATTTCTAGATTACTAAAGTACATTACAAACAGCCAGGGACTTAACATTGACCCCTGCATTACATCCCTGGACACAGGTTTCCAGTCACAAAAACAACCTTCAACCATCACCCTCTGCCTCCTGCCACTAAGACAATTTTGGGTCCAATTTGCCAAATTGCCCTGGATCCCATTGGCTTTTATCTTCTTGATCAGTCTCCCATGCGGAACCGTGTCAAAAGCCTTACTGAAGTCCATGTAGACACGCCATTTGCAGTGTCTTCATCTTTCTGAAGATGTCACTTCCTTCTGAGAGTGCAGGGGAATAGAATTAATCAAAATGCAAATAGCTGAACATTTGTTGGTGCTATTCACAAATCTCTTATTTAATGGGAGCCTGGAAGAAGACATTTGCTTGAAGCTCTTCACTTCTGCAACCTTGTGGAAATCTGTTCATTAATTTAGCAAAGAGGAACGCTGTCTATGATTTATTGTTCCTATCCATGAAAGGGAATTATACACATAAATCCTTCTCGGTTCCAGCATTTGTAAAGAATAAAACAGCATGACAAGGGGTGACGTAGGCACATCACTAAGTAAATACATACTTCCTTCAATAAAGTTATGTTTATGGGGAAACCCATTGGGCCACAATGCCATTCACAAGGATAAAATCAAACATTCCCTGGACTTCAGTCATAGCAAGTCATGTTATTTCCATCAGCTTTTCTGATCCTTTTGCTCCAATAACACCATTTTTTGACTGACATTATTTATATTTTGGAGACTCACTTAACAGTGACTTTACCAGAGCGCGAATCTGAAGCTCCAGTGGTTAGTCTGGTCTCCTAACAGGGCCATGCTCCTGAGTAAAGCCACAAAGCTACCAGCCTAACATTATGGCTAACCAGGGAATATTGCTGGCTCAGTTGTGAGGAAAAAGAAAAGAAACATTTGTAACAGTGCCTGATTGAAATATTTATTCATGCAGTTGCACCAGTTTCTAGGGTATAAAATTGCACCGTTGGGCCAGAATGGCTTGGAAGACATGATATATTCAAAATCATGCTCAGCTAACTTTGTTTGTTAACATCTATGGCAATATTCATAGTGTGTTATGTTTGTTTTACATTTCATTGAAGGTATAATTCTTTAATGAATCACATCTGTGTTTGTTAGGAATGAGTGTTTTCTTTTTCTTATAGTTTGGTTCATAAAGCCTTGGGTGTTCAAGAATCTAAAGCCTGATCACAATTACCAAAGGCTGGCACATGAGTGTCCATTGATTGTCAGGAAACATAGAAGCTGCTTTCCCCCTCCAACAGCTCTGGATTACGAGAGAAAGACTTGTGACTTTAATGACTTCAGGGCAATCCAAAGTGCTCTGCAGCTAATGAAATACTTCTGCAGTGTAGTCACTGTTATAACATATGAAACTAAATTATGCACTGTAAGGTCCCACAGTCTACAAATAATGATGCCCAGATAATCTGTTTTAGTGATGCCGATTGAGGAATAACTATTGATCAAGAGATCAGGGAAAACTTTCCTGCTCTTCTTTGAATACCGTCATGGGATATTTCATATCAACCTGAGTGAGCATTTGGGCCCCCCTTAATGTCTTAACTGAAAGATGACACCTCCAACGACATAGGACACCCTCAGTACTGCACCCTCAGACACTCCAGTCAGACTAGATTATGTTCTCAAATCATTGGAGTGTGGTTTAAAAACACAAACGTCTGACTCAGGAGTGAGAATGCTACCACTTAGTCACCACCGAGACTGAGTGATATTGTAGGACGACACTAGAATCATAGATGTTACAGTGCAGAACAAAGCCATTCAGGTAATCGAGTCTGCACCAGCCCTAGGAAAGAGCAGCCTTTTTAATCACACACCTCCACCCTATCCCAGTAACCCCACCTAACCTTTTAGACACTAAGCGGCAATTCAACAGGCCAACCCACCTAACCTGCACATCCTTGGACTGTGGGAAGAAACTGGAGCACCCAAAGGTAGCCCACGCAGACACGGGGAGGAAGTGCAAACTCCACACAGACAGTCACCCGAGGCCGGAATTGAATCTGGGTCCCTGGAGTTGTGAGGCAGCAGTGCTAACCACTGTGCCACCAGACGTGAAGCATTGCAGAGATCAAAGATACCTCCTTGCCTAAACTAAAAAAGGTTTCTCTGTCTCCAACACATTTATTCTGACAATGCAACCTTCCATTACAGTGCTTCTGAAATGTCTTCTTTTTCCCTCAACCGACGATTCCCTTGCACTGTGGTTGACACAGCCCACCACTGTGTTCACCACTTTTCCGGAATTTCTGTTCTCACCCCTTTCTCTCCTGCCCAGAACCATAATAGGGTTCCCCTTGTCCTCACCTTCCACCCGACCAGCTTCTGTATTCAACAGATCATTTTCCTCCATTTCTGCCACCTTCAGTGTGATGCCACCACCAAACATATCTTCCCCTCCCCTTCAAGCATTCCAAAGAAACAGTTCCCCCAGTGATACCCTGGTCCACACCCCAGCCACCTCCAACACCCCATTTCCTTCCCAAGGAATCTTTGCATGCAAACATCTGCCCTTTTACCTCATCTCTCCTCACCGCACAAGGCACCAAACACACCTTCCAGGTAAAATAGTGACTGATTTGTACCTCTTTCAATCTAATCGACCTTACTTGCTGTTCACAATGTGGCCTCCTGTAAACTGGGAGACCAAACGCAGATTGGGTAACCATTTTGGGGAACACTTCTGTCCTGTTGCTCAGCATGATCCCAAGCTTCTGGTGGCCAGTCATTTTAATTATCCATCTTGCTCTCACACTGACATTTCTGTACTTGTACCGCTGCACTGTCCTAGTAAGGCTCAATATAAGCTTCAGGATCAGCAACTCATCTCTCAATTAGACAGTTAATGGACTTCGGACTCAATGCTGAATTCAACAATTTCAGACTGGCAACTCTTTTTGATGCTTTTGCTTATTTCATGTTTTTCAGTTAGCAGCACACCTGCCCTAGCGCACAACTTTTGTTTTGTTTCTTTTCTTGCCTCATCTCTATTGTCTGAAAGACTATCTTTTCTGTCATTAAGTCTCTCCTATTTTCCACCCTAACACAGCCCTTCCTTCTGATCTTGTCCCTTGCATCCCTTGCTCAAAACCTTACTTTTGCACCTTACTTTTCCCAGTTCTGATGAAAGGTCTTAGACTCAAAACTTTACCTCAGTTTTCTGCTCTACATAGCAGCCTTACCTGCTGAGTTTTTCCAGAATTTTCCAGAGTTTTCTGCTCGACATAGCAGCCTTACCTGCTGAGTTTTTCCAGAATTTTCTGTTTTTATTTTCTCACCTGAACTGTTGGTCCTGGCAACACCACCTTGAAGTAAAGATCCAACATCAAACAAGAAGAAAATCAACACTAAACAAACCAAAATATCCAAATTAACCAGAATTGATCAAATTTTGTTTGATTTATATCAATAATGTTATCACAATTTTCATTCAATTTTCTCCGGTAAGACTTTAGTTTGGTGTCAGCTTGTTGGAATTTTAGGAATTTTATCAGTGATTGGATATTCTTCATGAGAAATTTTGGATGATGAATGTCAATAAGCCACTTGACTATTAGGAAGCTATCACAATTGCTATCTTCCTATGTTATTCACACACATACCTTCTAGTAGGATTCAATGGTAATGCTGAACTATAGTTGTTTTTCTTAATCAAAATAAAGAGATGCTGCAGGTTATACAATGATTTCAGTGCTGCCATAACTTAGCTTCCCTTTCTTGACACTGGTCAGTGATTCAGGCTTGGTTCTTCGGAATCTGAGTGATTCAATACTACACAAGACAGGAATGTGCTCATTAAGCCATGAGGGAACATGCATTTAGTATATTGATATTGTGTTCTTTTCAATTACAAAATCGGACATTGAAACTCATTTTAAAGCGTTTCACAACAATCAGTAACATTGTGGAAGATTTGAATTTTTTTAGGCATTCAATTATGGAGAAATAGGAGAAATGCTGAGGGCACGGTCTAATCGAATGGGAACAGAGTCCTGTAACAACCGCGTTTAGCCAGGTGTTTCCCGGCACTCACAGCGCCAAGAAGCACCACACTATCTATCGGGACTTCGGTTCTATTTGGGGCCTCAGCAGGGAACGCACTTAGTCCTGTTTCCTGAAATGAAGAGCTCTGCTCACTGGGTCTCCTCAATGCAGGAGGAGATCCTGCATGGCGTCGGTGTTCAGGGGCCGGCCGCGCCAGAAAATAGGCCCGGAGGGGAGAGGTCAGCCTGCCAATGGTGGGCCCCGATCGCGGGCCAGACCCCAACGGAGCCCCCCCCCCGGTGAAGGAGTGTCCCCCCCCCACCACAGACCGCCCCCCCCGACCGTTCGCGCAGAGTTCCCGCCGGCAGCGACCAGGGTTGAATGGCACCGGCGGGACTGTCGTATCGGTGCGGCCACTTGTCCCATCTGGGCTGGAGAATCGGTGGCCCCGCCATGCCAAACGCGCCGGCGCAAATGGCGCCGATTCTCCGCACCTCGTAGAATCGCGTGCTGACGTTGGGGCGTCGTGGGGCGGTTGCGGCGATTCTCCAGCCCGGCACGGGGCTCGGAGAATTGCCCCCCATGTGTCTGCTCTTTGGTAAAATTTGGCTGCAGCCTTGGCCCATAATGAGTAAATTGTGAATGTTTAAAAGTTGCCAAAATGTGTCATGACTTCTGGTTCCTCACATGTTGTTATCAGGTTATCTTTATATTATTTACTTCTGTATTGTGTTTCCTGTTTCTGTGTTGGTACATTTGATTATGCATGGAATTCCACATGTAATTAAGCTTTAATATATAAAACAGATATTGTCTCCAAGAGCAATCAGATTTCACATGGGTCATTAATGGGGGCTGTGGTAACATGAGTAACTCGAACCAAATGGGCAGAGATGCATCCAAATTAGATTTACGAGGCCTGGACCTCATTAGTCTAGTAACTTCATTCAAATTAATAGAGAGGGTCTGTTCTTTTGAGAATGTGATGTGACTCATCTGTAAAGGTTTAAATTAATAATACTTAATACATTGGAAATATTTAACTCATACTGTATTTAAATATAACATAAAGCAGCAGATTATGAGATGAGGGGAAAAGGTTGCCCAGAATGTTTCTTATTTTGCAACAGTATTAAGGTAACGTTTTGCTTTTACCATTACAACCAGTTAGCTCCCCTTAATGCTCCCCCTTATTTCACAATGTTAGCTTCTGCTTCTCTTTAAATACAACAGCTACCAGAGTAAAAAAGCTTTGACAAGGATGAAGTTTCAAGTTCATATTGCTGTTACAATTTAAAATTCCAATTCTTTTGCAGATAGATATTCACTAAAATCTGGAAAAGCAAAAATGATAAATGAGGTGAGAGCGAGAGAGGGGGAGAAAGAGAAAGCCACCTGACTAAATCCAAGCTCTTTTCCAGAATAAGTAATACTTGTAATATTATGGGCCAGTGTTTACAGAACATCAAAGTATATCATGGAGTTCACCTGACCCAGAACATTTACTGGATTTTGATTATGGGGAGCACAAGGGCCCACTTTACAGGTGTGATGCAACAGAGAGCTAAAGTATTTTTAAACAAAAACAATGTTTATTCTATGAATCCAGTTAACATTTTACAAACACACAGTAAACATCTTATCAACTAACAACACTGATAACCCTCCGCCGCCAAAGATACAATACTCTATAGGTAACCCTTAGTAACTTTTCTAACAACATCCATAAGTCAAAGACCCTTTTTAACAAAGACAGTCAGCGTGATTCTCCCATAGGGCGGCTAAGTGTTGATGGCGGCGTAAAAACGGGAGTATTTTACTCCAGCATCGGTGCCCATTCTGGGACCCCATTCTCCAGCCCACAGGGGGCTAGCACGGCACTGGAGTGTGCCATACTGCTCCAGCGACTGATCCCGGCGTGAACCCGGCACGGCTGAATCTGCACATGCGCAGTTGGGCCGGCGCCAACTAGCGCATGCGCAGTGGCTTTCTTCCCCGCGCCGGCCCCGACGCCAAATGCCGCAGGGCAACAGGAGCTGGCGCAAAGGAAAGGAGGCCCCCAGATAGAGAGGCCGGCCCGCCGACCGGTAGACCTCGATCGCGGGCCAGGCAACCAAGGAGGCCCCCCCTGGGGTCGGACCCCCCCTCCCCCAACAGGCCGCCCAAGGACCCTTCAACGCCGTGGTCCTGCCGTCTCAGAGGATGTTAGAACGGCGCCGGCGGAACTTGGCTTTTTGTTGACAGCCACTCGGCCCATCCGGGCTGGATAATCGACACAAAACCCGACCAGCGCAGCGCCGACCACGCCGGCACCGAAGGCGCCGATTCTCCACACTGCGGAGAATTGCGTCCCGGCATCGGGGTGGCGTGGCGTGTTTCGCGCGGCGCCGCCCCGATTCTCCGACCCGGCGGGGGCTCGGAGAACTCCGCCCAGTAAGTTTGCATTCCTTACAGAAACAGGTATTACTTTGAAATCATCAAGTGATCTGGAGACATTCTTTAGCATGCAGAGGGAGACCAAAATACACCTCCTTGGTTTGAATGCAGCTCTCAAACTGAAAATGAAACTAAAACTCTGAGGCAAAAACAGCTTCGAGCTCAAAACTAAAGTAAAAATCAGAGCCAGAGCCTAGCTCCACCCACACAATGACATCACTGCAGCCACTTGAGAAGACAAACATTTCTTAAAGTGACATTCCCATGACAGTCAAAACTTTAAAGAGTGTTGTGTTGTGTATTGTATCTGAGGTGAAAAGAAAAGGGATGTGTTAGGGTCTGTTGGATATAGTTTGTGAATGCAATACATTGAGCAATTTCAGTATGAGTGGGGAAACAATATTCTATTCTCAAGTCATTCATTCTCAAATTCCATTCTGGGTCCTACAGGCAAAAGGAACAGCATATATGAAAAGTGCTGGTACGATAATGTTCTATATAGAGGTAAATGAGGTACCATTCCCTCGAATAAACAAATGAACTGCTGGCTACATTGTTTTATATTCTACTATTTGGTAACATATGTTTCTCTGTACATGTTCTTGTAATTTTTCCAAAGAATTGCTCCAAATGATTATTTCTATCCAAGAGGATGGCTGATGGAAACTTTATCATAATGCATTTATTCTGTACAGGTAACACAACCATTTTACAAAGAGCCGTTGTCTAATCGGTTTGTTCCCTTCACCTTCTCCTCACCTATGGATGCTGAATCCAAAGACACTGCCTTCGCATTGAGCATTGAACGTTAGCCACCAATAAGGAGAACTGAAGGTCAGGCTTAATTCTATCCATAGCAAAGGCACACAATTGTGCCTTTGTAGCAGGAGCCACTGGGTAAATAGAGATCTGGCATGGGAACCTTGGCTGAATTTCCCTACAAGGGGCTGTGAGGGGGCTGGTTGTCAGGATCAATTCCAACTCACTAGTTTATACATTAGCTAACTCAACACAGGTTGAGGATTAAAATTGGGACCATCCTACATTGTACTGATCAGCTGGTCAAAGGAGATTATCACTAAGAGTTTTGACCAAAACACACAAATCAAATCAAGTAAACGGTACTTTTAATAAATGTATCTGATATTTCCCAATCGATATAGGGGCACGAATATTTCTTTAATGGAGAAAACAGAGAATAAACCAGCTCACCACAATATCTTGGTCAATATTAACCCCTTAACCAACATCATGAGGACAGATTATCTGATCATGATCACGTTGTTGTTTGTGGGACAAATCTTTTTTTTTTAACATGCTTTCAGATATGTTTATAAGTGAGATTTGGAGTCTTTGTCATGCAGGAGGAGGCTCTATCTATCAGTGTCTGACTCGATAAATAACCTTCCATGGAGGGTATTTACTTTTCAGGTAGGAGAAATTATTTTACGAATATGCATACAGTTATGCTTTTATAGGACACACAAGCATTTAACATGTATTGAGACATAGAAGAAAGACATAGGTAAGTGAGGATACAATTAATACTTCTGTAGAGTGGCTCGCCACACCTCTGATGAAAATTATGGCAAATTTTGTTTTAGGAACTTCAAAATAGTTTGATTAGCAAATCTTGATTTTCAACACGGTTGATTGAGATACAATTTTCTTTTGGCTTCCTTTCTTTCTTGATCCAAAGGAGAAATGAAAGGAATTTTCCATGAATTTTGTGGTTTTTGGCACACTTGTGTTATTTGTATGAAAAAAAAAGCTGTTTGGGTGTGTTTAATCATTTGCCAGGGCAGCAGCTGGTGCAGTAGCGATCTGCAACAAATCACAGGGCCGTTAAACCTAGATTTTCCACAATCAAGAACAAAGCAGAACCAGTTAGCAACAGAACAGCTTGTTCTGGTTGCTAATGTGCTTAAAAAGTTGCTGCATATAATCTAAAACAGCTTTGGAGTGGGGATATTGAGCCTGGCTTTCGAGGTCTTTAGACTAAATTATAACCACATGTAAGGATTAAACAAGAGAATGACAAATTGCACATCAGCTTGCTCATGCTCTGGTTGCACAAGTGGGGAGTTTTTTGCGTTTCTTCTATTATTAAATATCAATAAATATTAATTGTCCAAGACAGTGCCTTGTAAAACTGCCATTAATCAATATAATGAAAACAATAGTTATTATGATAGAATTGTGCTTTTATATACCAATGTTCCTTAATAGGCCATCCCATGTATTCTTAAATTGTTGCTGATCTATGTGGTGTGTGGTGAGTTTTCTAAAGTAGTAACGGGCGCATAGGAATACAGTGGGAAATATAATAGGTTATAATCAAGGCAACTTGAAGAGCTAGACCACAGTTGAAGTGCTTTAGTCATACACCCTGTCCTCAATTACAGCTCATTGCTATCCCCAAAATGCACTATTTTAATCCAATTTAATTATCCAATAAATATTTCCTGGCCTCTTTCTTTTATGTTCCCTTGATGCCTGTGGGCTCTGGTGGAATCTGAGTCTACTCAGTGGAGGCTTTATTAATGTGGTTCTGCATTATTATTATTGGATGTTTGGGCTATAGTAAAAAACAGACATGCTTTGCCCTCCAGTTCCAATCCTATTCCAATTAGGTGTATTGTACCTCCATCTGCAAAGTGAAAAAGCAAAGACATTGGGCCATTTTGACGTCCTCTTGGCGTCATGAATGGGGTCAGTAATTGCAACAACATTGTTTCACAAACGTATAAAAATGGGCCCACGCAATCTTCCCATAGGTGGAAAGATGCTTGGGTTAGGGTGGGGTCATGATTTCGACATTGCAATTGAAAGCCCTGGGGGAAGTTTGTATTTTCTGTCCCCCATTATTTTTGTCAGGTTGGAAGTGTTTTAGAAAGCTTTGAAAAAGCTGTCTTCTTTATGGGTTTGGGAACCTTGGAGAAGAAGGCCTGCTGAATAATTGGGTACATTTTGACAGGTTAAATGATTTGACAATTTCAAACGTCAATGTTAGATGTTATGATTTAAGATAGAAGAATTTCTTTCTGCATTGATTGATCACAAGGCTCAGTCCTGTAAAGTTAAGTTGACCATTAATTGTAATAGTTCAGTGTTGAAATATATGAGAGTACTTTTTCAATTGGAAAGGTGTCATAGTGCATTCAAAAATGTAGAAGAACATGCTTGGGAAGCTCTAAACAAGGGATTTAAGCATCCAGAATTATTTAACAGAAAATAATTACCCTACAGCTGAAACTTCGAAAGAAAATATAACCTCCTGCATTCCTTTGATTGACAGGGCAGCTGCTTTGAAATAGGAAGCAACCACTAGCTGTGATTTTGTGAGCTGGCAGAGGTCTTGACATTCAGGCACTATTGGGCTTTCTCTGCAATCGCGGTCTCTGGTGGCAAATGTCCCACCTATTGGCCACTTAAAATGGCCAACTCCCGATTCAAAATGGTGAACGGCAAAGGCTGATGGGAAAGTCAGCCAACAAGACAAATACGAGCAGCTGCAGGTTGGCTGTGTATTTACCTCTGGAAAGGCCAGACAAGATCGATACCAGCAACCATCAGCATAACAAAACACCAGCCATCTGCATACTAATGAGCAATCCCCAGGAACAATAATTAACATTTAGACACACAAAGCAAAACCAGACTCTTCGGCGCCAGCAGTAGCCTACACAAAAGGAGGTGAACGAGCACCTCAAGACCGCCCATCGATCAGGGAACCGCTCCAGCATTGGAGAAAATCGAACCAAGCGATTGGGACAAAGTCCAATCACTTGGGACCAGGTATAGGGTCTGCCCCGAAAGGTGGGAAGCCCCTGGGGACTATAAGAATTGAGCCCCAAGTTCAAATCACTCTCTTCCCAACCTCTTCTCCACCGCTTCTCCAGCTCTTCACTCTTCAGCAGCTGGTCGAAACTGTAAGTCTTACTTCAACGCTCGCTACGAGATAGGCGCTCCTAGCTATCAATCTGTGCCAACTTCGAATCCCGCAGGCTCAGAACCCGAACGAAAGGCCATTTGTTTCCCTGACCTGGTGGGCCAGTTCCAAATTAAGTATAGGCCTGTTAGTGTAGAAGTAGCTTAAACGTAGAATTGTGCATGAGTAGTGATTACTGTGTATAATAAATGTGCTTTGATTTAAATCTTACTAATCTGTGTATTGGATTATTGATCATTACTCGGACTTGAACCACGTGGCGGTATCATAAAGGTACCTGGCGACTCAAGAGCAAAGGTAATAAAACAGAGCAATTGAACTAAGGCAAAGTTAGCAACACTATCAAGAGTGCTGGTCAATCAGAGGTTGGCAGCTCATGCCGCCAGCACCAGTGGGATTTGTGACAGCTGCCGACAATGCACTCAGCAGAAGGCCAAGATAATCTTGGGACCCAAGGCCACATGTGGGTGAATGTGGGATGGGAATCGGAGTAGGCCGCACCATTGCCGTCCTAGCCCCCTGTGGGCCACAGAATGGGGTCCCGGAACGGGCGCCGATGCCGGAGTAAAGCACTCCCGTCTTTACTCTGGCGTCGGCACTTAGCCGCCCGATGGGAGAATCCCGCCTAATGTGTGTCAGTTGGCTCATTAATTACCCCAATTGATATCCTTTAGGCAATGGCTGGGAATCCCACATCAGCCCCTTCTGCTCACTAACTTAATCATGGATAGTTTTGCTGCCACTGGGAAACTGATGATGGGCCTTGCCCACAATTAAGTGGGCCCAGCTGACATGTTTACCATGCGACTTGCCATCTCATCTTTCAGTTTTAATTGGCTCCATTGTCTGAAATTGCAAGGCTATGCTTTCACAAATTGAGTCCATTATGAAAGCTTGGCTGAGTTTCAATAGCTTAGATCCGCTCAGTTCAGCAGAAGGTTATGCACACAGTTTGCTTGACAGTTTTTAATTTTTTTAAGAGTATCCAATTATTGTTTTTTTCCAATTGAGGGGCAATTTAGCACGGCAAATCTGCCTACCCTGCGCATCCTTTTGGGTTGTGGGGACGAGGCCCAGGCAGACATTGAGAAAATGTGCAAACTCCACATGGACAGTGTCCCCAGGCCGGGATCAAACCCGCATTCTCAGCACCATGAGGTAGCAGTGCTAACCACTGCACCACCAAAGCCGCTCCACTTGACTGTTTTAAGTGGTTATTGAAGGATTAGTTTTCTTTGATATGGTTACAGGGTAGAAGTTTGTTTGGTTTTGCAGCTGAATCACCACCTAAAGGGGTTGAAATATTTTTCAATGGAACTGACGTTTTTTCTGTGCAGTGTAAATAGTTTGTATTTGTGTTAAATCTGCAGTAGGCAGAACACATAGACAAAAGTAGAAATTACAGAACAAGGTTTATTTCGATACGATTCCAATACTCCTCCACTCCCCTAAGGGTCTCCTTCCCAGACTTTCAGCTAGGCCGGGGTTTTTATACAACTGAGGCTCTCCTTGTAAAGGGGAACCCCCCCCCCCCTTAAAGGGCAAGGCTTGCCTGTCTGAAAGGGGAAGTTCATTTTCCTGCTGAAGCCTAGGTGAGGTGGGGGCTGGGCACATAGAAACCGATGTCGACAGCAGCTTCGCAGAATCCTCATCGCTAGTGTTGAATCTGCAGTAGGCAGAACGCGGAGACGAAAGTATAAATTACAAAATGAGATTTATTTTGATACAAGTTACAATAATCCTCCACTCCCCTGAGGATCTCTCGGGGAGGCGGTGGCATAGTGGTATTGTCACTGGACTAGTAAACTTAGAGTACCAGGCGAATGCTCTGGGGATCGAAGTTCAAATCCTGCCACTGCAGATGGTGAAATTTGAATTTTAAAAAATCTGGAATTAAAAGTCTAATGATGACCATTAAACCATTGTCGTAAAAACCCATCTGGTTCACTAATTTCTGTTAAGGAAGGAAATCTGCCATCCTTACCCAGTCTGGCCTACAATGACTCCAGATCTACAGCAATGTGGTTGACTCTTAACTGCCCCCTCAGGGAGAATTAGGAATGGGCAATTAGGATGCCCAGATGCCATGAACAAATTTTAAAAAAAGCTAGGCTGGGGTTTTTACACAACTGAGGCTCTTCTTGCAAAGGGGAAACTCTGCCTCCTTAAAGGGGAAGGCCTGCCTGTCTTAAAGGGGAGGTTCATATTCCATTGAGATCATGGGAAATTGTTCTGATCCCAGGACCTGTTCTAACAGTTTGCTTGGCAATTTTATTAGATTTTTAGAGGTTTAATTTTAAGTCCATTTCAAAGGATTCTCATTGCTAATGCATGGCTCCTGACCACTATGCATTGTGGAAATTGTGTGAGTGGCTATGGAGAATACATGGCTGCATGAGGGGGCATGGAGGTGTGAGTGGACAGAGTAGGTATGGTGTTATGAGGGTCATGGAGGGAGCATGGAACGAGAATGAAGGCGTGAGGTGCACGGAGCGGGTATGAGGAAACATGGAGGGAGCATGAGGCTATGGGGACATTGAGGGGGCATGGGCATGATGGGACATGGAGAAAGAATGGGGTGGGTTGTGGGCTGAGGGGTGAAGGCTAGGATGCAAATGAGTGATGTGGAGATGTGGATCAATGTTCCATTGAGCTGAGATAGGCTCCCTAACCAGCTGCCTCTGCGACCGCAGTCCCGTACCAGCCTCCCCGAACAGGCGCCGGAATGTGGCGACTAGGGGCTTTTCACAGTAACTTCATTGAAGCCTACTTGTGACAATAAGCGATTATTATTATCATGTATCCAGGAGATGAAGTGCCTGTGGGCAGAGATGACAGGCAAGGGTTTCCAAAGTTGGGAATTATTGGGTTTGACTTGGGTTTTCCGAGCCCAACACACAAATCCAGCCCGTTGACCAGCAAACTAGGAATATCCTGCCAAAATTAATAACATTTTATTTTTTTCATTAAACACCATACCTATTCAAATATCCCAACTTGTGTGCTTCCAATTAATTTATGCAATGGTATGTTTCACTCATGCTCAAATTATGGAGTTTTGATCATGGATATGCTTAATTTATGTTTTCTCCCCCATACTTTGCAATCAGTTGGAATAACTCATTGTATTAAAAACACAAATGAGATGCACTCAAAATCTAAAGTATGGAGCTTCTGAATGAGAAGCTTCAACAAAAACATACTAAATTTTCATTATCCCCCAATATATATAGCTCCAAAAAGTCTTGAAGCTTGCATTAGTGAGAGGAACAATTTAAAACTTTAAACTGCTGCTAAAAAATAAAGGTAGCGAGACAGGCTTCAAGTTGATGTATGAGATTTAGCCATTTACAAAGGCTGTTCATACTGTTTATACTGCATGCTATGTGTGAGTACTGATATTCTTTGATATGCAGGTACAGCTTGAAGGAAATGTGTTAATTTGAATAATTTTGCACATCAGTTGTATGTTAAGGTTCCAAACCAAATTAATAAACTGTATTTTGAAATTTACATTTACAGTTTACAGTCCTGGCATAAGTTATAAAAGGGACAGGCTTCAGTCAACTTCAAATGAATTTATGATCAAAGTATGGTCCAGCACGAGTCATTCAAGGAAGAGAGCGTGTCTCTGAATACAGAGCTTGCTGGACTTGCCATTATTTGTTTCACAGATTTTAGTCCTCTGCTGCTCTTCCATATATCTAACTCCTTCTTGAAATTACATAATGCTTTTACTCAACTACTTTCTGTGATAGTGAATTCCACAGGTTCACCACTTTCTGGGTGAAGAAATTTCTCCTCACCTCAGTCCTAATAGTCCCTTATCCTCAAACTATGACCCCTTGTTCTGGACTCCCCACCATTGGGAACATTCTTTCTGAATCTACCTTGTATAATCCTGTTAGAATTTTATAAATTTCTATGAGATCCACTCTCACTCTTCTAAACTCCAATGAATATAATCCCAACTGACTTAGTCTCACCTCATATGACAGTGCTGCTAGCCCAGGAATCAGCCTGGTAAACCTTTGCTGCACTCCCTCTATAGCAACAACATCCTTCCTCAGATAAGGACAGCAAAACTGCACACAATACTCTAGGTGTAGCGTCACCATTATAAAACATCCCTATTCCTAAATTCAAATCCTCTCGCTATGAAGGCCAACGTACCATTTTCCTTCTTTACTGCCTGCAGTACCACGCGCTTACTTTCAGCGACTGATGCATGAGGACACCAAGGTTATTTACGTGCTTCCAATTAATTTATGCTTTGGTATATTTCCTACATGCACAAATCAAGGAGTTTTGATCATGGACATGCTTAATTTGGTGTCATTCAGAATCCACTTCTCTAAATTTACACCCATTCAAATAATAATCTGCCTTCCTATTTTTGCTACCAAAACGGATAACCTCACATTTATCCACATATTACTGCATCTGCCATGCATATGTCCACTCACTCAGCCTGTCCAAATTCCGCTGATGCATCTCTGCATCCTCCTCACAGCTCACCCTCCCACCCAATCGTCCAAATCATTAATATATTATGTGAACAGTTGGGGTCCTAACACAGAACCCAATGGTACCCCACTAGTCATTGCCTGCCAGTTGGAAAAAGATCCATTTATTCCAACGTTATTCCTGTCTGCTAACCAACCTTCTATCCATCTCAAGTATCTATCCGCAATCCCATGCGTTTTAATGTTACATAGTAATCTGCTATGTGAGACCTTGTTGAAAGCCTTCTGAAGTCTAAATAAACCACATCCACCTGTTCTCCCTGGTCAACTCTACGAGTTATGTCTTCAAAGAATTCTAGTAGATTTGTCAAGCATGGTTTCTTTTTTTTGAATCCATGCTGACTTTGCTTGATTATACCATTGTTTTCCAAATGCTGTGCTATGAAATTCTTGATAATGGACTCCAGCAATTTCCATTCTACCGACGTTAGGCTCACTGGTCTATAGAACTAAGGTTCTTTCTACCTCCCTTTTTAAATAGCAGGGTGATATGAACGGCCCTACAATCTTTAGGAACGATTCCAGAGTAAAAAGAATTTGGGAAAATGACTATCAATGAATCTCTTATTTCTCGGGCCACTTCCTTAAGTACTCTGGGATGAAGATTATCAGGTCCTGGAGATTTATTCGCTTTCAATCCTATTGATTTCCCCAAAGCCATTTCTTTACTAATACTAATTTCATTCAGCTCCACTCACTGAAACATGTGTTCCTCAGAACTTCCTGTACATTATTCATGTCTTTCTTTGTGAAGATAGAAGCAAAGTACAAATTTAGTTTCCCAACCATTTCTTTGTTTCCCATTATGAATTCCCCAGTTTATAACTGGAAGGAGCCTAAATTCGTTTTTCATCAATCTTCTTCTCTTTACATACCTATAGAAACTTTTACAGTCAGTTTTTGTGTTCCCCGCTAGCTTACTTTCATATTGTATTTTCCGCTTCTTAATCAATCCCTTTGTTCACCTTTGTTGAACTTTAAACTGTTCCCAATCCTCAGGTCTATTGCTTTTTCTTGTTAATTCATATGCCCCTTCTTTGAATCTAATACTATCTCTAATTTCCCTTGTAAGCCATGGTTTGACCACGGTTCCCTTTCTACTCTTGTGCCAAATCGGAATAAACAACTTTTGGAGTTCATCCATTTGTTCCTTGAATGCCTGCCATTGCCTGTCCACTGTCCTTCATTTCAGCGATGTTTCCCAGGCCTTCATAGCCAGCTCATGCCTTATACCATTATAGTTACCTTTATTGAGGGTCAGAACCCTGGACTCAGAATCAACTACCTCATACCCCACCTTAATAAAGAATTCTATCATATTATGGTCACTCATCCCCAAGTGTTCTCTCACAACTATATTTCCAACTAATCCTTTCTCATTGCACAGCAGCCAGTCCAAGATGGCTTGTTCTCTTGTTGGTTCCTCAATGTATTGGCCCAGAAAACCATCATGGAGACACACCAGAAATTCCTCCTCTATTGTACTGACTAATTTGACTCGCCCAATTTATATGCAGAGTAAATTCCCCCATAATCACAGATGTTCCTTTATCACATGAATCTCTGATTTCCTGTCCAATGCTATTCCCAACATTACCACGGATGAAGTTTGGTGGTCTATATACCACCCTGACAAATGTTTTTTGTCCCTTCATGTTTCTTAACCATACAGATTTCACATCAACTATGCTAATATCTTTCCTTCATATTGTATCAATATCTTCTTTAATCAACAATGTAACTCCACTACCTTTTCCTTTCTGCCTGTCCTTCCTCAAAACTGAATAGCCCTCACTGTTTAGTTCCCATTCTTTTATTCCCTTTTCTTCTCATGTACTTAATGATCTGTTGAGCTGCTCGCAGAAAAATACTTTTCACTGTACCTCGGTACAAGTGATAATAAACAAATCCAATCCATCCTTGGTCACCTTGGAGCCATGTCTCCATAGTCCCAACTATATCATCCCCCTTTACATCTATCTGCACAATTAATTCAGTCATTTTATTTTGCATGCTCCATGCTTTCAGGTACAAAACCTTAAGGCTAGTCCTTCTAACGTTCCTTGTCGCATCACTACTATTTTTTTTACAGTGTCATTATCTGATACAGGGCCTTGATTTCTCTGCCTATCACTTTTCTTAGTCTCCTTGCTGTCGTTTTCTCTTGTGCTTGATTCCCCTGCTCTGAATCCTTACATAGATTCCCATCCCCCTGCCATATTAGTTTCAATGTCATACTGTATATTTAAATGTCATACTATATATTTTTATTGCCGCAAGTGACCACTTTACGACATCTATAGTGCTTTCCTGAATATAGTTGTTTAAAATGTTACATAGTTATACAGCACGGAAGGAGGTCATTAAGCTCACTGTGCCTCTTCCAGATCTTTACTCAGTTCGTTCCACAACCCTATTCTTTCCACATCATCCTGTAAATTTTACTTTTCAAGTGTTTGTCCAATTCCTATTTGAACGCTACTACCAAATCTGCTTCAGAAATTTTTTGCCAGATCTAACAGCTCACTGAATCCCAGGAAACTTTCCTGTCTAGCCTTGTTAAGATCTCAATATTCTTCATAAAAGCAGAGGCTAATGATATATCAAAGTGAGGTTAAAGTTATTCATATCAGATTTTCTTTTTGTTCAGTCCTGTTCTCCTGAATTTTTTCCCCCTGGATGGTTGTTCCAACAGCTCCTGGTTTTTCTGGGTGTCCTTCACATGTGAAAGTAGGTATTAGGAGTTAATGGTGCTACTAGCCCTGTAGAGTTGTAACAGAAAACTGCACAAGTGATCTGTGAAGTATTGTGCACACTGTCGTGTAGGTCACACCCTCCTGCAGAGTTTAGGATCTGCAAACTTGTCCTTCTGATTTATACACAGGTGTGATTAATGAGATTTTACTGGGTAAGGGGGACTTGTTTCAGTGCAAAAGAGTGGATTGTAGGGGAATTAATTAGTACATACTTCAGTGGGATTTCACCCGCTGTTTTTTAAACTGAACAATGTTAGATTTGTAAATTGAAGAATTATCGCTGTCAAATCCTAGAGCTGGTGAAATCGGCATTGGTACTTTTCGCTAAGTGAAAACAGACTTGGTCCTATTTTCAGCCTTTTGGTAGTAGCAAAGAAGTCAGCAGAAAGGCAGCAAATCTCCTTGTGATGGTGAACAGCACCCAGGATCAAGAGCTCCTCTGCTACCACACTGATAGTGAGATTGTGTATTTCCATTCTGCAACATCACCCCAGCCTCAGCTCACCTGCTGCTGAAATTCTGCTTCCAAAATTAGGCCTTATTTAATGTTCCCCTAACAGACATAGGGACCCAACAGCTGATTCTCTGGTTCTTCAGCCGCATGTTCCTCGGAGGCACGTCCTCGCCGGCAGCGGGATTCTCTGTTCCCGCCACCTGAAAATCGTATTGCCCATTGTTGCCACCCCATGCCATGGGGAAACCCAGGGCGTGAGTGTGCTACCGGCGCAATGGAGAATCCTGCCAGTGGAGAGTCCCGCCCGAGTGCTTTAGATGAATCAGTAATTACAGACCCCATTTGCCAGCCGGCAAGCAGATGCAATGCATCTAAGAGTGCAGAGGAGTCCATTAGCAACTTTTGAATGTTATTGACACATTCACTTTGCTGTGAACCACAAAGTTGGGTTTTCTCAATGGAAGCTGGAGCTGGGTCATGCAAGAGTCTTTGGCATCATTAGTAACATCGCTCAGGGATGCTCACATCTGAGGACATGTACAGTCCGTGTGCCACCATTCTCTTTGTTTGCTTATCATGTTGAAAATCTTCCTCCAATCCTGGCTCCATGTGTTGTTCTCATTGCAGAGACAAGTTATGCAGTTTACAGCCAACTGCAGTCATATGGGACACTTTGTGTCGGCTGCATGGCATGAAGAAATGGAGGGGAAGTGATGGTGTAGCGGTATTGGCGCTAAACTAGTAATCCGGAGACCCAGGGTAATGTTTTAGTAACCTGGGTACAAATCCCACCGTAGCAGATGAATTTAATTCAATAAAAGTCTGGAATTAAAAGTCTGACCATGAAACCATTGCCAATTATCATACAAACACATTTGGTTCACTAATGTCCTTTGGGGAGGAAATCTGCCAACCTTACCTGGTCTGGTCTACATGTGCCATAAATGCTGGTAGCCCAGAGAGCGATGCGCATATCCAATGGATTTTTAAAAAAATCAAGGAAAACCCACCTGACCTGATCAGGGATCAGAATTATTTCTGGACCTGGACATCTCTGTTAGATGAGGATTTTAGTTGGCCAACGAATCTGGTTGCATAGCACCTGGAGGAAGCCACCAAACTTTAAACCTCAGAAACCTTTCCTGCTGCTTTTGCATTTGAAAGTATTTGCTTTAGCAAACATGGCATCTGACACCACATCATCACAGCCTCTGCCAGGCTGACTGATACTGATATTTCAGCAGTGGCCTGAAAGAGCAAGGAACAAGAGTCTATCGTGACCTTGGCTGCAAATGCTGTTTTGTGTGGCAGTTGGTTGCAGTGTTGACATAATTGTACAGAAAGCTCCCTAGATAACCCTAACCTCCTTAGGCACTGCTCACCAGTGAACTGCTGGTATTGTAATGCTGAGCCTGTACACGTCATTGAAAAATAACAATACCTCAGCCGGTGTTTGATCTTGCTGTAGCAGCAACTATGTTTGCTCCTGTCCCAACCGTAGCCACAGTAAAATATCCAGAATACCCAGAAAGGAAAAAAGGGAATTGGCAGGAGCTCCTTAAGAGTTCAAAATGTTTTACAGCCACGCAAAGCATTTAAAACAATCTCCCCCACCTCTGTCAGATGTGTTTTCAGCAGGGGAACACGTAAAATACGAAGTGTGATCAACCCACCATCTTCACACCCAATCCAAAGCTGTCCCCCATAAAGAGTTAGGTGGCTGGGCACAGAAATCGGCAGCCCACCTGCTATTAAATAAATAATCAAAGCTCAATTGAGCTTCTAACCAAGCCAATTGACCGAGATAGTATGCTGACTATGCCATAATACGGTTGGTATGGGTGGGCTGGCCATTTTTGAGCCAACATTGAATAAAGACAGGAAGAGAGGGAAGGTCCATCATTCTGTGCAAATTGGGGACAGTCTCCATCCCTCATTCCTCATGATGTGGAGATGCCGGCGTTGGACTGGGGTGAGCACAGTACGAAGTCTTACAACACCAGGTTAAAGTCCAACAGGTTTGTTTCGATGTCACTAGCTTTCGGAGCGCTGCTCCTTCCTCAGGTGAAACCTGAGGAAGGAGCAGCGCTCCGAAAGCTAGTGACATCGAAACAAACCTGTTGGACTTTAACCTGGTGTTGTAAGACTTCGTACTGTGCTCATTCCTCATGGCCTAGTTCTCAAATTCCAACCCTTCCCTGGGCTATTGGATCTCTCCCCACTCTTAAAGCCTGGAACCTAACTTCTCTGGCAGCCATTGCTCATCATCCTTCTCCTCCTTCCAGTCCTAGCAGTGTCCACTATTAAGCTTGAGGTGCAGGCCACTCAAAATTGGGACTTTCTTCCCACTGAGTTCTGGAAGTCCCACTCTTGCCTATTTGAGGCCATCGGCAGCACTTTCCAGGTGTGTCAGCTGCCAGCCAAGTCTTCTCCCGGGGAGCGGGAGGGGAGCGGGAGGGGTGGTGAGCAGACTTCCGCTCAGCTTTTTTTGCGGGGGGGAGTTGGTGAGCAGAACCCATCCCCTCCCCAGCCAGTGGGGTGTTGTGGAACTCGTGGTAGAGCAACACAGCTGGAATTGAAAATAGTATTGAAATCGTAACTGTTTCAATTGATGTTGAGTTGCTTATGTTAAATGAACCTCGCACCATTTTTCAGTTTGGTTCCTGACTGCCTAAATCTGCCAAAAAAATCAGAATGAGCAATCAATTCACTATAACTTGGCAGTTCTATCCTCTATATGACCCGATCACCTGATACTAATGTGTAAATAGTGAAATGTCTCTCTTCCCCTTGTTCCACAGAGACACACAACCAGATGTACAGGAATTGGTATTGAGGGCAGTTCTTCGGTGTGACTGCCTGATCAGTTATGTGAGTACTTCAGCTCTTAAGCCAATGTTGCACGTAATTGGGCCACCCGGATATAATGTGATGAGCCATTTTAACCTTCAAAGCAATCTCTAATGTTTCTGAAATTTCTGTTTGTTTAGTAAAGCGCTAATAGAATGCTGACATGGTCTTATTGACACTTTGAGGAGTCTCCAGAAATGGTGTATGCTTTTAGATTCATTATTTTGTCACTAGCATCCATTCAATAATGCTTATCCTCTACAGTGATATGCTGAATAGATGTGTTGTGTTCTATGTCACATTAAATACATAAAGAACAAATAAATCGGCTCTGTCATCGAGATAGCTTCTGCACTAAAAAAGCTGACAAAAATCAACTCTCAGCAGAGAAAAAAAGAATAGACTTGGATCACCCCGGAGATATCGTATGTGGTTGAACTCCTTAGGGAGTAAAGCCTATCATGAGCACTGCACTTTTCCGAAAATGGTCAAATAATTTGTTAAACAAATCATTTGAGTTTTACACTTTTATCAGTGTAAAACATTATTTAAAAGCTGAAAATATTTTCTTTCAGCCGCAGGTCCTCAGATTCTAAATGCACAACTGAACTACAAAAACAACTTTATTAGAATGTGAAATCTAACATTGGCTTAATTTAATCCATGTGGGCACGTACTTTCTTTCAGTTAATGGGACCTTTCCTAGTAGTGAAGGAATGCAACAGCTCTTTCATAAAAAATGTAACATTCTGCCAAGCCTTTTATCCCACAAGGCTAATTTAATTTATGTTATGATGGATGATTTAATGGATTCTACAGAAACAAGTTAAAGATTCAACATCACTCTGGTATAACCTGACTCATTTTACTTACATGAATAATTAGAAGCATCTTTGGAAAAAAAGCTTTAAGGAAGAGACAATTGCATTCTAAATCTGCACTATTTATAATATGGCATTCTGTGTATAAAATGTTAATCCATTAAGAGTCTTAGAACCTGGGAATATTATCACCAAATGTTAATAGCTTGTCAAAAGAAGAAGAAAAACAGAAACCAAAATCAGATTGTAAAACAGTACAGTCTACACGCTCACAAATCGCTTTTGGACTGGAAGATTAATGGATTGCATTAGTGTGAATATGCTGATAAAAAGATCCAAGGTAAATGTATGGATGATCAACCTGAACAATGCCCCCCTCTCGCCTAAAATGGCCCCATGATTTGCCACAAAAATAAATAGATTGCATTCTAATTTAAAGGATAAAACTATTCAGATTTAAATATATATGTTGATTATATGAGTGGACATAAGGAAGGTTAATGCATGGCTGGGGAAATGGTGCAAAAGGGAGGGCTTCCGATTCGTGAGGTATTGGGGTTAGCTGTGGGGCAGGAGGAACCGGCACCAGGTGCAATGATTGAGACTAACACTCTCGCAGAGAGGTTAACAACTGCTGTGGAGAAAGGTTTAAAGTAATTTTGCAGGGGGAGAGACACCAACGTGAGATATTAGAGAATAGATACAAATGAATTGGAAGAGACAACTAGCATCAGAATAAAACATCAATAGTTTAGAAATAGGAAAGATCAGGGTATATGCCTGTGCGGTAAATGAGGTTCGTGGGTTGCAGGTACAAGTAACTCGTTGGAATTTTGACACAGTGGGAATAATGGAAACCTCAAAGAATGGAATGAATGTGCACTTAATATTCCCTGCCAAAATGGGTGTGAATTAACCACCGTGTTGCGCCCAGCGTGTTGAGGATTTCAGCCATGGTCATCACAGACTGAGCTAGGCCTTGGACACCAACTCTCAAGATGCTGACATCGTGCTGCAGGCTCTCCACTGCGGTCGCCACCCTAGCAGTGTTGGCCTCGGTGCCACGCATTGTCAGCATCAACTCCTGTGCCTCTAGCCCTTGGGACTCCTCCAATTAGCTATGCACCTGTCGGAATGTCACTGACATCTCCTCCTGAATTTAACGGCAGTGTCATAGCATTTGCCTCAGCTCTGGGATAACCTTGTCCAGAGGCTCGGCATCTGACTGGGACCCAGCTGGGTCCTGGGATCCAGCAGATCTTTAATGCTGACTCTTTTGGATGTTCCTGTCTCCACCTGATGTGCATCAGCACTGTGTGGTGCTCACCAGATTGTGGTCCAGAAGCCTGTCCACTAATGTCGCCACCGAGATATGTGTCTCTGCACTGGTGGAAGAAAGGGATGGTAGCTGTGATGCGTCGAAGGTGGTCACCTCGGAGCTGTCCTCCGAGGTGTTCTCTTTGGTGTCGGGGTGGTGCCTGATCAGATGGAGATCCTGGGCGCGATTCTCCCAAAGGGAGACAAAGTCCTTACGCCGGAGTGAAAACCGGACTGTTTCACTCCGGCGTCAGAGCTCGCTCCCAGCCCCCTATTCTCCCATCCCCGGGGGGCTAGGAGCGGGGTCACGTATTTTACGCGCACTGGGCCTTGGCGCCACGTAAAAGGTGGCACGCGTAAATGACGTGGCCGGCGTTGCGTAAATGAAGTCACCCGCGCATGCGCGGTTGCCTCCTCCCCGAAGCCGCCCCGCAAGAAGATGGCGGAAGGATCTTGCGGTGCGGCGAAGGAAAGGAGGTCCTCCTTTAGAGAGGTCAGCCCAACGATCGGTGGGCCCCGGTCGCGGGCAAGACCCCATCGGAGGCCCCCCCTGGTGAAGGAAACCCCCTCCCTCCCCCCCCATTCCCCCCCCCCCCCCCCCCAGCGTACCTGCACAGTTCCTGTGGACAGCGCCAGCGGGAACCTGTCGTGTCGGAGCGGCTGCTCGGCCCATCCGGGCCGGAAAATAGCGAGGGTACCGGAGAATCGCCGTTGTGAGTGTCTCGGGCGATTCTCCGGCTGGCGCGGCGCAGAACTCGATGGGGCCGTTCTCGCCAGTTGGGAGAATGGTGGGACGGCGTCGGACTGGCGTTGCACGATATAATGGCACGGCCGGCGATTCTCCCACCCGCCGCAGCCTCTGAGAATTGCGTCCCCTGTGAGAGAATGGACATGTTGTCAGTGAGAGGGAAGGATCATTTTGTCTGACATGAACAACTCACTGAAGGCAGGTGATCTGGGTGAAGGAGCAGGAGATGCTCACCTCTGTGGTGCAGACCAACCTCGCTGTCAGTGAGCGCACTCTCTCTTTGGCCAAGCCCACAATCTCCAGGGCCCGTTCCTCAGAGGGCTGAGGACTCTGATCTCTGCTACTTTGCCCCCCGCCCTGTCTTGGCCCTTTCACGCATATTCTGGGCCAATGTATCCTGCAGAGACAAAGAGGGGGCACACACCTATGGCGTGTGTGGGCACTGTAACTTGAAATTAAGGGGTTGTGCTGGTGGGTGCCAGGGGATGTTAATGAACAAGCACGTAGGCCGGATGTGGGAGCATGCGAGGTATCAGCCAGTGATTTGTTGGGGGGGAGGGTTAGGGAATTTGAGGGGTGGCAGGCGGAGCCGATGCCAGGAGAGAGATGGAAATTTATCCTTGCAGTTCGTTGGAGGTCATTGGTCTTCTTCCGACAATGGACCCTGGCCCTCCGACCCCCTCGGGGGAACAGGATTGTTGTTTACTGTAATCTTGTCTTGCAATGATTCTACAGAACTGCTGGTGACTAAGCCAGAACGATGTTTTATTAATGTACATGCAGTTAAGTAATGGTACAAATCTTATAGAGACCAAGTTATTACAGAATTCCTCGAGACTCTCTTGGAACTGCACTCATGTGCGACTTGAGGACGTCTTACTTGTGTACAATCTTCTGACGAGTTTCCCTTGTCACATGACCACTGTCTCCAGACCGCATGATGGATGTGTACCGCCACCTGCAGGCTGGAGGTCACACCACTAACTATATAAAGTATTGTCTACAGGCATATCACCACAAGGATGTCCCATCTCCCATCAGCGTCCAGAAGCCTGGCTAGGTCAGCATCGCCAGGCAGTACGGTGGCGCAGTGGTTAGTGTGGTGTTGGGCGTTCTGACACACAGATGAGCCAACACAGTTGTATTTGGTACAACGCTGTTATATTCATACTTACTATCTACAGTTTTGTCTTGATACTCTGCACGTGGGGACTCCCTGTCTGTGATGTTAAAACAGGTCTTGTCGTTGTCCTTGTCCCCAGATCTCCTGCCCACCAGGTGTTGTGTTTGTCCTTTTATTCTGTCCCTGTCTTTGTCTGTGATTGGTTGTGGTGTTGTGTGTTCTGATTTGTCTGTTGGTCTGTCTATCATGATGTGTGTGTTTGAATATCATGACAGTTAGCACTACTGCCTCATGGCGCCGAGGCCCCGGTTCGATCCCGGCTCTGGGTCACTGTCTGTGTGGAGTTTGTACCTTCTCCCTGTGTCTGCGTGGGTCTCGCCCCCACAACCCAAAGATTCATTTGCGGTGAGTAGCCTGTGGAACCTCGTTAAGTGGAACGTTGCCAGCCTCATTGGGCCGAGGGCCAGGAAGTGGCGGTTCCCGCTCGCTACAACACTTACAAATCTTTCCAGACAATCATCCCCAAGGAGTTGGGGAGTGGGTGGGGGTGGGGGGAGGAATGGGGGAGGGAGGGAGGGGGGGAGGGGGGGAGGGGGGAGAGGGGGAGGGCGGGGAGGGAGAGGGCGGGGCGGGAGGGGATAGGGCGGGGGGGGATGCGGGGAGGTGGGCGGTGGCAATTTTGATCAAAGAGACTGTCAAGCATGAGAAAATAATGAAATTAACTTCCTTAAACATTCTCAGCAGACATTCAGCTACACAACGGACCCCAAACAAATATTATTTAAAGGCATCACCATGGGACTTTCACATGAGTTGTTTTTAACGTTATTTTGCTGCTGTAGAGTGAATGGAAGTACTGTGTACTGTGTTGTTCAAAGAGTTCCAAAGCGATGTAGGAGCTGAATGGGAGTGGTCTGGGATCTTTCTCATGACTGCAATGGAGTTTGAAGACCGGCAGTGGGATTCTCCCTTCTGGGGGACTAAGTCCCCACGCCGGCGGGAGAACCGGCGCCAACCACTCTGGCGCCAACAGCCCCCGAAAGTACGGAATTCTCCACACTTCCGGGGCGAGGTGGATGCCGGAGGGGTTGGCGCTGCTCCAGCCGGCGCCGAAGGGACTGCGCGAGTTTGTGTATGCGCCAAAGTGCTGGCGCGATCTCGCGCATGCGCGGAACTGCCGGCATGGTTCCGCGCGTGCGCAGACCGGCCGGCGTATTTTGGTGCATGCGCGGGGGGGTTCTCTTCTACGCGCTGGCCATGGTGGAGCCATATAGGGGCCGCGCAGAAGGAAGGAGTGCCCCCATGGCACAGGCCCGCCCGCAGATCGGTGGGCCCCAATCGCGGGCCAGGCCACCGTGGGCCCCCCCCCAGGGTTGGATCCCCCCGCGCCCACCTGAGGATTACCCACGCCAACTTACTTGCCAGGTCCCACCAGTACGTAAGTTGAGTGATTCACGCCGGCGGGACTGCCAAAAACGGACGGCTGCTCGGCCCATTGGGGCCCGGAGAATTGCCGGGGGGGGGTCGCTGCCAATGGCCCCCGACCGGCGTAGCGTGAACCCCGCCCCCGCCCGAGGACTGGCGCTGGAGAATACGGCAGCTGACGTCAGGGCAGGATTCTTGCCGCCCCCCAGCGATTCTCCGACCTGGCGGAGAATTCCGCACTTTCGTGGTCTGTTGACGCCGGAGTGGTTGGCGCCGGTTCTCCCGCCGGCGAGGGGACTTAGTCCTCAGAAGGGAGAATCCCGCTGCATAAGACCAGTGTTTTCCAAACTTTTTTCCGGGGACCCATTGTTGCCAACCGGCCAACCTTCGGGAACCAACCCGGCCAACCTTCGCGACCCACGCCGGCCGACCTTCATGACCCACGCCGGCCGACCTTCATGACCCACGCCGGCCGACCTTTGCTACCCACGCCGGCCGATCTTCGCGACCCACGCCGGCCGTCCTTCGTGACCCACACCGGCTGACCCTTGCAATCCACCATTTTCTCTTACCTTGTTTGCTGCTGACAAAATGGAGGAAATGGTTTTGTGTCCCTTTGGCTCTCGTACATGCTCCTCCAATGTAACCTGTTGAATGAAGGTGAAGTTTTCCAGTGTCGGAAAGTATGGATTCTCCATCTGTCCAAAGTTAAGCTCCACAGCACAATTGTGGCACAGAACATGCGGAAATAAGGCTCTGTCAGCGAGACTATCTTTTCCCAATCTTAAATGCGACACCCAGATCCTGACCATTCTTGGAGTAAGAGACTTGCACTTCATCAGCATCAAAGTTCAGAAAGCAACCAATCAAATCATTTTCCCCGAACTTTTTGCATTTCCCCTTGTCCCACTGCAGCACCCACCCCCCCCTCCCCTCCCCCCCTCCCCCCCGAGAGGACGTCAGTGTGCGGCTGCATGTCAACAGGACCTGCGCCCTGAAGAGAAGGGGGTGGCAGGGCCCCTGAGTTACCGGGGACAGGAGCACACACGGAGGTGTCTTGGAGGCAACACTAATGGGCACAGGTCTACCGGACGAGACATATCGCCAGATGCTGAAACCCCTGTGCTGCTGACGACTGATGATGTCCTGGTGGTTGGTGGACGCCTGTGCCAGGTTATGCAGGAGTTGGTGCCACATGGGCTGTGTGGTCATCCTGTGGCTCTGAAGGTTACAGCTGCACCAAGCTTTTACACTAGTGGCTCATTTCAAGGCTGCACGGGTAGCATCTCCCAGTCTGCCGCTCATAGGTGCATAAGGGAGGTGACCGATTCGCACTTTGCAAGGGCACACAACTATATCAGCATTGACTCGAACCAGGCTAGCCAGGAGGTCAAAGCCACGGGGTTCACCCACATAGCTGGCCTGCCCCACGTGCAGAGTCTCTTTGACTGCACGCATGTGGCTCTGCTTTCCCCATGGCGGCATGGGGCACCCTTAACCAACCTTAAGTGATGCCAGTCCTTCAGTGTGTTGGTCATCTGCGACAGCGCCAAACACATTATACAGTGTGTGCCCAATTACTGAGCAGATCCCACGAAAGCTACATTCTAGGCTGCTTTTAGATCATGGCCGTCTTCGAGGGAGAGCAGTGGCTGGAGGGATGGCTCCTGGGGGACATGGGTACCCCCTCAGGTGGTGTCTGATGATGTCAGTGCGGAGGCCGCAAACACCTGCGGAGACTCACTACAATGAGTCTAATGCTGCTACACCTGCATTGGTGGAGCAGACAATTGGCCTGCTGAAGATGCGGTTCTGGTACCTGGACAGTCAGGGGGTGACCTCCAGTACAGCCCCCAGAGGGTATAGCACATCACCGCGGAATAATGCACTCTCCATAACCTGATGCTATAATGGGGTGAGGAACTGGATGGGGTGGAAATGGAAGACTACCACATCTCCTCAGATGAGGAGGACATCCAGAAGTGCAGCAAGGGGCAACCCCCAGAGGAGGCAGAGGGAGAGTCTCAGGCAATAGCCAGTGCAAATGGGGTGCAGGGTCTGGGATGCCCTGATAGCCTCTTACTTTGGGGATGACCAAAATTAGATTGGGCAAATATATCCACTCATGGGGTCTGGACGTTCATACTAGTGTGCTGCCAGTGGGAGGTTTCCTCACTGACCACTCTTTTCATGGGCAGGGCATGGAAGCCCAATGACCCGACGATGCAGGAGAATGATGATGGTTTGCAGTGAGGTCAGAGCAATGCTCCTCATATCTCCTGTGATTGTCTGACTCCTGCCTGACAGAAAGCTGAGCATGATCTGCCAGTGAACAGGGTGATCTGTGGGTGATTGGACACTGAATGGCATATCTCTGCTGATACTGTCTCCTCTAATGTTAGAGGTCCCGCTGTGGGTCTGCATCTATGGTGCAGGTGGACAGACTCTCACAGGTTTTCAGCCAATGGCTTCCTCATGCTGATTGAATGCTTCAACAGAAGAAAGACTTGTGCTTTGGCCTGGGTTGGGAGGAGTGGGGGGGAGGTGCCATGACGAGGATTACATAAGCATGCCTGCATCAGTACAGTGAGAGGGGAAGACAACCTTTGAGCTGCCATCCTCTCTGAGAGGGGATAGAGAATGCGCCAGCTTTGTGCTATCAGCCTAAATGTTAGGGTTGGCAGCGCATGCTCCAAAGAAATTAGTTTGAGGAGGCACTTTAAGGGTGAATAATGTGACTTTTAAGGTACAAAATGATACTAACATTGGTTGTCAATATCTAATTGTGCTTAAACTCATCCATGTCCACACTATGATTATCATTTCCTAGCTTTTCTTCCCCTACCGCTATGTCCAGGTGCATTCCCAGGATCCACAGTGGATGTGGAGGCGGCGCCTGCCACACCCTGTTGCCTGAGATGACCTTGGTGGGTATCCCCTGGAGGGCGGGGTCCTTGAGGGTCCAGGCTTGCTTTCGGGCAGCACGGGTGTTGTTCCATCGAATCCCTATAATGTAGAAGGAGGCGATTCAGCCCATCGAGTCTGCACTGAACCTCCATAAGAGGACCTTACCTCGGCTAACACCCACTGTTTTGTTATTCTCTTGACGTAGCATAAGCGGCTTCCTTGATGTGCACTCTCACAAAGAAAGGTTCAAACTTGGAGGTAGCTTTAACACGTTTATTGAACTATTAACAATTCTCCTACTTGGATTCGACTCTACTGTAAATCCTGCTGTAGCTACTCAGACTGACAAACCAGTCTGCTACAATCCACGTGGTGGGTGTGATGTTCAATCAACCCTGTGTCTGTATTCACTGAGTATCTCCACTGGAAAGAAACTGAGCTTGTGTGCTGCGTCCTTATATATGGGTTGGTGTAATGCCCTCCTGTGGTAGTGTCACCTCTGTGTGTATCGTGACTGCCCATTGGTCGTTTCCTATCTTACTGACCTATTGGTTGACTGCCTGTGTGTCATGTCTCTGTTGTTCCCTCTAGTGTCTAACTAGGTGTAGTGTATGTACATGAACCCTTTGTGTACTTACAGTGATGTATATCACCACATCCCCCCTTTTTTCATGTTACATATTTTCTGTACAGTGTTAAAGAAAATTGAAGAAACTAGGTAGATGAGTGATACTCTGTACAAGTTATGATAACAGTGATCATTAAACAATAAGTCCAAATTATATGCATGAGTCCAAAGTTCATTAATTGTTATGGTCGCGTGGCTTTCTTGTTTGGTTGGTGAGTTGATGTTGATGGTGGCATTGCATTGTAAACGCCATCAGTGTCCCTGAACCAAGAAGTGGTCAAATCACTTTGTTGTCGGATTTGGACTCTTTTTTTTTCTTCTTTCGATGCTTGTGGTGGTAATTCTTGATGGCATCTGTCCTGAAAGCCAGGTTGCCTGTTGGCAGTGCAGCAAACGTGAATTGGTAAGATGCATCGTCCTGCCATGGCATGTCATTGTACTGAGCTGAGCAGTAACATTGTCCTCATTTGCGGAGTTGTACAACGTCGTACCAGTTGTAGTTCCTTTGGTGTTGTTTTTGTCGTGCTTGTTGTCGACGTTGTTGCCTTTGGTACGCTTCTTGCTATTGTCTTTGATGTTGTTGTTGTGGTGGTTGGTTTTGTTGCCGTACTTGCTGCGCTCAAGAACCACACTCTGTGGATAATACGAGTCCTTCACACAATTGCTCATGTTAGCGTCCTTTGTGGCATCTGCTGTCTCCTTGAGCGTGCCGTCACTGAGTTTGCGGCGCTCCCCGTCTGGGGTCATGCCCAGCTTACTTGAATCAGCTTTGGCTTGTCGATGCTCCTCGTCTGGAGTCTAGTCTGTTTCACCTGAGTCAGTTTTGGTTTGTCGATGCTCCCCGTCTGGAGCCCTTTCTGGTTCACCTGAATCAGCTGTGGTTTCTTGATGCTCCCCGTCCGGAGTCACTGCAGGTTTACTTGAGTCAGCTGAGATTTCTTGATGCTCCCCGTCCGGAGTCATTTCAGGTTCACTTGCATCTTCTGAGGTTTCTTGATGCTCCACATACGGAGTCAAAACATTCAGGAATGCATTTGCTTATGGAGAGACTCGAGCGAATGAGGTTTGAAGTAACATGGTATCACCGGAGTCACCAGTAGTCTCACTGTGATTGTCGAGTGCCTCTGTACACACTAGCTGAGATCTGTCATGTTGCACATCTGGTATGGGAAGTGGGATGCCATCGTCACTTGTCTCACATACAGTGGGTAGAGCCTCAGTGTCTTCTTGTGGTTCACTTGAGCTGGGTAAACCGTCAGAGTCTTCTTCTGGTGGCTCAAATAATCTTGGTGGACTATCATAGTCTGCTTGCTGTACACTTGAGCATGGCAGACTGTCAGAGTCTTTCTGTTGTTCTCTTGAACGTGGCAGATTTGTATTGACTGCTGCTGGTTGCTCAGAGGAGGTTGCTAGACCCTCATGGTCTTGTTCATGCAAGGACTGCACTGTGGAGTCTTGCATTGCTTCTATCGTGGAGGCTCTCCACGAGCTCGCAATGGAGGCTTGTTTCACTCCCTCTGTGGAGTCTTGCAGCGTTTCTTGTGTGGAATCGTGCATTGGTCTCTCTGTGGAAACTGTCATCACTTCTTGTTCATGCAAGGACTACGCTCTGGAGTCTTGCATTGCTCCTATCGTGGAGTCTGTCCACGAGCTCTCTGTGGAGGCTTGTGTCACTCGAGTCACTTCTTTTTCATGCAAGGACTGCGCTGTGGAGTCTTGCGTTGCTTCTATCGTGGAGTCTGTCCACGAGCTCGCTGTGGAGTCTTTCATCGCTTTCTGTGTGGAGGCTGGGACCCTTTGTGGTGCGTGGACCACTCTCTGTTTGGAGTCGGGGACCCTCCACGGTGCGTGGACCACTCTCTGTGTGGCAGCAGGCCGCTCTCTGTGGTCTTGTACCGCTCTCTGTCTCTTGGTGTCAGGCCGCAGCATAATCCTGCACTCACGAGGCGGGATGTCGCATATGCTGGGCTGAAGATTCCCCAATCTGAAGAACTTGTCGTCGGGGTCGTCAATGTGCAACACGTCTAGTTGCGGATTGGATTTGGTACTGGCGTAGCCTCCCAAGGTGAAAGCTTCATCTGAGTCGTTGTCTTCCAAGACCATATCATCACGTTTTGTGTCGGAGCTGGCATTGGGCTCGCGATGTCCAAAGACGAATTCAAGATCTGAGTCATAGTCTTCAAGGACGGTATCATCTCTTTGGGCAGTGCTAACTGCTTGTTGCAGGGTTCTGCAGAGGTTACTTTCAGCTACTGGCCGAATTTCAGGCATTGTGCTGTCGTTCCAGGTGAAAGAATCTGGTTTTGAGGCTTTACATTTTTTCTTTCGTGTTTTGGGACATTTTCCCTTTAAGTGAGCATGGTCCGGGGCCTCTGACGTCACAACGCTTGTGACGTAGTGCGTAGGAAGCGATTGCGCATGCGCAGATCGCTGTTCCTTTACTTGGGGCATTTTTCGCAATTGCGCATGCGCGGCTTCTAGCGCATGCGCAAATGGACCTTCCCGTTCTGCGTGCTCTTCGCGCAACTGCGCATGTGCAGCACCTTTTCCAAAATGGCTGCAATTCAAAACTGCCGTTCGTTGCTGCAAGCCTACCTCGCGGTGAGTTTTGGCGCCTCTTTTACCTTTTCTTCTTGCATGTTCCTCGCAGAATTCTTAGAATTTGTCCAGGACTGCCTGGAAGTCGTTCTTGTTTTGCCCCTTTGAGTATTTGAAGGTCTAGAAGATTATAGCTGCTTCTGGACCCGCGATGGTAAGTAGAAGCTTTATTTTCTCTGTATCCGCCACGCCATCTAAGTCGGACGCTACCAGGTAGATCTTGAATCTCTGCCTGACCCAACGCCAGTTTTCACTGAGATTTCCGTGGTACCTGAGCTGCTGTGGAACCGGAATCCCGAACATCATCTTGCCTGACTGTTGTTGCTGGTTGTCACTGTTTGCTGAGTTGAAACTATATGGATTTAACAGTAACTCCTGGAACCATGTTTTGTTATTCTCTTGATGTAGCATAAGCTGCTTCCTTGATGTGCAGTCTGACAAAGGAAAGTTCAAACTTGGAGGTAGCTTTAACACGTTTATTGCTGTTAACGATTCTCCTACTTGGATTCAACTCTACTGTAATCCTTCTATAGCTACTCAGACTGATGAACCAGTCTGCTACAATCCACTTGGTGGGAGTGATGTTCAATTAACCCTGTGTCTGTACTCACTGAGTGTCTCCACTAGAAGGAGCCTGAGCATGTGTGATGTGTCCTTTTATATGGGTTGGTGTAATGCCCTCCTGTGGTAGTGTCACCTCTGTGTGTATTGTGACTGCCCATTGGTCGTGTCCTAGCTTACTGACCTATTGGTTGACTGCCTGTGTGTCATGTCTCTGATGTTCTCTCTAGTGTCCAGCTAGGTGTAGTGTATGTACATTAACCCTTTGTGTACTTACAGTGATGTATATCACCACACCCACAATCTCACCTAACTTGCACATCTTTGGACAGTAAGGGGAATTTAGTGTGGCCATTCCACCTAACCTCCATATCTTTGGACTGTGGGAGAAAACCGGAGCAGCCGAAGGAAACCTACGCAGTCACAGGGAGAACGTACAAACTCCACACAGACAATCACCGAAGGCCGGAATTGAACCCAGGTCTTTGGTGCTATGAGTCAACAACGTTAACCACTGTGCCACCGTGCAGCCCTCCTCGGTATATGGGGCTGGAGATGTGTCGGTCACAGGAAGGGGGAGTCAGCTGGTCTCCTGGGTAGAATGCCCGGGCTATGCACCAGACGATCCTCTTCCCTGTGGGTGCCCGGGGACCTTTGGCTACCTCCAAGGGATGGAGGGGCAGCTCGAGTGAGATCCAGAATCCTTGCCATCGTCTGGTACTGACACCCGTGGATTCCCACAAGTGCTTTCACCGTGCAGTTGAAGCCCTGCACCATGGAACTCACGCCCTCAACCATGGGGGTCATGAGCTGAACCATGGAATGGACATCCCCCCGTTGAGTATACATCCTTCACAAAGATCTCCACTGTGGACTCCACCCTAGCAATGTTGGCCTGGTTGCCTCAGAGTGGTGGCACAATCTCCCGGGCAGAATGCAATGCGGCACCTCCAGTCGGCCATGCAGTCCAAAGAGAGATGCTGGCATCCCTTCCTGATATTCATGAATCTGCGTTTTCAGCTCCAGCAGCTGGAAGATGACCGAACACAGGGGCACGCCATTTTACCAGGGCTCCACAGATTCCTGGGCTCCAGGATCCCTCTAAGTGACGGATCCCTGGAATGTCCCTGCCTCTGCCTGATGTGGATTGTCAGCTGTGAAGTGCTCACCAATGATTGACACAGAAGCCTGCCTACTAATAAAGCCCACTGAGCTGTGAGTATTTATGCTGGCGGAGGGTGCGGCAACAGCTGTGATGCCTCTTCAATGTTAATTCACCAAAATATTTCCCTCAGAGCTGCTTGGGTCCACATGTCCAGTGGGTGAGAGACTGGTCCTGGCTGGTTGATTGATTGACCTGCAAGGGAAGTGAGATGGCATTAGTGCATCACAAGGATATAAGGATAGCAGAAATTCAACTCACATGAGGCTGGCAGCAAGGCTGGACTTGCTGAGGGTTCTTACTTTTGTCTCATTCCCCCATCTCGCCCTCTGCACAAGCCCAGTCCTGCTCCTCGTCGAGCAGCTAAAGGGCTCTCTCCTCAAATGGAGTGAGGGTCTTCAGGTCAGGCATCACACTGGCCGACTGTTCATGCTGATTGTGCTCAAGCTCTTCCTGCAATGAGACAGATGGGGAGAGTGTAGGCAGGGTGCATACAGGGTCATGGGTATGATGTTTGGGACATGTGGTAGTTGAGTGGGATCAGGGATATGAGGAGGAGAGCCTCCACGGTGGGATAAGAGGGATGCGAGAGGCCGAGTGTTGGGATCCATGAGGTGGCTGTGGGTGAGCTCTGTGGATGTGTGATGGCTGTGTGAATGGTTGTATGAAGAAGGGTATTCATCTTCTTTCGGCACTGGATCCCTGTCCTCTTATGCAGTGAGCAGGTGCTCATCAGCACTATCACCACCTCCTGAGCAGGGTTGGTGACCTTGCTGGCTGGCCGTCTGCCCCCACAAAGGTAGATGACGTCATGCCTCTGCTCCGCCCCATCCAGAATCTTGATCAGGGCTCCCTCTGAGACTCCGAGACTCTTGGGGTTGTCAGCCTGGCAGACATCCCCCCCAACTGAACTTGGAACAAGTGCTGGGGAGGCGTTTAAAAGGTCCGCCCCCCAATTAATGAGCTGAAGTGATGCCAGGGTGAGCAAATCAGAGGCAGGCCACCACGAACACCACAAAACATTCTTTACATTTTTTTCTTAAGAGGCTGAAGATACTGTGATTTTGACTCTCCCCATTTTATTCACTGAAATCGATTTTTGAAAAAATATCCAAAGAGTCCGCCTTTTGTCTGAGGTGACTATGATTCACCAATGATGTGGTGAATTGTGCCATTTCCTCCACCCAGACTTATAGTTGCAGAGTAGGGCAAGGGCAGTACTGCCAGTGGCCTGCAGCAGAACTATCCTCACTAATCCAAAGAGGTGCAGGTTAGGTGGATTGGCCATGCTAAATTGCCCTTAGTGTCCAAAAAGGTTAGGTGGGCTTACTGGGTTACGGGGATAGGGTGGAAGTGAGGGCTTAAGTGGGTCGGTGCAGGCTCGATGAGCTGAATGGCCTCCTTCTGCACTGTATGTTCTATGTAATCCTGAGATGGGTCCTCCCCCTCAGATCTCAAATCCTCTCCCAGGATCGTGCCCCCATCACTCCCTTATAAGAACACAAGACATAGGAGCGGAAGTAAGGCCATTCGGCCCATCGAGTCCACTCCACCATTCAATCATGGCTGATTTCAACTTGGAGTGGTTGCACATTCCCACCCACTCCTCCTTCCTCAGATTGCTCCCTCTTGAACCCCCAACTCCCTGCCCTGGATCAACAACATTGAAGTAGAAATCTATTTACAGTGGCAGGAGGGTGGGTGACATGATGTCATAGATTTAAGATAATTGGCAAAGGTCGGAGAGGTGACATAAGGAAAGAACATTTTATGTGGCTAGTTTTCATGATATGTAATGCCCTACTTGAAAATGTGGTGGAATCACATTCAGTAATAACTTTGAGAAGTGAATTGGATTAATAATTTAAAACAAAAATGTATTACTCTGCTAAGGGGAAAGAGTAGGGAATTGGGACTAATTGAACATCTCCATCAAAAAGTCAGCACAGGCGCAATTGGCCAAATAGCCTCCTTCTTTGATTCCAGACACTTAAACTGCAAGCAACAGTAGAATGAAAACATACACCAATATTTTTAACAAATAAAAATCTATGAGATTTTCTTATAGTGTGTAGTTCCATTCTAAACTGATGCTAATCACATTAAAAAATACTTTTCTAATCGTAGTCAGTTTTCATTGTTTATGTGATTACGTAATTATTCATTCCTCCGGATATTGACTTCTACAAATGCAGGGAGATGCTGGTGATGGGGAATTGAAAGCTACAATTGAATTAAATTTAAAGGATGGGGACGATTAAAGGGGTGTACATCAATCGAGTGATGAGATATTTGAAAACATTTGGAAAAAACTTAGTAGGCAAAAACTCCATTTGCTTTTGTCTTGTCTGAAAAAATGGTTGGCTGAGGAGTGACAGAAAAAGAATTAAAGGCTAAGAATTGATCCCTTTTCTGGTGGTTACTAAAATGGAGGTGGTACTGCATGAGGTGTTTATGAAGAGGACAGTCTCTGTTCCACTCCATGATACATCACTATAATTCCATGTTCCTGAATGTCTGGAAAGAAGTGAAAGCTGTAGTTGACTGGTACTCATAGGAGGAATCTTTACAACAGATGGCACCACTTTGCATCTGGCTCTCTGTTGACTTAAACCTGCGAAGCTCATTCCTCACAGTTATGATCAGGTAAGTGCAACAATATTTGTTAATTTGCTTGGCGACACGGTGCTGGTGATCACTATTGACTGGTGCTGATCACCCATGTGGTACTACTGGAAGCATGACATGTGGTGATGGGAGTATATCTGAAGTCTCCTTCAACATATTGATTAGTCAGATTCGCACACAGCATTGGGCCATCGGGCACACTTTCAAAAACTACTTGGTGAGTTTTAGCCTCTGTTAGTCCTCAAACAAAATGAAGTACTTTTAACATCTGAGTGCGAGGGTACCCAGGACAGTGCAGGGAAATCACAGAGATGTGCACAGGCTATAGCATGATAACGTTAATTTACCCAAAGTTCAGTTAGAATAACGCTAGAACTTAAGATAAGGAGAAAAGAATTTCTGAGAATGTGTTGGTGAACTTTTCTGATCCCTATATTCCCTGTTCACCTCGGAAAGGGGCATTGCTGGATCTGATGCTGGGAGGCTAGGTGATCCAAGTGGGCTAAGTGGTCATGTGGAGCACTTGGGTGAGAGTACATCATATCTTAAGGTTTAAATTAGTAATGGAGAAGAGCGAGGAACAATCTGAAGCTGAACTTCTAAATTGGAAAAGAGCTAATTGGCATGAGAAGGGATCGAGCCAGGGTTAAATGGAGCCGCAGACTGACTGGAAAATGGTATTGGGACAATGGGTGATCTTTAAGGAGGAGATGCACAGGGTTGGTATATTCCAATAAGATGGAAAAGTAAAGAAATCAAAGCCTGGGCAAAGGGGGGAGGGTGATAGAGGATATAATGAAACAAAAACGGGTGTATTACACATGTCAGGTATATTCTTCAAGTGAAAACCAAATAGAAAATGTTACAGGAGAAAGTGAAAAGGAAAGTAAGACTGGCAATATGAGAATAGAATAGCAGTCAACATAAAAGGGAATCTAAAGTTTTTCAACTGATCTGTGAATAGTAAGTGGAAAGTAAGAGGTGAGGTGGAGCTTATTAGGGACAAAGAACATGACATATGTTTAGAGGAACAGGATAATGTTAGAATGCTCAATGAGCACTTTGTATCAATATTTATTAAGGAAGAAGATGCTGACAAAATATTGATCAAAATGGGAAGGATAGAGGTAATGAATGGTGCAAACTTGTTTAAAAGGTTGGAATGGAGAAGATGGCTGTGTTTAGATTGAATGCGTCACCTGGTCCGCTTTGATGAAGAGTCATCCAGACTCAAAACGTCAACTCTCCATAGGTGCTGTCAGAACTGCTGAGATTTTGCAGCATTTTCTTTTTTTGTTTCAGATTCTAGCATCTGCAGTAACTTGCTTTTATCACCTGGTCCAGATGGTTTGAGCCCTAGGTTGCTAAAGGAAGTAGAAATATAAACTGTGGAAGGACTTGCCATTATCTTCCAACTTTTCTTCGATGTGGGGGAGTTCCCTGAGGATATGACAGTGGTAAATGAGATGCCTTTATTCCAAGAAAGGGCATAAGGGCATTCCTAATATGCACAGGTCAATCAGTTTAACATCAGTGGTCGGTAAGATCTAGAAATAATAGTCAGGGATAAAGAGAGTTTGGGTTAATTAAGGTGAGCAGCATGGAGTGAGAAAAGATAGAGTGTTCTTGATGAATCAATTGATTTTTTTGTTGAAGTATTGGAGAAGGTTGATGAAGGGAATACAATGGAAGCTATTGATATGGATTTTAAGAAAGCATTTGACAAAATATCACAGAAAGAGCTGGGTAACAAAATTGGGGCTCATGGAATAGTATATGTGTTGGCTTAAGGACAAAAAACAGAGAGTCATGCTGAATGGATTTTCAGACTGGTGGATGGTGGGCAATGGTGTTTCCCAAGGTTCAGTACTGGATCACCACTTTGTGATACATATAAATGATTTAGATATTTGGATATGGAGTAAAATGTCAACATTTGTCAATGATAGCAAACAAGGAGCTATGGCTTATAGCAAGATACTAATCGACTGCAACATGACACAGATAGCTAGCAGAATGGATAGGCTGGCAAGTGCAGAGATGTTTGAGGTGATGGATTTTGACAGAATGGATTGGAAGAGGAAGAGGAGATTGACCAGAATGATTCCAGTAGTGAGGGATTTTAGCTGCAAGGTTATGTTAAGAAGCTGGGTTTTTTCTCCTGGGGGAAAAGGAGGTTATGGGGAGATTTGATTCAGGTAAACAAGATTAAGATAGGTTTCGATAAGGTAGACAAAGAAAAGCTGTTCCCATTAACGGATGGTACAAGAACTCAGGGCATGAACATTTAAGTTTTTGGTTAAAAGATGTGGGGTGCTAAAGATGTGAAAGGTTTTTACCTGCAGCATGGGTAGCATGAGGGCACAGTGGTTAGCACTGCTGTCTTACAGCGGCAAGGCCCCGGGTTTGATTCTAACCTCGGGTGACTGTGTGTAGTTTGCATGTTCTCCCCGTGTCTGCATGAGTTTCCTTCGGGTGCTCCGGTTTCCTCCCACAATCAAAAGATGTGCAGGTTAGGTAGATTGGCTATGCTAAATTTCCCCTAGGTGGGGTTACAGCGATAGGGTGGGAGTTTGGGTCTAGGTAGGGTGCTCTTTCAGAGGATCGGTGCAGACTTGATGGGCTGAATGGCCTCCTTTTGCACTGTAGGGATTCTATGATTCTATGTAAGTGGTAATAACCTGAAACTCATTGGCTACAAGACTGATGGAAGCAGAAACAATGAATGATTTCTAAAGGAAATTACCTTTGCACTTGAGGGACATCAGCGTACAGGGTAACTGGAATTGCGCAAGGCAAAAGGGACTAATTGGATTGCTCTACAGAGAACCGGCATGGATCTGATGGCCTGAATGGCCCCCTTCTGTGCCATAATGACTGTATGACTCTTCCATAGTTTGTAGGAGAAAATATATTTTGAGTATAACCTTGATGAGTTCTGGTATACTTTGTATGTGTAACAATTTATTTAAATATTGGTATTTCGAGATTTGAATTTCCCATGAGGAGCAACGTACAGCTGTGCCAAGCATCGACTTTTTCAACAGTCTTGTCTGCTTAAAATGCCCCGGAGTCCTACTTGCTCAGCTGCTTAATGCGCACTGCAGTAGACTGTTTGAAAACCCAATCGTAATTCATGGACTAGAAGCTTCTTTTCCAATGGGGCTCCTGCTCCCTATCAGCCGCCTCCCTCCAATGCCAACACTGAATCAGTTAGTGTAACAATTGTGAAAATTCCATGCTGAGCAGATGCTCTGCCAAACAGTTTAGCTGCTCCATAATTGAATTAACTCAGTTCGGCAGGTCAGCTTATTCCTACCTGGTTGTGTTAATTTTCCCCAGTGGAAAACTGCTACACATTTCTACATAAACTCATTAACAACACTTGAACATGAAACAGTGGCTTTTGAAAAATAAATGTCACCAATTCCACTTTATTTTTTGGATGGGAAATAGGGAATAGGATAAAAAGACCTGACAGATTCAGTTTATTATTAGATTATTTTAACAGTTTTAACATTCACCACTGCCTTCATTGCTATCAAACGACAATGAAAATGTCCCCCATATGTTCTTTTCTGTCTGATTCACTCTGTTGCTCTATTTCCCCAATATCTTGAAACTCACCAGGGGCTAGATTCTCCATTTCAGGGACTATGTCCCCACGCCGTCGTGAAAACTATGGTCTTTTACGCCAGGAAAACTAGCGTCAAATGGCCACAGATTCACCATCTTGCAGGGGGCTAGCAGGCAGCTGTCGTGGAGCTCGCAGCTCCAGCTGCCGATACGATCCCCTGCACGTCCGGGTCAGAGGCCGCACATGCGCACGGGCGGCGGCCACCAGCGGCGGCGCCGTGCCCCATGGCGGGCTCAGACCATGGGCCTGGACCGCAAAATAGTGCCCTCGGTTGGCTGCTCGCCCGACCCGGACCGCCCGCACAATAAAGGCCCAGTCCGTATGAGCCCCGCCCCCTGCCCTCCGATCGGCCCGCCTCTGACTATGGCGGCTGCAGTCTGAGTTCGCAGCCACCACGCTGTTCACACGGACGGTGGGACCACATTAGAAACACGCTGTCGGAACTTCGGCCGGTCGGGGGCGGAGGATAGCAGGGCGGGCCTCCAGCAATGGCTGCAGTTGGTGGATACGCGGTGCAGCATACTCCCCGAGTACGGCGCTTTTCGGGGGGCGGAGAATCGCGGAACCGGCGCCAATCCTGATTTCATGCATGAGACTGAGGGCGGGATTCTCTGATCCCGAGGCTAAGTGTTGACGCCATCGTAAAAGCCGTCACGTTTCTCAACGGCGTCAACATGGCCTCAAGGAGCAGCAATTCTGACCCCTACAGGGGACCAGCATGATACTGGAGCGACCCATGCCACTCCAGTTGCCGATCCCGGCGTCAAATGGGCGCCGCGGGTCCGCGCATGCGCAGTGGGACCTGCGCCAGTGCGCGCATGCGCAGTGGCTCCCTTCTCCACGCTGGCCCTGACGCAACATGGCGTAGGGCTACAGGGGCCGGCGTGGAACAAAAAAGCCCCCCAGCCCGAGAAGCCGGCCCGCCAATCGGTAGGCCCTGATCGCGGGCCAGGCCCCCTCCGGTGTCGGACCCCCTCCCGGATGCATCCACGCCGAGGTCCCGCCGGGTAAGACCAGGTGTGAACGGCGCCGGTGGGACTCGTTTTTTTTTGTGTAGCTGCTCGGCCCATTCCGGGCCGGGTATCGCCGGGGGGGGCTGCTCCGATCCCACCGGTGCCAATGGCGCTGATTCTCCGCTCTCCGGAGAATCGGCGGACCGGCGTCGGTGCGGCGTCGCGCAATTCACGCCCGTCCCGCCGATTCTCCGGCCTGACCTGGGCTGAGAGAATCTCGCCCATGATTCTCCGCCCCGGCGCCGAATGTGATTTTGGCGTTGGGGTGCAGAGAATCCAGCCCCTGATGTACTGCATCAGCAGCACAACGGTCTGTGTACAAAGTGATTTACATTGAGTAACAAAATAGTTTTAATTCTTTTCCTGGGTCCCATATTTGCTGGCATTGTGTTCCCTGTGAGTGGCACGGGAAGGCCCTCCAGCCAGACCAACAGTCTTGACGAGAGGTGGCAGAGGCTTTGAATGGATGTAATGTAGTGAGGAGGATTTGGATTCTGTGTCGCAATGTTTTAATAATTATCTATGTATTGGCGGAGTGAGTTCAGCGCTACACCAGATGACAGTCCACCAGGTCTGTACTCCCAAGCGTACATGCAAGAGTAAATAGTCCTGCAGAACAGTCAACACATGTGTGCTCAGGAGCAGCATGAGCTGTACGCAGAGCTTAAATTTCTGGCAAGAATGAAGGAGGCAACACTCTGGCCAGTGTCATGATATGTATTCATGTAGCTGGATGGAGGGAGTGAAGGCACGATGGTCTTAACTCTCAAGCTCTTAACATTGCAGAAGAGAACACAACACCCGAATAAAGCTTGGTCAGGTGATGGAGTGCCTGATTTGGCCATTCTGATTAACAATGGAGGAATGGCTAATGTTGAGAGCGGAGTCTGTCCAACACAGGCTGAAAAGATCGGAACATCCTCAAGTGACATCGGCGGTACTCCACTCTTCCTGATTTTCTTCACGCCAAAGGAGTGGCTGCTTCAGGTCTACATACATATGAACATATCTGTGGAATGGAGGGCAACGCAAGTAAGTGTTACGTCCTTGTGCATTTCTTCAAGTGTTGGAAGCCTGTCTCTCTCACTGCTGCAGTAAACGCAGTCCTCACAGACACGGCATACCCAACACATCATGGTACCAGTGAGTCATGCTCGAGTCTGACAGACCTACCTTGAGGGAGTCTGGCTTTGACCAGCGATCAGCCATCCGGTAACATGGACAGTGTCCGCACTCCCCCGCAGCTCCGCATCGCCGGCAACCTCGGTGCTAACTGGAAGACTGTCAAGCAGAAGTTCCAGCTGTATCTTGATGCCACTGACCTCGAAACCGCATCATATGCCAGGAATATCGCTCTCTTCCTCCCTACAGCCGGGGACCATGCTATCCACATCTTCAACTCCCTCACCTTTGCTGAAGGTGAGGACAAGACAAAGTTTAAAACAGTCCTGCTGAAGTTCGACAGCCACTGTGACATCGAAGTCAACGAGAGCTTTGAACGCTATGTGTTCCAGCAGATGGTTCAGGGTAAGGATGAACTTTTCAGTCCTTCTTAACCCATCTCCGTATCCTCGCGCAGTCCTGCAACTACGGCTCCACTTCCGACTCCATGATCCGCGACTAGATCGTTTTCGGAGTCCACTCCGATCCCCTTCGCCAGCAGTTCCTTAAAGTTAAGCAGCTCACGCTTACCAGCGCCATCGAAACCTGCGTCCTCCACGAGCATGCTAACAACCGGTACTCCCATATCAAGGCGGCAGAGATGGCGCGGCAAGGCCCCAAAGATGCGGAGCGGGTTCAGGCCGTAAAACAGCTCCAGGGCCTGAGTCTGGATGAGGGCGGCCATTTCGCGCGCTTTTCCTGGCCTCCTGCGCATGCGCGCCTCGACCAAGGGGACGGCGAGGCCGACGACCGAACTGTACAGGTGCGCACATCGTTCGACCGCACCGCGCATGCGCGGTGGTGCACGGAGCGTCCTGACGTCAGCGCCATGATGTGCAACAACTGTGGTTCCGCCCATTTAAAGTGGCAATATCCCGCCCATTTAAAGTGGCAATATCCCGCAAAAACTCTACGCTGTCTCCAGTGTGGCAAACTTGGCCACTACGCAGCCCTGTGCAGATCTGCTCAACTGCCCAATACACAGCGATCCCAGTCGCAGTGCAGGAACGTCTGGTCAGTACAGCAACCCGTTGCTGACTCCGACATGGTTCCAGATTCCGACACCGAGGGCCTCACATTCCCATTCCGGGTGGGCATCATTACCAAGCATATGATGCTTTCAGCGAAGAAGGTGAAACAATCCCAGTGATGAGCATTGATCCGGACGACGAGTGGTGTGCCACCCTTACGGTCAACGAGGCTGGCATGTGCTTCAGGCTGGACACCGGCACTTCAGCGAATCTCATTTCAAAGTCTGACCTTGACACCATTCGCGTCAAGCCAAGCATTCTTCCATCGGCCTGCCAGCTCCTCGACTACAATGGCAATGCCATTGCTGCCAGTGGCTCATGCCAGCTTGCGGTATCCCATTGTTCTTCAAACGTTGTGTACATTTAACACCTCGTTCGGTCGCTACTGTTACAACCGTTGGCATCCCTTTGGCATCATCTCCGCCTCGGAGGTGTTCCACCGCATAATGGAGCAAATGATGGAGGGCATCGAGGGGGTGCGAGTGTTCGTCGATTATATTATTATCTGGTCCACAACTCCTCAGGAGAACATCGATCGCCTCAAGCGAGTGTTCCACAGGATCCACGAGCATGGCCCCCGACTCAATAGAGCCAAATGCTCGTTCGGTCAAGCAGAAATAAAGCTCCTCGGCGACCATATTTCGCAGTTCAGTGTGCAGCCAGATGCAGACAAGGTGTCGGCAATCAACGCCATGAAGGCCCCGGAGGACAAGAAGGCGGTCCTCCGCTTCCTAGGGATGGTCAATTTCCTTGGGAAGTTTATCCCCAACCTTGCGTCACACACCACAGCTCTCCGCAATCTTGTCAAAAAAACTACGGACTCCTAGTGGCTCCCCGCTCATGATCAAGAGCAGCGTGAGCTCAGAGCGAAACTCACCAAGGCCCCTGTACTGGCATTTTTCGACTCCGTCAAGGAGACGAAGATCTCCACCGACGCGAGCCAGGCTGGCATTGGGGCAGTACTCCTCCAGCGGGACGAATCCTCCTCCTGGGCCCCAGTCGCATATGCCTCTAGAGCCATGACACCTACTGAGCAACGATACGCTCAGATTGAAAAAGAATGCCTGGGCCTCCTCACAGAGATTGACAAATTCCATGATTATGTGTATGGACTCCCCAAATTCACGGTCGAGACACAGCACAGGCCATTGGTTCACATCATCCAAAAAGACCTCAATGATATGACGCCACGGCTACAACGTATCCTCCTCAAACTCCACCGCTACGATTTCGACCTGGTCTACATCCCGGGCAAAGAGCTCATTGTGGCCGACGCACTCTCTAGATCCATCACCACGCCGCGTGAGCAGTCGGACTTCGTCTGTCAGATAGACGCTCAGGTGAAGTTTTGTGCATTCAACTTTCCGGCCACTGATGAAATGGTCGTGCAAATTCGTCAGGAGACGGTCAGGGATGCTTTACTCCAGCGAGTAATGCGACATCTCACGGATGGTTGGCAAAAGGGGCAGTGCCCCCAGTTTTATAAAAAAAAGGACGATCTAGCGGTAGTGGACGGCATATTAATGAAGCTGGACAGGATAGTAATCCCACAGAGCATGCGAGAGCTGGTCCTCGGCTAAATCCACGAGGGTCACCTGGGGGTCGAAAAGTGTCGCCGTCGAGCCCGAGAGGCAGTATATTGGCCAGGCATCAGTCAGGATATCACCAACACGGTCCTCAACTGCCTAACGGGTCAAAGGTTCCAGCCGGCTCAGCCCAAAGAGACTCTACAGCCGCATGAACTGGTGTCCTCCCCATGGTCCAAAGTTGGTATTGACCTCTTTTATGCAAAGGGCCGAGACTATGTCCTTTACGTGGACTACTTTTCCATCTACCCCGAGGTGGTCAGACTGACTGACCTCACATCAACAACAGTCATCAAGGCATGCAGAGAGACTTTCGCCCATCATGGCATTCCACTTACAGTTATGACTGATAATGGCCCTTGTCTCTTCAGCCAGGAGTGGACGGATTTTACCCGGCTGTACAATTTTACGCATGTCACTTCAAGCCCCCACTACCCCCAGTCAAATGGGAAGGCTGAAAAGGGGGTCCACATTGTTAAAAGACTGTTGTGCAAACCTGCTGACTTGGGTTCGGATTTTAACCTGGCGCTGTTAGCCTACAGGGCGACTCCTTTGTCCGCTGGCCTGTCCCCAGCACAGCTGCTAATGAACCGCACACTACGGACGACGGTGCCAGCTATCTACATCCCGGACCTTGGCAATTTTCCGGTCCTGCAGAGGATGCAACAGTCTCGGGCTCAATGCAAGTCGGCGTACGACGCCCAAGGCACAGATCTCCCTGCTCTGGCTCCTGCTGACCGAGTTTGTGTTCAGCTACCTGACGGTGGCTGGTCTGCCATGGCTGTGGTGGTTAAGCAAGTGGCCCCGAGATCGTTCCTTGTTCGCATGCATGATGGCTCCTTTCTTCGGCGTCATATGCGGGCACTGCGGCTACTTCCACGCTCGCCACCTGAACGTGATGTCCCGCCTCGCACGCTGGTTCCTCAGGACGCGCCCTTCCACGAGGCTACCGATCTGCCAGTTCTTTTACCGACCTCTACATTGGAGGCAGTTCCGCCTGTTCAAGTGCAGGTGGTTCCTGACCCACCCTTGAGGCGGTCAACCAGAATTCAGCACCCACCACAGAGACTGAATTTATAGACTGAATGTTGCATTACCTTGTGATCCGTTTACACATCTGTACATATTGTTTCTTCCTAATCCGTTATCTGCCCTCTATCTGCACTTGACACCTTCCCATGTAAATACGTTAACATACTTTGTATATAGTCAGGCTCCTGTACACACACACACTCACTATTTATTGGCCTACACACATTTCTTTTTAAATAAAAAAAAAAGGGGGGGGAGATGTCATAATATACACACAGGTATATGATGGTGCACAGACAGGCAGTGATTGACACACAGGATGACCAATGAACACACAGATCACAGCAGCCAATCACCAGACAGGACACGACCACTATAAAGCCAGAGGGCACTAGTTTTCCCGCTCTCTTGGAATCCAGCCTCTGAGACAGTCAGAGCCCGTGAGCAGCAACTAGAACATACACCATGTGGCAGTAAGATAGTCTGGTCAGGTTAGCCTCAGGTCTCCAGTCAAGTCAGCATAGTGTCAACCCACAGTTAAAGTATGTATGATAGTTAAGAGTTCAATAAAATCGAGTTGCATTTCTTCAAATGTTGGAAGCCTGTCTCTCTCACTGCTGCAGTCCTCACAGACCCGGCATACCCAACACATCAATACCGTTGGACAGAGGGGTTGCCTGTACATCAGAAGAGCAAGATTAAAGTCCGAAGCTGAGTCCGCAGCCTTACAGAGCATCTGCTTCACGATATGGACCTCTTTTTCGACCTTCCCATTAGATTGCAAGCTTGAGGTGATGTGCTGGAAGTGGTATTGCTTTGGGACGGTGGACCATTCTTGACTATAGAAACAGGGACCGTTGTCGCTCATAACCGTGAGCGGGATTCCATGCCTGGCAAATGGCTCCTTGCAGGTCTTTATGACAGTCCTGGATGTTAGGTCAGAGAGTTTCACTACCCCGGGGTAACTGGAGAAGTAATCAATTATCAGGATGTAGTCACTCCTGTTGGAGCGAAAAAAGTCAACTCCGACCTTAGACCACGGAGAGGCATTTCCATTGTAGTCGAGCAACTAGCAGGCCGGCGGAAGGATTGTTGGCTGCCTTTGGATACGAGCAAGATCTGCTCGGCATATTAGATTGGCTGAAGCACTGGGGTGCAGCTTGAACCGGATGCTACAATTGTTCACTTGTTCTGTGGCACGCCACTTGTCCGCATAATCCACATTGAGGATGTGTGTGTGTGTTGCTGAATGCGAGGAGGCCTTGTCATGCATGGTGATAATGCCCACTCGATATGGGGACTCCGGGCAGTTGTCCTCTGGATCCGTGACGGGATCAGGTTCCAAATCCAGCAGCCCTTGCTGCACACTTCGAACGCGTCTGCGTTGGAACTGGGATCGCTGGCCCCCTATCGGAGGTGCAGACCTGCACAAAGCCGCATAATGGCCAAGCTTGCAGTTGAGACATCGCCTGCCTCTTGAAGGGCATTGCCGCTTTAAATAGGCGGTGCCGCAGTTGGGACACGTCATCACGTCAAAGTCGTGACGCTCGGTGCGGTCAGCCGCTGCTCGCACCTGCGCAGTGTAGTTTTCGGCCGCTTCGTTCTCCCGACCGTGGTGCGCATGCGTGGGACCCCTGGAAAAGCGGGCGAAATGGTCGTATTCGTCGATGCTCAGGCGCCGCATTCAGGTGATGACCTGTACGCTCTCAGGCAAGTTGATCCTACTCTGCCGACTTAAGGCGGAAATAGCGACTTTTCGCCTGTTCGTGGACTTTGCACGTCTCGATGGCCACTGGCAGGGACATATTTTTTATTTTTAGGAGCTGGCCCCGCAGGGCGTCGGAGTGGATGCCAAAAACGATCTGATCCCTGATGAGGGAGTCAGCAGTGTCACCATAGTTGCAGGATTGCGCTAGAATGTGAAGATGTGTGAGAAAAGACTGGAAAGGCTCATCCTTACCCTGAAGGCGCTGCTGGAAGACATAATGCTCAAAGCTTTTGTTCGTCTCGACCTCACAGTGACTGTCGAATTTGGCTAAGACGGTCTGGAACTTGGTCTTGTCCTCACCGTCGGCAAAAGTGAGCGAATTGAAGATTTGGATGGCCTGGTCCCCCGCAGTCGACAGTAGCAGCGCGTTTTTTCGGGCATCGGACGCACTTTCGAGGCCTGAGGCCTCAAGGTATAGACGAAATTTCTGCTTGAAGACCCGCCAGTTGGCGCCAAGGTTACCGGAGATCCGGAGCTATGGAGGTGCCTGGATCTTTTCCATGCCACTGGAAGGCAGTTGCTGGTCGCCAGTGAATTTTCGAAGGTAAATTACTTAGAAGCAGTAGCCATTCCTGGTATCATGTCGTGTTGTTCACCCTGGGGTAACATGGAGTGCAACACAATGCAGTTAAATGATCAAGCATACACCAAACTTGGAGTTGGTTCAATAAGATTTATTGAACTTCAGTAGCGAAGCACACAGCTGCCTGTGGGTTGATTCTCTACTATTCTAAGTAAACTAACCTAACATTAACTATCTAGACCAGGCTAGTTCTGATCCATGTGTAGAAGGTGTTGAATGATTTGTACACCCTGACTGTCACTACAGTTGTCACCAGTGGAAAGAGGCAGAGTGCTGATGCCTCGTGTGTTTTATAGTTGGAAGCCCCCCTCTGGTGTTCTGTCTGGTGATTGGTCGTGTTCTGATCTGTATGTTGATTGGCTCACCTGGGTGTCTGTCATTGCCTGCTTTTACCTCATGATGTGCATGGGTGCATATTATGACACACCCCACTCCCTGCCCCCCGGGCACAGTGGTCCTACAGCAAGAGCCCCTGATGCAGACCCCATTCAGATGATCGGTGTGAGCTCGCTGTTAGTAGAAAGACACGAGTCAGGCTTTGGCATAAAGTGAGGAGCACAAGAGCTCACCTCACAGCGGGTGAAGATGAGGGGCGGGTGAAGACGAGGGCTTCCTGGCTTCTCCGGGCATGCCGGACCCTCGCTGCTGCCTGTCCTCCTAGGCTGAAAGCCATGGCTCCCTCAAATCAGCATCAACTTCACTCCACCACCAACTTAAAGTGCTACCGAAACAGCCTCCATATTTTCAAAGTGGACTCCCCGAATACCTCCCTGGGGCAAACAGAAGCGGCGCCGTTGCAACCCGACACCTTACAAAAACTAATCTCCACCTTCACCCACAAAGCCTCCATCTCCCTACTCCAGCTCCGCACCTTCTCAGCGTTCACCATCCAGGAATTGTATCGCAACTTCGGAAGGGTCAAGGCCCAAACTGTCATCCCCTCTGGTGCACCGTCCTCCTAATCCTTGCTACCTGCCCACAAAACTGATAAAATCAGCTCCTCCACCCTCATAAAAAATGTTTTTGGCAAAATGACCAGCAGGTACTGGAACAAGAATAAAAACCACAACAAAATGTTCATCTTATCTGCCTGCACCGGCCTGCCAATGATAGGGGAAGGCTATCCCACCTCAGTAAATCCGCCGTAACCCTGCCCACTAAACTCGTAAAGCTCAACTTACGGAGCCGGGCCCAGTCCCGAGCCAGCTGAACTCCCAGATATCTAATGTGGGTTCTTGCCATCCAAAATGGCAACCCTCCGACCCCAACACCTGCCCCCAGAGAAAATACCACAAAACACTCACCTTTTCCCAAATTTAACTTGTAGCCGAAAAAAGCCCCAAATCTCCTAAGCAGTCCCATCATATCCCCCACTGACGAGCCTGGATTGGAGAAATACAACAGCGGACCATCAGCGGACAGGGATACCCTAAGCTCCAACCCCCCCGCACCTTATCCCTCGCCATTTATCCGAGCACCTCAGTGCAATGGCCAAGAGCATTATTGCCAATGCGAAAAGAAGGGGGGGCATGGGGCACCCCTGCCGTGTTCCCCTGTGCGCAGGAAAGTACCCTCAATTTATCTCATTTGTATGCATACTCGCCATCGGGTCCTTATACAACAGTTTCAATGAAGCCACAAACTTCTCCTGGGATTTAACCGGTGTGGATCTGGGCGGCGGGCACAACCGGTCATTAAATCGTGCCCCCTTGTTTCCTGATTTTCCCCACCCCTCACCTATGATGTAACAAGGTTCCTGCTCACAAAGGGCGAGACTATCATTGTATTACATTAAATATATTTGAATATAATTAATGAGGCCCCCATCACATGATTCCTCACTTAACAGTCATACATGTTGGCGCGGTTTAGGACAGGTATACAACGGCGTGAATAGTCGAGGGGATTTCCCTTGAGGTGCAAAGGTAAGTCTAGCCTCCAGGGGCAGAGGGATATGCACGGGCAGTGCCCTGGCATTGTCTCTTTGCACTGCCCCTGGAGCAGGTTGGAATTGCCCACAGCACAGGTTGGCACTGTGCACTGGCACTGTCATTTGGCAGTACCCCCTGGAAATGCCAACCTGACAGTGCCAACCTGTTCTGTGGGCTCACTTAGAGACACTTGTTATAAATTTGATATATTAAACTGCATCAATATATTTTAACAAAGGAGATTATACTTGCACCCAGAACACCATGAGTCTCATGATTGATATGTTAAAGGCAGGCGAATTGTGAGATGGAGAGAAACCCATGAGTGTGTTCGGTTAAGTGCCATGGTGCCTGACAGTTACTGGCAAAGCCATGCCCAGATGCCTGGCAAGAGGTGAGGCAACTCAGGTACCAACTGCCTTGATCAGCCCCACCATCCTTCAGTAACGCTGACACCCTGTTAGATTCAGAAAGCTAATTTTGCGTCAGTATGCCCGACATGAGTAATATTACCTTAATTGTCTCATCTGATATCCTTGCTTGCCTCAAGAGAACTGACATGAACTGCTGTGTATGTGGCTGCTCTTCATCGCTGCTTGTTTCCAAATCCGAGTAGCTCAGTCTCATCTCCACCCTTGGTCTCCTTTGCATCCAGAAAGATGTCAGGGCAGCCTGGACCCCAACTGTGCCCCAATAGGATCACATTCCCCATACCATCTAAAGTGCTCCAGTGCCTACAGAGCTATCTCTAAAGCCATCTTTGCACACTAACTGGCTGCTGTCTGCTTCTACTGAGCTATTCCTCTTTAATGGATGTTAAACTGACCCATCTCTACCTCTATTTCCCCCTCCCGAGTGCCATCTCCAAGTTTTTTTTTTAATAAACATTTTATTGAGGCATTTTTGGTATAGTGACAACAACAAAATAAACAATATACATGAAACCATAAACATAGTGCAAAAACCATTTACCTCTCGTAAAGGTCCCACCCTTATTGACCCCCTACTCTAATCTAAACTACTCCCCCCCCCCCCCCCCGCGCCCCCCGTCTGCTGATGATTAATTTCCCGCAAAGAAGTCGACGAACAGTTGCCACCTCCGGGCGAACCCTAACAGTGACCGTCTTCAGGCGAACTTGATTTTCTCCAAACAGAGAAAGCTAGCCATGTCCGATAGCCAGGTCTCCGACTTCAGGGACTTTGAGTCCCTCCATGCTAATAGTATCCGTCTCCGGGCTACCAGGGAAGCAAAGGCCAGAACGTCTGCCTCTTTCTCCTCCTGGATTCCCGGGTCTTCTGACACCCCAAAAATCGCCACCTCTGGACTCAGCGCCACCCTTGTCTATAACACCGTGGACATGAAGTCCGCAAACCCCTGCCAAAATCCCCTAAGCTTTGGACATGTCCAAAACATGTGGACGTGGTTCGTCGGTCCTCCCGCACATTTTGTGCACCTGTCCTCCACCCCAATGAATCTGCTCATCCGGGCCACTGTCACGTGAGCTCGGTGAACAACCTTAAGTTGTATCAGGCTGAGCCTGGCACATGTTGCAGATGCGGTGACTCTACTCAATGCGTCCGCCCATAGACCATCCTCTATCTCATCTTCCAGCTCCTCCTCCCACTTGCGCTTCAGCTCCTCGGTCTGCGTCTCCTCCGACCCCATAAGCTCCTTATAAATGTCCAAGACGCTTGCTTCTCTTACCCATCCTCTGGAAACTATCCTGTCCTGAATCCCCCTTAGCGGTAGGAGCGGGAAGGTTGACACCTGTTTACGAAGGAAGTCCCGCACCTGCAGATACCTGAATTTGTTTCCCCTCGCCAACCCAAACTTCTCCTCCAGCCCCCTCAAACTCGGAAAGTTCCCCTCTATGAACATATCCCCCATCCTCTCAATCCCCGCTCTCCGCCATAACCGGAACCCCCGTCCATACTCCCTGGGGCAACCGGTGATTATCACAGATTGGGGCCTAGACCAATGCTCCCACTGCTCCCATATGCCGCCTCCACTGGCCCCAAACTCTCAGGGCCGCCAGAACCACTGGATTGGTGGAGTACCGTGCCGGCGGGAACGGCAGAGGTGCAGTTACCAACGCCCCCAAACTGGTGCCCTTACATGAAGCCGCTTCCATACGCACCCATGCCGACCCCTCATGAAGCCGCCTCCATACGCACCCATGCCGACCCCTCATGATGCCGCCTCCATACGCACCCATGCCAACCATGAAGCCGCCTCCATACGCACCCATGCCGACATGCCATCTCCAAGTTAAGCATGCGGTCAGGACACTTCCTGGATCCCCCTGCCTAAACCAAAAATCACTTTTCAGCTGTTTAAGTGACTATTATTTCCATACTCAAATGCTGACCTGCAGTGCTTTGGTGTCTTAGTGACATCCGGTTCCAGATATCTCCTCAAAGTTCAGTGAGAGCATCGGAAAACCCACACATCGAATTGAGATTTGAGCACTCGCCTGTCTCTGGTCCTGCCTCCTGTATTGACTCTGCATCATACAACTTACCAATGTTTCAATATACTGCACACTATGTTATTAATTCTAAATTTATTTCCCAATAAAACTTCCTTGCAGCATTCATCTCAATAACATATGTAACTATAGACATTACACTAAAATCAGCACATATTCTCGCTGACATGCAATATGCCAGCCAGAAAAGTGGTGCCGAATAACTCACCTGTTCACACAATGGTGATGCAGAGTTGATTTTCTGACTTTAAGCTCCCAGTGATTAACCTTGACTGCCAGGAGGGTACAGTGCAGTGTCCAAATTTCCAAAGTTAATATCTGCTGGATGATGTTCCTTGCTGAGAGCACAAAGCAAGTTAATTACTTTTCTTCTGCATGCAAAAATACTGGGCTAACCCATTGATTTAAAACAGAGGTGAGTCCTAATTAGGGAAAAGGTCAGGTGATTTTGTTTTTGTAGTCACCAAGGTGAGCAATATCAGTGCTGAAAGGGAAATGCTATTCTACCATTTGCATTAAGTGTCAATATTGAACACTCTCAGGTTAGAGAGGTCAGCAGCTGGGCTCTCCGATTCTGCAGCTATGTCCGCAGGATTCGTCTGGTCTTATGACCAGAAGATCGGCGGCGCCCCCCCACACAGATCCTCCGCCCGGTGGGGGGCTAGCAGCCGCCCAGCATAAAGCCCCCTGCAGATACGGCCACAGAATGGCCGGGTTCGTGGCCACGCATGTGCACGGCAGCAGCTTGCGGTGGCCGCGGCGTGCAACATGGCGCCGGTTGTGTGCGGACCCGGCCTGCCAAAACTGCCCCCCTGTAACCCCCTCACCATCCCCAGACTGTCCCCCACCAGTCCCCCCTGCCCCAGCCGAAGACCCCCCTGGCAGCGGAACGGCTCCCCTCCGACTGTGGCGGCGCTGGACACAGTCTGCAGCCGCCAAGCGAGGTCCCCAAGCGTTGTGAGGACATGCGCCCCACGCCGCCGGGGACTCAGCCCATTGGGGCAGAGCATTGGGGGAGGGCCTCAGGTGAGGTCCTGAGGCCGTCCATATGGCATGCGGCACACTCCCTGAGTACGCTGTTTTTGAGGGGGTGGAGCATCGCGAAAGCGGCGCTGCCTCCGATTCCAGTGTAAACATGGATTCTCCAGCCAATTGTCGAATAAGATTAGGGCGTCGCCGATCAAAGAATCTCGCCCTAGATCCATAATTCGCTCCATCTATTCTACAGATCAGATCCAGGATTAGCGTCACCTGTTCTCCAGATCAGAACAAGGGGTAGCTTCTCCTGTTCTCTAGACCAGCTCCAGCGTTAGCTTCACCTACTCTGCAGACCAGATCCAGGGTTAGCTTCAGCTACTCTGCAGATCTGGGGCGTCATTCTCCAACCCCCCGCCGGGTTGGAGAATGGCCGTTGGCCGCCATGAATCCCGCCCCCGCCGGTTGCTGAAGTCTCCGGTACCGGATATTCGGCGGGGGCGGGAATCGGGCCGCGCCGATTGGCGGGCCCCCCCACTCGATTCTCCGGCCCAGATGGGCCGAAGTCCCACCGATAAATTGCCTGTCCCGCCGGCGTAAATTAGAGTACCTATTTACCAGCGGGACAAGGCGGCGTGGGCGGGCTCCGGGGTCCTGGGGGGGGCGCGGGGCGATCTGACCCCGGGGGGTGCCCCCACGGTGGCCTGGCCCGCGATCGGGGCCCACCGATCCGCGGGCGGGCCTGTGCCGTGGGGGCACTCTTTCCGTTCCGCCTCCGCCACGGTCTCCACCATGGTGGAGGCGGAAGAGACTCTCCCCACTCCGCATGCACGGGAAACTGTCAGCGGCCGCTGATGCTCCCGCGCATGCGCCGCCCCGACATGTCATTCCCGCGCCAGCTGGCGGGGCAACAAAGGCCATTTCCGCCAGCTGGCGGGGCGAAAATCCCTCCGGTGTCGGCCTAGCCCCTCAATGTTGGGGCTCGGCCCCCAAAGATGCGGAGCATTCCGCACCTTTGGGGCGACGCGATGCCCGTCTGATTGGCGCCGTTTTGGGCGCCAGTCGGCGGACATCGCCCCGTTTCGGGAGAATTTCACCCCAGATCCAGGGTTAGCTCCATCTATTCTCCAGACCAGATCCAGGGTTAGCTTCACCTACTCTGCAGATCAGATCCAGGGCTAGCTTCACCTACTCTGCAGATCAGAACAAGGGTTAGCTTCATCTATTCTCCAGACCAGATCCAGGATTAGCTCCATCTACTCTGCCTAATAATGCACTAATGTTCCTCACATTGAGAATTTGTATGCAGCTTTGAAACGGATATCCAATTCAATCCTAATTACCTTACAGTGCCCCAAGTTGCTTCACTGGAACATTATGAAAATGAATTTGGGGAACTTAACCACATTCAGGCAGATGGCCAAACTTTTGTTCAAAAAAGTATGTTCTAAAGGAGGACAGAGTGTCGGAAAGATTTAGAGAGGAAATTCCAGAGCCTGCCTTGGCATCTCTAAGAGGATGTTCAAGAGGCCAGAATTTGCTGAGCACATATATCTCAGGGGGTTGTGTGACTGGAGGAAGGTACAGAGATCAGGAGGCAGATCATGGAGGCATCTGTATACAAGGTGAGAATTTTAAGTTTAAGGTTTTGCTTGACTAGGTGCCGACATGTACAGGAAGCACAGAGGTGATGAGTAATCAGGTCTTGGTGGGAGTGAGAACGTGGGCAGCAAGCTGAGAGATGGTAGAATGTAGGAGGCCAGCTGGGAACGTGTTGGAATCATTTAAAAGTAACAACGGTGTAATATCTCGCAGGGAACTTACGGGGTAGGAATGATGGTCTTCCTAGTGGTTCTCGCAGAGGACCAACTCCCCCGCTGAGGGGTGGGGGATTCCAATTAGCAATGTATAAAAGATCGAACAGTATGGCATCGACCAGAAAGAGACCAGGTATGGATTGACCAGGAAGTGTACATACTGTAGTCGTAAATAAATCAAAGTTCTTTATGTCACTTGGTGTGGACTCCCCATGTCCTTATTAAAAAAGGCATGAAAAAGGGTTTCAAAAGTGGATGAGCTGAGACAGAGGTGAAGTCAGGTAATTATATGGAGGTGGAAAAAGGCGGTCCTTGTTGCTGATGTGTTAAGTAAGTTGGTTCAACGTTGACTGCAACTGGATGCAGTGAAACTAGAAACAGGCTTGTGACACAGGAGATGGTCCAACACTGTTTTATTGAACTTCCTGATTGCTGTACATAGTCTGCTGTGAGTTGACACTCTATCAATCTAACTGATAACCTCCTACTGGCTTGACCAGACTAACTCCCTACCTCATGGTGATAGTGCTCACTGGCTTGTGCACGCTTACTATCTCAACAGCTGTGTCCTGTAGAGAGAGAGAGAGTCTTAATGCCCTGTGGGCTTTATAGTGGTGGTGTCCTGTCTGGTGATTGGTTGTTATGTGTCATGTGTGTTCATTGATTATCCTGTGTGTCAATCACTGCCAGTCTGCATCTCATTATATACATGCGTGCATATTATGACATCTCCCCTTTTTGAAGTAAATTTTGGAACGTGGCGATATATATAAATGCATGATTATATACAAGTGGTGAATGAATGAACATATGTACATGGGAAGGTGTCTATCGTGCAGATACAGAGCAAACTGAACAAAATTTACAAGATTTAAGTCTATAGATTCAGTCTTTGTGGCGGGCGACAGATTCTTGTCGATCGCCTCAGAGGTGGAGTGGGGGACACCGGCACTTGGACAGGCGGGATTGCTGCCACGTCAGTGGCCTCATGGAGAGGCGGGATCGCTGCCAGATTAGTGGCCTCGTGTTGCGAGACGTCCGGAGGAGGCATGATGACATGCGGGGAAGTGTGGCCAGGCGGTGGGCAGGGAACTTTTCGTAGCGCCCTCCTGTTGCGCCGTAGAATGGAGCCATCAGCCATTTGGACAATGAAGGACCTGGGGACAGCCTGCCTGACGACAATAGCTGGGGCTGACCAACCTCCCTCAGGCAACTGGACGTGAACAACATCGTCTGGAACCAGTGCAGGTAGATCCTTGGCATGACCATCATACGTGATCTTCTGCTGGTCCCTGGATCTCTGCACGTTCTGCAGCACCGTGAGGCAGTCAAGGTCTGGAACATGGATGGTTGGAACAGTCGTACTCAGGTTGCGGTTCATGAGCAGCTGTGCCGGAGACAAACCAGTCGACAGAGCGGTTGCCCTGTATGCCAACAGTGCCAGGTTGAAGTCCGAGGCTGAGTCTGCAGCCTTGCACAGCAACCGCTTGACAATATGGACCCCTTTTTCGGCCTTCCCGTTTGATTGCGGGTAATGGAGACTGAATGTGATGTGACTGAAGTGGTAGAATCGGACCACTCTTGGCTGTAGAAACATGGGCAGTTGTCACTCATTACTGTGAGTGGTATGCCGTGCCTGGCAAACGTCTCTTTGCAGGCTTTAATCACTGACTTGGACGTGAGGTCCGACAGTTTCACCACTTCCGTGTAGCTGGAGAAGTAATCGACCAAGAGCACGTAATCACACCCATTTGCGTGAAAGAGGTCTATCCCCACCTTGGACCACGGAGAAGTCACAATCTTGTGCTGTTGCAGTGTTTCCTTGGGCTGAGCTGGTTGAAACTTCTGGCATGTTGTGCAGTTGAGGACCGTGTTGGCAATGTCTTGGCTGATGCCAGGCCAGTAGACTGCCTGCCGAGCTGTGTGTCAACATTTTTCGACCCCGAGGTGACCCTCATGGATCTGTCTGAGCACCATGGCTTGCATGCTTTGGGGAATGACGATTCTATCTAGTTTAGGAAGGATCCCCTCGACAACCGTTAACTCGTCCTTAACATTGAAGAACTGGGGGCACTGCCCCTTTTGCCAGCCATGGGCAAGGTGTTGCATCACACGCTGCAGTAGAGGATCTTTGGCAGTTTCTTTGCGTATCTGGACAACTCGTTCATCAGTGGCTGGGAGGTTGCTGGCACACAACTGCACCTGTGCCTTGATGTGGCAAATGAAGTCGCCCGGTTCACACGGCATGGTGATGGATCGGGATTGGGCATCTGCGACGATCAGCTCCTTGCCCGGTGTATAGACCAGTTCGAAGTCTTTTCGGCGGAGACGAAGAAAAATTCGCTGCAGCCGAGATGTCATGTCATTTAAATCCTTCTTGATTATGTGGACTAAAGGCCTGTGGTCTGTTTCCACCGTGATCTTCGGCACACCGTATATGTAGTCATGAAACTTGACTATTCCTGTCAAGAGTCCCAGACACTCCTTTTCGATCTGGGCATACCGTTGTTTGGTCAGAGTCATGGCCCTGGAGACATATGCCACTGGAGCCCAGGACGAGGAATCGTCTTGCTGGGGGAGCACCGCCCCAATGCCGTCCTGGCTTGCGTCTGTGGATATCTTGGTATCCTTGGTTGTGTCAAAGAACGCCAGTATTGGGGCTGTGGTGAGCTTTGCGTTCAGCTCACGCCACTCCGCTTGATGTGCGGGAAGCCACTGGAACACTGTCGACTTTTTAACGAGATGCCGGAGGACCGTGGTGTGGGATGCCATGTTGGGAATGAATTTTCCGCGAAAATTTACCATCCCGAGGAAGCGGAGGACCGCCTTTTTGTCCTCTGGTGTCTTCATGGCATTGATTGCCAGCACCTTGTCGGCGTCAGGTTGCACACCTTGCTGTGAAATGTGGTCACCTAAAAACTTGATAGCGGACCACCCACACGAGCATTTAGCCCTGTTGAACTGGAGGCCATTTTCATGAATCCTCTGGAAAACCTGTTTGAGGTGAACATTGTGATCCTCGGGCGCCGTGGACCAGATTATCACGTCGTCCACATAGACTTGCACCCCCTCGATGCCCTCCATCATTTGTTCCATTATGCGATGAAATACTTCGGAAGCTGATATGATACCAAAAGGCATGCGGTTGTAGCAATACCTGCCAAACAGAGTGTTAAAAGTGCACAGCTTCCGACTGGACTCGTCCAGCTGAATTTGCCAGAAGCCATGGGACGCGTCCAGCTTGGTAAAGAATTTGGCGTGAGCCATCTCACAGGTCAATTCTTCACGCTTTGGGATCGGGCAATGCTCTCGCATGATGTTGCAATTCAGATCTTTGGGATCAATGCAAATGCGGAGTTCGCCAGATGGTTTCTTGATGCAGACCATGGAGCTGACCCAGTCTGTGGGTTCCGTGACCTTTGAGATGATGCCCTGGTCTTGGAGCTCTCGTAGCTGCATTTTCAGACGATCCTTGAGAGGAGTCGGCACCCGACGTGGTGCATGGATGACTGGGGTGGCATTCTGCTTGAGCAATACCTTGTAGCGATATGAGAGCGTGCCCATCCCATCAAACACACTGTGGTATTGTGTGAGAATGTTGTCTACCTCAGCCTGGAGATTCACATTGGGCGAGACCGTCGCCGGTGTCGAGGACATGGCATGAACTCGCTGTACCAGATTTAGGAGTTTGCATGCGTGAGCACCGAGCAGCGATGCCATTTCAGGCCGGACGATCTTGAATCTCAACGTCGCCTTTATTTCCTTGTGCGAGACACCTAGCTGACATGACCCACTGGCAGCAATGGCAATACCATTGTAGTCAAGGAGCTGGCAGGCTGGTGGAAGAATGTTAGGTTGGTGTTGGATGCTGTTGAGGTCCGATTGTGATATGAGGTTCGCATACACGCCAGTTGTCCAATTTAAATCAGATGTGAGACTGGTTGACCGTGATGACGGCACACCACTCGTCGTCAGGATCCACACTGAGGATCGAAAGGCGGTTGGCAGGCACGGTAGAGACCAACTCGCGTGTGGTGATGATGCCCACCCGATATGGAGACTCGAGGCTGTCAGCATCGGGGTCCGTTGGGCTGTCTGGATCAGAGTCCTGCATGCCTTGTTGTACGCAGCGGACACGTCTGCGCTGCAGCTGGGATCGCTGGCTGTTGTTCTGCGGAGCGGACCTGCAGAAGGCCACGTAGTAGCCAGGCTTTCCACACTGTAGACATCGCCTGCCTTTGGCTGGACATTGCCGCTTTAAATGGATGGAGCCACAATTCGGACACGTCATGATGTCAGCATGTTCTGTGCACCATCGCGCATGCGCAGTGCGGTCGGCAGACGTTCGCGCATGCGCCTCAGGGTCTTCAGCCTCATCGTCCACCCGGTCGTGGCGTGCATGCGTGGGGACCCGAGAAAAGCGCGCGAAGCGGCCACTCTCTTCAATGCTCAGGCCTTGCATTTTCGCTATGGCCTGCACCCTTTCTGCCTCGTGGGAGGCCAGTTTTGCAGTTTCGGCCACCCTGATGCAGGAGTAACGATTTCTGGCATGCTCATGGACAACGCACGTTTCAATGGCGACGGAGAGGGTCAACTGTTTGATTTTGAGGAGCTGCTCCCACAGGGAGTCGGACTGGACCCCGAAAATGATCTGATCCCGGATCATGGAATCAGTCGTCGAGTCATAATTACATGACTGCGCTCGGATGCGGAGAAGGGTCAAGAAGGAATGAAAAGGTTCATCCCTACCCTGAGGCCTCTGTTGTTCTCTGTACCGTTCAAAGCTCTCATTCACCTCAATGTCGTAGTGGCTGTTGAATTTCAGCAGAATTGTCTTGCACTTTGTCTTGTCTTCGCCATCGGAAACGTAAGCAAGTTATAGATGTGGATGGCGTGATCCCCTGCAGTCGACAGGATCAGTGCGATCTTTCTGACATCCGATGCTGCCTCGAGGTCGGAGGCCTCGATGTACAGGAGGAACCTTTGTTTGAAGACTTTCCAGTTGCCGCCGAGGTTGCCGGAGATCCGGAGTTGCGAAGGAGGCTGGATCCTTTCCATTCTGAATGGCTGCTTGCTGGTCGTTGCAGATGCACTCGAGGTAGGTTTGTTAGGATTAATAGCACTCTGGTACCATGATGTGTTAAGTAACTTGGTTCAGGCTTCCGGTGACGGCGGGCGGGAGGCGGCCACACAATGGAGAGCTCCCGTTCGGGAACAGCATTTTCGGGGCTTTAAGCCCGGTCCCAGGGTCCACGGAGGTGGAAAAAGCAGGGAGAAGGCACAGAGGCGGCAGAGTGAAGGCACAGTGAAGAAAAATGTCGAGGGTGAGCAAAAGAACATCCGTAAGGAAAACAGCTGAAGGTCCGTCCAAGAGTGGAAAGGTCACCGCGGGGTCACCAAGGAAAATGGAGGCTGGAGCACCGGGGAGGCCGCATTCTTACGGCTGAAGAAATAACTAATGTGATGGCATCGGAATTTGAAAGGCAGTTTACAAAATACATGGCGACAATGAGGAAGGAGATGAGAGAGGTTTCGAGTGTGCTGGTGGAGGAGGCGATTTCCCCGGTGACGAAGGCGGTGGCGTGCGCAGTGGCGGAGGTGCGAGAGCAAGGGGAGGCGCTGAAGGAGGTGGAGGAGACGTTATTGCAGCACGGTGATTAACTTGCCTCGATGGGGAAGGAGATGCGGAAGGTGATGGACATTAACAAGGATCTGCGAGGAAAAATGGAAGACCTGGAAAACAGATCCAGGTGATAGAATGTGAGGATTGTGGGGCTGCCCGAAGGAGTTGAAGGACCGAGGCCGATTGAGTATTTTGCCGCAATGCTGGCGAAACTATTGGGGGAGGGGGAGGATCCCTCCCGATATGAACTGGATCGGGCTCATTGGTCGTGAAGGCCTGTACCAAAGGCGAGTGAGCCGCCAAGGGTAGTGACTCTGTGCTTCCGTAGGTACAGTGTGAAGGAGAAGGTCCTGAGCTGGGCCAAGCAGAAGCGGGTGGTGCAGTGGGCTGGAGCTGGTATACGTGTATACCAGGACTTTACGGTGGAGCTGGCGAAGAGGCGGGCTGCCTTCAACCGGATGAAGAGGGCAATGTACATTAGCAAGGTGCAGTGCGGCATTGTATATCCAGCGAAGCTGAGGGTGACTTACAAGCTCAGGGACTTTTATTTTGGAACGGCGGGAGCAGCGGAGGAGTTTGCAAAGGAAGAAGGACTGTGACAGAACTGAGGAATTGAGAAATGGCCATGTGTCGATGTAACCTCATGGCTGTATTTTCTTCTTTTTTGTTTCACTGTGTGCGGGTGTAGAGATTAAAGGAGCCAATGTGGTATATATTTGGACAAGGGAAGTGATGGGACTTTCACTCGAAATGAGGGCTCTTTGGTGTGTAGGTGGATATGCGGGGTTTGTGTGCTAAAAGGGGATTTCTGGGCTTTCCTAGGGCCGGGCAAGGGGGAAAGGGACTCGGGCGGGGGCCTCCTCGCTGGCCGGTTTAAGCCGGCCAGTGAACGGGTGTGAGGTGGGGGGAGGGGCTGGCAGAACAGGGTCCGAGTAGTCTAGCCAGGCTGGAAAGTTGGGGGGAGGGAACCGAGGTTGGAGGGAGGAGTTTTACAAGAGGCAGTGGACGGGAGGATTTCGAGACTGGGGGGGGGGGGGGGTACAACTCTTGGGTACCATATATGGTACTCTTTCAGAGGTTGGAGGGCGTTGAGTGTAGGGGGAGGAGGGGGAGTGGACTCTATAGGTCAGTGGTGACCATGGGCGGTCCCGGACTCCTTTTTCTTTTTCTCCTTTGATTTTTTGTTGCCACCGTGGGAGGGTTTGTTTTATTGGATGCATATATTGACAGGTGGGCCGTTGTTTGGGGTGGTGGGAGGATGGGATCGTTGTTATTGTTAAGGGGATTGATTTTGTATTTGTTACCGTTTGCTGTTTGTGGGTGGGGTGTAAATTTTGAAGGAAAATGTGAAAATTGAGAATAAAAACATTTTTTTAAAAAGTAAGTTGGTTCAGTGTTGACTGCAACTGGATGCAGTGAAACTAGAAACAGGCTCCTGACACAGAAGATGGTCCAAGACTGTTTTATTGAACTTCCTGATTGCTGTACATAGTCTGCTGTGAGTTGACACTCTATCAATCTAACTGATAACCTCCTACTGGCTTGACCAGACTAACTCTCTACCTCATGGTGATAGTGCTCACTGGCTTGTGCACTCTTACTATCTCAGTAGCTGTGTCCTGTAGAGAGAAAGAGAGTCTTAATGCCCTGTGTGCTTTATAGTGGTGTCCTGTCTGGTGATTGGTTGTTATGTGTCATGTGTGTTCATTGGTTATCCTGTGTGTCAATCACTGCCAGTCTGCATCTCATTATATACATGAGTGGATATTATGCCAGTTGCGACATACATATATGGGTGGAATCTCACCTCGAGGTCAAATATAACACCCCGGTTGGGAATAGAGCTGCTTCAGCCTCAAGTAATTGCCAGGGTGATGGGTGAGTCAGTAGCTAAAGGACAGATTCAGTCAAGGGGAATGAAAACAATGACTTCAGTCTTCCTAATATTTAATTAGAAGAAACAATCAGACTCACTGCTGACTTTTAAGAATGCAACCCAGAAAGATGTAGCAATCTCTGTGGTATAGGTTCCCTCTTTTCCCTTAGAAGTTTGAATCTGATGCCAAGTCCAGGATGTGGTCCAATCGTCTTGGGTTGAAAGTCTAAAGTGACAAGTTACATTCATGCCATGAAAGAGACAGGTTATGACCAACTCCAGCAAAAGAAAATTTAACAAGTTCTCCTTGACATTCAACAATATTATCATTGCTGAATCCCCCATTATCAATGATGCCTCAATAGCTGAGGAGTTGTGAATGGTGTTGAACATTGTGCAATCACCTATAAACATCCCCACTTCAAACCTTATGGTGGAAAGTCAATGATTGAATTCTTTGAAGGTGGTTGAGCCTAGGACCCTCCACCGAGGAGCTCCTGCAATAATATCCTGGGATTGAGATGATTGACCTCCAACAATCATAACCATCTTCCTTTGTGCCCGGTATGCTTTGCCCTGGATGGTGTTGAGCTTCTTGAGTTTGTTGGAGCTACGCTATTTCAGGCAAGTGCAGAGTTCTAACACCCTCCCGAATTGTGCCTTGGAGATGGCGGGTGTTACGATTGACCAGAATTTTAACTGGAATTATCCTCATAGAATCATAAAATCTCTACAGTGCAGAAGGAGGCCATTCGGCCCATTGAGTCTGCACTGATCCATCTCCCACCCAATTCCTGCAACCACATAATGTAATTTCACATCCCGGTTCACTAAGGGGCAATTTAGCTAATCCACCTACCCCGTACATCTTTAGACTGTGGGAGGAAATTGGAGCACCGGGAGGAAACCCACACAGACATGGGGAAAATATATAAACTCCACACAGACAGTGACTCAAAGCCGGAATTGAACCCGGGTCCATGGCACTGTGAGGCAGCAATGCTAACCAACATTTTCTGTTTTTCATTCAGATCTCCAGCAACTGCAGTATTTTGCTTTGATTATACTGATAATATTCTCACTTGTAATTAAAATTTTAATTGTTAAAATAAATGACAAAGTTTGGATTAAGATAGCAGCTGAAGCAAAAGAAACAAACTTTTCTTGAAAATGCTTTGGAAAAAAATGTGAAATAATCATTATGGAGAAATTTAACACTCAACAATTATAAAATGATCTTCTGAGGGGCAGTGAGGATGTTTAGCAGGGGTTAGGACATCAGAACGCTGATGAAAAAGCCAGTTACATCTCATTCAACAAAGTTTAACATTCTCAGAGCTTTTTAGTGAGACTAACAGTGTAAGAGTGGATGTTCTCCACAATTCAATTGATTTCCCATTGATTGGGGTCTGAGGATGCTCAATTCCAGATACTCCACCTCACCCTCTTACACCTGCCAATGCTGCCAGCTCATATCCATGTATCACTGTCTCCACAAGTCAATCAAACTATGTCAAACACAATTATTGACATTCTGCCTCTCCCTTAAAAGCATACAAAATAGGAACAGGAGTAGACTATATGATTCATCGATCTTGTTCCAGCATTCAATATGATCATGGCTCATGTTGGGTTTCAACCCGGCTTTTTAGCCTGCTCCCCATATTCCAGAGACCATTAGTACCTCTCTATCTCAGTGTGAAATACATTCAACAATGGAGCATCAACAACCCTTTGGGACGAGAATTTCACACATTCACATCTCTTTGATTGAAGCAGTCTCCCCTCCTCTCAGTCCTAAATGATTGACCCTTTATCCAGAGATAATGTCCCCATGTACTCAATTCCTCAGTCAGGGGAAACAATGACAGTATCTACCCAGTAAACCCCCTTCAGAATCCTGTATGTTCAGCAAGCTCATCTCTTATACTTCGAAGTTCGAGAGAGTAAAGACACAATTTATCCAGCCTTTAATAATAGGGGTTGGTTTAGCACAGTGGGCTAAGACAGCTGGCTTGTAAAGCAGACCAAGGCCAGCAGTGCGGGTTCAATTCCCATTCCAGCCTCCCCGAACAGGCGCCGGAATGTGGCGACGAGGGTCTTTTTACAGTAACTTCATTGAAGCCTACTTGTGACAATAAGCTATTATTATTACAGGACCATCTCTTCATCCCAGGAATCAATGTAGCGAACCTTTGCTGTACCGCCTCCTATGCAGGTAATTTCGTAAATATGGAGACCAAAACTGCATAATGTACTCTCAGGGATCCTACTCTCCTCCCTATTGAGGTGAATTACATCAGCTAGAGCCTTCATTAAGAACAGTGCTGGAGGGGCAGAATGGAATGTTAAAAAAGGAAAATGTGTCTCAGCAGCTGTTAGTTTCTGAGCGGCTGGATGCAAGTGAAGAGGCTGTCTCAGTGTACCAACTTGGCCACATAAGAGGGTCAGTGAGGTAACAGTGGACATGGCAATTGCAGATGGCAAGGGGAGGGACACTCAGCATCATGGGGTCAAAAGAGTATGGGGCAAGGCTACCAATCATAATGGGACTGCCGCCTGTCTAAAAGGAAGGCTACAACTGGCATTGGGGACATGGCTGTCAGATTTTGGGCCCAGTGGCAAAGAAGTACTACACATCTCCACAGAAAGGGTTGAGTCCCGAACAACGGGAGGGCATGGGAAAAGAAAGGGGGGCAGAAAGGATATATTCTCAATGCAGGACCATTCCTCAGGTGAGGAATAGGAACAGGAGATAAGAGAGGGAGAGGAAGAGGTAAACCGAGATGATGCTGAACAGAGGGCCTACTGCCACCGACAGTGGAGAGGACCTCACTCCCTCCTCCCCCTATACAGCCTTTATCATTGGATGTACCAAAGAAAAGGTCTGCTAATTGTGCAGTTATGGGGAATCTTTTTAAAACATTAGTTTAATCTCATCTGGGGTATAGTGTTTGATTCTGGCTTCAGGAAGGAGGTGAAGCTACTTGAGAGGCTGCAGAAAAGATTTATGAGAATGCTTCCTGGCTTGAAAGAGTTTAATTATGTGGATAAATTAGGAAACCATACAGCTTAAGCATGAGCATGTGCTCAGGCAAGAAAGGAGGCCAACAACTCTGTTTGAAAATATCACCTTATATCTTTGATAATACTTGAACAATTATTATTTTGTTTGTAAATGTGTCAAAGATTTGAGCATAATCCAAAGAAGTGACTTAATGATTCTTGGCTTTCATTTATTGATCGGTAAAAGTGGCAGACTCCTGGGGCGTCATTCTCCGACCCCCCGCCGGGTCGGAGAATGGCTGTTGGCCGCCGTGAATCCCGCCCCCGCCCCCGCCGAAGTCTCCGGTACCGGAGATTGGGCGGGGGCCGGAATCGGGCCGCGCCGGTTGGCGGGACCCCCCGCTCAATTCTCCGGCCCAAATGGGCCGAAGTCCCGGCCAGAAATTGCCTGTCCCGCCGGCGTAAATTAAACCTGGTATTTACCGGCGGGACCAGGCGGCGTGGGCGGGCTCCGGGGTCCTGGGGGGGGGGGCGCAGGGCGATCTGACCCCGGGTGTACCCCCACGGTGGCCTGGCCCGCAATCGGGGCCCACCGATCCGCGGGCGGGCCTGTGCCGTCGGGGCACTCTTTCCCTTCCGCCTCCGCCACGGTCTCCACCATGGCGGAGGCGGAAGAGACTCTCCCCACTGCGCATGCGCGGGAAACTGTCAGCGCCAGCTGACGCTCCCACGCATGCGCCGGGAAACTGTCAGCGGCCACTGACGCTCCCGCGCATGCGCCGCATTTCCGCGTAAGCTGGCGGGGCAACAAAGGCCGTTTCCACCAGCTGGCGGGGCGGAAATCCCTCCAGCGTCGGCCTAGCCCCTCAATGTTGGGGCTCGGCCCCCAAAGATGCGGAGCATTCCGCACCTTTGGGGCGGCGCGATGCCCGTCTGATTGGCGCCGATTTGGGCGCCAGTCGGCGCACATAGCGCCGTTGGTGGAGAATTTCACCCAAGAATCTGGAAAATAAAAAAGATTGTCACAGAGACTTGAATCATCATGAGACTATCGGTCTGCATGGAACAGCACAGCATATCTTGTGCACCATAGGAAGCAAAATTTATGGTGTAAAGAACTGCAGTTTGATTCCATAAGGATCAACCAATTTGTATTCAGTTTTATGGAAGAGCCATCTTGTTTGTTTGCTTTTTTTCTGTTTGTATGTAACCCAACTTACCATCCTGCAATATGTTGGATCTATTTTCCAAATTACTAGCAGACGCAAACACTTTTTGTGCATTTTTCTTTGCACAATAGATGTTTGAGCCATGTTGTATATCTTTATTTGAAAGGTTCAGCAATGCCTTTGTGCCAAATTTGAGTGGGGACAGCAGGGAGGCTGACTTGCACAAGAGGAGCTTATTGAATTATTTCTGAACAGCTTGGCAACATTTGGACTTCCTATTTTTTTCATCATTCACATTCTGTTATTTGGCACAAAAATGACAGCAGAAAGAACATTGTTTTTCCCATCAAAATGGTAATGTTTGAGTTGCAGATGGGGTATTGATGAACCTTCCACATTATTTGTGTACAGACATTTAGAACCACAGGCAATGCAAGCTTGGACCACCCAGAGAAGAGGCAATTTTAGCAAGGCCAATCCACTTAATCTGCCCACCTTTGGACTGTGGGAGAACCTCCAGGGGGAGCATATCTTGTGTAGGTGGAGGTGGTGGTGGTTGGGGACAGGATGGCACACGCTGTTGATGGAGGTGCCTATGGGCGCGATTCTCCCCCAACATTTCGAAGTTAATTTGTGTCGGGTTTTTCAGGGACTTTCCCGCTGGCTCTGTCGCCGAGTTCCCCATCGCTATTCAGCGACACATAGTCACTTTTTTTGGCAGGTGAGTTTCTCACCGGTTTAGCCCACACTTAGCGAGTGGGAATTGCCGCGAGCTTCCTGGCGCTCAGCACAGCGAGGCCGGCAACGCAATTCAACATTAATTGGTCCACTTAATGAGGCCTCACGGGCTTCCTGCCCCGAATGACGGCTCACCAGCTGATTCGCCGGGGCCGTGCGCGCCAGCCCCCCGCTAACAATGTTGAGCAGCGTGTAAGCAGCACTTGCTCAGGCAACCCCAGCCAGCTCGCAACAATGGCGCCGAGGAGACCAGCCCCAAGATTCGGGGATGCTGACCTGGTAAGGCTCCTGGACGCGGTGGAGGCCAAGAGGGATGTCCTGTTCCCCCGGGGTCCTGGAGGGTGAGCGACAGTGTGACAAGGAGGACTGACCTCCAGTGCCGGAAGAAGGCCAATGGCCTATACTGGGCAGCATGAGTGAGTTGACACCAACGCCCTCCCCAACTCCCCCCCCCCCCCGAGACCTTTCCACCCCAACGCAGCATCCATCCCTCCAACTCTACATGCGACCTCCAAGCTTCCCTCCACCTCCCACTCCCTTCAACCCTCTCTAACCCTCCCTCCACCCTCTCTCCCTTCAACACCTCCAACTCTTCCTTAACTCCCCAACCCTTCCTTTACCCCCCCTTCAACGCTCTCAACCCTTCCTTCACCACTGTGAACCACGCATGTAGCTAATAATGCCCCCTCTGTGTCACCTCAGGAAAAGCTCTACCACAATCGCTGGGAGAGGGCCAGACTGGAGGTGTGGTGCCAGACTTAAGAATCCTTACGTCTTTTGAGGAACAGGCCACTGGTGTGGCCATGAACAGGGCGGTCATCAATGCTGGCGTATGCCACAGAGGTGAGGAACCAACGGGCTCCACCCGGGGGACCTGTAAAACGTGAGTTATTATTGCCTTACTGACTGACCCAGCCCTCCCATTGACCACATGTCCATTCTCCCCCAGGTCCTCCAGTCATTAGCGCCGGCCCATCCCGGACCCTGAGGAGAACACCTCAGAGGAGAGCTCTGAGGATGCAACTGTTATAGTTGTGGACAGGCATCCGCTCCGGAGGTGAACTCTAGCACACCGTCTGGAGGGTTGCCCGCTTTGTGTGGTCTGCTGTGTCGTCCACAACCTCGCACAGCAGCAGGGTGACAAGCTGGAGGTTGGTGATGAGGAACATGTGGCCACCTCCAAGGAGGAGGATGAGGAGGAGGAGGAGGACGAGGAGAAGGAGAAGGAGGAGGGGGATGGGAACGAGAATGATGATGAGGCACCGGACAAGCAGGGATTGGAGGACAAGGCCGGGGAAGAACCTGAGATCCAGTCGGGAGCTGCAGGACAGGCGGCAGCATTGAGGATCAGGCAACCCGGAGGGCCAAAAAGGCCCTCATACTTGTCATAATATACACCAGTATATCATGGTTCAGACACACACTGATCGACACACAGTGGGACCAATCAACATACACAACACCGCAGCCAATCACCTGTGAGAGCACACGCACTATAAAGACAGGGGACATCAGAGTTCCCGCTCATTCGAGTAGCAGCTAGCCATGAGCACAGAGCTCACAACCTGCAACACAGGCATTCACCACGCGCTGAGTGCATCAACTGGTTAGGACAAGGCAAAGGTCTTTAGTTAAAGCTGGTATCGTATTTACCCACAATTCAAGTATGTTTAAATAGTTAACCTTTCAATAAAATAGTGTTGCACTACTTCAAGTGTTGGTGATCTGTATATGATCCAGAACAGCCAACACATCATGATACCAGGAGTGGTTGCATACTAGCACTTCTTAGACCTACCTGCAAGTGATCTGCCTTCCGTCATTCTGCAACATGGACAACATCAGCCCGTCGCCGCCGCTCCGCATCGTCGGCAACCTCGGGGCCAACTGGAAGATTTTCAAACAGCGCTTCCAGCTCTACCTCGAAGCCATGGACAGGGAGGGCGCCTCGGACACCAGAAAGATTGCTCTTCTCCTCTCCACAGCCGGAGGCCATGCCATCCATATTTTCAACTCTCTCACCTTTGCAGATGACGAAGACAAGACAAAGTTCAAGTCGGTTCTCCTCAAATTTGACACTGACTGCAGCGTAGAGGTGAATGAAAGTTTTGAACGCTACGTGTTCCAGCAGCGTTTGCAGGGTAAGGACGAACCTTTCCAATCCTTTTTAACGCACCTCTGCATCCTTGCGCAATCTTGCAGCTACGGGCCCACCTCCGACTCCATGACATGCGACCAGGTCGTTTTCAGTGTTCAGTCGGACCCCCTATGTCAGCAGCTTCTCAAAGTAAAGCAACTCACCCTAGCGACCGCGCTTCGAGACCTGTGTCCTACATGAAAATGCCACCAGTTGGTACTCCCATATACAAGCAGCTGAAACGGCGCGGCAAGGTCCCCACGAGGTGGAACGAGTCCAAGTGATTGAACATCTCCAGGGCCTCAGCCTGGATGAGGGCGGCCATTTTGCGCGCTTTTCGCGGAACCCCGCGCTTGTACGCACGAAACGAGGGGACGGCGACATGGAGGAACGTAATACGCAGGCGCGCACCACACAGGACCGCACCACGCATGCATGGTGGCGCAGCGAATGTGCTGACGTCACGACGTGCGGCAACTGTGGTTCCGCCCATTTAAAGCGGCAATGCCCACAAAATCTCGACAATGCCTACGATGTGGAAGACTTGGCCACTATGCTGCCTGCTGTCGAGCAGCTCAGCCTTTCAATTCATATCGCTTCAGCAAGCCTCGCAGGAATGTTCGGGCAATTCAACCCACGGTCACCAAGTCTGATTCCGATCTCCCGCACAGCAGTGACACCGAGGACCCGAAGGCACCTTTTCGAGTCGGTGTCGTAACGAAAAACAGGCTGTCCCCGAAGGAAAGACACCAGCCGCTGTCAGTATACAGCATCGATCCAGACGATGAGTGGTGTGCCATCCTGACGGTCAACCGGTCCCAAATACGATTCCGCCTGGACACTGGTGTCTCCACCAATCTCATGGCATGGTCTGCTTTCCAAAGCCTTCTTGTCAAACCAACCATTCTCCCATTGGCCTGCCAGCTATTGGACTACAATGCAACATCATTCCTGCTACCGGCTCATGCCAACTCGAAGTGACGCGCAAGTCATGAAAAGCCATCCTTCCTTTCGAGATCGTGGGCTCCTCGAAGGACTCTCTGCTTGGCGCACAGGCATGCAAATTGCTAAACCTCGTTCAAAGAGTTCACTCTCTCTCTCCTGATGACACGTCTGCCTTCCAGGATGCTGACTTCAGGGCGCAACTCAACGCCATCATCGACCAGCACCGCGACCTCTTCGAAGGCATGGGCATGCTCCCATATACGTACAAGATCATATTCAAACCGAATGCCACGCCTGTGGTGCATGCACCTCGCAGAGTCCCAGCACCCCTCAAGGACCGCCTCAAGCAGCAGCTGCAGGAACTCCAAGACCAAGGAGTGATCTCCAGAGTTACGGAACCAACCGACTGGGTCAGTTCCATGGTGTGCGTAAAGAAGCCTTCCAGCGAGCTCAGAATCTGCATTGATCCAAAGAATCTGAATCGAAACATAATGAGGGAGCATTACTGTGATGAACGGTTACTGCCTTATCATCATGTAAGGTGATGTCCCCTTTAAGACCGGGCTTGGAACCCTGGGGACTCCGCCTCTGGCTCCGCCCATCTGGGAGCCATACATAAAGGGCTGCCTCATGGTCTGTATAGCAGTCAGCTCTCGTCCATAGCTGTAGCATAGTTATTGGTCTAATAAAGCCTTCTTTACAGTTTAATCTCTAAGCGTCATTATTGAGGGTACCTCAATTACCCAATCCCCAAGCGTGAAGAAATCACATGCGAGATGGCTCGGGCCAAGCACTTCACCAAACTTGAAGCCTCGAAAGGATTCTGGCAAATTCAACTAGACAGATCCAGCAGGAAACTGTGTACCTTTAACACCCCTTTTGGCAGATATTGTTACAACAGGATGCCGTTTGGGATTATATCAGCGCCAGAAGTATTCCACAGGATCATGGAACAAATGATTGAAAGCATTGAAGATGTTGACGACATAATCATTTGGTCCACCACCCCGCAGGAGCATATCAGTCGCCTCCAGCGCGTGTTCAAACGCATACGGGAGCAGGGCCTACGCCTCAACAGAGCCAAATGCTCCTTCGGCCAGACGGAACTCAAGTTCCTAGGGGACCACATCTCCCAGTTGGGTGTGCGGCCGGATGCGGACAAGGTGGCTGCCATCACAGCCATGAAAAAGCCAGAGGACAAGAAGGCGGTCCTCCGATTTCTGGGCATGGTCAACTTCCTAGGGAAGTTCATCCCTAACTTCGCCTCTCATACCACAGCTCTCAGGAACCTGGTCAGGAAGACGACAGACTTCCAATGGCTTCCTGCCCACGAGCGCGAATGGAGAGAACTTAAAACCAAACTCACCACGGCCCCGGTATTGGCCTTTTTTGATCCAGCGAAAGAGACAAAAACTTCGACCGATGCCAGCCAATCTGGCATTGGGGCAGTGCTCCTGCAACGCGTTGAGGCCTCATCTAGGCCCCCCATTGCATATGCGTCACGCGCCATGACCCCCACGGAACAGGGCTACGCGCAGATAGTAAAGGAGTGCCTGGGCCTGTTGACCGGTGTCGTCAAATTTCATGATTATGTGTACGGCCTTCCCCAATTCACCGTTGAGACCGACCATCGCCCGCTGGTCAATATAATACAAAAAGACTTGAACGACATGACGCCTCACCTCCAGCGCATTCTGCTCAAACTGTGGCGATACGACTTTCAGCTCGTATACACCCCGGGCAAAGACCTGATCATAGCCGACGCTCTGCCCAGGGCAGTCAACACCCCGTGTGACCCAGCGGGATTCGTCTGCCAGGTTGATGCCCATGTGGCCATTGTGGCCTCCAATCTACCGGCCACGGATGAACGCTTCGTCCAAATTTGCCGCGAGACTGCGGCTGACCCCCTGTTACAGTGTGTCATGCGCCACCTAACAGACGGGTGGCTCAAGGGCCAATGCCCGCAGTTCTACAACATCAGAGACGATCTGGCGGTAGTCGATGGTGTCCTCCTGAAGCTGGACTGCATTGTTATCCCGCACAGCATGCGCCAGCTCGTCTTGGAACAGCTACACGAGGGCCATCTTGGCGTGGAGAAGTGCCGCCGACGGGCCCGAGAGGCAGTGTACTGGCCCGGCATCAATGACGACATCGCCAACACAGTGCTCAGCTGCCCGACCTGTCAGCGGTTCCAGCCGGCCCAAGCACGTGAGACCCTACAGCCCATGAGTTGGTCACGTCCCCTTGGTCCAAGGTCGGCATCAACCTGTTCCACTCGCTGCGCAGGGACTATGTTCTGATTGTAGACTATTTTTCAAACTACCCAGAGGTGGTGCGTTTGCACGACATCACATCGTCTGCAGTCATCCGTGCCTGTAAGGACACCTTTGCTCGTCACGGCATCCCACTCACTGTGATGTCGGACAATGGCCCCTGCTTCGCAAGACAGGAATGGTACAACTTTGCCAGGAGAAACAACTTTGCGCATGTGACATCCAGCCCCCTGTATCCCCAATCCAATGGCAAAGCGGAGAATGGCGTCCACATAGTCAAACGGCTCCTCTGCAAGGCTGCCGATGTGGGATCCGACTTCTACCTCGCCCTGCTGGCCTATCGCTCCGCCCCACTGTCCACTGGCCTGTCGCCAGCCCAGCTGCTCATGGGTCGCACCCTGAGGACGACGGTGCCGTCCATTCACGTCCCAGACCTCGACCACGTTCCGGTCCTTCAACGAATGCAACTGTCTCGTACACAGCACAAGGCGGCTCATGACACCCGTGCAGCTGATCTCCCTGCTCTGGCTCCAGATGACAACGTCCGCATCATCTTCCGGATCGTGGCTGGTCTGCAACTGCTGTGGTTCTTCGGCAGGTGGCTCCCCGCTCATTCCTGGTTCGTCTACCGGATGGTTCCATTCTGCGCCGTAATCGGCGTGCCCTACGTCTCGTTCCACGCTCGCTACATGATCCTCCGCCAGTGCCACGCCCTCCTGTTGTCTCTGACCTGGACTATGCAGAGATTCCGGTTACTCTGCATCCTCCTCACTCTGACGCAGTCCAGCCCGCTCCTCAGCTGGTGGCTCCTGACCCACCCTTGAGATGGTCAACCAGAATTCCTCGCCCACCTCAGAGACTTAATTTGTGAACTTTGCACCAATGGACTCTCTGGTCTGTTCTGTTCTTCCGTTTAATCGTTCAAGTGGTTTGCATATAGTGTTCATCTCGTTATTTGTGTGACACACTCTTTTTTTTTTGCACCAGGCACCTTCCCATGTAAATAGCTTAGTTGTATATACATAGTCCTGTAAATATTTCGCACACACGTAGTCAGGAACATTCACCACACACTATTTATTGTCACACAGGCACATTTTTTATATAAAAAGGGGGATGTCATAATATACACCAGTATATCATGGTGCAGACACACACTGATGGACACACAGTGGGACCAATCAACATACACAACACCGCAGCCAATCACCAGTGAGAGCACACGCACTATAAAGACAGGGGACATCAGAGTTCCCGCTCATTCGAGTAGCAGCTAGCCATGAGCACAGAGCTCACAACCTGCAACACAGACATTCACCATGTGCTGAGTGCATCAACTGGTTAGGACAAGGCAAAGGTCTTTAGTTAAAGCTAGTATCGTATTTACCCACAATTCAAGTATGTTTAAATAGTTAACCTTTTAATAAAATAGTGTTGCACTACTTCAAGTGTTGGTGACCTGTATGTGATCCAGAACACCCAACACATCAATACTAGCCCTATTAACCAAGGACCATCGTCTTGTCCTTACCCACCAGCCACCCCCATTTCCCACTCTCGCAGGGTATGTGTTACATCACTGCAGGGTGCTGGGGCTGTGTCGGCATTGTCAGCGGGTCACCGTCGAGGACAAGTGGGTGATGATAACCCACAGAGAGCTGAGCGCTGGTACTCCTCAATCTATGCCATAGTCTGACCCTGTCTGTCTGTTCGCTCACACCCATCACCTGCACGCGGTGACCCATTGTGGAAGAAAGTGACAGAGGCTTCCTGCTGGTTGTGCACAAGGGTGTTTATTGTTCAATTCCGGTCCCCACTCTCCCGTTGGTGCAGCCCCCTTGGACACCTTCACTAATGGTGCCAATGTAATGCACCAGAATCCCCACTGCGTTCGCCACCCTAGCAGTGTTGGCCTCGGTGCCACTTATAGCCGGTGCCATCTCCTGCGCCCGTATCCTCTTGGACTCCTCCAAGTTGCTATGGAACTGCTGGAGTGACACTGACATCTCCCTCTGTATGTCCTGGCCGTTCCCCAACACCTCCGTCAGCACAGGGTAACCCTGTGCCAGAGGCTCATCATCAGGCTGGGATCCAGCTGGGTCCAGGGATCCAGCAGACCTCCAACTGCTGTCTTTCCTGGGGGTTCCTGCCTCCACCAGATGTGCATCAGCAGCAGTGTGGTGCTCACCAGGTTGTGCCCCCGAAGCCTGACCACTAACATTTCCCATCGAGCTGTGTGTATCTGCGCTGGTGGAGGGCAGGGATGACAGCTGTGCTGCGACCGTGGTGGCATCCTTGGAGCTCTCTTATGAGGTATTCTCCTCGGGGTCAGGAGAGGGTGTTGCCCGGGATGGGCCGGCGCCGTTGGCTAGAGAACCTGCGGGAGAATAGGCATGTGGTCAGTGGGAGGGATGGTCAGTCAGTAAGGTGATCAGTACTCACGTTTGACTGGTCCTCTGGGTGGAACCCGGTGGTTCCTCACCTCTGTGGCTTTCGCCAGCCTCTGCGTGGGTGACTGACCCGCGCGGGGGGTCGGAGAATCTCACCCAATATATGTGGTACTCCTGTGTACTGTAGATTGAATAGAATTCAGCTTCTAACATACAATTAGGAACTTTCAAAATAATGCGATTCATTTTCCCCCAAGGAAAGAGGATTACCCTGCTGAGTATTTCCAGCATTTTCGGTTTTTATTCGAGCATTTTGTCCATCCACCATTTCTTTTTCAAAATTTGTTACACAATTCTTCAAAAATGACTTCACAGTTAAGGGTAATTGTTGATTTCATACTCTCAGCAGGCGCCTTGCCTACAGCAGCAGATCTCAGAAATTCAACCTTCTGTGATGCATGATTTTCCAACCATTAATTTAAATGGGCCGGAAACCATGAGGCACATGCTACTGAATTTCTGATATGTTCTCAACAGGTTAGGCTCCTCGCCAAATGTAGGACGCTGGAACATTATTCCTTTAATATAAACTTCCTAGCATTTGTGTATTGTGTGTCAAATTTAATAAGGTCAAAGTTGAAAGCTAACAAATTGTTGACAATTTTTTTTCCATTATGAAAACAATTTAAAGTTACTTCAGAACCTTTAGAAGGCTGTTGGCTTCCGAATCTTTCCCCCAGCAGAAGCATTGGGCAGAATTACATTTGCCCCCTGGTGGTGGATTGAGAGGGGCTTTAAAATAGGAGTCACATTGGGATGGAAATTGGTCGGAACTCTCCAGTCGTTGCCATTCACTTTTCCCACCGGCAATGCACCCCTGCCCACGGGTTTCACAGCGGCGTGGGGTGGTCGCAATGGGAAATTCCATTGACAAGGACCATCTACAGGTTCGCTGACATTTTGCGGATGGCAGAGCGTACCCTTGTCAAATGGGGAGACAACCGCTTAATGGAGGCAGCCTCCCTGCAGCAGCCCGGGTAGGTGTCAGAGCCAGGTGCTGAATGGTCCAAAGAGAGGACTATGGGCAGGGAAGCAGTCCTTGTAGCAGTCCTCTCACTCTTGGCCCCCTGAATTTTCATTCTGTTTTACTTACCTGAGGCTGAGGCACCAGGTCACTTCCCTGTTTCATCAGTGCCCACCTTTCCTGATAGGGTGGCCGAGGCTTCAGAGCTGACAGTCCAGTAATTAGACCGGCAGCATCAGGATACTTCCGGCCATCTTTAATTCATCGATGGACATGTAGGCAGAAAATGAGGAGGCCACAGACAGTAAACTTGTCGAGTCTATCCTGCTGCCACAAGTCCGAGCTCAGGATCTGCATTCCACCCCAACGTCCGAGCTCAGGATCTGCATTCCACCCCAACGTCAGGCTGCTGAAACCCGCAGTGAAATTCAATCCAATGAATTTAAACTTCCTTCATCATGTGTTGGATCATCTAGTTATTCATCGTTTGCCTGCTACCTGGAGTGGTTTTTGGTTTATACAATACAGTCCAACACATGGCATTGAGCCAGTTGGTGTTCATCTTGTGGTAAACACCACTGGTAACACACTACGTGTATTACGGTACTGCCACTGTATTACAGGTACCACAGTAATCCCAGCCTGCTGGCTCCTCCCAGCAGGCGCCGTATAAAAGTATGTGCTCTCCTACACTGCTCCCATTCTGGTTCCAGCTGCAGGAGGCTCAACATCTTGTGCAATAAAGCCTCAATTGTTTCACCAATCTCGTCTCGTGGTCATTGATGGTACATCAGTTTATTGCACCAGATTTTACGAGATGAACGTTTTAATCAAGCCTGATCGCCTGGAGCTGAGCCCTCACGCAGCCAACGCCACGTCCGCCTTCGAGCACTGGCTAGCCTGCTTTGAAGGCTTCCTCGGAGCAGCCACTGAAGTAGTCTCAGACCCGCAGAAGCTCCAGATCCTCTACTCACGGGTGAGCCCACAGGTTTTTCCCCTCATCCGGGATGCGCCCACCTACTCGGAAGCAATGGCGCTACTAAAGGGACAGTACATCAAGTCGGTGAATCAAGTGTTCGTCAGGCACCTCCTGGCCACGAGACGGCAACTCCCGGGGAGTCTCAGGACGATATTTTGCGGGCTCTTCGGATACTCGGTAGGAACTGTAACTGCCAGGCAGTTTCGGCAGTCCAACACACTGATGCACTATCAATTACGACGAGATGAGAGTAGAATGTAATCGAGGCTTTATTACACAGAGATGTGTGGCCTCCTGCAACAGCTTATGAAATGGCTGCTGTTCGGGGAGCACACACATTTATACTCAGTCTCCAGGGCGGAGCCAGTACGCAGCAATCTACCCCCGTACCTGTAGTACAGGGGCCTTACCGTAATACCTATATATACAATATAATACAACAGTGGTGACTACCACACACACCAAACTATTAATCAGAGACGCTTATGTCACAGGCATTAAGTCGACTTACGTTCGCCAGCGGCTATTGGACGTTCGAACTTGCAGAGACTGTGCAGCTGGCTAACTCCCTAAAAGTGGCCTCCTGTAATCTAGAGGCCTACACCTCCGACCGCGCGGCACCCTCGTGGCCATTGTGGGCCTCACCAGCGGCCGACTCGAGTACTCCGCAAGCCTGCGCCGCGCGGCAGCCGACCAACTCCGGAGGGCCCAAATATTACTTTTGTGGCCAGAGCCAACATCCCAGGCAGCGCTGCCCGGCGCGAAGCGCGACATGCAATGGATGTGGGAAGAAGGGCCACTTTGTTTCCGTTTGCCAGGCCCGGTCGGTCGCCGCTGTTTCCAGGCCCAGCATCGCTGTACCCGCCACGTGTGACCCAATGTATACTTTCTCAATGTTATTGATGAGTACTCCCATTTCCCATTCACCATCCCATGCCCCGACATGACTTCTGCCATGGTCATCAAAGCCCTGCACAGCATCTTCACCCTGTTTGGTTTCCCCACCTATATCTACAGTGATCGGGGATCCTCCTTCATGAGTGATAAGCTGCGTCAGTTCCTGCTCAGCAAGGGCATCGCCTCGAGCAGGACGACCAGCTACGACCCCCGGGGAAACGGGCAGGTGGAGAGAGAGAACGGGACGGTCTGGAAGACCTTCCTGCTGGCCCTTCGGTCTAGGAATCTCCCGGTCTTCCGCTGGTAGGAGGTCCTCCCGACGCATTCCACTCCATCCGGTCGCTCCTGTGCACCGCTACTAATGAGACCCCTCACGAACGTGTGTTTGCCTTCCCAAGGAAGTCCACCTCCGGGGTATCGCTCCCAACATGGCTGACAGTTCCTGGGCCCGTCCTCCTCCAGAAGCAAGTGAAGAGCCATAAATTGGATCCCTTGATTGAGAAAGTCCACATCCTCCATGTGAACCCACAGTACGCCTACGTGACACACCCCAACGGGTGACAGGAAACAGTCTCCCTCCGGGACCTGGCACTCACTGGGTCCCCACCCACAGCCCCCAACCTGATACCGCTCCCCCCCCCCCCGGATGCCTCCCTCACCCCTGCGCCGCCCATCCTCCCGCCAGCGAACCTCACCGCAGACCCACCCCAGCAGTATCCGTCCCCTCACTGGATCCACTACGGGGTGACGATGGAGAGGACAACACGCTCCCAGAGTCGCAGGTACCCACATCGGCGCCCATACCACCACCAGGACTGAGGTGATCGCACCAAAGGGTCAAAGTCCCTGACAGACTAAATCTGTAATGTTGTTCTTCACCCCGACTGGACTCTTTTTTAAACAGGGGGTGAATGTGGTAAACACCACTGGTAACACACTACGCGTATTACGGTGCTGCCACTGTATTACAAGTACCACAATAATCCCAGCCTGCTGGCTCCTCCCAGCAGGCGGCGTATAAAAGTGTATGCTCTCCTACGCTGCTCCCATTCTGGTTCCAGCTGCAGGAGGCTCAACATCTTGTGCAATAAAGCCTCGATTGTTTCACCATTCTCGTCTCGTGGTCATTGATGGTACATCACATCTCACAGGGGAAAATTCAATATTCAAAAACTGTGTGTTACAACAATAATTTAACTAAATGTTGTTATCGTACAATCTATGCCAGTACTAAGTACTATTCATTCATTTTTTTAAAGACTGGCATGAAGACATGGAACTGGCAAATGTTCACGAAGTCAAATCAGGAAGGTGTAAAGGCATGTTAAAATGCTCATAACTGTTAAAATATGAACTTTACATCGCGTTGAATTTTTTTAACTGTCTTTACTTTTAAAATGAACAACATGTGCTGCAACTGATGGTCACCATGGGTCACCTAGGACAGGATTTTCCATTTGGGAGACTATGTTCTATCACCAGAAACGAACAGCCACTGATTTGCGTTGGGAGCACAAATCCAGAAGTGATTCACAATCCCTTGCCATGCAGATTTATACATTTTAAGCAGGCGGCCTGATAGCCGAGGTCTTGGGCCCCCCTCCCCCACCGCAATGCAACCCCCCCCTCCCCCCCCCCTCCAACCAAGGGAGATTCTGATCCTTCCCCCCCCCCCCAACAATGGGAGATTCTGATCCTCCCCCCCAAACCATGGGAGATTCTGATCCTCCCCCCCCCAACCAAGGGAGATTCTGATCCTCCCCCCCCCCCCCCCCAACAATGGGAGATTCGGATCCTCCCCACGACAATGGGAGATTCTGATCCTCCCCCCAAACCATGGGAGATTCTGGTCCTCACCCCCAACCATGGGAGATTCTGATCTTCCCCCCCCCCCCACACAGTATGTGGGTGATCTGAACTCTCTCCTGACCTCCCCCCCACCAGAGACCCCCAAGTACAAATACTCCCACCAGCGACCTCTCAATTACAGAGACCCTCACCAGAGACCTCCCCCATAAGAAAGACCTTCACTGGAAACTCCCCCAGAAGAGAGTCACCCACCAGTAACCTCCCCAGAAGAGAGGTTCCCGCCTGGAAGCCCCCCATAAAGGACACCCCTCCTTGGTAGCTAGAGAACAGTCCAAACACAGTGGAAAAAAGTCACTGCTTTAAAACTCACCTGTGCAATATACTAAGCTTTGACAAAGGGTCATCTGGACTCGAAATGTTAGCTCTTTTCCCTCCCTACAGATGCTGCCAGACCTGCTGAGATTTTTCAGCATTTTCTCTTTTGATGTGCAATATATCTGCTGGCTCAGACACAGGAAGCAGCACCTGTCAATTCCTGGAACGAGAAAACCAGTCAGCTGGGTTTGAACCCACTCAGATCTTCTCATTCATATCTATGTGAAATTGATTTTGCTTGGCTGTGAGTGACAGCTTCCACATACCCAGCTGTCTGGATTATTTAATTCATCTCCCTTCACAGCTGAGTAGATTTCCAGTAGCCAGCTGTGAAATTAACTGCAGTGTTTATAAACATCTAGCTATGATTGACAACTCCTGGATCACATAAAAGACAATGTAGTGCTTTCTGCTGAGAAAAAGAGGCAGCGAGAGAACTTAGTTGTCTTTTTTGCCCGTGGCACATTCTCCGCCACATTGAGAATTCCACGACCGGCGACGGACAGCGGAGAATCCAGCCCCTGATCTATGAATTCAAAAACTTCCACCGTGTCTCACAAGGACAAAAGGATACATTCTAGACTAAGAACGGCCAACCACCCGTATCTTGAGACTATCCGAAAGACATTACAGAATAGAATGTGACTTAGTAATTGCCTCATTTCATTCTGAACATATCTTCCCACCCTGATGCCACACCACCGCAAATCACTCCTGGCTTTCAAAAATGAAACCCAGTTGTGATGGCCATGCTGGGGGCGCACAGGTAACTATAGTCCGCAGGTGGTGAGGGTGAGGTCCTGGCTGTGCCAACTTGGTGTACCAAGGTGGCAGTGCTAGAGCCAGACTCTCGGGCAAGCAATATTTGGACGGGGGTTCCCCTTAACATAGAACATAGAAAATACAGCACAGAACAGCCCCTTCGACCCACGATGTTGCGCCAAACCTTTGTCCTAGATTAATCATAGATTATCATTGAATTTACAGTGCAGAAGGAGGCCATTTGGCCCTTTGAGTCTGCACCGGCTCCTGGAAAGAGCACCCTACCCAAACTCAACACCTCCACCCAACACCAAGGGCAATTTTGGACATAGAACATAGAACATAGAACAATACAGCGCAGTACAGGCCCTTCGGCCCACGATGTTGCACCGAAACAAAAGCCATCTAACCTACACTATGCATTATCATCCATATGTTTATCCAATAAACTTTTAAATGCCCTCAATGTTGGCGAGTTCACTACTGTAGCAGGTAGGGCATTCCACGGCCTCACTACTCTTTGCGTAAAGAACCTACCTCTGACCTCTGTCCTATATCTATTACCCCTCAGTTTAAAGTTATGTCCCCTCGTGCCAGCCATATCCATCCGCGGGAGAAGGCTCTCACTGTCCACCCTATCCAACCCCCTGATCATTTTGTATGCCTCTATTAAGTCTCCTCTTAACCTTCTTCTCTCCAACGAAAACAACCTCAAGTCCATCAGCCTTTCCTCATAAGATTTTCCCTCCATACCAGGCAACATCCTGGTAAATCTCCTCTGCACCCGCTCCAAAGCCTCCACGTCCTTCCTATAATGCGGTGACCAGAACTGTACGCAATACTCCAAATGCGGCCGTACCAGAGTTCTGTACAGCTGCAACATGACCTCCCGACTCCGGAACTCAATCCCTCTACCAATAAAGGCCAACACTCCATAGGCCTTCTTCACAACCCTATCAACCTGGGTGGCAACGTTCAGGGATCTATGTACATGGACACCTAGATCCCTCTGCTCATCCACACTTTCAAGAACTTTACCATTAGCCAAATATTCCGCATTCCTGTTATTCCTTCCAAAGTGAATCACCTCACACTTCTCTACATTAAACTCCATTTGCCACCTCTCAGCCCAGCTCTGCATCTTATCTATATCCTTCTGTAACCTGCTACATCCTTCCACACTATCGACAACACCACCGACTTTAGTATCGTCTGCAAATTTACTCACCCACCCTTCTGCGCCTTCCTCTAGGTCATTGATAAAAATGACAAACAGCAACGGCCCCAGAACAGATCCTTGTGGTACTCCACTTGTGACTGTACTCCATTCTGAACATTTCCCATCAACCACCACCCTCTGTCTTCTTTCAGCTAGCCAATTTCTGATCCACATCTCTAAATCACCCTCAATCCCCAGCCTCCATATTTTTGCAATAGCCTACCGTGGGGAACCTTATCAAACGCTTTGCTGAAATCCATATACACCACATCAACTGCTCTACCCTCGTCTACCTGTTCAGTCACCTTCTCAAAGAACTCAATAAGGTTTGTGAGGCATGACCTACCCTTCACAAAGCCATGCTGACTATCCCTGATCATATTATTCCTATCTAGATGATTATAAATCTTGTCTCTTATAATCCCCTCCAAGACTTTACCCACTACAGACGTGAGGCTCACCGGTCTATAGTTGCCGGGGTTGTCTCTGCTCCCCTTTTTGAACAAAGGGACCACATTTGCTGTCCTCCAGTCCTCTGGCACTATTCCTGTAGCCAATGATGACATAAAAATCAAAGCCAAAGGTCCAGCAATCTCTTCCCTGGCCTCCCAGAGAATCCTAGGATAAATCCCATCTATTTTCTATTTTCAGCCTGTCCAGAATTGCCAACACCTCTTCCCTACGTACCTCAATGCCATCTATTCTATTAGCCTGGGGCTCAGCATTCTCCTCCACAACATTATCTTTTTCCTGAGTGAATACTGACGAAAAATATTCATTTAGTATCTCGCCTATCTCTTCAGACTCCACACACAATTTCCCATCCCTGTCCTTGACTGGTCCTACTCTTTCCCTAGTCATTCGCTTATTCCTGACATACCTATAGAAAGCTTTTGGGTTTTCCTTGATCCTTCCTGCCAAATACTTCTCATGTCCCCTCCTTGCTCGTCTTAGCTCTCTCTTTAGATCCTGATATATAGGATCAGATCCCCTATGTTCGGTTACGACCAGACCCCCGACCCCCACGATCTATAATAAAGTACATTCACTTGCGTTTATTGTTATTGTAAATAAAGAACTGTAAAGAACATTTTCATGAGCAAATTGTATGATCCTGAGCTTGACTGCCAAGCCAGGAAAGACTGTATGAAATGCTATGATTTTGTTGTATGATTGAGGAAGTAGGATAATGGAATGTTTAAGTGAGTGTAGTATATTAAGAATAAGTTAGAGGTTCCCAGTTTGTTGTTTTGTAATGCATGTCCCTGTCTGACATAGCGCCCTTAGAATTGTAAGTTAAAATTTTTTTGCATAGCTATGGTCAGTGCAGAGGCCATGAAGGAAGTGTCCCCCCCCAGGTCAGGGATTGGAAAGCAACATAGTGATGTGATCCTTCACACTTCGCGTTAGGATCACAAGGAGGGTCTGTAGCCAGTTAAAATGGCTAACTCCCGATTTAGAATTGCGAACGGCAAAGGCTGATGGAAAAATCAGCCAACAGGACTAAAACAAGCAGCTACAGGTAAACTGTGTATTCACCTCTGGGAAGGCCAGACAAGATCGATACCAGTAACCATCAGCACAACAAAACACCAGCCATCTGCATACTAATGAGTAATCCCCGGGAACAATGTGCAACATTTTAGACACACAAAGCCAACCCAGACTCGTCGGCGCCAGCAGAAGCCTACACAAAGGGAGGTGAATGATCACCTCAAGACCGCCCATCGATCAAGGAATTGCTCCAGCATTGGAGAATATCGAACCAAGTGATTGGGACAAAGTCCAATCACTTGGAACCAGGTACAGGGTCCGCCCCGAAAGGCGGGAAGCCCCTGGGGACTATAAGAATAGAGTCCAAGTTCAAATTGACCCTTCTGCTACCCCTTCTGCTATCCCTTCTGCTACCCCTTCTGCATCCTCCTGCACCCCTCTGCTTCTCTTCTGGACCGGGTCACTCAGCAACGCGAACCAACCCTTGACAGCGACCGGTCCAGCCATCGCTGAAATTGAGTAAGTCTTATTTCAACGCTCGCTACGAGATAGGCGCTCCTAGCTACCAATCTGTACCAACTTCGAATCCCGCAGACTCAGAACCTGAACGAAAAGCCATTTGTTTCCCTGACCTGGTGGGCCAGTTCCGAGTTAAGTATTGGCCTGTTAGTCGTAGGAGTAGCTTAGACGTGGAATTTATGCATGAGTAGTGATTACTGTGTATAATAAATGTGCTTTGATTTAAACTTACTAAGCGGTGTATTGGATTATTGATCATTACTCGGACTTGAACCACGTGGCGGTATCAGAAAGATACCCGGCGACACAAGAGCAAAGGTGATAGAACAGAGCAATTAAACTAAGGCAAAAGTTAGCAACAAATGCACCCCATTTCAAGATAATAATGAGCTGAAATTTGGAGAGCTGCAAATTTAGTGTCTCCACATTGAAGTCAACTAAATTGCCGTGGTCATCTCAGTTATGTGGATTGGCCATGTGGCAAATTAGCCTATCATATGTGACTGATGGGCACCCAAAATCAGATAAGTCAAAGCAGATACCAGTGGGTTCTGGTTGTGACCAGCAGCCAGATGACCTCCAATGTTGCAAATGGTCTTGCTTGGCTTAAACAAGTTGAAAACTTACTTGGATTTAGATTTGGATTTATTGTCACATGTAACAAGACACAGTGAAAAGTATTGTTCTGCGTACCGTCCAAACAGATCGTTCTACACATGAAAAGCATAGGACATACGATAAATACACAGTGTAAATACATAGACATAGACATCGAGTGAAGCATACGGAGTATCGTACTACTCAGTATAGAAGATGTGTGAAGAGATCAGTTCAGTCCATAAGAGGGTCATTCAGAAGTCTGGTAATTGTGGGGAAGAGGTTGGAAGAGAGAATAACTCGGGAGGGAGACGTCTTTGATTATGCTGCCTGCTTTCCCAAGGCAGTGGGAGGTGTAGACAGAGTCAATGGATGGGAGGCCGGTTTGCTTGATGAACTGGGCTGTGTTCACGACTCTCTGTAGTTTCTTATGGTCTTGGGCCGAGCAATTGCCATACAAAGCTGAGATGCAGCCAGATAGGATATTTTCTATGATGCATCTGTAAAAATTGGTAGAATCAATATGGACATGCCAAATTTCCTTAGTTTCCTCGGGAAGCATAGGTGTTGTTCGGTTTCTTGGTCATAGTGTCGACGTGGGTGGACCAGGACAGATTGTTGGTGATGTGCACACTAGGAATTTGAAGCTGTCAACCATCTCCATCTCGGCTCCGTTGATGCTGACAGGAGTGTGTACGATACTTTGCTTCCTGAAATAAATGGCTAGCTACTTCGTTTTCTGATGTTGAGGGAGCAATTGTAGTCATTATACCACTCCACTAGGTTCTTCTATCTCCCTCCTGTATTCTAACTCATCGTTATTTGAGATCCGACCCATTACGGTTGTTTCATCAGTAAATTTGTAGATGGAGTTGGAACCAAATGTTTCCACACAGTCGTGTGTGTATAGGGAGTATAATAGGGAGCTAAGTACGCAGCCTTGCGGGGCCCCGGTATTGAGGATTATCCTGGAGGAGGCGTTGTTGTTTATCATTACTGATTGTGGTCTAGGGATCAGAGGATCCAGTTGCAGAATGAGGAGCCAAGTGCTGGACATTGGATCAAGGAATTCTGGGTATTTGGAGTTGATTTGTCCCATGACCAACCTCTTGAAGCACTTCATAATGATTGATGTCAAGGTCACCGGACAATAGTCGTTGAGGCACGTTGCCTGGTTATTCTTTGGCACCGGTATGATGTGGTCTTCTTGAAGCACGTGGGAACCTCGGAATGGAGTAGGGGCAGGTAGAAGATATCTGCGAACACCCGCCAGTTGGTCCGCATTGGATCTGAGTGTATGACCAGGGACTCCGTCAGGACCAGTTGCTTTCTGAGGGTTCACTTTCAAGAAGGCTGATCTGACTTTGGAGGCTGTAACGGTAGGTACGGGTGTGTCCGAGGCAGTTTTAGGCCACCTTCTCAATGTTGGTGTCGAGGCCTGGCCACCAGACATAACTCCAGGCCAACATTTTGATTTTGGTCACACCCGGATGCCCATTGTGCAAGTCTGTTAGTATCAGCTCCTGGCCTTTTTCAGGGACAATTACACGCGTCCCCAACAAGAGGATACCGTCTTCCACACTAAATTCTGGTAGCTTGGAGGAAAATGCCCGCAACTCACCTGGGAGCTGTCTATGTTGCCCACCATTCAGGACTATATGCCAAACCTTTGACAGGACCTGCTCCGTCTGTGTCCACACACGGATCTGTGATGCCGTGACAGGCAATGAGTCCATTAAGTTTAGGGTTGTAACCACCTCACCGGTCACAGGGGTCGACATGGGGCCAGTCAACAAAGGCAATTGGCTCAGTACATCGGCATTCACTATCTGGGTCCCTGGTTTATGCTCCAGAGAATACTCGTATAGAGCGAGCAACAAAGCCCGGCGCTGGATCCGTGTGGAAGCAATGGGCGGTATTGGCTTATCCTCTCGGAAAAGTCCCAGCAGAGGCTTATGATCAGTCACGATAGTGAAGTGGCGGCCATACACATACTGGTGGAAGCGTTTCACCGCAAAAACCACCGCCAGGCCCTCCTTCTCGATCTGCGCATACTTCCTTTCCACTGCAGTCAATGTGCAGGAGGCGAAAGCTATCGGCCGCTCGGCCCCATTCTCCATCTTGTGGGACAGGATGGCTCCAATACCATGCGGGGATGCATCACACGTGATGAGCAAAGGCTTTCCAGGACCATAGTGGGTTAGTAACCCAGACGACGACATTTGTTGCTTTACCCGCCGGAAAGCAGTTTCTTGCGGCTGACCCCAAACCCAGGTGTGATTCTTCTTTAGCAGAAGGTGCAACGGGGCCAGCGTAGTTGCCAGATTGGGGAGAAACTTCCCGGAATAGTTTACGAGGCCAAGAAAAGAACGAAGATGCGAAGTGTCAGTTGGGGCGGGGGCCTGTTGAATCGCACGCACCTTCTCTGCGACGGGGTGCAAACCTTCGCGGTCCACCCGATAACCTAGGTAGACTACTTCCTTCGCCTGAAAGACGCACTTTGTACAACGTAAATGGACTCCAGCCTCTGAAAAGCGTCGAAGGACAGCCTCCAAAGTATCCAAATATTCCTGCTCCTACGTCCCTGTCATCAAAATGTCGTCTAAGGAGACAGCGACATGCGGTAAACCTCTTACAATGCCCTCCATGACGCATTGAAAGATAGCGCAGGCAGAGGATACCCCAAAGGGCAACCATGCATATTCATACAGGCCCTGGTGTGATTTACTAGTTACATATGGCCAGGAGGCAGTGTCCAGCTCCAACTGTAGATAGGCGTGATTCATATCTAATTTCGTGAACGAGAGTCCGCCTGCAAGCTTCGCATAGAGATCTCCTATGCGAGGCATTGGATATCGGTCGAGCCGGGAAGCTGTATTCACTGTAAGTTTATAGTCGCCGCACAAGCGAACTATGGCATCTGGCTTCATTACAGGTACAATTGGCGCTGCCCAGTCAGCGAAACGGACGGGCCTGATAACTCCAAGCGAGTGAGCTCCCCTTCTACCTTCTCGAGCAAGGCGTAAGGCACCGGGCATGCCCGGAAATAGCGCGGCGTGGCTCCTGGGTCGACTTGGATATGGGCTACGTTTCCCCAAACCGGGCTGGAATACATCTAGGTACCATCCTAGTACCCCCGTCAACCCTCCAGAACCTGTTTGGAGGATGTGCCCCTCCTGGCGTCCATAAACAACAGGGATCATCGTAGTTCCTGCAATGTCCAATGGTTCCCCCGTGGCATGCAAGGTTCTCGAGCCGGTTCCATACTGGCCAGCTATATTTATGCAGGGAATCTGCTGATGATTTCTCCGCCCCCCTCATTGGGGAATCACATACTCACTAAGGATTGTGGGATTTCCATTAGTCCCCAGCCAGTGGTAAGCAGGCAGGTTATAACAAGTCCGTATCGTTAGTCTGTGACTCTAGCTTAGTCTGGTATTGTCTCGTGGCATCCCTGATGGCTTTGCAAAGATCGTAACTAGATTTCTTGTATAGGTCAAGGTCGCCTGTCTTGAACGCCTCAGACCTGGTCTTCAGTAGAGATTGTATCTCCAGTTTATACCATGGTTTTCGATTGGGGAACGCACGTACTACCTTCCTTGGCTCGCAATCTTTGACACACGTCCTGATGAAGTCTGTGACGATGGTGGCATACTCGTTGAGGCTGGCCGCTGAGTTTTTTAATATGGACCATTCCACTGACTCCAAGCAATCGTGTAGGAGCTCTTCTGTTGCCTCGGACCGGCATTGCACGACCTTCTTAAACGGATTCTCCCACTTATGTTTCTGCTTGAATGCTGCGAGAAGGAGCAACGTCTTGCAGCATGTACAAAAAGATTGTTGATAGCCCTCTTTTCTAATCAATCAAACAGGTAACCGTTAGCTTCCACTTTGCCTAGGTACTCCTCTTTCATTTCAATGCCAGCTGCAACCCGAGGAAAATGATACAGCAGGCCTATGATGCCATTCCATGTTATTAAAAGGAGCTATCAGACCATAAGGGGGATGCCCTAAAATTGAACATTAATTGCAAATGACGTGGAGATCCACCATTGCTTGTCCCTAATCCACTTTCCTTATCCTAATGATTATTTATACTGTGGGGTGAGGGAATGAAAGATGAGTCACAGCCACAGAAACCGTTGCTTAAACATGATAAAAAGCAGTACCTCATCTTTATTGTGGTCTCATTTTCAGAGTAGGAAATCATTAGCTACAAAATTGGGCTCTGTAGTGCTGTTGATGTTGGTGCTACAAGATCTTGGAGGGGTTAACAATGGTGGCCAATTTACTTCCATAAATCTCTGGTGTGATTCACGTGCATTGCTCTGATTGGAAGGCTGATAGTGCGGATGTGTCCTTGCAGGTCCTGTTGAACCCCTCTCCTCAACATCAGCTGAATGGTTGTATGAGTTACCCTGCCCTTCCTCCCACCCCACAACTAATGTTATTTAAAGGCATCAGTAGGCACTTCCAAGTGAGATATTTCACAGCATTTCACTTGCACCTCTTTCAATTTGGTCTTTTGCATTCGCAGCTCTCAATGTAGTCTCCTCTATATCGTAAGAAGTCTTACAACACCAGGTTAAAGTCCAACAGGTTTGTTTCGATGTCACTAGCTTTCGGAGCGCTGCTCCTTCCTCAGGTGAATGAAGAGGTATGTTCCAGAAACATATATATAGACAGATTCAAAGATGCCAGACAATGCTTGGAATGCGAGCATTAGCAGGTGACTAAATCTTTACAGATCCAGAGATGGGGTAACCCCAGGTTAAAGAGGTGTGAATTGTGTCAAGCCAGGGCAGTTGGTGGGATTTCGCAGGCCAGATGGTGGGGGATGAATGTAATGCGACATGAATCCCTGGTCCCGGTCGAGGCCGCACTCATGTGTGCGGAACTTGGCTACAAGCTTCTGCTCGGCGATTCTGCGTTGTCGCGCGTCCTGAAGGCCGCCTTGGAGAACGCTTACCCGGAAATCAGAGGCTGAATGCCCTTGACTGCTGAAGTGTTCCCCGACTGGAAGGGAACATTCCTGCCTGGTGATTGTCGCGCTATGTCCGTTCATTCGTTGTCGCAGCATCTGCATGGTCTCGCCAATGTACCACGCTTCGGGACATCCTTTCCTGCAGCATATGAGGTAGACAACGTTGGCCGAGTCCTCTATATCGGAGAGACCAAACGCAGACTGGGTGATCGCTTTGCTGAGCACCTTCGGCCTGTGCACATTCAGGACCCTGACCTTCCCGTTGCTTGCCATTTTAACACAAGACCCTGCCCCCATGCCCACATGTCTGTCCTTGGCCTGCTACAGTGTTCCAGTGAAGCTCAACACAAACTGGAGGAACAGCATCTCATCTTCCAGTTAGCCACCGTTACAGCCTTCCGGTCTCAACATCGAATTCAACAACTTCAGATGATCAGCTCTACCCCACCTCGAACCCTTTGTTTTCATTTCATTTCATTTTAACTGTCTTTTACCTTTTATTTATTTCTTGTCTTTCTTTATATATATATCCCCCCCTATCTTATCGCCCTCTCCTGACCTTTTCTCCCCTTTGCTTCCCCCTTCCTCCCTACATCTGTCACAGCTTATCCTCTGATTTTAGTTTCTCTGCTGTTTGGCCTTTCACACTTTTTATTCTCTCTTGTGACTGCCATTAGCATTCTCTTCCATTGGTTTCTGTGGCTATGACTCATCTTTCATTCCCTCACCCCACAGTATAAATAACTCCCACTTTCTATGTCTTTTATCTTTGACAAAGGGTCACCGGGACTCGAAACGTTAGCTCTTTTCTCTCCCTACAGATGCTGCAAGACTTGCTGAGATTTTCCAGCATTTTCTCTTTTGGTTTCAGATTCCAGGATCCGCAGTAATTTGCTTTTACATTTATTATTTATGAGATATTTGTGACTTTCCTTTGCCATTCCAGTTAGTGGAAGTACTGTGTTGTTTGAGGAGCATTAAAAAGTTGTTGGAGCCAGAAGGGATTGCTGGAATGTTGCAAGGGGCTTAGTAAATTGCGAAGGCCTCCGAGCAGAAAGCTTGCATTCACTTATGGAGCTATAATTATAGTTCACTTTGGGCTCCAGCTCCCTGGTACTACCTGGAGAGTGTTTTTTGTCTTAATGATAGGATTAGACAAGTATGTTGCAAAGGTAGAATATTGGGGAAATTTGGACAGGATTCTCCGTCCAGCGATGTTGAAATCGAGAATTGGATCGGACTGAGAATCGGGCGTCAGTCGAAAATTGAGGTCGGTGCCGAGCGCCCAGCGGAACACGATTCTCCAATCCCTCAATTGCGGCATGGATGCTTTCCACGCCCCGCACTGGCATGAGCATGCAAATCGTCTGGTAACAGCCATTCGCGTATCATTAATGGGCCCGATGCTCCACCTCTACCAGGGGGAAGTGATGCCAGCGCAGTTCACTTGTGGTATTTAAAAACGGGGACCGGGCTCTGCGGCTGCTGAGGGTGAGAGGGAAGGCAAGACATGTTTCCAAAGGCGCACCCATGGGCTGACAGATGTGCCGCTGGATGGGGAGGCAACTGCCAGGGCCGGTGGGAGTAGCGGGGGGATGACTAGGAGATGGAATGTGGGTTTGGGGTGTCAGGCCGGGGACTGGGGTAGGAGGCCATGGGATGCCATTCCCGTGGCCTGTAAGGCAGCCAGCTGACTTCACACTCCACTGACCCCCTACTGTGACCCCTAACTGTGCAGAGTGCCACCAGTTGTATGGGTGCTCCTGCCCCCTTGCCCGCCACAACCCCAAGAACCCCCATACCCGTGCCGACCCATCAACGCGATGTGCATGGCCCAGTGCAGTCAGTGACCCACCAGGTGTTAGCACCCCTCTGTGCACCCATCTGAGGCACTGCCCCACTGCAGGGGAGCAGTGCAGAGTGCACCCCGAACAGTGGACACATGCACCGTGGCCCTTGCCACCATCCCTGGCACACTGTCCCCCCCGCAGGATGATGCCCCACCAGTGGTAGTAGAGGCCCGCAGGAACATAAGCTGGCACCAAGCCCTGCCTGCCCACTGTGCTCCAGCCCCCATCCATCCAGCCCTTGGACAGATAGACACAACCCGGGCATCGCACCGAGGACCCAAGGCACATTACAGCTACAGTCCCAACGAGTGCCCACCCCCCTCGCCCAGCCCCACCCGCAGTCCCCACCTACATGGGTGGCACCCTGCTGGTGGGGTATCATGCAGCTCACCCATGGAGGACACCAATGGTATTCCCCCCAGGAGGGTATGGGACACAGGACATAGAGTGTAATGCTGGTAGGAATGGGTGGCGTGGATGAACCCAGGTGACAGAGACGTAGTGCGGAGGGAAGAAACGGCTGGTGGACGGGGCTAGGAGCGGGAGAGGGACAAGCAGTGACAGGGCTCCAGTGCAGGCCAGGGTCACCATGTCGCCCATTGGACCTGGTTGGGCATGGGAGTACTCACCGTGCTAACATGTCTGCCCTTTAACCCTACAGAAAATGGATTTCGGTGTACGGGTGGGTGTGTTTGGCCTCTGCCTGGCCGCCACACACCTGGCAGATATACTGAGTCTGTACAAGCAGGAACCGCTCAGGGAGAATTCTGCAGAACAGGAACCCTGAACAGAGGGCAGAGCTAGAGGAGCAGGAAGCAGCTGGTGAGGTTGGAGAGCCGGCCACCCAGCAGGCCGAGGAGGAGGTCGGAAGGAGGAGTCGCATCAGGCCTCATGTGTACTGGCAGCGCCTGTCGTTCAAGGACCTGTAAGACTGAGCGGGCCGCCGCCGAACATGGCCAAGCAGCGTGACCATGTGGCATCTGTGCCGGATCAGACCTCATCTGGAACCGCGAGGGCATGGGGGAGGACCCCCGCTGCTGGCGGTCGTCAAGGTGAATGTTTATATCCCGGGGTCCATCCTGTCGCCGAGGGTGGACCTATCTGGACTCTCCCAGAGCTCTGTGCACAGGTGCATCCATGCCGTAACCGATGCCCTGTATGCCCGGGCGGCACAATACATCACCTTCACATGGACCAACCCCACCAGGTTGCCTGGGCAATGGGATTCACCGTAATCGCTGGCATACCCCAGGTCCAGGGGGTGATCGGTGGAATGCATGTCCCCCGACGAACATGTGCGCATGTGGGGGTGCCTTTCATCAATCGGAGGAGATTGCACTCCCTGAATGTACAGTTGGTTTGCGACTACTGGCTGCACATGGCACAAGTATGCACCCGATACCCAGGCCGCGTGCACGACACCTTGGTCCTGGCCACTCATCAGTGCCCAACATCTTTGAGATGCTTTCCTGGGTTAGGGACTGACTCTTGGGATACTGCGATTATCCACTGCAATCGTGGATGATAACGCCTTTCCGGTGTCATTGAGCTATACAATGGCATGCTGAAAGCCTGTTTCAGGTACCTGGACCACTCTGGAGGGGTCTTTCAGTATAGCGTTAGGGGGATCTCCCACATCGTTGTAGCCTGCTGTGTCCTCCACAACATCGCACAGCAGAGGGGCAACATGCTGGAGGAGGAGGGGAGGAACGCCATTCCTTGTCTGACAAGGAGGATGTGGAGGAGGGCCAAGATGGGCAGGACATGGGGCCCGGGCAGCCACATGAGGCACATAACATGTTCTCCAGGGCTGCTGCGCACGGGACAGCTTGATCGGCACAAGGTCTGCTGTGTATCCCATCCTGTGACCTGGGTCCCCTTTAGCGGCCGTCCTCTGGAATGCCAGGCCCGGATGGGCCATGCATTCTTCCAGTGTCACAGCTGGGATTGCGCCACCCTGTTCTGCCCGCTACCCATCGGATGTGCCAGGGACAAGTGGGGGGGATTCATAGGTCCTGTAGTGTCCAGGACCTCCCATGTGGGTGTCACAGGTACAAGCCCCATCACCTCCTCCTCCCTCAGGGTGCTTGATGGTCGCCTAGGCTGCCCCTTGGGCTGAGGATGAGGCCGGAGAAAACTCCGGGGCCTCCACCATAGAACATAGAAAATACAGCACAGAACAGGCCCTTCGACCCACGATGTTGTGCCGAACCTTTGTCCGAGATTAATCATAGATTATCATTGAATTTACAGTGCAGAAGGAGGCCATTCGGCCCCTTGAGTCTGCACCGGCTCCTGGAAAGAGCACCCCACCCAAACTCAACACCTCCACCCAACACCAAGGGCAATTTGGACATTAAGGGCAATTTATCATTGGCCAATTCACCCAACCCGCACATCTTTGGACTGTGGGAGGAAACCGGAGCACCCGGAGGAAACCCACGCAGACACGGGGAGGACGTGCAGACTCCGCACAGACAGTGACCCAAGCCGGAATCGAACCTGGGACCCTGGAGCTGTGAAGCAATTGTGCTATCCACAATGCTACCGTGCTGCCCTTGAGAACAAATAAATCTACACTATATAATTTTACCGTAATCCATGTACCTATCCAATAGCTGCTTGAAGGTCCCTAATGTTTCCGACTCAACTACTTCCACAGGCAGTGCATTCCATGCCCCCACTACTCTCTGGGTAAAGAACCTACCTCTGATATCCCTCCTATATCTTCCACCTTTCACCTTAAATTTATGTCCCCTTGTAATGGTTTGTTCCACCCGGGGAAAAAGTCTCTGACTGTCTACTCTATCTATTCCCCTGATCATCTTATAAACCTCTATCAAGTCGCCCCTCATCCTTCTCCTTTCTAATGAGAAAAGGCCTAGCACCCTCAACCTTTCCTCGTAAGACCTACTCTCCATTCCAGGCAACATCCTGGTAAATCTTCTTTGCACCTTTTCCAAAGCTTCCACATCCTTCCTAAAATGAGGTGACCAAAACTGTACACAGTACTCCAAATGTGGCCTTACCAAAGTTTTGTACAGCTGCATCATCACCTCACGGCTCTTAAATTCAATCCCTCTGTTAATGAACGCGAGCACACCATAGGCCTTCTTCACAGCTCTATCCACTTGAGCGCAACTTTCAAAGATGTATGAACATAGACCCCAAGATCTCTCTGCTCCTCCACATTGCCAAGAACTCTACCGTTAACCCTGTATTCCGCATTCATATTTGTCCTTCCAAAATGGACAACCTCACACTTTTCAGGATTAAACTCCATCTGCCACTTCTCAGCCCAGCTCTGCATCCTATCTATGTCTCTTTGCAGCCGACAACAGCCCTCCTTACTATCCACAACTCCACCAATCTTCGTATCGTCTGCAAATTTACTGACCCACCCTTCAACTCCCTCATCCAAGTCATTAATGAAAATCACAAACAGCAGAGGACCCAGAACTGATCCCTGCGGTACGCCACTGGTAACTGGGATCCAGGCTGAATATTTGCCATCCACCACCACTCTCTGACTTCTATCGGTTAGCCAGTTTGTTATCCAACTGGCCAAATTTCCCACTATCCCATGCCTCCTTACTTTCTGCATAAGCCTACCATGGGGAACTTTATCAAATGCCTTACTAAAATCCATGTACACTACATCCACTGCTTTACCTTCATCCACATGCTTGGTCACCTCCTCAAAGAATTCAATAAGACTTGTAAGGCAAGACCTACCCCTCACAAATCCGTGCTGACTATCCCTAATCAAGCAGTGTCTTTCCAGATGCTCAGAAATCCTATCCTTCAGTACCCTTTCCATTACTTTGCCTACCACTGAAGTAAGACTAACTGGCCTGTAATTCCCAGGGTTATCCCTCGTCCCTTTTTTGAACAGGGGCACGACATTCGCCACTCTCCAATCCCCTGGTACCACCCCTGTTGACAGTGAGGACGAAAAGATCATTGCCAACGGCTCTGCAATTTCATCTCTTGCTTCCCATAGAATCCTTGGATATATCCCGTCAGGCCCGGGGGACTTGTCTATCCTCAAGTTTTTCAAAATGCCCAACACATCTTCCTTCCTAACAAGTATTTCCTCGAGCTTACCAATCTGTTTCACACTGTCCTCTCCAACAATATCGCCCCTCTCATTTGTAAATACAGAAGAAAATACACCATCACATGCCACTGCCAGTCCTGGAGGCCCGCTCTTGTTTCGACCAGGATCCCCATGCTTGAGGCCATGGAGCACAGGCATTGTGCCACGTCCCTCAGGGACCATGCCACACCCCTCTCAGACTGGCCCAGGTCAGCCAGGGCCAGTCCAATGCACCCGATGCCCGCAGCCATAGCCTGTTATGATTGGACCATGCTCTGGAGCACCGCAGCAATAACCATGTGGCCCTGGTACATGGCTACCTGTGACATGGCCACCCTGCTTGTGCCTTAGCCACTGCACAGTGTTCCTCAGGTCTTGTACATCCCAACCCATGGCCAAAACCTTCACACACAAAGCTTCCACTGCTGACACCACCCGTGATGTGTTTGTCTGGGTGGCACGCATGGTCAGCACCATCTCCTGCTACTGAAGGTGGTTGGGCTCCTTCAGCTGCACCTGCAGGCGCTGGATGGTTGCTGGCACCCCCTCATGTAGACCCCGGCTCCCAACATCGATGGGGCCGCCCTTTCCAGAAGGACTGAACCTGTCTGGACGGAAGCTAGTCCCTATGATCAGGCCACCACCAACCATCCGCCCCCTCGGGTTCCTACCATTGCATGCGTGTGGTGCACACCAGAGCTCTTCACTAAAATGCCCAACCGAGGTGAATGCCTCGGGATTAGTGGCGGATGCCGGTGACAGCAGTGACCAGAAGTTGGTGTCGTCTTTGGACATGTGGTCCAGGGTGTCGCGGGGCTGCGGCTGGGGTGTTAGACCCCAGATGGTCCCGCCTCATCACCAGGTGAGCCCCAGGGTTGTGGCGGTGGCAGGGACATTGGCCAGTTTCTCATTGACTGGTGGTGACCCTGCAAGGCACGATACTAAACGCCTTGCTGTGATTGTGGGTAGGAGTGGTGTGGGGGGGTGACTCACATATCATAGGGAGTTCGTAATGCATTGGGAACTCAATTGGTGGGCCCATGCTGACCTCAACCTCTGCAACTGCCCGCTGTCCCACCCCACCGACCAGGTCCAATGCCCTCTGCTCTGCGATGGTGAGGGTCTGCATGTCCGGTGGGCCCCCTCCAGTCTTTTCTCTCTCCTGGTGGATGTGGGTTGCCTTCTCCTGGGGGACAGATAATGCACACTGCGAGAAACTCGGACACGGGACGCACAGGAGGTCTGCAGCTCACGGCCTCTGTGTGTGTGTGGCACATAGCCATGGCGGGTGGCACTGGGTGGGGCGTGAGGGGGCTGCTGGTGGATGAGGAGCAGTCACTCTCTGGGGGGGTGGGGGGGTCAGGGATGTTGGGTGGGGGAGTGTTGGATGGGAGTAGTGCCCGGGCCATGGAGGTGGTAAGTCACCATGTCTAGCCTGGGGGGTTGCCCATCCTAATCCAGCACCCCCTACTGGTCCGCTCGGTGGGAGGTGCATGGGGGCTGGGGAAATGGAGGGTGAGGGGTGTGGGGTTGGGGTATGTGGGGTGTGGGTGATGCCAGGTGCACAGAGGTTGTGACCCATCCAGGCCACCCTGAGGAGGTTGTGCAGCTTTTTTCGGCACTGCTGCCCGGTCATATCAGTGTGGCCCACGGCACTGACTTCCTCTGCCACCTGCGGCCAGATTTGGTTGTCATCAGCAGGTGGCAGCCCCCTCTCTTCTGTCATGTGAGAGTACCTTTAAGAAATGGGTGTTTTTATAGAATAACTGTAGTGGGTGTACTTTTAAAAAATGGGTGTTTATTACTGCAGTGATGTCAGAGAGTGGGTGGAGCTGGGCTGTCTGTCAGCTTTTTACTTTCACTTTAGGCTTTTTGCTGCAGGGTGGGTTTGGTTTCATTTTAGTTTTGGAGAAGCTGCAATCCCAGCAGGATGTGTGTGGATCTCTGCAAGCTTATGAATGTCCATTTGCTGATTTCAACATGATAACTTCTCTCAGTAGCGGATTTAAACCTGATCTTTGTGTTAAAAGGGTCTTTTGTCTGCTGAATGTTGTTTGGGAATTTAGTAAGGATTACTTAGTGTTGTGTTCCTTGGGGGTTGTATTTGAATTGATGGTTGTTAAGATGTTCACTGTATGTCTTAAAAAGATTAACTTGAGTTCATAGAATAAACATTGTTTTGCTTAAAAAAATACTTTTCCATTGCTGCTGTACCACACCTGAGAGTGGGCCGTGTGCTTCCCATATCACAATCTATTAAAAGTTGTGGGCCAGGTGAACTCCATGATACTCTTTGGGGTTCTCTAAACCCTGGCCCATAACACTTCCCACCCCGGGTAACAGGGTGTCCCACCTCTTCTCTACGGCGTCCAGCAGTATCTTGAGCTCCACTTCCGCGAACCTTGGGGCCGCTCTTCGTGGTGCCATCTTGTTACAATAATAATAATCTGTATAATTGTCACAAGTAGGCTTACATTAACACTGCAGTGAAGTTACTGTGAAAATCCCTTAGTTGCCACATTCCAGCGCCTGTTCGAGTACACAGAGGGAGAATTCAGAATGTCCAATTCACCTAACAGCACATCTTTCAGGACTTGTACTAGGAAACTGGAGCACCCGGAGGAAACCCACGCAGACACAGGGAGAACTTGCAGACTCTTCACATCCATTGACCCAGCAGGAATCGAACCTAGGACCCTGGCAATGTGAAGCAACAATTCTACCCACTGTGCTACCTTTCCACCTGGCTGTGGGGTGTGGAGTGCTTATATGCAGCTACAGCTTGTCAGGCTCTCGAGTGCCAATCCCGACTGCAGCAAATCCGATGCCGGCGTGAGTTGGAATTGCACTAGTTCCATGTTATGCAAGTGCTGGCCTATTAGCATGTCCTGAATTGCACCAGGAATAGCGCCACCATCAGGACCATGGAACACCTGCCATTCAGTCCTGGTGTCAGCACACAGCCTCTCAAATGGAGAATCCGGCCCTTCAGCTTTCATATGGTTTGGGAGAAATAGACTAAGGTATTAAAAGGTAGCAAATATCTAGAGTGTGTCTGGGATAGTTTTCTGAAACAATGGCACCAGTTTTCAACAACTGCCACCAGCAATGGTGCTGCTGAGTTGCTGGAAGTTGCCCTTAATTAATCACTTGCTGTTTCACTCTCAATACAGCATGGCACAGGAAGACATTGGGCTCCCCTCTCCAAAAGCAGCTTGCTAGTGGCAGCCAATTCAGAGGTTGCTGGAACTCTGATAACAGCCCTCGTGGCAACCTCTGAATTGGCTGCCACTAGCAAGCTGCTTTTGGAGAGGGGAGCCCAATGTCTTCCTGTGCCATGGCGTATTGAGAGTGAAACAGCAACTTCCGGGTGCGGCGATGACCAGCTGAGTCGCACGTTTCGGCAGCTCCCTGTGAAACGGACTTTTGGGCTCTTGATAGGAGCCCCAACGGCAATTTTAACGGCTGAAAACACCGTGCGGTAAACCAGAAGGGTGTTCCTCCTGGACACGGATGGAAAAAGGAGAGGAAAGTGGCCGGATTGCAGCGGATCCTTTGGAACAACGGCAAGGAAGGCAAGCAGAAACCAAGATGGCGTCGGAAGGTGGCAGTTTCATATGGGGCCCTGAACAACAAGAGTTTTTGAAACGCTGCGTGGAGGAGATAAAAAAGGAAATGAAGAAAGAGTTGTTGGCCCCGATATTACAGGCGATTGAAGGGCTGAAAGAGGAACAAAAGACCCAGGAGCAGGAGCTTCGGGTCGTGAAGGCGAAAGCAGCAGAGAATGAAAACGACATACAGGGCCTGGTGGTGAAGTCGGAGATACAGGAGGCACACCAGAAACGATCTGTGGAGAGGTTGGAGGCACTGGAAAATAACGCAAGGAGGAACAACTTGAGGATTCTTGGCCTTCCTGAAGGTGTGGAGGGGGCGGACGTCGGGGCATATGTGAGCACGATGCTGCACTCGTTAATGGGAGTGGAGGCCCCGACGGGTCCGTTGGAGGTGGAGGGAGCATACCGAGTTATGGTGCGAGGATCGAGAACAGGAGAAGCTCCCAGAGCCATAGTGGTGAGATTTCTCCGTTTTAAGGATAGAGAAATGGTCCTTAGATGGGCGAAGAAAACTCGGTGTAGTAAATGGGAGAACGCGGTGATCCGCGTCTATCAAGATTGGAGTGCGGAGGTGGCGAGAAGGAGGGCGAGCTTTAATCGGGCCAAAGCGGTACTTCACAAAAAAAAGATAAAGTTTGGAATGCTGCAACCGGCAAGACTGTGGGTCACATATCAAGGGAGGCACCACTACTTTGAGACGGCGGATGAAGCGTGGACTTTTATTGTAGAAGAAAAATTGGAATGATTGGACTACGAAAATGAACGTTTGGACAAAGTGGTGGGACGAGTGGGGGGGGGGGGCGAAGAGGGATTGTATGATTAATCCTGCGGTATGGTAACTTTTCTTTCTCCCACAGGTGGTGATGGGGGGAGGTGGGGAGGGAGAGGAGATGGGGCGTTGGCCATGGGAGGCGGGGCCGAGGGAGAGGCGCGGGCTTGGTTCCCACGCTATGATAATTATGGCGGGAATAGAGAAGCAGGAAGGAGGGGGCGCCGCACGGGGCGAGCCGTGATCACGGGGGGAAGCCGAGGTCAGCCAGAGTTTGCTGACTTCTGGGAGCAACATGGGGGGAGTAATTACGCTAGCGGGGGGTCTAGCGGGGGGGGGGGGGGAATTACTCGGTTGCTGCTGCTGGGGAAAGGGGGGAGTGGGTACGGGAAAGGATGGGCGGGGGGGCACCGTCTGGGAGAAATACAGCCGCGTGGGAACTGGGCGAGAAGCTGGAAAAAGATGATGGCTAACCGGCAAGGGGGGTGGGGGGGGGGGGGGGGGGGGGGGGTGGGAAGCCCCCCAACTCGGCTGATCACGTGGAACGTGAGGGGGCTTAACGGGCCGATAAAGAGGGCACGAGTACTCGCACACCTTAAGAAACTTAAAGCAGATGTGGTCATGTTACAGGAAACGCACCTGAAACTGATAGATCAGGTTAGGTTGCGCAAAGGATGGGTAGGGCAGGTGTTCCATTCGGGGCTGGGTGCGAAAAACAGGGGGGTGGCTATATTAGTGGGGAAGCGGGTAATGTTCGAGGCAAAGACTATAGTGGCGGATAACGGGGGCAGATACGTGATGGTGAGTGGCAAATTACAGGGAGAGATGGTGGTGTTGGTAAACGTGTATGCCCCGAATTGGGACGATGCCAATTTTATGAGGCGAATGCTAGGACGCATCCCAGACCTAGAGACCGGAAAGCTGATAATGGGGTGAGACTTTAACACGGTGTTGGAACCAAGGCTGGATAGGTCGAAGTCCAGGACTGGTAGGAGGCCGGCAGCAGCCAAGGTGCTCAAGGATTTTATGGAGCAGATGGGAGGGGTGGACCCGTGGAGATTCAGTAGACCTAGGAGTAAGGAGTTCTCGTTTTTCTCCTATGTCCATAAAGTCTATTCACGCATAGACTTTTTTGTGTTGGGTAGGGCATTGATCCCGAGGGTGAGGGAACGGAATATACGGCTATAGCCATTTCGGATCATGCCCCACACTGGGTAGACTTGGAGATAGGGGAGGAAACAAGAGGGCGTCCACCCTGGAGAATGGACATGGGACTAATGGCGGATGAGGGGGTGTGCTTAAGGGTGAGGGGATGCATTGAAAAGTACTTGGAACTCAATGACAATGCGGAGGTTCAGGTGGGAGTGGTCTGGGAGGCGTTGAAGGCGGTGGTTAGGGGGGAGCTGATATCAATAAGGACACATAAAGGGAAGCAGGAGAGTAAGGAACGGGAGTGGTTGTTGCAAGAACTTTTGAGGGTGGACAGACAGTATGCGGAAGCACCGGAGGAGGGACTGTATAGGGAAAGGCAAAGGCTGCATGTGGAATTTGACTTGCTGACCACAGGCACTGCAGAGGCACAATGGAGGAAGGCGCAGGGTGTACAGTATGAATATGGAGAGAAGGCGAGCAGATTGCTGGCACACCAATTGAGGAAAAGGGGAGCAGCGAGGGAAATAGGGGGGGTGAGAGACGAAGATGGAGAGACGGAGCGGGGAGCGGAGAGAGTGAATGAAGTGTTTAAGACATTTTATAAAAAATTGTATGAAGCTCAACCCCCGGATGGGAGGGAGAGAATGATGGAGTTTTTGGATCGGCTGGAAATTCCCAAGGTGGAAGAGCAGGATAGGATGGGATTGGGAGCACAGATCACGGTAGAGGAAGTGGTGAAAGGAATTAGGAACATGCAGACGGGAAAGGCCCCGGGACCGGACGGATTCCCAGTTGAATTTTACAGAAAATATTTGGACTTGCTCGCCCCGCTACTGACGAGGACCTTCAACGAGGCAAAGGAAAGGGGACAACTGCCCCCGACTATGTCAGAAGCAATGATATCGCTTCTTTTAAAGAAGGAAAAGGATCCGCTACAATGCGGGTCCTACAGACCAATCTCCCTCCTCAATGTAGATGCCAAGGTCTTGGCCAAGGTAATGGCAATGAGAATAGAGGAATGTGTCCCGGGGGTGGTTCATGAGGACCAAACTGGGTTTGTGAAGGGGAGACAGCTGAACACGAACATACGGAGGTTGTTAGGGGTAATGATGATGGCCCCACCAGAGGGTGAAACGGAGATAGTAGTGGCGATGGATGCCGAGAAAGCATTTGATAGAGTGGAGTGGGATTATCTGTGGGAGGTGTTGAGGAGATTTGGGTTCGGAGAGGGGTATGTTAGATGGGTGCAGCTGTTGTATAGGGCCCCAGTGGCGAGTGTGGTCACGAATGGACGGGGATCGGCATATTTTCGGCTCCATAGAGGGACAAGGCAGGGATGTCCTCTGTCCCCATTACTGTTTGCACTGGCGATTGAGCCCCTGGCGATAGCGCTGAGAGGTTCCAAGGGATGGAGGGGAATACTTAGGGGAGGAGAAGAACACCGGGTATCTTTATATGCGGATGATCTGCTACTATATGTGGCGGATCCAGCGGAGGGGATGCCAGAAATAATGCGGATACTTGGGGAGTTTGGGGATTTTTCAGGGTATAAATTGAACATGGGGAAGAGTGAGCTGTTTGTGGTGCATCCAGGGGAGCAGAGTAGAGAAATAGAAGACCTACCGTTGAGGAAGGTAACAAGAGACTTTCGTTACCTGGGGATCCAGATAGCTAAGAATTGGGGCACATTGCACAGGCTAAATTTGACGCGGTTGGTGGAACAGATGGAGGAAGATTTCAAGAGATGGGATATGGTAGCATTGTCAATGGCAGGGAGGGTGCAGGCGGTTAAGATGGTGGTCCTCCCGAGATTCCTTTTTGTGTTTCGGTGTCTCCCGGTGGTGATCACGAAGGCTTTTTTCAAAAGGATAGAAAAGAGTATCATGGGTTTTGTTTGGGCCGGGAAGACTCCGAGAGTGAGGAAGGGATTCTTACAGCGTAGTAGGGATGGGGGGGGCTGGCACTACCGAGCCTAAGTGAGTATTATTGGGCCGCTAATATTTCAATGGTGAGTAAGTGGATGGGAGAGGAGGAAGGAGCGGCGTGGAAGAGATTAGAGAGGGCGTCCTGTAGGGGGACCAGCCTGCAGGCTATGGTGACAGCCCCATTGCCGTTCTCACCAAGGAACTATACCACGAGTCCGGTGGTGGTAGCTACACTGAAGATTTGGGGACAGTGGAGACGACATAGGGGAAAGACCGGAGCACTGGGGGGGTCCCCGATAAGAAACAACCATAGGTTTGCCCCGGGTGGAATGGATGGGGGATATGGAATGTGGCAAAGAGCAGGTATAACGCAATTGAAAGATCTATTTGTGGATGGGAAGTTTGCGAGTCTGGGAGCGCTGACCGAGAAATATGGGTTGCCCCAAGGGAATGCATTCAGGTACATGCAATTGAGGGCTTTTGCGAGGCAACAGGTGAGGGAATTCCCGCAGCTCCCGACACAAGAGGTGCAGGACAGAGTCATCTCAAAGAAATGGGTGGGGGACGGTAAGGTGTCGGATATATATAGGGAAATGAGAGACGAAGGGGAGACTATGATGGACGAACTAAAAGGGAAATGGGAAGAAGAGCTAGGGGAGGAGATTGAGGAGGGGATGTGGGCAGATGCCCTAAACAGGGTAAACTCGTCGTCCTCGTGCGCCAGGCTAAGCCTGATTCAGTTTAAGGTATTACACAGGGCACATATGACTGGAACACGGCTCAGTAAATTTTTTGGGGTGGAGGATAGGTGTGCGAGGTGCTCGAGAAGCCCAGCGAATCATACCCATATGTTTTGGTCATGCCCGGCACTACAGGGGTTTTGGATGGGGGTGACAAAGGTGCTTTCGAAAGTAGTAGGAGTCCGGGTCGAACCAAGCTGGGGGTTGGCTATATTTGGGGTTGCACAAGAGCCGGGAGTGCAGGAGGCGAAAGAGGCCGATGTTTTGGCCTTTGCGTCCCTAGTAGCCCGGCGCAGAATACTGCTAATGTGGAAAGAAGCCAAGCCCCCGGGGGTGGAGACCTGGATAAATGATATGGCGGGGTTCATAAAGTTAGAGCGGATTAAGTTCGTCCTAAGGGGGTCGGCTCAAGGGTTTACTAGGCGGTGGCAACCGTTCGTCGAATATCTTGCGGAAAGATAGATGGGGGAGAACAAAGAAGGCAGCAGCAGCGGCCCAGGACTTGGGGGGGGGGGGGTGGCCTGAGACAAGGCAGTTGCCAATTAGGGCTAGTTTTTATTTTTTGTTATTTAATATTTATTTATTTGTTGTTGTTTTTGTTTAAATTTAAAAAGGTCATTATTATCTGTATTGTTACAATGTTGTGTAAAGGATGCACAATGTACTGTGTTGGTTGACCAAAAATTTTCAATAAAATATTATTTAAAAAAAAAGAGAGTGAAACAGCAAGTGATTAATTAAGGGCAACTTCCCACCTCCATGGGCATTGTGTCCTCATCGAAAGGACTCGCCAACAAGCGGGGATACCTCCCATTGAAACCTGGTGGCTGTCGAGTGGGCTCCAGGGGAGGGGGGAAGGGGAGAACTCCTGTATGTTCACTTCATTCCCCATGGGAATCCGCCCCACTGCTAATGGCTGTCTTCACAACAAAAGTGCTGCTGGTACTTTACGAATACCTCCTCCACAAGTTGCCTGAGCCTGGCTGCCTGGCCCCACTTGCGACAACTTACTTCAACGCTCTTTGCGGTTGTTCAGCTACCTTCTCCCTGAAGCTGAAACTCCAGCAATAGCTACCACTATTGCTACCCCTAGCAGTGGTTACCTCTGACGGCAACCTCTGAATTGGCTGCCGCCGGCAAGATACTTTTCCAGATCCCACAGCCCACCTAAGTGGGTTTGTCTTTCTGCTTTCAGCCCAGGTAGTGGAACTTGCCAGCAGTCAGCAAAATCCAGCCCATTATATCCTATAACCAACAAGGGGGCATGTCATATTAGATTTAGCAATGACTAATGAACGAGATGTAATTAACAGCCTAATAGTGTGTGACGCATATCTTCAGTCGTACGTCTGTTCTCCAGAAGATTTGACACTTAATTAAGACTGACATCACGGGATGAAACAGAAACTATTCACAGTAAACAGCAAAAATATGCTGATGAGTGAAATTCTAGAAGACCCGTGGGAGATGTTCAAATAAGAGTTTAATGTGACACAGATCCAAATTATACCCATAAAGGGCAAGAGTTCTACTTGCCAAAAGAAAACCGGAATAGAAAACAGGAGGACTAAAGAGGTAAGAGACAACATAAAATTAAAAGAAAAAGCGTACAAAAATGCATAAGAGAGCACTGAGGTGAAGTTAGCAAACACCTCTACACAAAAGTTTGCAACACACTTCTGCAAAGTGTAGTTACATTCCGCCCATTTTAAAATTTAAATCTAAGGTTAGTAGATTTTTGTTAACCAACGGTATTTAGCATTATGACACTGTAGCGCACAAAGACTCCGTGAGACGAATAGAGTGAAGTCGATGAGGCTTTATTAAGCGTGTCTGTTCCCCCTCAGCTCGATAGTAGAATGGCCTGCGGGGGAGGACTCCGGCTTCTTATACTCCGCCTTCAGGGCGGAGCTAGAGGTCAACGGCCAACCAGGACCCGGGATCTGTCAGCCAATGACATTAGGGCTTCCAGTCCCACATGACCCCTAATACATACTACCACATTCAACCCTTGTCAAAAATGAACCCGGCGGGGTGATGCTTCCATGGTGGTAAGGGTTTACAGGGCTGGTCCTGGGAGGAAAACATTCATATGGCAATACAGTATGTACAATTTTGTCCTGTTTCAACTATTTACAGAAGGTATCGGGAGAAAAGCAAAATGTTCTTGTGAAAAGTCCATATATTGATTTAGATCGACGCCACAAGTCGGTCGGGCGGCCTGGTCGTCCGTGTCGATCGCCTCGGCCCCAGTGGTGGTGGTGGTGCTTGTACCGGTGTTGTCGTCTCCGGGAGCCTTACGGTTTCAGCTTGGGCTTTATTCTTGGTCGGGCCTGAGGGGAGGGGAACCGATCCTCCTGGGAAGGGGGCGGTCGCAGGGTGCGGCGGTGGCAGGAAGGGGGGGGGGTTAGGTGAGTGGTGTCGGGGGGGGGGGTGTGTGTTGCCGGCGGGCGCCAGATCCCGCAGGGAGACCGTGTCCTGTCGGCCGTCAGGGTACTCCACGTAAGCGTACTGTGGGTTCGCGTGGAGGAGGTGAACCCTTTCGACCAACGGGTCCGCCTTGTGTGCCCGCACATGCTTTCGGAGCAAGTTGGGTCCTGGGGCCGCCAGCCAGGTCGGCAGCGACGTTCCAGAGGAGGACCTCCTAGGGAAGACAAGGAGACGCTCATGAGGCGTTTGATTAGTGCTCGTACATAATAGCGACCGGATGGAGTGGAGAGCGTCCGGGAGGACCTCCTGCCACCATGAAACTGGGAGGTCCCTGGACCGTAGGGCCAGTAGGACGGTCTTCCAGACCGTGCCGTTCTCCCTCTTTACTTGCCCGTTCCCCCGGGGGTTGTAGCTGGTCATCCTGCTTGAGGCTATGCCCTTGCTGAGCAGGAACTGGCGCAGCTCGCCACTCATGAAAGAGGACCCCCTGTCGCTGTGGACGTATGCGGGGCAACCGAACAGTGTGAAGATGGTGTTCAGGGCTTTAATGACTGTGGCCGCGGTCATGTCAGAGCAGGGAATGGCGAATGGGAAGCGGGAGTATTCGTCCACCACATTTAGGAAGTATGTGTTGCGGTCGGTGGAGGGGAGGGGCCCTTTGAAATCCAGACTAAGGCGTTCAAAGGGGCGGGAAGCCTTAATCAGGTGCGCACCATCCGGCCTGAAAAAATGCGATTTGCATTCCGCGCAGATGTGGCAGTCCCTTGTGACTGTACGGCCCTCCTCTAAAGAGTATGGGAGGTTGCGGGACTTGATAAAGTGGAAAAACCGAGTGACCCCTGGGTGGCAGAGGTCCTCGTGGAGGGTTTGGAGGCGGTTAATTTGTGCGTTGGCACATGTGCCGCGGGATAGGGCATCGGACGGCTCGTTCAGCTTTCCGGGACGATACAAGATCTCGTAGTTGAAGTTGGAGAGCTCGATCCTCCACCTTAAGATCTTGTCGTTTTTGATTTTGCCCCGCAGTGCATTATCGAACATGAAGGCTACCGACCGTTGGTCCGTGAGGAGAGTGAATCTCCTGCCGGCCAGGTAATGCCTCCAATGTCGCACAGCTTCCACTATGGCTTGGGCTTCCTTTTCCACTGAGGAGTGGCGGATTTCTGAAGCGTGGAGGGTTCGGGAGAAAAAGGCCACGGGTCTGCCCGCTTGGTTAAGGGTGGCCGCTAGAGCTACGTCGGAGGCGTCGCTCTCGACCTGGAAGGGGAGGGACTCGTCGATGGCGCGCATCGTGGCCTTTGCGATATCCGCTTTGATGCGGCTGAAGGCCTGGCAAGCCTCTGTCGACAGAGGGAAGGTCGTGGTCTGTATTAGGGGGCGGGCCTTGTCTGCGTACTGGGGGACCCACTGGGCGTAGTATGAGAAAAACCCCAGGCAGCGTTTCAGGGCTTTTGAGCAGTGCGGGAGGGGAAATTCCATGAGGGCGCACATACGTTCGGGGTCGGGGCCTATTATCCCATTGCGCACTACGTAGCCCAGAATGGCTAGCCGGTTGGTGCTAAAAACGCACTTGTCCTCGTTGCACGTGAGGTTCAAGGCTTTGGCAGTCTGGAGGAATTTTTGGAGGTTGGCGTCGTGGTCCTGCTGGTCGTGGCCGCAGATGGTTACATTGTCGAGATACGGGAACGTAGCCCGCAACCCATGTTGATCAACCATTCGGTCCATCTCCCGTTGGAAGACCGAGACCCCGTTTGTGACGCCAAATGGGACCCTTAGGAAATGGTATAATCGCCCGTCTGCCTCGAAGGCTGTGTACTTGCGGTCACTTGGGCGGATGGGGAGCTGATGGTAGGCGGACTTGAGGTCCACGGTGGAGAAGACTTTATATTGGGCAATCCGATTGACCATGTCGGATATGCGGGGGAGAGGGTACGCGTCTAGTTGTGTGTACCTGTTGATGGTCTGGCTATAGTCTATGACCATCCTTTGTTTCTCCCCTGTCTTCACTACTACCACCTGTGCTCTCCAGGGACTATTGCTGGCCTGGATTATGCCTTCCTTTAGTAGCTGCTGGACTTCGGACCGAATGAAGGTCCGGTCCTGGGCGCTGTACCGTCTGCTCCTAGTGGCGACGGGTTTGCAATCCGGGGTGAGGTTCGCAAACAAGGACGGGGGTTGCACCTTGAGGGTTGCGAGGCCGCAGATAGTGAGTGGGGGTATTGGGCCGCCGAATTTGAACGTAAGGCTCTGTAGATTGCACTGGAAATCTAATCCCAGTAATGTGGGGACGCAGAGTTGGGGAAGGACGTGTAGTTTGTAGTTTTTGAACTCCCTCCCCTGCACCGTTAGGGTAACTATGCAGAAACCTTGGATCTGTACGGAGTGGGATCCTGCAGCGAGGGAAATCTTTTGTGCGCTGGGATAGGTGGTCAAGGAACAGCGTCTTACCGTGTCGGGGTGGATAAAGCTCTCCGTGCTCCCGGAGTCGACTAGGCATGGTGTCTCGTGCCCGTTTATTAGCACCGTTGTCGTCGTCGTCTGGAGTGTCCGGGGCCGAGCTTGATCGAGCGTAATTGAAGCGAGACGTGGTTGTAGTAGTGGAGCGTCTTCCTCGAACCCCGTGGAGCCGTCGACACTGGGGTCCGTTGTTGCCGTCCAAGATGGCGTCGGGGATGAACAAAATGGCTGCCACCATACATCGCACATGGCTGGGGAGTCACAAGATGGCGGCGGGGGTGGACAAAATGGCCGCCCCCACGCGTCGTACAGGTCTGGGGTGGTCCAAGATGGCGGCGCCCTTCCTCCCCTCGTGGTGGCCGGGACCCAAAATGGCGGCGTCTGCGGGTCGCACATGGGGCGCTGGGGGGGTTGGGGAGCGTTAGGACCGCGCGGGGCTCCCTCATCTCTGGGGACAGCGGTGGTCGGGACCCAAATTGGTAGCGCCGGCGGGTCATACGTGGGGACAGGGGGGGGGGGGTTGGGGAGCGTAAGCGGCGTGCAGGGCTCCCTGTTCTCCCGGGACCGCGGTGGTCGGGACCCAGAGCGGCTGCGCCTGCGGGTCGTACATGGGGCGCTGGGGGGGTTGGGGAGCGTAAGCGGCTTGCAGGGCTCCCTGTTCTCCCGGGACAGCGGCGACCTCGCGGGACCGGCACACAACCGCGAAATGGCCCTTTTTCCCGCAGCTCTTGCAGATCGCTGCGTGGGCCGGGCAGCGCTGCCGGGGGTGTTTCGCCTGGCCGCAGAAATAGCAGCGGGCGCCCCCGGTGCGACTTGGCGTTTGGACCGCGCAAGCCTGTGGGGTGTCCTGGGGGGGGGTGGGTTTGTCGCGACGGGTACGTACGGAGCCCAATGGGCTGCCGCGCGGTCGGGGCCGTAGGTGCGGGTATTACGCGCGGCCACGTCTAGGGAGGCTGCTATGGCCCGTGCCTCTGAGAGTCCTAGCGACTCTCTTTCTAGAAGTCTTTGGCGGATTTGGGAGGAATTCATACCTGCCACAAAAGCATCGCGCATTAACATGTCCGTGTGTTCATTTGCGTTCACCGAAGGGCAGCTGCAGGCTCGTCCCAAAATCAGCAGCGCGGCGTAGAATTCGTCCATCGATTCTCCGGGACTTCGCCGTCTCGTCGCGAGCTGGTAGCGAGCGTAGATTTGGTTAACTGGGCGGACATAGAGACTTTTCAGTGCTGCGAACACCGTCTGGAAATCCTCCGCGTCTTCGATGAGGGAGAAAATCTCTGTGCTTAACCTCGAGTGCAGGACTTGTAGTTTTTGGTCTTCTGTGACCCGGCCGGTGGCCGTTCTGAGGTAGGCCTCAAAACAAGTCTGCCAGTGGTTGAAGGCTGCTGCCGCGTTCACTGCGTGGGGGCTGATCCTCAGGCATTCCGGGATGATCCTGAGCTCCATGGAGTTATGTCTCAAATCTGCTACGATCTCATTAAATGATGTTGACATGAGGGGCTAAACGGCTGTCTTGTGTTTCTCTGTTGAACCACTTTAATAGCTTCTGGTTTCTGCTTCAAAGAAACCAAGCAGAGCTTGCCACAAATTACATTTCTGGATCTAGAACCATCTTTATTCCTCGCTTCAAGGGCAATAATATCTGTCCTTTAATTGATTGAGCAGAACTGCATGTTCAGTTGGGGCCTGAACATTACCTTCCACATCATCAATGTAACATATTTTTGGTTATAGAGGTCTTTGCACTCTCATATGAACTCATAATTTGTCTCATCACAAACTGGATTTGACTGAGTGTAAGTCCCAATAGTATTTTGTTTGAAAATGTTTGAAAACTGTCTGAACAAAAAGGTCTTTATCACATCTGACTGGACTGAATTTAAAGGCATGCAGATGGGAGCATAGCATTCTAACACATGGGGCGGGATTCTTCGGAAACCGGCGGGGCGGGCAACTCCGGCGGGAAGGAGTGGCGTGAACCACTCCGGCGTTGGTCCGCACCTTCAGGGGCTAGGCCAGTGCCGGAGTGGTTTGCGCCGCGCCGGCCAGCGGGGAAGGGGCTTGGCGCCACGCCAACCGGCGGCGGATGGCCTCCGCCGGCCGGCGCGAGTTGGCACATGCGCGGGAGCGCCTGCATGTGTTGGCGTCATCCCAGCGCATGCGCAGGGGGGGGGCTCATCTCCACATCGGCCATCACGGAAGACCACGGCGGTCGACGCGGAAGAATAGAGTGCCCCCACGACATAGGCCTGCCCGCGGATCGGTGGGCCCCGATCGCAAGCCAGGCCACCGTGGGCACCTCCCAGGGCCAGATACCCCCACGCCCCCCGGGGACTCCGGAGGCCGCCCGCGCAACCAGGTCCCGCAGGCAAATACCTGGTGTAATATACGTCGGCGGCAATGGCCGAAAATGGGCGGCCACTCAGCCCATCGCGGGCCAGAGAATCCCGGGGGCTACCAGCGGCCCCCGACCGGCGCGGTGTGATTCCCGCCCCCTCCAAATCCCTGGCGCCGGAGAAGTCAGCAGCCGGCGGGGGTGGGGGGGGGAGAATCACGCTGCCCCCCCCCCCGCGATTCTCCGACCCAGCGGGGGGTCGGAGAATCCAACCCACGGTATCTTAAACAGAGACATTTATTGACTATTGAGACTCCTGGACTTAATGTAGTATTAAACAGTGACAGAAATAATCTTGGGCGGGATTCTCCGTCCCGCCAGACCCATTTTCCGACGCGGCGTGCCCCCGCTAGCAGTGGGATCCTCCGGCCAGTGGGGTTTCCTATTGTGACCACCCCCATACAGTCAGGAAATCCACGTGCGTGAGTGTGCTGCTGGCGAAGCAGAGGATCTCGCCAACGGAGAATTCCGTCCCTTGGCACAAAAAGAATCCTGACATTTTGGGTAGATTAAACAAGTGAACAATCAACAGTTCCCAAAAGCAAAGAACTGCGCTACTGTTAAAATTTCTGAATGTGGGTTGGTTGTCTTGGCTGCTAAAAATGTCATCTCTTCCCATCTTGAATATATGTACTTGGCAATGTGTCCAATAAATGCAACTGAAAGTTTTGAGTGTTGATACTCTTAATTAAGTTCATGTGTTAATTGGATTTCCTTAGGGGCTTGTACATTGAGCCATAACTAAAATATAGAATTACGAACAACATCTTGAATTAGAAATACCACTTCAACAGGGCCACTTCAAGTTAATTCACAAATTTTGTCCAATTTGATTAACCCTTTTCTTAAAAATGTCCCTCTAAATATTCACAACGTCTTTCCCCGGCAGCCGGCCAATGGGCTTTCCCATTATGGGCACCCCCATGCCATCGGGAAATCCACGGGCGTGAGTGCGCTGCCGGCGAAGCGGCCAATCCCCCTGCATGTCTGTGTATTTGCTTCTGATCATGGCGTGTGGGTGCAATCAGTACTTAAGCCGACAGCAGCAAAGGTCAGGGGCATAATTCTCCCCCAACGGCGCGATGTCCGCCGACTGACGCCAAAAACGGCGCCAATCAGACGGGCATCGCGCCGGCCCAAAGGTGCGGAATGCTCCGCATCTTTGGGGGCCGAGCCCCAACATTGAGGGGCTAGGCCGGCGCCGGAGGGATTTCCGCCCCGCCAGCTGGCGGAAATGGCATTTGTTGCCCCGCCAGCTGGTGAAAATGGCGTTTGTTGCCCCGCCAGCTGGGCGGGAGCATGCGCGGGAGCGTCAGCGGCCGCCGACAGTTTCCCGCGCATGCGCAGTGGGGAGAGTCTCTTCCGCCTCCGCCATGGTGGAGGCCGTGGCGGAGGCGGAAGGGAAAGAGTGCCCCCACGGCACAGGCCCGCCTGCGTATCGGTGGGCCCCGATCGCGGGCCAGGCCACCGTGGGGGCACCCCCCGGGGTCAGATAGCCCCGCGCCCCCCCCAGGACCCCGGAGCCTGCCCACGCCGCCTGGTCCCGCCGGTAAATACCAGCTTTGATTTACGCCGGCGGGACAGGCAATTTCTGGGCGGGACTTCGGCCCATCCGGGCCGGAGAATTGAGCGGGGGGTCCCGCCAACCGGCGCGGCACGATTCCCGCCTCTGCCCAATCTCCGGTACTGGAGACTTCGGCGGGGGCGGGGGCGGGATTCACGGCGGCCAGCGGCCATTCTCCGACCCGGCGGGGGTTCGGAGAATGACGCCCCTGATCTGGATTCTTACTACGTTGAAGTCCATTACAGTATAATTAAGGGGTTGTTCTATGTTCCCATGTTACCGACTTGAAATTTTATTCTGATTAAATCAAAGTTTAAGAATAAAATTTAAAATGTTCTCCGCTTTCCAGTTTCCTCCATGGTTGTATATTTCTACTCAGCTTCTCGTCTGTTCAGTTTTAATACAGCAGACACCCTTCATGCTGCGTTGGCAGCCATTGTTTAACAGCCATAGTCATTACACTAATTAGTATTGTACAACCCAGGATATCATTATTCCCTCATGAACAGCAGACAGGTAATAATAATAGATACACACTCACTACTAGGGCGTCATTCTCCGACCCCCCGCCGGGTCGGAGAATGGCCGTTGGCCGCCGTGAATCCCGCCCCCGCCGAAGTCTCCGCTCCCGGAGATTGGGCGGGGGCGGGAATCCAGCCGTGCCGGTTGGCGGGACCCCCGCTGGATTCTCCGGCCCGGATGGGCCGAAGTCCCGCCCAGGAATTGCCTGTCCCGCCGACGTAAATCAAACCTGGTATTTACCGGCGGGGCCAGGCGGCGTGGGCGGACTCCGGGGTCCTGGGGGGGGGGCGCGGGGCGATCTGACCCCGGGGGGTGCCCCCACGGTGGCCTGGCCCACGATCGGGGCCCACCGATCCGCGGGCGGACCTGTGCCGTGGGGGCACTCTTTCCCTTCCGCCTCCGCTACGGCCTCCACCATGGCGGAGGCGGAAGAGACTCTCCCCACTGCGCATGCGCGGGAAACTGACAGCGGCCGCTGACGCTCCCGCGCATGCGCTGGGAAACTGACAGCGGCCGCTGACGCTCCCGCGCATGCGCCGCATTTCCGCGCCAGCTGGCGGGGAAACAAACGCCATTTCCGCCAGCTGGCGGGGCGGAAATCCCTCCGGCGTCGGCCTAGCCCCTCAATGTTGGGGCTAGGCCGCCAAAGATGCGGAGCCTTCCGCACCTTTGGGCCGGCGCGATGCCCGTCTGATTGGCGCCGGCTTTGGCGCCAGTCGGCGGACATCCCGCCGTTGGGGGAGAATTTCGCCCCTGATTTTCAGCTGATTTTGTATTGGTTTTGGTGGGCTGTTATTACCACAGCATCTGTACACGTTTCACACAGTCAGCAGCAACCCCAAAATAAACTATTGGAGTTCCGACAAAAGATCAACTCTGTTTCTCCATCAACACTTGCTGAGTTTTCCCAACATTTTCTGTTTTAATTGCAAAGTAAACGGCATTCTGCATTGGCAGGATCCTCCGCTTCGCCGGCAGCGCACTCACGCCCGTGGATTTCCCGATGGCATGGGGGTGCCCATAATAGGAAACCCCATTGGCTGGCTGCCGGGGTGGAGAATCTCACTGCCGGCTGGGATGATGCGCCGCACCAGAAAATGGGTTCGGCGGGGCGGAGAATGCCACCCAGGGGACTTGATAAACCACTAGGAGATAACGCAAGAATTATTTCTTACAGTCTTCCTTAGGGACTCAGACGTACCGGGGCCTGCTTATAAAGGGAGATTGATATCGGAACAAGATAGTTTACAGAAGTGGATACAAAATGTTCTGCAAAGTCAATTAAATGCAACCATGCAATTGTTCATAAATGCTGGTCTGCAATGCATTCCATTATGGAATGCTTAATATACCTGGTGATATGTACAGTAGAGTTCTGAACAACTCCGACCTAAAGCCCATACAGAGCATTTTTGTGAATACCCAGATAACTGGAAGAATAAAGGGTTGCAAATTTTCCATTTCATAACGACAGGGCATGCCAAAGTATCTTACAGCCAATGGGATACTTTTTGAAGTGTTACCTTTGTTGTAATTAATATGGCAGCCAATTTGTGCAGAGCAAACACCCACGAATAAGAACATGATAATGGGTAGATGTTCTTTCTTTTTGTGACCTTGATTGAGGGATAAATATTGGACAGGACATTAGGAATATGACCCCTGGCTCTTCTTTGAAAATATGCCATGAGATCTTTTTTGTCTTTCTGAGAAGGCAGATAGGACCTTGGTTTGAAAGACAGCACTTCCATTCGTACAGCATTCGCTCAGTGCTGCATGTGTGTTTTACAGAGGCAGCTGGCCATTTAATCATCAGCTGGCTCTATTGAAGTGGGATTCTGGTAGCCTTGGATGTGAAATGCAGAGTATGCATATTAGACCTGGTAAGCACAGGTGTGAACTTTGTGGACCATTTGGAGAGCCAGGTACCCCTTTGGAGAGGTAAGTACCCCTCCAAAGTACCCCTTTGGAGAGGTAAGATACTCTTTTAGATCTGGTCCTGGGAGACCTTTGCAGAAGGTAAGGTGCTTTTGGTGAAGGTAAGGTGCCCTTTAGTGGAGGCCAGATACGAAGGCATCAATGTGCATTATAAATGTTTAAACTCATCACTATTAAGTTCATTGGAACTGTCAACTGATTTGTCAAAATCAATTGGCAAGACGTCAGAAGCACCTGCCAAGAGAACCTGTCAAAGGGAGCTGTCAAACTGACAAGGCATTTAAAAATCTTGCCCTTTATATCTTTGAAGAACATGCCCGCAGTATTAAAAACATGATTACTTACTATTTCACTCTGTCTGTTGACATAAACCTGAAGGTTTCCATTGCTGGATTATTGCTACATGGCTGATTTCACAACCATTTCAAAATAGTGACATCTGCAATAAGTCCCCAAAATAAGTCACAACTGGAGAGTAGAAAGTAATTGGTTGTAAAGACAAGTTGCAATCCTTGGGCTGGATTCTCCGACGGTGGGATCCTGCACTTCGCTGGCAATGCACTCATGCCCGTGGATTTCCCGATGGTATGGGGGTGCCCATAATTGGAAACCACATTGGCCGACTGCTGGGACGGAGAATCCTGCTGCCGGCGGGGACGCGCCACACCAGAAAATGGGTGCGGCAGATGGAGAAACCCGCCCCTTGTTTTTAAAATAAAAATATGTGTACTTTGCTGACTACTTTCTCACTGGCATTGTATTATCCACATTCTATCAAGCAAAATGTTCACTGGACCTCCATATATACAGTGATAATGGGAAAAGCTCCCTGATAGATGCAAGACATTTGAAACTTACTCTTATTTTTTCTCACTTAATAGGTCCTGTTACACAATGAAAATCTATCTGGACTTCTGGAAGGCTTTTGATAAGCGGTAGCAAATTTAAAATAAAGATGAAGAGAAGCTACTTCTCCAAAAGTGTGATGAATCTGTGGAATTTGCTACCCCAGAGTACGGTGGATGCTGGGACAGTGGGTAAATTTAAGGAGGAGTTAGACAGATTTTTAATTTGTAATGGGTTGAAGGGTTACAGAGAACAGAAAGGGGGGGCGATTCTCCCAAATAGCGCCCAAGTGTTTGCGCCGTCGTGAGCTGTTCACGCCGCTCCAGCCTCCTTTCCCGGTGCCAAATGGGTGCCACGCCAACCCGCGCATGCGCAGTTGGGCCGCGCCAATCTGCGCATTTGCGGGGGACCTCTTTAGCGCGCCGGCCCCGACTCAACATGGCGTCGGTGTTCAGGGGCCGGCCACGCAGGGAAGTAGGCCCGGGGGGGGGGGGGGGGGGGGGGAGGCCGGCCCGCCGATTGGTGGGCCCCAATTGCGGGCCAGACCACATCGGAGGCCCCCCCCCCCGGTGAAGGAGCCCCCCTCTTCCCCCCCCACAGGTTGCCCCCCGACCGTCGCGCAGAGTTCCCGCTGGCAGCGACCAGGGGTTAATGGCGCCGGCGGGACTCTGTCGTATCCGCGTGGCCACTCGGCCCATCTGGGCCGGAGAATCGGTGACCCCCGCCGATTCCAGTGGCCCGCGGCCAGCGCCGCGCCAAACAAGGCGACGCAAATGGCGCCGATTCTCCGCACCTCAGAGAATCGCACGCCGGTGTCGGGGCATCGCGGGGCGGTTGCGCCGATTCTCCGGCCCGGCGCGGGGCTCGGTGAATCGCCCTAGGATGGTGGAGATGAGACCAGCTATGACCAACTTGAATGGTGGAGTAGGCTCAAGAGGTAAATTGTCTACTCCTCCTTATGTTGTTAGGCTCTAAGAAAGAACTATTTTGCCTAATTCCACCTTCCAGCTCTTGAACTGTAGTCCTGTAGGTAACAGCACCTCAAGCACAAATTTGGTGTTCTGATTAATGAGGAGATTTATTGCTTAATAAGGGGATCAGGGGCTATGGGGAGAAGGCAGGAAAATGGGATGAGGAACATATCTGCCATGATTGAATGGCGGAGCAGACTCCATGGGCTGAAAGGCCAAATTCTACTCCTATATCTTATGGTCTTATGGTCTTCGTGAGTGTAAGGGTGGGATAGCAGCCTCCTCTGAGGGCATTGGGACTGGCCACTGTAAAGTGCTTGAGAATGTAATTTGGGTCATAATTTTCCTCACACAACTTTGGAACATCTGTGCTGTCCCTCACATGATGGCACAAAACAGACCAAAATGTCATTGTGTGAAGAATTGGAGACAAATAAATGTCAAGCTCCACTTTGACTTAATATGTTTGACTCTCAGCTTGCTGTGCCAACAGGACGCCTGAATTACTACTTACACATCTTAACACCATCTCAAAAAATAATAAAGCATCTGGCTAGGATTTTGATCGTGGCATACAAGGGTGAGAAGGAAGAAGTTAAATGCTGGATTGAGTCAGCTTATTTACACTGCAAGATCTGATTTTTTATATATATATGTTCACCATTTTATTTTATTTTCATGTTATTGAAAGAATAGAGAACCTGACTACAAATTGTAATTCCTCTTTAAACTGGAATTCAAAGTGAGGAGGATAAAATTTGCAGCATGCTAATGAAATCCCTTTCATTAATTGGTATAAAAGCAAAAAAACTGCAATACTGGAAATCTGAAATAAGAACAGGACATCCTGGAAATACTCAGCAGGTCAGGCAGCATCAGGGCAGAGAGAAACAGAATGCAGAGGATTTTTACCCGCACCCCCCCGCCAATCCCAATGGCCTATCATATCCTCCATGATAGTCCATGCCTCTGTCCTTTCCTATAGAAAATTATGGTCCCTGTGTCATCTTACTGCCAATTCATGACCCCCATATTAATCCTCATTGTCCCTTACAGCCCCATGCCAATTTAATGCCAACGCATGAATCTCCCATTCCCATGACGCCCATGGCTACAGGACAAAGTTAGTGTCAACTCATACCTATACATGACCACTTCCACTCACAATCTTTTTCTTACACCTCCACCCCAACTCGCCCAGTAACCATCATAGGCAGACCTCAGGAGTCATACTGAGATGAAATAAAATAAAGTTAAAAATATTTATTACAGGCCTTGTTAGATTAAAAACATTCAAACAAGCCTGATAAATGTATTTAACTCCCCTCAAGTGCTAATTCCTTATTTACATTTTTATCCATAACCACACATGAATGACAGCTAATCCTTTAATAATCTATCTAATGGCACACTGTTTTGTTTTGGTGACCCAGTGGGGAATGCCCCCTAAGGCAGCACTCAGTTGCATTTCCTGCACTGAGGAGCTCCACTCGCCAGAACTCCTCAGCACAGGAGGAGATCCGAATGCCATTTTTAAATGGCATCCTGATCTCTCGACCCCCAACGTGACCCCTGGACTATCTTAATGCTCCAACTCACCTATAATGGTGTCCTCAGAACCCCCCCCCCCCCCCACCGCAGCCCACCTCAACGGGTGGGATCCAGATCGCGATGTTTCATGACATCCTGTTAGATCTCTCAAGGCGTGGCATGCTGAGTAAATCCCGGAAGAGGTAGTAGATCATATAATTATAGAATCCCTACATTGCAGAAGGAGGCCATTTTGCCCATCGAGTCTGCATTGACCCTTTGAAAGAACATCTTACCTTGGCCTAATCCCCCACCCTATTCCTCTAATTCCACTTAAGGGGCAATTTAACATGATCAATCCACCTAACCTGTACATCTTTGGATTTTGGGAGGAAACCGGAGCACCCAGAGGAAACCCACGCAGACATGGGGAGAACGTACAAACTCCACACAGACAGTTACCCAAAATCAGAATCGAACCTGGGTCCCCGGCACTGTGAGGCAGCAGTGCTAACCACTGTGCCACTCTACCGCCCCTCACGCCCAATTTCTTTGAACTGTTCAATGAAACTGTGAACTTACAGTCCACTACTGTGATGATAATCGGTTGTGGAAAGTAGTCCAAGAGTAATAATGCTATAATGATACCCCTTATGGTTTGGCAACAAACATCTACTGAAACTGCAGATTTAGATTGTTTTTAAAAAATTTAAACGGCAGGAGATTTAAATAATTTGACAGCATGCCATACTTTATCTGGTCTTCAGGAGCATTTATGCGTCCACGATAACATTGTGGAACATACGTTGTGGGTTGAGGCCATTCCTGGTGTGAAAATCAGATCTGCTCATCTTGTGCACTGAATTAAATGGTCTAGATGATTTGTAATTTGCTCTTATGAGCTTTGTATCTTTTTCCTTTCAGCAAAATAGGGCAGCACAGTAGCACAGTGGGTAGCACAGTTGCTTCACAGCTCCAGGATCCCAGGTTCGATTCCCGGCTTGGGTCACTGTCTGTGCGAAGTCTGCACGTTCTCCCATTGTCTGCATGGGTTTCCTCCGGGTGCTCCGGTTTCCGCCCACAAGTCCCGAAAGATGTGCTGTTAGGTGAATTGGACATTCTGAATTCTCCCTCTGTGTACCCAAACAGGCGCCGGAATGTGATGACTGGAGGATTTTCACAGTAACTTCATTGCAGTGTTAATGTAAGCTGACTTGTGACAATAAAGATTACTAAAAAAATTAAAAAATTAAAATGGGATCTTCCAGAAATCGGAATGGGACTTCCAGACTCTCCTACCTCATCTAGCATCCTGGCCCCTCAAATATTGGTCCAGCTCTGAGCGGTTGTGCCCCAAGGGTCAGGGGTTGGAATTATCTGGCCGAAAAGGCGTTTCTCTGCGGGTGGTTGAACCCCCTAGACTAAGGACCTCCAAACCTTGTGACTCCTGAACTCCTAGTTCCACACTCTCACAGGATAGAGCTATTTCAATTGCCCTTTTCAGGTCCAGCCATGGTTTGGCTCATAGTTTTCGCTGAGTTGCCACATTGTGGATATCACAAAACAGCATATCTCGCAGTTTTTGGGATAGTGATGTGCCGAATTTGTAGAACTCTGTGAGCTTCCGCAGGTGGGCCAAAATTTCCGTCACGGACTCCCCTTGAGCCGGGGTGGCAGTATAGAAATGGAAACACTGAACGATAATGGGCAGCCTGGGGAGGAAAGGTTCACCCACCAAGGCAACCAAATCTGTGAATGACCATGTACCTGGTGCATCAGGGTATGTCATACTCTTGGTCATGCTGTTTGTGGCAACCCCACAAACCATGAGGAGGATGATCATCCGGCACTCGACCCCAGTGATAGCATTGGTGCGAAAAAAATATTGCATTCACTCCACATATTGTGACCAGTCATCCGTAATTGCATCAAAATCCTCCAACTTCCTTATGTGTGGCATGTCTGCCATCGGTAAGGTGGCTTCCTGAGGCCTATGCAAAATGGGCTGCGTTCTGAGAAGCTGGCGATGTTGGCAACTCCACTTTATCCTCACCGTCAGTGTTACATCCAGACAGATTGACCACAAGGAAGTGATGTTGAAAGCAACAGACGCTTTAATGACACAAATAACTACACAATACAACTCCACTCCCCGAAGGCTCTCCCATCCCGACCCACATCTGGGTTGGGATTTTTATGTCCAGCTGGCTTCCCTTGTTAAGGAAAAGCCCTGTCCCCTTAATGGGGAAGTTCGTATTCATCCGGGGTCATGGGGAACCTGACAGTTCACACCCATGACTCTTATAGGGGTTACAACAGGAGTACATACTGTAAAATAATCCCATTTCAAACCATTCTGCCAGGCTCCTGCTGCAATTATGGAGGTTTGATGGAATGGTCAAAGGAATTCAACTCCCATGTGTTATAACCAGGGAAGCCTTCAAAATATCTCCCCAAGAATACTTACAAAAGAACAGCAGCAATATCTCAGTAACATAGTGGGTATACATCTTGTTTAATCAATTGTAACTGCCTTTCCATGGCAACCTATGCAACGGGACTGAAAATAACTTGATTATAGGAAGATAATCAGAAATTTGAGATGGCATGGGAACATTCCAACATCCAAATTTTTCCACAATTGGTGGGAGGATCTTGTGAAGATTGCAATCTCACATCCTCCTGACTTAATCAGTGTACACTGTTTAGTCATGCACTGATACAACAACTTGCATTGTGCCAATAATTCCTGGCATTTCTCTGCTATCTTGCTATCTCTAGTAAAGTTGAGACCTTAATATCATAGCTATTTCTTGCTTTCTTTTGTTCTCCAGCCAGAATTAAAAACACTGGCAAATCCAACAGCCAAGGGATTTGCGAAGACAGAGCAATAAAGAAAAATGAAGTGGGCAGAAAATGACAGGGAAAACGTGACAAGTGGAGAGGAGAAGAATATATTAACGTTATTTCACCATTGATTTGCCCCATGTGGCATACACAACTTCTGCTTCTAGCCATGGTTTTGTTTAATGTACAAGCATGTGAATCAGAAGTTCAGAACAGAAAATGTTCATGGCTAAGCTTGCAAATAATGGAAAATATTTAAACAAGAATTTGATCGCGATATGAAACTAGCCAAGAAATGAGGCAAGAGGCAGTATCAAGTTTAAAAAATAGATCTTACTCAAAGCAAGGGGAGGTGATAGACTGGGAGAGTTGTAATAAAAGCAACAAAGGACTCCAAAGTATTAAATGATGCAAGAAGGATATTTGAAATTAAAACAAGCAAGGGGTATTTTATATATCAAAAGGGTATTAAATATATAAAGAAAAGAGAGTGGTAAAAGGGAAAGTAGGCCCATTAAAGATGACTGCAGGCTGGACTATAAGGGATAATGTATAAAATGGCAGTCTTGCTAAACAAATACTTGTATCTGTATCCATAATGAAGGAAGATGAGGAATTATCAGTGGTACAAGGGAGTCTAAAAGTAAGTCAAGAGGTGAAGTTAATTGATTTATTATAAGTGAGAAAATGGCAGTGCTGCAAATAATGGGACTGAAGGGAGGGAAATCTCCAAACCCTGATCAATTCCAACCGGGGTATTGAAATAAATAGATTTTTAAAATTCCAGATGTGCTGTGATAATTTTACAGATTCCTCAAGAGACAGGAATTGTGCCTTTCAGTTGGAAAAATCCAAATGTCACTCACTCCATTATTTAAGGAGGGAGAGAGAAAGCAGGAGCTGAATTCTGTGGATAGGCCTCAGGTCCAGACATTGTGGCTGGAAGTGAGTGCCTTCCAACCACCGGTGACTGCATACCTAGTAATCAAAAAAACGAACCTCAATGACAGAAGCAAAACCTGGGTGAGTGACCCCTGCAGGTTTTCCTCTGCATTACAAGGATAAGGTAAGAGGTCCTCTTCCCAAGAGATAGGAGAATGAGGCTGGCCTTTCACTTTGAGTCTTGTTTATGGCAATGAAAAAGGGTGTTTTTGGTGGAGAGAAAGTGTCCACCCAATCTGTGGCAATAGGGCCTGTAAGATTTTCTGCCAGAGGAATTGGTGAGAGGCCCCAACCTGTAATTGGTGACTCCACAGGCCCCTTGAGAGCCACAACAAGCAGGCGACATTTGTGTGACCCAATTATGGATTACTGGGAATCTCCTGGTATGGACATTGTGCCAGGCTATGTGGAGAAACTAACAGTGTTCAGCTCTAGGTTGACACTCTACTAATCTAAGCATGCTTGTTATAACTAACTAGACCAGACTAGCTCTGAGCCACGTGTAGAAGGTGCTAACTGATATATACACCCTGACTGTCACTACAGTTGTCACCAGTGGAAAGAGGCAGAGTGCTGATGCCTCGTGTGTTTTATAGTTGGAGACCACCCTCTAGTGTTCTACCTGGTGATTGGTTGCGTTCTGCCCTGTGTGTTGATTGGCTGTACTGGGTTTCTGCCACTGCCTGTCTGTATCTCATTATGTACATGAGTGCATATCATAACACACAGAATCCTTACATTGCAGAAGGAAGCCTTTCGGCCTATCGTGTCTGCACCGACCCTCTGAAAGAGCAACCTACCCAGACCCACTCCCCATCCCTGTGACCCCACCTATCCTTTTTTAGGCTCGTTCCTTTACAGGACGTCATCTCCAGCCTCTTCCACGCCGCCCCCTCTCCCTCCCTCATCAAATTACAAACCATCGCCACATTGGCGGCCCAGTAGTAGTCGTCCAGGTTCGACAACGCCAGTCCCCCTCTGTCCCTACTATGCTGCAGGAACCCCCTCCTTACCCTTGGGGTCTTCCCTGCCCACACAAAACTCATAATGCTCCTGTCTATTTTCATGAAAAAGGCCTTCGTGATCAGAATGGGGAGACATTGAAACACAAAAAGAAACCTCGGGAGAACCAGCATTTTTACCGCCTGCACTCTGCCCGCCAATGACAGCGGCAGCATATCCCACCTCTTGAAATCCTCCTCCATCTGCTCCACCAGCCGCGTCAGATTAAGTTTGTGTAGAGTTCCCCAGCTCCTAACTACCTGGATCCCCAAATATCGGAAGCTCCTTTCCACTCTCCTTAACGGCAGGGCATCTATTCCTCTTCCCTGGTCCCCGGGGTGTATTTCAAAGAGCTCGCTCCTCCCCATATTTAGCCTGTATCCCGAAAAATCTCCAAACTCCCTCAATATCTGCATAACCTCTGTCATCCCCTCTACAGGGTCCGCAACATATGAAAATGAAAAACGCTTATTGTCACAAGCAGGCTTCAAATGAAGTTACTGTGAAAAGCCCCTAGTCGCCACATTCCGACGCCTGTTCGGGGAGGCTGGTACGGGAATTGAACTGTGCTGCTGGCCTGCCTTGGTCTGCTTTCAAAGCCAGCGATTTAGCCCTGTGCTAAACAGCCCCTATAGCAGTAGGTCATCTGCTTAGAGTGACACTCGATGTTCCTCTCCCCCTCTAACCACCCCCCTCCATTTCTTAGAGTCTCTCAATGCTATGGCCAGTGGTTCAATTGCCAACGCGAACAGTAATGGGGACAGGGGACACCCCTGTCTTGTTCCCCTGTGTAGCCGAAAATACTCCGATCTTTGCCGGTTTGTGACTACACTTGCCACTGGGGCCCCATATAGGAGTCTGACCCAACTGACAAACCCCTCCCCGAACCCAAACCTCCTCAACACCTCCCATAAATACTCCCACTCTACCCTATCGAATGCCTTCTCTGCATCCATCGCCACCACTATCTCTGCCTCCCCCTCCGCTGGGGGCATCATTATCACCCCCAACAGCCGTCAAACTTTGACATTCAGTTGTCTCCCCTGTACAAACCCTGTCTGGTCTTCATGCACCACCCCTGGGACACAATCCTCTATCCTCGTCGCCAGCACTTTTGCCAGCAGCTTGGCGTCAACATTTTGGAGTGAGATAGGCCTATATGACCCGCATTGCAGCGGATCTTTGTCCCGCTTCAAGATTAGTGATATCGTCGCCTCCGACATTGTCGGGGGTAGAGTCCCCCCTTCTCTGGCCTCGTTAAAGGTTCTCGCCAGCAGCGGGGCCAACAAGTCCACATATTTCCTGTAGAATTCCACCGGGAACCCGTCTGGTCCCGGGGCCTTCCCTGCTTGCATATTCCCCAGTCCTTTAGTCACCTCATCCACCTCAATTGGCGCCCCCAGACCTGCCACCTCCTGCTCCTCCACCCTCGAGAACCTTAGTTGGTCCAGAAACTGTTGCATTCCCTCTTTTCCCTCCAGGGGTTGGGACTTATATAGCCTCTCATAAAAGGTCTTAAACACCTCATTTACCTTCCCTGCTCTCCGCTCCGTAGTTCCCGTTTCATCCCTAACTCCCCCAATCTCCCTCGCCGCTATCCTCTTGCGAAGCTGGTGGGCCAGCAGCCGGCTCGCCTTTTCCCCATACTCGTATCTCATCCCCTGTGCCTTCCTCCACTGTGCCTCTGCCTTCCCTGTGGTCAGCAGGTCAAACTCCGTCTGAAGTCTTCGCCTCTCTATATATAGTCCTTCGTCCGGGGCCTCCGCATATCTTTTATCCACCCTCAAAATCTCCCCCACTAATCTCTCCCTTTCTTTGCCCTCTTGTTTCTCCTTGTGAGCTCTAATGGAGATCAACTCTCCCCTAACCACTGCCTTCAGCGCTTCCCATACTACCCCCACCTGGACCTCACCATCGTCATTGACCTCCAGGTACCTCTCAATACATCCCCGCACCCTTCCACAGACCCCCTCATCCGCCAATAGACCCACATCCAGTCGCCAGAATGGGCGCTGCTCCCTCTCCTCTCCTAATTCCAGATCCACCCAGTGCGGGGCATGGCCTGAAACGGCTATGGCCGAGTACTCCGTTCCTGCCACCTTCGCGATCAGTGCCCTACTCAGAACAAAAAAATCTATCCGGGAGTATACCTTGTGGACATGGGAGAAAAAGGAGAACTCTTTGGCCAACGGCCTAGCAAATCTCCACGGATCCACTCCCCCCATTTGCTCCATGAACCCCCAAAGCACCTTGGCCGCTGCCGGCCTTCTTCCGGTCCTGGATCTAGACCGGTCTAGCCCTGGATCCAGCACAGTATTGAAGTCCCCCCCCATTACCAGGCTTCCCACCTCCAGGTCCGGGATACGTCCCAGCATCCGCTTCATAAATCCCGCGTCATCCCAGTTCGGGGCATATACATTTACTAGCACGATCTCCTTTCCCTGCAATCTACCACTCACCGTCACGTATCTACCCCCGTTATCCACCACTATATTCCTAGCCTCGAACGACACCCATTTCCCCACCAATATCGCCACCACCCTATTTTTTGCGTCCAACCCTGAGTGGAACACCTGCCCCACCCATCCTTTCCTTAACCTAACCTGATCCGCCACCTTCAGATGCGTCTCCTGAAGCATGACTGCATCCGCCTTCAGTCTTTTTAAGTGCGCGAACACCCGGGGCCTCTTATTCGGCCCATTCAGGCCTCTCACATTCCACGTGATCAGCCGGATTGGGGGGCTGCCCCCCCCCTGCCCCCCCCCCCTCCCCCGTTGACTAGCCACCACCCACGGGCCAGTCCCACGTCCAGGTCCTGCGCACCCACCAGTCCCCCAGGCGGCACATTCCCACCCCGACTACCTCTTCTCTTACCAGCTCCCTCTCGATCTCAGCAGCAGCAACTCAGTTATCCCCCCCCCCCACTAGATCCCCATCTAGCATGGTTACTTCCCCCATATTGCTTCCGAAAGTCAGCTAACTCTAACTGACCCCGGCTTCCCCCATTCTCTCTTTGACCCCCCTGCGTGTGGACCTCTCTTCCTTCCTGCGCCTATCTTCCTGCCATCATCTCCATAGCACGGGAAAAACCCCGCGCTTTCCTATCGGCCCCGCCCCCTATGGCGCAGCTCCCTCATTCCCCATCCCCCCTCTCAGTCCCTTTTTCCACCGGCGCCCACATTTCTCCGTGTCCCCCCATCTAGAGGAGAAAAATTCCCCGTCTATCGTTTCAATACTACAAACCTCCCATTCCTCAATTTACATTTCTGTACAACAACCTCGTTGTTTCCTCCCCAACATCAGTCTCTCAGTTCTGGTCCAGTTTCTCTTCTTGGATGAAGGTCCATGCCTCATCCGCCGTTTCAAAGTAGTAGTGCTTGACCTGATGCGTGACGCACAATCGCGCCGGCTGCAGCATCCCAAATTTTATTTTCTTCCTGTGAAGCACCGCCTTGGCCCGATTGAAGTTCGCCCTTCTTCTCGCCACTTCCGCGCTCCAGTCCTGATACACTCGTATCACCACATTCTCCCACCTGCTACTCCGTACCTTCTTGGCCCTGCTCAAAACAGCCTCTCTGTCCGTGAAGCGGTGAAATCTCACCACTATCGCCCTTGGTATTTCTCCCGCCTTTGGTCTTCTCACAAGGATCCGGTGAGCCCCTTCCACCTCGAGGGGGCCCGGGGGGGCCTCAGCTCCCATTAGCGTATGGAGCATCGTGCTCACATAAGCCCCAACATCAGCTCCCTCCGTTCCTTCGGGGAGACCTAGAATCTGGAGGTTCTTCCTCCTCGAGCTGTTCTCCAGGGCTTCCAGCCTCTCGATGCATCTATTATGTAGCGCCTCATGCGTCTCCGTTTTTACCACAAGGCCCTGTATCTCAGCCTCATTTTTGGCTGCCTTTGCCTTCACTGCACGGAGCTCTATCGCCTGGGCCTTTTGTGTTTCCTTCAGCACATCAATTGCCAATAACATCGGCGCCAGCACCTCCTTCTTTAGTTCCTCCACACACCGTCGGAGGAATTCCTGCTGGTCCGGACCCCATGTCGTCTGGGCTCCATCCGCCGCCATCTTGGTTCTTCCTTCTCTTCTCTGCCGCTGCTCCAAAGGATCCTTCACAATCTGGCCACTGCCACTGGTCTTTTCCATACACACCCGGGGGGGGGCACCTTCCTTCGTCACCCCACACTGGGTTTGGTCTGAAAAAATTTCCGTTGGGGCTCCCGAAAAGAGTCCAAAAGTCCGTTAGAACGGGAGCTGCCGAAACGTGTGGCTTAGCAGTGCATCGCCGCAACAGGAAGTCCTCTCGACCCCACCTATCCTAAGGGACACTAAAGTGCAAATTAGTATGGCCAATCCATCTAACCAGCATATCCAGTTGAGGGCAGCAGAGCAGAGCTGCTGATTGGCTGTTGTGGGGAAAATTTGCCTCAGTGCATTCCGGTCACTGTATCCAGAACGTGTACCTGAGCAAGACACCGTCCGTGTTCAACCGGAGGAAAGCATCCAGCAGAGGGCAGCAGAGTGGAGCTGCTGATTGGCGGTTGGGGGGAAAATTTGCATCAGTGCATTGCGGTCACTGTATCCAGACGTGTACCTGAGCAAGACACCCTCCATGTTCAAGTGAAGGCAAGCACCCAGTTGAGGGCAGCAGGGTGGAGCTGCTGATTGGCTGCTGCGGGAAGAATTTGCATCAGTGCATTGCGGGCACAGTATTTAGAAGCTGGTTTGTGGAGAAGCTGTTGTCAAGTGACAGTTAAACCCCAAACACTTCTTTAGTGTTTCACTCCCTACCTCCTCCTCTAACCAAGAAAAAACAATCACTGTAAAGATCCCAGCCAAGTTAAGATCAAGAGGGAGACTCGAGGGCAGGTATAAGTAGAAAGAAGTTGAACCGTGGTGTCACAGCCTGCAGGTAAGTGATTGGCTGGTGACTGGTAAGTAGTTTTTCTTTTCCCTGAGGTGTTCTCGTGCGGGGCGCAGTGATTGCTGAGAGAGTGCTTGCTGAGAAGGGGAGTACATTTTTAAAAAACTGTTGGGAGTTTCCAGCTGAATCCGGTCGGAGCGAGGACAGAGTGACCTATGGGTAAGTAGTAAAGATTTAAATTGTTTGCGTGGGCCCATAACAGCTGCTTGCTGTTCTCGTGCGAGATGCAGTGGTTGCTGAGTGAGTGCTTGCTGAGAAGGGAAGTAAATTTTAAAAAAACTTACTGCTAGGGGTTTCCAGCTGAATCCGGTCGGAGTGAGGACAGAGTGACTGCTGGGTAAGTAGTAAAGATTTAAATTGTTTGCGCAGGCCCATAACAGCTAATTGCTGTTCTCATGCGGGGCGCAGTGGTTGCTGGTTAAGTATTTTATTTTTTACCTGCATTTAAGTTGGGCGGTTCCTAAACCCTAGACCCTTCCACCTCCTCTAACCTAAGGAGTAGAGTGAATAACAGGTAACCTCTTTCTTTATTTTTCTTGTTTAATCGAGAGGGGATGGCAGGGAAGGCAGTGCAATGTTCCTCCTGCAGAATGTTTGAGGTGAGGGACGCCGTCAGTGTCCCTGCTGATTTCACCTGTGGGACGTGCACCCATCTCCAGCTCCTCAGAAACCGCGTTAGGGAACTGGAGCTAGCGCTGGATGAACCTTGGATCATTCAGGAGGCAGAGGTGGTCATAGATAGTAGCTTCAGGGATGTAGTTACTCCGAAGAATCAAGATAGATGGGTGACGGTGAGAGGGGCTGGAAGGAAGCAGTCAGTGCAGGGATCCTCTGTGGTCGTTCCCCTCAGTAACAAGTATACCGCTTTGGATACTGTTGAGGGGGGCGATCTACCAGGGGTAAGCCACAGTGACCGGATCTCCAGCCCTGAGACCGTCCCTGTGGCTCAGAAGGGAAGGAGGGAGAGCAGGAGAGCAATAGTTATTGGGGACTCGATAGTTAGAGGGACAGATAGACGGTTCTGTGGCAACGAAAGAGACTCACGGATGGTATGTTGCCTCCCGGGTGCCAGGGTCTGTGACATCTCGGACCGTGTTTTCAGAATCCTTAAGGGGGAGGGGGAACAGTCACAAGTCGTGGTACACATCGGTACCAACGACATAGGTAAGAGAAGGGACGGGGATTTAAAACAGGAATTTAGGGAGCTAGGGTGGAAGCTGAGAGCCAGGACAAACCATGTTGTCATCTCTGGTTTGTTGCCGGTGCCACGTGCTAGCGAGGTGAGGAACAGGGAGAGAGTGCAGATAAACACGTGGCTGCAGGGATGGTGTAGGAAGGAGGGTTTCAGTTACATGGATAATTGGAGCACATTCTGGAGAAGGTGGAACCAGTACAGACAGGACGGTTTGCACCTGAACCAGAGGGGCACCAATATCCTGGGAGGGAAATTTGCTACGGCTCTTCGGGGGGGGGGGGTTTAAACTAATTTGTCAGGGGGATGGGTAAATGAGCTGCAGTCCAGAAGCCAGTGTTGAGAGCAGTGCGGTCCTGAGGAAGGTATCAAGGTCACAGGAGTGTACTGACAGACAGAAAGGTGGGTTGAAGTGTGTCGACTTCAATGCAAGGAGCATCCGGAATAAGGTAGGTGAACTTGGAGCGTGGATTGGTACTTGGGACTACGATGTTGTGGCTATTATGGAGACATGGTTAGAACAGGGACAGGAATGGTTGTTGGAAGTTCCGGGGTATAGATGTATCAGTAAGAGTAGGGAAGGTGGTAAAAGAAGTGGAGGAGTAGCATTGTTAATCAAGGATAGTTTAACGGCTGCAGAAAGGCAGTTTGAAGGGGATCTGCCTACTGAGGTAATATGGGCAGAAGTTAGAAATAGGAAAGGAGCGGTCACGTTGTTAGGAGTTTTCTATAGGCCCCCAAATAGTAATAGAGATGTGGAGAAAGAAATTGCAAAACAGATTATGGATAGGTGTGGAGGTCTCAGGGTAGTTGTCACGGGTGACTTTAACTTTCCAATTATTGATTGGAACCTCTATAGGTCGAACAGTTCGGATGGGGCAGTTTTTGTACAGTGTGTACAGGAGGGTTTCCTGACACAATATGTGGATAGGCCGACAAGAGGGGAGGCCACATTGGATTTGGTACTGGGTAATGAACCGGGCCAAGTGTTAGATTTGTTTGTGGGAGAGCACTTTAGAGATTGTGACCACAATTCGGTGTCTTTCACTATTGCAATGGAGAGGGATAGGACCATATGGCAGGTCAAGGTTTATAATTGGGGGAGGGGTAATTATGATGCGATTAGGCAAGAATTAGGGAGCATAAGATGGGAACAGGAACTGTCAGGGAAAGGCACAAATGAAAAGTGGAGCTTGTTCAAGGAACAAATACTGCATGTCCTTGATAGATATGCCCCTGTCAGGCAGGGAGGAAATCGTTGTGTGAGGGAACCATGGTTCACAAAAGAGGTTGAATGTCTTGTCAACAGGGAAAAGGAAGTACATGTAAGGATGAGAAAACAAGATTCAGTTGGGTCGCTTGAGGGTTACAAGGTAGCAATAAATTAGCTAAAAAAAGGGCTTAGGAGAGCTAGGAGGGGGCATGAGAAGTCCTTGGTGGGTCGGATCAAGGAAAACCCCAAGGCTTTTTACTCTTATGTGAGAAATAAAAGAATGACCAGGATGAGGTTAGGGCTGGACAAAGACAGTAGTGGGAACTTGTGCATGGTGTCAGAAGAAATAGGAGAGGCGTTGAATGAATACTTTTCTTCAGTGTTCACCAAGGTGAGGAGCCATGTTTTTGAGGATGAGAGTGTGATACAGGCGGGTAGGCTGGAGGAGGTAGATGTTCTGAGGAAGGATGGTTTAGCAATTTTGAAAAACCTTAGGGTCGACAAGTCCCCTGGGCCAGAAGGGATATATCCAAGGATTCTTTGGGAGGCAAGGGATGAGATTGCAGAGCCTTTGGCTTTGATTTTTGGGTCCTCACTGTCCACGGGGATAGTGCCAGAGGACTGGAGAGTGGCGAATGTTGTTCCTCTGTTCAAGAAAGGGAATAGGAATGACCCTGGTAATTATAGGCCAGTTAGTCTTACTTCGGTGGTCGGTAAGTTAATGGAAAAGGTCCTGAAAGATAGGACTTATGACCATTTGGAAAGATGCAACTTAATCCGGGATAGTTAACACGGATTCGTGAAAGGTGAGTCTTGCCTCACAAATTTGATTGAATTCTTTGAGGAGGTAACTAACTGTGTAGATGAAGGTCGAGCAGTTGATGTCGTATACATGGATTTTAGTAAGGTGTTTGATAAGGTTTCCCATGGTCGGCTTATGAAGAAAGTAAGGTGGTGTGGGATAGAGAGAAATTTGGCCAATTGGATAAGTAACTGGCTATCACAGAGAAGACAGATGCTGGTGGAGGATGGAAAATGTTCAGACTGGAGACCAGTTACCAGCGGTGTACCACAGGGATCAGTGCTGGGTCCTCTGCTATTTGTGATTTTTATCAATGACTTGGAGGAGGGGGCTGAAGGATGGGTCAGTAAATTTGCTGATGACACCAAGATTGGTGGAGTAGTGGATGAGGTGGAGGACTGTTGTAGGATGCAAAGAGACATTGGTAAGACGCAGAGCTGGGCCGAAAAATGGCAGATGGAGTTTAACCCTGGTAAGTGCGAGATGATTTATTTTGGTAGAAAAAATTTGAATGTGGATTACAGGGTCAACGGCAGGGTTCTGAGGAATGTGGAGGAACAGAGATCTTGGGGTTCATGTCCACAGATCTCTGAAGATTGCCACTCAAGTGGATAGAGCCGTGAAGAAGGCCTATAGTGTGTTTGCGTTTATTAACAGGGGGCTTGAGTTTAAGAGCCGCGCGGTTATGCTGCAACTGTACATGACCCTGGTGAGACCACATTTGGAGTATTGTGTGCAGTTCTGGTCCCTTCACTATGGGAAGGATGTGGCGGCATTGGAAAGGGTGCAAAGGAGATTTACCAGGATGCTGCCTGGTTTGCAGGATAGGTCTTATGAGGAAAGGTTGAGGGAGCTAGGGCTTTTCTCTTTTGAGTGGAGGAGGATGAGAGGTTACTTAATAGACGTTTATAAGATGATGAGGGTGATAGATAGAGTGGACGTTCAGAGACTATTTCCTCGGGTGGATGTAGCTATTACAAGGGGGCATAACTATAACGTTCAGGGTGGGAAATATAGGAGGGATGTCCGAGGTAGGTTCTTTACTCAGAGAGTGGTTAGGGTGTGGAATGGACTGCCTGATGTGATAGTGGAGTCGGACACTTCAGGAACTTTCAAGCGGTTATTGGATGGGCACATGGAGCACACCAGAATGACAGGGAGTGGGATAGCTTGATCTTGGTTTCGGACAATGCTCGGCACAACATCGAGGGCCGAAGGGCCTGTTCTGTGCTGTACTGTTTTATGTTCTATATCTCTGTACTGTGGGATGAAACCCACGCAGACACAGGAAGAATGTGTAAACTCCACACAGACAGTCACCCAAGGCCGGAATTGAACCCAGGTCCCTGGCACTGTGAGACAGTAGTGTTAGTCATTGGCAACATGGCAAATGGTGCAGCTGCAACCGGCGGAGCTGTCAGAGGCATAGAACACCCATGTGTGGACAACAGAGGAGTTCATCCAAGTCATCAGTGCTGCCATGCCTCAGGCATGTGTGTACATGTATTTTTCTATTGAGAGGTTGGTGACTCTAATGGAGACCATGACCCAATGGAATCCATACATTCACCTTGTCCTTGCTCTGCGCACAAGTGGCAAGGCAAGATGGGGCAAAGTTCCCGGAGTCTCTACCAAGTCTTCTTCCTTCTCAGATCAGCAGGGAGGTACAAGTGTGCCTTGTGAAGGAGCTGAGGCAGCTGCCGTTGCTTCTGGGAGTTCCTCACAGGGTGCAGATGGAGTGGACAGGGGCACCTCAGCCTAACTGCTGGTGAATGCAATGCCTCCACCAACATGGTGACAGAGGGGGGTATGTATCTTGAAGGAGCCTCTCAGAATGCAGGGGTCTTCCAGACCTCAAGTACCCAGAGGTAAACTGCCAATGCTATCCCTGGCCATGGGCAGCACCATCCACAGTCTGTCTCACTTCAGCTGCTAGTGCAGGAGGAGCACCTCTTACGAGCACTTGTAAGAGAGTTAAAAAGAGCGCCTCGTTACATTTGAATTTACAGGTGAAAATATTATGTAGATGTGAAGTCTTGCGTTTATTGTGCCACATAATAAAGGGTTAATGTAGTGTGGCTACATTGCCTTCCAATTCATGATGTCCTTTGGGATCCATCTACAGCCTGGCTACTTCCATGAGCTGGACTCATGTGGTCATCCCCTCAGTCTTGCCGCTGTGTGATGTGTACCTCCGCACTCAGGAATGGAACAAAAAATGGAGGAGCAACAGCAGGGCTGCTGAAGGATAAAGTTTTATTGGAATGGTTCCAGAAAGACAGGAAGAGTCATACAAATCATCTTTGTATAAATGTGCCCCAACCTCCTTTGCGTAGATCTCATTGAACCTTGCATGTGGTCCCTGGGGCTCTTCATCTCACACCGTCTGGTGAGCCTCCTCCACCTTTTCCTGATTTGGGGAAGCTTCACAATCCATGATATACTTATTGTTCAATGTCTTCCTTCACTCCCCTGCAAACCAGGTTGCGCAATGCACAGACCACTATGATACGTGAGGTGCTCACAGGTGCAGACTGAAAGGCTCCCCCTGACCAACCAAGCCACCTGAATTGCATTTTCGGGAGACCAATGTTCATGGTTGCTCAGGTTGACCCTCAGCAGGTTTTGTGCCTGTTTGAACCTGTTCAAAATGACCCCCTTACAATTCAGGTCCAGGAAATATTTGATCTGTCAGTTTAGCATCTGTTGAAACATATCATCAGAGATTATGTGACTGAACATTTGGGCAAGAAGTAGCTGAACAAAAAGACTCAACATGTACCTGTGATTGGTAGGGCATGTCTGATTAATCCAGTTGATGTTTTTTTTAGGAAGTTCAACTGGCATAGTAGATAGGGGAATGCCGAAAGATATTCCCCTATGGATGCCCAGAAAATATTTGTCATGGTTCCCTACATGAAAATGTGAGCAAAATTAAACTGCAGAGAATTGAAGAAACCTTGTATTATGGTTTGTAAGTAGGGATCAGTGAATATGGATAAAGCATTTGATTTCTGATATGTCATATGTGGTGTTCCCGAGGGATCAGCACTGTAGTATCAGATTTTCACCATAAATATTGATGACTTGGATAAAGATTATACAGTTTTATATCCCAGTTTGCAGACAGCACAAAATTGAGGATAGGGGGCAAAGTTTTAAAGGTACATAGATCAAATGATTGGGTGAAGCTTTATTAGATGGAGTTTAATGTGAAGGGGAGTGAGGTTATCCACTTTGGATCTGAGAAATCAAGCAAATTCGTTTTTCTTTCTTTTTCTTTTAAATTTAAAGTGCCAAATTCTTTTTTTTTCCAATTCAGGGGCAATTTAGCTTGGCCAATCCACCTACCCTGCACACCTTTGGGCTGTGGGGATGAGATCGACACAGATATGTGGAGAACATGCAAACTCCACACGGACATTGATCCATGGCCGGGATCGAACCCAGATCCTCGGTGCCATGAGGCAGAAGTGCTAACCACTACACCACCGTGCCGCCTCAGTTCTTCTTTCTAAATGATGAGAGGCTGGACAATATTGGGGAGTAAAGGGAGTACAACGATCAGATATACAAATCACTAAAAGCTCGTGGATGCAGTGATATGTGCTGGTTTAGCAAAGTGGGCTAAACAGCTGGTTTGGAATGTGGAACAAGGCAGCAGCGCAGGTTCAATTCCCATACCGGCCTCCCCGAACAGGCACCGGAGTGTGGCGACTAGGGGCTTTTCGCAGTAACTTCATTGAAGCCTACTTGTGACAATAAGCAATTATTATTATTATGTGTATATAGAGACATATAAAGGATTAATGACTACATCATAGTGTAACACAACCACTAGATGACAGCACTAGATTCCTGCATAAATATGAGAACTCAAAGGATCTTGGGTCTCTTTGAACCAGGAGTGACTAGACAGCAGAGTGTCAGAGAGATAGATAATAGCATAGTTAGCACGTGTAGTTAAAATAGTTAATACTTTATTCTGAATTACTTGATCACTAGTTATAGTTCTGCAAGAGTGGGCAAACTCAATATTAATCAATTCATTAAATTTGTTTTGCTTTTAAGTTAAAGATTGGTGGTTTCTTGAGAATCATCAGACCATTCTGGAAATATAAAGCAAAGAGTAACGATATATTACCAAAGAGTGATATAAGAGTGGATAGGTACAAATATGTCATCAAAAAGACTAATGGAATGTTAGCTATTATCACGAGGAATTTGGAATTCAAAAGCGAGGAAATAGTTCTGCAGCTGTACACAACCTTATTTAAAACAAATTTGGAGTAATGTCACTGAATAACCAAAATGATATATTGTCCTTGGAGGGGTACAATGCTGATTCACCAGAATCATACCAGAGCTTCAAAAAGATAAAGTATGAGGAGACATTGTATAAACTTAAGTATAAAGGGATTCAGTAAGATAGATGCTGAAAAATTATTTCCTCCGCTGGAGGAATCCAGGGCAAAAGGACATAATTATAAAAGTCGAGTCACCCACCCTATTTAGGGGTAAAATCAGGAAGTACTTTTTCACACAAAGGCAAGTTGAAATCTGGAACTCCTCACCCCACCCCACCCCCCAAAAAACAAAAAGGATATTGGATCAATTGAAATGTTTAAGTCTGACATTGTTAATTTGTTTGTTTGGTAAGAGTGCCAAGGGATGTAGAATGATGGTGTGTAAATAGAGTTGAGGTCTAAATGAGCCATGATCTAACTGAAGAGCAGGACAGGTTCAAGGGAGTGATTGACCTATTGCTGTTCCTAAGACTTATCTAAATTTATTCAGAAACACAATTCTGGAAATGATATGTAAAATAGGGAAAAGTTGCCATTATGATGATTACTTATGCCTTCAGCAACCTGTTCTCCTGGTTACGGGTGCCATTTTGAATAAATTGATTGACATGGATAAAACTAAAGGTATAAGCTCCAAACAATGATTAAACACTCATGTGAAGCCTGAGATTTTGATAGCCAATTGCAAAAGTATTGAACCGAGTGTCACCCCTTACTTTTGTGGTTAATCATGATCGAGTAGATTTTTGAAATAACCTCTCTTTTCTGAGACTATAACATTTGCAACTAGCATGAAGCTACTTAAAGTGCCGTTAGTCAAGTATAATCTCTTATATCTGTTATCGTTTTGAAGCATTGTATTTTATCAACCGAAAGGGTACAAAATATTTCTGCTCTTGTTTAGTTCAATCTTTTAGATATCACATTACATTTTTTTCCCAAATCACATATACAGCAGCAGAAATTACTTTCCACCAAATGAGTCTAATTCACACTCAAGGCTAGATGTAACTGCTGGCCATACTTGAGAACAAATGCAGAATGCATTCTTCTGACCTCCTATCCGTTATCTTAACAGAGGTGCCAACAATTCCACTACAAGGCTGCAGAAAGGAATGTTATAGCAATTTGTTAAACATTTGTCCACCAGTATCACCAACAAATGCTGGAACATCCTCCCTAGCAGCATTGGGGGTGTACCTACACCACATGGCTTGCAGCACTGCGAGAAGGCAGCTGATTACCACCTCCGCAACGGCAATTAGGGATGGGCATTAAATACTGGTTAGTCAGCGATGCCCACATCCCACGAATGGGCTATTATCTAGGTTTACTCTTTGTATATTGCAAATGAACATTTTCAAAATAAAATGCACTTAGAAGTATTTTTGCTCACTTTGTTTAAACAGTGGCAAATAACTGCTCCTATGTATAATGCATTAATGAGAGCAGGGGGAGCAGGATTTAATTGGTGGGAAAACTGTTGGGATTTATCAGTAGGAAAACTTTGGTCTCTGAAAAAAAACAATCAGGATGTGATATTTTAGTCAGCAACAGGCTCCATCCCGTACAACATCACTCCTTGACTTGCACACACTCAGTAAAAGTCCACTTAGTTAAATAGTGCTAATTGTTTCCAATATTATTTAACAGAAACGCATCCATTGTTGTCTGAACTTGCAAATAACTGTACACGACGCCCTTCTTCAACTGTTCGTCACCCTACAGAAGCTGCATTTTATATTGAGATTCCCACAGCTCAGGTTTCTTGATTTATATTCTCATGTGCTTTAATGATACACCAGTTTCAATGATAAATATGAGGCTAGGCACCAAGGTGACAGAATATTACATGAGACAGTCATTTCAAGTCATCCAAATCTGGGTATGTTAATTTGCTACATGTTATAAAAGAAATAATCTATCCTTAACATTCAGGCAGGTGCTTAATTTTTCTCCTTATCTTGTCACCTAAGCTTGATTATCTCCCCCGTCCTCATCAATGCCTTTGCCAAGAAGCATGATCACAATCTCCTATTGATAAACTAGGTTACCTCTGGGCTAGCTCATCATTGTCTATGAATAAAACTTATGAAATGAAACAGCTTTCTTTTGAAAATGCATTCAGGATCTCAATCAGGCTGACATTCAGCTGTGCACTAAGGGGTCCTGAGGGGGAAAAAATAAGTCATCTAAAAATAATGAATCTGTTCCAGCATGCAAAGCACTCACGCGAGTCTCAGAGATCTGTTCAGTGAATCCAGCTCTTCATACTGATCATTTAGCGATAGCTGAGAGCAAATTACTTTGACAAGGCTGTTCCTATTGTAAAATAGAAGAGCTTGGTCAAGGGCTCTTGGGCTGTTAATAACTGATTGAAAGCAGGCAATAAATAATTGACGGTTGTTTTCTTGCTCCTTTATTCCTCACTCACGCTTTCTAATACAGTTTCTGATATCAAAGTCATCTCACTTCTGTAAACCTATCTCGCCCTGTGGCCATCGCACTTATTTGTTTCAGCTGGCGACGTGGGCTACTCCAGATCACAGTGCTCTCAAATTAAAATTTTATGAAGATCATCTCACGTGACGCAAATGAAATTAAAAAGAATTCTATAAAAATGAGAGATAGAGGGAGTGGTGAAGCAACTTGCCCTCTTTATGCATGTGTTTATTGTTTTTCTTCTTTTGAATAGATATATAGCTCGTGTTTCTAATGAATCTGCTAAGGGCTACTAGAATAGCATGATTTATGGTGCTTTGGCTCACTCTATTACAGCATTTCATTAGATGGATGGGAAGCTGGTAATAATGAGGTTAGGGATGAGAAAACATCCATCAACTGCTGCTACATCTTCTAGGGAAAGACAACACACTATCTCATGTGTCATAGGCAGTGATCTAGGTCACAGTGATATAAAACCCGTGATTAAAACCAAACACTTGACATTAATAAGTGTCTACTCCCTGGCTTAAAAATAGCCAGTATTTGTGTCCTTTAATTAAACCTTATGCTCAAACATATATTACTCTGCAAAATAAACTGGTTCATGTCTTAGAGTTTAATAACTGTATAAAATATGGTCACCTTTAAGCACTTTGTGGCATCCAGTTAAACATCCTTGACCACAGTACACACTGAACTGTTTCCTAACATACATCACTCATTACTCTTAATATCAATGCACGACCCAGTGGAGTATAAAGGTGGAGCGTTGCTTGTATCGTTGGTAACAAAGAGCACATCAGGAAACTGCAGTTAGTCTTATTTCTAACAGCTTCACGTGAATGCGCTCATGTATTGTGTGCGTACTATTGTGCATCTGGAAGCCTATGGTGCGTATCTCTCCCCCTTTTCTTTGCCAGTGATCATGAAGAACATCTGAAGATATCTTCCTCCATTCCATTGACTCTATTAGTTATTGCAGATTACAGGCAAGGGACAAAGAATTGGGAAATCAGAGCACTGGGTGGGAGGTTTGACAGGGGTGTGTGGGGAGTTGGGAGACGGAATGATTGGTGGCCTGTTGTGGAGGTTAGAGGTCTGGAAGGGGTGGAAATATAAACCTGAGGTATTGGCGAGGTGCGTGGGGGAGGGGGGGGGGTCGCAGGAGCTGATTGGAGGCCTGATGTGCAGGTTCGATTGCGAGGAGAGCGGCAGAGATACAAGTTGAAAGAGCATGAGGAGAGCGGCGGAGTCATAATAATAATAGTCTTTATTATTGTCACAGGTAGGCTTACATTAACATTGCAATGAAGAGAGGGAGGAGATGGCGGAGACACCGGATATAAGAGCGGGAGGAGACTGGCAGAGACATAGTGTAAAAGAGTGTGCGGAGAGCAACAGAGACACAGGATAAAAAAGCGCGAAGAAAGCGGCAGAGGCACAGGTTATGTCACCAGGGAGCAGATTCGGAGGGTGGAACATCAGAACGAAACTTCAAAATAGCAGCGCAGCGAAACCTCATTGAATCCAGACATGGAGCTCCTGAGATGACATCAGGACTCAGTTAGCGACACAGGGCAAAGGGAAGCAACTGCTTTGTCTGGGAAGAGGAGCAGCAGCGGGGCGAGAGGTACAGCAGCGGGGTGAGAGGAGCAGCAGCGGGGCGAGAGGTACAGCAGCGGGGTGAGAGGAGCAGCAGCGGGGCGAGAGGTACAGCAGCGGGGAGAGAGGAGCAGCAGCGGGGCGAGAGGTACAGCAGCGGGGTGAGAGGAGCAGCAGCTGGGAGAGAGGAGCAGCCGCGGGGTGAGAGGAGCAGCAGCGGGGCGAGGGGAGCAGCAGCGGGGTGAGAGGAGCAGCAGCTGGGAGAGAGGAGCAGCCGCGGGGTGAGAGGAGCAGCAGCGGGGCGAGGGGAGCAGCAGCGGGGAGAGAGGAGCAGCAGTGGGGCGAGAGGAGCAGCAGCGGGGGGAGAGGTGCAGCAGCGGGGAGACAGGAGCAGCAGCGGGGCGAGGGGAGCAGCAGCGGGGAGAGAGGAGCAGCAGCGGGGCGAGGGGAGCAGCAGCGGGGAGAGAGGAGCAGCAGCGGGGCGAGGGAAGCAGCAGCGGGGTGAGAGGAGCAGCAGCTGGGAGAGAGGAGCAGCCGCGGGGTGAGAGGAGCAGCAGCGGGGAGAGGGGAGCAGCCGCGGGGTGAGAGGAGCAGCAGCTGGGAGAGAGGAGCAGCAGCGGGGAGAGAGGAGCAGCAGCGGGGTGAGAGGAGCAGCAGCTGGGAGAGAGGAGCAGCCGCGGGGTGAGAGGAGCAGCAGCTGGGAGAGAGGAGCAGCAGCGGGGAGAGAGGAGCAGCAGTGGGGAGAGAGGAGCAGCAGCGGGGAGAGAGGAGCAGCAGCGGGGAGAGAGGAGCAGCAGCGGGGCGAGGGGAGCAGCAGCGGGGAGAGAGGAGCAGCAGTGGGGCGAGAGGAGCAGCAGCGGGGGGAGAGGTGCAGCAGCGGGGAGACAGGAGCAGCAGCGGGGCGAGGGGAGCAGCAGCGGGGAGAGAGGAGCAGCAGCGGGGCGAGGGGAGCAGCAGCGGGGAGAGAGGAGCAGCAGCGGGGCGAGGGGAGCAGCAGCGGGGAGAGAGGAGCAGCAGTGGGGAGAGAGGAGCAGCAGCGGGGGGAGAGGTGCAGCAGCGGGGAGACAGGAGCAGCAGCGGGGCGAGAGGTGCAGCAGCGGGGAGACAGGAGCAGCAGTGGGGAGAGAGGAGCAGCAGCGGGGGGAGAGGTGCAGCAGCGGGGCGAGAGGAGCACCAGCAGGGGGAGAGGAGCAGCAGCGGGGAGAGAGGAGCAGCAGCGGGGCGAGAGGAGCAGCAGCGCGGCGAGGGGAGCAGCAGCGGGGAGAGAGGAGCAGCAGTGGGGCGAGAGGAGCAGCAGCGGGTGAAGAGGTGCAGCAGCGGGGAGACAGGAGCAGCAGCGGTGCGAGAGGTGCAGCAGCGGGGAGACAGGAGCAGCATTGTGGAGAGAGGAGCAGCAGCGGGGGGAGAGGTGCAGCAGCGGGGGACAGGAGCAGCAGTGGGGCGAGAGGTGCCGTAGCGGGGAGAGAAGAGCAGCAGTGGGGAGAGAGGAGCACCAGCAGGGGGAGAGGAGCAGCAGCGGGGAGAGAGGAGCAGCAGTGGGGCGAGAGGAGCAGCAGCGGGGCGAGGGGAGCAGCAGTGGGGAGAGAGGAGCAGCAGCGGGGAGAGAGGAGCAGCAGTGGGGCGAGAGGAGCAGCAGCGGGGCAAGGGGAGCAGCAGCGGGGAGAGGAGCAGCAGTGGGGAGAGAGGAGCAGCAGTGGGGCAAGAGGAGCAGCAGCGGGGCGAGGGGAGCAGCAGCGGGGAGAGGAGCAGCAGCGGGGGGAGAGGTGCAGCAGCGGGCAGACAGGAACAGCAGCGGGGCGAGAGGTGCAGCAGCGGGGAGAGAGGAGCAGCAGTGGGGTGAGAGGAGCAGCAGCTGGGAGAGAGGAGCAGCAGCGGGGCGAGGGGAGCAGCAGCGGGGCGAGGGGAGCAGCAGCGGGGAGAGGAGCAGCAGCGGGGGGAGAGGTGCAGCAGCGGGGCGAGGGGAGCAGCAGCGGGGCGAGAGGAGCAGCAGCGGGGAGACAGGAGCAGCAGCGGGGCGAGGGGAGCAGCAGCGGGGGGAGAGGTGCAGCAGCGGGGAGACAGGAGCAGCAGCGGGGCGAGGGGAGCAGCAGCGGGGAGAGAGGAGCAGCAGCGGGGCGAGGGGAGCAGCAGCGGGGAGAGAGGAGCAGCAGCGGGGCGAGGGGAGCAGCAGCGGGGAGAGAGGAGCAGCAGTGGGGAGAGAGGAGCAGCAGCGGGGGGAGAGGTGCAGCAGCGGGGAGACAGGAGCAGCAGCGGGGCGAGAGGTGCAGCAGCGGGGAGACAGGAGCAGCAGTGGGGAGAGAGGAGCAGCAGCGGGGGGAGAGGTGCAGCAGCGGGGCGAGAGGAGCACCAGCAGGGGGAGAGGAGCAGCAGCGGGGAGAGAGGAGCAGCAGCGGGGCGAGAGGAGCAGCAGCGCGGCGAGGGGAGCAGCAGCGGGGAGAGAGGAGCAGCAGTGGGGCGAGAGGAGCAGCAGCGGGGGGAGAGGTGCAGCAGCGGGGAGACAGGAGCAGCAGCGGTGCGAGAGGTGCAGCAGCGGGGAGACAGGAGCAGCATTGTGGAGAGAGGAGCAGCAGCGGGGGGAGAGGTGCAGCAGCGGGGGACAGGAGCAGCAGTGGGGCGAGAGGTGCCGTAGCGGGGAGAGAAGAGCAGCAGTGGGGAGAGAGGAGCACCAGCAGGGGGAGAGGAGCAGCAGCGGGGAGAGAGGAGCAGCAGTGGGGCGAGAGGAGCAGCAGCGGGGCGAGGGGAGCAGCAGCGGGGAGAGAGGAGCAGCAGCGGGGAGAGAGGAGCAGCAGTGGGGCGAGAGGAGCAGCAGCGGGGCAAGGGGAGCAGCAGCGGGGAGAGGAGCAGCAGTGGGGAGAGAGGAGCAGCAGTGGGGCAAGAGGAGCAGCAGCGGGGCGAGGGGAGCAGCAGCGGGGAGAGGAGCAGCAGCGGGGGGAGAGGTGCAGCAGCGGGCAGACAGGAACAGCAGCGGGGCGAGAGGTGCAGCAGCGGGGAGAGAGGAGCAGCAGTGGGGTGAGAGGAGCAGCAGCTGGGAGAGAGGAGCAGCAGCGGGGCGAGGGGAGCAGCAGCGGGGCGAGGGGAGCAGCAGCGGGGAGAGGAGCAGCAGCGGGGGGAGAGGTGCAGCAGCGGGGCGAGGGGAGCAGCAGCGGGGCGAGAGGAGCAGCAGCGGGGAGACAGGAGCAGCAGCGGGGCGAGGGGAGCAGCAGCGGGGAGAGAGGAGCAGCAGCGGGGAGAGAGGAGCAGCAGCGGGGAGAGAGGTGCAGCAGCGGGCAGACAGGAGCAGCAGTGGGGAGAGAGGAGCAGCAGCAGGGAGACAGGAGCAGCAGGGGGGCGAGAGGAGCAGCAGCGGGGAGAGAGGAGCAGCAGCGGGGAGAGAGGAGCAGCAGTGGGGCAAGAGGAGCAGCAGCGGGGCAAGGGGAGCAGCAGCGGGGAGAGGAGCAGCAGCGGGGGGAGAGGTGCAGCAGCGAGGATACAGGAGCAGCAGCAGGGCGAGGGGAGCAGCAGCGGGGCGAGAGGAGCAGCAGCGGAGCGAGAGGTGCAGCAGCGGGGAGACGGGAGCAGCAGCGGTGCGAGAGGTGCAGCAGCGGGGAGACAGGAGCAGCATTGTGGAGAGAGGAGCAGCAGCGGGGGGAGAGGTGCAGCAGCGGGGGACAGGAGCAGCAGTGGGGCGAGAGGTGCCGTAGCGGGGAGAGAAGAGCAGCAGTGGGGAGAGAGGAGCACCAGCAGGGGGAGAGGAGCAGCAGCGGGGAGAGAGGAGCAGCAGTGGGGCGAGAGGAGCAGCAGCGGGGCGAGGGGAGCAGCAGCGGGGAGAGAGGAGCAGCAGCGGGGAGAGAGGAGCAGCAGTGGGGCGAGAGGAGCAGCAGCGGGGCAAGGGGAGCAGCAGCGGGGAGAGGAGCAGCAGTGGGGAGAGAGGAGCAGCAGTGGGGCAAGAGGAGCAGCAGCGGGGCGAGGGGAGCAGCAGCGGGGAGAGGAGCAGCAGCGGGGGGAGAGGTGCAGCAGCGGGCAGACAGGAACAGCAGCGGGGCGAGAGGTGCAGCAGCGGGGAGAGAGGAGCAGCAGTGGGGTGAGAGGAGCAGCAGCTGGGAGAGAGGAGCAGCAGCGGGGCGAGGGGAGCAGCAGCGGGGCGAGGGGAGCAGCAGCGGGGAGAGGAGCAGCAGCGGGGGGAGAGGTGCAGCAGCGGGGCGAGGGGAGCAGCAGCGGGGCGAGAGGAGCAGCAGCGGGGAGACAGGAGCAGCAGCGGGGCGAGGGGAGCAGCAGCGGGGAGAGAGGAGCAGGAGTGGGGTGAGAGGAGCAGCAGCTGGGAGAGAGGAGCAGCAGCGGGGAGAGAGGAGCAGCAGCGGGGAGAGAGGAGCAGCAGCGGGGAGAGAGGAGCAGCAGCGGGGAGAGAGGTGCAGCAGCGGGCAGACAGGAGCAGCAGTGGGGAGAGAGGAGCAGCAGCAGGGAGACAGGAGCAGCAGTGGGGCGAGAGGAGCAGCAGCGGGGAGAGAGGAGCAGCAGCGGGGAGAGAGGAGCAGCAGTGGGGCAAGAGGAGCAGCAGCGGGGCAAGGGGAGCAGCAGCGGGGAGAGGAGCAGCAGCGGGGGGAGAGGTGCAGCAGCGAGGATACAGGAGCAGCAGCAGGGCGAGGGGAGCAGCAGCGGGGCGAGAGGAGCAGCAGCGGAGCGAGAGGTGCAGCAGCGGGGAGACAGGAGCAGCAGCGGGGAGAGAGGTGCAGCAGCGGGGCGAGAGGTGCAGCAGCGGGGAGACAGGAGCAGCAGCGGGGAGAGAGGTGCAGCAGCGGGGAGACAGGAGCAGCAGTGGGGAGAGAGGAGCAGCAGCAGGGAGACAGGAGCAGCAGCGGGGCGAGAGGTGCAGCAGCGGGGAGACAGGAGCAGCAGTGGGGAGAGAAGTGCAGTAGCGGGGAGAGAAGAGCAGCAGTGGGGAGAGAGGAGCACCAGCAGAGGGAGAGGAGCAGCAGCGGGGAGAGAGGAGCAGCAGCGGGGAGAGAGGAGCAGCAGTGGGGCGAGAGGAGCAGCAGCGGGGCAAGGGGAGCAGCAGCGGGGAGAGAGGAGCAGCAGTGGGGCGAGAGGAGCAGCAGTGGGGAATGAAGAGCAGCAGCGTGGGGAGAGGAGCAGTAGTGGGGCGAGAGGAGCAGCAGCGGGGCAAGGGGAGCAGCAGCGGGGAGAGAGGAGCAGCAGCGGGGAGAGAGGAGCAGCAGTGGGGCAAGGGGAGCAGCAGCGGGGAGAGAAGAGCAGCAGTGGGGCGAGAGGAGCAGCAGCGGGGCGAGGGTAGCAGCAGCGGGGAGAGAGGAGCAGCAGTGGGGCGAGAGGAGCAGCAGCGGGGCGAGGGGAGCAGCAGCGGGGCGAGAGGTGCAGCAGCGGGGAGACAGGAGCAGCAGCGGGGCGAGAGGTGCAGCAGCGGGGAGACAGGAGCAGCAGTGGGGGAAGAGGAGCAGCAGCGGGGAGACAGGAGCAGCAGTGGGGAGAGAGGAGCAGCAGCGGGGAGAGAGGTGCAGCAGCGGGGAGAGAGGAGCAGCAGCGGGGAGAGAGGTGCAGCAGCGGGCAGACAGGAGCAGCAGTGGGGAGAGAGGAGCAGCAGCGGGGAGAGAGGAGCAGCAGCGGGGAGAGAGGAGCAGCAGTGGGGCAAGAGGAGCAGCAGCGGGGCAAGGGGAGCAGCAGCGGGGAGAGGAGCAGCAGCGGGGGGAGAGGTGCAGCAGCGAGGATACAGGAGCAGCAGCAGGGCGAGGGGAGCAGCAGCGGGGCGAGAGGAGCAGCAGCGGAGCGAGAGGTGCAGCAGCGGGGAGACAGGAGCAGCAGCGGGGAGAGAGGTGCAGCAGCGGGGCGAGAGGTGCAGCAGCGGGGAGACAGGAGCAGCAGCGGGGAGAGAGGTGCAGCAGCGGGGAGACAGGAGCAGCAGTGGGGAGAGAGGAGCAGCAGCAGGGAGACAGGAGCAGCAGCGGGGCGAGAGGTGCAGCAGCGGGGAGACAGGAGCAGCAGTGGGGAGAGAAGTGCAGTAGCGGGGAGAGAAGAGCAGCAGTGGGGAGAGAGGAGCACCAGCAGGGGGAGAGGAGCAGCAGCGGGGAGAGAGGAGCAGCAGCGGGGAGAGAGGAGCAGCAGTGGGGCGAGAGGAGCAGCAGCGGGGCAAGGGGAGCAGCAGCGGGGAGAGAGGAGCAGCAGTGGGGCGAGAGGAGCAGCAGTGGGGAATGAAGAGCAGCAGCGTGGGGAGAGGAGCAGTAGTGGGGCGAGAGGAGCAGCAGCGGGGCAAGGGGAGCAGCAGCGGGGAGAGAGGAGCAGCAGCGGGGAGAGAGGAGCAGCAGTGGGGCAAGGGGAGCAGCAGCGGGGAGAGAAGAGCAGCAGTGGGGCGAGAGGAGCAGCAGCGGGGCGAGGGTAGCAGCAGCGGGGAGAGAGGAGCAGCAGTGGGGCGAGAGGAGCAGCAGCGGGGCGAGGGGAGCAGCAGCGGGGCGAGAGGTGCAGCAGCGGGGAGACAGGAGCAGCAGCGGGGCGAGAGGTGCAGCAGCGGGGAGACAGGAGCAGCAGTGGGGGAAGAGGAGCAGCAGCGGGGAGACAGGAGCAGCAGTGGGGAGAGAGGAGCAGCAGCGGGGAGAGAGGTGCAGCAGCGGGGAGAGAGGAGCAGCAGCGGGGAGAGAGGTGCAGCAGCGGGCAGACAGGAGCAGCAGTGGGGAGAGAGGAGCAGCAGCAGGGAGACAGGAGCAGCAGTGGGGCGAGAGGAGCAGCAGCGGGGAGAGAGGAGCAGCAGCGGGGAGAGAGGAGCAGCAGTGGGGCAAGAGGAGCAGCAGCGGGGCAAGGGGAGCAGCAGCGGGGAGAGGAGCAGCAGCGGGGGGAGAGGTGCAGCAGCGAGGATACAGGAGCAGCAGCAGGGCGAGGGGAGCAGCAGCGGGGCGAGAGGAGCAGCAGCGGAGCGAGAGGTGCAGCAGCGGGGAGACAGGAGCAGCAGCGGGGAGAGAGGTGCAGCAGCGGGGCGAGAGGTGCAGCAGCGGGGAGACAGGAGCAGCAGCGGGGAGAGAGGTGCAGCTGCGGGGAGACAGGAGCAGCAGTGGGGAGAGAGGAGCAGCAGCAGGGAGACAGGAGCAGCAGCGGGGCGAGAGGTGCAGCAGCGGGGAGACAGGAGCAGCAGTGGGAAGAGAAGTGCAGTAGCGGGGAGAGAAGAGCAGCAGTGGGGAGAGAGGAGCACCAGCAGGGGGAGAGGAGCAGCAGCGGGGAGAGAGGAGCAGCAGCGGGGAGAGAGGAGCAGCAGCGGGGGGAGAGGTGCAGCAGCGGGGGACAGGAGCAGCAGTGGGGCGAGAGGTGCCGTAGCGGGGAGAGAAGAGCAGCAGTGGGGAGAGAGGAGCACCAGCAGGGGGAGAGGAGCAGCAGCGGGGAGAGAGGAGCAGCAGTGGGGCGAGAGGAGCAGCAGCGGGGCGAGGGGAGCAGCAGTGGGGAGAGAGGAGCAGCAGCGGGGAGAGAGGAGCAGCAGTGGGGCGAGAGGAGCAGCAGCGGGGCAAGGGGAGCAGCAGCGGGGAGAGGAGCAGCAGTGGGGAGAGAGGAGCAGCAGTGGGGCAAGAGGAGCAGCAGCGGGGCGAGGGGAGCAGCAGCGGGGAGAGGAGCAGCAGCGGGGGGAGAGGTGCAGCAGCGGGCAGACAGGAACAGCAGCGGGGCGAGAGGTGCAGCAGCGGGGAGAGAGGAGCAGCAGTGGGGTGAGAGGAGCAGCAGCTGGGAGAGAGGAGCAGCAGCGGGGCGAGGGGAGCAGCAGCGGGGCGAGGGGAGCAGCAGCGGGGAGAGGAGCAGCAGCGGGGGGAGAGGTGCAGCAGCGGGGCGAGGGGAGCAGCAGCGGGGCGAGAGGAGCAGCAGCGGGGAGACAGGAGCAGCAGCGGGGCGAGGGGAGCAGCAGCGGGGGGAGAGGTGCAGCAGCGGGGAGACAGGAGCAGCAGCGGGGCGAGGGGAGCAGCAGCGGGGAGAGAGGAGCAGCAGCGGGGCGAGGGGAGCAGCAGCGGGGAGAGAGGAGCAGCAGCGGGGCGAGGGGAGCAGCAGCGGGGAGAGAGGAGCAGCAGTGGGGAGAGAGGAGCAGCAGCGGGGGGAGAGGTGCAGCAGCGGGGAGACAGGAGCAGCAGCGGGGCGAGAGGTGCAGCAGCGGGGAGACAGGAGCAGCAGTGGGGAGAGAGGAGCAGCAGCGGGGGGAGAGGTGCAGCAGCGGGGCGAGAGGAGCACCAGCAGGGGGAGAGGAGCAGCAGCGGGGAGAGAGGAGCAGCAGCGGGGCGAGAGGAGCAGCAGCGCGGCGAGGGGAGCAGCAGCGGGGAGAGAGGAGCAGCAGTGGGGCGAGAGGAGCAGCAGCGGGGGGAGAGGTGCAGCAGCGGGGAGACAGGAGCAGCAGCGGTGCGAGAGGTGCAGCAGCGGGGAGACAGGAGCAGCATTGTGGAGAGAGGAGCAGCAGCGGGGGGAGAGGTGCAGCAGCGGGGGACAGGAGCAGCAGTGGGGCGAGAGGTGCCGTAGCGGGGAGAGAAGAGCAGCAGTGGGGAGAGAGGAGCACCAGCAGGGGGAGAGGAGCAGCAGCGGGGAGAGAGGAGCAGCAGTGGGGCGAGAGGAGCAGCAGCGGGGCGAGGGGAGCAGCAGCGGGGAGAGAGGAGCAGCAGCGGGGAGAGAGGAGCAGCAGTGGGGCGAGAGGAGCAGCAGCGGGGCAAGGGGAGCAGCAGCGGGGAGAGGAGCAGCAGTGGGGAGAGAGGAGCAGCAGTGGGGCAAGAGGAGCAGCAGCGGGGCGAGGGGAGCAGCAGCGGGGAGAGGAGCAGCAGCGGGGGGAGAGGTGCAGCAGCGGGCAGACAGGAACAGCAGCGGGGCGAGAGGTGCAGCAGCGGGGAGAGAGGAGCAGCAGTGGGGTGAGAGGAGCAGCAGCTGGGAGAGAGGAGCAGCAGCGGGGCGAGGGGTGCAGCAGCGGGGCGAGGGGAGCAGCAGCGGGGAGAGGAGCAGCAGCGGGGGGAGAGGTGCAGCAGCGGGGCGAGGGGAGCAGCAGCGGGGCGAGAGGAGCAGCAGCGGGGAGACAGGAGCAGCAGCGGGGCGAGGGGAGCAGCAGCGGGGAGAGAGGAGCAGCAGCGGGGAGAGAGGAGCAGCAGCGGGGAGAGAGGTGCAGCAGCGGGCAGACAGGAGCAGCAGTGGGGAGAGAGGAGCAGCAGCAGGGAGACAGGAGCAGCAGGGGGGCGAGAGGAGCAGCAGCGGGGAGAGAGGAGCAGCAGCGGGGAGAGAGGAGCAGCAGTGGGGCAAGAGGAGCAGCAGCGGGGCAAGGGGAGCAGCAGCGGGGAGAGGAGCAGCAGCGGGGGGAGAGGTGCAGCAGCGAGGATACAGGAGCAGCAGCAGGGCGAGGGGAGCAGCAGCGGGGCGAGAGGAGCAGCAGCGGAGCGAGAGGTGCAGCAGCGGGGAGACGGGAGCAGCAGCGGTGCGAGAGGTGCAGCAGCGGGGAGACAGGAGCAGCATTGTGGAGAGAGGAGCAGCAGCGGGGGGAGAGGTGCAGCAGCGGGGGACAGGAGCAGCAGTGGGGCGAGAGGTGCCGTAGCGGGGAGAGAAGAGCAGCAGTGGGGAGAGAGGAGCACCAGCAGGGGGAGAGGAGCAGCAGCGGGGAGAGAGGAGCAGCAGTGGGGCGAGAGGAGCAGCAGCGGGGCGAGGGGAGCAGCAGCGGGGAGAGAGGAGCAGCAGCGGGGAGAGAGGAGCAGCAGTGGGGCGAGAGGAGCAGCAGCGGGGCAAGGGGAGCAGCAGCGGGGAGAGGAGCAGCAGTGGGGAGAGAGGAGCAGCAGTGGGGCAAGAGGAGCAGCAGCGGGGCGAGGGGAGCAGCAGCGGGGAGAGGAGCAGCAGCGGGGGGAGAGGTGCAGCAGCGGGCAGACAGGAACAGCAGCGGGGCGAGAGGTGCAGCAGCGGGGAGAGAGGAGCAGCAGTGGGGTGAGAGGAGCAGCAGCTGGGAGAGAGGAGCAGCAGCGGGGCGAGGGGAGCAGCAGCGGGGCGAGGGGAGCAGCAGCGGGGAGAGGAGCAGCAGCGGGGGGAGAGGTGCAGCAGCGGGGCGAGGGGAGCAGCAGCGGGGCGAGAGGAGCAGCAGCGGGGAGACAGGAGCAGCAGCGGGGCGAGGGGAGCAGCAGCGGGGAGAGAGGAGCAGGAGTGGGGTGAGAGGAGCAGCAGCTGGGAGAGAGGAGCAGCAGCGGGGAGAGAGGAGCAGCAGCGGGGAGAGAGGAGCAGCAGCGGGGAGAGAGGAGCAGCAGCGGGGAGAGAGGTGCAGCAGCGGGCAGACAGGAGCAGCAGTGGGGAGAGAGGAGCAGCAGCAGGGAGACAGGAGCAGCAGTGGGGCGAGAGGAGCAGCAGCGGGGAGAGAGGAGCAGCAGCGGGGAGAGAGGAGCAGCAGTGGGGCAAGAGGAGCAGCAGCGGGGCAAGGGGAGCAGCAGCGGGGAGAGGAGCAGCAGCGGGGGGAGAGGTGCAGCAGCGAGGATACAGGAGCAGCAGCAGGGCGAGGGGAGCAGCAGCGGGGCGAGAGGAGCAGCAGCGGAGCGAGAGGTGCAGCAGCGGGGAGACAGGAGCAGCAGCGGGGAGAGAGGTGCAGCAGCGGGGCGAGAGGTGCAGCAGCGGGGAGACAGGAGCAGCAGCGGGGAGAGAGGTGCAGCAGCGGGGAGACAGGAGCAGCAGTGGGGAGAGAGGAGCAGCAGCAGGGAGACAGGAGCAGCAGCGGGGCGAGAGGTGCAGCAGCGGGGAGACAGGAGCAGCAGTGGGGAGAGAAGTGCAGTAGCGGGGAGAGAAGAGCAGCAGTGGGGAGAGAGGAGCACCAGCAGAGGGAGAGGAGCAGCAGCGGGGAGAGAGGAGCAGCAGCGGGGAGAGAGGAGCAGCAGTGGGGCGAGAGGAGCAGCAGCGGGGCAAGGGGAGCAGCAGCGGGGAGAGAGGAGCAGCAGTGGGGCGAGAGGAGCAGCAGTGGGGAATGAAGAGCAGCAGCGTGGGGAGAGGAGCAGTAGTGGGGCGAGAGGAGCAGCAGCGGGGCAAGGGGAGCAGCAGCGGGGAGAGAGGAGCAGCAGCGGGGAGAGAGGAGCAGCAGTGGGGCAAGGGGAGCAGCAGCGGGGAGAGAAGAGCAGCAGTGGGGCGAGAGGAGCAGCAGCGGGGCGAGGGTAGCAGCAGCGGGGAGAGAGGAGCAGCAGTGGGGCGAGAGGAGCAGCAGCGGGGCGAGGGGAGCAGCAGCGGGGCGAGAGGTGCAGCAGCGGGGAGACAGGAGCAGCAGCGGGGCGAGAGGTGCAGCAGCGGGGAGACAGGAGCAGCAGTGGGGGAAGAGGAGCAGCAGCGGGGAGACAGGAGCAGCAGTGGGGAGAGAGGAGCAGCAGCGGGGAGAGAGGTGCAGCAGCGGGGAGAGAGGAGCAGCAGCGGGGAGAGAGGTGCAGCAGCGGGCAGACAGGAGCAGCAGTGGGGAGAGAGGAGCAGCAGCGGGGAGAGAGGAGCAGCAGCGGGGAGAGAGGAGCAGCAGTGGGGCAAGAGGAGCAGCAGCGGGGCAAGGGGAGCAGCAGCGGGGAGAGGAGCAGCAGCGGGGGGAGAGGTGCAGCAGCGAGGATACAGGAGCAGCAGCAGGGCGAGGGGAGCAGCAGCGGGGCGAGAGGAGCAGCAGCGGAGCGAGAGGTGCAGCAGCGGGGAGACAGGAGCAGCAGCGGGGAGAGAGGTGCAGCAGCGGGGCGAGAGGTGCAGCAGCGGGGAGACAGGAGCAGCAGCGGGGAGAGAGGTGCAGCAGCGGGGAGACAGGAGCAGCAGTGGGGAGAGAGGAGCAGCAGCAGGGAGACAGGAGCAGCAGCGGGGCGAGAGGTGCAGCAGCGGGGAGACAGGAGCAGCAGTGGGGAGAGAAGTGCAGTAGCGGGGAGAGAAGAGCAGCAGTGGGGAGAGAGGAGCACCAGCAGGGGGAGAGGAGCAGCAGCGGGGAGAGAGGAGCAGCAGCGGGGAGAGAGGAGCAGCAGCGGGGGGAGAGGTGCAGCAGCGGGGGACAGGAGCAGCAGTGGGGCGAGAGGTGCCGTAGCGGGGAGAGAAGAGCAGCAGTGGGGAGAGAGGAGCACCAGCAGGGGGAGAGGAGCAGCAGCGGGGAGAGAGGAGCAGCAGTGGGGCGAGAGGAGCAGCAGCGGGGCGAGGGGAGCAGCAGTGGGGAGAGAGGAGCAGCAGCGGGGAGAGAGGAGCAGCAGTGGGGCGAGAGGAGCAGCAGCGGGGCAAGGGGAGCAGCAGCGGGGAGAGGAGCAGCAGTGGGGAGAGAGGAGCAGCAGTGGGGCAAGAGGAGCAGCAGCGGGGCGAGGGGAGCAGCAGCGGGGAGAGGAGCAGCAGCGGGGGGAGAGGTGCAGCAGCGGGCAGACAGGAACAGCAGCGGGGCGAGAGGTGCAGCAGCGGGGAGAGAGGAGCAGCAGTGGGGTGAGAGGAGCAGCAGCTGGGAGAGAGGAGCAGCAGCGGGGCGAGGGGAGCAGCAGCGGGGCGAGGGGAGCAGCAGCGGGGAGAGGAGCAGCAGCGGGGGGAGAGGTGCAGCAGCGGGGCGAGGGGAGCAGCAGCGGGGCGAGAGGAGCAGCAGCGGGGAGACAGGAGCAGCAGCGGGGCGAGGGGAGCAGCAGCGGGGGGAGAGGTGCAGCAGCGGGGAGACAGGAGCAGCAGCGGGGCGAGGGGAGCAGCAGCGGGGAGAGAGGAGCAGCAGCGGGGCGAGGGGAGCAGCAGCGGGGAGAGAGGAGCAGCAGCGGGGCGAGGGGAGCAGCAGCGGGGAGAGAGGAGCAGCAGTGGGGAGAGAGGAGCAGCAGCGGGGGGAGAGGTGCAGCAGCGGGGAGACAGGAGCAGCAGCGGGGCGAGAGGTGCAGCAGCGGGGAGACAGGAGCAGCAGTGGGGAGAGAGGAGCAGCAGCGGGGGGAGAGGTGCAGCAGCGGGGCGAGAGGAGCACCAGCAGGGGGAGAGGAGCAGCAGCGGGGAGAGAGGAGCAGCAGCGGGGCGAGAGGAGCAGCAGCGCGGCGAGGGGAGCAGCAGCGGGGAGAGAGGAGCAGCAGTGGGGCGAGAGGAGCAGCAGCGGGGGGAGAGGTGCAGCAGCGGGGAGACAGGAGCAGCAGCGGTGCGAGAGGTGCAGCAGCGGGGAGACAGGAGCAGCATTGTGGAGAGAGGAGCAGCAGCGGGGGGAGAGGTGCAGCAGCGGGGGACAGGAGCAGCAGTGGGGCGAGAGGTGCCGTAGCGGGGAGAGAAGAGCAGCAGTGGGGAGAGAGGAGCACCAGCAGGGGGAGAGGAGCAGCAGCGGGGAGAGAGGAGCAGCAGTGGGGCGAGAGGAGCAGCAGCGGGGCGAGGGGAGCAGCAGCGGGGAGAGAGGAGCAGCAGCGGGGAGAGAGGAGCAGCAGTGGGGCGAGAGGAGCAGCAGCGGGGCAAGGGGAGCAGCAGCGGGGAGAGGAGCAGCAGTGGGGAGAGAGGAGCAGCAGTGGGGCAAGAGGAGCAGCAGCGGGGCGAGGGGAGCAGCAGCGGGGAGAGGAGCAGCAGCGGGGGGAGAGGTGCAGCAGCGGGCAGACAGGAACAGCAGCGGGGCGAGAGGTGCAGCAGCGGGGAGAGAGGAGCAGCAGTGGGGTGAGAGGAGCAGCAGCTGGGAGAGAGGAGCAGCAGCGGGGCGAGGGGTGCAGCAGCGGGGCGAGGGGAGCAGCAGCGGGGAGAGGAGCAGCAGCGGGGGGAGAGGTGCAGCAGCGGGGCGAGGGGAGCAGCAGCGGGGCGAGAGGAGCAGCAGCGGGGAGACAGGAGCAGCAGCGGGGCGAGGGGAGCAGCAGCGGGGAGAGAGGAGCAGCAGCGGGGAGAGAGGAGCAGCAGCGGGGAGAGAGGTGCAGCAGCGGGCAGACAGGAGCAGCAGTGGGGAGAGAGGAGCAGCAGCAGGGAGACAGGAGCAGCAGGGGGGCGAGAGGAGCAGCAGCGGGGAGAGAGGAGCAGCAGCGGGGAGAGAGGAGCAGCAGTGGGGCAAGAGGAGCAGCAGCGGGGCAAGGGGAGCAGCAGCGGGGAGAGGAGCAGCAGCGGGGGGAGAGGTGCAGCAGCGAGGATACAGGAGCAGCAGCAGGGCGAGGGGAGCAGCAGCGGGGCGAGAGGAGCAGCAGCGGAGCGAGAGGTGCAGCAGCGGGGAGACGGGAGCAGCAGCGGTGCGAGAGGTGCAGCAGCGGGGAGACAGGAGCAGCATTGTGGAGAGAGGAGCAGCAGCGGGGGGAGAGGTGCAGCAGCGGGGGACAGGAGCAGCAGTGGGGCGAGAGGTGCCGTAGCGGGGAGAGAAGAGCAGCAGTGGGGAGAGAGGAGCACCAGCAGGGGGAGAGGAGCAGCAGCGGGGAGAGAGGAGCAGCAGTGGGGCGAGAGGAGCAGCAGCGGGGCGAGGGGAGCAGCAGCGGGGAGAGAGGAGCAGCAGCGGGGAGAGAGGAGCAGCAGTGGGGCGAGAGGAGCAGCAGCGGGGCAAGGGGAGCAGCAGCGGGGAGAGGAGCAGCAGTGGGGAGAGAGGAGCAGCAGTGGGGCAAGAGGAGCAGCAGCGGGGCGAGGGGAGCAGCAGCGGGGAGAGGAGCAGCAGCGGGGGGAGAGGTGCAGCAGCGGGCAGACAGGAACAGCAGCGGGGCGAGAGGTGCAGCAGCGGGGAGAGAGGAGCAGCAGTGGGGTGAGAGGAGCAGCAGCTGGGAGAGAGGAGCAGCAGCGGGGCGAGGGGAGCAGCAGCGGGGCGAGGGGAGCAGCAGCGGGGAGAGGAGCAGCAGCGGGGGGAGAGGTGCAGCAGCGGGGCGAGGGGAGCAGCAGCGGGGCGAGAGGAGCAGCAGCGGGGAGACAGGAGCAGCAGCGGGGCGAGGGGAGCAGCAGCGGGGAGAGAGGAGCAGGAGTGGGGTGAGAGGAGCAGCAGCTGGGAGAGAGGAGCAGCAGCGGGGAGAGAGGAGCAGCAGCGGGGAGAGAGGAGCAGCAGCGGGGAGAGAGGAGCAGCAGCGGGGAGAGAGGTGCAGCAGCGGGCAGACAGGAGCAGCAGTGGGGAGAGAGGAGCAGCAGCAGGGAGACAGGAGCAGCAGTGGGGCGAGAGGAGCAGCAGCGGGGAGAGAGGAGCAGCAGCGGGGAGAGAGGAGCAGCAGTGGGGCAAGAGGAGCAGCAGCGGGGCAAGGGGAGCAGCAGCGGGGAGAGGAGCAGCAGCGGGGGGAGAGGTGCAGCAGCGAGGATACAGGAGCAGCAGCAGGGCGAGGGGAGCAGCAGCGGGGCGAGAGGAGCAGCAGCGGAGCGAGAGGTGCAGCAGCGGGGAGACAGGAGCAGCAGCGGGGAGAGAGGTGCAGCAGCGGGGCGAGAGGTGCAGCAGCGGGGAGACAGGAGCAGCAGCGGGGAGAGAGGTGCAGCAGCGGGGAGACAGGAGCAGCAGTGGGGAGAGAGGAGCAGCAGCAGGGAGACAGGAGCAGCAGCGGGGCGAGAGGTGCAGCAGCGGGGAGACAGGAGCAGCAGTGGGGAGAGAAGTGCAGTAGCGGGGAGAGAAGAGCAGCAGTGGGGAGAGAGGAGCACCAGCAGAGGGAGAGGAGCAGCAGCGGGGAGAGAGGAGCAGCAGCGGGGAGAGAGGAGCAGCAGTGGGGCGAGAGGAGCAGCAGCGGGGCAAGGGGAGCAGCAGCGGGGAGAGAGGAGCAGCAGTGGGGTGAGAGGAGCAGCAGCTGGGAGAGAGGAGCAGCAGCGGGGCGAGGGGAGCAGCAGCGGGGCGAGGGGAGCAGCAGCGGGGAGAGGAGCAGCAGCGGGGGGAGAGGTGCAGCAGCGGGGCGAGGGGAGCAGCAGCGGGGCGAGAGGAGCAGCAGCGGGGAGACAGGAGCAGCAGCGGGGCGAGGGGAGCAGCAGCGGGGAGAGAGGAGCAGGAGTGGGGTGAGAGGAGCAGCAGCTGGGAGAGAGGAGCAGCAGCGGGGAGAGAGGAGCAGCAGCGGGGAGAGAGGAGCAGCAGCGGGGAGAGAGGAGCAGCAGCGGGGAGAGAGGTGCAGCAGCGGGCAGACAGGAGCAGCAGTGGGGAGAGAGGAGCAGCAGCAGGGAGACAGGAGCAGCAGTGGGGCGAGAGGAGCAGCAGCGGGGAGAGAGGAGCAGCAGCGGGGAGAGAGGAGCAGCAGTGGGGCAAGAGGAGCAGCAGCGGGGCAAGGGGAGCAGCAGCGGGGAGAGGAGCAGCAGCGGGGGGAGAGGTGCAGCAGCGAGGATACAGGAGCAGCAGCAGGGCGAGGGGAGCAGCAGCGGGGCGAGAGGAGCAGCAGCGGAGCGAGAGGTGCAGCAGCGGGGAGACAGGAGCAGCAGCGGGGAGAGAGGTGCAGCAGCGGGGCGAGAGGTGCAGCAGCGGGGAGACAGGAGCAGCAGCGGGGAGAGAGGTGCAGCAGCGGGGAGACAGGAGCAGCAGTGGGGAGAGAGGAGCAGCAGCAGGGAGACAGGAGCAGCAGCGGGGCGAGAGGTGCAGCAGCGGGGAGACAGGAGCAGCAGTGGGGAGAGAAGTGCAGTAGCGGGGAGAGAAGAGCAGCAGTGGGGAGAGAGGAGCACCAGCAGAGGGAGAGGAGCAGCAGCGGGGAGAGAGGAGCAGCAGCGGGGAGAGAGGAGCAGCAGTGGGGCGAGAGGAGCAGCAGCGGGGCAAGGGGAGCAGCAGCGGGGAGAGAGGAGCAGCAGTGGGGCGAGAGGAGCAGCAGTGGGGAATGAAGAGCAGCAGCGTGGGGAGAGGAGCAGTAGTGGGGCGAGAGGAGCAGCAGCGGGGCAAGGGGAGCAGCAGCGGGGAGAGAGGAGCAGCAGCGGGGAGAGAGGAGCAGCAGTGGGGCAAGGGGAGCAGCAGCGGGGAGAGAAGAGCAGCAGTGGGGCGAGAGGAGCAGCAGCGGGGCGAGGGTAGCAGCAGCGGGGAGAGAGGAGCAGCAGTGGGGCGAGAGGAGCAGCAGCGGGGCGAGGGGAGCAGCAGCGGGGCGAGAGGTGCAGCAGCGGGGAGACAGGAGCAGCAGCGGGGCGAGAGGTGCAGCAGCGGGGAGACAGGAGCAGCAGTGGGGGAAGAGGAGCAGCAGCGGGGAGACAGGAGCAGCAGTGGGGAGAGAGGAGCAGCAGCGGGGAGAGAGGTGCAGCAGCGGGGAGAGAGGAGCAGCAGCGGGGAGAGAGGTGCAGCAGCGGGCAGACAGGAGCAGCAGTGGGGAGAGAGGAGCAGCAGCGGGGAGAGAGGAGCAGCAGCGGGGAGAGAGGAGCAGCAGTGGGGCAAGAGGAGCAGCAGCGGGGCAAGGGGAGCAGCAGCGGGGAGAGGAGCAGCAGCGGGGGGAGAGGTGCAGCAGCGAGGATACAGGAGCAGCAGCAGGGCGAGGGGAGCAGCAGCGGGGCGAGAGGAGCAGCAGCGGAGCGAGAGGTGCAGCAGCGGGGAGACAGGAGCAGCAGCGGGGAGAGAGGTGCAGCAGCGGGGCGAGAGGTGCAGCAGCGGGGAGACAGGAGCAGCAGCGGGGAGAGAGGTGCAGCAGCGGGGAGACAGGAGCAGCAGTGGGGAGAGAGGAGCAGCAGCAGGGAGACAGGAGCAGCAGCGGGGCGAGAGGTGCAGCAGCGGGGAGACAGGAGCAGCAGTGGGGAGAGAAGTGCAGTAGCGGGGAGAGAAGAGCAGCAGTGGGGAGAGAGGAGCACCAGCAGGGGGAGAGGAGCAGCAGCGGGGAGAGAGGAGCAGCAGCGGGGAGAGAGGAGCAGCAGTGGGGCGAGAGGAGCAGCAGCGGGGCAAGGGGAGCAGCAGCGGGGAGAGAGGAGCAGCAGTGGGGCGAGAGGAGCAGCAGTGGGGAATGAAGAGCAGCAGCGTGGGGAGAGGAGCAGTAGTGGGGCGAGAGGAGCAGCAGCGGGGCAAGGGGAGCAGCAGCGGGGAGAGAGGAGCAGCAGCGGGGAGAGAGGAGCAGCAGTGGGGCAAGGGGAGCAGCAGCGGGGAGAGAAGAGCAGCAGTGGGGCGAGAGGAGCAGCAGCGGGGCGAGGGTAGCAGCAGCGGGGAGAGAGGAGCAGCAGTGGGGCGAGAGGAGCAGCAGCGGGGCGAGGGGAGCAGCAGCGGGGCGAGAGGTGCAGCAGCGGGGAGACAGGAGCAGCAGCGGGGCGAGAGGTGCAGCAGCGGGGAGACAGGAGCAGCAGTGGGGGAAGAGGAGCAGCAGCGGGGAGACAGGAGCAGCAGTGGGGAGAGAGGAGCAGCAGCGGGGAGAGAGGTGCAGCAGCGGGGAGAGAGGAGCAGCAGCGGGGAGAGAGGTGCAGCAGCGGGCAGACAGGAGCAGCAGTGGGGAGAGAGGAGCAGCAGCAGGGAGACAGGAGCAGCAGTGGGGCGAGAGGAGCAGCAGCGGGGAGAGAGGAGCAGCAGCGGGGAGAGAGGAGCAGCAGTGGGGCAAGAGGAGCAGCAGCGGGGCAAGGGGAGCAGCAGCGGGGAGAGGAGCAGCAGCGGGGGGAGAGGTGCAGCAGCGAGGATACAGGAGCAGCAGCAGGGCGAGGGGAGCAGCAGCGGGGCGAGAGGAGCAGCAGCGGAGCGAGAGGTGCAGCAGCGGGGAGACAGGAGCAGCAGCGGGGAGAGAGGTGCAGCAGCGGGGCGAGAGGTGCAGCAGCGGGGAGACAGGAGCAGCAGCGGGGAGAGAGGTGCAGCTGCGGGGAGACAGGAGCAGCAGTGGGGAGAGAGGAGCAGCAGCAGGGAGACAGGAGCAGCAGCGGGGCGAGAGGTGCAGCAGCGGGGAGACAGGAGCAGCAGTGGGAAGAGAAGTGCAGTAGCGGGGAGAGAAGAGCAGCAGTGGGGAGAGAGGAGCACCAGCAGGGGGAGAGGAGCAGCAGCGGGGAGAGAGGAGCAGCAGCGGGGAGAGAGCAGCAGCAGTGGGGCGAGAGGAGCAGCAGCGGGGCAAGGGGAGCAGCAGCGGGGAGAGAGGAGCAGCAGTGGGGCGAGAGGAGCAGCAGTGGGGAATGAAGAGCAGCAGCGTGGGGAGAGGAGCAGTAGTGGGGCGAGAGGAGCAGCAGCGGGGCAAGGGGAGCAGCAGCGGGGAGAGAGGAGCAGCAGCGGGGAGAGAGGAGCAGCAGTGGGGCAAGGGGAGCAGCAGCGGGGAGAGAAGAGCAGCAGTGGGGCGAGAGGAGCAGCAGCGGGGCGAGGGTAGCAGCAGCGGGGAGAGAGGAGCAGCAGTGGGGCGAGAGGAGCAGCAGCGGGGCGAGGGGAGCAGCAGCGGGGCGAGAGGTGCAGCAGCGGGGTGACAGGAGCAGCAGCGGGGCGAGAGGTGCAGCAGCGGGGAGACAGGAGCAGCAGTGGGGGAAGAGGAGCAGCAGCGGGGAGACAGGAGCAGCAGTGGGGAGAGAGGAGCAGCAGCAGGGAGACAGGAGCAGCAGTGGGGAGAGAGGAGCAGCAGCAGGGAGACAGGAGCAGCAGCGGGGCGAGAGGTGCAGCAGCGGGGAGACAGGAGCAGCAGTGGGGAGAGAGGAGAAGCAGCGGGGGAAGAGGTGCAGCAGCGGGGAGACAGGAGCAGCAGCGGGGGAAGAGGAGCAGCAGCGGGGAGACAGGAGCAGCAGTGGGGAGAGAGGAGCAGCAGCAGGGAGACAGGAGCAGCAGCGGGGCGAGAGGTGCAGCAGCGGGGAGACAGGAGCAGCAGTGGGGAGAGAGGAGAAGCAGCGGGGGGGAGAGGTGCAGCAGCGGGGAGACAGGAGCAGCAGTGGGGAGAGAGGAGCAGCAGCAGAGAGACAGGAGCAGCAGCGGGGCGAGAGGTGCAGCAGCGGGGAGACAGGAGCAGCAGTGGGGAGAGAGGAGCAGCAGCAGGGAGACAGGAGCAGCAGCGGGGCGAGAGGTGCAGCAGCGGGGAGACTGGAACAGCAGTGGGGAGAGAGGAGCAGCAGCAGGGAGACAGGAGCAGCAGCGGGGCGAGAGGTGCAGCAGCGGGGAGACAGGAGCAGCAGTGGGGAGAGAGGAGCAGCAGCAGGGAGACAGGAGCAGCAGCGGGGCGAGAGGTGCAGCAGCGGGGAGACAGGAGCAGCAGTGGGGAGAGAGGAGCAGCAGCAGGGAGACAGGAGCAGCAGCGGGGCGAGAGGTGCAGCAGCGGGGAGACAGGAGCAGCAGTGGGGAGAGAGGAGCAGCAGCGGGGGGGGAGAGGTGCAGCAGCGGGGAGACAGGAGCAGCAGCGGGGCGAGAGGTGCAGCAGCGGGGAGACAGGAGCAGCAGTGGGGAGAGAGGAGCAGCAGCAGGGAGACAGGAGCAGCAGCGGGGCGAGAGGTGCAGCAGCGGGGAGACAGGAGCAGCAGTGGGGAGAGAGGAGCAGCAGCGGGGGGGAGAGGTGCAGCAGCGGGGAGACAGGAGCAGCAGTGGGGCGAGAGGTGCAGTAGCGGGGGGAGAGGAGCAGCAGTGGGGCGAGAGGAACATCAGCAGGGGGAGAGGAGCATCAGCAGGGGGAGAGGAGCAGCAGCGGGGAGAGAGGAGCAGCAGCGGGGAGAGAGGAGCAGCAGCGGGGCGAGAGGAGCAGCAGCGGGGCGAGGGGAGCAGCAGCGGGGAGAAAGGAGCAGCAACGGAGAGAGAGGAGCAGCAGCGGGGAGAGAGGGGCACCATTGGGGAGAGTGGAGCAGCAGCGGGGCGAGAGGAGCAGCAGCGGGGGAGAGAGGAGCAGCCGCGGGGGGAGAGGAGCAGCAGTGGGGAGAGAGGAGCAGCCGCGGGGGGAGAGGAGCAGCAGTGGGGAGAGAGGAGTGATGCACAATCAATTACTCTCGAGACAAGGTGAGTCATAACGAAGAGGCTTTAATCAGCTAGAACTGTACCCAGCAGCTTCGATACAGAAAGTGAAGGCTGCTGGGACGGCATTGGTTCTTATACCATGCCTCTCAGGGCGGAGCTATGTATGTTAGCCAATGGTAGACTCCTAGGTCTAGCCAATGGTCATCCACCTCTCAGGTACTGCAATACCTGATATTACCACTTTCACCCCCTGTTAAAAAGAACCCAGCGGGGTGATGGCCAGCGTTACTGTTGCCTTTTGCATAGTAGGACCAGGTATGGAGGTACCCTGATGTCGAGGGTAACAGAAAAAGTTTTTTATGGTGCTGCAATCAGACGATCGGGTGGCGTGGTCGTCCTTCTGGAGCGCCTGGGCTTCGGCGTTGATCCTGGTGGGGTCCCGCCGGTTGCGGCTCCGGGAATGTGGTGTCTTCCTCCCAGGCAGCTTCATCACCCCTAGGCAGCGATGTTGGGGTGAAAAGTGGGCAGGGGGAGGGGCGCCTGGAGGGGCTGTCGGTGCCTGTTCGGCGCTGGGTAGGGGCGGCGGCAGTACTGACCCTCCGGTCAGGTGCTGCGGGGAGGGTGGGGGTGGGGGCAATGGTGCGGGTGCACGTGGGGCTCCGGCAGGTGCCAGGTCCCGAAGGGAGACCGTGTCTTGGCGGCCGTCGGGGAACGCTACGTAGGCGTACTAGGGGTTGGCATGCAGCAGGTGGACCCTCTCGACCAACGGGTCCGACTTGTGCGCCCTAATATGTTTAGCAGCCGGACGAGTCCGGGTATCGCTAGCCAGGTTGGGAGCAAGCTCCCAGAGGAGGACTTCCTGGGGAAAACAAGGAGACGTTCGTGAGGTGTCTGGTTTGTGGTAGTACAGAGCAGCGACCGGATGGAGTGAAGGGCCACTGGGAGGACTTCTTGCCAGCGGGAGACTGGGAGATTCCTGGACCGTAGGGCCAGCAGGACGGTCTTCCAGACCGTTCCGTTCTCCCAGACCGTTCCGTTCTCCCTTTCTACCTGCCCATTTCCCCGGGGGTTGTAACTGGTCGTCCTGCTGGAGACGATGCCTTTGCTGAGCAGGAATTGACGCAGTTCGTCGCTCATAAAGGAGGACCCCCTATCACTGTGAATGTATGCGGGGAAACCGAACAGTGTAAAAATATCCTGGAGGGCCTTGATGATGGTGGTTGTGGTCATGTCCGGGCAGGGGATGGCGAATGGGAACCGGGAGTACTCGTCAATCACGTTCAGGAAGTACGTGTTGCGGTCGGTGGAGGGGAAGGGGCCTTTGAAATCCATGCTGAGGCGTTCAAAGGGACGGGAAGCCTTTATCAGATGTGCTCTCTGGCCGGTAGAAATGTGGTTTGCACTCCGCGCATATTTGGCAGTCCCTGGTGACTGTCCTGACCTCCTCGATGGAGTAGAGCAGGTTGCGGGTCTTGATGAAATGAAAGAAACGAGTGACCCCCGGGTGGCAGAGGTCCTCGTGGAGGGCTCGGAGGCGGTCCACTTGTGCGGTGGCACAAGTGCCGCGGGACAGGGCATTAGGAGGCTCGTTCAGCTTCCCGGGAGGGTACAAGATCTCGTAGTTGTAGGTGGAGAGTTCGATCCTCCACCGCAAGATCTTGTCGTTCTTAATCTTGCCCCGCTGCGCATTATCGAACATGAAGGCCACCGACCGTTGGTCCGTGAGGAGAGTGAATCTCCTGCCGGCCAGGTAATGCCTCCAGTGTCGCACAGCTTCTACTATGGCCTGGGCCTCCTCTTCGACCGAGGAGTGGCGAATTTCGGAAGCATGGATAGTGCGGGAGAAGAAAGCCACGGGCCTGCCTGCCTGGTAGAGGGTGGCCGCCAGAGCTATGTCGGACGCATCGCTGTCAACCTGGAAGGGGAGGGACTCGTCGATGGCGCGCATCGTGGCTTTTGCGATATCCGCTTTGATGCGGCAGAAGGCCTGGCGGGCCTCCATCGACAGGGGGAAGGTTGTGGACTGGATCAGGGGTCGAGCCTTGTCGGCGTAATTAGGGACCCACTGTGCATAGTAGCTAAAGAAGCCGAGGCAGCGCTTTAGGGCCTTGGGGCAGTGAGGGAGGGGGAACTCCATGAGGGGGCGCATGCGCTCAGGGTCGGGGCCTATGACTCCACTTCGCACTACGTAGCCTAGGATGGCTAGACGGTCGGTGCTGAACACGCATTTACCCTTATTGTATGTCAGATTAAGGATATTTGCGGTCTGGAGACATTTTCGGAGGTTGGTGTCGTGGTCCTGCTGGTCATGGCTGCAGATGGTGACGTTATCAAGATACGGGAACGTTGCACGTAAGCCGTACCGGTCAACCATTTGGTCCATCTCACGTTGGAAGACCGAGACCCCGTTCGTGACACCGAAGGGAACCCTTTAAAAGTGATAGAGCCGCCCATCTGCTTCAAAGGCAGTGTACTGGCGGTCACCATTACGGAGGGGCAGCTGATGGTAGGCAGACTTGAGATCCACCGTGGAGAAAACCTTGTATTGCGCAATCCTGTTTACCAGGTCGGCTGTACGGGGGAGAGGGTACGCATCCAGTTGCGTAAACCTGTTGATGGTCTGGCTGTAGTCGATGACCATCCTATGTTTCTCCCCGGTCTTTACCACCACTACTTGAGCCCTCCAGGGGCTGTTGCTCGCTTCGATGACCCCTTCCTTCAGCAGCCTTTGGACCTCGGACCTGATGAAGGTCCGGTCCTGAGCACTGTACCGCCTGCTCCTGGTGGCGACGGGTTTGCAATCCGGGGTGAGGTTCGCAAACAGGGAAGTTGGGTTGACCTTAAGGGTCGCGAGGCCGCAGACAGTAAGGGGGGGTATAGGGCCGCCAAATTTAAAGGTCAGGCTTTGCAGATGGCACTGGAAATCCAGCCCGAGAAGGGTGGCTGCGCAGAGGTGCGGCAGGACGTACAGGTGGAAATTGCGGCATTTCCTGCCTTGGACAGTGAGGTTCGCTAGGCAGAACCCCTTTATCTCCACTGCGTGTGACCCGGAGGCCAGGGAGATCCGCTGGTTTACGGGATGGGTGACAAGAGAACAGCGCCTTACCGTGTCGGGGTGGACAAAGCTTTCCGTGCTCCCGGAGACGATCAGGCACGACATCACATGGCCGTTGATGGCGATCGTTGTAGTGGCTTTCGCTAGCGTCCGGGGCCGACTCTGGTCCAGAGTAACGGAGGCCAGCTGGAGTAAGGAGGGGTTCTGGTCGGGCAGCGAGTAGTCGGCTGTGCTGGGGGCCTGAGACCCCAACAAGATGGCGTCAGCCACGGGTCGCACATGGAGTCCGGAGATGTTGAAGATAGCGGTGGCGAGGGACAAAATGGCGGCGCCCACCCATCCAGCGTGGTGGCCGGGGGGGCAAAATGGCCACGGCCGTGGGTCGCACACTGCCTGGGGATAGGAGGGTAGCGGTGGGCCTTGGACGGCAGGGGCCTGGATGAAAGGCTGCTGATAGTCGCTGGAGACCGCGGCCATGGTGCGGGCCTGGCAGAACGCGACATAGTGGCCTTTCTTGCCGCACCCTTTGAAGGTGGCGGCGCGGGCCGGGCAGCGCGCGCGTATGATTCGCCTGCCCGCAGAAGCAGTGTTGGCCGGCGGTGATAGTGGGGCCGTCTCGCCGACTCTGCAGGCCTGCGGGGTTAGTGGGAAAGTCTGGGGGGCTGCCGCGACGGAGTGCCACGCAGCCCAGGGGGGTGCCGTGCATCCGGGAGCAAAAGCCAGTGCGTTTTTATACGCAATGTCCATGGACCCTGCCAGGACCCATGCCTCAGTAAGGCCGAGTGTGTCCATTTCACGGAGCCTTCGGCGGATGTTGGGGGAAGTCATACCTGCCACGAAAGCATCCTGAATTAAAAGTTCCGTGTGCTCGTTCCCCGTAACTGGTGGGCAGCCACAGTTTCGGCCCAGCACTAGCAGTGCCCGATAGAAGTCCTCCAGTGTTTCTTCAGGGCTTTGCCTTCTCGTTGCCAGCAAGTGACGGGCGTAGACCTGGTTCACAGGACGGATGTAATGTCCTTCTAGCAGTTCGATAGCTGCAGCATAGTTCGCCTCCTCTTCGATCAGAGGGTAGATACCAGGGCTGACCCGCGAGCGTAGAAGGTGCATTTTCTGCCTTTCTGTGGGGGTGTCGGCGGCCGTGTCGAGGTAGCCCTTAAAACACGCCAGCCAATGCTTGAAAATAGCAGCGGAGTTGTCTGCATGGGGGCTGAGCTGAAGGCACTCCGGCTTGATGCGGAGATCCATCCTTTCAGAAGTAATGGCTGATTAAATTGATGCACAATCAATTACTCTCGAGACAAGGTGAGTCACAACTAATAGGCTTTAATCAGCTAGAACTTTACCCAGCAGCTTTGACACAAAAGTGAAGGCTGCTGGGATGGCATTGGTTCTTATACTCCGCCTCGCAGGGCGGAGCTATGTACGTTAGCCAATGGTAGACTCCTAGGTCTAGTCAATGGTCATCCACCTCTCAGGTACTGCAATACCTGTTATTACCACAAGGAGCAGCAGTGGGGCAAGAGGAGCAGCATTGGGGCAAGAGGAGCAGCAGCGGGGGAGAGAGGAGCAGCAGCGGGGAGAGAGGAGCAGCAGTGGGGAGAGAAGAGCAGCAGCGGGGAGAGAGGAGCAGCAGCGGAAGACTCAATGTCGCTGCACTCAAAGACCCCTAAAAGAAAGAGCTACTCAGTCAGCGCTTCACAGCTAACCTGGTGACAACCAATGAGTCAGAGCCGCAGAACTTCCACAGCGTCTGGTCTGCCTTAAAAGTCACCATAGTCAGCACCTGAGAAGAGACAGCTCTCGATCAGGAAACACCATCACAGGTTCGACGAGAAAGATCTCTTTGACCACACGGCGTTCCTGAGCTGGCAGCTCCACCAATACACGAATGGGAAGAAACAAGCCTACAGGCAACTGAAGGCCGAGGTGGTGGAAAGCGGTGGCATAGTGACTGCACTTGTAATCTATAGACCAAGGATAATGATCTGGGGACCCAGGTTCAAATTCCACCACGGCAGGCGAGAGAATTTAAACTCAATAAAATATCTGGAATTAAAAGTATAATGATGACCATGAAGCCATTGCCGATTGTTGTAAAAACCCATCTGGTTCACTAATACCCCTTAAGGAAAGGAAATCTCCCACCCTTACCCGGTCTGGCCTACATGTGACTCCAGACCCACAGCAATGTGGGTGCCTCCTCAAAGGTAATTAGAGATGGACAATAAATGCTTGCTCAGCCTGCCACGTCCACGTCCCATGAATGAATAAAAAAAAAAGAACCCTCGACCTAAAGATCAGATGGTGGGTGGAAAGAGCATAGGAGACTCAGCAACGCGCCGACCACCACGATGTGCGCGGCTTCTTCAGCGCAATCAGAGCCATTTACGGTCCGAGTACCCAGGTGTCCACCCCACTGAGAGCCAAAACAGAGAGGCGCTCATCAAAGTCAGAGAGCCACTGAGCCGGCTGGAGAGGAGCAAGACTCCGCCTGTGTGGAGGGTGAAGTGGGGGCTACAAACAAACGTGAGAATCCTCAGGACACAAGGTCATTTCTCAAGCCTCACATGAGTAAATAACTCGCAACATTAATCCCTCTTGATGTACTAATGTAATTTCCATTTTTTTGCAGGGTAATCAGACGAGCAGCCTGGACCATACTCACACTCCTCGGAGACCACAGACACAGGCAGCTCTGAAGGAAAATTCTTGGACATCAGCATCGAGGAGGCATCTCATCTGTCACCCACACCCTCCAACAGTGCAGATACTCACTAGATTAACTAATAGGCAGACATCTGGGTCGCTCACTAGTGAGCACCTCATAGCTGATGATCCACAGGAGGTGGAGGGAGAGACGTCCCAGGGATCCGGCACATGGAGGGATGCTGGAGCCCAGGACATGCTGAGACCCCGGCCGATGGCGGTCCACTAGGTCACCTTGTCCCAGAGCTGCTGGAACTGCAAATACAGAGTCACGAGCATCAGGATGGGATGACAACATCCCTCCTCAGACTACAAGGCTGACTACAGGAGTCCCATCACCTCCTGTCTGCGGAGATGGTGCTGTCATCTCAACTGAACGAGGCCAACATTGCGAGAGTAGCATCTACAGTGGAGGCCTTGGTGCAGGAGGTGCACTCCAAGGTGGCCCAAGGTCCTTCCTCCTCCTCCTCAGGTTGCACCTCACTGCCTTCCTTGCCCTCCTCCTCATCCAAAGATATGTGACACTCCCCCATCTCCTCCTGGTCCAGCTGGTCTCACCTCTGCAGTACCAAGTTGTAGAGGGTATAGCAGACCACGATAATATGGATGCCCTCTGAGGATTTAATTGGAGGTTAACTCCCAGCCAGTCCAGGCATCGGAACCAGCACATGTATTGAAGCATTTGACTCGTTGTAGCAAGTCTCCGCAGGTGTTCATGGCCTCCACACTGGGATCATCAGTCACCTCCTGCGTGGGTCCCCAAGGATCGATCCCTCCAGCCGTTAGTCTCCCTCAAAAATGTCTGGGATCTGCAAATGCCCCAAGATGTAACTGTCATGGACATCCCTGAGAAACAGGCACACATCTGCATTACGCGCATTGTTTGGTCACAACTGAGTTGGACATTGAGGAAGTGAAATCCCTGTGGTTCATGAATGTCCCTGCAATGCACCATGGAGACCAAAGGACCATGTTGGTGCCATTGATCGCACCCTGCACCTGGGGCATGCCTGCTAAGCAGACGAAGCACATGGCCTTGGAGTCTTGGCTTACCTGGTCCCGGTCCAATTTATATACATGTGGGCTCACGCATAAAGGTTACCTCCCTTTGTGTGCGGCTGACTGGGAAATTCCACACAGATCACAGGTGCTGCCCTGAAACGAGCCGCCTGCATAGAGATTCAGAGCAGCAGTAACGTTAAGGGCCATGGGCAGTGGGTGTGCATGTGCCGCCTGCTCTTGTCGGACCTGGTAAAGGTGGTCCTTCTTCCAGCCAGATGTAGCCTTCTCCATCACTGAAGCTCCAATATCTTCAGGAAGGATGTCCGATGTGGGAAGAGTCTTTGCTGGTAATATCTTCTGAGAGGCTCCACCATCTGTGGTGCTGCTCCTGGAACAGCTGTGGGCCCAGCCTCCCCCTCCTCTGCAGGGCGCTGTTCCTGACCGCGTGCAGCGACATGTCGATGTCTCTGCTGCTGCCTGATCGCCATGAGTAGAAAAGCCAACTCAACTGGTTCCAGATTCTCCAGAAACATGCACCGACAGGAAAAGAGTGACTGCCAGAGCCCTGCCAGAGCCCTCCACGCCTCTGGGACATCCACCCTTGTGCTTCCCCGTGGGTCAGTGTCTCTCCACCTAGCCTCACACCCCCCCCCCCTCTCACACTCCAACTTCCCCACAGTTTTCCCTCTCAACTCCACCAGGATTTGGACCATGGAGCCTCGAGAGTCTCAGAGGCACCTTTCCCCTGACCATTCCCCAAACCGTCCCCATTAACCCTAGCATTAGGTGAAAGGGCAGTTCAGTGAATGCATGGGATCAGCATCACGGACCATCTCAAAGATGGGGTGGTGTTCAGTCGTTCAATCTCGTCCTCCCCCAAGTAAGAGCATCTTCATGGCTCACGAGGTAGGGATGCAACCCATTCCTGAGCCCCCGCTGTGCCTTTGCAGCCTTGGCTCTCATGGAACCCCACCCAAGAACTTTACAGTTGCTCCCATTACTGACCCTCCGTATTCACCTCCTCCCATCCACTTTCCAGCTCCCACTAAGGACGGCACTCTCTCAGCAGTGATTTGGACACAAGTCTAGCAAGGAGGACATAGGAAGTGATGCCTGCATGCCAGTCTTCAGACCCCCACAAAAGGATGGGGCATCCCGACATGAAGGGAAGGTAAGGCTTGCTAGCAACTCCTTCACCTGAGATTGAGAGACTGAATCCCAGACCGGGCCCCGAGTTGAACTTATCTGTGTCCCCATATCCTCTCCGGTGCACCCTGAGCAGTGAGCACCCTGGAGATTCATGACGGCTGGGCTCTCACCTCCGATATCCCCCTCGCAGGTGAGAATATAGAACATAGAACATACAGTGCAGAAGGAGGCCATGCGGCCCATCGAGTCTGCACCGACCCACTTAAGCCCTCACTTACACCCTATCCCCGTAACCCAATAAACCCATCTAACTTTTTTTGGTCACTAAGGGCAATTTATCATGTTCAATTCACCTAACCTGCACGTCTTTGGACTGTGGGAAGAAATCAGAGCACCCGGAGGAAACACACGCAGACACGGAGAGAACGTGCAGACTCCGCACAGACAGTGACCCAGCAGGGAATCGAACCTGGGACCCTGGAGTTGTGATGCAACTGTGCTAACCACTGTGCTATCGTGCTGCCCATAATCAACCAATGTCCCTTCCCCATTCCAATTCCCGATCCCCCAAAATCTCCTCAGTCATGCAGAAACCAAGCTCTTCAATACACATGCGCTCTCAGTTACTGACAATAGTATCTGTACTCACTCCTTGTCTGATAACATTCAGCCCAACTTAGGCCTCTTGGGCCTAATGCTAATGACAGATGGTTAGCAAATCAAAGGCATTTAGACAACAGGTTGCCAGGTTCATATGAGGGGGAGGTCTGGAGTGCGTGCTCATAATGACATGTTATTGTATGTAAATTAGGTTCCTGAGCTCCCATGGCATTACTCCATTGGTGAGGGGGTAGGGGGTGGAAATAACAAATCTCACCGGAGAGAATCCTGTTTTCGGATTCTCTCGGGATGTTGAGCCCACGCGCACGTGTCTCACTGTCGGCGAGTGCAGACTCAAAATTGACCCCTCCATTCATTCTTTTTTCAGATGAATGTTCTGAGCTTGCAGGTTTTAAACAGAGGGTGGATAACTTATGGAGAGAAGTTGGTAGCCTGCATGACTTACAAGATAAGAACAGAGCACAGTCAGTGGGTTCAAAATGAAATTATGTTGTCTTAAAAATTAAATATATATGAGAAAAGCACTGGCTTCATAGAGGACGACTGGTGAGGAATAAAACTATAGGAGCAAATAAGTGACTGTCCGGTTGGCACTGATCAATTTACATTATTTTCCGATAACTGGAGCTGGATGGAGTACTTTGGTAATCCACCCACAATTTCACAATATACGCTCTTGGCAAAAAAGGCACCCCACTGGGAATATGATTGCATAAAATCATCCCTTTGACGCACTCATATGACAGTTCTCAGTCTGTCAGCTCAACAGATGCATTCAACCATTTAAAATTTAAATTAACATTCAAATTTAAAATAATTGGGCTAATGCCTGCATTAAAAATATCACAGAGGAATGTCTTATGAACATGTTAAACATGCTTACATTGATATCACTGACAGTAATATCTAGGCGATAGAGATTACAGAAGTGCATCCCACTTCGGAAGATGTGAATTAATTCAAGCTACTGAAATATGGTATGTTCTGGAAGAATAAAACCAACAGACAAGGGGGAAAGATCGTTTTATACATTCTGCAAAATTCATGAATTAAAGAAGATGAACTGAGGCCTCAGGGGAAGACACAAACTGAGACAGTGCATCTTGAGTTTACAAGTAGGCAGAGTACAGGATTAATAATAGCACTGTGGTACCCCCCCCCCCCCCCCCCCGGGCAGGTTAGCCTTGATCTGCCTCATTATATGTTGACAGACAATAACAACAGTAATAATGGGAGACTTCAATCAATGCAATTTAAAATGAGAATTTCTCAACAGTTATGATGCAGCAGAATCAGAATGAGTCATGAGATCCAAAGTTGCTCTTTGGCTCCATGGGGGACTTTAATGCTGCTGTAAATCAATCGTTCAAAAATGGCACGAAGCTCGCTAGAAGGAAGCTTACGTAAGGTTGAGGAAGCAAGGATCTGGCACGGCTCTGGAGGGTTACAAGGTAGCCAGGGAGGAACTCAATAATGGACTTAGGAGAACTAGAAGGGGGCATGAAAAAGACCTGGTGGGAAGGATTAGGGAAACCCCAAGGCATTCTATACTTATGCGAGAATTAAGAGGATGATCAGAGTGAGAGTAGGACCGATCAGGGATAGTGGAGGGAACTTGTGCCTAGAGTCTGAGGATGTAGGGGAGGCCCTAAATGAATATTTTGTTTCAGTATTCACGAGAGAGGGACCTTGTTGCTCATGAGAACAACGTGAACCAGGTTAATAGGCTCGAACAGGTTGATATTAAGAAGGAGGATGTGCTGGAGATTTTGAAAAGCATCAGGATAGATAGGTTCCCTGTGTCAGATGGGGTATAACCAAAGATACTACGGGAAGCAAGGGAGGAGTTTGCTGCGCTGTTGGCGATGATCATTGCTTATTCACTCTCCACTGGTGTAGTACCGGATGATTGAAAGGAGGCGAATGTTGTTCTCTTGTTCAAGAAAAGGAATGGTGAAATCCCTGGGAATTACAAACTGTGTTACATCTGTGGTGCGCAAAATACTGGAAAGGATTCTGAGAGATAGGATTTATGATTATTTCGAAAAACAGAGTTTGATTAAGGATAGTTAGCATGGCTTTGTAAGGGGCAGGTCATGCCTCACAAGCCTCATTGAATTTTTTCACGATGTGACGAGACACATTGATGAAGGTCGGGCAGTGGATGTGGTGTATATGGATTTCAGTAAGGCATTTGATAAGGTTCCCCATGGTAGGCTCATTCAGAAAGTCAGGGGACATGGGACATAGAGAAACTTGGCTGTCTGATACAGAATTGGCTGGCTGAAAGAAGACAGCGAGTGGTAGTGGATGGAATGTATTCCGCCTGGAGGTTGGTGATGAGTGGTGTCCCGCAGGGATCTGTTCAGGGACCTCTGCTCTTTGTGGTTTTTATAAATGACTTGGATGAGGAAGTGGAAGGGTGGGTTAGTAAGTTTGCCAATGACATGAAGGTTGGTGGTGTTGTAGATACTGGGGCTGGTTTAGCACAGTGGACTAAACAGCTGACTTGTAATGCAGAACAAGGCCAGCAGCGCGGGTACAATTCCCGTAGCGTGTGGGTTCCAGGGTCCTGGGGTGGGGGGGTGGGCGGGCGGGGGGCAATCTGGCCCCAGGGGGTGCCCCTACGGTGGCCTGGCCTGTGATTGGGGCCCACCGATCCACGGGTGGGCCTGTGCCGTGGGGGCACTCTTTTCCCTCCGCCTCGGCCATAGCCTCCGCGATGGCTGACGCGGAAGTGACCCACCCCCTGCGCATGCACGGGGATGGCGTTAGCAGCCGCTGACCCTCCTGTGCATGCGCGGACTTCTGCTGGCCGGTGAAATCCCTTCGGCCCTGGCTGGCATGGCACCAAAGGCCTTTGTCGCTGGCCGGCGGCGCGCCAACCACGCCTGCACGGGACTAGCCCCTCAAGGTGAGGGCTTGGCCCCTAAAGGTGCGGAGAAATCCGCACCTTTGGGGCGGCATGACGCCAGAATGGTTCCCGCCACTCCATCCCACCGGGACCCCCCGCCCCGCCGGGTAGGGGAGAATCCCGGCCAGGTTCTTTACACCGAGAGTGCTGGGTGCGTGGAATGCACTGCCGGCAGAGGTGGTGGAGTCAGAGTCATTAGGGACATTTAAGCGACTCTTGGACTGGCATATGGACAGCAGTAAATTGAAGGGGTGTAGGTTAGGTTGATCTTAGATTAGGATAAATGGTTGACACAACATCGTGGGCCGAAGGGCCTGTACTGTGCTATACTGTTCTATGTTCTATGACAATGCGTAAATAGCACTCAATGTCCATGGGTCAGTGCATTTGTCTAACTTTCGTTATCTCCAAGCGTAGACTTGTGTGGGTGTAAGGAGAACATTAGTAGTAGGAAGAAAATCAGTTGCACTGGCCCAATCTGATATATATGTGACTCCAGACTCACACCCACTAAATTAGACCTCTCAGCCAATGTCCCAGACTCCTCCAGTGTTCTCCCACCAGAGTAAGGGGCACTGTGGTGTACAGATGGGAGGAGATGGTCCTGGAAGTCCTCAACATTAATTTGGGATGCCAAGAAGTCTCCTTATGTAAGGTCAAAGGTGGGCAAGGAAATACTCTGCTGATTATCATCTACTGCTCTCACTCAGCTGATGAATCAGTACTTGGAAGAAGCACTGAGGGTAACAAGGGCGAGAATGTAGTCTGGGTGGGACACTTCAATGCCACTTATCAAGATTAGTTTGATAGCACCAACAATGATCAAGTTGCTCACCAAGTTCCAGTTTCAGTTTCACCAAGACCAGTCAACTCCAGACCTCATTACAACTTCATTGCAAACATGGCCAATACAATGATAAGATGATAAGATACAGATTGGAGCGGAAGTAGGCCATTTGGCTCCTCGAGCCTGCTTCACCATTCAATAAGATCATGGCTGATCTGATTGTGGCTTATACTTTACTTTCCTGATTACGCACCCCCCCTCCCCCAACCACCACCACCACCAAATGAGCTGAATTCCAAAGGTGAGTAGAAAGTGACTGTCCGTGATATTAAGGCAGCATTTGACCAATTGTGGCAGTAAGGAGCCCTTGTAAAATTGTCAAACTCGGCTTGCAGCAAGTGGTGAGAGACCCAGCAAGAGGGGGAAACTTGCTTGACCTCAGCATCATCAATTGGTCTTTCACAGATGAATCTGTCCATGACAGAATTGATAGGAATGATCATTGCATAATCTTTGTGGAACCCCATCATCACACTGAGGGCACCCTGTGTTGTGTTGTGTGGCACTATCACTGTGCTAAATGGGATAGATTCAGAACAAATGTAGCAGTTCAAAATTGGGTATCCATGAGTTGCTGTGGGCTATCAGCAGCAGTAGAATTGTATTCCAGCATAATCTGTTACTTCATGGACTGAGATATTTCCCATCTTGCCACTATCAACAAGCCTAGGGTTTAACCCTGGTCTAATTAAGAGTGCAGGGAAGCATGCCAGGATTGCCCCAGGCGTACCAAAAACTGAGGCACCAACCTGGTGAAGCTACAATGTGGAACTACTTGCATGCTACATATTAGAAGCAGAACATGATAGACAGAGCTAAGTGCTTCCACAACCAACAGATCAGATCAAACCTCTGCAATCCTGTCACATCCAGTCATGAATGGTGGTAGATAATTTAAAAAGCTAGCAGGAAGAGGAAACTCCATGAATATCCTAATAGTCAATGACGGTGAGCCCAGTATGTGGGTCCAACAGACAAGACTACTCCCATCTTCAGCCAGAAATGCTGAGTGGGTGATCCAACCTGACCTCCTGCGGTCCCCAACAACACAGATGCAAGAATTCAGCAATTACAATTCACTCCATGTAAGGTAATAGCCGAATGCATTAGATGGCGTTTGGCTGTAGGCTTCTAAAACATCCTTTCTGTTGTGCTGAACACTTGTGCTCCAGAACTAGGGCGAAATTCTCCGGAAACGGCGCGATGTCCACCGACTGGCGCCCAAAACGGCGCAAATCAGACGGGCATCACGCCGCCCCAAAGGTGCGGAATGCTCCGCATCTTTGGGGGCCGAGCCCCAACCTTAAGGGGCTAGGCCCGCGCCGGACGAAATTCCACCCCGCCAGCTGGCGGAAAAGGCCTTTGGTGCCCCGCCAGCTGGCGCGGAAATGACATCTCCGGGCGGCGCATGTGCGGGAGCGTCAGCGGCCGCTGACAGCATTCCCACGCATGCGCAGTGGAGGGAGTCTCTTCTGCCTCCGCCATGGTGGAGATCGTGGCGGAGGCGGAAGGGAAAGAGTGCCCCCACGGCACAGGCCCGCCCGCGGATCAGTGGGCCCCGATCGCGGGCCAGGCCACTGTGGGGGCACCCCCTGGGGCCAGATCGCCCCGCGCCCCCCCCCCCCAGGACACCAGAGCCCGCCCGCGCCGCCTTTTCCCGCCAGTAAGGTAGGTGGTTTAATTTATGCCGGCGGGACAGGCATTTTAGCGGCGGGACTTCGGCCCATTCGGGCCGGAGAATCGAGCGGGGGGGCCCGCCAACCGGCACGGCGCGATACCCGCCCCCGCCTAATCTCCAGTGCCGGAGACTTCGGCAACCGGCGGGGGCGGGATTCACGCCAGCCCCCGGCGATTCTCCGACCCGTCGGGGGGTCGGAGAATCTCGCCCCTAGTTGTTTTTCATGTCAAACTATTCCAGTACAACTGCTCAACTGGCACCTACCCAACAGAGTGGAAAATTGGCCATATATGCCCCATCAGTCTACTTTTAAATACCAGCAGATTGATGGAGGATGTCATTGACAGTGCTATTAAAGGCACTAAATCACCAATGACATGCTCACTAAGGTCCAGTTTCAGTTTCAGCAGGACGACTCAGTTCCAGATCTCATTACAGCTTTGGTGCAAACTTGGTCAGTACAATCATAAGTTCATAAGGTACAGATCAGAGCAGGAGCAGACCATTTGACATCCCAAGGCTGCTCCACCATTCAATAAGATCATGACTGAACTGATTTTGGCTTATGCTCCACTTTCCTGAGTGCCCCCTGCCAAGTTAGCTGAATTCCAAAAGTTTGTTGGAAATTACTTCCCTTGACATAAAGGCAGAATTTGACTGATTGTGGCACCAAGAGGTCCTTGTTAAGTTGAAGTCGATGAGAATCAAGAGGGAAATTATCCACTAGCTGGAGTCACAGCCAGTGCAAAGGAAGATGGTTGTGGTTGCTGGAGGCCGGTACCCTCAGTCCCTAGACTTCATTGCAGGAGTTCTTCAAGGCAGTGTCCTGGGCCCAACCATCTTCAGCTCCAATGACATTTCCTTCATCAGAAGGTTAGAAATGGGGATATTTACTGATGATTACAGTGTTCAGTTCCATTGGCAAGTCCTCTAATAATGAAGGAGTCCATACAAACATTCAGCAAGACCTGTACAACATTCAGGCTTGGGCACCACACAAATGCCAGATGATAATAATCTCCAATAAGGGAGAGTCTAGTCACCATCCATAACATTAAATGTCATCACCATTTCCAAACTCATCACCATCGACATCTTGGTGATCACCATGGACCTGCCACATAAGCACTGGCAGAAGAGCAGGTCCAAGACAAGGGGCACGATTCAGTGACTCTGTTGTGCACAGCATGAATCTGGGTGCAACGGGTGAATTACGCGTGAGCCCCAAACCGGCTCTGAACCAGGCACCAGCCGACTGGGAGTTACTCGACTTGCTCTGTCTGCCACGATCTGGATCTTGCCCTCACTGGGCGAGATCCAGATTTGGATATTTAAATTAGCAGTATAGCTCATTTAAATACCTGGACGCCGGATTGACCTGGCACCGGGGCCTCACCGGCTGCACGTGGAAGATCCTGCCAGGTACCATTTTGTACTGGTCTACACAAACGTGGACTAATCGTAACGGCAACCGGGGGGTGCTGGGGGTTTCCCAGGTAATTGAAGACCCTGAGCCATCAGGGACATGGTAGGATGGAACCCTGGTCCTCACCTGAGCACCTGGGCACCTTGGCACCGTCATCCTGGCATTCTGTCAGGGTACCCTAGTAGTGCCAGGGTGCCCAGGTTGGCACTGCCAGGGGTCAGGCCCATAGGGGGAGCCTTGCCAGGTATAGGGAGAGTGACAGAATGTTCCTGGGGGCCTCCCCCTCCTGGGGGAAGTGGGGGGGGGGGGGGGTCACAAAAACATGGGGGGGTGCCTGAAGCGGGGTGGGTGGTGGAATTCAGAGCTACCAGACAAAATGGCGCCCCGATCTGCGAGGATCTGCCTTTCCTGCTGGCAAGCTGAAATTACTCCAAGTATGGCCTCGGCAGTGAGAAACTCCTCGAGGCCATAAAAATTGGTGAAGTGCAGGATGTTTCTCAGCTTTGCAGCCATTCATCGGACTTTAACTTGAGTCTGCTGATTTGCGCAATAGATATTTTGCAGTGAGTGACTCATATAATAACTCCCCTACATTTTTCCATTTACAAGCCACAAGAGAGAAGTATGATGTAATTATCTCCACCTGCCTGGATGCCTCGACAACACTCAAGTAATTCAGTACCATTCTGGATGAAGCAGCTTGTTTGATCAAAACCCATCCATCATATTAAACATTCACTCCTTCCACCATTAGTGTAGCAGAGCAACAGTGTTTACTGTCTGCAAGACACAGAGCAGCAACTTGCCTCTCTCCCAACCCTGCGACCTTCACAGACTAGAATAACAAGAATAACAGACTCTTCAAAACACCACCATTTGTAAGTTCCTCTCCTAGTCACACACTATTCTGACTTGGAAACATATCGCTATTTCGTTAGCTTTACTGATAAAAATCCTAGAACTCCCTTTCCTAAACAGGACCTCCAACAAATGGATTGCAGTGCTTCAAGATGGCAGGTTCTTGAAGCCTGCAGATTCCGAGGTAGTCACAAAAATGATGGAATTCTTTGTCACTCAATGTAACAAGAAGGAAACAGTGCCCAAATGGAAATCTAAACAGGCTGGAGGCTATAGCTGACAATTCTTTCACTGACTATCCCAGCACAGTGCTGCATATTTGGAGGTGCCCCCCTGTAAATCAATATGGTGAACACGGATCATCTCGGGTGCAGTTTGACCTCCTTGGAATCTTTTTGTTGGTTCAATATTTTCCTCCTCCAAGAGGCTCATGTAGATTGATGGCATTAATGGAGCTGTAAGAAAAAGAAAAACAACAGCAAAGAATATATACCAAAGTCTCATAAAAATCTAAGTGGCAGTAGAAAACAAAACAGGAGACAGAATAGAAAAATGGCCCAGAAATACCTTTGAAATTACAAGCTGCAACTTAGCAGGCCCTATAAATGAAGCTGGCTACAGCTGATGCCCTACCAACTCTGATGCTTATTAAATATCAGAATGATTTGATGTCAACCCATATATGTTTGAATGACAGAAAATTATGTGCAGGGTGAAATGAAATAATCCTGCCCCTACTTTAATATAATGAAACTGGAACCTCTTTTCCCATGGGGACCTCCTGCTATCATATCAAATACTGGTGGAAAAGATCTGATAGAAGCTGCTTAACAGGTCTCTTCATCCTTCCCGAGTCTGTCATGCCCGAAGTGAACACATTTACAGTGTAGGGGTCCTTCCTGTTTATTCCCTTATTTCCCTTTTTTAATTATTGTCATTACATTTTTGATTCATGGATATTTGTCTTTAAGGTAGCCAGCTACCTCTCTCTCCAATAAGCTTGTGGGTATTGGATTCCTGAAACTTCAGAGGCCCGAAGAGAGGCCACAAACTGAAAGCAAAGTTTGATGAACCGCTTCTCTGAGAAATTTGTGGGTACAGGCTGCCAAACAAAGACTGTGACTTACAAGCTTACTGTGAGGAAAGCATGCAAAGAAGACCATCGGAAGCAAAGGCGCTTATATTTTGACCTTCACCTTTATTATTTTTACCCCTTTCCACCCCTCTGTGTTTGTCTATCTTGTCTGCGTGGATACAGGGTGGGACAGTTAAAGTGGATAGTAGTTATTAGCTTGTTGTTATCCAGTTGCATTTACTGTATATCTCATGATGGTTATCGGTATAAATAAACAGTAAACCTACAAACATCGTGACACTGTAGCCTGGAGGGGGTCAGGAGGAGAAATCAGCGTGGTCAGTCGTGTTTGTATTAGTTCCAGCTTTTTATCTGTAGTTTCATACCCACAGTTTATTATACTATAATAAAATTAACTAATCCTGAACTGGATGTTCTTTAGTACACCGACTCAGTAATTGTCTCTGTACAAGAGCATAACATTACCCACACATATAACACTGTTAAAAAGATCTGACACTTTCTTATCAGCCAACCTCTACACAGGCTGTAAACTCTTGCAGCTCTTCAGCAGCAACCATGGTATATTTTCCACTTTAATAAACCCCACTGGCTTATCCTGTTTTAAGAGTCTGTAGTCCCAGCACTTTTCTTCAGCTATGTGTGTCCATCCTTATACAATTAAAATATTTACATTTTCTTATCTCTCTTCCACCCTCATAAGTTCCCTTTTTACCTGAGGCAAAATCGCTTTAATATCTCCAACTAGAGCTCCTTTCCTTGACCACCTGTGGATTTCTCATTTCCCCAGTTTCCATCCTTCACAGATTGAAATTGATGTTGAAATCCAAACCTTGATTTATGAGCCAATTCAAAATCCTCTGCCATTTCTCCTGCCAGTCAGCAATTTTAACCCTTTGCTCTTCCACATGAGTTCTCACCACTGCGGGAAGTGAATCTTTAAATTCCTCCAAAATAACTGTTTCCCTAATAGCTTCATATGCAAGGTCTATTTTTAATCTCATCCTCCTGCCAAAATTATTTTGTTTCATTCTTTCAAATTCTACATACGTCTGACCTGGGGTTCTTTCCTTTGATTTCTAAACTTCTATCTGGAGGCTTCTGGCACTAGTTCATACACACTTAATATGGTTTTCCTCACCTCATCATAATCCCTCCACAGATAATGATGCAAACCCTTCACTAGCTCTACCTAAGGGCTGGTTTAGCACAGTGGGCTAAACAGCTGGCTTGTAATGCAGAATAAGACCAGCAGCGTGGGTTCAATTTCCATACCAGCCTCCCCGAACATTTGCCAGAATGTGGCGACTAGGGGCTTTTCACAGTAACTTCATTGAAGCCTACTTGTGACAATAAGTGGTTATTATTATTACCTGTCAACTTTGTTTGAACCAACAATACCCTCATGGCTTTTGGATACTTTAATTATTCAGCTAATTTCTCAAGTGAGATTAGAAAAAGGCTTCTACACCTTTCTCATCAAATCTTGGCAGTGCCTGAATATATTTAAACATATCCCTACTAGGGTTTGGATTAGGAAGGGTTGTTTCTTTCTTGAAACTTTCATCAACTTCTGTCTTGATGGTCAACATTTTAAGTTGATGATCCCTATGCAGTTCCATTTTCGGAAGTTCAAATTCTCTCTCTTTTGCATTTGCTTCTGCCATTGCCACTCCCTCTTTCCTTTGCTTTAAATTCCAATTCAAGCTGTCTCAGTTCTTTATCATGTTGCAACTGTTTCTTTGTCATTGAATTGTAGCTTATTCTAATGATTCAGACTGTGTCTCTGGCAAATTTAAATGCTGAGCTATCGCTTGAATTATCTTCACTTTCCTCAACCCTTCAGGTAAAGCTTTGTTTTAACCATCCTTTGTAAACCAACCAGAGTGACCCCTTTAACCCCCAGCTAATTCTTATCCACTGAAAGAACAATTTTGCCAATCACTCCCTATTTAAACTGACTGAATAGCAACACCTGAAAGAAATCACCAGTTTCTCACACTCGCTGTCTTTAAATTTAATGATCTGAAGCCAAACTAGATATTATACATTTTAATCCTGGTAAAGAGGCCCCAATTTTGTTAGGATACCAGACCAGACCCCAACATTTGTTAGGACACTAGACAAGACCCCAAACAATTTTTCAAAATGTGTAAAACTGTGAAGAAAGGATACTTCACCCCAGGAGTGATGATTCCGATCAACAAGTATCTTTTATGTTAAAACAAATGTTAATTTAAACACAGAATTAACCACATTAACATCAAAGAAATAGCATTACAATTATCAGTTAAATGGTTCTTAAACAAAAGAAAAAACTTGGTAACTCACTATCTACACCTGCCACTAATTCCAATTAAACAACCCAATACAGTTCAAATGCCACTTATAGATAAGGTTAACACAACAGGTTTGCTCTTGATCTTCTGTGTAGATACTTTTAGAGAGCGACACCTTCAAGAGCAAATCTAATGCACTTTTCTCTTGTCAGACTCCAATCCAAAGCCAGCCTGCTGGTCCACTTAAAATATTCTAACAGACTGCAAAACTACAGACAGACATAGCACCCAACATTAATTACATCATCTGTATCCATGATGATAGTTTGGCTGTGCTGCCGTCTGATAGGAAGCAATTTGTGATTTTGCTAAGAGTTGTTTCAGAATTGTGACAGGGCCGAAAGCTGACTGGAGGGATGTGCACATGGAGTTCTGTCAAAAGTGGACACGGATTTTGGAGGTGCGAACATGTTTAAATACTTTGGATAGGTTGTGTTTCTGTTTTATTGAGCAGAGCGATGATGAGTTAAGGAGGAGAGGGACAACATCTAATGAGATAAAACTGTTAACAATGTCAAAGAACAAAGATCAAAGAACAGTACAGAATAGGAACAGGCCCTTCAGCCCTCCAAGCCTCTGCGGATCATGATGCCCTAACTAAAAAATAAATCTTCTGCCCTTACCCTGTCCGTATCCCTCTATTTCCTCTCTATTCATGTACCCACCCAGGTGCCTCTTAAATGTTGCTGATGTGCCTGGTTCTGCCACATACTCTGGTAGCGCGCTGGTTCCAGGCACCCACCGCTCTCTGCATCAAAAACTGAACCCTCAGATCTCCTTTAAACTTTCCCAGTCTCACTTTCAACCTGTGCCACCTTGTAATTGACACTTCCACCCTTGGAAAAAGCCTCTGTCTATCCACCTTGCCTATGCCTCTATCAGGTCTCCCCTCAGGCTCCATCTTTCCAGTGAAAACAATCCTAGTTTATTCAACCTCTCCTCATAGCCAACACCCTCAAGACCAGGCAACATCCTGGTGAACCTTCTTTGCACTCTCTCCAAAGCTTCCACGTCCTTCTGATAATGTGATGACCAGAACCGCACGCAATACTCCAAATGAGGCCTAACCACGGTTTTATACAGCTGCAACATGATTTCCTAACCCCTGTACTTAATGCCCTGGAAGATGAAGACAAGCATCCCTTAAAGAACTGTGGACCTGCATGCCCAGGCCCCTCTTCATGTTAATCTTCCTAAGGGTTATGCTAGTTACAGTATAATTCATACCTAAATTTGATCCTCCAAAATGCATCACCTCGCATTTGTCCGGATTAAATACCATCTGCCATTCCTGTGCCCATGTCTCCAATCTATCTATATCCTGTTGTATCCTCTGACAATCCTTGGCACTATCAGCAACTCCACCAATCTTCGTATCATTCGCATATTTACTAATCAGATCACCCACATATTCCTCCAGATAATTTATATATAGTACAAACAACAGAGGTCCCAGCACTGATCTCTGCGGAACACCATTAGCGACAGATCTCCATTCTGAAAAACATCATTCCACCATTACTCTCTGTCTTCTATAACCAACCCAGTTCTGTATCCATCTAGCCAGCCCACCCCGAATCCCATGTGATTTTAGTTTTTGTACCAGACTGCCATGTAGGACCTTGTCAAACGCCTTACTAAAGCCCATATAAACTACATCCACAGCCCTTCCCTCATTGATTTTCTTTGTCACCTCCTCAAACATGGGGGGCAGGAAGGGAAGTTACATTAGTGCATTCATTGGAAAAGTAGCAGCCTGTTCAGTTTGGTAAATAATTAAATGCATTGCATCAGATGTACAAAATATTTTGCCTTACCAATTATATCTAGTATGTGTATCATATGTATTGATAGAGTTCCCAGGCTGGGCATCCCTGTCAGTATCACTGTTGCTGCGGTCTTGGATAAAATTCCTGTAAAAATTAGCAATGACCGGAATATATTCATAAGTGTTAATATTTTTAAAGGATGATTATAGATTTTAGTGGACTGTATAACACAATAGCACATATTCAATTCTTGTTAATAATGCAATACATATTATCGGGTATGAATGCAGACTTTCACTTACCATCAAGAATAAATCAATTTAATCACCCCGCCCAAAAAAACCTGTGATATCCTCTTATCCATTAACTATATACCAAAGGCAGAGCTGGGTGCAGTATAAGACTATTCTAGGTAGATTTTATTGATCTAATAATTGGTATTCAATTTGATTGTCTTACATCAATCATGTATATCCTGTATCCACAAAACAAAAATATAGAAGAATGTTGCTTGACCTTTGACCATGTCAGAGTTACAAAAACTGTTGCTGTACTTATATTTGATCATAGGCTATATCCTACATAAGGAGGTAGTTTCTATGGGGGAGACTTCTGCCCCTGTTTTGGGGGGATGGGAATAGCTGTGGGGTCAGAAAATCGAGCAGAAGACCCAAAACTTCTTTTGCGCCGGTGGGATTTCCCTGCTGGTTATTCCCACACACTGCCAAAGGCATAATGGGAATCTGGACTTTAAAAGTTGGGAAGCCCATTTTCATCTAATTTACAATGCAGATCAGGCATTTATGTCTGATAGTCCTCTCACATTGAACTGTCCATTTAGGTCGACACGAGGGCGCACCGATGTAAATCATGACAGGTCCTCCACAACATGCAGCTGGTGAACAGAACGACCCAGGGTGCATAGGTGAGTGCAACCCCCTGGACAGAGGGTCATGCCCAGACAGCACCCCAACCCTGCTCCTAGACCGTGGCGGGGGTTCTGTGTGGGAGTTCTGTGTTGGGACATGGGGTAGAAGTTCCGTTTCCATTGGGTGCTTGTTTATTCCATTTGTAATTTCATAGATTGGAAAGAGTGCTCCGATCTTTTGAGAGCCAAAATTATTGTCGGGGCGAACTCTGAATGAGCCAAACCCGCCAGCATCATGTGACCAGCCCGCCTCCTGTTTTTTTTTATAAAGTATCAGAAAATATTGTGAGGTAAACCAGCAGTGCAGCCAACGGGCTACATCCCGCTTTTCCTGCCTGGGTTGACTGCCAAAAATTTGGAAAATTCCACCCGATAAAATTGCACTCCCAGAAGAGAGCTTTGTGCAACAGAAGTGCAAGCCAGTTTTCAGGCATGGAGATCAATCAGTGACTCCAAATATCCACACTCCAGTTCATAGAAACGCCATTATGCAGTCAGCTGAGCTGAAGATGCTCTCTGTCACAGATGCATCAATACGTGATGTTCGAAATATCATGTTGCAGACCCAGGGGCACAGCAACTACAGCCACAATGCCTTCTACAGAGATACTATTCAATTACTTTGTGATGTACCGTCAATTACCACGAGACGAGAATGATGAAACAATCGAGGCTTTATTGCACAAGATGTTTGCCTCCTGCAGCTGGAATCAGAATGGGAGCAGTGCAGGAGAGCATACGTCGCCTGCTGGGAGGAGCCAGCTGGTTGGGATTTACTGTGGTACCTGTAATACAGTGGCAGTACCGTAATACATGCAATGTGTTACCAGTGGTGTTTACCACATTCACCCCCTGTTTAAAAAAATGTCCGGTGGGGGTGAAGAAAACATTACAGATTGAGTCTGTCGGGGGCTCTGACCGTCCGCTGCAATCGCTTCAGTCCTGGTGGTGGTGTGGGCGCCGTTGTGGTCACCTGCGACTCCGGGAGCATGTTGTCCTCTGCTTCGTCACCCCTTAGTGGATCCAGTGGGGCGGGGGGATCCTGCTGGGGTGGGGGCTGCGGTGAGGTTCGCCGGTGGGACGGTGGGTGGCGCAGGGGTGAACGAGGCAACCGGGGGGGGGGAGCGGTATCAGGTCGGGGGTTGTGGGTGAGGACCCAGTGGGTGCCAGGACCTGGAGGGAGACTGTGTCCTATCGCCCGTCGGGGTATGCCACGTAGGCGTACTGTGGGTTTGCATGGAGGAGGTGAACTTTGTCAACCACATGCTTCCGGAAGAGGACAGGTCCAGGAACTGTCAGCCATGTTGGGAGCGAGACCCTGGAGATGGACTTCCAAGGGAAGGCAAAGACACGTTCGTGAGGGGTCTCATTAGTAGCGGTGCACAGGAGCGACCGGATGGAGTGGAGCGCGTCGGGAGGACCTCCTGCCAGCGGGAGACCATGAGATTTCTAGACCGAAGGGCCAGCAGGACGGCCTTCCAGACCGTCCCGTTCTCCCTCTTCACCTGCCTGTTTCCCCGGGGGTTGTAGCTGGTCGTCCTGCTCAAGGCGATGCCCTTGCTGAGCAGGAACTGACGCAGCTCATCACTCATGAAAGAGGATCCCCGATCGCTATGGATGTAGGTGGGGAAACCAAACAGAGTGTAGATGCTGTGCAGGGCTTTGATGACCATGGCAGAAGTCAAGTCGGGGCATGGGATGGTGAAAGGGAACCGTGAGTACTCATCAATTACGTTGAGGAAGTACACGTTACGGTCGGTGGAGGGGAGGGGCCCTTTGAAGTCCACGCTCAGGTGTTCAAAGGGGCGGGAGGCCTTCACCAGGTGCGCTCTATCTGCCGGTAGAAGTACGGCTTGCACTCTGCGCAGACTTGGCAGTCTCTGGTTACGGTCCTGACCTCAGCGGAATAGGGCAGGTTGTGGGCCTTGACAAAATGGATGAACCGGGTGACCCCCCGGGTGGCAGAGGTCATTGTGGAGAGCCCGGAGTCAGTCCACTTATGCGCTGGCACATGTACCGTGGGACAGGGCATCTGGGGGCTCATTGAGCTTCTCCGGGCGATACAAGATCTCATAGTTATAGGTGGAGAGCTCAATCCTCCACCAGAAGATCTTGTCGTTTTTGATCTTGCTCCGCTGCGTATTGTTAAACATGAAGGCAACCGACCGTTGGTCAGTGAGGAGAATGAATTTCCTGCTGGCCAGGTAATGCCACCAATGTCACACAGCTTCCACAATGGCTTGGGCCTGCTTTCAGACAGAGGAGTGGCGAATTTCGGAGGCATGGAGGATGCGGGAAAAGAAAGTTACGGGTCTGCCATCCTGGTTGAGGGTGGCGGCCAGAGGTACGTCTGATGTATCGCTCTCCACCTGAAAGGGGAGGGCCTCGTCGACGATGTGCATCGTGGCCTTGACGATGTCCACCTTGATGTGGTTGAAGGCCCGGCGGGCCTCAGCCCTCAGGGGAAACACTGTGGACTTGATGAGTGGGCGGGCCTTGTCCGCATAATTAGGGACCCACTGGGCGTAATATGAGTAAAGCCCCAGGTATCGTTTCAGGGCCTTGGGGCAGTGGGGGAGAGGGAGTTCCAGGAGGGGGCACATGCGGTCGGGGTCGGGCCCTCGGACTCCAGTTTCCACTACGTAGCCAAGGATGGCTAAGCGGTTGGTGCGGAACACGCATTTCTCCTTACTGTTGGTGAGGCTAAGGAGTTTGGCGGTATGGAGGAATTTTTGGAGGTTTGCGTCGTAGTCCTGCTGGTCATGGCTGCAGATGGTGACGTTATCTAGGTATGGGAAGGTGGCCCGTAGCCCATACTGGTCAACCATTCGGTCCATCTCTCGCTGGAAGACCGAGACCCCATTGGTGATGCCGACGGGAACTCTAAGGAAATGATAGAGGCGGCCATCTGCTTCGAATGCAGTGTATTGGCTGTCCTCCGGGCGGATGGGGAGCTGGTGGTAGGCGGACTTCAAGTCTACTGTGGAGAAGACTCGATACCGCGCAATCTGATTGACCATGTCAGATGTGCGTGGGAGGTGGTACGTGTTGAGCTGCGTGTACCGGTTGATGGTCTGACTATAGTCAATGACCATCCTGTGCTTCTCCCAAATCTTCACTACCACCACTTGAGCTCTCCAGGGGCTGTTGCTGGCCTCAATGATCCCCTCCCGCAGAAGCCTTTGGACCTCCGACCTGATGAAGGTCCTGTCCTGGGCACTGTACCGTCTGCTCCTGGTGGCGACGGGCTTGCAGTCCGGGGTGAGGTTTTCAAAAAGTGAAGGTGGATCGACCTTAAGGGTCGTGAGGCCGCAGACGGTGAGGGGGGGCAGGGGTCCGCCGAATTTCAAAGTAAGGCTTGGGAGGTGGCATTGAAAATCGAGACCTAGTAACAGGGCAGTGCCGAGATGGGGAGGATGTAGAGCCTGAAGTTGCTGAACACTACGCCCTGAACGGTGAGGGTCGCGACACAGTACCCCCGGATTTGCACGGAATGGGATCCGGAGGTCAGGGAGATTTTCTGCGCGGCGGGGAGTACCGGGAGGGAGCATCGCCTTACCGTAGCAGGGTGGATGAAACTCTCTGTGCTCCCGGAGTCAAAGAGGCAGGTCATCTCGTGCCCGTTGACCTTTACCGTCGTCGTAGCGGTCGCGAGGTTGCGGGGCCGAGACTGATCAAGGGTGATGGAGGCGAGCTGCGGAAGATGTTGGGAGGTCCCGGTTGATCAGCGGTGGTGGAGCTATCAGCAGGCAACGAACGGCTAGACGGGCAGGGGTCCTGAGGCGCGGTCCAAAATGGCTGCGAAGATGGCGGCGCCCACGGGCGCACATGGCAGGCGGCACCAAAGATAGCAGCACCCACGGGCCTGCGGTGGAGAAGATGGTGGCGCCCCTGGATCGCACGTGGGGGGTGTAGCAATGCCGGGCCTGGAACCAGCGGTGACCGACCGGGCCAGGCAAACGGAAACAAAGTGGCCCTTCTTCCCGCACCCATTGCAGGTCACGCTCCTTACCGGGCAGCGCTGCCTGGGATGATTGCTCTGGCCACAAAAATAACATTTGGACCCTCCGGAGTTGATGGCTGCCGCGCAGCGCAGGCTTGCGGTGTACTCTGTCATGATATTCAAACACACACATCATGATGGACACACCAACAGACAAATCAGAACACACAACACCACAACCAATCACACACAAAGACAGGAACCATATAAAAGCACAAACACGACATTGGTGGACAGTAGGTCTGGGGACAAGGACACGGACATGACCTGTTTTAACATCACAAACAGGGAATCCCCACGTGCAGAGTATCATGACAGAACTGTACATAGAAAGTTTAAATAAAATAGCGTTGTACCATATACAACTGTGTTGGCTCATCTGTGTGTCAGAACGCCCAACACCACATACTCGAGTCGGCAGCTGGTGGGGCCCATGATGCCGACGAGGGTACTGCGCGGTCGGAGGTGTAGGCCTCCAGATTATGGGAGGCCACTTCTAGGGAATTAGCAAGCTGCACAGTCCCAGCAAGATCGTGCGTACCCCCTTCCAATAGTCGCTGGCGAACGTACGTAGACTTAATGCCCGTGACGTAAGCGTCTCTGATTAGTAGTTCAGTGTGTTGGACTGCCGAAACTGCCTGGCAGTCACAGTTCCTGCCGAGAATCTGTCGAGCCCGCAAGAAATCGTCCAGAGCCTCCCCCGGGAGTTGCCGTCTTGTGGCCAGGAGGTGCCTGGCATACACTTGATTCACCGACTTAATGTACTGTCCCTTTAGTAGCATCATCGCTTCTGTGTAGGTGGGCGCATCCCGAATGAGGGGAAAAACTTGAAGGCTCACCCGTGAGTAGAGGACTTGGAGCTTCTGTGGGTCTGAGAGTTCTTCAGTGACTGCTCCGAGGCAGCCTTCAAAGCAGGCTCCGGTGCTCGAAGGTGGCGTGGCGTTGGCTGCGTGAGGGCTCAGCTCCAGGCGATCAGGCTTGATTAAGATGTTCATATTTTACAATCTTGTGCAATAAATTGATGTACCGTCAATTACCACGAGACGAGAATGGTGAAACAATCGAGGCTTTATTGCACAAGATGTTGTGCCTCCTGCAGCTGGAACCAGAATGGGAGCAGCGTAGGCGAGCATGCACATTTATACACCGCCTGCTGGGAGGAGCCAGCAGGCTGGGATTTACTATGGTACCTGTAATACAGAGGCAGTACCGTAATACACGTAGTGTGTTACCAGTGGCGTTTACCATACTTTGCTCACAGGATGTGGACATCGTCGACAAGACTACCATTTACTGCCCACCCCTAATTGCCCTTGAGGAGGTGGTGCTGAGCTACCTTGTTGAACTATTGCAATCCATGTGATGCAGGTACACCCACTGCGCTGTTGGGGAGGAAGTTCCAGGATTTTGACCCAGTGACAGTGAGGGTTACTTGTTGCTGGTGGTTCCCATGCATCTGCTGCCCTTGTCGTTCCAGGTGACAGAGATTTAGAAGGTCCTGTCCAAGAGGTCACGGTGAGTTTCTACAGTGCCTTTTGCATATGGCCCTCACTTCTGCCACTGTGCATCAGTGGTGGAGGGAGTGAATGTTTAGGCTGGTTGAAGGATGCCAATAAAGTGGACTGCTTTAGCCTGGGTAGTTTTGAGCTTCTTTGGTGTTGTTGGAGCTGCACTCATCCAACCAAGTGGAGAGTATTCCATCACACTCCTGACTTGTGCCTTTTAGGTGTTGGACAGACTTTGGGGAGTCAGGGCGTGAGTTACTTTACGCAAAATTTCCAGTCTCTGACCTACTCTTGTAGCCATAGTATTTATATGGTTGGTCCAGTTCAGATTCTGGTCAATGGTAACCCCCAGGATGTTGATCTTGGGGACATCAAATCCTGTGGCCTCCTTCAATGTATTCAGCAGCTTTCCAAAGCACCTATGAACAATCCACAGTATATTGGATTGGATTTGTTTATTGTCACGTGTACCGAGGTACAGTGAAAAGTATTTTTCTGCGAGCAGCTCAACTGATCATTAAGTACATGAGAAGAAAAGGGAATAAAAGAAAATACATAATAGGGCAACACAACATATACAATGTAACTACATAAGCACTGGCATCGGATGAAGCATACAGGGTGTAGTGTTAATGAAGTCAGTCCATAAGAGGGTCATTTAGGAGTCTGGTGACAGTGGGGAAGAAGCTGTTTTTGAGTCTGTTCGTGCGTGTTCTCAGACTTCTGTATCTCCTGCCCGATGGAAGAAGTTGGAAGAGTGAGTAAGCCGGGTGGGAGGGATCTTTGATTATACTGCCCGCTTTCCCCAGGCAGTGGGAGGATTAGATGGAGTCAATGGATGGGAGGCAGGTTCGTGTGATGGACTAGGCGGTGTTCATGACTCTCTGAAGTTTCTTGCGGTCCTGGGCCGAGCAGTTGCCATACCAGGCTGTGATGCAGCCCGATAGGATGCTTTTTATAGTGCATCTGTAAAAGTTGGTAAGAGTCAATGTGGACATGCCGAATTTCCTTAGTTTCCTGAAGAAGTATAGGCGCTGTTGTGCTTTCTTGGTGGTAGCGTTGACATGGGTGGACCAGGGCAGATTTTTGGAGATGTGCACCCCTAGAAATCTGAAACTGCTAACCATCTCCCCCTCGGCCCCGTTGATGCTGACAGGGGTGTGTACAGTACTTTGCTTCCTGAAGTCAATTACCAGCTCTTTAGTTTTGCTGGCATTGAGGGAGAGATTGTTGTTGCTACACCACTCCACTAGGTTCTCTATCTCCCTCCTGTATTCGGACTCATCGTTATATCTACTAACTTTATCCTAACTGTAGTCAGTCAAAGTACTTTACCTGCAATTTGTAGGTAGCCTTTTAAAGGAATGCTAATGGAAGGCCCCTCGTGCTGCTGTTCAGCTGTGAGAGTTCAGCACTAGTACTTAGAACACATGGAGTAAAGGATTGATCCATTTTTGTAATCTGATTGCTTTTTTGTATCTTTACCACTTCCTTTTTCCTGTAGATTTTCCTGGCAGAACAACCGTCCCAACGCTTCCACCATTCCATCATTCCCTCTCTAACTTTAAATTGGGGTGAGAGTTTAACCTCGTTCAAAAAAATCAAAATCAAAGGCCCCAGGTGGGAGAGAAGGCCATGGAACATTAAGCTTCTGACTTGCTTTGCCTTCCTGCAGTCAAACACTTTTGCCAACGTTCACATCTCCACACTGGCATGGTTGAGGTGGAAGCAAAGAGGTGCCTATGATATTAGAATGTTTGAAATTCATAATGACAAAATGCTTTTGAAGTACAATTATTGTTTCATAGGAAATTAGGTATAAATCTTTATCCTCGCAATTACTCTTGGGATGATTTTATTTGTTCTTTGTGAGTTAACTGTATCTCATGTGCGAGTTAATTCTTTTCTTACTTTTTAATGCATTCACTGGAAATCTGCCATTTTCTTGTTGTGCATTCTTGGAACGGGGATTTTTTAAATAACGAAGACACAAGTGAGCCGTGAATCAGGAAAAATCTTTAATAAAAGTTCAGAATCACTTCATAAGCTTTAATAGGTGCATAAGCACTTTGAATAATACTCAATGCATGAATCCAGCTTTAGTAGGAATTGGCTAATGGGGAGAGTAAGTATAAAATGGTCTACTTCACCGTTAAAGCTCTTCATATTTCTGTGGAGAGTCCAGCAATAAGGCTAGCAATTGTGCTTAAAGTCAACAAGTCTCCACCACCAGCCAAACGAGGAAGGATAATCAAAATAGTGTCTGTATTGCAAAGAAAATGCCTAGGTATGCAATGAGAGCCTCTGTAAATTATATTGAACATGATTTAATGAAAATGAAAATGAAAATCGCTTATTGTCACAAGTAGTAGGCTTCAAATGAAGTTACTGTGAAAAGCCCCTAGTCGCCACATTCCGGCGCCTGTTCGGGGAGGCTGGTACGGGAATTGAACCATGCTGCTGGCCTGCCATGGTCTTCTTTAAAAGCCAGCGATTTAGCCCAGTGTGCTAAACCAGCCCCTAATGGGCTCGTCATGCCAAACTTGGTGACGCAATGAGGCCGTCAAACCTCGTGAGAGGAAATTATGTAAGGCGGTCTCGACGGGGCGTTCCTCATCGAGGCCAAAAAAACCCCGGCAAAGTGCCGGTAAATAGCGGTGTCGTTCTCAGCGGGGACTTTGTTTCTGCCGCGTTAAATCACACCCATTATGTGTAAAGCGACCAATGTCATTGGGTGTAATTCTCCCCAAAAAGGGCTAAGTGCCATTTCCAGTAGGAAATGCTGTGCTGGGTGGGCTGGCGTAATCCCAACGCAATCCATTTAGTCATTTTTTTGAGAGGGACAAGACCTGAACATGCCAGAAGGTCCGGCTTCACAGAGATCAGGGCCCCCAATGACAAAGTTAAGTGACTCACCACTAAATTGTTGGGTCACCCCCGCCCCCACACACCACACAGGTTCTGGGTGAACAAACTGCCACCCTCCCTACCCCCCCCCATCCTCATGACATCAATCCCCATCCCCTCCTCGCCGCCATCTGTTCCCCTCTCCTGCCCCTTAATTGGAAAAAAAATTCTCAGTATTGATGAGGTCCCCTTTCACTCTTCTAAACTTCAATGAATATAATCTGAACCAATTTAGTCTCTCCTCAAATGACAGTCCCGCCATCCCAGGAATCAGCCTGGTAAATCTTCGCTGCATTCCCTCCATAGCAAGAGCATCCTTCCTCAGATAAAGATACTAAAACTGAACACAATACTCCAGGTGTGGCCTCACCAATTCCCTATGCAATTTCAGTCAATCATCTCCAGTCCTATAGTCAAACCTCTTGCTATGAAGGCCAAAATACCATGTGCCTTCTTTACTGCCTGCGCACTTACTTACTTTCAGCAACTGATGCATGAGGGCAGCAAGGGCTCGCTGAGTATCCACCTCTCTTATTTTACACCCATTCAAATAATAACCTGCCTTCCTATTTTTCTATCAAAGCAAATAACCTCACATTTATCCACATTATACTGCATCTGCCATGCATATGGCCATTCACTCAGCATGTCCAAATCCTGCTGAAGCATCTCTGCATTCTCCTCACCCTCCCACCCAACTTTGTATCATCTGCAAATTTGGAGATAATACATTTAGTTCCCTCATCCAAATCATTAATATATAACGTGAACCGTTAGGGTCCTAGCACAGATCCCTACGGTACCCCCTAGTCACTGCCTGCTAATCGGAAAAGATCCTTTATTCCAACTTTTTGCTTCTTGTCTGCTTACCAGCTTTCTATCCATCTCAAGACATGGGGCTGAATTCTCCGCCGTCGGGATTCTCCCTTTTGTCAGCAGCCCTGAGGTTTCCCAACTGCGTGGGACTGCCCCACAATGGGAAACCTCATTGATCAGCTGGCGAAACGGAAAATCTTGACGATGTGCTGCACCATAAATCTAGTGCGGCAGGACGGAGAAACCCTCCCACTTTCTGCAATCCCAATGTGCTTTAACTTTACAAAGTAATCTGCTATGTAAGACCTTGTGGAAATTCTAAATAAACCACATCCACCAGTTCTCCCTCATCAACTCTACTAGTCACATCTTTGAATTAAAGCTTTTGAAGATGCTTGAAAATAGATTATATCCAATTCTCTATGGCCCTTCTTTCCTTGTCCTCAGTACTACCAAATATAGCCCTTACAGATTATAAATTGGAGCATGCAAGCTTTTCTGAAGGGTGGGGGAGGCTGGAGGTGTGAAAATCAACCTGGTTGCGAATACAAAGTGGACAGTAGTTGCCTGGCAACCTGTTTCATAACCTGCCCAACTTCCCTTTCAACAGTGGGAGGAGAAATCCAGCAGGGGGTATCGATTGTGACCAATCCACTCTTACCCATTCTGTGCACCTGCAGAAGTTGAATTTCAATCCCATGTCCCTAAAAATAAACCAACAATTTCACTGGCTGCTTTTTGAGTATCTAATTAATAAGCCTTTAAGAATTGCTGAGCAAACCACTCAGTATCTTGTACAAAAGGATATGAGTGCACATCTCCATGCATTTCTACTTGAAAACTGCACTCAAGTCTTACAATTCATGTAGGATCCTTATTTCCATGTTTAAGCTGCTTTGTGCTGGAAACAAGTGGCAGACAAATTGCCCACACTCAGGGTTTGCATTAGATGGACCCTTGTGGCTTCTATCGGGTAGTTCGGATGCTCCTCTTCCCCAATTGTAAACTGATCGCTGCCAATTTTACAACCAAGTAATGGGTAGGCAGCAGCTGAAAATCAACCTCTTTACTTCATTCTTTATATTTATAAAAAAGTACTACCATCTGCTTTTTGCAGAAAAAGATATCTTTCAATGGGTACTATTGTATTGAAAATAGTGAAAGGAGATTAAATCCCATTTCTGCTATAGACAGAGAATTATCAATGATGTAGATTGGGAGATTGTACAATCCCTGCAGGGTGCTGGATTTTGTGGCAATGATGATGCTCATGGCTCTCTGCAATGATAACTGCGTACATTTATGGTAGCAATAACACTCAGGTTCAGATTAATACCAGTGTTTGTGTTTGTTCTCCACCACTACACATACCGTTTACTGTCACTGCAACAGCCTGTATAACAATTATCACAAAGAAGGAAATTGGTATTGTAGTATTACAGAATTCAGTGCAACTAATTCACAGCATTTCTGTTTTCTATCAGTAATTTCAATTGCCAGAAAATTAGAAGAACTGCAAATCCCAAGTCAGAATTCATGCCAAAAAAAGTTCAAGATGGTGGTTCAAACCAACTGCATCGTATTTTTAATGACAGGTAATTTCCATCTGTTTTAGATTATTTTTCTCACTACTCGTTTGTTGCTTGTTGTTAATCCCTCCTTTTTGGCAGGTTTCCATCTGCTTTGCTTGTTCTGTTTTGTAAGGTTCCCACTCATTGGGATCTGATTTGATGCTGATTTATAAAGATTACATTTGAGCTATCAAAATGTATGATGCCAAAGTATCGTGTGTGAATTGGGGCCTGCAAAGTTTGGCACAGGAAGTACACTGTGATGGAAGGACTGAAGGTATGATTGCTAAATTTCCTGATGACTCAAAAGATAGTAAAGTAAGCTGTGACTCGGGCACCAGGAGGCTACAAGGGGACATAGATACGTTAAGTGAGTGGAAAAAGATCTGGCAAATGGAGTATAATGTGGACAAATGTGGAATTGTTCATTTTGACAGGAAGAATAAAAAAGAAGTGTATTCTCTAAATGGTGAGATGTTGCAGAGCTCTGAAATACAGAGGGCTTTGGGTGTCCGAGTGCATGAACTATAAAAAGTTAGGGTACAGGTACAGCAAGTAATTAGGAAATCTAATAAAATGCTTTTGTTTATTGCGAAGGGAGTTGAATACGAAAGTGAAGAGGTTATGCTTCAGTTAACACAGCATTAGTGAGACCACAGCTGGATTCCTGTGTGCAGTACTGATCTTCCTACTAAAGGAAGGATGGAAATACATTGGAAGCAGTTCAGAGGAGATTTACCAGACTAATAACTGTTGTGTGAGGATTGTCTTATGAGGAAAAGTTGGACAGATAGGCTTGTATCCACGGGGGATTAGAAGAGTAAGAGTCGACTTAATTGAAACATATCCCGAGGAGTCCTGACAGGGTCGATGTGGAAAGAAGGCGATATTCCGGCCTCGTTATACTCGCACTCAAATGTAACGAGGCCAGTGAATAGCAGGAGAGGCCAAAAACGGGAACTATGCCAGGCGCCAAACAATTTGCGGTGCAACCGGCATGCTCCCGTAGGCAAAATCGGAATCTGGCCGTAACTTGGCGAGAAACCAATTATCACCACTTAAGCCCCATTTCCATACAATTAACGAGAGCCAGCTGTCATCCAATGTCCTCCTGTCATTCACCGGCCTCCCCAGTAAATGGTCACGCTGATGCCGGTTAGTGCTCCTTTTGACAAACGTGAACCTGGCAGAAGGGCTTCTGTGGGGAACCAAGGAGGGGAGTAGTAATCTTTGCTCACAGGCAAAGAGACTGGGGTGCTGGGCTTGCCACCCCACTACTCGGCTGGGGGTGGGCCGTTATGGGAGGGTGGGGGGAGGGAGTGGCTAGGTGGGCAACTGGGTGGGCAATCGCTCATGGCACCACCATGCCAACCCCGGATCCCAATCCCATTCTGGGGGCAACCCTTGTCCCTGCCTGTCTGCCACACCAATCACCCATAGCCCCCACCAGCTGCTGAAGCCTCTGGCCGTGTGGATGAAGACTATTGCTAATCGGGAAGCGGCAATCGTGGTTAAGTGAGGACTAGACACATGCCAAATGGATTCCTGTGGGTAGATGGACTATGTAGCATGTGGGAATCATTGCCTAGCATTCCAATTGCATCTTGATGCCTGGACACTTTGTGAGAGTCAACACCACACACGCAGCAGCCAACATCTGAACACCCAGGGGATGGGACACAGCTCCGGAGACATGGCCATGGCCGGAGGGTGGGTGCGTGCCACTGGGAGGAGGAGTTGTCTGAAGAGATAAGCAAAGGGTCCGGCGATCAGCCCGCATTCTGGAAGAAAGTGACAGAGGCATCATAATGTTTGTTCAAAAAGTTGTTTAATGTGCTGTACAAAACCCCATTCCCAATAGTGCAGCCCCCCAACCCACCCCCCCTCCCCCCAAACCCCCAGCCACCCCCCTCCCACCACCTACCGAACCCCTCCCCCTACCACACCAGTGCCCTCAGTGGTGCTCTACATGCCTGGACCTCCTAGCTCTACCACTACATTTAGGTATGTCACCAGAATGCACATCAGAGGTGGAGGCAGCCAGCTGCTTACCTCATCCCATGGTCTTCGATGTCCCTGGAGGGCGTCCTCTGGGGGCTGTGGGGCCGGAGGGCCCCTACTCACTTGTCGACGGCACATGAACAGCCATGCCGCCATGTCCCATGTGCTGACCCCGAGACGCGGCCTCATCAGGCGGTGGAACTCAGGAGTGCTGGTATCCACCGTCTCCGCCCCATGGGACTGGCCCGGTTTGGTACTTAGCACCCCAGCCTCCCGGCCGGTGCCCATAGGGTCCTTGGCTTCACCTTAGGACGGAGGGGCAGCTGATCTGAGCCCCGGCCATCACTGTATCATCTGGGTCTGCCAGCCCTGGTGGTTCCCTATAGGCTGCACCATCATGTTGGTGCCCTCGGCAATGCTCTTAAGTGACTGGGACACATCTGACATCTCCCTCTAATCATCCAGGTTTGTTCCTATTGTCCCCATCAGCCCCGGGTAACTCTGTTCCTGAGGCTCAGCAGCAGGCTGGGACCCAGCTGGGTCCTGGGATCCAGAAGACCTCCAACTGCTGTCTCACCTGCGGGTTCCTACCTCCACCAGATGGACATCAGCAGCAGTGTGGTGCTCACCAGGTTGTGTACCAGAAGCCTGTCCACTAACATTTCCCACCGAGGTGTGTGTATCTGGCCTGGTGGAGGGTGAGGATAACAGCTGTGCCACAAATATAACTGTTGCATCCTCAGAGCTCTCCTCCGAGGTGTTCTCTGTGGAATGGGCCAGTGTCGTTGGCTGGGATGGGCCAGTGTCGTTGGCTGGGATGGGCCAGTGTCGTTGGCTGGGATGGGCCAGTGTCGTTGGCTGGGATGGGCCAGTGCCATCGGCTGGGATGGGCCGGTGCCGTCGGCTGGAGGATTAGTGGGAGAATGGACATGTTGTCAGTGGGAGGGACGGATCAGACAGTAAGGCAATAACAACTCGTGTTTAAAAGGTCCTCCAGGTGGAGCCTGGTGGACCCTCACCTCTGGGGCATCCGCCAGACTCCGCACTGGTGACCGGCCTGTTCTCGCCACCCCGGTCACCGACAGGGCCCGCTCCTGGAAAGAGGTGAGGATTCTCAAGTCCGGCACCCCACCACCAGTCTGGGCCCCCTCACGATGATTATGGGAGAGCTTTTCCTTGGGGACACAGAGAGGGAATCGTTAGATTCATAGATTCATAGAATTTACAGTGCAGAGGGAAGCCATTTGGCCCATTGAGTCTGCACCAGCCCTTGGAAAGAGCACCGTATTTAAACCCATATCTCCACCCAATCCCCGTAACCCACCTCACCTTTTTGGACACTAAGGGAAATTTATCCTGGCCAATCCACCTAACCTGCACATCTTTGGACTGTGGGACGAAACCGAAGCACCTGGAGGAAACCTTGCAAGAAATAATTTACTAATTTGGAAACTGAACCCTGTTCAATGTTGGACACCAATGGAGAAATATGTAGGTTATTAATGAAAAATCAGTTCCTGTAATCTTCCCATAAAAACTTTGTAAATAAAAAATGCAGTTTTGAACTTGATGAAAACCCTGGGCGAAATTCTCCTACCCGCCCCGCCGCATTTCTGCGCCGACCGGCCGGCGGGAGTCTCCGTAACACCGGCCGGTCAATGGGGTTTCCCATTGTGGGGCAGCCCCACGCCGTCGGGAAACCCCCGGGCGCCGGCAAAACGGAGACTCCCGCCGGCGGAGAATGACGCCCCCTATTCTGGGGCGAAATTCTCCCCCAACGGCGGGATGTCCGCCGACTGGCGCCAAAGCCGGCGCCAATCAGACAGGCATCGCGCCGGCCCAAAGGTGCGGAATGCTCCGCATCTTTGGCGGCCTAGCCCCAACATTGAGGGGCTAGGCCGACGCCGGAGGGATTTCCACCCCGCCAGCCGGCGGAAATGGCGTTTGTTGCCCCGCCAGCTGGCACGGAAATGCGGCGCATGCGCGGGAGCGTCAGCGGCTGCTGTCAGTTTCCCGGCGCATGCGCGGGAGCGTCAGCGGCCGCTGTCAGTTTCTCGTGCATGCGCAGTGGGGAGAGTCTCTTCCGCCTCCGCCATGGTGGAGGCCGTGGCGGAGGCGGAAGGGAAAGAGTGCCCCCACGGCACAGGCCCGCCCGCGGATCGGTGGGCCCCGATCGCGGGCCAGGCCACCGTGGGGGCACCCCCCGGGGTCAGATCGCCCCGCGCCCCCCCCCCAGGACCCCGGAGCCCGCCCACGCCGCCTGGTCCCGCCGGTAAGTACCAGGTTTGATTTACGCCGGCGGGACAGGCAATTTCTGGGCGGGACTTTGGCCCATCCGGGCCGGAGAATCCAGCGGGTGGTCCCGCCAACCGGCCCGGCCGGATTCCCGCCCCCGCCCAATCTCCGTGAGCGGAGACTTCGGCGGGGGCAGGGGCGGGATTCACGGCGGCCAACGGCCATTCTCCGACCCGGCAGGGGGTCGGAGAATGACGCCCCTGGTATATAACCAAACCTATATAGTTGCATTTCTGTTGTCATCTTTGAATGTTATTAAGCAAACTCTATCACCATGGTAACAGTTTACATTGTTCGAAGCTGCTCCCATAATCCCAATGCCTCCTCAATTGTATGACACACATAATCTTTGATTGCAGTCTTTTAAAGAATTTTTGTTTCACCTCCAAGATTGTGCTTGATGACTCAATCCTACAGGAAACATCACTTTGTATCATGGAACTTACTGAAGCTTGCAAGTCGTTGAAGATTGAGTGAGCCAAATTACAGTGCCATGGTATGTACCTCGCAAGTTAAGATTAAGGCCAAAAGAGTCACTTAATTTTCTCCAAATAGAAAAAATTACAATCAATATTCCAATAAAAGTTTTTTAATAAGAACACAAAGTTCACCTCAGGGAGTTTCACCAATTTTCCAAATGGGAACAGGATGGCTGCAGTTGCAGGAATAAACTTAGTGCCCAGTTCTACTGGATAATCCCTCATGGCGATTTTAATGAAGCCACTGATTGAGGTCAGAATACCAACCGTCGGAAATTGAGGACATAGAAACATACAAAATAGGAGTAGGAGGCCATTCGGCCCTTTGAGCCTGCTCCGCCATTCATCATGATTATGGCTGATCATCCAGATCAATAGCCTAATTCCGCTTTCCCCCCATTTCCATTGAGCCTCGAATAGCTTCTTGAAAACATGCAATGGTTTGGCCTCAACTACCTCCTGTGATAACCAGTTCAACAGGCTGACCACACTCCAGGTGAAGAAACTTCTCCTCATGTTTGTCCTAAATGGTCTACTCCGTTTCCTCAGACTGTGACCCCTGGTTCTGAACACACCCACCATCGGGAACATCCTTCCTGCATCTAACTTGTTTAGCCCTGTTAGAATTTTATAGGTTTCTATGAGATCCCCCCCCCCCCCCCCATCCATTCTTCTGAACACCAGCGAATACAATCCTGACCGATTCAATCTCTCCTCATATGTCAGTCCCGCCATCCCACAAATCAGTCTGGCAAACATTCACTGCACCCGTCTAGAGCAAGAACATCCTTCCTCAGATAAGGGAACCAAAATTGCACACAATATCCCAGGTGTGGCCTCAAACATTTTGCATGATGGCATCAGGATTATTCTAACCGGGTCAGGCAGAGGTCCCAACCTGCTCAGCAAAGCTTTGTGAGATTGATTTCTGAAACTGGTGGGGCACAGCAAGAAAAATCATTTCAGAGGGAAATTTAGCTGCCAGCATCCAACCTCTGTGTTTTTGTGATTGGCGGATTGCTGAGGCATCTCAGAGCTTAGACCTTGCTTCTTTTGATTGCTTTACCTCACTGAACTTGGCTTATCGTGGGTGCCGGTTTTGCTTCTTTATTTTTCTAGATGGCGAAACAGTCGCAGAAGCCTCAACAGTCAGGATGAACAGTAGCTGAACCTTTTATGCAAAGCTGGTCAGGTTGATCTTTGTAGAAGACCTTACCCAGCACAAGTGTCACGTGTTTGGATATCTCAAAGAAACAGTGCAGCAGGAGGCTATACTTCACTGTTCAGGCTGTTTCTGATCTTTACACCTCCTACGACAGCCGCAGCTGTACCAGGCGCTATCCCTTGGGAAAATAATCACTGATTTCATTTGATTTGATTTGATTTCTTGTCACATGTACCGAAGTACAGTGAAAAGTATTTTTCTGCAGCCGAGGAAAACGTATACAATACGTACATAGTAGACACAAGAATAATCAACAGGGAACATTGACAAATGGTACATCGACAAAACAGTGATTGGTTACAGTGCGGAACAAGGGGCCAAACAAAGCAAATACATGAGCAAGAGCATCATAGGGCGCCATGAATAGTGTTCTTACAGTGTTATGTAAGGATTGATTTACAGTTTTTAGATTATAGAGAGAGAGACTAATACCCCTTCTGGCTGTGACTGCAGCTATCCAGCTCTGAAAATGAAACTAAAACACACCCTGCAGCAAACAGCCTAAAACAAAAGTAAAAAGCTGACAGACAGCCCAGCTCCACCCACACTCTGACATCACTGATAAACACCCATTTCTTAAAGGTACTTTTCTTAAACACACATTTCTTAAAGGTACTCTCACATGACACCTCCCCCCAAGAAAAAAAAATAAACCATCAACTTCAAGATGGTTTCATTTTTCACCTTTGCACTATCCTTTAAGAAATGCACACAGTAAATATACTTTTTTGTGTAAAAAACACAACACACGCAAACAGGTATAATAATATAGTCCATTTTTTTTTTGTTCTTCTTCCTCCAACTGGAATCCTTGTTGATTGACATCTCTTTGAACAAGAAGGTATTTGCACGATCCGTCCATTTCTCCAAGCCTTGGCATTTCTCTTTAAAGTCAGATACTTTAATTCAATCTGATCACAGAGTCCCTTGTAATTCTCCAACACAGGAGCATTGGTTATCACTGCTTTCAGGCAGACAAATGCCTGTTGAAAGTCCGCTGTCCACTGAAATTTTTGATGTTTCTTCAGCAAGTCAATCAGTGGAGCAACCACGCTACAAAAATGTTTCACAAATGTTCGATCAAATCCACTCATGCCAAGAAATTGCATTATGTCCCTTCGTGTTGAGGGTATCGTAATCTCCTCAAGGAAAGTGACTTGGGCTTTTCCAAATTAACTTTTGGCTAGGTTTATCACCAAACCCGCCTCCTGAAGTCGATCGAATAACTCCATCAGATGTTTTAAATGTTCTTTCCATGTGTGGCTGAAAATTACCAGATCTTCGATGTATACCTCACAATTGGGTAATCCTGAAACAACTTTGTTAGTTAACCATTGAAATGTGGCTGGGGTGTTTTTCATGCCAAATGGCATAACTTGGTATATACCATCTAGAGTCACAAAAGCTGAAATCCCCTTTGCCCTTTCGGATAAAGGTACCTGCCAGTCACCTTTAAGTAAATCCAATTTGGAAATAAAAGCTGATTGTCCCACTTTCTCGGTGCAATCCTCCAAACGTTGGATAGGATAAGAGTCCGTTCTTGTAACTGCATTGGGTACTGTCCGGTATTGGTCCCATCACTATGGGTGAGCTCCATTGGTTGCAACCCACTTCAATTATGCCATTGTTAAGCATGCTCTCAATCTCTTTGTTAACCTGTGCTAATTTTAAAGGGTTAAGTCGACATAGATGTTGTTTGATTGGAACAGCATTTCCTACATCTACATCATGTATAGCCATTTTAGTACTTCCCAATTTATCTCAACAAATTGCCCATGTGATATCAATAACTCTTTCAGGTCAGTTTGTTTTTCCTCTGGAAGGTAACTCAACAATTTATCCCAATTTTTAAGAACACCCTCGTTTTCCAATTTAATTTGAGGTATGTCAAATTCACAGTCATCTCGATTTGGTTCGTCACTTTGAGTTAGAATCACTAAAACCTCCTCCTTTTTCTCTCCTTTCCTTTCAAAGTACCTTTTAAGTATATTCACATGATACACTCGGTGAGTCTTCCTTCTATCTGGTGTTTTTACTACATAATTCACCTCACTTAATTTCCTTTCAGTCTGATAAGGTCCACAAAACCTTGCTTTTAAAGGTTCACCTACCACTGGTAACAACACTAACATTTTATCTCCACTGGCAAAACTACAAACTTTGGATTTCTTGTCCGCTACCCATTTCATCACATTTTGTGGAACTTTTAATTGTTGTCTAGCCAATTCACCTACTATATTTAATCATTCCCTAAAATTTGACACGTAATCCAATAACGTAATTTATGATTTCTCACTCACCAATTTTTCCTTAATCAATTTAAGTGGTCCTCTTACCTCATGACCAAAAAGTAGTTCAAAAGGACTGAATTTGGTTGACTCATTAGGTGCATCCCTAATTGCAAACAGTACGAATGGAATTCCTTTATCCCAGTCCTCTGGATAATCATGACAATAAGCCCTCAACATTGTCTTTAATGTCTGATGTCACATTTCTAAAGCTCCCTGCGATTCTAGATGGTACGCAGTTGATTTAAATTGCTTTATTCCTAAGCTATCCATAACTTCATTGAATCACCTTGAGGTAAAATTTGATCCTTGTTCCAATGGTATTTCTGTGGGTAGTCAATATCTAGTAAAGAATTTAAGTAACTCATCCACGATCTTTTTAGCTGTAATATTACGTACTGGAATGGCCTCTGGAAACCTAGTCGACACATCCATTATAGTCAAAAGATATTGATTCCCACTTTTCATTTTAGGAAGCACTCCTACGCAATCAATTAGGACTCTTGTAAAAGGTTCCTCAAATGCTGGAATGGGTATTAAGGGTGCTGGTTTTATCACTGCTTGAGGTTTCCCTATCACTTGTCATGTGTGACATGATTGACAAAATGTAACTTCATCTTTATGTAGTTCAGGCCAATAAAAATGTTTCTGAATTTTAGCTTGAGTTTTCCTTATTCCCAAATGACCTCCCACTGGTACCTCATGTGCAACTCGCAACACCTCCTTTCTATCCCCTACCGGCAATACTACTTGATGAACTTCTGCCCACTTTTCATCCGCCTGCATATGTAAAGGTCTCCATTTTCTCATCAAGACATTACTTTTACAGTAATAACGCTCTGGTATACACTCAGATTCCTCTTCTGTGGATGCTTTCTGATACATCCGTTTTATTTCTACATTTTTCTGTTGTAACTCCGCCAATTTTCCTGAACTAAAAATATCTGCCTCATCCTCTACCTGTTCTTGTTCTTTTTCAACCCTCTGATCAAAAATCGTTTCTGATAATTGCACTTCAACTTCATCTTCACTCTTTGATTTCTCCTCTTGTCTTAACCTGTGACTTTGCGACTTTGTTACTACACAGTCTGGAAAAATCCCAGGATATTCGTCCTTCAACCCTTCAGTTGTCTGATTTTCCACTGGCTTATCAACCACAGTAGGCATCACTCCCACCTGCGATCCAGCTATATCATTACCCAAGATAAACTGTATTCCTGGACAAGATAGTTTATCTATTACTCCTACTACCACTTCACCACTCTTCACTGAACTTTCCAACCTTGCCTTATATAATGGAACACTACTCATCTCACCCTCAATTCCACATATTACCACCTTTTCTGGCAACATTCTTCCCAAACTACTTAACTCCTCATCTCTTACTATTAAAGATTGACTAGTTCCCGTATCTCTTAAAATTGTGACTTCTTTACCTGCTGCTTCTGATACACATGAATAAACTTTACCCACACAAGTAAATTCTTTAAAGAGATCTGGCTCCTTCTTATCAATCACCTCTTGATCAGGCTGTACACTCTTTTGCACCTCCTTCGCTTCACTTGGGCTTTCCTTTACCACTTTAACAAACCCCACTGTCTTATCCTGTTATATCACATCAGCCTTCCCAGTGCTTTTCTTCAACCGCCAACACTGTGACTTTACATGGCCTAGTTTATTACAGTGAAAACATTTGAAACTTTTCATGTCTCTCCCACCCTCCTGGATTTCATTTTTAATCTGAGGTACACTCTCCTCAGATCACCTTTACCTTTACCACTTGAGTATTTCTCATGTCCCCAGTTTCTATCCCTCACAGGCTGAAACTGATGTTGGAAACCAAGCTTTGATTTATGAACTAATTCATAATCACCTGCCATTTCTGCTGCTAATCTCGCAGTTTTAACCGTCTGCTCTTCCACATGAATTCTCACTACATCAGGAATTGAATTTTTAAACTCCTCCAAAAGTATAATTTCGCTGAGAGCTTCATATGTTTGGTCTATTTTCAAAGCCCTTATTCACCTATCAAAATTACTCTGCTTGAGCCTTTCAAACTCCATGTATGTTTGACCAAATTCTTTCCTGAAATTTCTAAACCTTTGTCTGTAGGCTTCAGGCACTAGTTCATATGCAGCTAAGATGGATTTTTTCACCTCCTCATACATACCAGATACCTCCTCCGGTAGTGATGCAAACACTTCACTAGCCCTACCGATCAGCTTTGTTTGAATCAGTAATACCCACATGTCCTGTGGCCATTTCATTTGTTTAGCTACCTTCTCAAATGAAATGAAAAATACTTTTCCCTCTTCTCATCAAACCTTGCAAATGCTTGGACATATTTAAATAGATCCCCACCAAGCCTTCGACTATAACACTTTTTCTCACTATCCTCATCACTATCCTCCAAATGTACATTCCCCTTTACATCTGCCAATTTTAATTGACTGTTACGTTTCATGGCCATTTTCTGAAGTTCAAACTCTCTCTCCTTTTCCCTTTCCTCTCTTTCTCTTTCTTTGTTTCTTTCTTCTCTCTCCTTTTCTTTTTCCTGATCTGTATCTCCCTTTCTCTTTCTTTTTCTTTCATTGCATATTCAAGCTGATTTAATTCTTTTTCATGTTCAAGTTGCTTAATCTGCAACTGGATCTTTGCCATTTCTAATGAGTCAGACTGTATCTCAGGCAATTTTAACTGCTTACCCACCACCATAATTACCTCATCTTTTCGCATTTTGTCAGGTAATGTTAACTGCAATGTTTTTGCCAAATCTAACAGTCTGCTTTTAGTCTCTGTCCGTAAGGCACTGCAAGTGACCGGCTCCACCCCCAAAAATTTCAGAGCCTCTGAAAGAGCCATTGTCCACAACACACTCCCTACTTAAACTAAAATACCACACCTGAAAAGCAACCACAATATGCTCACCCCTCACTGTCTTCAGGTTCACTAAGCCAATCCAATAGATAGTCTTTTATCCCGGATGAGCCCAATTTGTTATGGACCAGGGTTTAGAGATCCCCAAAGTGTATCATGGAGTTCACCTAACCCACAACTTTTACTAGATTGTGGTATGGGGAGCACACGGTCCACTCTACAGGTGTGGTGCAGCAGAAATTGCAAAGTATTTTTTTAAGCAAAACAATGTTTATTCTATGAACTCAAGTTGACCTTTTTAAAGCATACAGTGAACATCTTAGCAACCATTAATTCAACTCCCAAAGACTACAACACTAAGTAATCCTTTAAGCTTTCCTTTTAACTCTATAAGGCTTAAAAACATAACATTTAAGAGAAGCACATCAGGTTAAAGTCACTACTGAGAGCAGTTATTAGTTTTAAATAACTAAAGCATCGATTTACAGTTTTTTGACTACAGAGAGAGAGAGACGAATACCCCTTCTAGCTGTGACTGCAGCTATCTAGCTCTGAAAATGAAACTAAAACACACCCTGCAGCAAACAGCCTAAAACAAAAGTAAAAAGCTGACAGACAGCCCAGCTCCACCCACACTCTGACATCACTGATAAACACCCATTTCTTAAAGGTACATTTCTTAAACACCCATTTCTTAAAGGTACTCTCACATGACAACAGGGAACAGATCACTCCGAGGGGGAGTCGTTGAAGAGTCTTATAGCCGTGGGGAAGAAGCTGTTCCTATGTCTGTATGTACGAGTCTTCAGACTTCTGGACCTTCTGCCTGATAGAAGGGTCTGGAAAAAGGCAATGCCTGGGTGGGCGGGGTCTCTGATAATGCTGTCTGCCTTCCTGAGGCAGCGAGAGGTATGTACAAAAGCAATGTGGGGGTGGCGAGTTTGTGTGATGCGTTGGGATGAGTTCATCATAGTCTGCAGTTTCTTGTGATCTTGGACTGAGTAGTTGCCATTCCAGTACTACCCAGTACGTTTCTTCATTTAGGCACCTGCCAGGCGGCTACAGGAGAAGTGGTCTGCATAATCCAGTCCGCAGTGTATGATAGTTATTTGATGCAGTAAGAATTAAAAGCCTGGGTTAATGTGTGTGACTGCTGCAGTCATGTTTTAAAATAAATCCTAGTTTGAAAGATAAGTAAGATTTTGGGAGCTAGGGGTGCAATTAAAGCATCGTAAAAAGCTTGGGCTAATGCAGCTTTGTTTGGATTACAGAGCGGTTCCGTGCATAGTTAACTGGATTTCAGTTGGGTAAGATGATGTAGTTACTGGGTGGAGCTACAATATCAGGTAATTTGCAGCATTTGACTGAGTGTGGCATGAAGGAGCCCTAACAAAGGTGAAGCCAATGGGAATCAGTGGCAACCCCTCCACTGGTTACAGTCACACCTTGCATAAAGGAAGATGATTGTGGTTGTTAGAAGTCAATCATCTCAGTTCCAGGACAATGCTGCAGGAGTTTCTCAAGGTAATGTCCCAGACCCAACTATCTTCAGCTGCTTCATCAATTACTTTCACCCCAGCATAAGTTCAGAAGTGGAGAGGTTTGCTGATGATTTCACAATGTTAAGTACCTTTCACAACTCCTCAAACAGTGAAGCATTTCATGTCGAAGACCTGCTGGCAAGTAACATTCATGCCACACAATTGTCAGGCAATGACCATCTCCAACGAGAGAGAAACTTTTCAACTATCCTTGACATTCAATGACATGTCATTGCTGTGTCCCCAATGATAAACATCCTAGGGTTTACCATTTGACTATAAACTGAACTGGGCCAGCTGTATTGGGGCGGCATGGTGGCGCAGATGTTAGCACTGCTGCCTCACAACACCAGGGATCCAGGTTTGATTCCCACCTTGATTGACTGTGTGGAGTTTGCACTTTTTCCCTGTGTCTGCGTGGGTTTCCTCCGGGTGCTCCGGTTTCCTCCCACAGTCCAAAGATGTGCAGGTTAGGTGGATTGGATGTGCTAAATTGCCCCTTCGGGTGAGGTTACAGAGCAGGTGATTGGGCCTAAATAGGGTGTTCTTTCAAAGGGTCAGTGCAGACTCGCTGGGCCTCTTTCTGTACTGTAGGGATTCTATGAGATGTGGATCAGAAATTGGCTAGCTGAAAGAAGACAGAGGGTGGTGGTTGATGGGAAATGTTCAGAATGGAGTTCAGTTACAAGTGGTGTACCACTGTTCTGGGGCTGTTGCTGTTTGTCATTTTTATAAATGACCTAGAAGAGGGCGCAGAAGGGTGGATGAGTAAATTTGCAGACGACACTAAAGTCGGTGGTGTTGTCGACAGTGCAGAAGGATGTTGCAGGTTACAGAGGGACATAGATAAGCTGCAGAGCTGGGCTGAGAGGTGGCAAATGGTGTTTAATGTAGAGAAGTGTGAGGTGATTCACTTTGGAAGGAATAACAGGAATGCGGAATATTTGGCTAATGGTAAAGTTCTTGGAAGTGTGGATGAGCAGAGGGATCTCGGTGTCCATGTACATAGATCCCTGAAAGTTGCCACCCAGGTTGATAGGGTTGTGAAGAAGGCCTATGGAGTGTTGGCCTTTATTGGTAGAGGGATTGAGTTCCAGAGTCATGAGGTCATGTTGCAGCTGTACAGAACTCTGGTACGGCCGCATTTGGAGTATTGCGTACAGTTCTGGTCACCTCATTATAGGAAGGACGTGGAAGCTTTGGAACGGGTGCAGAGGAGATTTACCAGGATGTTGCCTGGTATGGAGGGAAAATCTTATGAGGAAAGGCTGATGGACTTGAGGTTGTTTTCGTTGGAGAGAAGAAGGTTAAGAGGAGACTTAATAGAGGCATACAAAATGATCAGGGGGTTAGATAGGGTGGACAGTGAGAGCCTTCTCCTGCGGATGGAAATGGCTAGCACGAGGGGATATAGCCTTAAACTGAGGGGTAATAGATATAGGACAGAGGTCAGAGGTAGGTTCTTTACGCAAAGAGTGGTGAGGCCGTGGCATGCCCTACCTGCAACAGTAGTGAACTCGCCAACATTGAGGGCATTTAAAAGTTTATTGGATAAGCATATGGATGATAATGGCATAGTGTAGGTTAGATGGCTTTTGTTTTTTGACTTCCCATGTCGGTGCAACATCGTGGGCCGAAGGGCCTGTACTGCATTGTATCGTTCTATGTTCTATGTTCTACGATGACTCTATGAAATAAATACTGGGACTACAAAGCAGGTCAAAAGCTGGGAATTCAGCAACCAATGCACAGAGACATCAGTGCGTCTGTTAAATTTAAATTTTTTCAATTAAGGGGGAGTTTAGAGTGGCCAATCCACCTACCCTGCACATTTTAGGGTTGTGGGGGTGAAACCCACGCAGACACGGGGAGAATGTGCAAACTCCACACGGACAGTGATCCGGGGCTGGGATTGAACCCGGGTCCTCGGCGCCGTGAGGCAGCAGGGCTAACCACTGCGCCACCATGCCAACCGAGGCAGCAAAAACAAGGTTAAAAACAAGATTCACTGCAGGAACTTGCCAAACCTCCTTTGATGACACTTTTCAAATCTTCAACCTCTATTACCTAGCAGGACAAAGAGAGACGATGAATGGTATTAACACCGCCTGCAAGCTTCCCTCCAACCCAGACAGCATCGTGGAATTATATTGCTGGTCCTTATCTTTTGTCTGGTCAAATTCCTGGAACTCCCTTCTTAATACTATTGCGGGTGTCCTTACACCAAGCAGACTTGAGTAATTCAAGAAGGCAGTTGGCTACAACTTTCTGAAGGGTAGTTAGGGATGGACAACAAATACCAATGACTCTCACCTCCTCTGAGGGAATAAGAAAAATAATTGAAAATGCTATGGCGGGGCCCTCCAGTATGATGCTGAGAAGGTTGCCAGCATCATGGCAGCCTGCATGTGTCCTCCACAACAGAGGCAGTGAACAAAATCACTGCTTTAACATTCATCTGGATAACCGTCTTGTTGGCTCAGACAGAGGAAGCAGCACCTGTTAATTCCTGAAAAGAAAAAAACAGTCAGCTGGGTTTAACACCCTTCCGAGGCAGCACGGTAGCAAAGTGGTTAGCACAGTTGCTTCACAGCTCCAGGGTCCCAGGTTCGATTCCCGGCTTGAGCCACTGTCCGTGCGTAATCTGCACATTCTCCCCGTGTCTGTGTGGGTTTCCTCCGGGGGCTCCAGTTTCCTCCCACAATCCAAAGATGCGCAGGTTAGGTGGATTGGCCATGCTAAATTGCCCTTAGTGTGCAAAAAGGTTGGGGGGGGGGTTACTGGGTTAGTGGGATAGGGTGGAGGTGTGGGCTTAGGTAGGGTGCTCTTTCCAAGAGCCGGTGCAGACTTGATGGGCCGAATGGCCTCATTCTGCACTAGATTCTATGATTCTATGATCTTTGATCTACAAGCCTTTCATTCATTTATCTTTGATATAAATTTTAGTTGGCTGTGATTGACAGCATCCAGCAATCCCCCCCCCACTCCAGCTGTCAGCATTGTTCCATCAGCTTTGAAGACCTCAGTTAGAAAACCACCAGAGCTGCAGACTTTTTTGTTTGTTTATCAGTTTGATTTGTTTGTTGTAGCTTTCCCATTGATGGTGGTTCCCTATACCCTGTCCCACAGGGTATGGTGTGATAGCCTGGGGTGTATCAGCTGCATCTGTGGATTCACAGCTGAGGAATTGTTGAAGAGGTGTTGGGTGGCATTGTCAACCTTAACAAAAGAAACACCATCACAAAGAGGATTAGTCTATTTGACCTTGGTCCATAGTTGGTCCTGATGGCTTCAAAATAACTTCACATATCATGAAGTTTAGCATATTGTCGTATCCCTTGGACTTTCTACCAGATTTATGTCAGGGCATCCACCTTGAGTTGTTGGAGTGCTCCCTTCTTGACATGCGACCTTGGGTTTGTAGCCATGTAAAATGGCTGACTCCCGATTAGAATGGCCAAACCCCGCTTTAAAATGGCGAACAGAAGAGGCTGATGGGAAAATCAGCCAACAGGACTCAAACAGACAGCTGCAGGTAAAACAGTGCATTCGCCTCTGGAGAAGCCAGACCGAATCGATACCTGCAGCCATCAACATCACAACAACCCAGCCATCTGCATATTAAGCAGCAATCCCCAGGAACAAGTGATACAGAATAGACACACAAAGCTGGCCTAGACCTTTTGGCGCCAGCAGGAGCTGACACAAAGAAAGGTAAACGACCACCCCTCGATCAAGGAATCGCTCCAGTATGGGAGAATATTGAACCAAGTGATTGGGACCAAGTCCAATCACTTGGAACCAGGTGCAAGGTCCGCCCCGAGAGGTGGGAAGCCCCTGGGACTATAAGAATAGGGGCCAAGTTCAAATCGACCCTTCTTCACCGCTCCGCACCCTTCGAGACCCTTCTGCAAGAGAACGTAAGTTTTATTCCAATGAGCGCTACCAGATAGGTACTCCTGACTATCGACTTGTACCAGCTTTTGAATCCCGCAGGCTCAGAACCCATTCGAAAGACCATTCGTTTCCCTGACCTGGTGGGCCATTTCCAAAGTTAAGTATTGGCCTGTTAGTTGTAGGAAGTAGCTTAGAGGTAGAATTAATGTATAAGTATTAATTGCTTTATATAATAAATGAGCGTTGATTTAACTCTTACTAAGCGGTGTGTTGGATTATTAATCATTACTCGTACTTGAACCATGTGGCGGTATCAGAAAGATACCTGGCGACTCAAGAGCAAAGGTGACAGAATTAGAGCAATTAAACTAAGGCTAAAACGAGCAACAGGTTGTTCTGCTAGGCAATGAAGGCTGCTCTATGTTGTTCTAGGAGGGCACAAATTGCAGCATTGTTTTCACTGAACCGGTCCTGATGGAAATGATGCTGAAACCCAATAGTCTTGGGTTTAGGAGTCTCGTACAGCTCACTTTCTTTAATTCCACCATTCTGTAATTCTGAACAATGACGTAATGCAGGAGGTGCCAGTTTTTGATCTAGGATGCGTCCACGTGGTTTTGTATTGCTCCTTCTGGCAGAAGAACGCATTTGTTACAATGAAGTCATGTTGGGAAGCTGCCATTTGCATTGGCTTTTCCCACCCCAACTTTCCTAACGTTTCCACTTCAGACAATGGAATCTCTGCCCACCCAAAAGAATGACCTTTTCTTCTTTTATGATGACAATGAAGACTTATTCATGTTAGAATAGAACTTTTTCTTACCATCTTCATCGGATTCAAGAGTCGGGACATGTGTGTTAGTGGTATGTCAATTATTTTGTTAAGATGCACAGGCGGGGATGTTTATTAATTACATAGCCAGAGCACTTATAAAGAGAAACCACTGGGACACTGGGGTGGTAAGTAGGAAGCAGAGATATATGCTGCTGCATTCTGTAAATATCAAGAAACTTATTAGTGTTTAGGTTTATACTTCACAATCAGGCTTGGTATCAGATTAACATGGTCGCAATGGACAGTTGCCGAAAGATGAGTAGTCGAAATAAAGCACTTTTTTCAGACAGAAGGTTGTAATCTGAGTCACTTTTTTTTAAATGGCTGAAGGCAGGTATAAAACGTCAGTCTATGAGTACTCCTTGCTGTTCTCCAAATCTGAAACTTCTGGTGCGGGATTCTCCGACCCGGCGGGGGTGGGGGGGGGGGTCGGAAAATCCTCGGGTGGCGGAGTGAACCTAACCCCGCTGCTCCGCCGCTGGCCGCCATATTCTCCGGCCGGTGAAAAAGCCCGCCAATTGCGAGAATCGGCAAGACGCAATGAGCCCCGGGGCTGCTCCAAATCTCCGGCCCGGATGGGACGAAGTCCCACCGACGTGACCACAGGTCACGCTGGCGTCAATTAAACAAGCTTTTTAACGACGTCAACCGGTCGTGCTGGCTGATGCCAGCGAGCGCGGAGGTATGGGTTGGCGTAGGGCGGCCGCCGGAGAGGAGAGGGCACGGCCGTAGGTGGGAGGTGGGGTCACGGGTGCCGGTGGAGGGTGCTCCCCAGGGCCTAGGTGATCGGGGTCGGTGCCGGGGGTGGGGGTGAGGGCGCTGGGGTTAGGGTGGGGAGGGGATGGGGGGGTGCCGTGGCTCAGGGGTGCCGGGGATGGGAGTGCTGGGGATGGGAATGCCGGGGATGGGAGTGCCGGGGATGGGAGTGCCGAGGAGGGGAGTGCCGGGGAGGGGAGAGCCAGGGAGGGGGGAGCCGGGGAGAGGGGGTGCCGGGGAGGGGGGATGCCAGGGGTGCGAGTGCCAGGGAGGGGGTTTGCCGGGGAGGAGGTTTGCCGGGGAGGGGGTTTGCCGGGGAGGGGGGGTTGCCGGGGACTGGGGGGTGCCGGGGAGCTGCTGCAAGCCGGCCGTCACCCCCTTCGATTGTCCCTGGGTTCGTGACTGCTTTGGGTTTATGGGTGGGTGTGGTAACTACAGGAACCCGGGACCCGTCTGGACGGCAGATGGTTGCTGGGGCTGGACTGCCCTCCGACCGTCCGGCTCCTCGGCTGCTCCTACCTCCACCTGCTGTACCGGGACGGCTGTGTTATGCGCACCAGTGAGTGTACCAGAAGGCTCATCGTTAAAGTGCCTAACCGAGGTGAGTGTCTCTGCAATGGTGGAGGGTGTAGGAGATAGCAGTGATGTAATGTCGAGCTACTCATCCAACCCGAAGTCCGGGGTCCCCTGGAGTGGCGTATCCTGTCCATCTGTCCCCTGTGTGTGGGTGTCCTGGGTGGTTGTGTCTTGTGTATGGGTGTCCTGGATGGTTGTGTCCTGTGTATGGGTATCCTGGGTGGTTGTGTCGTGTGTATGCTGTGTATGTGTGTATGTTGTGTCGTGCTGGTGCACGAGTCTCAAAAAGTTGGTGTGCAGGTGCAACAGGTGATTAAGAAGGCTAATCGAGTTTTGTCTTTCATTGCTAGAGGGATGGAGTTCAAGACTAGTGAGGTTATGCTGCAATTGTATAGGGTGTTGGTGAGGCCGCATCTGGAGTATTGTGTTCAGTTTTGGTCTCCTTACCTTTGGCACAGGAGGGAGTGCAGAGGAGATTCACTAGGTTGATCCCAGAGTTGAGGGGATTAGATTATGACGAGAGGTTGAGTAGACTGGGACTGTACTCATTGGAGTTTCGAAGGATGCGGGGGGATCTTATTGAGACATATAAAATTATGAAGGGAATAGATAGGGTAGATGCGGGCAGGTTGTTTCCACTGGTCGGGGAAAGCAGAACTAGGGGGCATAGCCTCAAAATAAGGGGAGGTAGATTAAGGACGGAGTGTAGGAGGAACTTCTTCACCCAAAGGGTTGTGAATCTCTGGAATTCCTTGCCCAATGAAGCAGTTGAGGCTCCTTATTTAAACGTTTTTAAGAAAAAGATAGATGCCTTTCTAAAGAATAAAGGGATTCGGGGATAAGGTGTACGGGCCGGAGAGTGGAGTTGAGTCCACAAAGATCAGCCATGATCTCATTAAATGGCAGAGCAGGCTCGAGGGGCCAGATGGCCTACTCCTGTTCCTAGTTCTTATGTTCTTATGTTCATATGTGTATCAGTGTCCTGGGTGGACTGGGACATGCACTGTTGGTGTGGCTGCCCTCCCCGTCGCTGGGTGTGGCCCTCCGGCGTCATCGCACTGGCACTAGATGAGGATGGCGTACGCCTGACAGCCCGTGTCTTGCCCTGTCTTGTGGGCACCCTGCCACGTCCTGGGGGTGGTCGCCATCCGCGGGGACGATTGGGTCGACGTTTGGTCGTGCAATACACAATACAGCATGCATGGTTCGACACGCAGACGGGGATGGGGGAAGGGGGATGGGGAAGGGGGAGGGTGGATGGGGGAAGGGGAAGGGGGGATGGGGAAGGGGGAGAGAGGATGGGGAAAGGGAGTGGGGATGGGAAGGGGGGATGGGAAGGGGGGATGGGAAGTGGGAGGGGGGATGGGGGGAAGGGGGAATGGGAAAAGGGGGAAGCGGGGAAGGGGGTGGGGGATGGGGAGGGGGGATGGGGAAGAGGGGGAGGGTGGGATGGGGGCAAGGGGGAGGCGGGGAACGGTGGCCAGCAGTGGGGGGGGTCTTACTTGGTGCTGCGCCCCTGACTTCTGCACTGCAACCTCCCGGTCCTCAGGTCCACCTGCAAGGTCCAGGGCCCTTTCGTCATGAACACCGCTCCCGGTTGTTATGAGCGCACTCCCACTGTGGTGGTGGTGGGGGGGGGGGGGGGGGGGGGGGGGCGGGGGGGGGGGGGTGACAGAGATAAAGGGGCAACAGTGTTAGGCGGACATATATTTGCAAACCAGCGGTTGTGTGTATGTTGGCATAAGTTCACACCCCATCCTGCCAATGCAGCCTGCATGGGCGGGTGCAGCCATGTCGGTTTCAGCTAGGGCTGTGCCGCCCATCCTGGGGGTGGGGGGGGGGGGGGGGTGAATGGGGGGGGGAGGTACTCACCCTGGCTGCTTTTCTTGTGACCTGACCTTCTTGTGGCACTGGATGCCTGTCCTAGCTGTTACGGCCACGGTGCTGGCGGCCTCTGCCATCTCACTCCACAGGCACCAGCTGAGGTGTGGTGCGACCCTGTGGCCATGTCCGGGGTATAGGGCCTCCCTCCTCTGCTCCACTGTGCCCAGGAGCGGCTGGATGTCCCTCTCCTGGAGCCTCGGCGTTGCACGGTGGACGGCAATTTTGCCGGGTCTCCGGCGGTGGCGTCTTTTGTGTTGTGACGGCGCGCGGCGTCAATGATGGCGCGCGCGTCTGTGACGGGTGACACCATCGCGATTGGCGTCATGCTGCTGCTATCCCCTTCCGGGTCGGAGGTTTCCTGACGTTCCGGATGGCCCGACGCCGGAGTGGTTCGCGGCGTTCTTGGCGCCTGCGTCGGGCCAGCCCGCCAATAGCGGGAGAATCCCGCCCATGACCTGTGGAAAAACAGAGTGGATTTGTGGACACAGGTCACCGAAGAGAAAACGAGATACGACCTGGGCATTATGACTTCCTGACAAAAGTCAAATCAGCAGCAAAGAATTTTGTGAACTGAATTCCTGTCAGTTGGACACTGATGAAGGTTTAAATATTGTGTTAAGTTACATGGGAAAATTTAGAAGAAAGATGATCTAATAAATGCCTACAAGGCTTCGTGAGACTTTGATAGATTTTGAAAGAATGATGATTATGCCACAGAGGAATAAATCATTGACTTTAACAGACTATATAAATGATTGCAGAAGTTCAATTTGGGCATTTCTGGTTTGGTGCCCCCTTTCAAATTGTTCGATTGTGCTCATGGATAGGCTCCTCGTCTTAACTGGACCAGATGTCTGATGCTTTAAAAAATTACTGGGTAAAGCCATCATTTCTAGCAGCCTTCATGGTACAAATGGGATGTTCGACAGTGTCATGGGAAATGGAGGACTCAACAATCGAAGCCTTTCGAGATCGGGTGGCAGGCGTCTGTGCAACAGAAGAGTTTCAGACAAGTGAAATGAGGATGAAGACATTTTCAGCAGATCTGGAGACAGAATTGGAGTAATAATACTAGATGAATGAACTCCAGAGAACTATTAACAGGTGTTTCAGATGTAACTCAAGATATCATGATGCAGTCATTTTCCCAAAGTTGAACAGCAGGGTTTTCAAAGTGATGCATGATACGGAAAGTTCAGAAGTAGAAGATGAGGATATTGATCATTCTGAAGGAATTGTCTTAGTTCCAAGAAGTTGCAGTCCAGTAATGAGTGTACTAGTCACAGATTCATTGAATGATCTGCGTTGTACAGTGTGATTGTGTCTCAACAATAACTGGAACAGATTGGTTAAAATGCAATTTAGGTTCATCCAATAGTAAGGATCGAGGTAGGTTCAGGGAATATGAAAGCACTACTTGTTTCATGTTCTGACTGACGACACATTGAGGTTACTGAAAGCATTGGTGATTCCATGCAGAATAACTAGAGTGAGCTACTTTATTAGTCCAGATGTAGTACCTAGTGAGCTGAGAAAACTTTCCATGGAAAAGGTACAAATGAAATGGGACATGGAACAGCCATTGTTTTTGGATAGTCCGTAGATTTGAATGTTAATATGCAGAACACCATTGCACCCCTCTAACAAAATCTAATCAAAATGTTAATGGCATCAGATGATGTAGGTTTGAGAGGAACAAAAATAGTCTTCCAGTAACAATTAGCTTATCCCTCTTGTCATAGATCATTGTCTTTGATGATTAGTACATAAAACCCACTGAAACATTTACTGAAAAATGTGGGACTGGATTCTCCAGTCCACCAGCCATGTTTTCCAGCACGGGAGAATCCCACAGGCAGCGGATTCTCCGTTTCCATAGCCGGCCAATGGGGTTTCCCATTATGGCCACCGCCCGCCGTCGGGTAACCTGCGTGCATGGGTGTGCTGCCGGCGGATCCGATCCTGCCGACGGTGAATTGCGCTGGTGATATATGCAAAACATGGGCGTCATTCCCCGACCCCCCGCCGGGTCGGAGAATGGCCGTTGGCCGCCGTGAATCCCGCCCCCGCCCCCACCGAAGTCTCCGGTACCAGAGATTGGGCGGGGGCGGGAATCGGGCCACGCCGGTTGGCGGGACCCCCCGTTCAATTCTCCGGCCCGGATGGGCCGAAGTACCGCCCAGAAATTGCCTGTCCCGCCGGCGTAAATCAAAGCTGGTATTTACCGGCGGGACCAGGCGGCGTGGGCGGGCTCCGGGGTCCTGGGGGGGGCGCGGGGCGATCTGACCTTGGGGGGTGCCCCCACGATGGCCTGGCCCGCGATCGGGGCCCACCGATCCGCGGGCGGGCCTGTGCCGTGGGGGCACTCTTTCCCTTCCGCCTCCGCTACGGCCTCCACCATGGCGGAGGTGGAAGAGACTCTCCCCACTGCGCATGCGCGGGAAACTTTCAGCGGCCGCTGACGCTCCCGCGCATGCGCCGGGAAACTGTCAGCGGCCGCTGACGCTCCTGCGCATGCGCCGCATTTCCGCGCCAGCTGGCAGGGAAACAAACGCCATTTCCGCCAGCTGGCGGGAAATCCCTCCGGCGTCGGCCTAGCCCCTCAATGTTGGGGCTAGGCCGCCAAAGATGCGGAGCATTCCGCACCTTTGGGCCGGCGCGATGCCCGTCTGATTGGCGCCGTCTTTGGCGCCAGTCGGCGGACATCGCGCCGTTGGGGGAGAATTTCGCCCCATATCAGAGAACGGCATCACGGTCTATTTTAAATCACCGATTAGTATTAGCTGTGGATTCAATGGTGTGGCATAAGGACCAAAATATTTTCATCATTATTATTATGGACATGCCAATTAGATTCAGTCTTTCCACAATAATGCATGCCAAAAAAACGATTGAAAAATCATGGGAAACTGGATAGGGACAGGAGTGAGAGTGCAGACTAAATTCATGACCGACAAATGGATGGGAAGTGGCGGGGGTGGGGGGGGGGGGTGGATTTTCCAATGACGAGTTTAGAAACGTGTGCAAACATATGGACGCTGTAGTTGTGGAAACCGCAGCTCAAAGTTCTTTCACCAATGGACTCTAAAATAAATCAAGCGGCAATCAATAAGATGCTCCATAAGATCTTAGTTGACCAACTAAATTGCAAGCTAACATCTACTCTAGCGTGGGCAGCCCATGCAAAGAATTCACTTCACATTTTGGGGAGCTGTAGGCCGTATCAATAGGTCTATGCGAGGAATCCAAAAATACCTGCGGTGTCGTGTGATAATTGCCTGGCCCAAGAATGAACTGCAATTAGTTTCACATTTTCTGTGCACTTGAATGTCCTAATTGCAAGGAGAAGGGCATTCTTAAAGTCAATTCATCTTGGTAAATTCGGGTTGATTGCAAACATTCAGAATCTGAGCAATTAATAGAAGGTGATGAGGCATCCTACACCTCACATATTTAAATGGTTGAGTGTAATGGAATACAGTAGATGGAAGGCAGGATGATGGTAGACAACGAGAGACGAATGCACAGAACAGGGCTATTCTATCATAAGGACAACTGCCTAAAGTTGGAACTAGGGTGACGTGCATACCTGAAGGATCCAGTGAATGGAGCGATGTAGGAATGGCCATTGTAGGGAGAGCAAAGAAACCCACTGGAAAATTTAAACATTTGCTCAACGTCCAAGATGATAGACAAGAGGCAAAGGGGGTGTTTTTTCGGGCCTGTTAACTGTGGGCACAAATCTCGTTCTGACCGCTAAATCTGGCGGGAAGCCAAAAACGGATTCACGCCAGTGGAAAATCCGAACGAGATCTTCCCCGACCCTTCCTGCTGACAAAATCAGGATCACACCCAGAAAGGGTGAGAATGCATTTGAGACAATTTTAATCTCATTAGAACATACAGTGCATAAGTAGGCCATTCGGCCCATCGAGTCTGCACCATCCCACTTAAGCCCTCACTTCCACCCTATCCCCGTAACCCAATAACCCCTCCTAACCTTTTTGGCCACTAAGGGCAATTTATCATGGTCAATCCACCTAACCTGCACGTCTTTGGACTGTGGGAGGAAACCGGAGCACCCGGAGGAAACCCACGCAGACACGGGAAGAATGTGCAGACTCCGCACAGACAGTGTCCCAGCGGGGAATCGAACCTGGGATCCTGGCGCTGTGAAGCCACAGTGCTAACCACTTGTGCTACCGTGCTGCCCATTAACGAGATTAAAGTCAGATGTTCCGGCCTCACTGAATCTGCCTGCCCACTAGCAGGTTGTTACATGGGCGCTAATTACTACTGCTCTTTAAAACGTGGACCAGGCATCTTGAACTCCAAGAGGAAGGAATGAGGTGAGTCCTGCTCTTCACTTAGTGCCAGGATGCATAAGGGGAATAAAACCGCTGCCCAGATGCTGGCGATTACTCCTAGATGATGGAGTAACCTTAAATTAAAAATCATATATATGAAGTATTATTCCTATCCCAATAACAGAGGTAGGATGGGACAGAATGATAACCTTGAACCAAAGAAGGAGCAGAGCAGTTCAGAAGCATGATTCGGCTGTTAAAATGTCGATGTACTCAGATAAGACCCAATACCAGTTTTGACATATTGGACGTGACTATAATGAAACATACTATAGATGTTGAGATTTTGAGGGCAAATAAAACATTAAAGATATTAAATTCAGAGAAATGCATACGCAAGTTTCCAGCCTTGGGTGACCCGAAGGCCATGAAATTAGTTCTTTTTAGTGATGTTTCCATGCCAATCGTCTGAAAGGATGTTAGAATACAGCTGGTTTTATAACATTTTTGGTGGGTGAAAATGGAAAGTGTTGTCCCTTCGGAAGCCAAGAAATTAAAAAAAGTTGTTAGAAGTAGCTTCACGAACAGTCAAAACACCAAAATCATTTTGAGGGAAATATTAAGACCATAAGACATAGGAGTGGAAGTAAGGCCATTTGGCCCATCGAGTCCACTCCACCATTCAATCATGGCTGATTTCAACTCCATTTACCCGCTTTCTCTCCATAACCCTTAATTCCTCGAGAAATCAAGAATTTATCAACTTCTGTCTTAAAGACACTCAAGGTCCCGGCCTCCACCGCCCTCTGTGGCAATGAATTCCACAGACCCACCACTCTCTGGCTGAAGAAATTTCTCCTCACCTTTGTTCTAAAGTGACTCCTTTTTATTCTAAGGCTGTGCCCCCGGGTCCTAGTCTCCCCTGCTAATGGAAACAACTTCCCTACATCCACCCTATCTAAGCCATTCATTATCTTGTAAGTTTCTACTAGATCTCCCCTCAACCTCCTAAACTCCAATGAATATAATCCCAGGATCCTCAGACGTTCATCGTATGTTAGGCCTACCATCCCTGGGATCATCCGTGTGAATTTCCGCTGGACCCGCTCCAGTGCCAGTATGGCCTTCCTGAGGTGTGGGGCCCAAAATTGCTCACAGTATTCTAAATGGGGCCTAACTAATGCTTTATAAAGCTTCAGAAGTACATCCCTGCTTTTATATTCCAAGCCTCTTGAGATAAATGACAACATTGCATTTGCTTTCTTAATTACGGACTCAACCTGCAAGTTTACCTTTAGAGAATCCTGGACTAGGACTCCCAAGTCCCTTTGCACTTCAGCATTATGAATTTTGTCACCGTTTAGAAAATAGTCCATGTCTCTATTCTTTTTTCCAAAGTGCAAGACCTCGCACTTGCCCACGTTGAATTTCATCAGCCATTTCTTGGACCACTCTCCTAAACTGTCTGAATCTTTCTGCAGCCTCCCCACCTCCTCCATACTACCTGCCCCTCCACCTATCTTTGTATCATCGGCAAACTTAGCCAGAATGCCCCCAGTCCCGTCATCTAGATCGTTAATATATAAAGAGAACAGCTGTGGCCCCAACACTGAACCCTGCGGGACACCACTCGTCACCGGTTGCCATTCCGAAAAAGAACCTTTTATCCCAACTCTCTGCCTTCTGCCTGACAGCCAATCGTCAATCCATGTTAGTACCTTGCCTCGAATACCATGGGCCCTTATTTTACTCAACAGTCTCCCGTGAGGCACCTTATCAAAGGCCTTTTGGAAGTCAAGATAGATAACATCCATTGGCTCTCCTTGGTCTAACCTATTTGTTATCTCTTCAAAGAACTCTAACAGGTTTGTCAGGCACGACCTCCCCTTACTAAATCCATGCTGACTTGTCCTAATCCGACACTGCACTTTCAAGAATTTAGAAATCTCATCCTTAACAATGGATTCTAGAATCTTGCCAACAACCGAGGTTAGGCTAATTGGCCTATAATTTTCCATCTTTTTCCTTGTTCCCTTCTTATATTATACATTCCCTATTATACATGGGATACTCTGAGAAACATTTGCCTATTGAATGATATGTGGATAACTGTTCTCTGTGGGATAACATACATCCGACAAAGAATGTGACTGAGAAAAGGTTATGAATTGACCTTGCTAGTATAAAATCAATGTTAGGGAGAAAACTGCCTTCAAAGATAAAATGGGTCGATGTAAATCATCAGTTATCAGCCTGTTTTACAAGAAGGAATGCTTGCACAAAGAAATTATTGGAGGTCTGAGGAGAGGAATGTCTTGAAAAGATTATAGGAAATGTGGAAAATCATTTTTTCTCTGTAATTAATTTTGTAACTATTTGAGTGTGCTATAAATCTTTTTATCAAAGAAAGAAAGGGGAATCTGTTAATGGTATATTAATTATATTGTTAAGATAAACAAGTGAAGGGCATTGTTTACTTTAGTACCATGAGCACTTATAAAAAGAGACTGCTGGGACACTTTGGTGGGAGGCGGTTGATTCGTGGTCAGATCCCCGGACGAGTAATCCAGAGGCCAAGGCTAATGCCCCAGGGACATGGGTTCGAATACCACCATGGCAGTTGGTGGAATTTGAATTTAATTAATACATCTGGAATTAAAAGTTAGTCTTGGTAATAATGACCATGAAACCATTGTTAATTGTTGTAAAAACCCATGTGGTTCACTAACATCCATTTGGGAAAGAAATCTGCCATCCTTACTTGGTCTAGTCTACAAGTGACTCCACTGCAATGTGGTTGTGTCTTAAATGCCCTCTGAGATGGCCTAGCAAAGCCACTGAATTGTATCAAACCAGTGTATCATCCGACATCGACCTAGACACTGGAAAGGACAATGACAAATCCAGCCCTGTCTGTCCTGCCAAGTCTTCCTTACTAACGTACTCCGTACTGCAGCACGGTAGCATTGTGGATAGCACAATTACTTCACAGCTCCAGGGTCCCAGGTTCGATTCCCGGCTTGGGTCACTGTCTGTGCGGAGTCTGCACATCCTCCCCGTGTGTGCGTGGGCTTCCTCCGGGTGCTCCGGTTTCCTCCCACAGTCCAAAGATGTGCAGGTTAGGTGGATTGGCCATGATAAATTGCCCTTAGTGTCCAAAATTGCCCTTAGTGTTGGGTGGGGTTACTGGGTTATGGGGATAGGGTGGAAGTGTTGACCTTGGGTAGGGTGCTCTTTCCAAGAGCCGGTGCAGACTCGATGGGCCGAATGGCCTCCTTCTGTACTGTAAATTCTATGATAATTCTATGATAAACATCTGGGGGCTTGTGCCAAAATTGAGAGAGCCCTCCCATAGATTAGTCAAGCAACAGCCTGACATAGCTCCACTCACAAAATCCTTACAGACAATATCCCAGACACCGCCATTTACAGCCCGATGTATGTCCAGTCCTGCTGACAATGGTGGTGATGCAATGGTCTCCAGTCAGGAGGGAGTTTTGTTTGGAGTTCTTAACATCGACTCTGGACCCCATGAAATCATGGAATCAGGTCAAATATGGTCAAGGAAACCTCCTACTGGTTACAACCTACCACCCACCCAGTACTCTGCCCCCTAACCCCCCACCCTCAGCTGATGAATCCATATTCCACCATATTGAACACGACATGGACGATAGCAAGGGCACATAAAGCATTCTGGATGGGGAACTTAAATGTCCATTATCGTCCCTAATTGGCATTATAGAACAACAGCAATCCTGCCAGGACGGCTGTCGGGAAGCATCCGGCAATTCTCGCTCGCTACCACACTTAAAAACATTTATGTTAGATCGTGCTCCTAGTCTCCCAAACAGAGTGCTGCCCACTATGTATACATTATCACCCATTGAATATAATAACAAGAGGTCTAATAATTATTTTTGGACCCTTTCCACATTTGTTCAAAAGCTTGACAGAACATGTACCATACAAATTTCCCATTTCCATAGTAGCCTAGTCAATACTCCCTGAAGGAACCACGGGAGCCTACCTAAAAACAGATTCATTTAAACAGCCCTCCTTTGTCTAGGGCTGGGAAGAGCCCGTCAACCTCCAAAGTAGAGACGGGAGGCTCCTGCTGGCCCCTTGATCCCCTCCTGATTAACTCTCCTACCTTCTGTGACCTACCTGACAGCTAATGCTGGCATTGCAACTGCCTGAAATGCATCTTCACTTTGCTGGCGAGTGAGCCTGGGGGCACATGGTTGCCATCTGAAGGTCACCAGATTGATTGAAATGAAATCTGACACCCAATATTGATCGGGCCTCTGGTCTAACTGTTTCATTACAGGGATCTGTCTCTGTACCCTATTTAGTTAGTAACTGGGCTGACCTCATAATCCTTTCACAAATAAAAATGCCCAGATGTTTATTACAGTGTTAATGCAAGCCTCCTTGCAACACAAATAAAGATTATATTATATATATATATATATTATACATATTTCATGAGCTGGGAAATTAGATTCAATGGTGGGGCTTGTTTTTTGACTAGCACAGACACGATGGGCAGAGTGGCCTTCTTCTCTGCCGTAAATCTTTCTACATTTTGCTACATTTTCTAAATACCTGAAAAGGAGGAATGTGCATGTATGTGGGGAGAGGGCAGGGAGTGTCAGCACATAAATTGCTCTTTCGGAGTGGCAGCACGGAGACGATGGGCCAAACATCCCTCTTCTCAGCTGTAACTATTCTACTATTCAGCTACTTTAAATGGGCTAGCACCGTCGCCACGTGGAACACAATCAACTCCATGAAAAGCGGTTCCGGATTCACTGGGTCCGTGATCGGAGCACATGAAGCTCACATGCTGTAGCCGCACTTAAACACTCCTCCCCCCCACGCACCGTCTCAGTCAACAAGGTGACTGGAAGGAGAGCAGCGCCAGCATTCAGGAACGCTGAGCTGGACACCCTCCTGGACGTCATGGAGGAGAGAAGGATGACCCTATACCACGGCCCGGGAGGAAGGCCGCCAGGCGCTACCGTTCGCTGTGCCTGAGCGCAGGTGGCAGAGGCGGTCAACACCGTAGGTAACGTCACTCGGACTGGCGTGCAGTGCTGCAAGAAACCACACAACCTTCTCAGGGTGGCCAGGATGAGTCGGCTGCTCCGTGCCCCTGGCACTAACCCCCCCCCCCCACACACACACCCGTAACCCAGCTTCTCACCACCCCTGGGGGACAACAGAATCCCAGCACTGCCCCACTTGCCAGAACACATGCCATCCGCCATGGCCTGTGTCCTGGCCATCGAGGCCACCATCTACCCAACCCCTGGGCTGCATGCACCGGACTGTCTAACAGTTTTGTTGCTAATGTTTCTCCCCACCCCGAGAAGGCCCCGCGCAACCATCGGGAGCGGGAGGAGACCAGTGGGGGAACAGCAGAACTGCGGCCCCTCACTGTCATGATATGCAAACATGCAGCTAATGAACACATAGAATAGGACACGACCAATGAGCAGTCAGGACACTCAGGGGTGTTATCTCACTATAAAAGGGATGAGGCACTCACACCCTGCCTCTTCAGACCAAATCTACAGAATGAGACAGGGTGTGTCCTCAGCATCACACCCCAGCACGTGGCTTAGAGCAAGGCTGGTTCAGTTAGACTGAGTTACTACATTTAGATTGGCAGAGAGTTGAACGCATTGAGAACTGTGCTAATAGTTCAATAAAACACATTGAACTCACTTCAAAGTCTGGAGCATCTTTTACTCAAAACTGATCAAGTGGCAGCTTGTGTTATTCCAAATTACATAACACAACATGATACCAGGAGTCTGTTCAATCTAGCTAGTTCAACTCAGCAAAATCCGTGACGACCAGCGAATGTATACCGGCACAATGGAGAAGATTCCGGCTCCTCACCAGCTCAGGACCTCCGGCAATCCAGCTGCCGGACGTTCAAGCAGAAATTTCAGCTTTACGTCGAAGCATCAGACCTCAATGGTGCATTTGATGCACGGAAGATAGCTCTTCTCCTCACCACAGCGGGTGATCATGCCTTGGAAATATTCAACTCCTTTCACTTCACCGAAGACCAGGACAAGACAAAGTTTCAGACCATCCTGGACAAGTTTGACAGCCACTGTGAGTTAGACACCAACAAAATCTTCCAGCGCTATATATTCAAGCAGCGATTGCAAGGTAAAGACAAATCCTTCCATTCATATTTAACTAACCTTAGACTGCAAGCGCAATCCTGCAACTTCGGTGATATCACTGACTCCATGATCAGAGACCAAATCGCTTTTGGAGTTCACTCTGATCCTCTGAGAGAGCAAGCATATGACCCTGCCAGTCGCGATTGAAACATGTGCACGTTAAAAATCGCTATTCCTAGTACAAAATGGCATAAACTGATAAACTAGCCTCCCACGAGGTGGAGAGTGTGCAGGCCATCTCCCGGATGCAGAGCCTGAACATTGACGAAAGCGGCCATTTTGCACGCTCTTTCCAGGGCCAGATGCATGTGCGATGCGAACGGGATAACGAAGCTGCCGAAACCCGCATTGCACAGGTGCTGACGTCTGAGAACCGCACTGCGCATGTGCAATGACACACAGAGCGTCAGGGCGCTGACGTCATAAGAATATAAGAACTAGGAGCAGGAGTAGGCCATCTGGCCCCTCGAGCCTGCTCCACCATTCAGTGAGATCATGGCTGATCTTTTGTGGACTCAGCTCCACTTTCCGGCCCGAACACCATAACCCTTAATCCCTTTATTCTTCAACAAACTATCTATCTTCATCTTAAAAACATTTAATGAAGGAGCCTCTACTGCTTCACTGGGCAAGGAATTCCATAGATTCACAACCCTTTGGGTGAAGAAGTTCCTCCTAAACTCAGTCCTAAATCTACTTCCCCTTATTTTGAGGCTATGCCCCCTAGTTCTGCTTTCACCCGCCAGTGGAAACAACCTGCCCGCATCTATCCTATCTATTCCCTTCATAATCTTATATGTTTCTATAAGATCCCCCCTCATCCTTCTAAACTCCAACGAGTACAGTCCCAGTCTACTCAACCTCTCCTCGTAATCCAACCCCTTCAGCTCTGGGATTAACCTAGTGAATCTCCTCTGCACACCCTCCAGTGCCAGTACGTCCTTTCTCAAGTAAGGAGACCAAAACTGAACACAATACTTTAGGTATGGCCTCACTAACACCTTATACAATTGCAGCATAACCTCCCTAGTCTTAAACTCCATCCCTCTAGCAATGAAGGACAAAATTCCATTTGCCTTCTTAATCATCTGTTGCACCTGTAAACCAACTTTTTGAGACTCATGCACTAGCACACCCAGGTCTCTCTGCACAGCAGCATGTTTTAATATTTTATCATTTAAATAATAATCCCTTTTGCTGTTATTCCTATCAAAATGGATAACCTCACATTTGTCAACATTGTATTCCATCTGCCAGACCCTAGCCCATTCACTTAGCCTCTCTAAATCCCTCTGCAGACTTCCAGTATCCTCTGCACTTTTTGCTTTACCACTTATCTCAGTGTCGTCTGCAAACTTGGACACATTGCCCTTGGTCCCCAACTCCAAATCATCTATGTAAATTGTGTACAGTTGTGGGCCCAACACTGATCCCTGAGGGACACCACTAGCTACTGATTGCCAACCAGAGAAACACCCATTAATCCCCACTCTTTGCTTTCTATTAATTAACCAATCCTCTATCCATGCTACTACTTTCCCCTTAATGCCATGCATCTTTATCTTATGCAGCAACCTTTTGTGTGGCACCTTGTCAAAGGCTTTCTGGAAATCCAGATATACCACATCCATTGGCTCCCCGTTATCTACCGCACTGTTAATGTCCTCAAAAAATTCCACTAAATTAGTTAGGCACGACCTGCCCTTTATGACCCCATGCTGCGTCTGCCCAATGGGACAATTTCCATCCAGATGCCTCGCTATTTCTTCCTTGATGATAGATTCAAGCATCTTCCCTACTACCGAAGTTAGGCTCACTGGCCTATAATTACCCGCTTTCTGCCTACCTCCTTTTTTAAACAGTGGTGTCACGTTTGCTAATTTCCAATCCGCCGGGACCACCGCAGAGTCTCGTGAATTTTGGTAAATTATCACTAGTGCATTTGCAATTTCCCTAGCCATCTCTTTTAGCACTCTGGGATGCATTCCATCAGGTCCAGGAGACTTGTCTACCTTTAGCCCCATTAGCTTGCCCATCACTACCCCCTTGGTGATAACAATCCTCTCAAGGTCCTCACCTGTCATAGCCTCATTTCCATCAGTCACTGGCATGTTATGTGTCTTCCACTGTGAAGACCGACCCAAAAAACCTGTTCAGTTCCTCAGCCATTTCCTCATCTCCCATTATTAAATCTCCCTTCTCATCCTCTAAAGCACCAATATTTACCGTAGCCGCTCTTTTTTGTTTTATCTCTTTGTAGAAACTTTTACTATCTGTTTTTATATTCTGAGCAAGTTTACTCTCATAATCTATCTTAATCTTCTTTATAGCTTTTTTAGTAGCTTTCTGTTGCCCCCTAAAGATTTCCCAGTCCTCTAGTCTCCCACTGATCTTTGCTACTTTGTATGTTTTTTCCTTCAATTTGATACTCTCCCTTATTTCCTGAGATATCCACAGTTGATTTTCCCTCCTTTTACCATCCTTCCATTTTGTTGATCTCAACCTTTGCTGAGCACTGTGAAAAATCACTTGGAAGGTTCTCCACTGTTCCTCAACTGTTTCACCATAAAGTCTTTGCTCCCAGTCTACCTTAGCTAGTTATTCTCTCATCCCATTGTAATCTCCTTTGTTTAAGCACAAAACACTAGTGCTGGATTTTACCTTCTCACCCTCCATCTGTATTTTAAATTCCACCATATTGTGATCGCTCCTTCCGAGAGGATCCCTAACTATGAGCTCCTGAATCAATCCTGTCTCATTACACAGGACCAGATCTAGGACCGCTTGTTCCCTCGTAGGTTCCATTATATACTGTTCTAGGAAACTATCGCGGATACATTCTATAAACTCCTCCTCAAGGCTGCCTTGACCGACCTGGTTAAACCAATCGACATGTAGATTAAAATCCCCCATGATAACTGCTGTACTATTTCTACATGCATCAGTTATTTCTTTGTTTATTGCCTGCCCCACCATAAAGTTACTATTTGGTGGCTTATAGACTACTCCTATCAGTGACTTTTTCGCCTTACTTTTCCTGATTTCCACCCAAATGGATTCAACCTTATCCTCCAAAGTACCGATGTCATCCCTTACTGTTGCCCGGATGTCACTCTTAAATAACAGAGCTACACCACCTCCCTTACCATCCACTCTGTCCTTCCGAATAGTTTGATACCCTCGGATATTTAACTCCCAGTCGTGACCATCCTTTAACCATGTTTCAGTAATGGCCACTAAATCATAGTCATTCACGATGATTTGCGCCATCAACTCATTTACCTTATTCCGAATACTACGAGCATTCAGGTAAAGTACACTTATGTTGGCTTTTTTACCTCTGTTCTGAATCTTAACACCTCGATCAGTAACCTCTCCTAAGTTATATTTCCTCTTAACCTTTCTTCTAATTTTCCTTGTCGTTGAACTCATATCTTCATGTAACAACCTGCCACGTCGCTTACCATTAATGTTTTCACTTCCCGTTTTATCCTTTTAGTATTCCTGGTCCTATCCACTGAGCTCCCCTCAGTCACTGTACCTTGTACTGTTTTGCTTTTTGATTTTTGACTATGGCTTCTCTGCCTTACACTTTCCCCCTTACTGCCTTTTGTTTCTGTCCCTGTTTTACTACCTTCCAACTTCCTGCTTCGGTTCCCATCCCCCTGCGTCATGACGCGTTCAAACTATGGCACCGCCCATTTGAAGAAACACTGGTCTGCAAGAGGCAGACGCTGTTTAAACTGCAGGAAGCCAGGCCACTATGCAGCCCTGTGCAGATCTGCATCACTAGTCAAGAGCCAGCGCTCCCAATTCCGACGACGGCACATCCAAAGTGTGCAACAACGCCTACAGGATTCTGATCCCGGCAGTGCAACGGATCCAGATGCTGAATGCCTGGACAACGCCTACCGTGTGGGCATTATTACAACGTGTGGATATGCCACACCAGACACATCGCAAGTCCAATCGATTCTAGCTGTGGATTCCGAGGACAAATGGCGAGCAGTGATGAAGGTCAACTACTGCCTCATCCAGTTCAAGCTGGACACAGGTGCCTCTGCCAACCTCCTTTCAAAGGCAGACATCAGACACATTAAGAAGCCCCCCACGGTCCTTCCAGCTGCCTGCAAGCTCCTGGATTACAATGGAAATGCCATCACGGCACTGGGATCCTGTCATCTGCACGTATCCAACCGGTACACGCAAGCACGGTTACGCTTTGAAATTGTTAAGCTGGACAGGGCATCCCTACTTGGTGCGCACGCCTGAAAGCAGCTGAACTCTGCACATTGAAAGAGCCAATGTTAGAAGGCTCTTAAACGTTATTATGATGCCCTCAGAGGTGGGGTAGATGGAGGTGGTGGTTACAATGGATGCAGAGAAGGCCTTTGATCGGGTGGAGTGGAATTACTTGTGGGAGGTGTTAGGAAGATTTGGGTTTGTTCAGGGCTTCATTGATTGGGTGCGGTTGTTGTATCAGGGACCAGTAGCAAGTGTGCACACGAATCGGCGGTTGTCGGGCTATTTTAAACTGCACCAAGGGACAAGGCAAGGGTGTCCACTCTCCCCGCTGTTGTTTGCTCTGACCATAGAGCCATTGGCTATGGCGTTAAGAGCTTCCAAGAACTGAAAAGGGCTGGTCAGGGGGTGGGGTGGAGCATCGGGTTTAGCTTTACACAGATGACCTGCTCCTGTACATTTCGTTAGAGGGGATGGGGGAGATTATGCAGATTTTAGGGGAATTTGGCAGGTTCTTGGGGTATAAATTGAATATGGGGAGAAGCGAGATGTTCGCGATCCAGGCGAGGGGGCAGGAGAGGAGACTGGGAGAGCTGCCGTTTAGAATGGTAGGAAGGAGCTTTCGCTATCTGGGAATCCAGGTAGCACAGGAATGGGAGACATTGCACAAGTTAAACTTGCCCCGGCTTGTAGAACAATGAAGGAGGACTTCAGGAGATGGGACATGCTCCCGCTGTCACTGGCGGAGAGGGTACAGAACGTAAAAATGCCGGCCCTCCCCAGAGTTCTATTTGACTTTCAGTGTCTCCCCATCTTTATCCTGAGGGCCTCTTTTAAATGGGTGACGAAGGTGATTTTGGGCTTTGTGTGGGTGGGTAAAACCCCACGATTGAAGAAAGTGTTGGTGGAGCGTAGTCGGGTGTGTTGCCGATCGGCACCGGAGTAATGTCGCCAATTAATAATGATGCTCTTTCGAGTTGCCAGGTATCAAATGATACCACCACAAGGTTTTACCGGATATCGATCAAAGACCTAACATCCAGTTAGTTAGTTCAAGTTCAATGATAGTTTATTTACACACAAGAATTACTTCGACATGCAACATAAAACATTACAAGCCAAATTACACCTAACACTACAACAACCTGTACTTAACTTCAGGCACCCGGCTTTATGCGTGGCTGGGTCTGGAGAAGTGACTTTGTTTCTGAGCTGGGCTCATCCGTCTCGTAGCGATAGTTGGCCTTGAACTTGCTTCTGGTTGTGATGCTGCAATTGGTTTTAGGCGTAAGCCGGGGCCAAGAGAGTGCCGGTGCACCGGGGCCAAGAGAGACTGAACACATGGCAGTGTCTCTTTTTATCCTTTGGGAGTTTTGTGCTCTTTTAGGCGGTCCTTAGCTTTGGACCCAATAATTCGGCATGCTTCGATTACTGCCTTTGATTTTAGCCAATAAAGGGGCGGGTGCCTTGATGGCTGAGCGTGTCCTGAGCGGTCACTGACCTTGGCTGTTTGGGCCTCCTGGGTGAAGGGAGTGGCGCCGATGAGTTTGTATCTGATACCTGAGTACAAGTCTTTTGATCTGGGGAAATGGGCCATTAGTATGCAAATTGGCTGGGGGTTTCGATAGTGTCTGGTTATCTAGTGACAAATATACACTTAAGCTTTGAGTTCGTCTGGATCCTGCATTGGCCATATTTCCCGTGATTCTTTGCAAGTGGCCATATTTCCCTTTGTAAGTGGCCATCCCAGATGGTTACAGGGGGAGGGTGGGTTGGCGCTGCCGAACTTTTGTAACACTACTACTAATATAGCCATGATTAGGATGAGGGTAGTAGCGGAGGGTCGGTGAGGGAGCGAGTAGAAGCGGCAGTAAGAACACAGGTTTGGGGGCACTGATAACGGCACCTCTGCCGTTCTAGCCGGTCCGGTACTCCACAAGCCCGGCGGTAGTGGCGACTCTGAGAGTCTGGGGGCAGTGGAGGAAATATAGAAGAGCGGAGAGAGCATCGGTTTGGGCCCTGATTTACAACAACCATCAGTTTGTGCGGGAAAACTGGATGGAGGGTTTCGGAGATGGCAGAGAGCAGCATTGAGAGGATGCGAAATATATTTATAGGCAGGGCTTCCCTCGCTTCAAGGATTTAGAGGAGAAATTTGAACTGCAAGCAGGGAATGGGTTCATATATCTGCAGGTACGGGATTTTCTGAGAAGGCAGGTTCTGACCTTCCCGCTCCTGCCACCACGGGGGATACAGGACCGGGTAGTTTCCAGAACATGGGTGGGAGAGGGGAAGGTATCAGATATCTGCAAAGAACTTATGGAGTCAGAGGAAACTCAGATAGAGGAACTAAAGGGCAAGTGGAAAGAGGAGCTAGGGGGAGAGATAGAGGCGGGTCGGTGGGCAGATGCCTTAAGCAGGGTTAACACATCCTCATCATGTGCCAGGCTTAGCCTGATACAATTTAAGGTAGTTCACCGGGCACACATGACGGGGGCCCGGATGAGCAAGTTCTTTGGGGCAGAGGACAGGTGTGCGAGGTGCGCGGGAGGTCCAGCAAACCATATGTTTTGGGCATGCCCGAAGCTTGGAGGGTTTTGGCAGGGTTTCGCTAAGGTTATGTCCACGATACTTAAAACAAGGGTGATGCCGAGTCCAGAGGTGGCGATCTTTGGAGTGTCGGAAGAACCGGGAGAGAGAGAGGCTGATGTTTTGGCCTTTGCCTCCCTGGTAGCCTGGAGACGGACCTTGTTAATGTGGAGGGACTCGAAGCCCCCGAAATGAAAGAACTGGATTAATGACAGTGTCTTGAGAAAATAAAGTTCGCCCTGAGAGGGTCAATGCTAGGGTTCGTCCGGTGGTGGCAGCCGTTCGTTGACTTTCTCGGAGAAAATTAAAATGTCAGCAGGTGCAGAAATCTTGGGTGGTTGGGGGGGGGGTTAGGCTATTGTTTCATTGATTGGGGGTGTGAAGAGCGTGATAGGGATGGAAATGTTTTATGTACCATGTTTATGTTGCTGCTATTGTTATTATTATAAAAACTAAAAATACCCCAATAAAATGTTTTTGAAAAAAAATTGCCTTGGTGCTCTATCTGATGGGTGTGGGGGTGGCCTAGTCCAGGCTGGGCATGGGGGGGGGGGGGGGGGGGGGCTGGGGGGACCAGTGCGAGTGGGAGGGCCATGTTCCCCGCCTGACCCCCACACCCCCGCCCTACCCCGACCGTCCCCGGCACCCCCACCAGGGATTCGACGGCACTGTGTGATGAACTGACCAGCTTGCATGCAGGGATCATCCAGGTGGAAGGAGCTACGTGGGCATGGGTCAGAGGTTGGCACACGGTATGGAGCACGGATCTCATCGCAGAGAGGGTTGTCATCATCCTCCATCCCATTGACTAGACCCTCTGTTACTGCCAACCCAGGACCCCCAGCTCGTAGCGCCGCAGGGCTGTGCGTGTGGCGGTTTGGCAGTGTGGGAATTGAGGATGTGTGGGGTTGGGATGTGGTGTCTGTGCCCCTGGCTAATATGCCCCGTCCCTTCCTTCCTGGTTCGTGAACCTGGAGGTGATCAGAGTGTTCTGTGCGCGTTGGCACTGGCGCACACGTAAATGCGGCCTCCTCTGCCTGCCCAGGCCCCATGTACCATCGTCCCCCTCCTCCGAATCCTCCTCATTAGATGAGGCCTGCCCTTCCTCCTCATCCTCCTCGTCCAGCACATCGCCCCCCTGCTGCGCAATGTTGTGGAGGATGCAGCAGGCCACCACGATGCGGGCGACCCTCTCAGGCTCGTACTGGAGGGCCAAAATTGTCCAGGCACCTGAAGCGCATCTTCAGTAGGCCGAAGTACCACTCAATCACACCCGGTCGCTGTATGGGCGTCGTTGTAGCGGGTTTCCGCGTCAGTCTTTGGCCTCTGGATAGTTGTCACAGCCCCTGCCACAGTGGGTAACTCCTGTCACCCAGGAGCTAACCCCTCAGCCGAGGGGGAGGGAGGGTGACCCTCGAACATGTCAGGGACCGCCGACTGTGCCAGGATGAAGGAACCGTACACACTGCATGGTTTTCGGACACAGAGGTGTACAATGCGCAGCTGATGATCACAGACCAGCTGAATGTTCATCGAGTGGAACCCCTTTTGGTCCATGTACAGCGGCCTGTTATCCGCAGGTACCCGTAGGGGCACATGCATCCCGTCGACCACCCCCTGGACCCGGGGCATCCCGGCCATGGCGGCGAACCGTGCTGCCCGGGCATCCTGGTGGGCTCGGTTCACATGGAAATGGATGTATTGCTCCGCCTAGTCATGACGGCGTTGATGCCCCTGTACACCGAGGTCTTAGAGAATCCGGACAGGTCCCCACTCGGCGACTGAAAGGACCCCATGCGTAGACGTTCAGGGCGACCATCACCTTGACGGTCACTGGGAACGGGTGTCTTCCCCCATACCCCTGCGGTGCCAGGTGTGCCATCATCTGGCAGATGTGCTGCACTATCTCTCTGCTCACCCAGGGTCTCCGACGGCATGTCTGGTCCGACAGGTCCTTGAAGGAGAGGCAGTGCCAATACACACAAGGCCTCAAGCAGCACCTCCTTCCTCGGCCTGTTGGGCGGCCGGCCCTCCAGCCTGTGCGGCTGCCACCTGCCCGTCTGCAGCCCGATCCTCTGCAGCCTGGTTCTCTGCAGCCCATTTCTCTGTAGCCCGGTCCTCTGCAGCCTGTTCCTCTGCAGCCCATTCCTCTGCGGCCCGGTCCTCTGCTGGCTGCTCCACTGCTGCCCACTCAGCTGCTGCCCACTCCCCTGCTGCAGCTTCCCCCTCCTCCCGGAGCGGCTCCCGCTCACGTGGCCGCAGAACATCTTGCTGAGCTGCGACCATCACCAGGGCAGCCACCATTGCTAGTTGAACGCCAAACGCCATTGTCTGCAGGGGGTGAAAAGTCAACCTGTTAGCATGGTGCATACTCTCATGCCCAACCAGGTATCATGGGCTACACGTTGGCCCTGGTTTGCAGTGCGGGCTTTGCCCCCACATGTCCCTCCCCCACCCCCTTACCCCCTGCCCCATCGGTGGGTGTCCAGCACCGTCGGTGCCCCCGGTCCTACGCCCGTCCCTGCTGCCAGGGGTACCGTTGCTGGCACTGTCCTCACTGGAGATTGCCCTGGGTGGAAACCGGTGGATGGCAGCCGGTTGGGCGGGGAGTTTGGGGCCGGATGGGGAGGACTCGCTGTGGCAGGGGGTGGTTGTGCGGTGGTGGGCGCACCCATACGGCAGGTGTCACTGTGTAGAACCAGCGGCCGGGGTGGGTGGTCAGTGGGTGCGCACCAAGATGACAGCCGTAATGGCCGTCGGTGCCTGGGCATCGCCCCAGTCCTGTGGGGGGGCACCTCGACTGCTCCGTCTGTTTCCCCCCCTCCCCCGGCCTTGGCAGGGGCCTCCCCCACCACAGCCAGCACGGTCAGCCCAGCCGGTGTCCGGGCCGGCAGCCCGCAGTTACTCCACGCCATTTCCTACCTGCTCTCTCTCGCTCAGCAGCCAGGACGCCAGGTTCACGATTTTTGAGACCACATATGAACCACACCATCGGGAACTCAGCCAATCGGAGGCGGTGAATCTCAGAGGCCTCGGAAAATAGGGCGTCAGGTCCACTAATGATATGCCTACTGTACTTTAACGGCATGCGGTGAGCGACGCATTTATACCATTTTCGGGGTGCTGGAGCATCCCGATTTGATGTCAAACCTGCGCCTGCCCCAATTTTGGCATCGGAGGCTACTCTCCGCCCAATCACCTTTCCCGATTTCGGTGTCGGCAAGCGGAATATCCCACGTAGTTCTGTTTATTTTGGAATTTTTGAGACAAAAAGAGCACGGGAGGAGCTGGGTGTTTAACAAGAGAGCAGCTGATTGGTGAGTGCATTCTGGTGGGTATTTTTCAAACATATTAAATTGGAAGTCATTGTTTTAGCAAGGGTTGGGACTTAGTTGATTTATTCTTTTTTAAATATAAAACATTCTAAAGTTTTAAATATAAAGCATTTAGCCATGTCAGGAGAGCTCCTCCTGCTCCATGTGGGCATTCCCAGTCCCCGGGATCAGCATATGTGCAGGAAGTGTGTCCAGCTGCACCTCCTGGAAGTTCAGGTTTCAGAGCTGGAAAGGCAGCTGCGGACACTGTGGAGATGTGGTTGAGGGAGGGACAGGATTGGCAGCTCAACATCCCAGGATATAGAATCTTCAAACGAGATAGAGGAGTGGGTAAAAGAGGAGGAGGCATTGCATTATCAGTTAAGGAGGCAGTTACCGCAATAAGGGGAGGTGATATTTTGGAGGGGGCATCAAATGAATCTTGGTGAGTAGAGCTTAGGAATAGAAAGGGGACAGCCACATTGTTTGGTGTTTATTATAGACTTCCAGATAGTCAGCGGGAAATTGAGGAGCAAATATGTGCACAATTCGTGGTGGTGTGTAAAATAACAATCGTGTAGTTATATTAGGTGATTTCAACTTTCCCAACATTAATTGGAATAGTCATAGTGTTAAGGGCTTAGATGGTGTGAAGTTCTTAAAATGTATACAGGAGAACCTTTTAGGTCAATATGTAGAGGGTCCAACAAGGGACGGCGCAGTGTTGATAATTCTGGGGAATGAAGCCAGACAGATTATCATAGAATTTACAGTGCAGAAGGAGGCCATTTGGCCATCAAGTCTGCACCGGCTCTTGGAAAGAGCACCCTACCCAAGGTCGACACCTCCACCCTATCTCCATAACCCAGTAACCCCACCCAACACTAAGGGCAATTTTGGACACTAAGGGCAATTTATCATGGCCAATCCACCTAACCTGCACATCTTTGGACTGTGGGAGGTGTTAGTGGGGGAGCATTTTAGTGATAGCGACCACAACATGATACAATTTAAGCTTGTTATGGACAAAGAAATAGACAAGTCACAAAAAAAGATTTTGGTTGGGGAGAATGGATTTTCGTAAAATAAGGTAGGATCTAGCCAAGGTAGACTGGGAAGAGTTACTTGTGGGGAAATCTACAGAAGAGCAGAAGGGGGGTGTTCAAAAATGAAACGGGGAGGGTACAGGCTCAACATATTCTCTCAAAGGAATAGGATGGAGTAACAAGCCCCGAGAACCATGGATGACCAGAGATATTTAGGATACGATGAGAAGGAAAGAGAGGATTTTAGAAAGTACAAAGGGAACAAATCAACAGAGGCATTAGTGGAGTAGGGAAAGTGCAGGATGGAGCTTAGGAAAGCAATTAGGAGAGCAAAGAAAGCATATGAGAAAACTCTGGCTGGTAAAAGTAGAGAAAATCCCAGGATATTCCAAAAGTATATCAATGGGAAGAGGATAACTAGGGCCCATTAGGGACCAAGTGGGCAATCTGTGGGTGGAGCCAGAGGACATTGGGAGGGTGTTGAACTAATACTTTGCATCTGTCATCACCCAAGAGAATGAGGATGTGGGTATAGAACTCAGGGAGAGAGACTGATGTTCTTGAGCAAATTGTCAGAGGGAGTGACAAGGTATTGGAATTGCTGGCAGGCTTAAAAGTGGACAAATTTCCAGGTTCAGCTGAATTGTGTGCCAGGATTCTGTGAGAGGCGAGGGAGGAGATTGCAGGGATTCTGACCTAAATTTTTAATCCCTCTCTGGTCATGAGGGAGGTGCCAGAGGACTGGAGAACAGCTAATGCGGTTCCACTATTTAAGGAGGGTTGTAGAGATAAGCCAGAGAACTACAGACAAATGAGTCTCACGTCAGTGCTGACAAAACTATTGGAGAAAATTCTGAAAGGGAGACTCCACCTCCACTTGGCAAGGCAAGGTTTGATCAGGAATAGTCAGCATGGCTTTGTCAGAGGGAGATCACGCCTAACAAATTTGATTGAATTTTTTGAGGAAGTGACCAGATATGTAGATATGTAGCACTGTTGATGTAGTTTACATGGATTTCAGCAAAGCCTTGGACAAGGTTCCACATGGGAGATTTATAAAGAAGGTAAATGCAAATGGGATACAGGGTAACTTTATAAGGTGGATACAAAATTGGCTAAGTTACAGGAGACAGAGTCTTATGACAGACGGCTACTTTAGTAACTGAAAGCCAGTGACCTGTGGCACACCACAGGGATCTGTGCTCGGTCCCCTATTATTTGTAATTTGTATAAACAACATAGATGACTATGTGTGGGGTAGGATCAGTAAGTTTGCGGATGACACAAAGATTGGCCAGGTGGTTAACAGTGAAGTTGAGTGTCTTAGGTTACAGGAAGATATAGACGGGATGGTCAAATGGCAGATAAGTGGCAGATGGAAGCCTGTAAAGTGTAAGATGATGCATTTTGGAAGGAGTAATTTAACAAGGAAGTATTCAATGAATGGCATGCTGCTCAGTAGTTTTGAGGAACAAAGAGACTTTGGCATATTTGTCCATAGATCTCTGAAGGCACGAGGGCAGTTAATAAGGTGATGAAAAAGGCATATGGGACACTTTCCTTTATCAATCGAGGCATAGATTACAAAAGCAGGGAGATTATGATGGAGTTTATAGAACTTTGGTGAGGCCACAGCTGAAGTAGTGTGTGCAATTCTGGTCGCCACATTATAGGAATTGGATTGAATTTGTTTATTGACACATGTAGCGAGGTTTAGTGAAAAGTATTATAAGATAAACATAAAATACACAATGTAAGTACATAGACACAGGCATCGGGTGAAGCATACAGGAGTTTACTCCTACTCAGTAAAGAAGATGTGTGAAGAGATCAGATCAGTCCATAAATCCATCAGTCCATAAGAAGGTCAGTTAGGAGTCTGGTAACAGCGGAGGATGTGATTGCACTGAAGCAGGTGCAGAGGAGATTCACCAAGATGTTGCCTGGGATGGAACATTTAAGTTATGTCATGCGAGAGTGCCTTTAAGAACTGGATGTTTAAGCAATGTACCTTTAAGAAAACAGTGATATCATAGAGTGGGTGGAGCTCAGCTCAGGTCAGCCATTTTGCAGGTTTTTAGTTTCAGTTTAAAAAGCAGTGTCTGTGTGTTTCCAGAGAGCTGCAAGTTTTGCAGTTTGGTTTTGCTGAGAGCAGTTTAAAAGTAGAAAGCCAGTTTGCGACAGTCTCTGCCATTCTACATAACATATATATATCCTTTAACCTGATGTGATACTGTTTAAAGGTGTTAAGTCTCTTGGAAGTTTGAAGGAACATTTTAAGGAATTATTTACTGTTGCAATATTTTCTGAGTTATCTTTGAAGTACGTGGTGTTAAGAGTGCCAATGTTTATTTATGATGTTAAGTTGAGTCCATGGAATAAACAGTGTTTTGTGTTTAAAAACCCACGTGTCCATAATTGGAATCCCACACCAAGGGAAAAAGCCATGTGCTCGGAAAAGCAACAAATACATTAAAGGGAGAGGTTGGTTGAACTCCATGATACATTTTGGGGTTCTGAAAAGCCTCGCCCATAACAATTGGGGGCTTGAGGGGGATAAAAGTCTAAAAGATTAGCTTTCGTGAACTTAAAGACAGTGAAGGATTGTTGCTTTTCCGGTGTGGTATTTTAGTTTAAATGGGGAGAGTGTTGTGAACAATGGCTCTTTCAGAGGATCAGAAGTTTTTTGGGGTGGAGAATGTCACACGTAGTACTTTACGGGCAGAAACGAAACGCAGACTGTTAGATTTGGCAAAAACATTGCAGTTAACCTTACCTGATAAAATGCGAAAAGATGAGGTAATTATGGCGGTGGTTAAACATTTAAAGTTGCCTGAGATAGAGTTTAACTCACTGGAAATGGCAAAAATTCAGTTGCAAATTAAACAAATGGAACATCAGAAAGAATTAAAGCGGCTGGAATACGAGAGTGAGAGAGAGGAAAAAGAAAAAGAAAGAGAGAGAGAGGAAAAAGAAACCGAGAGAGAAGAAAGGAGAAATGTTATAACCTGCCTGCTTACCATTGGCTGGGGACTAATGACAATCCCACAATCCTGTGGGAGTATGAGCTTCCCCAATGAGGGGGGCGGAGAAATCATTAGCAGACTCCCTGTATCAATAAAGCTAGCCAGTTTGGAACTGGCAGGAAGGAGTAAGCAGCAAGAGAGTTTGCTGCTGTTATGTATATATATATGTTATTGTAAATAAATGTTATTTCTTGTATCCTTGAAACTCGTGCTGGATTCTTCGCGGTCCTCACAAAACTGGCGACGAGGGTTACAGTGAATAGCTGTCTACATTGCTGAAGCCATCTCCCTGGATTTTTGTTGGATACGGGTTGGAAGTTGTTTTCTATTACACCATGCCTCTGTACGTTTGGATGTTTTTGATACAGCGCTGGAAAGCTGGAACCAGTATGCACAACGGATGCGTTACTATTTCCGGGCAAACAACATCACTGAAAACGAGCGCCAGGTGGTCATATTGCTCACCGCCTGTGGCCCGCATATGTTTGGGGTGATTAGGAGCCTTACGTACCCAGCTGAGCCGGACACCAAAACATTTGAGGAACTTGCGAATTTAGTGGGGCAGCATTTTAACCCAGCCCCGTTCACGATAGTCCATTACCAGTTGAGAGCTGCTGAGAGGACCCCAGGAGAATCCCTTGCTGATTTTCTATCCAGGCTATGCAGGATTGCGGAGTACTGTGACTATGGTGAGACCTTGTCAGAAATGTTACGCAACCGTTTGGATGGCGGTATTAACAATGCGGCCACACAGAGAAAGTTGTTAGCTCAGCCAACATTGACTTTTCAACAGGCCATTCGAATAGTATTGTCCCGAGAGAGTGCCGAACAAGGAGTGCAGGAGATACAGGGAATGGAAGTGCATGCCTTGGGGCGCAACCCCTTCCGTCCGAAAATGTCCCCCCCGCACTCCTGCGGTACCTTGGGTGAGACGATGTCCGGATCAACGCCAGTGGCCGTCGGACATTCCTCCCCAAAGGGAGCTTTCTCCAGAATCAATGGATGAGGAGCCATGTCCATGTCAGACTTGTAAGCACCCACCCCGTCGCGGACGCCAGTCCTGGGGGCGCCAGAGGCACCGTCGTTCCAACCGAAACTGGGACCAGCCCAGGGGCCGTACCTACCATGTGGATGAACCTGCGGTGACTACTCCTGAGGACGTGGAGACGGAGGACGACTGCCTGCAGCTGCATTGTGTGGCAGCTCCCCGTGTGGCCCCCATTAAGGTGACGTACGGGTCAATGGGCACCCGCTCGAGATGGAGTTGGACACTGGCGCAGCGGTCTCCGTGATCGCCCAGAGGACATTCGACCGCATCAAGCAGGGTATACAGACCCTTACATTAACCGACACACAGGCCAGGTTGGCCACCTACACGGGGAACCATTAGACATCGCAAGAACTACGATGACCCCTGTTGTTTGTGGACGCCAGGAGGGGCGTTTCCCACGTATCGTGGTGCGCGGCCATGGGCCCAGCCTGTTGGGTCAGGACTGGTTGCACCATTTGCGGTTGCAGTGGCAGCACATCCTCCAAACAGTTTCTGGAGGGTTGACTGAGGTGCTAGGATGATACCCAGATGTATTCCAGCGCGGTTAGGGGAAAATAAAAGGGGCCGTAGCCCATATCCAAGTCGAACCAGGAGCCACGCCGCGCTATTTCCGGGCGCGCCCGGTGCCTTACGCCTTGCTCGAGAAGGTAGAAGGGGAGCTCACTCGTTTGGAAATTATCAGAAATTATTGGGTATTATCAGGCCCGTCCGTTTTGCTGACTGGTCAGCACCAATTGTACCTGTAATGAAGCCAGATGCCACAGTTCGCTTGTGTAGCGACTATAAACTTACAGTGAATACGGCTTCCCGACTCAACCGATATCCAATGCCTCACATAGAGGATCTCTACGCAAAGCTTGCAGGTGGACTCTCATTCACAAAATTAGATATGAGTCACGCCTACCTACAGTTGGAGCTGGGACCTGTCTCCCGACCATATGTAACAATTAATACACACCGGGGCCTGTATGAATATACACGTTTTCCCTTTGGAGTATCCTCTGCCTGCGCCATTTTTCAACGCGTTATGGAGGGCATTTTGAGAGGTTTACCGCTTGTCGCTGTCTACTTAGATGACGTTTTGATGACAGGGACGTCGGAGCAGGAACATTTGGAAAATCTGGAGGCTGTCCTTAGACGCTTTTCGGAGGCTGGAGTCCATTTACATCACACAAAGTGCGTCTTTCAGGCGAAGGAAGTAGTCCACCTGGGTTATCGGGTGGACCGCGAAGGTTTGCACCCCGTCGCAGAGAAGGTGCGTGCGATTCAACAGGCCCCCGCCCCGACTGACACTTTGCATCTTCGTTCTTTTCTTGGCCTCGTAAACTATTACGGGAAGTTCCTCCCCAATCTGGCAACTACGCTGGCGCCGTTGCACCTTCTGCGAAAGAAAAATCACACCTGGGTTTGGGGTCAGCCGCAAGAAACCGCTTTCCGGCGGGTAAAACAACAATTGTCGTCGTCTGGGTTACTAACCCATTATGATCCTGGAAAGCCTTTGCTCGTCACATGTGATGCATCCCCGTCTGGCATTGGGGCCGTCCTGTCCCACAAGATGGAGAACGGGGCCGAGCGGCCGATAGCTTTCGCCTCCCGCACATTAACTGCAGCGGAAAAAAAGTACTTGCAGATCGAGAAGGAGGGCCTGGCAGTGGCCTTTGCGGTGAAACGTTTCGACCAGTACATGTATGGCCGCCACTTCACTATCGTGACTGATCATAAGCTTCTGCTGGGACATTTCAGAGAGGATAAGTCAATACCGCCCATTGCTTCCAAACAGATCCAGCGCTGGGCTTTGTTGCTCGCTGCATACGAGTATTCTCTGGAGCACAATCCAGGAACGCAGATAGCGAATGACGATGCACTGAGCCGATTGCCTTTATCGACCGGCCCCATGTCGACCCCCATGACCGGTGAGGTGGTTGCAACCCTAAATTTTATGGACACCTTGCCTGGCACGGCATCACAGATCCGTGAGTGGACCCAGACGGAGCCAGTCCTGTCAAACATTCAACACATAGTCCTGCATGGTGGGCAGCATAGACAGCTCCCAGGCGAGTTGCGGGCATTTTCCTCCAAGCTGTCAGAATTCAGCGTGGAAGACGGCATCCTCTTGTGGGGGACGCGTGTGATTGTCCCGGAAAAAGGACAGGAGCTAATACTAAGAGACTTGCACAATGGGCATCCAGGTGTGACCAAAATGAAAATGTTGGCCCGGAGTTATGTTTGGTGGCCAGGCCTCGACACCGACATTGAGAAGGTGACCCAAAGCTGCTCCATTTGTCAGGAGCATCAGAAGCTTCCGCCGGCCGCGCCCCTACATCACTGGGAATGGCCAGGGCGGCCTTGAGCGCGGTTGCATGCTGATTTCGCCGGCCCTTATCAAGCATCCATGTTCCTTTTATTAATCGACGCCCAGTCTAAATGGCTAAAGGTGCATAAGATGCTAGGCACAATGTCCTGCGCAACAATTGAGAAGATGCTTTTGCCTTTTAGCACACATGGCCTCCCCGAGGTGCTGGTCACGGATAACGCCACTCCATTCACCAGTGAGGAGTTTGCGAGGTTCATGAAGATGAACGGCATACGCCATATCCGCACTGCCCTTTACCACCCGGCTTCAAATGGGTTGGCAGAGCGCGCAATGTAGACATTCAAACGAGGCCTAAAAAAGCATTCTTCCGGGTCAATGCACACGAGACTGGCTCGCTTTTTGTTTTCGTATAGAACCACCCCCCATGCAGTGACTGGGGTAGCTCCCGCAGAACTCCTAATGGGCCGGAGACTTCGCACCCGTCTTAGTATGGTTTTCCCGGACATTGGCGCAAAAGTACGCCGCACACAAGAACGGCAGGGGCAGGGTTTTTCTCGGCATCGGCCAATTCGGCAGTTTGCGCCCGGTGACCCAGTGTTCGTTCGAAATTTTGCAGGTGGTACTCAGTGGGGCCCTGCGTAATCTTTTGCCAAACGGGCCCTATATCTTACCAGGTGCAAGCCCAGGGTCGTGTCCAGCGCAAATATGTAGACCACGCTCGGTCCAGAAGGCTATCCTTTCCAAAGATTCCCCGCCCCCGGAGCTCATTTCTACAGCCGCTGAGACCAGAAACAATGGAAAGTAGTCCTCACAATCTTTCTCTGGTGCCTCACTCAAAGCCTGCGCAGGTCATTACAGAACCGCGCGGAGATAGAGACACCAAGATGACAGAGGCAGCAGACTCTGACTCCGAGATGGAGACACAGGACGCATCAGAGGGGGAATCCTCGGGCCCACGAGCCGTGGATGTACAACCGTTACGCCGTTCATCGCGGAAGCACCGGTCTCCGTCTCATTACACGCCGCCCGATCCAGCGCCTCATGCAAATGGTGTCCGGCCTGCAGCAAATCGAGTCCGACGCCCTCCTTCGCCAGGGTCTTCGGTGGATTCCTTGGACTTCGGGGGGGAGGGATGTTATAACCTGCCTGCTTACCATTGGCTGGGGACTAATGACAATCCCACAATCCTGTGGGAGTATGAGCTTCCCCAATGAGGGGGGCGGAGAAATCATTAGCAGACTCCCTGTATAAATAAAGCTGGCCAGTTTGGAACTAGCAGGAAGGAGTAAGCAGCAAGTGAGGTTGCTGCTGTTACGTATATATATGTTATTGTAAATAAATGTTATTTCTTGTATCCTTGAAACTCGTACTGGATTCTTCGTGGCCCTCACAAAAAGAAAAGAAAGAATAGCCCTAGCAGAACAAAAAGATAAAGAGAGGGAGTTTGAACTTCAGAAAATGCCCATGAAATATGACAATTAGTTAAAATTGGCAGACGTAAAGGGAAACGTACAGTTGGATGATAGTGATGAGGATAGTGAGAAAGAGCATCATAGTTGAAGGCTTGGTGGGAATCTATTCAAATATGTCCAAGCATTGCCAAGGTTTGACGAGAAGGAAGTGGAAGCCTTTCTCATTTCATTTGAGAAGGTAGCTAAACAAATGAAATGGCCACAGGACATGTGGGTATTACTGATTCAAACAAGCTGGTAGGTAGAGCTAGTGAAGTGTTTGCATCACTACCGGAGGAGGTATCTGGAACGTATGAGGAGGTGAAAAAATCCATCTTAAGTGCAAATGAGCTAGTGCCTGAAGCTTACAGACAAAGGTTTAGAAATTTAAGGAAAGAATTTGGTCAAACATACATGGAGTTTGAAAGGCTCAAACAGAGTAATTTTGATAGGTGGATAAGGGCTTTGAAAATAGGCCAAATGTATGAAGATCTGAGAAATTATATTTTTGGAGGAGTTTAAAAATTCAATTCCTGATGTAGTGAGAACTCATGTGGAAGAACAGACGGTTAAAACTGCGAGATTAGCAGCGGAAATGGCAGATGATTATGAATTAGTTCATAAATCAAAGGTTGGTTTCCGACATCAGTTTCAGCCGGTGAGGGATAGAAACTGGGGACATGAGAAATACTCAAGTGGTAAAGGTAAAGGTGATCTGATGGGAGACAATAAAGAGAGTGTACCTCAGATGAAATCCAGGAGGGTGGTAAAGAAATGAAAAGTTTCAGATGTTTTCACTGTAATAAACTAGGACATGTAAAGTCACAGTGTTGGTGGTTGAAGAAAAGCACTGGGAAGGCTGATGTGGTAAAACAGGATAAGGCAGTGGGGTTTGTTAGAGTGGTAAAGGAAAGCCCAAGGGAAGTGAAGGAGGTGCAAATGATTGTACAGCCTGTTCAAGAAATAATTTTTAAGAAGGTGCCAGATGTCTTTAAAGAATTTACTTCTGTGGGTAAAGTTTACTCATGTGTATCGGGAGAAGCAGGTAAAGAAGTCACAATTTTAAGAGATACAGGGGCTAGTCAATCTTTAATGGTAAGAGATGAGGAATTATGTAGTTTGGAAAGAATGTTGCCAGAAAAGGTGGTGATATGTGGAATTCAGGGTGAGAGGAGTAGCGTTCCATTATATAAGGTAAGGTTGGAAAGTCCAGTGAAGAGTGGTGAAGTGGTAGTAGGAGTAATATAGAAACTATCTTGTCCAGGAATACAGTTTATCTTGGGTAATGATATAGGTGGATCGCAGGTGGGAGTGATGCCTACTGTGGTGGATAAACCAGTGGAAAATCAGTCAACTGAAGTGGCGAAGGACGAATATCCTGGGATTTTTCCAGATTTTGTAGTAACACGTTCGCAAAGTCACAGGTTAAGACAAGAGGAGAAATCAAAGAGTGAAGATGAAGTTGAAGTGCAATTATCAGAAACGATTTTTGATCAGATGGTTGAAAAAGAACAAGAACAGGTGGAGGATGAGGCGGATATTTTTAGTTCAGGAAAATTGGCGGAGTTACAACAGAAAGATTTAGAAATAAAACGGATATATCAGAAAGCATATACGGAGGAGGAATCTGAGAGTATACCAGAGTTTTATTACTGTAAAAATGATGTCTTGATGAGAAAATGGAGACCTGTACATAAAGTGGGTAGAAAGTGGGCAGAAGTTCATCAAGTAGTATTGCCGGTAGGGTATAGAAAGGAGGTGTTGAACTTTAGAGAATGATTAAATAGAGCAGGTGAATTGGATTGACAGCATTTAAAAGGTGCACAACATGTGATGAAACGGGTAGCGGACAAGAAATCCAAAGTTCATAGTTTTGCTTGTGGAGATAAAGTTTTCGTATTGTTACCAGTGGTAGTTGAATCTTGAAAAGCAAGGTTTTGTGGACCTTATCAGTTTGAAAGGAAATTGAGGTGAATTATGTGGTAGAAACATAGATAGAAGGAAGACTCACCGAGTGTGTCATGTGAATATGCTTAAAAGGTACTTTGAAAGGGAAGGAGAGAAAAAGGAGGCGATTTTAATGGTTCTAATTAAAAGTGACGAACCAAATTTGACATAGCTCAAATTAAATTGGAAAATGAGGATGATCTTCAAAATTGGGAAAAATTGTTGAGTTACCTTCCAGAGTAAAAACGGACTGACCTGAAAGAGTTATTGATATCACATGAGCAAGTTTGTTGAGATAATTTGGGAAGTACTAAAATGGCTATACATGATGTAGATGTGGGAAATGCTGTTCCAATCAAACAACATCCATATAAACTTAACCCTTTAAAATTGGCACAGGTTAACAAAGAGATTGAAAGTGTGCTTAAAAATGGCATAATTGAAGTGGGTTGCAGCCAATGGAGCTCACCCATAGTGATGGTACCAAAACCAGATGGTACCCAACGGTTGTATGTGGACTATAGATAGGTTAATGCAGTTACAAGAACGGACTCTTATCCTATCTCACGTTTGGAGGATTGCATTGTGAAAGTGGGGCAATCAGCTTTTATTTCCAAACTGGATTTACTTAAAGGTTACTGGCAGGTACCTTTATCCGAAAGGGTGAAGGAGATTTCAGCTTTTGTGACCCAGATGGTATATACCAATTCAAAGTTATGCTATTTGGCCCCAGCCACATTTCAACGGTTAATTAACAAAGTTGTTTCAGGATTACCCAATTGCGCGGTATACATCGACGATCTGGTAATTTTCAGCCAGACATGGAAAGAACATTTGGAACATCTGATGGAGTTATTCAATCGACTTCAGGAGGCGGCTTTGGTGAAAAACCTAGCCAAAAGTGAATTTGGAAAAGCCCAAGTCACTTTCCTTGGCCATACAATCGGACCGGGTCGACTGGTCACATGGGATGTGAAACCAACAGTTATTGGGGAGTTTCTGGTACCCTCAAGACAAAGGGAAATAATATGATTTCTTGACTTGCGTGGATTTGATCGAACATTTGAGAAACAGTTTTGTAGCATGATTGCTCCACTGATGGACTTGCTAAAGAAGCGTAAAAACTTTCAGTGGGCAGCGGACTTTCAACCGGCATTTGACTGCCTGAAAGCTGTGATAACCAATGCTCTTGTGTTGGAGAATTACAAGGGACTCTGTGATCAGATTGAACTAAAGTATCTGACTTTAAAGAGAAATGCCGAGGCTTGGAGAAATGGTTGGATCGTGCAGAGACCTTCTTGTTCAAAGAGACTGTCAATCGAGAAGGAGTTTCAGTTGGAGGAAGAAGAGCGAAGAAAATGGACTATTTTATTATACCTGTTTGCGTGTGTTGTTTTTTGAAACGAAAAAGTATATTTACTGTATGCATTTGTTAAAGGATAGTGAAAAGTTGAAAAATGAAACCATCTTGGTGTTGATGGTTTTTTTTTCTTGGGGGGAGATGTCATGCGAGAGTACCTTGAAGAAATGGGTGTTTAAGAAATGTACCTTTAAGAAATGGGTGTTCATCAGTGATGTCAGAGTGTGGGTGGAGCTGGGCTGTCTGTCAGCTTTTTACTTTCATTTTAGGCTGTTTGCTGCAGGGTGTGTTTTAGTTTTGTTTTTAGAGCTGGATTGCTGCAGAAAGGGTATTAGTCTCTCTCTCTGTAATCTAAAAACTGTAAATCTATCCTTTGGTGATTTAAAACTAATAACTGCTCTCAGTAGTGACTTTAACCTGATGTGCTTCTGTTTAAAGATTTTTTGTTACGTCTTATGGATGTTAAAAGGACAGCTTAAGGATTGCTTAGTGTTGTATTCTTTGGAGGTTGCATTTGAATTGATGGTTGCTAAGATGTTCACTGTATGTTTTAAAAAGATTAACTTGAGTTCACAGAATAAACATTGTTATGCTTTGAAAAATACATTTCCATTGCTGCTGTACCGCACCTGTAGAGTGGGCCGTATGCTCCTCATATCACAATCTATTAAAGGTTGTGGGTCAGGTGAACTCCATGATACACTTTGGGGTTCTCTAAACCCTGGCCCATAACAGATGTTTCTTGTTTAACTGTCCTAGGCATTGTTCAAGGCATTGGTGAGGCCACACCTGGAGTATTGTGCACAGTTCTGTTCCCCTAATTTGAGGAAAGATCTAATGGCATTAGAGGGAGATCAGGGGAGGTTCACTGGATTGATTCCAGAGAAGAGGGGCGGGATTCTCCGGTCGCCGACGCCAAAACCGCGTTCAGCGATCGGCCTGAGAATCAACGTTGCTGCCAAAATCGGGGGCGGTGCCACTCCCGTGATGCTCTGCCCCTCTAAAGCATTACCTGAGGTCTTCCCCCCAATGCTCCTCCCCCGACCGGCCGAGTTCCCGAAAGTGTGGGTCTCTCATGCTATTATTTGTCGGGAACTCGGCGTGGCGGCTGGGGACTGAGTCCAGCGCCTCTACAGTCACGGGGTGGGGTGAGCCGATCCGCGGACAGGGGGAGCTTTGGCAGGGGCTGGGGGCACTGTTGGGGGGTGGTCCGGGGGTCACGAGCCTGGCCAAAGGGGGGCACTATTTGGCAGGCTGGGACCGCGCGCGGCCGGCGCCATGTTACATGGCGCGACTGCTGCAGACCGCCGCCGTGCACATGCACGGCCACGGACCCAGCAATTCTCCGGCCGTATCGGCAGCCAGAGCCGGGTGCTCTATGCTACCTGCCTGCTAGTCCCCCACCAAATGGAGGATCGGTGGCCGTTTTGCGCCGATGTTTCTGTCATAAAACTCCACCGTTCCCACTCCGGAGTCAGGACATAGCCTGAAAGTTGGAGTTTGTCTTGTGAAGAGAGATTGAGCAGTTTAGGCCGATACACTCTAGAATTTAAAAGAATGAGGGGAAATCAAATTGAGGTATACAAGATGATGAAAGGTATGGATAAAGTAGGCGTTGGGCGGATGCTTCCTCTTGTGGGGCATTCCAGAATGAGACATCATAGTCTCAGGATAAGGGGTAGCAAATTTAAAACAGAGATGAGGAGAATCTACTTCTCCCAAAGGATTGTGAATATGTGGAATTTGTTACCCCAGCGTGTGGTGGATGCTGAGGCAGTGAGTAAATTTAAGGAGGTGTTAGACAGATTTCTAATTAGTAATGGGTTGAAGGGTTATGGAGAACGGGCAGGACGTTGGGGGTTAAGGCCATGATGAGATCAGCCATGATCATATTGAACGGTGGAGTAGGCTCAAGAGGCTAAATCGCCCACTCCCATTCCTAGTTCTTATGTTCTAAGAAAGAACTATTCTGTTCAATTCCACTTTACAGCTCTAGGTCTGCAGCCTTTATGTAACAGCACCTCAAGCACAAATCTGGTGTCCTTGACTAATGAGGGGTTTTCTCGATTAATAAGGGGATCAGGGGTTTAATTTTTAATGATCTTGCATAATCGGGGGGAGTGTCTCAGTTAACATACTGATAGGCGATGGGAGCGGATAATTTCATGAGAAGTACAAAAAGGGGAGCTTTGAGGTGAGCGCAGTGCTCGTGGAACGGCTCCTCATATTCAGGGATTGGCTTGGGGTGCCGGGTCTGATTTGTGGGACACTTAGCTTAACCCAGGGCTACCAGGGATTACACAAAGGGAGACTGTGGTAACATTCGGAGGACACTGGGGTAACACTCGGGGGAGACCATGATAACACTCAAGGGAGACAGGGGTAATACGCAAGGGAAGCTGGGGCTGACTGCCGGGTACCGAGCCGCGGGAGACCCCAAGTTTTACTCAAGGGTGCTGGGGGCATGACTCCAGGGTTCCGGGAGAATGACTCCAGATTACTGGAGGTCTACTCAGGGAAAACAGGGTGTCTGACTCCTGGGTACTGGGGAGTTGACTCCACGGTACTGAGGGGAAGACACCAGACCACCGGAGGGCCAGTCAGGGGTGACCATGGTAATGGGTGGGGGTTGATACGGTGGGGGATACCGGGGTTTGACTGTCACGTATGAAAAGCACTGTTCCTGAGGATGCCTTCTATTACTAGGCCACTGGCTTCTCGGAAGGGAAAGTGAGGCCTAGAGAAGTGGGGTGTGGGGGCAGGGAGTCATCACGGACTGACTGCGGGGGGAGGGAGGATACTGGGGGTTCAAGAGGCGGGATGTTGACAAGGGCAAGGCTGATGGAAAACATGTCAGTCATGAGTATTCCATTGCAGCTGAGAACGTTCAGTTGTAACTCAATTGACATGGTTACCAAAAACATCACACTGATGCGGGGACTTTGCCTGCTTTTACATAGAATAATGAGGGAATATTTCAATCCATAGTACTAGACTCTTCCATATTATGCACTTCCGATGTATTATTAACTACTGGGTAGGCTTTTTAACTTTTACATTGGTGCCTTAAGTTACCTTTCCTGTGGCAGAAAAAACATTCAACCTCTTTAACCGATAGACTTCGGGGGAGTGATTACCCCGCATTTGTAACACTCTACTTCAATCCTAGGCGATTAATTGGCTCTTTTAAACCTTCCCACTCTATTCATGGCTGCATTTGGTTTCCATTTTAAAATTACATCTTCATTTTTGGTGCCACTGTTGACTGGAGCTTGCCACCCTAACAGGTGGACCACACCATTTTGTGCGCTCTGACGTTCCTGTGCACCCTTCTCAGTGCTCTCCATCTCCAACCCTAGGCTGGATTCACCGCCAGCAGGATTCTCCGTTTTACCGGCGTCCGGGCATGCCCCACAAACAAAGAAGAACAAAGAAACGTACAGCACAGGAACAGGCCCTTCGGCCCTCCAAGCCTGTGCCGACCATGTTGCCCGTCTAAACTAAAATCTTCTACACTTCCTGGGTCCGTATCCCTCTATTCCCATCCTATTCATGTATTTGTCAAGATGCCCCTTAAATGTCACTATCGTCCCTGGGGAAAAGCCTCTGACTATCCACACTGTCTATGCCCCTCATAATTTTGTAGACATCTATCAGGTCTCCCCTCAACCTCCGTCGTTCCAGTGAGAACAAACCGAGTTTATTCAACCTCTCCTCATAGCTAATGCCCTCCAGACCAGGCAACATCCTGGTAAATCTCTTCTGCACCCTCTCTAAAGCCTCCACATTCTTCTGGTAGTGTGGCGACCAGAATTGAACACTATACTCCAAGTGTGGCCTAACTATGGTTCCAGACAGCTGCAACGTGACTTGCCTATTCTTATACTCAATGCCCCGGCCAATGAAGGCAAGCATGCCGTATGTCTTCTTGACTACCTTCTCCACCTGTGTTGTCCCTTTCAGTGACCTGTGGACCTGAAACCCCATTGACCGGCCGATGTAACGGAGAATCCCGCAGGCAGGTCGAGGCAGAAATGTGGCGTGGCGGGGCGGAAAATTTAGCCCCCTATCTTCCGCGCCTTCTTAACATTTATATCTGCCTCGCCTAATAACTTCCTTTGGGTGGCCTTATTAATTACCCCGCAGAGTGGCTCCAAAATCCTCTGTGATCTGTCTTAACTTGGTAATATAAGTTACAAGAATTTCTCCAGGAGCTCTCCCGATTGAGTTAAACTTAAATTGCTGCAAAACTACCGATGCTTTCAGGTGGTCGTGTGTTTTTACCAATTCAACTATATCAGTAAATGAATTGGGCGTATTTTGGGAATGAGAGGCTGCGTATTAAATTGTCAGCCTGGGTCCCGCATACACTCAGAAGGATTGCGTTTCTCTTCCCTTCCTCATCTATTTCACTGACCTGAATAAAGTAGCCCAAACATTCAAAGTATTGTGCCCAAATCTACACAGAGGCATCATCCATCCAAATAAGGGCATACCTGCAAACACTCTTTTGTTTGTCAATCCAAACTGAACTTCATCATGACTTAATCCACATGATCTTGGGACCTCTTTTTTTATCCTTGTTGCCAATGCAATGGGCACGATCCAATGACCATGCTGCACCTGAAAAGCAGCTCTCCGCGGCGCAGCGTGGCCTATAAAAGACGGTGGGCCCTGCTCCCAGTATCTACCCAGCTCGCATGCCTCACAAGAACCAACACGATCTTACGAGACATTGTGGGCAGGATAACGTTTTGGCAAATCTGCATATTAGAGCGAGACAGCTAGTCTCACTCATGTGTGCAGATTCCCGAGGTGCTTCAGGCAAGTCTGTTCAGCACTGGTCCCCACAAACGGGACAAGATGGAACAACATTCGTTGGGGTCCCTCAGGGGATCAGAGGCCCCCAGCTGCATTCCCTTTGGGCAGGGTGGTGCCCTCACACTACTGGTTTCATTCTGGACATCTTGGCAGTGCCAAGCTGGTATCCTGGTAGTGCCATCTGAGTCCCAGCCTGGCACTACCAAGATACCCTGGAGGCACTGTCAGTGTGTCATGTTGGCACTACCAAGGTGCCAAGCTGGCATTTTTTGCATGTGTGCCATCAGGCAAGGGATGCCCTGCGTGGGTGTTCAGGGGGGACCCGGAACATTCCTATAGTGCGTTTGGGCTAGGAGTGGGGCTGGGGGTTGCTTCGGCGGCCTTGGAGATTGAAACGCCATTTATATATGCGCTCGCTAAGGGAATTTGTTCCCAATGAGTTGAATCACGTCCAATATTTCCCGTTCATTAGTTCGGTAAATAACAACTGCAACGTTTATTTACATGGAACTACCAAGCAGAGGCTTGCAGCCTCATGGCTACGAGCCAGCTTCTAGGATTGAACTGACACAGAAAAATGCACTTCCTCTGGGGATACCCCCACCCTGGACCCTGATCTATTACCCGGGTGATGTGACCTTTTCGGCAGACACCACATAGGGAAAGGTGCTTAGCTGCATAAGGGGCCGTCTAGCAATCCAGAGATTTGCAGTGTTTGAGGTGGTCTTCGATTTGGTATCACTGTAGACTAATCTGTCAGGGCTAGAGTCAGGGTGCTGTCCGTGTACAGTGCGGCAGTGAAGCTGCTGGATTTTGTAAGCACAAGTATCAACACTTATCAAGCATCATTTTGGGAGGATGAAAAGGTTTGACAGAACTGCTGAAGGTTGAGTGTGAAGGTTGACTTACTGTTGCCTGCCAGTGGTTATTGGACAGACAAGATATGACTGTGTGGGGTCCAGGAGGGTTGGGCTGGGTTGGTGAGGGGCAATATTTGGCAGCAGTAGTTTATAGCATTCTAACATTTATTATAATTGAATTTTGGGCTTAAATGTATTCATAGCTCACCTCTCCATATTTCTATTGCCTTCTACAGCCACAGAACACACAAAGAGCTCTGCATTTCTCCAACTCCGTTCTTTTACACATCCTCCATTTCCTTATCTTCATCTTCAGTTGAATTCATGGTGGCACAGTGGTTAGCACTGCTGCCTCACAGCACCAAGGGCCCGGGTTCAATTCCGGCCTCGGGTGACTGCTTGTGTGGAGTTTGTATGTTCTCCCCCTGTCTGCGTGGGTTTCCTCCGGGTGCTCCAGTTTCCTCCCACAGTCCAGAGATGAGCAGGTTAGGTGGATTGGCCATGATAAATTGCCCTTTAGTGTCCAAAATGTTAGGTGGGGTTACAAGGATAGGATGGGGCGTGGGACTAGCTGGAATGCTCCTTTGGAGGGTAAGTGTAGACTCGATGTGTCGAGTGGCTTCCTTCTGCACTATATGGATTCTATAACTTCTTGAAATCTTTCTGCCTCTCCACTTCTCTCTTCTCTTTTAAGGAACGCCTTAAAGCATAACATTTAATCACTACTCCTCCATGAGTGGATTTTACCCTTCTGCCGCTGAGCAAATCTGTTTTGGGAGGCCAAAACAGGAAGCATGAAGGGCTGCAATTTCAAAGTTGCAGGTCATTCCTACTGCCTGACGTTTTCCCCAGGTCAAGAAATGTGGCAGGTCGCAACTGGAGACTCACTTAAAGTGATGGCGGGTTAGCAATTTAAATCCCTGCTGGAAATTCAAGTTCTCCTTTCCATGGTATTTTTCCTGAGGGGATTGGTTTCTGAAGGCTGTTGAAATTTCAGCAGGTAAGGCAGTTTGTAAACCTTGAAGGAGGGGGGAACAGGGTGGGTGGGGGGTGGGGGGGTGGAGGTGCGGTGGAACTGCTGTGGAGTTGGGAACCTTTTGAACATTGAACATAGAACATGCAGTGCAGAAGGAGGCCACTCGGCCCATCAAGTCTGCACTGACCCCCTTAAGCCCTCACTTCCACCCTATCCCCGTAACCCAATAACCCATCCTAACCTTTTTGGTCACTAATGGCAATTTATCATGGCCAATCCACCTAACCTGCACGTCTTTGGACTGTGGGAGGAAACCGGAGCACCCGAAGGAAACCCACGCAGACATGGGGAGAACGTGCAGACTCCGCACGGACAGTGACCCAGTGGGGAATCAAACCTGGGACCCTGGCGCTGTGAAGCCACAGTGCTACCCACTTGTGCTACCATGCTGCCCCAAACATGTAAGTTTAAAATGCCTTGCAAATGCCGTCATATTCCTCATGCCTCCTCATGTTCCCTCCATTCTCCCATGCTCCCTCCAACTCCAAACCCCTTCCAGGCCCCTTCCAATACCCACTTGCCCTTTCCATGCTTCCCATGGATCCACCACACCCAGTTTTCCAGTGAGGGGGTTAGGGCTAGGGGGCTGAACAACCTGCACAGGACTGGGATGATGTTTCCAGGGAACCAACACAGGTCTTTTACCTAGTCGGTTTTGCCATCGACCTGCCTTCATTGCCGCTTCAGGCTCGTTTCTGCAGTAGGTGTTCTCAACTCCAGCCCGTCCAAGCTCCTGGAGACTGAAATCTCATGGGATTTACTCGACTTTCACAAGTCTGGATTGCAATATTGGTAAATGACCCAACCCATGGTTCACAACTCGAAGGGTAAAATCCGGCCTGACGTGTTACATGTGAAGTTTCCTTGAGGAAGGTGGACCTTGGAACTTGTAATGGAAAAACATTGAGACAAAAGTTATGAAAAAAACATGACAACATAAGGCTGGATTGCAGATAGGAAACATGCTGAGGTTTAAGTTTCTTAAGAAGAGATGGTAGGTGGGCAAGGTAGGTAAATAGGTAAATAAGTGGACAGATAGATTTTCAGGTGGATAGATAGACAGATGGACATATGTAGGAGTGGAGGTGGGCAGCTCAGTTGGTAGGTAGGAAGATCAATTAGTAGGTAGGTTAGTCGGTAGGGAGGAAGGTTGGTAAGTAGGTTGGTAGGTAGGTCAATACATTGGTAGTTAGTTAGGTAGATGAGTAACTGACCAACTAAAAATGACCATTGATAATAACATTTAGCGTATGTGTCTCTGTTGTGGCAATAATTTCTCTTTACCATCCATCAGAGTTTGCCTATATTTACATGTGTAAATATAAGATCATTTCAAATAATGTGAATTTTTAAGAGGCAATGCCTTACATTCTGATATTCATAATACCACTTGCAAAACTCATAATGTTCATTTGTTGAAATTCATGAACAAATATTTTTCACTTTAATGACCAATTCTCTCTTAGTCTAATAATAAAGCCATGGATTGCATTTCCACAGTTTATTTGCATACACTGGTCAACCAATAATGTTGGAATATTCCCTTGAAATAGGTTAGAAATATTAAATACTATAAAGAAAGGGGTTTAAGCTTTCAACACCAGATTCCACTGAGCAACAATTAGCTTTCAGAATGCAAAATATACAGGCCGGGAATCTCCACTCCTGTTTAACCAGGCCGGAAAGCTGGAGGGGACTGAGACTCCAACGGGAGTCCCCAAACGGCTTTTACATCGGTAGTATTTCCCGTTCTGATTGTTCTCCACACCCCACGAATGACATAATGGGGTTCCTGCCATGAAAGATCGGGATCGCAATTACCATATATTTACATCTAATTAGCGCCTTCTCCGCTTTATTATCCCCCACATTAGATAATCCCCACCATCGACATGCCATTACCTCAGTGGGGTTTGCAATAGTTTCTGACAGAGACCCGACTCGCCAGGGTCACACAGCTAAGTATGGCCCTCCAGGTTGAGAGGCTGATGCCCGAGCAGTACCCTGGCACTGCAGCATGGCACTGTCCTTGAATAGGAGGCAGTCAGTCCCCAGACCTTGCCAGGCAGAAGTGCTAGGAGGGGTGCTTCCACTGGGTAGGTCCATTGGGCGGATTGGGAGGTCCCCGAGTGCATGTGGCAGGGTTCCCTGTGTCCATGGGGCGGTGGGGGGTTATCTGTTGGGAGGCGGTCTCTGTGTCTGTGCGGGATTCTTTCTTTTCCTTTTTTAAAATCGGGTCGTCCCTTGAAAGCCGCCCTGCCCCGCCAGCGTTACACTGTCGGACCCGCCTCCTGAATATTTTTGAACTGTTTTTAATATAGCTATCGTCTCACTGTGAATGATGAAATACATTTGGATATTTTGTTTGGTTAGCTAAGTGTCCAACACATGTATAAACAAATTACTATGTCTAAAGATTTCCATACCAGTATTTTGAGGTCCATGAGGGTAACATTTCTGTTTCCCACACAGAATGTTTGTGGCTCATGCAACACCTGCTTCACCCTCTCAAAGAGATTCCAATGCCATTTCCCCATTTTCCAAATCCCAAGAGCTGCAGTTTAGCCAGAGTCTAGGCTTTGGAAATAGTCAAACGTGTTTCGAAATACAGATGCAGTTTAACCACCTGAAGTTACATTGCATATGAACATAAGGCACTAATAAGCTTCTTACTGTTTGCAGAAAATACGGAGGCATGAGATTCAGGGTGATTTAGCAGTTTGGATCAGAAATTGGCCAGCTGTAAGAAGACAGAGGGTGGTGGTTGATGGGAAATATTCAGCCTGGAGTTCAGTTACTAGTGGTGTACCGCAAGGATCTGTTTTGGGGCCACTGCTCTTTGTCATTTTTATAAATGACCTGGAGGAGGGCGTAGAAGGATGGGTGAGTAAATTTGCAGATGACATTAAAGTCGGTGGAGTTGTGGACAGTGCGGAAGGATGTTGCAGGTTACAGAGGGACATAGATAAGCTGCAGAGCTGGGCTGGGAGGTGGAAAATGGAGTTGTGGTAATACCAGGTATTGTGGTACCTGAGTGGTGGATGACCATTGGCTAGACCCAGGCGTCTACCATTGGCTGATGTACATAGCTCCGCCCTGAGAGGCAGAGTATAAGAACCAATGCCGTCCCAGCTGCCTTCACTTTCTGTATCGAAGCTGCTGGGGAAGAGTTCTAGCAGATTAAAGTCTATTAGTTATGACTCACCTTGTCTCGAGAGTAATTGATTGCGCATCAGGAGTTTAATGCGGAAAAGTGTGAGGTGATTCATTCTGGAAGGAGTAACAGGAATACAGAGTACTGGGCTAATGGTAAGTTTCTTGGTAATGTGGATGAGCAGAGAGATCTCGGTGTCCATGTACATAGATCCCTGAAAGTTGCCACACAGGTTGGTAGGGTTGTTAAGAAGGCGTACGGTGTGTTAGTTTTTATTGGTAGAGGGATTGAGTTTCGGAGCCATGAGGTCATGTTGCAGCTGTACAAAACTCTGGTGCGGCCGCATTTGGAGTATTGCGTGCAGTCCTGGTTGCCGCATTATAGGAAGGATGTGGAAGCATTGGAAAGGGTGCAGAGGAGATTTACCAGGATGTTGCCTGGTATGGAGGGAAGATCTTATGAGGAAAGGCTGAGGGACTTAAGGCTGTTTTCGTTAGAGAGAAGAAGGTTAAGAGGTGACTTAATTGAGGCATACAAGATGATCAGAGGATTAGATAGGGTGGACAGTGAGAGCCTTTTTCCTCGGATGGTGATGGCCAGCATGAGGGGACATAGCTTTAAATTGAGGGTAGATAGATATAAGACAGATGTCAGAGGTAGGTTCTTTACTCAGAGAGTAGTAAGAGCGTGGAATGCCCTGCCTGCAACAGTAGTGGACTCACCAACATTAAGGGCATTTAAATGATCATTGGATAAACATATGGATGATAAGGGAATAGTGTAGATGGACTTTAGATTGGTTTCACAGATCGGCACAACATCGAGGTCCGAAGGCCTGTACTGCGCTGTAATGTTCTATGTTTTATGTTCTAAGTTCTAACTATACCTACACTTTAAATGGTTCTTTAGTGTTGAAGCTCCATTTTTACAGGCACGTAGGCCATGATTCCAGCCTGGGCCCACTGGTTGGCAGCATGGGATATTCCTTTCCTGACTCTGCAGTAGATTGTTTTGAGGGCCAGAGATGTTGAAACTCCTGCTTAAGGGAGCCCCTGGCCCTGGGCCCAGATCCCGCCCTGTCCTTCCCTGGCACGGATGGGCTTACTTGAGCTGGGCTGAGGATCCACTCCCAAAGGCAATCCTGGAATCTCCCACAATAAGCAGGAATCTGGGGGCAGCCTAATGTCTGGCCCTTCCGGGAGAATTATGAAGGAAGTGCTCCTGTAGTGCTACAGATATTCAGCCTAGTTGTTGTTAACATCTTATCGACCTGCAAGTGACAACTGTATTGCACAAAACTGGCACTGACTTCTTCATCCATCCAATTAAATGGGAGCGAAGTTCATTTATTCCCAAAATCCTTAACAAACGCAAACCTCCCTGGCATTGAAATCGTGCGTGCTATTCTACTTATCATGGACACACTAGATAGGCCAGGACAAACTAGCAGCAATAAGATATACTATCTGTCAGTTGGGTCACAGCCATGGAAAGCACAATAGGTAAGATTTTTCTGGCTTTCGATATAAACAAGAGCACATGGTTATTGTGATGAACGGTTACTGCCTTATCATCATGTAAGGTGATGTCCCCTTTAAGACCGGGATTGGAACCCGGGGAACTCCGCCTCTGGCTCCGCCCATCTGGGAGCCATACATAAAGGGCTGCCTCATGGTCTGTATAGCAATCAGCTCTCGTCTCTAGCTGTAGCATAGTTATTAGTCTAATAAAGCCTTTGTTACAGTTTAATCTCTAAGCGTCATTATTGAGGGTACCTCAATTTATTAGACTAAACTAGATTCAGGATGGACGCAGGCCTAAAACCAGAGAAGCTCAATCTGGAAGCACGAACGCCGGAGGCAAAGGAAATTTTAAAATACTGGCTGCGGTGCTTCGAGGCCTACATGGACTCCGCAGAGACTCCCATCCTGGGGCCACGCAAGCTGCGTCTACTCCACGCCCGGGTGAGTCACAGAATCTCCGCCACGCTCGAAAAGGCGACGACTTATGATGCGGCGATTGAGTTGCTCCGCAAGCGGTTTGTCAAACCCGTCAATGAGGTGCATGCCCGGCATCTGCTCTCTACCTGCCGGCAGCGCTCGGGGGAATCGCTCGACGAGTTTGTTGAAAAACTCACCGCGCTTGCCAGGGACTGTGACCATCAGGATGTGACAGGGGAAGTCCATATGAACCTGTACATCAGGGATGCTTCCGTGCCCGGAATCCGCTCGACCTACATCCGCAGCGGCTGCTCAAAAACGGGGCAAAAGACCTCCAGGAGACGCTAACGCTCGCCTCCTCGCTGGAGGTGGCCTGACATAACTTGGGTACGTACCCCACGGACTCTGCCAGCCCCCCCCGGACTTCCTCAGACTCAACCGTATTACAGGCCTGCGCCACGCGGCGACCCGCTCACCATGGGGGCACACCTTGCTACTTCTGCGGGCAGGGCCAGCACCCACGCCCACGCTGCCCAGCCCGCTCTGCGATCTGCAGTGACTGCGGGAAGAAAGGGCACTTTGCGAGGGTCTGCCTGGCCAGACCCAGGGGCCAGAAAAACAAAGAACAGCCGGCCCGAAAATCAGGCTCTCAGGCCCGCAGGCCTCACAATGCTGCTGCGCACCGACCCGAGACGCCCTCTTCTGACGCGTCATCAGCCTCGTGCGAATCATGGGAGCGGCCATCTTGTCGGCAGCCATCTTCTCGACCTGACACGCGCAGCCAGCGGCGGCGGCCATTTTACGAGTCCGATTCGGCTGACGCCTCCGACTACCCGCGACTGGGTGCGATCACCCTCGATCAAACTCGGCCAAAACACCTGCAGAACTCCATGATGCAGGTCCAGGTCAACGGGCACGACACTGCATGCCTCTTCGACTCCGGGAGCACGGAGAGCTTTATCCACCCTGAAACGGTAAAGCGCTGCTCCCTACGCACCCATCCCGCATCCCAAACCATAGCCCTCGCATCTGGGTCCCACTCGGTACAAATCACGGGGTACTGTATTGCGGATCTCTCGATCCAGGGTGCCAAATACACCCGTTTCAAATTTTATATCCTCCCTCACCTCTGTGCCCCCCTGCTGCTCGGACTGGATTTCCAGTGCAGCCACCGAAGCCTGACACTGAAGTTCGGCGGACCCTTGCCCCCCCTCACGGTGTGCTGCCTTGCGACACTGAAAGTCGCACCCCCCTCGCTATTCGCTAACCTCACTCCTGACTGTAAGCCCGTCGCCACCAGGAGCCGGCGCTACAGTGCCCAAGATGTGGCTTTTATCAAGTCAGAGGTCGAGCGTTTACTGGGAGAGGGGGTCATCGAGGCTAGCAACAGCCCTTGGAGAGCACAAGTGGTGGTACTCCGGTCCAGGGAGAAGAAACGGATGGTCGTGGATTATAGCCAGACCATAAACCGATTCACGCAGCTTGATGCGTACCCCCTTCCTCGCATCGCGGAAATGGTAAATCGGATCGCCCAATACCGAGTCTTTTCCACGGTCGACCTCAAATCTGCCTACCACCAGCTCCCCAACTGATCAAAAGACCGCCCTTATACTACCTTCAAAGCAGCCGGCCGGCTCTTCCACTTCCTCAGGGTCCCCTTTGGTGTCACAAATGGGGTCTCCGTCTTTCAAAGGGCGATGGACCAAATGGTGGACCAGTACGGTTTGCGGGCTTCATACCCGTACTTGGACAATGTCACCATCTGTGGCCATGATCAGCAGGACCATGACGCTAACCTCAAAAAGTTCCTCCAGACCGCCCGAGCCCTTAACCTGACCTATAACGAGGGCAAATGCGTTTTCCACACCACCCGGCTGGCCATCCTCCGCTATGTCGTGGAAGACGGGGTCCTAGGTCCCGACCCCGACCGCATGCGTCCCCTTAAGGAACTCCCTCTCCCCCGCAGCCTCAAGGCCCTCAAACGGTGCTTGGGGCTGTTCTCCTATTACGCCCAGTGGGTCCCCAAGTATGCGGACAAAGCCCGCCCACTCCTAAAGACCACCACTTTTCCCCTCTCGGCTGAGGCTTAATTGGCCTTCAAACGCATCAAGGCCGACATCATCAAGGCCGCCATGCACGCGGTGGACGAAACCATCCCTTTCCAGGTAGAGAGCGATGCATCAGACATCGCCCTGGCTGCTACCCTCAATCAAGGAGGCAGACCAGTAGCGTTCTTCTCCCGAACCCTCACTGCCTCCGAGGTTCGACACTCTGCAGTCGAAAAGGAGTCACAAGCCATTGTGGAGGCTGTGCGGCGCTGGAGACACTACCTAGCCGGTAGGAGGTTTACCCTCGTCAACGACCAACGGTCGGTCGCCTATATGTTCGATAACACGCAACGGGGCAAAATAAAAAACGATAAAATTTTGAGTTGGAGGATCGAACTCTCCACCTACTCGTATGATATCAAGTATCAACCAGGGGAGCTCAACGAGCCCCCAGATGCCCTGTTCCGCGGTACATGCGCCAACGCGCAGGAGGACCGCCTGCAAGCCATCCACAATGACCTCTGCCACCCGGGGGTTACCCGGCTCGTCCATTTCATCAAGTCCCGCAACCTACCTTACTCAACCAAGGAGGTAAAGGCCATGGTCAGGGCCTGCCAGGTCTGTGCGGAGTGCAAACCTCACTTCTATCGGCCAGACAAGGTTAACTCGTGAAGGCCTCGGGCCCCTTTGAGCGACTGAGCCTGGACTTCAAGGGGCTCCTCCCGTCCACCAACCGTTATGCCTATTTCCTCACTGTGATCGATGAGTTCTCCCGTTTCCCATTCGCCATTCCCTGCACCGACATGACCTCAGCCACGGTGATTAAGGCACTGCACAGCATCTTCACCCTGTTCGGTTTCCCTGCTTATATCCACAGCGACCGGGGTACATCATTCATGAGCGATGAACTGCGTCAGTATCTGCTCAGCAAAGGCATCGCCTCGAGCAGAACGACCAGTTATGACCCACAGAGAAACGGGCAGGTGGAGAGGGAGAACGCGACCGTGTGGAAGGCTGTCCTTCTGGCCCTGCGGTCGAGAAATCTCCCACCCGCTGGCAGGAGGTCCTGTCCGATGCCCTACACTCCATTAGGTCACTCCTCTGCACGGCCACGAATGAGACCCCTCACGACCGATTGTTTCTCTTCCCCAGGAAGTCTACCTTCGGGGTCTCGCTTCCACCTTGGCTGATGGCTCCGGGACCTGTTCTTCTCCGGAGGCACGCGAGGAGCCATAAAACGGACCCCCTAGTTGAAAAGGTCCGACTGCTCCACGTCAACCCCAGTTACGCCTACGTGGAGTACTCCGACGGCAGGCAAGATACTGTTTCCCTCCGGGATCTGGCGCCCGCTGGATCCTCCACCACAGACGCCCCTTCCCGCGCCGCTCCCCTGCAGGACCCGTCGGCCCCTACAACACACCCCCTTCCGGCCCTACCACCCGTTGGTGAGCTCCTACCGTGCGCCCCCCCTTTACACACCCCGCCGGCGCCGGCTCCACTACCCCCGGCCCTGCCTAGTTCCTCTGCCCCGACCCGGACCGAAGCTCCGACCGCTGTGCTCCCGGATGTGCCCTCAATCGGAACGTCCGTGCCCGCCGCACCACCGCCCGAATTGAGGAGGTCGAGGAGGACAATCCGGCCACCGAGACGGATGGACCTATGATGGCACTTCACCCCCGCCGGACTCCTTTTTAAACAGGGGGTGAATGTGATGAACGGTTACTGCCTTATCATCATGTAAGGTGATGTCCCCTTTAAGACTGGGCTTGGAACCCTGGGGACTCCGCCTCTGGCTCCGCCCATCTGGGAGCCATACATAAAGGGCTGCCTCATGGTCCGTATAGCAGTCAGCTCTCGTCTCTAGCTGTAGCATAGTTATTAGTCTAATAAAGCCTTCTTTACAGTTTAATCTCTAAGCGTCATTATTGATGGTACCTCAGTTATAGAAGGAAGGAGTATACTATGTAGAGAAAAAGGAGCTAAACGTTATTTAGGTTTGTGTCTCTCCCGTGCCTCAGTGATTAACTACACTAAATGCTGTAGTACTTTATTAATATGATATCTTCCTGAGCCATGCTGACAAGCGAGGTCCCTGATTTGTATTTGGAACTGGCAAATAATGACACATTTTTATATCTGTGGTAAACAGGGTGCCACACCATCCATGTTGATTTACAAGCCCATTATTAACAAAGGATAAGGGATTATCAAAGTTGTCTTTGCATTTGAGCAGAAGCTGACAGATAATAGCAGAAAATGTGGCATGGAGTGTTCTGGATAATTCTCTTTGTGCATTTGTGGTCTTTGACCAAGTACCTGTCAATGTTAATGACCCAAAACAATAAAGACCCACCGAGTGTAGCAATCACACATCTGCTTTGAGTGTTTCCTTTTCCCTGTGGTAAGCATTCACATTGCAAGTACCATCATAAACATGAGGGACTCTGAACATTTATTAAATACTAGAGATTAATATTTAAATACATTCGGGACTGGGATTCGCAGCTCAATCATTCACGTTGTTTTACGGGCAGTGGAGGACAATTTCACTACATCTTCCATTAATATTTTATTGCACCTTTTATTGTGTTTACTTTCATGGTGAATTTATAATTCAAAACCTCTCCAACATCCACAGATGCCACAGTGCTGAAGTTAGTCCAGCTTTTAACAAACCTCTCATGTAATCTCCTCAATCAGATTAAAGTGCACTGAAACAAAAATTTAGTATGTGCTAGTCATTTAAAGAAAAGATGCATGCAGGTTCACTAGCACCACAGTCTTCGCAAGTTAATGTTGTTTGAATGTAGGCTTACCTTTCATTGCCCTCTTGTCATATGCTTCTTCATTCAAGTTCTTTGCATTGGTTGGCTTAGATGGAAGGTCTTGCTCAACCATATAAAAAACATAGTTGGAAAAATGTACTTCATAACATGAATAATTGATATGATGAAACAATAGAGGGGTGTTGCAGTTGAACAAAGCACTCCCACATTACTTCTGTACTCCACTGTTCATTGCATGGAAAGTTACCACAGCATAACCACATTTGTGGCAGTGCAGGGGGTGGTGGTGAGAGTACAGTGGGGGCTTGAATATGCTGGTTACAGCAATGAATGAATGTTTTTTATATAAGGATGAGAAAACTGTCTGGTTTTGATTTGGCCCATGAAAGACCAAGCTCTTTGATGTGGTTGCTTTGATTTTTTTTCTATCTGAATGTATTATGTTTCTAAATTGCAGATGTAGGACTATACTTCTTTAAAAGTCATACTATTTCAAGTATTTTGTACATTTTTTTATGGTTTCTTCACATGAAGGTCAGCATGATATGAAAATACGGAATCATCTTTTTTCCAAAAAATTTCTTTGCTTTCGGATTGCATATTGCCTGTGGATTACTATTAGTTTTTATTCAAATTACAGAATTTCATTTGACTTCAAGGACTGGATTTTGTGCTGATGGTGGGAGCTTGACATCAAGGCCTGCCCTTGTCGTTAGTGAGGACGGCAGATTCCCAAGGCCAGAGGCTCAATCAGAGGGCCTGCAGCAAAGGCTCGTAGCCCCATTAGGAGGAGTGAGTCTAGCCGGGGCAGGGAAGCAAGCATTAGGGCACCTGAATATGGAGGATTCCTTGAGGTGATCAGGTAAAAAAGGTCCTCTGTCAGCAAGACCATCAAGGTGAGGGGGAACACCTCTGCAGGAATAGTAGCGGATGCTGTTGCGGCCTTGTGTCCCTGCAGGTGTGGCATTGGTGCTTCTGCTTCCGACAGTCATTTAGACTGCTGCCAGGAAGCCTCCTTGATTGGGGTGATGTTCTCTGAACATGGTGGCGCGTGGAGGGGGCTGGGGAGGCCCCACTGCCATGGTAGGACACCGTCATATAATGGACCCTAAGTGGGTTCCTTAAATGCCCTAATTCAATGGGCGTGATCCTCCGGCCACGCTGCGCTGGAAAAGCAGCTCGTCGCGGCACAGCGTGGCCAGTGAAAGCTGGGAGACGCGCTCCCAAATCTACCTGGCTCGCAACGCCTCGCGAGATTCAACGTGATCTTGCGAGATGTTGCAAGCGGAATCCTGCTCACAATGGGCACGATCACTTTTTAGTAACCTGCATATTAGAGTGAAGCAGTGGCCTTACTCTAATGTGCAGATTCCCGAGGTACCTGAGGGTTTGGGATTCAATCCCTTTGCCATGGGGACCTTGGGCGAGCGTCGTTTGGTGCTGGTCCTCACAAACCGGGACCAGATGGAATGGCACTCTTGGGGGCTTCCCATTGGCAGGGGCACTGTCAGGGTACCAGGTTGACACTGCCAAGCTGGAATCTTTTACGCACACCTGATTGGGCTGGGGGTGCCCGCCGTGGGTGTTGGAGGGTGCGGGCGGGCAGGGGGAGGGGTGCCGGGAGATCCCATGTTGTGTTTGGGCTGATGAGGGCTAGGTTGGGGTTCGGGGTGCCATTTAAAAATGGCATCCCAATCTCTCGCTACAGTGGGGAGTTCTGGCAAGCGGAGCCCTGAGGGCCCTGTCAACCACAATGTGTGGGGAATCTCAGGTTGAGGAAAAACGGGGCGATATGCTGCCTCGGTCGCACGTTCCCCATTGAGGCCCCTTATTCAAAGCCATTCACGTCAAATAGCCATGTGTTTCTCGGCACTGCGAGTGCCAGTAACACGCAGTTAAAAGCGCTTGTGAGGGAACTTTGTTCTCTTTTGGGAAGATCGCAAAGTCTTCTTTTGGAGGGGGGTGGGGGCTGGCAAAATCTAGCCCTATATCTTAATGTTACTTAAACTGGTTGATAGTCATTGGAACAGTGTAGGAGTCTGAGAATAAAGAGGCCAGAGTGGGAACAGAGTGAAAATTAAAAAGGCAGGTGACCGAAACATGTGGTCAGGCTTGCAGACTGGACAGAGGTGTTACACAAACAATCACCAAATCCGTGTATGGTCTCTCCACTGTGCAGGAAAGCACATTGTGAGCAGTGAATACAGTATACTAAATTGAAATACATCGAAGAAAATTATTGTTTCATTTGAAGGGTGTGTTTGGGGTCTAGGATGGTGAGACGAGAGTGAATAAAAGGGCAGTTGGTGCATTTTCTGCACTTGCATGGACGGTGCCATGGGAAGAGGAGGGCTCGGTGAAGTGACTGAGTATACCAGGGTATTGTGGATGGAATGGTCCCTTTGGAAAGCTCAGAGGAGAGACGATGGGAAGATATGTTTGCTGGTGGTGTCATGCTGGAGGTGGCAAAATGATAGAACGATGATTAATTAACTGCAGGGGCTGATGGGATGGAATGTGAGAACAAGGGGGACCCTAACATTAGAACATAGAACATAGAAACATAGAACAGTACAGCACAGTACAGACCCTTCAGCCCACAATGTTGTGCCATCCATTTATCCTAATCTAAGATCAACCTAACTTACACCCCTTCAATTTACTGCTGTCCATGTGCCTGTTCATGAGTCGCTTAAATGTCCCTAATGACTCAGACTCCACCATCTCCGCTGGCAGTGCATTCCACACACCCACCACTCTCTACCTTCCTCGAATCACCTTAAAATTATGTCCCCTCGTGACAGCCATTTCCACCCTGGGGAAACGTCTCTGGCTATCCACTCTATCCATGCCTCTCATCACCTTGTACACCTCTATCAAGTCACCTCTCTGACTTCTTCGTTCCAGTGAGAAAAACCCTAGCTCCCTCAACCTTTCTTCATAAGATATGCCCTCCAGTCCAGGCAGCATCCTGGTAAATCTCCTCTGTACCCTCTCCAAAGCATCCACATCCTTCCTATAATGAGGCAACCAGAACTGGACACAATATTCCAAGAGTGGTCTAACTAGGGTTTTATAAAGCTGCAGCAAAACCTCACGGCTCTTAAACACAATCCCCCTGTTAATGAAAGCCAACACACCATACGCCTTCTTAACAACCCTGGGTGGCAACTTTGAGGGATCTATGCACGTGGACCCCAAGATCCCTCTGTTCCTCCACACTGTCAAGAATCCTGCCTTTAGCCCTGTATTCAGATTCAAATTCGACCTTCCAAAATGAATCACTTCACATTTATCAAGGTTCAACTCCATCTGCCACTTCTCAGCCCAGCTCTGCATCCTGTCAATGTCCTGTTGTAACCTGTAACAACCCTCAACACTATCTAAAACTCTCCCAACCTTCGGGTCATCGGCAAACTTACTAACCCAGTCTTCCACTTCCTCATCCAAGTCATTTACACAAACCACAAAGAGCAGCGATCCCAGAACAGATCCTTGCAGGACACCACTGGTCACCGACCTGCAGGCGGAATAATTTCCATCCACGACCACTCGCTGTCTTCTTTCGGCCAGACAATTCTGTATCCAGACACCCAAATTTCCCTGTATCCCATGCCCCGTAACTTTCTGCCTACCATGGGGAACCTTATCAAATGCCTTACTGTAATCCATATACACCACATCCACTGCCCGACCTTCATCAATGTGTCTCGTCACATCCTCAAAGAATTAAATGAGGCTTGTGAGGCATGACTTGTCCCTCACAAAGCCATGCTGATTATCTTCAATCAAAATATGTTTTTCTAAATAATCATAAATCCTATCTCTCAGAATCCTTTCCAATATTTTGCTCACCACAGACGTAAGACTGATGGTCTGTATTTCTCAGGGATTTCCCTATTCCCTTTCTTGAACAGGGGAACAACATTCACCTCCCTCCAATCATCCGGTACTACTCCAGTGGAGAGTGAGGATGCAAAGATCATCGCCAACGGTGCAGCAATCTTCTCCCTCACTTCCCGTAGTAACCTTGGGTATATCCCGTCAGGCCCAAGGGACATATCTATCCTGATGCTTTTCAAAATTTCCAGCACATCCTCCTTCTTAATATCAACCTGTTTGAGTCTATTAACCTGGTTCACACTGTTCTCATGAGCAACAAGGTCCCTCTCTCTAATGAATACTGAAGCAAAATATTCATTTCGGGCTTCCCCCATCTCCTCAGACTCGAGGCACAAGTTCCGTCCACTATCCCTAATCGGCCCTACTCTCACTCTGATCATCCTCTTATTTCTCACATAAGTGTAGAACGCCTTGGGGTTTTCCCTAATCCTTCCCACCAGGGCTTTTTCATGCCCCCTTCTAACTCTCCTCAGTCCATTTTTGAGTTCCTTCCTGGCTACCTTGTAACCCTCTAGAGCCGAGTCAGATCCTTACTTCCTCAACCTTACGTAAACTTCCTTCTTCCTCTTGACTGGAAGCTCCACTTCTCTTGTCATCCAAGGCTCCTTCACCTTATCATTTTTTCCTCGTCTCAGTGGGACAAAACTATCCAGCACTCGCAGCACGTGCTCCTTAAACAACCCCCACATTACTGTTGTGCATTTCCCCAAGAACAATTGTTCCCACTTTATGCTCCTCAGCTCCTGTCTAATAGCAGTATAATTTCCCCTCCCCCAATTAAATACCTTCCCATATTGTCTGTTCCTATCCCTCTCCATGACTATGGTAAAGGTCAAGGAGTTGTGATCACTGTCACCGAAATGCTCGCCCACCAAGACATCTAACACCTGGCCTGGTTCGTTGCAGAGTGTCATAATGTGCACCCATGCACATCATGAGGCAAAAACAGGCAATGACAGACACCCAGGTTAGCCAATCAACATACAGGAAAGAACACAACAAATCACCAGACAGAACGCCAGAGGGGGGCTTCCAACTATAAAACACACGAGGCATCAGCACTCTGCCTCTTTCCACTGGTGACAACTTTGGTGACAGTCAGGGTGTATATATCAGTCAGCACCTTCTACACGTGGATCAGAGCTAGCCTGATTTAGTTAGTTAGAGTTAGTACATTTAGAGTAGCAGAATGTCAATCCACAGCCAGCTGTGTGCATTGTTACAGAAGTTCAATAAATCGTATTGAACCAACACCTATGTTTGGTGTATGCTTTACAGTTCATCTGCATCCTGTTGCAGTCCGCGTTACCCCAGGGTGAATAACACGACATGATACCAGGAGTCTACTTCATCTCAGTAATTTACCTTGAATAATTCAGTGACGACCAACAAGTGCCTTCCAGCGGCATGGAGAAGATCCAGGAGCCTCCACAGCTCCGGATCTCCGGAAACCTCGGCGCCAACTGGCGGGTCTTCAAGCAGAAATTCAGTCTATACATTGAGGCCTTGGGCCACGAGGATGCGTCCGATGCCAGAAAAATTGCGCTGCTCCCATCGACTGCGGGGGAGCAGGCCATCCAAATCTTCAATTCGCTCACTTTTGCCGACGGCGAGGACAAGACCAAGTTCCAGGCCGTGTTAGACAAATTCGACAGTCACTGTGAAGTCGAAACGAACGAGAGCTTTGAGCGCCATGTCTTCCAGCAACGCCTTCAGGGTAAGGATGAGCCTTTCCAATCCTTCCCAACTCATCTCCGCATACTAGCGCAATCCTGCAACTATGGTGACACCGCTGATTCCCTCATCAGGGATCAGATCGTGTTTGGGGTCCACTCCGATGCCCTGTGGGAGCAGCTCCTAAAAATAAAAAACATGACCCCGCCAGTAGCCATCGAAACGTGTAAAGTGCATGAACAGGTGAAAAGTCGCTACTCCTGCCTTAAATCAGCAGAACA